>NC_136753.1:7223938-9623938 GCF_936440315.1 Barbus barbus | reverse complement strand
GTCGTAGCTAATGACTGTAAATTAGAAAGTTGTCCGGATTAATAAGAACAATTTATGTACCGAGTTTGGTGTCTGTAGCTATCATTATATATATATATATAATCATTAATAATTATATACCATTTAATGTTGTTCAATATTAATTCCAAAATGTGTTAATATATTATTAAATTTTAAAGTTTATCTTTTAAACATGACTATTTTTCTAACATTAAAAAGATTAATAAATGCTTTTAAAAAAAATGTTCTTTGTTAGTTCATACTATCATGGAAGAATTAACATGCTGTAAAAATATATTTTTCATTGTTAGTTCACGTTAAATAATGCATTTCCTAATGTTAAGAAATGAAACCTTATTATAAAGTGTCATCAAAATCTTTAATGATTTATAAGCATTTTTTTTAAGATTTTAAAAAACAGACCCTCTCTCTCTTTCTCTCTCTCACCCACTGCCTCAATCCACACAGTCACTCACAGCCCACCCCACCCCACCCCCACCCCTCACTCAGATGCAGGCTGGCAGGGATCTCTCACTCAGAAGCAGTCTTAACAGCTTTCTGATAGTTTTTTAATTTTCTCCTAAGCATAGTGCATTGTAAATTCATGAAATTAATCACATATCCTCAGACTGTATTGTTCTGTGTATGTAATTTTTTATGAAGTGTTTGGAAGCTGCTCTTAAAAGAAAAAAAAATAATAATAATTCTCTTTTTTACTGTAACTTTAATAAATTGCCATTAAATCATCTTTCAAGATATCCTAAATCCGTCCGCAATTTAGCATCTTCAGTATTTTGGCATCATGAGAAAAAATGTTTGGTGTGATTTCCGTGTTTCTGCTTGGAGGAGTATTAATTTGTTTACAGCCTGTTTTTAAAAAAAACCCACATTAAAATAAATATAGCCGACTTCCTGTTGGTCGTAGCTAATGACTGTAAATTAGAAAGTTGTCCGGATTAATAAGAACAATTTATGTACCGAGTTTGGTGTCTGTAGCTAAAACTAACCCCCCCATTTTTGACAAAAGGTGGCGCTATAGAGTGCCTCTTCCACGCCCGTTTATGAGCTTTTTCCAGTGTCTAACTATCATTATTACTCATATGTGTGTTGAGTTTCATGACATTCTAAACATGTTATCTGCCTCAAAATCACCAGAAACGAATTTTCAACTTTGACACGTTGCCATGGCAACATACTTTTAGATATCAATATTCCCTTCACAGTTTTACATCGGCCGTGTTTTGACATTATTCTGGTGAAGTTTGAAGCAAATCGAGTAAAAATAAGATGCTGAATTCAAAGCATTTTGAAAATGACACACTTCCTGCAGCCAGTTGGTGGCGCTATAACTTTCAGTCATAATAGTCACATCTATCCGATCGGCATCATACAACGAACAAACCACTGGAGTTTGATCTACATCATACAATGTATGTGGACGTTATTAGGCATTTCCTGGGTCTCATTTTTCGCCATAACTTCATCGCCTCGCCACGGGCAAACCGTTCGACATATCAAAAATATCTTCGCAATTTAGCGTCCCCAATGTCTTGAGATCATGTTCACCGAGTTTGGTGGCAATCGTATGGAAATCCTCAGAGGAGTATATCAAATTCCAGAGCATGCGCTTTTTAAACAGCCCTGAATAGCCGACTTCCTGTTGGGCGGAGCCTAAGACATGCTGCGCGGAAGTTGTTCGGCTCAATGAGTTCTATATGTGTACCGAGTTTCATATGAATACGTGCAAGTATGTGTGAGCTATACATCAAGTTTTCTGACAATTTTCCAGGGGGCGCCGTAGAGCCCCTGTGCCACGCCCGGGTCCCAGCCTCAGCGGCGTCCTAATGGCCGCAGGTTCCAATGTGCGTGCCAATTTTCGAGAGTTTTCGGGCACGTTAAGGCCCCCAAAAGTGCCCGGATGATTGAAATAAAAAAAAAAAAAAAAAAAAAAAAAAATAAATAAATAAATAAATATAGCTGCAAGCAGCGATGACGGGCCCAAGCCGTCAGCATACGCCACCCCGGTGGCATCGATAAAACGGTGCCCAGCGAGCACACACATCACAGTAACCCTCTGGCAGTTTGGTTTTAAGGGATACGGCAATTAAAGAGTTAATCCAAACCATCAACTCTGTGAAACACACACACACACAGAACAACATATAAAACTTTAAATTCTGTGAAAATATATTTTTCATTGGTAGTTCATGTTAGTTAATGCATTTACTAATGCTAACAAATGAGAAATTATTATAGTTACCAAAAGGTTTTAATGATTTATAAGAATTTTTTAATGATTTATTTTTCCATTAACTAACATGAATAATTTTTTCTAACACAAATGAATAAAGTAAAAAATATATTGTTAATATTTAATGTTATTTGTGAATTAACCAATGTTAAAAAACATTATTTAACTGTTGTTAGTTAACATCATTAATAAATATATACCATTTAATGTTGATCAAAATCAATTCCAAAATGTGTTAATATATTTTTAAATTTTAAAGTTTTATTTTTTGAACATGACTATTTTTCTAATATTAAAAATATTTTGTTCATTGCTAGTTCATTGTAAGTTCATACTATCAATGAAGAATTAACATGCTGTAAAAAATATATTTTTCATTGTTAGTTCACGTTAATTAATGCATTTCCTAATGTTAAGAAATGAGACCTTATTATAAAGTGTTATCAAAATCTTTAATGATTTATAAGCATTTTTTTAAGATTTTAAAAAACAGACCCTCTCTCTCTCTTTCTCTCTCTCACCCAGCTCCTCAATCCACACAGTCACTCACACAGTCACTCACAGCCCACCCCACCCCACCCCTCACTCAGATGCAGTGACAGGAGCTCTCACTCAGATGCATTGAAACAGCTCTCTGATAGTTTTTAAATTTTCTCCTCTGCATAGTGTATTGCAAATTCATGAAATTAATCACATATCCTCAGACTGTATTGTTCTGTATATGTAATTTTTTATAAAGTGGTTGGAAGCTGTTCTTAAAAGATAAAAAAAAAAAAAAAAGTTTTCTCTTTTTTACTGTAACTTTAATAAATTGCCATTAAATCATCGTTCAAGATATCCTAAATCCGTCCGCAATTTAGCATCTTCAGTATTTTGGCATCATGAGAAAAAATGTTTGGTGTGATTTCCGTGTTTTTGCTTTGAGGAGTATGAATTTGTTTACAGCCCTTTAAAAAAAAAAAAAAAAAAAAAACATTAAAAAAAAAATAGCCGATTTCCTGTTGGTCGTAGCTAATGACTGTAAATTAGAAAGTTGTCCGGCTTAATATGAACAATTTATGTACCGAGTTTGGTGTCTGTAGCTATCATTATATATATAATCATTAATAATTATATACCATTTAATGTTGATCAATATTAATTCCAAAATGTGTTAATATATTATTACATTTTAAAGTTTATCTTTTGAACATGATTATTTTTCTAACATTAAAAAGATTAATAAATGCTTTTAAAAAATTTTTTCTTTGTTAGTTCATACTATCATGGAAGAATTAACATGCTGTAAAAATATATTTTTCATTGTTAGTTCACGTTAATTAATGCATTTCCTAATGTTAAGAATTGAGACCTTATTATAAAGTGTTATCAAAATCTTTAATGATTTATAAGCATTTTTTAAAGATTTAAAAAAACAGACCCTCTCTCTCTCTCTTTCTCTCTCTCACCCACTGGCTCAATCCACACAGTCACTCACACAGTCACTCACACCCCACCCCACCCCCACCCCTCACTCAGCTGCAGTGACAGGAGCTCTCACTCAGAAGCAGTATATCAACTCTCTGATAGTTTTTTAATTTTCTCCTCTGCATAGTGTATTGTAAATTCATGAAATTAATCACATATCCTCACACTGTATTGTTCTGTGTATGTAATTTTTTATGAAGTGTTTGGAAGCTGCTCTTAAAAGATAAAAAAAAAAAAAAATCTATTTTTTACTGTAACTTTAATAAATTGCCATTAAATCATCGTTCAAGATATCCTAAATCCGTCCGCAATTTAGCATCTTCAGTATTTTGGCATCATGATAAAAAATGTTTGGTGTGATTTCCGTGTTTCTGCTTGGAGGAGTATTAATTTGTTTACAGCCCGTTTTTTTAAAAAACCCACATTAAAATAAATATAGCCGACTTCCTGTTGGTCGTAGCTAATGACTGTAAATTAGAAAGTTGTCCGGATTAATAAGAACAATTTATGTACCGAGTTTGGGGTCTGTAGCTAAAACTAACCCCCCCATTTTTGACAAAAGGTGGCGCTATAGAGTGCCTCTTCCACGCCCGTTTATGAGCTTTTTCCAGTGTCTAACTATCATTAATACTGATATGTGTGTTGAGTTTCATGACATTCTAAACATGTTATCTGCCTCAAAATCACCAGAAACGAATTTTCAACTTTGACACGTTGCCATGGTAACATAATTTTAGATATCAATATTCCTTTCACAGTTTTACATCGGCCGTGTTTTGACATTATTCTGGTGAAGTTTGAAGCAAATCGAGTAAAAATAAGATGCTGAATTCAAAGCATTTTGAAAACGACACACTTCCTGCAGCCAGTTGGTGGCGCTATAACTTTCAGTCATAATAGTCACATCTATCCGATCGGCATCATACAAAGAACAAATCACTGAAGTTTGATCTACATCATACAATGTATGTGGACGTTATTAGGCATTTCCTGGGTCTCATTTTTCGCCATAACTTCATCGCCTCGCCACGGGCAAACCGTTCGACATATCAAAAATATCTTCGCAATTTAGCGTCCCCAATGTCCTGAGATCATGTTCACCGAGTTTGGTGGCAATCGTATGGAAATCCTCAGAGGAGTATATCAAATTCCAGAGCATGCGCTTTTTAAACAGCCCTGAATAGCCGACTTCCTGTTGGGCGGAGCCTAAGACATGCTGCGTGAAAGTTGTTCAGCTCAATGAGTTCTATATGTGTACCGAGTTTCATATGAATACGTGCAAGTATGTGTGAGCTATACATCAAGTTTTCTGACAATTTTCCAGGGGGCGCCGTAGAGCCCCTGTGCCACGCCCGGGTCCCAGCCTCAGCGGCGTCCTAATGGCCGCAGGTTCCAACGTGCGTGCCAATTTTCGAGAGTTTTCGGGCACGTTAAGGCCCCCAAAAGTGCCCGGATGATTGAAATAAAAAAAAAAAAAATAAAAAAAAAAAATAAAAAAAAATAATAATCCTTAGGGGAACAATAGGGCCCTGCGCCTTACTGGCTTGGGCCCTAAATATAGCTGCGAGCAGCGATGACGGGCCCAAGCCGTCAGCATACGCCATCCCGGTGGCATCGATAAAACGGTGCCCAGCGAGCACAAGCATCACAGTAACCCTCTGGCAGTTTGGTTTTAAGGGATACGGCAATTAAAGGGTTATTCCAAACCATCAACTCTGTGAAACACACACACACAGAACAACATATAAAACTTTAAATTCTGTGAAAATATATTTTTCATTGGTAGTTGATGTTAGTTAATGCATTTACTAATGCTAACAAATGAGAAATTATTATAGTTACCAAAGGTTTTAATGATTTATAAGCATTTTTTAATGATTTATTTTTCCATTAACTAACATGAATAATTTATTCTAACACAAATGAATAAAGTAAAACATATATTGTTAATATTTAATGTTATTTGTGAATTAACCAATGTTAAAAACAACATTATTTAACTGTTGTTAATTTACATCATTAATAAATATATACCATTTAATGTTTATCAAAATCAATTCCAAAATGTGTTAATATATTATTACATTTTAAAGTTTTATCTTTTGAACATGACTATTTTTCTAATATTAAAAATATTTTGTTCATTGTAAGTTCATTGTAAGTTCATACTATCAATGAAGAATTAACATGCTGTAAAAAATATATTTTTCATTGTTAGTTCATGTTAATTAATGCATTCCCTACTGTTAACAAAAGAGACTTAATTATAAAGTGTTATCAAAACCTTTAATGCTTTATAAGCATTTTTTAAGGATTTTATTGAGAAGTTTAAACAGACCCTCTCTCTCTCTTCTCTCTCTCTCTCTCTCCCCCTCCACACTCACTGAACTCACACAGTCAGTCACCCACCGCACACATTAGAAGCACAGAGACAGGAGAACTCTGATAGTTTTAATTTTCTGCTCTCCATAGTGTATTGTAAATTCATGAAATTAATCACATATCTCAGACTGTCTTGTTCTGTGTATGTAATTTTTTATGAAGTGTTTGGAAGCTGCTCTTTAAAGATAAAAAAAAAAGTGTTCTTTTTTACTGTAACTTTAATAAATTGCCATTAAATCACCGTTCAAGATATCCTAAATCAGTCCGCAATGTAGCATCTTCAGTATCTTGGAAGCATGTGAAAAAATGTTTGGTGTGAATTTTTGGTTTCTGCTTGAAGGAGTATGAATTTGTTTACAGCCCGTTTAAAAAAAAAAAAAACACATAAAAAAAAAAAATAGCCGATTTCCTGTTGGTCGTAGCTAATGACTGTAAATTAGAAAGTTGTCCGGATTAATAAGAACAATTTATGTACCGAGTTTGGTGTCTGTAGCTATCATTATATATATATATATATATATATATATATATATAATCATTAATAATTATATACCATTTAATGTTGATCAATATTAATTCCAAAATGTGTTTATATATTATTACATTTTAAAGTTTATCTTTTGAACATGACTAATTTTCTAACATTAAAAAGATTAATAAATGCTTTAAAAAAATTGTTCTTTGTTAGTTCATACTATCATGGAAGAATTAACATGCTGTAAAAATATATTTTTCATTGTTAGTTCACGTTAATTAATGCATTTCCTAATGTTAAGAATTGAGACCTTATTATAAAGTGTTATCAAAATCTTTAATGATTTATAAGCATTTTTTAAAGATTTAAAAAAACAGACCCTCTCTCTCTCTTTCTCTCTCTCACCCACTGGCTCAATCCACACAGTCACTCACACAGTCACTCACACCCCACCCCACCCCCACCCCTCACTCAGCTGCAGGCTGACAGGGATCTCTCACTCAGAAGCAGTCTAAGTCTAACTCTCTGATAGTTTTCAAATTTTCTCCTCTGCATAGTGTATTGTAAATTCATAAAATTAATCACATATCCTCAGACTGTATTGTTCTGTGTATGTAATTTTTTATGAAGTGTTTGGAAGCTGCTCTTAAAAAGATTAAAAAAAAAAAGAAATGATCTTTTTTACTGTAACTTTAATAAATTGCCATTAAATCATCGTTCAAGATATCCTAAATCCGTCCGCAATTTAGCATCTTCAGTATTTTGGCATCATGATAAAAAATGTTTGGTGTGATTTCCGTGTTTCTGCTTGGAGGAGTATTAATTTGTTTACAGCCCGTTTTTAAAAAAAACCCACATTAAAATAAATATAGCCGACTTCCTGTTGGTCGTAGCTAATGACTGTAAATTAGAAAGTTGTCCGGATTAATTAGAACAATTTATGTACCGAGTTTGGGGTCTGTAGCTAAAACTAACCCCCTCATTTTTGACAAAAGGTGGCGCTATAGAGTGCCTCTTCCACGCCCGTATATGAGCTTTTTCCAGTGTCTAACTATCATTAATACTCATATGTGTGTTGAGTTTCATGACATTCTAAACATGTTATCTGCCTCAAAATCACCAGAAACGAATTTTCAACTTTGACACGTTGCCATGGCAACATAATTTTAGATATCAATCTTCCCTTCACAGTTTTACATCGGCCGTGTTTTGACATTATTCTGGTGAAGTTTGAAGCAAATCGAGTAAAAATAAGATGCTGAATTCAAAGCATTTTGAAAACGACACACTTCCTGCAGCCAGTTGGTGGCGCTATAACTTTCAGTCATAATAGTCACATCTATCCGATCGGCATCATACAAAGAACAAATCACTGAAGTTTGATCTACATCATACAATGTATGTGGACGTTATTAGGCATTTCCTGGGTCTCATTTTTCGCCATAACTTCATCGCCTCGCCACGGGCAAACTGTTCGACATATCAAAAATATCTTCGCAATTTAGCGTCCCCAATGTCCTGAGATCATGTTCACCGAGTTTGGTGGCAATCGTATGGAAATCCTCAGAGGAGTATATCAAATTCCAGAGCATGCGCTTTTTAAACAGCCCTGAATAGCCGACTTCCTGTTGGGCGGAGCCTAAGACATGCTGCGTGAAAGTTGTTCAGCTCAATGAGTTCTATATGTGTACCGAGTTTCATATGAATACGTGCAAGTATGTGTGAGCTATACATCAAGTTTTCTGACAATTTTCCAGGGGGCGCCGTAGAGCCCCTGTGCCACGCCCGGGTCCCAGCCTCAGCGGCGTCCTAATGGCCGCAGGTTCCAATGTGCGTGCCAATTTTCGAGAGTTTTCGGGCACGTTAAGGCCCCCAAAAGTGCCCGGATGATTGAAATAAAAAAAAAAAAAAAAAAAAAAAAAAAAAAAAATATAGCTGCGAGCAGCGATGACGGGCCCAAGCCGTCAGCATACGCCACCCCGGTGGCATCGATAAAACGGTGCCCAGCGAGCACAAGCATCACAGTAACCCTCTGGCAGTTTGGTTTTAAGGGATACGGCAATTAAAGGGTTAATCCAAACCATCAACTCTGTGAAACACATACAGAACAACATATAAATCTTTAAATTCTGTGAAAATATATTTTTCATTGGTAGTTCATGTTAGTTAATGCATTTACTAATGCTAACAAATGAGAAATTATTATAGTTACCAAAGGTTTTAATGATTTATAAGCATTTTTTAATGATTTATTTTTCCATTAACTAACATGAATAATTTTTTCTAACACAAATGAATAAAGTAAAAAATATATTGTTAATATTTAATGTTATTTGTGAATTAACCAATGTTAAAAAACAACATTATTTAACTGTTGTTAATTTACATCATTAATAAATATATACCATTTAATGTTGATCAAAATCAATTCCAAAATGTGTTAATATATTATTAAATTTTAAAGTTTTATCTTTTGAACATGACTATTTTTCTAATATTAAAAATATTTTGTTCATTGTTAGTTCGTTGTAAGTTCATACTATCAATGAAGAATTAACATGCTGTAAAATATATATTTTTCATTGTTAGTTCATGTTAATTAATGCATTCCCTACTGTTAACAATTGAGACTTAATTATAAAGTGTTATCAAAACCTTTAATGCTTTATAAGCATTTTTTAAGGATTTTATTGAGAAGTTTAAACAGACCCTCTCTCTCTCTCTCTCTCTCTCTCTCTTTCTCTCTCTCTCTCTCTCTCCCCCTCCACACTCACTGAACTCACACAGTCAGTCACCCACCCAGTCACCCACCGCACACATTAGAAGCAGTGACAGGAGATCTCTGATAGTTTTTAAATTTTCTCCTCTCCATAGTGTATTGTAAATTCATGAAATTAATCACATATCCTCAGACTGTATTGTTCTGTGTATGTAATTTTTTATGAAGTGTTTGGAAGCTGCTCTTAAAAGATAAAAAAAAAAAAGTTCTCTTTTTTCTGTAACTTTAATAAATTTCCATTAAATCATCGTTCAAGATATCCTAAATCCGTCCGCAATTTAGCATCATCAGTATTTTGGCATCATGAGAAAAAATGTTTGGTGTGATTTCCGTGTTTCTGTTTGGAGGAGTATGAATTTGTTTACAGCCCGTTTAAAAAAAAAACCCACATTAAAATAAATATAGCCGACGTCCTGTTGGTCGTAGCTAATGACTGTAAATTAGAAAGTTGTCCGGATTAATAAGAACAATTTATGTACCGAGTTTGGTGTCTGTAGCTAAAACTAACCCCCCCATTTTTGACAAAAGGTGGCGCTATAGAGTGTCTCTTCCACGCCCGTTTATGAGCTTTTTCCAGTTTCTAACTATCATTAAAATGGATATGTGTGTTGAGTTTCATGACATTCTAAACATGTTATCTGCCTCAAAATCACCAGAAACGAATTTTCAACTTTGACACGTTGCCATGGCAACACAATTTTAGATATCAATATTCCCTTCACAGTTTTACATCGGCCGTGTTTTGACATTATTCTGGTGAAGTTTGAAGCAAATCGAGTAAAAATAAGATGCTGAATTCAAAGCATTTTGAAAACGACACACTTCCTGCAGCCAGTTGGTGGCGCTATAACTTTCAGTCATAATAGTCACATCTATCCGATCGGCATCATACAACGAACAAATCACTGAAGTTTGATCTACATCATACAATGTATGTGGACGTTATTAGGCATTTCCTGGGTCTCATTTTTCGCCATAACTTCATCGCCTCGCCACGGGCAAACCGTTCGACATATCAAAAATATCTTCGCAATTTAGCGTCCCCAATGTCTTGAGATCATGTTCACCGAGTTTGGTGGCAATCGTATGGAAATCCTCAGAGGAGTATATCAAATTCCAGAGCATGTGCTTTTTAAACAGCCCTGAATAGCCGACTTCCTGTTGGGCGGAGCCTAAGACATGCTGCACGGAAGTTGTTCGGCTCAATGAGTTCTATATGTGTACCGAGTTTCATATGAATACGTGCAAGTATGTGTGAGCTATACATCAAGTTTTCTGACAATTTTCCAGGGGGCGCCGTAGAGCCCCTGTGCCACGCCCGGGTCCCAGCCTCAGCGGCGTCCTAATGGCCGCAGGTTCCAATGTGCGTGCCAATTTTCAAGAGTTTTCGGGCACGTTAAGGCCCCCAAAAGTGCCCGGATGATTGAAATAAAAAAAAAAAAAAAAAAAAAAAAATAATAATCCTTAGAAGAACAATAGGGCCCTGCGCCTTACTGGCTTGGGCCCTAATAATCCTTAGAAGAACAATAGGGCCCTGCGCCTTACTGGCTTGGGCCCTAAAAATAATAATCCTTAGAAGAACAATAGGGCCCTGCGCCTTACTGGCTTGGGCCCTAATAATCCTTAGAAGAACAATAGGGCCCTGCGCCTTACTGGCTTGGGCCCTAATTACAGGTAACATAACAAAAGCAAGTCACTTGCACTTACACTGCAAGACTTAATAGACAGAACTGTTAAACAACAACAGCGAATAAGAGGGAAATGCCGTCAAAATAAAAGTCCTGCCTCAAATACATTGGCCAAACAGAATAACTTATCGGCCAATGCCAGTATTTGAAAAATGACGACCCCTAATCTTAATAACAGTAAAAAGATGCTAAAGGATACTTTTGGAGCATGTTTAATCATGCATATTACCCTAACATCTATTTTCATATTAAACAATTCAGTAAAATATCATTTATTCACACACCTCAGTGAACATTCCCATTTATTCATACACCTAAGTGATGTGTCTATTTATTCCGTTTTTTATTGCTTTGTTAATTGTTTTTGGGGTTTTTTTTAGTGGAGGAAAACTGTACTGGCAATCCAATACAAAAAGGCCACATCCCTTTGTATACATTAGCCACTGTAGTCTTCATTGATAATCATCACCTCATCATCTACGTCAACTCCATCACACAAAAGTCACTTAACTATAACTACCCTGTTAAGAGTGCAAAGCTTTATTTATATGCAAACAATCTTAAGGATATTATTATGTGCTATTATATTATTATACAGATATTATTATGTGCAAATGCACAAAAAAAAAAAATGGATCGGCAGAGATAATGCAGAATGTACATTCTGTGCAATAAGGGCATAAGAGCCTTACAATGAGTAAACTGAGTAATTAGGGAGAAACAATTATGGGTAAGAGGATAGTGAGGCAATAACACATTCAGATCACCCAGTTTACAGTAAATGTAACATAGCATGTAATGAAGACGGAAGATATGATGATAGCAGAGAATGCCACTGTCAGTATGTCCTTCTGCCTGTTTGTGAGAAAGAAAAGGAGAGAGCACAAGGAGAGATGTTGTAATACCAGTTTTGGAAAATTACTCATTATATTTGATTTTACAACATCTTAGTGCATTTGCAAGTTTCTTAGAATCATAGCTTGGGGGTAATGGATACATTATATCAGTCTTCAGTGCTAGAATCACTCTGGTGTTATAAAGTGCGCAACGGAGACTCCCAGTTGTCAACACTCAGTCTCTTCTTCTAAATACTGACATTTGGTAGATGGAAACCATTCACCTCCTACAACCGCGCCTACCAACCAATCACTTCCTGCTGCTAGTAACCCACCGCAATGAGTCTCCCAGCTCCCACGGCAACAGCCAATCAAATCTCACTCCAATAAGGCCACATCCTGAAAGAAGCGATTATAGCTTGAAGATCTCTTGGTCTCAAAAACCCTTTTCAGAATCCCAGACATTACAGAAAAAAACAACTTCAGACAGAAAAAAATCTAAATGACCGATTGCCGATGGTTTTACTGAAAAGCAACAGATGCAATGACATACAAATTTCAAAATGTAAATATCTTACCACAAACATTTAAATCTATTTAAGGAAGAACTTGAAAGAATAGGATTTAATTAAGAGTTTAAGACAAATTCTTCTGTCTCAGACAAGTGTTGGACAGAGTACAAATAAGTTAAAGTACGTATACAACCTAATGAAATTTACTTCAGTAAAAGTACTCCATACATATTGTGACGAGTCGGCTGCCTCCCCCCTGTCAATCATCACCACCCCGTCCCGTATTCGCCGCCCTTCACCGGGCTCCCGACGGGAGTGGGTGTGTGAGAGAGGAGGGGCGCTGAACACCTAGGGCTGGCGGCGTGTGATGAGGCGCACCTGATGTGAATAGAGCCTCATCACCGCCGCCGTTTAAACGCCAAGCGCCTCTCCTCGGGAGACCGGTCTCTTCCCCGTGCATGCACGCTGGTGTCCTCGTGGGTCCGGGAAGGGAGCGTCGAGGAGGACTGCCGCACCCGTTAGGCGGCTGACGGGCCAGGATGCCGGGCCGCCGAATCCCCCAGAAGCGCCGGGAACCCAGGAGATGGACGAAGCCGCGCAAGAGACGCCGCCGCCACTCGCTCCCGGCCCCGAGAGGGGAGCGCGTGCGGCCACCGGACTCCGCCCCTTCCCTGACGAACACTACCCTCCTTCACTAGCCCCGCGGCACAACGAGGACACCAGATTCCCCGTTTATTTGGACACTTTTCCCCTTGGACACTTTATTTTCCTTTTTATTGTTTAATAAAAACCTCTCCGAGGCTTGACGCCACACCCACTGTGTCTGTCATTGGCTCCTCCCGCCACAATATCAATATAGATAATATCTATCTATAGACTTGGAGATGCACAAATGGAGACATATCTCCAATTTCAACCAGTGAGTCTTAATCTTTCTGAATCCCCTATACAGTACATTATTATTAACAAACCATGGGCGTATCGATGTAGGTAAATTAATTAACCACAATTCATTTCGTGATTTCACAAGTTTCAAGAACTATGTTCATCAGTAAAAACAATAGTTATTCAGGGAAAAATGATTTCATGTCTTTTTTTAGCATTTTAATTAAGTTTGAGTGTTTTAACACATTATTAATAACATTCACATGAATCATTTTAACAATAATTCTGTGCCTCCTTTGAATTTTGTTGAGATCCCCTGGTGGATAAAAACGGATGTAAACAGCTTGCCCTATTACAGCAGATTTAGAATCATTCAGTGCAATTTTGCGATTGACAACAATGGTCTCTTTCAGAAATAAGACTTCACTATTGTATCTCTTACCGGGTGTTAATTTCTTCAGAGTAAAATGTAAATTATTATTATTGTCCACTGCTGCATAAGACACTCATTGTCATAAGCTTGTCATCAGGTGAGCAGATGTAAATGTGAGTGTGGAATTTGGCTTGGCTCAGCCTGACCTTTTAAAAGTCAACTCATAGCAGGTGGTATTAAATAACTCTAGCTATGTTTATTCATACAACATTCATAACTCATGCTTTACACTCCCTCTCATTGCTTCATCCTTCCCTCCTCCTAACATAATTTTTCTGTCTTCGGCTTCTTCCACCGTTATTCCTTATCTTTGACTGACCAGGTGTTTCTGGTGCTCTTTTGAGCAGGTGGGTACCAGGCTTGTCATTTCTATGTTTTATTTATAGGCCCAATTAACATCTCTTTCACATGGAGTGTCAAGCTAACTAGGGGGTGCCACCCAAACACGCTATAATTGCCTGGCCCATTTCCAAAGCTCACATTCATAGCCACACCAAAACAACTCTACAGTGAACTTTGAACTATGCTAAAGCTATAGTTCCACACAATTTCAAATTCACCCAGTCAGAGTTGACCTGCATTTAAATTTGTTCCAGTAAACAAAAAAGGCATGGGATTTAGTAGGGAAATTTATGGCTTCACCACAAACTGGAAAGCAGATTTACTGATTAAAATCTTTGTCAGGACAGCTCCTCTGGTCACTTCTGTGGTAATCAGAGCAGGGTGCCTATGGCAAGCCGTTTTGACTTTTATTCATTCTCAGGATATGAATTCTTGATATCAACAATTCAATTTTTACTAGTTAAAATGTTAATTCTTGATATCAGGAATTATATTTCTACTAGTAACAATGGCTATTTTTGATATCAGGCAATACATTTCCACTAGTAACAATGTTAATTCTTCATATCAACAATTCAATTTTCACTAGTTAAAATGCTAATTCTTGATATCAAGAATTAAATTGTTTATATCAATAATTAAATTGTATTTTCACTAGTTAAATGTCACCATAGGCTACCATTCAAAATCAATTGTTGATATCAAGAATTAATTTCTTACTAGTTGAAATTCCAATTTCACATATCAGAAATACAATTCTTACTAGTAAAAATGTCTATTCTTGATATCAAGAACTAAATTGTTGATATCAACAACTTAATTGTCACTAGTGACAATGTTAATTTCTGATATCAAGAATTAAATTGTTGATATCAAGAATTAAATTGTTGATATCAAGAATTAAATTGTTGATATCAGAAATTACCCTCCCAATTGTTGATATCAGAAATACATTTTCAGATATCAGAAATGAACATTGTCACTAGTGACAATTAAATTGTTGATATCAATAATTACATTTTTGATATCAAGAATTTAATTGTTGATATCAAGAATAGACATTTTTACTAGTAAGATATGTTAAATTGGAATTTCAACTAGTAAGAAATTAATTCTTGATATCAACAATTGATTTTGAATGGTAGCCTATGGTGACATTTAACTAGTGAAAATACAATTACAGATATCAACAATTTAATTTTTGATATCAAGAATTAGCATTTTAACTAGTGAAAATTTAATTGTTGATATGAAGAATTAACATTGTCACTAGTGGAAATGTAATTGCTGATATCAAAAATAGCCATTGTTACTAGTAGAAATGTAATTCCTTATATCAAGAATGAACATTTTAACTAGTAAAAATTTAATTGTTGATATCAATAATTCATATCCTGAGAATGAATAAAAGTCAAAACGACTTACCATTGGGTGCCTGCTCAAAGGATCTGTTCTGGTAACCACTTTCTCTCTCTACCTGGCAAGACTTGAGAATATGCAAAGATTGCTAAGGCCTCATTAGCAACTTTGCACAATCCCCTCCAGTGCAAAACACTGGTGCAAGGTCTGACAGGATTTAACAAGGTACATATGACCAAATGACAACAAGCGGCAAATGAGAGAGTAGACTAATGTCAGACTTTTGGAGGCGTCTTTTTCTTGTGAATAAATACAGATAAATATAATGTGACACCATCTTATCAGATGTAAAATTTATAAAAGCATGTCAAAGGTGTTCTATATTTAACTGCATAAGTCATCCAAAAACTGCTTTTGCTGCCCCAGGCATTTACTGTCACCTGGGAATTCAAAAATGCCTCTGAACAAAACTATCACATGAAATCTCTAGTCAAAAATTAGAAAAACTCTCCTTTTATAAAGACTGAGATGTGGTGTCAAATTTCAAGTACTGTAATTTGTATGCTAGCAGACAGAAACAGGAAGCCTGTTTTGGAATGCTTATATCTCAACTGACTTTTTTTTTGCTTATATAGGAGCAAAGTAAATGTAAAAAAATGGCAAAGAGTAATTTCAAGTCACGGTTTAAGTCAAGGTTTATTTCATTATAAAAAATAATGACGGGGGTGGGGGGTTGTAAATGTACTTTTGAGGGATGAGACTGAAATACATCTCATAATAAAAATATTGTGAGACTGGAACTTGGAGGTGTACAGAAACATGACACATATAGGGTACTGTACAAAATATTTTGATTGTTACTGATACCAATACCTTGACTTCAATTATTGTACCTTAAAAAAATTTGCTTGTTGACGTTTTTACAGAAATGTGGTACTGAACAACATTTTTCAACACTCAATAGTATCAAGGCAATTTGTTCGTGCTTAAAAGTATAAAACTTGATACCCAGCCCTATATATATATATATATATATATATATATATATATATATATATATATATATATATATATATACAGGGATCACGTATAGTCAACCTGTCATTAATCATAAAATAAACCAAGACACTGGTTTTTATAATGCTGTTTTATAAATTTAAATTCTGATTTTTGTTTAACGTACTTTATCATACGAGAAGAGTGAGAGCATATAACTACACAAAACTATCACACAAATATACTGATCAAGGAACAACAAAGTTTTATGTAATTAACAGTATATCAATTCGGGCACGGTATTTCACAATATATTTCAGCTGAGCTTTACTACCCACATCTACAGTTGCTGTGAAACATGCTCACACAAGATTGGTCTGATATTCCTGATGTTGATCATCAGGAATATCAGACCAATCTTGTGTGAGCATGTTTCACAGCAACTGCAGGACTGGAATACTGCAATGCTCTATTGGCCAGCCTTGCACCCAGGGCAGCCAATGTCGCACCCCCTTATTAGTCTTACTCAACTGGTTGTAGCTGCCAACATCAAATTTAAGGCTTTGACATTGGCTTTCAGGACTGCGACTGGAAATGCACCCTACTACCCCAAAACACTTTTATTCCAAAACAATTTTCCCTCCCATTATTTGCATGAGGACTAATTGACAACTGTTACAGAAGCAGACTCACACAGAGAATGAGATTAACAACAGGTATTTATTTTAGGAGCAGCTGAGCAATGGTGACTGAAAAAGGGGAGTATGATATCCAGTTGACGTTGATGAGATTATGATATGAGATCTTTGTCTTGACAGGATGACTTGGAACGAGGATGAGAACACACACCTCACACAGGCTGAGTAGCAGACTTCTGGAACAGATCACTGAAGCAGACAGACTGTGGAACACAGGAGACACAAAGCTGGAGAGAACACAGGAGGCAAGTATACAAGGAGCAAAGTAGTAGATAAGTCGCTGAGATATCAAGAGCAGTCCACTTCGTAGAAACGAGACCAGACAACAAGGTGTTGTGAGGTGTGTGCCTTTGTAGTGGATGGTGATGAGGATCCAATGACGTGCAGGTGTGTTTAATCAATGATTAGGTGGAGCCAGGTGAGGGCGTGCGTTGTGATTGGAGAGGGAGAAGGACAGACAAACTCGTAACATTACCTCCCCCTCCCGGAAGGCGCGTCCCGTGTCATAATAGTAACACCGGGGAGGGGGGGTGGGCGCCCTGGAGGCTGGTGCAGGGCAGGGACACTGGGGAAGCCTCCAGAGTGGGTCAGGGGACTCCGGCGGCCATGGCGGGACTGGAGACTCGGGGAGCCATGGCGGAATAGGAGACTCGGGAGGCCATGGCGGAATAGGCGACTCGGGAGGCCATGGCGGAATAGGCGACTCGGGAGGCCATGGCGAGTCTGGAGGTTCGGGAAGCCCTGGCGGGACTATTTATTTCAGCCTTCCCCATGGCCACTATGGTTATCCAGGCCAGGGGTATATAGCCCCCCCCCCCAAAAAAAGTCTTGGGGAAGTTCCCCTCTGGGAGCTGCTCAGGAGGAGCGAGCTCTATGGGGCGTTCTGGAGGAGCGAGCACTTGGGGGCGCTCGGGAAGCGCGGGTTCTTGGGGGCGCTCGGGAAGGAACTGACAGGGAGCAGGCACAGGAGACCTCTGACTAGGAACAGGCACAGGAGACCTTTGACTAGGAACAGGCACAGGAGACCTCTGACTAGGAACAGGCACTAGAGAGCTGGACAGGACCAGAGGAGACACAGGAGACAAAGGAGGGCTGGACGGGACCAGCGGATTGATAGGAGGGCACTTGCGAGGAACAGGCACTGGTTTGGAGAGGACCGGAGCTGAAAACTCAGCGGGTATCGCCATGTTGATGAGCTCTATGGCAGGAACCGGCGGGCTTGCCATACTCTCTGCCGGCAGGCTTGGGTTGACCACGGGCGGCTGACTTGCGGGGGCTGCGAACGGCGGCTTTGATTCACCCGCGAACGGCAGGCTTAGCTTCCCCGTGGGCGGTGGCGGCATAGGCTTCGTCACGGACAGCGGGGACATCGACTTCGCCGCGGGCGGCGGCAGGCTTGCAGGAACATCCTCCATAGTAAATGATGAACCCGCGAGGATCAGCACTTAGTCTATGTATTGCGCCAGAGAGCCTGGGATTGTAGCAGGTGGTGCGAGGAGAAACAGGCAATTATTTAGACCACTCCAGAAGATAATCTTCAATGAATAATCATTCCAATACACCTGGTGGGTGAGCTGGAGGAACTCTTCAACATAACTCTCTATGGGGCAGCCACCTTGGGTTATGGAGAGAATTGCGTTTTCTGGATGTGAGGAGATGGTGTCCATGCTGGTGTGTTCGGTTAGGGTCCGGTATTCTGTTACAGAAGCAGACTCAGACAGAGAATCAGATTAACAACAGGTATTTATTTTAGGAGCAGCTGAGCAATGGTGACTGAAAAAGGTGAGTATGATATCCAGTTGACGTTGATGAGATTATGATATGAGATTTTGTCTTGACAGGATGACTTGGAACGAGGATGAGAACACACACCTCACACAGGCTGAGTAGCAGACTTCTGGAACAGATCACTGGAGCAGACAGACTGTGGAACACAGGAGACAACGCTGGAGAGAACACAGGAGGTAAGTATACAAGGAGGTAAGTACAAACTCGATTCCAAAAAAGTTGGGACACTGTACAAATTACGAATAAAAAAGGAATGCAATAATTTACAAAATCTCATAAACTTATATTTTGTTCACAATAGAATATAGATAACATATCAAATGTTGAAAGTGAGACATTTTGAAATGTCATGCCAAATATTGGCTCATTTTGGATTTCATGAGAGCTACACATTCCAAAAAAGTTGGGACAGGTAGCAATAAAAGGCCGGAAAAGTTAAATGTACATATAAGGAACAGCTGGAGGACCAATTTGCAACTTATTAGGTCAATTGGCAACATGATTGGGTATAAAAAGAGCCTCTCAGAGTGGCAGTGTCTCTCAGAAGTCAAGATGGCAAGAGGATCACCAATTCCCCCAATGCTGCGGCGAAAAATAGTGGAGCAATATCAGAAAGGAGTTTCTCAGAGAAAAATTGCAAAGAGTTTGAAGTTATCATCATCTACAGTGCATAATATCATCCAAAGATTCAGAGAATCTGGAACAATCTCTGTGCGTAAGGGTCAAGGCCGGAAAACCATACTGGATGCCCGTGATCTTCGGGCCCTTAGACGGCACTGCATCACATACAGGAATGCTACTGCAGGGCTCGACAGTGCGAGCATTTCGCTCGCATTTGCAACTAAAAATAGATGTGTGCGAACTGGAAAATGTATTTAGGAGCACAAGTGCGAATACAAAACAAAATACAAAACAGCCTAACTTATACAGTAGCCTATAACAAACGTATTAATTTATTCTGTTTATTTATGGAAACATTGCGATGCAGCCTCATATGATTACTTTAGAACTTTAAAAAGGCAACGGTTTAATTTAAATGAGCACAGATGAGAAGAAAAGCGGAGCGAGTTAAAGTGAAGACGCGCTGAATGACGCACATTCGCCACTAGAGGGCGCTGCCGCTGGCGTTACCCCGGTAACCCAGTAAACAAATCAGCTGCGCTACTTTCCTAAAACTGTGTAAATAATGTTTCACACTCACAGTCATTTAGATATTTATATTCGCTTTAGTCTTCACAATAGCATCAAATAATTCTTACTTAAAGACTTAATGAGCTATTTATTTTCAAACATTTTTTCTAACCTAAAACATGGCCCATCCACTGATCTATAATAGAGTGGGCCTATCTATATATCAACGACTGATTCGTTATTATTGTTCAGTAGCACAAGTTCCATTAGTTAACATGAAAAAAACAATGCCTGCATTTATTAATAATGCTATCTTAATTTCAACTTTTAATAATACATTATAAAATCAAAAGTTGTCTTAATATAATTCAATGGAGCTAACATTAACTAACATAGTTGTATTTTTTATTAATCAACATTAACAAAGAATATTAACTACTGCAACAATTAGCTATTGCACATTTTTAGTTAATGTTAACCTGCTTTAATTAATGTTAACAAATGGGACTTACTTACCTATTGTTCTTTCGTTCATTTGAACAATCTTTTGCACTCTAATCTTGAAACACTTGTTTACTTTATATTTTATGTATTTTTATAAAAGTATTTTAGTAAATTATCTTTAATAAAGTTATTTAACCTGTTAGGAGGACAACACTTTTTTTCACTTAGAAATTATATATTGTGATTTAAAAACAAAAACATATACCGTGACAAAAGCTTCAATGATTATTGTGAAAATTTTATACCGACACAGTTTAATAGGATTATAACTAATTACAAAATAGCATTAATAGTAAAATTATTTACAAACCTTGTGTACTTTCTGTATTCTGATAAATTAAATAATTGTGCTTGTAAATGTCTCTTTGTATCCCCTTATTAAGCTAAAACACCTAATTTGAAAAATTTGCATTGCGCCCCTAAATTTTTTTAACGCGCTCCTAAATTTTTTGACTTAGGAGCACATGTGCTCCTTGGGGAAAAGGTAAGCGTCAAGCCCTGTACTGTAATTGAAATCACAACATGGGCTCAGGAATACTTCCAGAAAACATTGTCGGTGAACACAATCCACCGTGCCATTCGCCGTTGCCGGCTAAAACTCTATAGGTCAAAAAAGAAGCCATATCTAAACATGATCCAGAAGCGCAGGCGTTTTCTCTGGGCCAAGGCTTATTTAAAATGGACTGTGGCAAAGTGGAAAACTGTTCTGTGGTCAGACGAATCAAAATTTGAAGTTCTTTTTGGAAAATTGGGACGCCATGTCATCCGGACTAAAGAGGACAAGGACAACCCAAGTTGTTATCAGCGCTCAGTTCAGAAGCCTGCATCTCTGATGGTATGGGGTTGCATGACTGCGTGTGGCATGGGCAGCTTACACATCTGGAAAGGCACCATCAATGCTGAAAGGTATATCCAAGTTCTAGAACAACATATGCTCCCATCCAGACGTTGTCTCTTTCAGGGAAGACCTTGCATTTTCCAACATGACAATGCCAGACCACATACTGCATCAATTACAACATCATGGCTGCGTAGGAGGAGGATCCGGGTACTGAAATGGCCAGCCTGCAGTCCAGATCTTTCACCCATAGAAAACATTTGGCGCATCATAAAGAGGAAGATGCGACAAAGAAGACCTAAGACAGTTGAGCAACTAGAAGCCTGTATTAGACAAGAATGGGACAACATTCCTATTCCTAAACTTGAGCAACTTGTCTCCTCAGTCCCCAGACGTTTGCAGACTGTTATAAAAAGAAGAGGGGATGCCACACAGTGGTAAACATGGCCTTGTCCCAACTTTTTTGAGATGTGTTGATGCCATGAAATTTAAAATAAACTTATTTTTCCCTTAAAATTATACATTTTCTCAGTTTAAACATTTGATATGTCATCTATGTTGTATTCTGAATAAAATATTGAAATTTGAAACTTCCACATCATTGCATTCTGTTTTTATTCACAATTTGTACAGTGTCCCAACTTTTTTGGAATCGGGTTTGTAGTAGATAAGTTGCTGAGATATCAAGAGCAGTCCACTTCGTAGAAACGAGACCGGAAAATTAGGTGTTGTGAGGTGTGTGCCTTTGTAGTGGATGGTGATCAGGATCCAGTGACGTGCAGGTGTGATCAATCAATGATTAAGTGAAGCCAGGTGAGGGCGTGAGTTGTGATTGGAGAGGGAGAAGGACAGACAAACTCATAACATTGAGTTGAATAAAATTGAATCATTTTATAATTTGATTGATTTGGTTTGAATCAGCCTTTTTAGGCCTATAAATGATTACATGACCATATTTTTTAAATAAATAAATACCGTTTTGAAAGTTTACACTCCTCATTCATTTTTTTTTTTATTCACATGAATCATTAGAATTCATTCATGTGTACATTATTTAAATATTACTCAATTCAATGAGCTGATTTAAGTATGGTTATTAAGGGGTTCATTGAAGTAAATTAACCCCTTAATAATGAGGGGTTGAATAGATTTGTAAAATAGTTTTTGAACTATTGCATTTGAACTATAAAGTGTTACAGTAATATGATACTGTAATAAAAGGATTTATGCAATCATAATCTAACACATGCAAAACACAGGTCAGAAAAATTTTAACTGAATCATGAACATGTTTCTGCCATGTTAACAGTAAAGAAGAAGAAGAATAGAAGTTTATTGTCATTGTACCATTTGCATGTACAACGAAATTTAAAAGTACCAGCCAGTCAGAGTACTGTAGTCATACATACATTCATAAGATAAAAATTAAATAAAAAGGTACAGAAAATTGTACACAGTCACATTCACCATCTGTCTATTTTTTTCACATCTCATGAAAACAGTGTTTTTGATTATTGAGAGTGGTTATAGCTGTTGGATAAAAACAGTTTTTTAGTCTGTTTGTCCTGGCTCTAATTGTCCTGTATCGTCTCCCTGATGGTAACAGTTCAAACAGATCATGTCCAGGGTGTGATGTGTCTTTGAGGATGCTTTGGGCTTTCTTAATACAGTGTGAAGTGTGTAGATCTTCCAGTGTTGGGAGAGGGCAGCCTACGATCTTCTGTGCCATGTTTATGACCCTCTGGAGCACTTTCCTCTGAGCCACTGTACAGCTGGTGAACCATACGCCAATGCAGTAGGTTAGGATGCTCTCTATAGAGTACCGATAGAAGGACACCAGTAGTCTCTGAGTAACGTTGTTCTTCCTCAGCACCCTAAGGAAGTACAGTCTCTGCTGGGGCTTTTTCAGCAGCTCAGAGGTGTTTGTGCTCCAAGTAAGGCCCTCCTCTAACTGGACTCCCAGAAACCGGAAGTCAGCTACCCTCTCTACACAGTCCCCACTGATGAAAAGTGGAGTAATGTCCGTTTTCTTCCTCCTGTAGTCAATGATCAGCTCCTTGGTCTTTACGGTGTTGAGGAGCAGATTATTCTCCTTACACCACCATGAGAGCCGCTCCACCTCACTAAGCCGCAGCAACTGTGTGCGCCGCCATTTTGGATTTTATCAAACATAACAAACTAAAGTCCACAAATCTGCCAGCCAAGCACAAGCAAACATTAACTTCAGAAGGCCTAGAAGAGACAGCACTGTTACAGTGGAGTATCTTTATTTATTTATTTAGCGTATATGGAAATTTCTCTGTAATTTTCAGTATTGTGTATGTAAAAATCTCTGGTGAAATGCGCATACTCCGTGTGTTTCCTTATTTTTACAACAATGGTTTTCAAAGCACTGTAAAGTTAACTGTGGAAAGAGTGATGTTGTCTCCAGACGAGCAGGCGCTCATGAATTAAAAAGTGACGTAAAGAGATGCAAGTATAATAATAAAAGCATAAATGTCACAATTGTGAGACTTAAATTCTGATAAATAAAGCCCAAATTTAGGGCATCAATGCAAAGGTTTATGTAGCTTAATCAATTAATTTATTTGTGAGTAGCCTGTGAGTAGACAGGCTGTTTGTGCCTGTGCTGTTAGGCAAGGCAAGTTTATTTATATAGCACATTTCATACACAATGGTAATTCAAAGTGCTTTACATGAAAGAAAGTAAAATAGTCATAAAAATAATAATATTGATCACAGCAATAAAAATAAGGAGTTGAAAAAAAAGAAGAAATACAATTGTAATAATAATAATAAAGACAAGAAACTTAAAAACAAATATTCTCAAGCTTTGCTCAATCTCTTCCGCACTAAGTGTGCGGCGAAAAAGAAAACCTTCCAAAACACCTAACTATTCCACTACTTCACCCCCTACTTACTTTGACCATCATATCTGGCCTATTCGCTAAAACTCGGGGCGTGCCCCTGTCTGTAATGGTAGGAATTTAGAGTTGGTAAAGTGATTAAAGTGAGTCCATCGCTCTCCCCCTCCCGCACTCTAGGGCTGCTACTAACGACTATTTTTATTTCGATTAATCTATCGACTAATTTATCGATTAATCTAAACAATTAATTTCCCACAAAAATCAACAATTTTACTTAAGGATATTTTATTAAACCGAATGAAATCCAAATTTCTATGAAATCCTTTTTTAAAGCAAAAGTAAAGTGTAACAGAGTACAATCTCATAGTGCAAATCACTGAAATCAAAGTTCAGTATTACAGTGCAAGAATGACAACATATCCACGTGTTCTAGTCTAATAATAAAATTATAATCAAAAAACACTTTTTAAAGGAGTATTTACCAGAATTAATTTGGGTGAAAAACGTAAATGTGCACTATTACTGAAAAAAAAAAAGAAAAATACTTTCAATTAAAATAAATTAATTGGAGATGCTTTTGATTATTGAAATTTAACGGAACCATTAAAATGGAATCCAGAAAATAATGGAAAACAGAATTTGTTACAGATAAAACTGTAAAACTCTACTTCTTGCAATGTTTTTGAGATGATAGTATGCTGTTAGCTCAGTGATGCTCAGCATTAAGGACATCCCAAAGATCAGGCCTCCAGTGGGCTGAGCGAGCTAGCTAATGGATTTGTAATGGAATCAATGAAGCATGGAGATTTTCTATTAGAAAAGCCTGCAACACACACAACAAAAACAGAGAAAGAGAGCATTCTTATAATCAACAATGATCCACAGCGCCATGGATGCAGAAGCAGCTGCCGGAAGAACGTAACCACAAAAACACCACAAAACAACTTGATGGAAGAGAATTCCTCACAGAAGTCATTAGTAGACCTACATTACACAGAAACTGTACACATCTATACACACACACACACACACACACACACACACACACACACACACACACACACACACACACAATATATATATATATATATATATATATATATATATATATATATATATATATATATATATATATATATATATATATATATATATATATATATATATATATACACATATATTAGTGCTGTCAAACTGAATGATTAATCGTGATTAATCGTCCAAAATAAAAGTTTTTGTTTACATAATATATGTGTGCTGTGTATATTCATTATGTATATATAAATATAGTACATAACAAATATACACTTTTATTTTGGATGCGATTAATCACGATTAATCGTTTGACAGCACTAATATATATATATATATATAGGCATGTGTGTGTTATTTGACATAAAATATATTTCAGTTTCACAAAGAAATGTTTAACATTTTGTCTGAGAAATAATAAAAGGATACTTTTTCACTAATAATGTATTGAATCTCATTTTGTTGAGTGAGAAAATCATGAAACGTATCGCAGTGCCTGTGTGCAATTTGTGCACATATTTTGCGGTTAAACACAATTATTTAAAAAATACGTTTAAATAATGTGAACAGAAGGCTTCAACAACTACTATCAATTAACAACCCTGAGGCTCAACAGGTATGTCATCAAGTTTATAAGTTATTGTTAAAAATAACTCTATAGGGTGCAGAGGTTTCATTACAAGGTTTCAACACTTGGGAGGCCCTGCTTGCATAACCAGCCTGAATGAATGAATGAATGAATGAATGATCTCAGTGTGCAACTGTGCATATAGCCTTTTTGGCTCATTTAGAGAAACTTTTAATTGAAAATTATAGTTTCATTTCTTATAATTATTATTTATAATTTCTTATTTCAACTGTCTCCACTCTGAAACAACAACTGAAACAATGAAACTTTCATCTGATTTTAATTTCCATTCCACTGCCTGTGGATAATTTCTCAATGCTGAGGGAAATGATAATGAACAACTGTCAACCTTGACATATGAACCTTTCCAAGTGCAAATAAACTACTAAATGAATTACATCCTCAAAACAGTCTAATGCAGATTTAACCTGACAATAAATAAATACAATTAAAAACCAAACAAAGAAAATATGTTTATTAAAAGCAGGTAGACAAACACCCATGTATAAAACAAAACAAACAAACAAAAAACTTACAGGCCTATTCACACCAAATGCAAGAAACTGAATGTGAATGGTCTATCCACAGTAGGTGTGAAAAGAATATTTGCCTGAAAAGTTGAAAAGAACATTATTTGAATGACAAGTGGTACAGTAAATGGTTTGGCAAAAAGTCTTAATAAGCCATGAGTCCAGCCAACCACAACAATACTAGCATTGCAAATGACATTTGATTAAAACTGGTGAAATATAAAAATATTCATTTAAAGTTGTTAATTATATCTGTAGAAACAATATAATGTACTGCAATATTAGGAATGTAATGATGCGCCCTGAGCCAGTTAAAAATCAATGATAATATGTGACGATTTAAGTCTGTTGAGATGTTAAACAAATCACAATACAATCAGGGGTGGGGGTTTATATGAACTGACTGTGTTCATAAAAGTTTTCTTCAATGAGTGGCATTAATCTAACAAAGACAGCATTTAGCTTTGATTATTTGCCAGTCAGAATAAGCCTCAGGCTTGTTCTGTGTATAAACATGTGTGTATATGTAATAACAGGAAATCCTCAGCCAATTACAGCTCTTTACTCAAGACAGATGTGTTGCTGGGTATTCATTTACAGATGAAATGCAGAGACCTCTCAAGGTCAGTAATACAAGGATATTTGCAATACTTTTACTCCTACAGTTTCAACTAATCACAAAGAAGCAGGCTGTGAGCGTGTGGACATGTTTTGCCCTTCAAAACCTGTGTTCACAGTTTAAACACTGGGAAATTGAGCATGCGATTAAATTGTTTACACACAAACCCCAATCTATGCGCAGATTTTGTAAACAGTTCTCACTGAGAATTTATTCCTCAGCTAGAGTATGACATTCGTCCATGCTGTGCTCTATAAAAAGGAGCATCTCAGAAGCTTGAATGACATTCTGACATTATCTCTGGTTACTCCACCACTACACCACTTGTCAAGAGAGTTCACACACACACCACTTACCAGTACGCATGTTTATGGTCATGTATTATAGAGCATGTTTACTTAGAGTGATAATTTGAGTGTGAATTGCATGTAAGAGAAACATTATGTGTTTCCAAGTGCATATAATAGAACTTAGTAGTGCTGTGGCAGGTGGAATAATACACTAAATTATTGCTTGACTAAAAAAAATATTTACAGTGAATTTATAAACGTGACAAATAAAAAGAAGGGGTGGGAATCTTTCGGTACCTCACGATTCATATCGATTATTGGGGTCACAATTCAATTAAAAACCGCTTCACGGTTTTTCAGTTTTTAATCAATTGATTCACGATTCAATTTTCATCACATTTTTTGTGCACACTGGACATCAAACACACCAGTCTACAGTACGGGTAGTCCTGACTCATGAAATCAGTGCTTCCTATTAACTATTAACCTAATGAATCAGATTTCATATTTTAAACTTCCACATAATAACAAAAGATCAATAATTAATAGAATATTTTTTCAAACACTTGTCCTCGCTGAAAATGGGGCAAATGTAATTGGTTTTCCTCCTCCATTGTTGTTGCTGTTTTGTTCTGACAACGTCATGTTCTTATTACTATTATTATTAGGGACGTGCCTGAATAGTGAATCCGTATTTGGAAAGGCACGGAAAACGAATAACACATTCTACAGAGCCACTAAAGGGACAAGGTTAGACACTTGCTAGCGGTTGCCTGTTATATTACAGTACATAAAACTTCACTTACCACATAAACAGAGTAAGGAGAGATGACCGATAGGATGATGGATGATTTGCAGATCCTGAGTAACACTGACAAATATCTAATCTTGTAAAATGTATTGCTGCTCTGTAGTATACACAGAGTATGTGTAATCTCAAATCTCCCCACATATTAATAACAGCTCCCTGATTTTTGCCATTTAAAATAACTGTTTTCTGTTTGAATATATTTTAAAATGTAATTTATTCCTGTTATCAAAGCTAAATTTTCAGCATCATTACTCCAGTCTTCAGTTTCACATGATCCTTCAGAAATCACTCTAATATGCTGATTTGCTGATGAGCAATATTTAAAACACTTAAGTACATATTTTTCAGGATTCTTTGAATATAAAGCCCCAAAGATCCGCATTTATCTGAAATAAAAACGCTTTTGTTACATTTATACACTATTCCATTCAAAACCTTGGAGTCAGTATAATTTTTATTTTTTTGGAAAGACATGATAGAAATTAATACTTTTATTTAGCAAGCATGCTTTAAATTTATCAAAAGTGATTGATAAAGACATTTATAATGTTACAAAAGATCTCAGATAAATGCTATTTTTCTGAACTTTCTATTCATCAACCTAAAAAAATTCTACTTAGCTGTTTTCAACATTATAATAAATGTTTTTTGAGCAGTATATCAGAATATTAGAATGATATCTCATGTGACTGGAGTAATTATGCTAATTCAACTTTGAAATCACAGGAATAAAGTACATTTGAAAATATTTTAAAATAGAAAACAGTTATTTTAAATGGCAAAAATATTTCAAAATGTTACTGTTTTTGCTGTATTTTGGATCAAATAAATGCAGGCTTGGTGAGCAGAAGACAATTCTTTAAAAAAACATAAAAAAATCATACTGTTCAAAAACTTTTGACCGGTAATGTATGTTAGCCTATAGTTTGAAGTTAAAGATATTAACATTACTAAGGTGAGTCTGAGATGTTTATTTGACAGTGATTTCACATTTCTTGTTTGTAAATACAAATAAAATGTGAACATTATTTGTGCGGGGTTTTTTAAATTTTTAAAAATAAAATATATAGTTTTATAAGAGGAGGTTTCGTAGACTTGGCAAATTTATTTTTCACAAGTTTGTAGGTACAGACATCTGTTGCAGCCATTCTTGGCAGTTTTTATGAGGCTTTTTTAAAATAGAGTTCATATCGATATCGGAATGATATCGTATCGACCGAAATGAACAAATATATCGTGATATAAATTTTGCCCATATTGTCCAGCCCTAACTGAAAGCATGTCATAGATGTTGACTGAGAGCTAAAGTACGTAATTTCTGCACCACTGCGCAGAACGGTAAAAACAAACACAGCTTTCTGAATAAGCCTCCAGTCAGTCATTGATTGATGAAAAAAACAAAACAGGCCCACTCTCGGCTCACCTATGAATGGTTTACTTATACCTTTCCCTGCACAACAAACTGGGATAGGAGAACGCATCTGAACACCAAAAAAGTCACATACTTAAAGTTGTTTCAACCTTTAATATTCTTTTAAAATAAAGTGTTTGATGTAAGAACAGATTGAATTGATCCACTGTTTGTGTGTGTATTTGCATACTCACGTCTGTGTCTGGCCCTTTATCAGCTCCAGGGCATGAGAATGTGACAAGTTCATGGCAACGTTTATGGACCACAAAACAGCACACTGACAGAGAGAGAAAGAGAGAGATGTGTTACATAACTGTAAAACACTGGTAAATAAAAAAAAAATATGAGCAAACAGTTCAAACCAAGTGTCCTAAAAAATATTAACAAACTCTGTTCTGCTCTTCCTGCTCTGTGTGTATATGTGTATTTTATACTGCAGCAGAGCTGAGGAAGATAATGCTAATAAATCAGTAATTTAATAATGTACAAGTGTAAATTAGTGGACTGACTCAGTGTGAAATCAATACCAGTATCATATTTCTAAGAGAGAAATGTTTGCATTATATATAAACAGATTACATATTCTGGAAGGCTCTATTATATCCATTGTAGAGAGAAAGACATCACAGAAATACCACTGGACATACATGAATGGAAAAAATAAATCTTATATTTATTTATTAAGTCTTTAGAAATGTATTCTTTGTATTCATGTTTGTTTCCCATGTTGGAAATATGACTAAAAGCTTACATCATGATATGAGTCATTTACTATATTTGATAATGATAATGATTCTGGAATAAAGGGTAGATATAATACCAATTTGTTAAATTTCACAATTCTTGATACTAATTCACAGCAAAAACAAACAGCCTAACTGATTTAAATACTAAGTAACAGGAAGGTCTCAAGCTTATTGAAGACAGACAGTCTTAATGACTATTTATACAGTGGTGTCAAAAGTATTCACATTCATTACTCAAGTAGAAGTATAGATACTAGGGTTTAAAAAGACTTCTGTAGAAGTTGAAGTATCAACTCAAGATTTTTACTCAAGTAAAAGTGTAAAAGTACTGGTTTCAAAACTACTTGAAGTATAAAAGTAAAAGTAATGGAAGGGGAAAAAAAATGCCATTAAGGACTAAAGCTTAGGCCGCGGCACAGGGGCCTATTGTGCACTACCCCACCTCCTCAAAAAAAACATTTTTCTAAAGGCCATAATGACTATAATGTTATATTAAAATGTTAATGTTGAAAAATGTGGGATGCACTAGGCTACTTGTTTCAGCCGGATATGTGCCCACTGAAAATGAACGCATTTTAGTACAATGGGGGTGGTGATGGCGCAGTGGATAAGACACATGCCTTTGGTGTGAGAGACCCGGGTTCGAATCCACTGTGAGACACCAATGTGTCCCTGAGCAAGACACTTAACCCCTAGTTGCTCCAGAGGCGTGCGACCTCTGACATATATAGCAATTGTAAGTCGCTTTGGATAAAAGCGTCAGCTAAATGAATAAATGTTAATAAAAAATAAAAAAAAAAACAGCAAAACTGAAGCAGTCTGTGAGAAGGACACACAATGTTTCAATCTCTGTCAATCACTCTGATATGCAATTAAAATGAGTGCACTGACTGAGTGCTGTCTGTCACTGTCTTTAATCACTTCTATGCATAACTGTATGGTAGTTAATGCCACATGCACTGTAATATTAAGTTCTATATTGAAAGCTAAATTTTCAAATGAAAATAGCAATAACGTGATCGTTTTATAAAGTAAGCGTATAATGTGTTAAGGGCTTTCGCTGAAGGAAACAGCTGTAGTGTGATGAGTGGTGAATGCAGCGAAAACTTTACAGAAGATTGGAAACCGATTGCTCTCCCATGACTTTTTGTAAACTGTATTTAAGACAAAGAACTGCACAGATGTAGATATTATAACAATCTATCGATAAACACACACCTTGTCCTCTCCTCTGCGCCACCGCAGTCTGTGGATTGAAGAACGCGCAGAAAGATGGGGAGGAGCCGAAGTCTGCTGCCGTTTCAAATTTAAAGGGGAAGAATCGCAAGATTTTTAGGGGGAAATTTAGGGGTGCTAAAGCCCCCCTAAAAATGATCTAGCAACGCCCATGACGATGACAAGCCGGAATGAAAACGAGCCGAAATGAAATAGGAGTAACGAGGCTATTTTTAAAATGTAAGGAGTAGAAAGTACAGATAATTGCGTGAAAATGTAAGGAGTAGAAGTAAAAAGTCGGCTGAAAAATAATTACTCCAGTAAAGTATAGATACCCAAAATTTCTACTTAAGTAAGGTAACGAAGTATTTGTACTTCGTTACTTGACACCTCTGCTAATTATAAGCAATACAATGAATAAATACTGTAGGCTACAATACATCAAAGATACAAATAAAATAATCAGTGCTTTATGCTTATCGGGTTGGTTTATAGACTATAGAATACCCAAGACGTGTCACTTGTATAGTTTTGAATGGAGAAAAATGCAACGCTCAATATGGGCTACCAAAATGTACCACTGCCCTACCCGACAGGCTACCTTAAATACAGGGCTTCTGCAGGTCCTTAAAACTCTCAATTTAGTTGTATAAAATTTAAGGCCATAAAAAGGTTTAAATACATTAAATGGCATAAGAAAAGTCTTAATTCTAATTTCAAGAGGTTTTACAGTTGGTGACGGAAAGACAAGAATCGCGATACAGCTGGATTAAACTTCAAAAGGCAATGATGTCATTGAATAAATGAGTGCTGCACATTTCAAAGTCAAAATTTTTTTGCAAATGTTTTTATGTAAATGTGTCTCTGAAGGGAATTGTCTGTCTTGCCTATAATGCCTTTTAAAGCAGCTTATATGAGCGCGGTGCTGCTTTGTGTACAGCTGTTAACGTACCGGAGAAGCCGCTATTTGCTCCTAAAGCGCCACCTCGTGGCAGAAAGTGAATTTGCATTTACAGTTTGTCTATCTTATGTTTAGATCAATGCGAATATCGACCCATGTTTTTATGCAGCAAACATAGTTGTAGTAAACAGTTTTTTTTGTAAGTGAAAACTTCATGTCAATTTATGGCTTAAAATGTTACCATAGACATTGTCCAACCCCACTCATACAGTGTTCATTTTACTTGTGCAGCTCTCAAAAAGGTTCATGAATTGCCTTAAATTGATTTTTAAAAATTCAGCAGAGACCTTGTAAATAGTGAAATAAAATTCTTTCATAGGTATAGGTTGATATTTGTGCATATTTGACTTATATTTAAATATTGTCTTTTTTATTTGGGCTAGTTAAGTTAATTTTCGGGCTACCAAAATCTGAAGAGTACCTGACCGAAGGGCTACCATAGATTTAGAAATTTTGCGAGCCCTGTGGCAGCTCGATTGAACGAAAGCCCCGCCTTCTAAGAGCCAATCACTAATGGTAAAGCTCCAGCTGCCGTTAGAATCCCGGTTGATATAGAAACAGTCAACGCTCTGAGACGTGCGCCTGGGACTGCGCATGCGCACTGCCTGATCTAGCCTGAAAAATAAGCTTTTTATAACGCTATTTGAGCAAAATAAACAACACTTATGATACAGTTGTTGTCAGGTTTCATTGGTGATTTCATATGAAATTTAATCGTAAGCTTTGCGAACAGTTTTGTAGAATTTGATGATTCCCCATTCAAAGAGACAGGAGCTGCACTTGGATGCCCTTATTGGGTTTGAACCATTAAAATTCAAGCTGTCCCTGGATCTACTGGGCAGAAAACTACTGTAAGTTCTTAATATTTTAAGACTCCTTCTTTCTATTTAATGTATTGTTTAATGACAACAGGGCAATTGAATGTTTGATTTTGATTAGCTGATAGCTATTTTAAGGGTGTGCAATTATCATTCAGTAAACATACAGCTATGAAGTAGTTCCAGATCTTTTGACCGCATTATACTTCCATACCACTTAATGAAATCATTTCAGTTATTTCAAAGGCCACTTAAAAAAATAGCTAACAAATAAGACAAACAATAGGATAAAAATAACAATTTGAGTGTTTTCTTACTAAATTGTATTATGTAAAGCCTGTCTGCTCTGTATTATGTAAAGATCTGTCTGCTCTTCTGTCTCTGCATACACATACAGACACTCACTCACACACACACACACATGGAGGGGCACGCACATACACAGAAATTTGTTATCAGTGCTGACCTTTGACTTATCAATAAAATTGTTTAACAATTAAAACAACATTTCTCAGTAGCGAGTTGGTAATGTCACTTTTTTAAGTAGTTAAACTTACAGGTTCTATATTAGTAGAGACCAGGGCTCGAGGCAAAAATGCCACCAACATGATCAAATATACAAAAAAATGCCCAGGTACAATTAAACTATTTATTAACACTCTGATCTGATGAACAGGCCTGTTTCCATTTGTCTTTGTCTGTTGGTGCAGTGTGAACTGGCCTATAAACAACAAAGTGCATACAACGTAAACGAGATTTGTGAAATATGATTAGGCTATTGATACATGATCTGCTTGCTCTTGTTTCAGGATGATGCACAGCATTTGAAGCATTTCATATTTTACAAAACATTGACTTATAGCCTAATACTGATGTTATACATTGAGTCATTCTGAATTTGAATTGCCTTGACTTTTTGAGTTGACCTCTAAAATGGAATATCTACATTTTGGCTAAGAAATATTTGTAATATATTTTTAATATATAAATATATTTAAAATATTATTCTGAACATGGCATATGTTTAAGACCCGTTTTTATTTTTGTATTTATTTACCTTCGTATCTGCAAAGATATTTAACAAGTTCATTTGTTTTACATTTACACCATGCTGGCTACTTTCATGTGGTGAACTTTAATCGTTTAAAGTTTTCATTTGAATCACTTAAGTTGACTTGTTAAATGTTTTTTTTTTCTTGTTTTTTTTTTAAGAAACAGTGACATGACAACATATATATAAATATATAACATTAATTAGCAAATGTGCATATATATTGCAATATCGTCCATCCCTAGCTGAAAGAGAAAATAAATGTGAAAAAGACATTAAAAGGGAAATGTAAGGGACACATACACTGGCAGATATCTGGCAGCTCAGTGGGTAGCACTGTCACCTCAGTACGGTTTCCCCATAATTCAAAGACATGCAGGTCAAGTGAAATGAGACACTGAAATTGCCCGTGGGTGTGAGTGTGAAAGTGTGTATGTCTGTGTTAGCCCTGTGATAGACTGGCCATCTGTCCAGGGTGTTTCCCTGCCAATGGTCCGAGACGCTGTGCAGACTCCAGCATCAGAGGACAAGCATTTTGAAGAATGGATGGATGGATGTCAGATATTGGCTGCACACCAACACAGAGAGGAAAGTATAGGCCCTACAGTTGGTGTTGCATAAGAATATCTAAAAAATTAAGCATTACAAAATTGCTATCAGCGAATTAGACATCAGTGTCACAATAACTGTGATGTCTCTGTCTGATATGACTGTTATGGCAGTCAAAAAGCTGAGGGAATAACAACACAAATAGTCATATTTGAAGTCACAGCTGATCTCAAACACATTCACATCAGAACATAAAAATAAATGTCCTGCTCCCCTCCACATTGTCACGGTTTGGTTTCTGTTTAGTTCCTGTTTGTCCTTATTTGGCCGGTTTCCTGTCATTAGTTAATCATCGTTTATTCCATTCACCTGTCTTGTATTAATCATCTTGTTTCCTCATTAGTTTGTGTTCTTTATAAGCCTTGAGTTCAGTAGTCGTCTTCGTCGTGTCTTCAAGTTATGTTTATGCTGTTTAACCTGTTGTTAAATACGTTTACTCCATTAAAGAACCTGATTATTCAGAATCCCTCATCTTCCTGCCTTCCTACATCAGCATCGTGTAACACACATCATGAAAGCAATAATGGAATAATAACACTTTAACGCATTTTCTGTTTCCTGTTGTGTGGGCTGCTCTCTGGCTCTGTCACAGTGGCCCTGAACCACTGTACAAATGGAATCTGCATAGATGTGTCTATGTGCCAAAACGATCAGACGTAGGTGATAAATCCAGAAATGGAATAATGTGCATAAAAAATGCTTGTGATATATTTACAGGTATTAGTTCTGAGTGCACATTTAACAATCTTTACTTCAAGCCCCCTTCAGAATTATTCTTTATTCATATTTGCTTCAGTTAACAAATCATTGTTTAATTAGCTTATATGTAAAGCATTAGATAATGTTTTATTATCCTTTGGTAACAACTTTTTTTTTAACTTTTTTTTTAACCAAACTCCGGTATGTACAGTTTTTAAACTGTAGTTGTTAATGGTTTATTAGAAGTAAATAGTTTTTACTTTAGAGCTGGTAATGGAAAATACTAAATAAAAGGCAGTAACCTACCTTTATGATTTGCATTGCTAGTGAGTATTCCTAAAATGTTTACACATAGATTAAGCAAATTAAACATCCATTATTTCACTTCACAAACTACATTTCTTTACTATTAATTAGGCCTAATATTTTTATTAACAATTCAGGGCTCGCAAAATCGCTAGCCCGATGTCCCGGGGCTATTGTGTTTTCCAGTCGGGTTACCAAAATGTATCCCTGCCCGACGGGCTACCTTAAATACAGGGCTTCCACGCAGTGTTCCCTAAGAAATAGTGTGCCTCGTGCACACAAAAATGAGTTGGGAAGCCATTTGATTGAATGCCGCCAGTAAAAGGGAAAGAATAGCAATGCTCGGGCAAACCGCTGTAGAGCTGCAGTCACGACAGAGTTAGAACCGGTTGAATGCGCTTTACAGGTTTCATAGAAACAGAACGATATGCACCAAATGAGTCGCTGTAGAAACTGAATACTTCAATGTTTGCGGTGCGCTCAACACGAGAGCCAACGCAAACGCAATGACATGTGAAATAAAAGGTCCTCATGTATTAAAGAAGAGTGGCTTGATTAAGTGCTGGAAATAGCGGAGGATGGGCAAAGAACAGTAACAAAACTCTGAAACATGTACAGTCACACAAGTGTATTGTACAAACTGTACTTCATGATGTTTAGACAGCTATAGAAGAATCCATATGTTTACTTTTTTAATATTTAACTTACAGAGCTCAGCTTAAGTTTTGCTTCAGTTTGTATTCTATTCTATTCTATTCTATCAGTTTAAATAGCTTGTTTTGATAATATATTATGTTAGGGCTATATTATAAACCTGATAAATAATTGACCTTGTTTTTGAGTCTTTGACTTTGAGTCTCTTGCTCATTAAGGCTGTATTCATTTCAAAAATACAGAAAAAACAGTGATATAGTGAAATATTATTGCGATTTCTAATATTGGTTTCCTATTTGAATACCTATACTTTAAAATAGTGTTTATTCCTGTGATCAAAGCTGTATTTTCAGCATCATTACGCCAGCAGTGTCCCATGATCCTTCAGAAATCATTCTAATATGCTGATTTATTATCAGTGTTGAAAACTGCTTAATATTTTTTTGGAACCTGTGTTACTTTTTTCTTTGATTGTTTGATTAATAAAAAGTTTAAAAGAACAGCATTTATTCAAAATATAAATATTTTCCAACAATAGAAGTCTTTAAAATCAATTTTATTAGGGATGCACGATATGGAAAAATGTAACCGATACCGATAACCGATAAATAAGTCCTTCTCATGGCCGGTACCGATACCGATAAGTTCATATTTTTATATTATAATTTTCATATAATCTGCAGTTTGTGCACCCACGAGAATACAAAATCTAAGATTCACTGATTAAACTGATATTTTAGTAGCTCTGGCCTAACTATAGCAAACATCAGTCCTGAATCTTCAAATGTTTTTTATTTTTTGTGTAAGCCACCACAATACTTTGTAACAGAAATGGTTTAACAGAATTATGACAGAACTATGGTTTATCTGCAATTAACAACAAGTTTATATTCAAATATTTCATGCATAAAGAAATGCATCTATTCAACGTTTTTAGTGCACAAGGATGAGAAAGTTATATAGTCTTTAAGCAGTGTTGGGAGTAAGGCGTTACAAAAGTAATGCATTACAGTAATGTATTACTTTTTGCTGTAATGCAGTAGTGTAAGGCATTACTAATAAATTTTCAGTAATATTTTACTCGGTACATGTTCAGTAACGCTTGCATTACAACACACTTTTAGCAACCAATTATTATTATTATTATTTTAAATTTAATTTAAAGTCGGGCTCCTACTTTTTTATGTCCCTAGGGCCGGGCTTCGGGCCAATATTCACGTCATAGTTCAGACGCGAGCCGGGCCTCGGGCCTGTTTTAGGCTTCTCCTTATCTTTATATTTTAGACATCCATCAATTATTGATGAAAAAAAATTGCCACGCTGGTGGATACAACATGAGTCCGTGTTGCCGCGACTGTCAAGAGCGACTCGACGGTGTTTAGTGTTCTGCAGCAGCAGTGAGCCGTCAGCGCAGATGAAGAGTTCTGCTTCAAATACACGCAATAAAGAAAAAGCCCCAGCAAAAGTAATTACCATGAATGTGTCTGGGGGAAAATAGTAAGGATTCGCCATTTCCTCGTTAGACACGCCTTTAGAGAGAAGTGCATCTTCACGGATAACGATTGTATTAAATAGTTTTTGTTTTCGTTTTTGTTTATTTCGTTAAGTAGCAATTTAAAGCTTTCTTTAGATATATTTATCATGTCTGTGAGGCATGTATTTCGGTTCATTTTTGTGAACGAACGACAGTCGCGCATCACAGATCAGATTTCATTCTGCAATCAGATTTCATTTTGCAATCACTTGCACTCGGAAAGAAGATGAATCTCAGATAAATCAGACTAATTGATTGATTTACCAGCAAGCATACTTTATCAGATCTAGTTATCGGATTTCATTTATTTATCGGAGCAATAAAAATTACGTCATTTTCTCTCATATCGGTTGATAATTTATCGGTCCGATAAATATCGTGCATCCCTAAATTTTATCCATTTAACACATCCTTGCTGAATAAAGTTTATTGAACTTTATTGAAAGTTTATTGAAGTATCTTTAAAAAAGAAAAAAAAAAATTCTGACCCCAAACTTTTGAATAGTTTATATTGTAACAAAAAATCTCTATTTTGACTAAACACTGTTCTTTTTAACTTTTTATTTTTTTAAAATATCACAGGTCCCAAAAAATACAGTATAAAAAATAAAATAAAATAAAAAAGCAGTACAACTGTTTCCAACATTGATTAAAAATCTGCATATTAGAATGATTTCTAAAGGATCATGTGACACTTTGCTTCACAGGAATTAATTACATTTGAAAGTATATTAAAATAGAAAACATTTATTTTAAATTTTGTGAAATAATATTCAGTATTTTTTTATCAAATAGATACAGCCTTGATGAGCATAAGAAACTTCTTTAAAAAACTTTATTGATCCAAACTTTTGAACTGCAGTGTATTGTACAGTAAAAATATTTTCTCAGGTAACCTAAAATGTACATCATTTAGTTACATCAAGGGTCAAATCAAATATAAATAGCACATTAAAGTTAAAAGTTACACACTTTTTTGTGTGCGTGCTGTACAGGTCTGGTATAAAGAATGCTTTTGCTTAGGTGCCCGAAATGTCCGCCCGATAGAGAAAAGTTTTGCTCAGCAAGAAAAAAAATTTGAGGGAACATTGCTCCCACGGGTCCTTAAATTTGATACAACTAAACTGAAGAATTTTTAAGCTTAAACAGTTTTAAATACGTTAAATGGTATAAGAAATAATTTTTCAAATTGCCTTAAATAGATTTTTAAGAATTCTGCAGATACCTTGTAAATAGTAAAATAAAACTCTTTCCTTAGTATTCATTGATATTTGTGTATTGAAAATGTTTTTGATTGACATTTATGGTCTTTATTTTATTTGGGCCAGTTAAATTAATTTTCGGGCTACCAAAATCTGAAGAGTACCTGCCCGAAGGGCTACCAGGGATTTAAAAATTTTGCGAGCCCTGCTATTTATACATTTTATATAGTGTATTTACAGTGTACAGTGACACAGTAATTAAAAACATAAATATTGTATGTTTTCATGTCTCTGCAAATGTAAGTAAACGTACATTATCTAATACAAACAAATGCTTATGACAACATGTTTAAATACACCAGTTAGGGTTAGGATACAATGAGTAAAAAACAAAGTATAAAAACACTTATCTAATTCTTTACATATAAGCTAATTAAATCAATGATAATTTGTAAATTACAGTGATAATTAATGAAGAACTCACTATTTGTTCATAGCCTATTATTGTATTAACAATGTAAGGACTACAATTTATAAACTATGAATTACCTACAGACTAAAAATTTGCAAATGGTTTAAAAGTACTTTATTACTATATAAAGTGTTACTACATAGACTGCTTGTTACAATTTTCACAGGGAACTAATAACTTCTGCATAATCCATATCGCTAACACTAGCACAAAGTTTTAGATATAGCATATCGGAAGTCTTTATGCCATTGTTTTCAATGTACAGATTGTTTTCAAATTTCATGCATTTTTTAGGGCTCAGCAGTTTTTAGTGTTAGCACTATTCAAACAAAGTTGGAGGATAATTAAAGAGTAAGTGCATGATTGTTCTTGGACTTGCATAGTCTCTCCAGTGCTCCTATAACTGCAGTGTAAAGCTGGACTGTGAGCTCTGGCACTCCTCAAATCCATTCAGCTGTATAAGCTTAACAGGAGAGATTAACACGCCTGACACCATTTATCAACACGCATTCAATGAACCCCTCTCTCTCTCTCTCTCTCTCTCTCTCACTCTCACTCACACACACACACACATGTTGGTTTTTGTGGTTTATGGGGACTCTCCATAGGCGTAATGGTTTTTATACTGAACAAACTGTGTGTGCTATTGCCCTACACCAACCCTACACCTAAACTTAGCCCTCACAGGAGACTTTGTGCATTTTTAGATTTTCAAAAATACACCATTTAGTATGTTTTTTTAAGCCTTTTGAATTACGGGGACATAGGCAGTGTCCTCATAAACCACCTTCATATTGTAATACCTCTGTCATACCCATGTCATTATACAAATTTGTGTCCTCATAAACCACATAAACATGCACACAGAAACACACACACACACACACACACACACACACAGACACACACCAATACTCCATTCAAGCAGTGGCAATAGTGGAAATGTTCAAAAGGAGGGGCCACAGAGGGGCTAAAATTAACAAAGAGGAGACAAATTATTAACACGTCAATATGATCCTATGTTCTTGAAATGTGAAAAAAAAATGCATACATGTATTTTGTTGAATATCACATTTGATATTGATTTGTATGGCTCATATAGTACGATATAGGAGAATAGAGCTCCTACTCTAAAGAGAAAAACAAGTAACAGTTGACAGCAAAAACATTCAATTTGATTCAGTAGCTTATATTTATATGACCAAAACGTCAGACGAAAGTTTAATAGCTTGTAATGTAAATCAAAGAGATCTTTATAACTGCAGACTACTAACATAGAATGCATACATAGCCTAAATTGTCACTGTATATCTCCCAAAAAATGTCTATGGAAGATAAATATTTAGATTTATGATTAAAGCTCTGTACTTTTCATTGTGGGGGGCAAAACATATAATGCAATGCATCACAATAATGTACAAATAAACATTCAAAAAATAAAAGGATTTTAAAAACGTATAAGACCCTTTTGAATTTTACAAAGGATCGCTATGGAGGAGGTCAAATATCGCAAACAGGTTGACAACCTCAGTGTTATAAATGGCACTGAGGAGAACACTGGAGCCATGCACCAACATAAATTACAAGCATTTCAAACTACACTTCACCACCATTTTAAACATTATCTCTGTTTTACTGTGGAAACAGTTACTTGTACACAAATGTTAAAGTTTCGCATACTATCTGACTTTTTTTTTCTTTTTTTACAATTGGTGGCTGTCACAAGGTATCAGGTGTGGCTTTGGCATAAACTAAAATTCAATTAGAAATACATCAACACACACACTGAAAAAACTGTGCTAAACAAACTACTTCACGGGGGCATTAAAGATCGTCTGTGTGTGTTTGGCAGAAAACCCAAAGTATCTATAAGAAAACATGAAAAACTTAGCCTAAATGGATTTTAAAAAAGTCATTGCCCCTATATATTACAGGGATTGTTTATTCTTCATCGCTTCATACGCATTCCTCAAAAGATCTTATTTTTATGTTCAGATGAAAAAAGAAACTCAACCGGGTTTAAAACAACTTGAGGGTGAGTAAATGATGACAAAACATTAATTTCTGGGCTAATGTTTCTGCACTGCATCTCAGGAGAGATTGTTTCATTTTCTCCCCCACAAGGAGGAAAATGACAATAAAAACCACTCAACTTGACTACAATAGCTGCATTGTGGAGCTAGAAAGATAAAGCAGACCATTCAAAAGTGTCATACAGTAATTTAGAACATATGTCTGTGTGTTTAAGATTATTTGTGTTTAGAATAAAGCGCTTAATAATGCCACTTTAGCTAATCCCACAGGCTGAAAACATTGTTATCTTTTCCACTTTCGTTTCTTCTGTCTTGAGCTGCTTCACATTTGGTGTGTCAGGTCTTTTTCTGGACCTTTCTTTACTACGGTTTCAGTCACTTGTGTCTGCTGGAGTATGGTTAGAAAGTGTGTGAAAATCTAACAAAATTAAGATGCTGTGAACTGTAACTGGTGGCATTACAATTTTACCCGAAAGAGTAGAAAACACTATGCTTACTGCAACGCTCTGACTCTGAGAAAATGCACTGCTATCAGCAACTAAGTGTTATTGGAGACACTAACTCATTGTGTGAATGGAAGGGAGTATTGAGAAGTGGCATTTCACCATATTTCTTCCAGCCCACCACCGCTCAAGATGTTATTGAAAAAATGTTATTGAGTGAACTCTTGCTATTTACAATCCTACCACCAGACAGTGCTGTGTAATGATTTACTAATATACATCACAGTTTCAATATCCTATACCATAATTATTTTGGTATCTCTCTAAATTACACATGGCAAAGCTGTTTCCACTGAGAAAACCCATTTTATTACTCAATTACAATTTTTATCCAGTAACAGTGGAGGGAAAAAAAGAAAAACGCAATATCTGCCTTAGTGTTGCAAACTAAACACAACACATGTGACAGTGTCATTTCCACAGATGACCAGCCTTTGACAAACATTTCTAAATCACTTGTAAATGAGACAACCATCCTTTTATCAGACACAAATAGAAGCTTCCGAGCAACCTTTTATACAAAAATAAATCTTATTATACAGAATCATCATTACCTTAGTATTAACATAATAGTCTGTATTAAAAAAATGGAAATGACGACAACAATTTTCCATCAAATCATGGTAATCCGTTTAATTTCCTGCACAAAGCGATTTAGATGTACTGTTCTGATTCTGTTATACAGAATCACACATTCAAAATCCACAGCAAGTTATCAAATGACGTCGTATTGTAATACGAAATGTTCTCATATGTGGTGTGTTTGAGAATGATTAAGGTTATAACGACAAATGAACTATTAAGCTGTTGAACTCCTTTAAAGTAGACCTTATACCTCGTGCACAATATTCCAAGTCTTGTGACGCTTGTGTCAGAAACAGACAAAAAAAGTTGTTATTTTCATGGTGGGGGTGGGGTGTAGTGTGCTCAGTTCCTAACTATTAAGATTTGCATATAATGCATTAGACTTATAGCCTGATTTTTCTTGTACTGTTGTCATTCAATCTACATTAAATATTTTATAGAGAAGAGCAGTGACAATATTTTTCAAAATGTATCTTTCCAAAAAACTGTTCTGTGGAAGATAGAACAGACCAACGCAAACACATATATTTAAAAAAAAACTTTTGTTTTTGAAGATAAACATTTCAACTGTTCCGCTGTTTGTTTACTAATCAAATCTGATATTCTAAAATGTATAAAAACTGGTAAAAGCACAAAGTTTAACAATAACAGAACGCCTACAAGAAATGCCTTAGAACGCCTAAACAACAGTCACATTATATACAAAAAGTCTGTTGAAAAAAGTGTCTTCTCTAAATAAACAATTGGTGTCACTGCGATCCATCCCCTACTGTCCTAAAGCTGTATCTTATCAGAGGATCGGTACTAGCCACCTCCACCCTGGGCTAAAGTCTCCAGAAGCAATAAAATATCTCTTCTCAGGACTAGAGCAATCAGATTCATACTTTCATTTTCTGAATGTTACTTACAGCAACAGCAGTAACTGCAATGCAACTGCTATTTGTTTTTAAGATCATTAGACCAAAATATGTATAAAAATATTGATAACCAGAGAGAAGGTTAGACAGGTTACAAAGTTACAAAACTAATACAAAACACTTTCAATCACATTAATTTAGACAGTAGAAGCAGTTAAAAGCTAACTGCCCTTACACTGACTAAACATTTCATCCTTCCTGGATTAACAATGAATGACACGGTTTAATCATAACTCCAATTTGAAAATGTTTCCTCTTTACGAAAGGGACAGGTTTGTTTAAGAAGGATTTTTGGTGATTATCCATGATTCTCTGAAAAAGAGCGAACGGTGTTCCTCGACCTTTATTGACCTTGAGGTCAGGCCAAAGTTACTTATGACACATCCTCTCATCTGTATTTAAACTTTACCCATCTGATCAAAGCATAGACCTGTTAAAAACATTTTTTAAAGGACTATTTTTAACTTGACTGCATATTAAACATGCAATCTAAAACAACTCTGATCAAGTCAGTCGTGGTTCCAAATTACACAGTCATGTCAGCTTGGATGAAAATAGTGGTGCAAAATGATTAGATAATATCTTTAAAAAAAAATTTGTCATTTTTTTGCCTTTATTCATACAGAACAGCACAGAGAACAGCGAGGAATCAAAGTGGGAGAGAGAGTGAGATCACAACAGACCATGAACTGGGACTCATCCAAAAGTGCAAACGCAGAATATGCTGGAGCATTACGAAGAGAATTTCATTCTGACACTCTTACCGCTTGCTTTGCTTCACTATCAATCCCACAATTCCCAGCTCACGAGTATCACTTAGCTCCCATAAAGACATACCGTAATCATCAAATTACGCTCCGCTATTTTCAAACTGTGACTGGCTTAACTGGAGGTCAGCACTCAGTTGAGTTCTGTCTGTTTATTTGGGTCACTTCCAACTACTCAAGCAGGTCCATCTAGCAGAGCGTCCAGAACCTTCTCCAACTCCTAGGTTGGTATCTCTCTGAGGTTTAAAGTTCTATATAGTATGATAACAAATTAATTGGACCACCTCTAGGTGAAGTCTCCACCTCCACCTCCACTATATGGCACTTTTACAGCAAGAAGATTTTGGTGACATAAGCAGAATCTAAGGTGCATCCTCAACCACACATGTAAACATGCTTAAACAGGCAAATGTAAGTCTGAAACTAAACTAAAGAAAAGTTCTGAGAAAGTGATATCACAATAAATTATATTGAGTTGAGTCTCATTTTCAAAAACCTGCCTGGCTTGGGATTGCTAAAATTCTACTGTAGATCTACTGACTATTTAATTATTAGTGACTGATTGTGTTTTATCACCAGAGCTACACTATATTGCCAAAGGTATTGGGTCACCCCTTCTAATGAACATGTTTGACTACTTTAGTAATTTCTATGCAGAAAGCCAAGTCCTGATCCCAGCTGAACACCTCTGGTGTGACTTTATATGCAGACCTTGAGCCAAAAACTCATCACCAAACACCAATGACTTGTATAGACACTATAAGGACTATAAGTGTTGGGACACCCCCTTCTTTAGAACAGAAAAAGGAACTAACAAAACTGTGGCAACAAAGATGGAAATATAATTCATGTATTTAAAAATTGTATTATCATCTCTGTTGCAACAGTTTTGGACGTGTCTAAAATTACAGTACTCTTATGTACAAGTCATTGGTGTTTGGTGATGAGTTTTTGGCTCAAGGTCTGCATTTAAAGTCACACCAGAGGTGTTCAGCTGGGATCAGGACTTGGCTTTCTGCAGACCAGTCAAGTTCTTCCACGCTGACTGAATCAATCATGTCTTTTTTAACTGTGCCTTATACACAGAGACATTGACATGTTAGAATAGAAAAGGGTCCTGTCCAAACTGTACACATATCAGCAGTTGTCCAGAACCTTTGAAGATTGTTTCCACTGAGAGGAGCATCAGAATCACTTTTTACAACATTTTCCACTGTGTCTGGCAGGTCTCTGAATATTTCCCTGTAAAGATGAAGTCTGCTTGTAAACTAAAAGCGAAACCCCAGACACATGGTTGAAATCACCCATAGGTCAGTAGATAAACTTTCCAGGCTGCAATGAGAGCTAAGGAAAAGTGAAAATTGTCTGGGCTCCACAAATAGTAAATATACAAATAGTACAAATAGTCTGACTGAGGCCATAAACATTAATTTTGCACATGCCTGTCAGATTTGGCTTGCCTCTGAAATGTCTGCTATCAGGCTACCGTATGTCAGGTCACCAGGACTATGGTCATTACATTTGTCAAAAGTCTTCTGAACTATAATGTAGCTAGACCTTCTGTTCCCATAGTAGGCACAGGGAGGAAGCCTCTCAGTTCCTGTCCCTCTTGTGTTTGCTTTCATGAGAATCCATTGCCCACTATTTTAAGTAGCTCAAGTGGAGATTATATCAGGCATCTCTATCAAGTGTAACTGTGAATTGAAAAACAATTCAACATAAGTTAGCAGTAGGGCTGTGCGATGAATCAAATGTAAGTTTCAGTTTAGTTTTGATTTTGATATAATTGATCATTGTGTTGCATTCAGTTCCTTTCTTTTAAAGAGGTGTGCTTTCTATGTCATTAATGTCAATCAAACAAAAAGACAGAAAATCACTCTCTTGACTGAATAACTTCAGCAGCTTTAATAAGAATAAATGTGTGATTAATGTATACAGTGAAGACTATGCAGTGTTTTAAAGTTTTTAAACTCACCATTTAGGCTTGTTTCAGCATTGAGAAGATCGCAATTCAGATCGTGGATCGTGATTTTGTGTTATAAGATCATGATATGATATTTTGGGAAGATCGCCCATCTCTACTAGCATGTAATCCACTATCCTGCACTTCTTGGATAGTCATATTTCTCTAAGAGGAACATTGGGGGTGTTATTAATGCAGTAATTGGCTGGTCTACAGCAGAGAGCAGACAGATATCGTAGCTATGACAGCCTACACTGTTAGAATCTTGTATTGATATTAAGGTCTTGAATTCTAGAGATATACCATGGTGGTTTATGATGAGCATGTGCCCATGAACAAAGGAGAGGAGGGAAGAGAGGAGAGAAGCAACAAAATAATTATGCGCTCCAGTATCTGCTTTATCAAAGCTAGAGAGAGTACTTGCATGCTTTGTCACAGAAGTATATTCAGAGATTTGACAGTCCTTTCAAAAACAACTGGGGTCTGAAAGCTCAGTCACCCTCACCCCGTTTTTTTTTTCAGTAGTCGATTGTGTGTTTGTATTTCATTCATAGGAATCATATGGGTTATTTACATCCAGTACATCTGATAAGGCATGTTCCGATCTTGCCCCTCCCACCTCTCAGCCAGATCAGCTCTCAGTTAGCAGGGCCTTGCTTAAGATAGCTGGCCCTCAAGATCAGACTCCACAGATGAGATCATGGGCCATGGGGCCAGCATTTGCGTTCATTTTAGCTGTCAGATCCTCAATCTCTTGAGCCTGTACATTTGCAGCAAAGACTTATGTCAGCTAAGTTGAGGGAGAGGACTACTATGTCATTTGTTCCCAAAGAAGCCCCAGCAAGCGTCCCTATGAGTTTATAAGGTTAAACAGTTCATGCAGGTGGGATGATTCCCTTTAGCCTTGAGAGCATGCTCATGACCAAGACAATAAAGGTATCATGGCCAACCTCATGGAAAACCTGGAAAACCTACAGTAATTACAATGAGCTACAAGTAACCAACCATACTGTGCTCATAGCTACTGTGCAAGAGAGAGAAAATGAGCCATGTCTGTCTCTGCTGTGCGAATTACATAGGGAGGGAGGGAGAAGGGCTGCTTTCCACAGTAAGCCTAACCTGCTGTCAGAGAGAGGATGAATGAATATAATAAACATCTAGACTGTAATGGAATGATATAACAAATTAACTGTTGTTTTTCTTTATTGAACGGATTCCTGTATTAGTGGTATCCTGACCACATTAACAGCTACTTCAACTAGCATGTAATATGGTATAATGTTTGCTCAGAGATATGTAGTTATCCTGTTTTTGAAAGTGTAAATGGGCAGTAGTTGTAATATGAGTGAACAGTAAACAGTGAAAACAATAAGCTGGAGCCTGGTGTGTAATACAGTATTAGCAAACCACTCAAATCAAATCCCTATTGTGTTTATTTATTTATTTGTATGTATGTGTGTGTGTGTGAGAGAGAGAGAGATCAAAAACTGAAAACTAAACTAGGAAGTGTCTGAACATTCATGGTAAATTTGCGCATTTTGGAATTTGTAATTTCTGCTTATGACTTTTAAATCAACTGCTATGTCGAGTGAAATTAGAATCATTCTCACGCGAAACGACGTGTTTACGGCTGTGACGTCATTGCCTGTGCCGCTGGCAATAAAAGGATCGGCTCGGAATTGGCAAGACTTGAACACATGCTTTCGTAGGGTAAAGTAGTGGGGGTTAAGGGTTAAGTTTGGGTTAGGGTTAAGTTTGTTTGTGTTTGATATTCCTCACACATTTAGCAATAAACGGCAATAACTCCAAAACGACTTGCCCTAAAAAAAATTCTAAAACCGTATTACCGCCAAAGGGCAAAGCTGATAATGTTTCTCAATATTTTTTTTTTCGCTTGATATAATAGGCACTGCCCTGCACAAACTGTTGTATTGTGTATTAAAGGAACACTCCACTTTTTTTAAAAATAGGCTCATTTTACAACTCCCAAAGAGTTAAACAGTTGAGTTTTACCGTTTTTGAATCCATTCAGCCGATCTCCGGGTCTGGCGGTAGCACTGCTCTTCTGTAAAACAAATTCCTCATATGTGCAAACATACCTGGCAATAAAGCTAATTCAGGGGGCGTATTACAGAAAGTTTCTTATCTTAGGTCTTAACTTAAGATATGATATGTTAAATTAGGATTTTTCGCAAATTCGTATTACAGAAGCAAATCTTAACTTGATTTGGGATTCTTATCCTATCTTACAAACTAGTATCTTATCTCTAGTTAGGAAATCTTAAATGGCATAATCAAGCTCGACAATCCACTCTCAGGTCTGTTACCAAGAAACCAACACTGCTGATGAGCTAAACAAAAGCTACTTCACTTGCAAAAAAAAAAAAAACGTAAGGCATTAGTGACTTGCACTACAACCAGTAATGCTCCGTGACACTTTTGTTGGTCTCTATAATGCTGGTTGCAGTTCCTGTGCTAACTGTAATATGTTGTGCGGCAGTCTGTAATTACTAATAAGTGTTTTGTCATCAAAATATAACACATCTTCAGGGTCCTCCAAGAGACTTTCTACCATTAAACATCTTCGTTCTTCATTTTCAACTATTAATAAATGTAATACCATTGTCAAACAGCACAGTTGTAAGCGTTTTTTCCGTTAGCTTTCAAATAATTTTGAAGTTAGGACAGCTCTGGGGTTGTCCTAAGTTAAGACAGTTTTTAGGATTTTTTGTCAAGTTAGGAGGTTTCTGTAATAACCCTTTCCTATCTGTAGTTAAGATAAGATAACGCACTTAGGAAATGCTGTTCTGTAATAGCTTTTGCCCTAAATGTGGTCCTAACTGAAATTACCATGGTTACCAAACAGATAAGATAAGATTTTAAAATTAGGATCTTTCTGTAATACGCCCCCTGATTCTGATTCTGATAGTTACATCGTGTTCTAAGACTGAAGGAAAATGAAAAGCTGCGATTTTGTAGGCCGATATTGCTAGGAACTATACTCTCATTCCGGCGTAATAATCAAGGAACTTTACTGCCGTACCATTGGTGCAGCAGGCACAATGATATTACTCAGTGCCTGAAAGTAGTCCCCAGCTATGTAACTAGTTATGATATAGCTGGGGACTAGTTTCAGGCACTGCGTAATATCATTGCGGAATGATAAGGCAAGAAGTAGGACCCGTGTAAATATCAGATCAGTTTTCCAGCACTGGAGAGAACTCAAGGAGCATCACTGATTATAATGACTTCTATAGTATTTTGTCGCGCTGCTCGCATCCAGTGTAGACACGGTGTAACATTGGTTTTGCTTTGTTTCACAGAACTAATCATTGCCTGGGTTGTGTAGGCTATGTATGTATGGGGCGGAGCTATCAAAATAGGAGTGAGACCCTTTTGGGGTAGGGGCGTGTTTGTTTTGGCGATTACAAATATCAACATTGGCTTCCATAAATTGCTTACCCCACCTTTAAGGCTTTGAGATTTTTACTGCTATTTTGTGTTGGGGGATATGGCATTTGGTTTTGTTTTGGGGGGTTATTGCTGCTCTCCCTGCTCTTATCCATGCTAGGCTGCATGGATGTGCAGGGAGTTCTTGCCCAGAACAGAACCATACTTCCAATCCAAACTGTATGCTAATTGTTGTCAGTCATTGACGATAGTGGTCCTGACAGATATCAAGCATAGCGTTAGTTCTGGCAGGTCACATTAGTCAAGCTCGCATCAGCTAATCCACATCTAATAGGGCTGCTTGATTATGGCAAAAATCATAATCACGATTATTTTGGTCAATATTGTAATCATGATTATTTAACACGATTATGAATGGGCCATATGACCAAAACTTTATGTGAGTTATTAATTTAAAGATAGTGATATATATTAAATATATTTTCTGTAAATAAGATTGCTATGACATCTACATTTTAGAGACCAACGAATTTCACAATTCTCAATACCACAGCAGAGTATTAGGGTAACTGAAATTAGTAACAAACACAAACGTCCTCAAAATTATTGAAAATAAATTAACTATCAGTAATAAAAAAGCAAAGGACAAATGGAATAGAATAAAAAGATACAATTGAAACAAACTGTGCTTTAAGTTTTTTTTATGCAAGTCTCAAGTATTCAGTTAACATAAATGAATAATCAAATGTAAAATAAAAGAGCATAGTCTTCACTGTAAGAATTAAACTTTCTTTGTTTCTTATTAAAACTACAAAAGTCCTTCACCCAAGAGCAGTGTGTGATTTTGAATTTGTATTTTTGTTTGATTAATCTTAAGCACACAGATTTACGTGAATAATCACTAAGTGCAGCATTTTGACACGTTTGCATTTATTTGACCGTTTACGCGCATAGCTTGCCCTAGGGGTGGGCGATATGGGAAAAATATCATATCACGATTTTTTATAGAAATATCACGATTCACGATTTTTATCCCGATTCTTTGTTAGTTTTACTATTTTGGTTTTACAAGTTGTCTGAGCATTACAGCCAAACTAGAAAGACAAAGATGCATGGCAGATATTTAGGCCAAAGTGGGTGAAGATAAAAAATCTTTGTCATTATTTTATTTTTCTTATTAAAAAATAAGAACAAAGATACACATTACAAATACACATAATATACAAATAAAACAAACAGTGCTTTATTTCCAGGTACAATAGGTGTATTTAGCAGAGCATTCAATGAAATTGAATGAACAAATATAAAAATAAAACACTAGATAGACTGATTCCTAAAGCAACTGTATTAAAGTTTTTCAGTCAAGAATAGTGAGTGATTTTTCTCTTTGCGTTTTTGTTGTTTTGTTAACGTTAAATGAATAGTTCCCCCACAAATTAATATTCTGTCATCTGTCTGTCAATTCTGTCATAATGTTGTATTTTTATATCATCATTTACTCAAAAGTTGTTTTAAACCGGAATGAGTTTCTTTCTTCTGCTGAACATTTATAAATGCTATTTTGAAGAAGGTGGAAAACCAAACAGTTGCTGGTCCTCAGTGACTTCCATAGGATTTTTCTTTCCTGCTATCAAAGTCAATGTGGACCAGCAACTGTTTGGTTTTCCACTGAGTAAATAATGACAGAAATTCAATTTTAGGGTGAACTATCCCTTTAATGACAGTCGACAGCATGTTTAGTGTCCTGTCCCTTTAAGAGCTGCACGCATCTAATATACAGTACAGGCACTCATCCGTTTCTCTCTTAACTATTTACTTTCATTTTAGAGATAACCAACTCAGTCTGTATGTAAACCTTGTGTGTTTTGACAGTATTAGCGCAAAATATAACTTAGTTGAGTAATCAGGCGCTGTTAGACAGGCGTTTTAGTGCGCGTGCTTCCGGTGTATGCGCTCAGAAAAGGAGCCCGTCAGAATTAAGCGAATTAAACATTTAACCAGCAAGGCTTGTATGCAAATAATGTACTTTTGCGATCGCGAATAAGTGCAGTGTCCTGTCTGAGTAACTCTACTGCTGTATGTCGTGTTGTACAGTACATAGAGACGGCGGCGCCAGAACTGTATTTGACAATGTGCGCGGTAGTGCGATACTACGATATTTCTTCAAAAGCAGATCGTGGAGACATTTTTATCGTCCACGATCAAAAATCGTCATATCGCACACCCCTAGCTTGCCCTAAAGTTGAATATACATGTCCGTGTTCCGTATCCTCCTGAGGAACAGAGTAAGTTCTATTTAGCGCTTTTAAAAACATGAATGAATCAAATATACTTCAGTAAATCAACCACATCCCATTTTGCAAAAGTCACGTAACATGATTTTACTGATTTGCATGTGAAATTGGGCTTTTATGGAGGAGCGAAAGCGCATCGCTGGAAAGGGGGGGAATGAGGTGCAGTAATCATTTTATCTCAATTATTTGTATTTTCATAATCGTTGGAGGCCGAAATCGAAATTGTTTTTCGATGAATTGCACAGCCCTAACGTCTACCTATAGGGACACAACGCCTATAACAGCACTCATATATAAGGTCCTTCAGTATTATCACCAGCTTTCTCGTTGCTCAATAGCTAGTGACCCTCCTCCATCCCCTACTCCTCCTCTTGTCAGTCAGGATTCAGCCTTCTGATTCTCATTTGAATCCATTTCTAAAATGTTACATTAAATTATTGAATTTGAATGATATCTGCAATACAATTATGTTGGTTTTGTTCTGTTTACCTTGGGGGGTTATTGCTGCTCTCCCTGCTCTTATCCATGCTAGGCTGCATGGATGAGCAGAGAGTTCTTGCCCAGAACAGAACCATACCACCAATCCAAACTGTATGCTAATTGTCAGTCATTGAGGATAGTGGTCCTGACAGAAATAACATTACTACACTGCTACAGCACACAAACACAAAATGTGTGCACACATCCACAAAAACAAACTTCATTTGTAAGCTGCTTTGGATAAAAGCGTCTACAATATGAATATATCAGAATCCGAATGAGCTTTAGTGACAGAAGCTCCACAGTGCAACAGAAAGACAGCAACAGGACAGGACACAGATAATAAAAGAATAATGCACAAATATCCAAATAGGCAATGTACAAAACAGCAAAAACACAATATATAATATAGACAATTATGTGTGTACTAGGGCTGGGCGATATGTCAAAAATATATTATCGATAATCGCCGTAAAAAATATCGCGATATCCGATAATATCGTCTACCCAAGCTCCACCTCCACCACGCCCCGCCCCAGCCGAGACAACATTGCCGACATGCACCATAAACACAGTTCAGTTCAGTTTGGTCTTAATTATTGCCACATTAAAGTTTCGTTTTTACTTTTTCATAGTTTGTGTTTAAACTAACAGAAAACATTAGCTTTACTGTTATATTGGTGTTGCTAATAATTTCCATTCTGTTCTTATCAAGTTTGAAAAGAATTTTGTCTTTTGAGGAGAACTGTTGAGGAAAAATAATAGAACCCAATTTTAAGTTCATCGTGGTGAAGTTGGACATGATAAATGCATGTTGATGTCATTAATAAATGCCTCCATTCATTCATTAATTTAATCTCTTGAATAAAATATGCCTATTTTCCGATGTCTCTCTTTCTTTTTGGCACTGTGTAGATATTTCATGATGGTAAGTATAATGTCCTTGAATACAACAATTGTAGCGTTGTTTTAAAACTTGTAGTCAAGCTATAAGGTAGGCTGTTTGATATTTATCATGTATGACTAAAATCATGCAGGGATTAAAAACGAATTCTGAGCAAAAACGTTGAGGGTTTTTTTTCTTTTCCGGTAGCCTAGTTCAGAGGTCTCTTTTGGCCCGTTTTTAACGAAATAAAAATAACTACTTTTTATTTAGAAGCGGGGTAATTTTTAAATTTCATTTTTGTATTTTAATTTTTATAATTTTTGTTTTATTATTCAAAATACAATGCCCACAATATAATTTTCAGTGTTGGGCTGCCGAAACTCCGAACGCATGCATGCTGAGATAGGCCTAGGCTAGAACTATAATGCCTTAATCTGTTTGCAACAAAACTATAAAGTGAATTAAGAATTTAAAGTGCTATATCTCAGCTTAATTATACTGTATACACCGTTTAAAAAAAATCTGTAAAAATGTGCGTTGTGAAGGAATTTGCGTATTTTAATTATAACGTCATGTTTGTGGTTTTTCATCGTTATACATCGTTTAAATAAATATTCAGAAACACATGCAGTGCTACTATTTTTCTTTTTTCTGTTTAACTTTTATTAAACTGCAGATCAAAATAGAATAGGTCTATACCCTAAATAAGGATAAATAGGATTGGAACGCATCTCCAAAATCGCATACACAGATGCACGTTGCCATTATGGTAGGCAGCGCTGAAAAACGACAAATAAAATATAAACCAAGGGTACAAAAGTGATTCAGTCAAGATCAGTGAGGGATTTTCTTTTCTTTTGTTCTTTGATTAACATTAATGACTGGCGGCTGCGGCTGCTGTCAATGCACGGATCCAATGCACCCTTGTATTCTTTCTCAACTCTTTAAGTTCACTTAAGACATAACCGATTGTATTTATGGGATATTTTGATATCATTCTGTGTGTATTTGTCCATTAAAATGTGTAAGAATGTGCGAAAGAGAGCTGAGTCCAGTGTTCGTGTATATAAGAGGCGGCGTGTGTGTGTGTGTGTGTATGTGTGTGCGCGTGCGTGCGTGCAGCACGGAAAACAGCGCCCGAGTGCAGAAGCCAGTTCTATTTCTTTGTCTTCTTGTAGTTGAATCCTTTGAAATCACAATAAATGCGCATACAGAAATCGAGAAGCAGAATCGAAATTTAATTTTATATCAGGTAATTTGGTTCCTGACCTTCCATCTGATCTGATTTCATAAATTGGAATAGCTTTTCGATTCCCAACCCTCCTACTAAATTATTTAATTCTTGCATGCAAAAAGACCTGTATGGTGACTATGGGGTCATGTAAAATTATAATTTTTTGTGTTTGCAATTTACTAGGTTTATCATTCGTCTTTTTTTTTCTCGATAATCGCCTTTTACCTGACTGTTGACATCGACATCGCGATACTTACAAGACATTGTCGATATACGATAATATTGTCATATCGCCCAGCCCTAGTGTGTACAGGTCTGATATGTGCAATTTGAAATGAAAAAATAAAATAAAATGTGTGGTGAATAAATAATAGAGCTGTGTGTTCCGCGTTTATTGTCAAGTGTTAATGAGATGGATTGCCTGAGGGAAGTAACTGTTTCTGTGTCTAGTCGTTCTGGTGCTCAGAGCTCTGTAGCGTCGACCAGATGGCAACAGTTCAAAGACGGAGTGTGCTGGATGTGAGGAGTCCAGAGTGATTTTACCAGGCTTTTGCTCACTCTGGATGAGTACATGATTCGCTCAGCAGTCCGACTACCCTCCGTAGTCTTCTGAAGTCAGATTTGGTAGCTGAGCTGAACCAGACAGTTATTGAAGTGCAGAGTATGGATTCAGTGATGGCAGAGTAGAACTGTTTCAGCAGCTGTGGCAGATCGAACTTCCTCAGCTGGCGAAGGAAGTACAACCTCTGCTGGGCCTTTTTGACAATAGAGTCAATGTGAATGTCCCACTTCAGGTCCTGAGAAATTGTGGTGCCCAGGAATCTGAATGACTCCACTGCAGTCACAGTGCTGTTCATGATGGTGAGTGGGGGGCGAGCAGGGGGGTTTCTCCTGAAGTCCACGATCATCTCCACAGTTTTGAGCGTGTTCAGCTCTAGGTTGTTAAGACTGCACCATACAGCCAGCTCCTTGACCTCCTGTCTGTAAGTAGACTCGTCACCATACCTGAGGAGCTCCAGTGCTGATGGTGCGGGTGTTGGATGTGAATTTACCAAGCTTTACTAACTGCTGCCTGTCTGTCAGGAAGCTGTTGATCCACTGACAGACGGAGATGGGGACGGAGAGCTGTGACAGTTTATTCTGAAGGGTGTCCGTGATGATGGTGTTAAAAGCAGAGCTGAAATCCACAAAAAAGATCCTCACATAAGTCCCTGGTCTGTCCAGATGCTGCAGGATGAAGTGCAGTCCCATGTTGACTGCATCATCCACAGACCTGTTTACTCTGTAGGCAAACTGCAGGGGGTCCAGTGAGGGTCCAGTGATGTCCTTCAGATAAGCCAAAACCAAAACCATATATGTCAAATGAAGAGAAACAAAGGTATGAAGCTGAGCGGAAGTGAATGTGCTGCTAGGGCTGTGAATTCGATTATCATGCACATCTCGTCAGTAAAGCCAGTTCAGTGATTGGCAGTAAATCGCCATCACCTGCTTTTCAAATGGTTTTACTGACTAGATGCACATGATAATCAAATTCAATTAATTGCACAGCCCTATGTGCTGCTATGAAGCTGCTGTGAAAGTGCATTCTACTAGTTTACTTGCGGGACTTTAGAAAGTACAGAATAAATTCAAATGCTAGTTTATTTGTATCGCAGGAGAGTGGAGTTAAATTCATCTCAAGGTAAATAAATCACCTCAGCCATGGTAATTTAGATGACTGCAGAGTGATTGCCTATCCTTCATCAACCTCATGGGCCACATTTGAGCTGCAGTGCTGTCTGGACAACCAGAGCTGTGATTACTCTTAATAAAGAATGAGCCATAAAATACCACACTCCCCATCATAGCACATTATGGCCCTCAGTTGAAGTGTTAAGAGGAGTAAAATATTTAGGTTCCCCCCTAAAAATGGTCACTTAAATTAATTTCTGCAATTCATACTGAATATATGAGAGTGAAACATTTATACAAATATAAACAATAACATTTTTATTCGTTTAGTACTGCCCTTCAGAAGCAACCTGAGACACTTCTGTTTGCAAGTTTACATTATCTTGGATAAGTCACCATGAAATCAAAATTGACACTTCCAATTTTTATGGAATATTGCTGAGTTCATTATAAATTATTTATCTGGGCACATGATTATTATTATTTATTTATTCATTAATTTATTTAATTCATGTGACTTCATCTCTGTAATCAAAAACTTTAACTTCCCCTCCCCCTTACAATGACATTTTTTTCTGTGATGTCATGTGCACGGGCGCGAGGACTGGTCAATAAGCCCTCCCCTCCAGCAACCCATCACTTACATGAGATTGCAGCAATTGGCAAACAACAATGATCCAATCAATTCCTAATGGACAAATTAAAGACTCATCTTACTTTTTTTTCTCATCCGAGAAGCCAGATTTGTGTTACAATAAAGAAGAAAAGACAACTGCCATTTCCGTTTCATGCTGATGTCATTCTGAGCAGTAATAAAAACCAAAATGTAATTTTTATAACCTCTTTTCTTTTTTAATTATAAACTTCTTGCAGATTCTAAAAATAGTATACAAACATATGCACTCAACTGTGTATATATACAGTATTAGACATTAAGAAAATTCCAGCATTTATTAGAATATATATTGCGGCCAATGTGTATCTTTAACAATATGCCATGGCAATAAATTACAAATTATGCTGAAAGAAAACATAATTTCAATACAGATTAAAATAAAAAATACAAATACATAAAATACAAAAACAACGTAAACATGCAGTCAGATGTTGATTCACTAACAGCTTCACAACCAAGGTAAAAAATGATCTATTTTGCTATGTTGCTGAAGATTCAGCAGAGGCAACATAGATTTAACACTGCAGTCAACGGGTAAAGCATGAGAATATGGCCAGTTCAGCTCATATTAGCTGACACACCTCTGGGAAAAGGCTGCAGTGAGATCAAAAGAGAGGTACAGCATGCTGAGATTCATTAGTTCATTAGTCTGGAATAGATACCAGACTAATGACCTAATGAATTCACCTAATGAAAATCTCCCCTAAAATGCATTTGATTTTCAACATGTATTTTACTGGCTGGAATGCATAGTTCTGTTTCATAATATTTCATATTTTCAGATTGGTAAGGGAAATTACACTTGGCTTGCCATCTGTAAAGAAGGGGTTTGGGCTCCAGACTGTGCTGCTAGCAATTGTGGCAAAAAAAAAAAAAATAAAAAAAAAATTTAATAATAATACATAAATAACTATGTGACAGTCAGGACAGATATCAGATATTGTTAACTATTATCAGATATCCTATTATACTTTTTCACTTTTTGAATTTTAGTCAGCGTGTAGTGCATATTTTTGGGCATAAAAAAAAGATCTACAACTTTACAAATCTCGAAGTCCACTTCAAAGGAAGATACTTCGTACCTTTTCAAGAACTAAAACGAACGGCTCGTTAGGACTACAGCGTTGTTTTCCGGGTTTTGTAATGTCGCAAAGCGGCCCATTAGAATATCATTAAAATAAATCCCACCTACGGAAATTCAAATGGTTGGGGAGGGGCGAGGTGGTGGTTAGAACGCTTGGTTAAGTGCATCAGACAAGACGATGACGACGAAGTGCTGCTGTAGCATTTAGCTGCTATAGCAAGTTATTACACATGCACCTGAATAATTATTTATGTAAATATGTATGTTACAATTATGAGAACATTTTTATAAATTGCTGACAATATAATACTGGGGAATACCGGGGAAGTCGTGGCCTAATGGTTAGAGAGTTGGACTCGTGATCCAAAGGTTGCGGGTTCGAGTCTCCGGCCGGCAGGAATTGTAGGTGGGGGGAGTGAAAGTCCAGCGCTCTCTCCACCCTCAATACCACGACTGAGGTGCCCTTGAGCAAGGCACCTTGAGCAACTGCTCCCCGGGCACTGCAGCATAAAATGGCTGCCCACTGCTCCGGGTGTATGTTCACGGTGTGTGTGTGTTCACTGCTGTGTGTGTGCACGTTGGATGGGTTAAATGCAGAGCACGAATTCCGAGTATGGGTCACCATACTTGGCTGAATGTCACTTCACTTCACTTCACTGGACAATGATGTAATCTGCAGAATTTACACTTCAATTATGAGACTACAGTGTTTCCCAAACATTGATTTATTTGTGGCGGCCCACCACAATATCAAAACTGACTGCTACAAATAGATTTTCCAAAAGGCTTTCACTTCATTGAATAAACATGAGCACTGCACGTTTCAAAATCGAAACCCGGTGCAGGAGTTTTCATATAACTGTATTTCTGAAGGAATAAAAATTTTGGATGTCAGAAAATTTCATGCTGCATGTAATGTCTGATAAAGCAGCATTTGTGAGCGGAGCGCTGCTTTCAGGGATTAAAGTGAAAAAAATTCTTCTGACTGAAATTTTTTTTCAGGCAGAAGTCATATTCCTTTAACCAACACTTTATTTAAATAGTCGAGACCAATAGCGTGGAAGATGTTTTAACTTCATGCAAATGTCAACCTTACCATGAAAAAATTAAGTTTTTACCAAAAGAACAAAACCTTTAAGTTGTGTGTTTAGGTCTGTATTTTACTGCATTGACGTGCTTTAATAGAAATTTGAAGGAAATCGCTATGTGTATCCACCACATATGAGGGGTGGACCTATAGGCCTAGTAAAAATACATTTTCATTCGACTGTATTTCATATTTTGAAATGAGATATCAAAGACTGCCCATTTTTAAATGTATGTCAGCAGTAAGTATTTTGTAGAAAGATGGAGTCCTGTCTGAAAAGTAAATACACTCACTTTGTCTAAACAACAATGATTTTTGGATTTATAAGGGCTAGATTTATGACGTCAGGACGCTTCAGCGCTGTGTCACGTCCGTAACGTTTTAAAGATTAGGTTTATTTCATATAGTAATTATTAATGCAATTAACTTGAAACTTTCTGTACAAAGCCAACTTATGGCCATGCTAATTATGATCAAAAGCTCATCTCCATTATTGGCTCTTATCAAACATAATAATGCGTTACGGACGCTGCATATTAAATCAGATGCATACTGGCATGCATGTTTACCGTTGCTCATGACTGAAAGCCTGTGCATGGCTACACTGTTGTGAACGGTTTCAGGCTTTTCATATCATAACTTTTTAGAAATTCATTCATTGTAATATTTCAGAAATGGCATATTTAACGAGAACATCGCAGAGATTTAGACTGCTTTGCTGTTTGGGTCAGAATGCACAGGCGGACTGAAGGAAAAATCGCCAAAACTATTTTAAATGTCATATAAAGTTCATTGTTAACATTATTATCTTATTTAAACTTTTCATGTGTTTCAAACAAACTTGTGTCGCTATCTGCGTTGCATTCATGCAGAGAGCAAGATTTTGCGTGTTCGGTATATTAAATAATTAAAATGTCTCATTTTTTTCAGAATCATTAGGCTATCGCCTGTGCTTTGTGGCAAACTTTATGCGTGTGCTTGAACACAAAAATTGATATTTTATGCTTTGTGAATGACCAACCCTTCTCCATTCGGCAGATATTGTTGCTTGGTTTGTGCATTGTAAATCTATTGTAGTCTACGGATGCTTCATAGCATACCGGCGCGCATGTTTACCTCGTTGCTGATGACTAATAAAGCTATACTGCTGTTTCAGGCTTACCGTATAACATTTTATAAAGAAATCCATTTTAATAACATTTTTAGAAATCGCATTCTCTGCGAGAACTTCGCGAAGATAGCCTAAGCATTTGCATATAAATATGCACAGGCCGGACTGTATAGCCGATGACAAATCGCCAAAACTATTATTTTTTTAAATATCATATAGGCCTAATTTTCATTGTCAATATTATCTTATTTAAACATTTTATGTGTTTCAAATAACACTTGTTTGCTAGCTGCGCTGCATTCATGCGCAAGATTGTGTGTGTTCTGTGAGCATGCGGTTAGGCCTATATCTTTTTTTTATTATTATTTATTTTATTTTATTGTCTAAATAATTTTTTTTTCATTACATATCTTGTTTGGTTCAATGTCATATCATTGCATATTAAATTAATTCACTTTATGCAGATGCAAAACGTGAATCTGCAGTTTTATTCTCAGTCTATTTCATAAATATTTGTACAGCAGGCGGGCCTATTATATGTTAAGCATATTTTAATTAACCTGTATTTTATCTTAGTTAAGATTAACTTTGTCCCGTTTCATTTATTCTATTAGAAAACAATGACACATGCAAACAAAGAGCGTTCAGTGCGAGGTCGCTCTGGTGCAGGCTAACAGGTTAATGCATAAGCAAGTCATTAAAACATTTTTTTTCAGCGGCATCCTTTTAATCGATCAACAACTGATCAACGAATTGGAGCCGCGTTGGTCTGTTAGATCATTTTAAAATGTCAAATAGCCTTCTTTGCAGGTTAGAACTGCATCTGTCTCAGATGTAGATTGGCGAAGATTTATTTTAACCTGTTAGCCTGCACCAGAGCGACCTCGCACTGAACGCTCTTTGTTTGCATGTGTCATTGTTTTCTAATAGAATAAATGAAACGGGACAAAGTTAATCTTGTCAAACTCTATATCATTCTGAGGGTCTAAGCCTCAAGCATCGACGACAGATCGCTGTTTTTCGATGGAAAGCTTATAAGGAATGAGTGGCACAAATTTGCTACATTTGTGTAAGCAGTACACATCCAAACACGCAGAGTAAAAAAGCCGTACGTACCTTTATCATTGTAATAACGAGCCACAAACGCGTCCACTGCTGAAATCCCAGTTTAGTTAGAGAGGTAAGGGTCCACAGAAAAACATCCCAGCGAGCACTTTTAGTCCAGCGAAACAATAACGTTGTAATAAGGATGAATATTCCTTTGTTTACGTTTCATTTCTTCAGAGAGTTATTGTTCGCGTCCGTTATGGAATAAATTACGCTCAAAAACAGCGTCTTGGTGGTAAAAAAACAAAACGATTTTGTAGAATACGGTCTTACAAACATAATGAGACCGTCTACGGAAAAAAAAGTCTCAGAAAAGCGGAATATAGATTATTTGAATTTGGCGCTCCCTCCTGCCGGCAGTGACGCTTCTGTGACGCACGCTGTCATCTGAGCGGGGCATAACTTAGCGATCTGCTTTATCCATAAAAAACTGTTTTTTTTTTCTTCTACATTTTTTATATGTGTGTGTGTGTATTGTGTGGGGAATGTGGCCGTGTCTGCATGATTATAATCTGTATGGACGCACATCAGCGTGTTTATTAGCGACTCTATGACGGCTATCATTGTGATTCATTGATCAGCTATTATTGATTATATGGCCCATCTGTTTGATTATAATCTGAATGGAAGCACATCAGCGTGTGTTTACTGACTCTATGACCATGTCTGGCAATATCACTTCACGTCTGGCAGTGATATTTATCATTGTAATAACGAATAACGAAGAATACTTCAGTATACATACTATATACAAAGCATTTTTTTCTATTTTTTTTCCTTTTTTATTACTCAAATAATTATTTTTGTATTTTTTAGTGCTCAAATAAATCTGTCTATTATTTTATAATTGAAAAACTATGCAGGAACATGTATAATGACTAAAATAGCTTGTATAATTCTGCAATCCATTTGGTGGTTATTTTTCCTCAAACAGGGGGGTGGGGGGACTATAAATAGTTTCAGAAAAAATATTGCAGGAATCTCATTTTTCATGGTATCTTCTTCAAATTTGAAATATGAACTGATGAGACACATGGCTTTCGATCCATTACTTTTCTGGATTGCTCCAGGACTTATTTCATGTATTTGTATATGAAATAAAAAAACATTCAGTGTGGAAAAATATTTTTCAAGGCACGTCAGTGTCTATAACTTTTTATCTTTTTGAGCATTATCAACTCTGGATGATAGATAGTAAAGCCCAGAGTCTCTTCTTTCCAAAGATACCTAATTTGTTTGTGTAAGCACACTTTGTCACAAACTGTTACCATTTTAATTCAGGTAGGTTATTTTCACCTGCGAGGCCCTAAATGGGGTTGAAGGTTAAAGTGTTAATGTGATTCCAAACTCTAGCTTTAACCTATATAAATGTGCTACATTTTTGGCCCATATTTAAGTGTTTGTGCGGAATATCAATGAGCATGCATGACAGGGAGGCAGGCGCCCGTGCAATCACTTGCACTTTTTCCTGATAATGAAACAAATAAAAATCAGCTCGAAACTGATTTTATGTAAATTCATAATGACAAAAAAAAAAAAAAAAAAAACCTGATTTTGTAAAATAATGAAAACAAACAGGATATGCTTTTTGCCGTCTGTCACTGAACTGAAGCGCGTCTCAAAAAATAATACAAAACTCTCTCACATAGGCTACAAGAGAAACAGCTATAGCTTGAAATGTATACTGTTAAATGAATCAATTAAAAACTGTACGCGTGTGCTTGAGCGGAATAGCCTATGGATTATAGGTCTATTGACTTAATATTAATGTGTGATTAGTTAAATAATGACTTAAACGAACGACTAGTTAACTAGAAAAATCCTTAGTGGGGGGCAGCCCTACTAAACACCCTCTAGAAGTTTCCGTTAAAGTTTTTAAAGCATTTTATACGCGTTTCCATAGTCGGAAATAAATTAATTCCATAAATTAAGTCCGTAATGGAGAGATGTCGCGTCCGTTACATCTCTCCATTACGGACTTAATTTATGGAATTAATTTATTTTCGACTATGGAAACTATGGAGACGGCAAAATGTTACATTGATTTTTCCTCTGACAAAAACGAAAAAACGAAAACAAAATTGATCCAAAAACGAAAACTTAAACAAAATTGATATTTTAGGTTTTATAAATGGCCAACCCTTCTCCATTCTGCAGATATTGTTGCTTCTGGTTTGTGTATTGTAATTCACAGAAAGTCTAAAATATGTTGTCTCCCAGAAACTCGTGTCTTTTTTTGTCACGTCTGTAACGCATGTGTATTTCCCTCATTTAAAATATAAAACAGGTTTATAGACTGATACTTTTCTGATATCTGGACTAAATTTTAAGGGGTTTAGAAAAATATAAAGAGATGGTTCAATATATTGGTAAAGAATACAATTTATGAGAATTTATATTTCAGGTTTTGACTGCGAATGTCACGTCCATAACGCTGGAATTGCTCAGTTCTACCTCAGCTGTAGCCTGACATGCAAAAAATAAACACATTAGAATAACTTTTAAAATGGATTGAACACACGGAGCACTTTTTCCATGAGCGGGAAAAGAAAACCCGGAGTGGATCCAGAGCGGAGTGATTACAGAACGCTTCGAGAGGAACATGCTTTCACTCCACTCCAGGCTTTGATCACATCCCCCTCAGCAGGCTGAATACACCTCATCTTTCCTTAATTTAAGAACTGAAATTAAGACATTTATTACACTATTTGAGAAATGTAAGCCTATTTACGGACTTAAAATGGTGAAAAGTGAATTTAAGACATTAAGGACAGGCGGAACCCTGCAATTGACGGAAATCCGTCATAGACTCGTTGCAATTAACGGAAATCCGTCGTAGCGACGGAGATCTTTAATCCCTGTGCTTTGTGTACAGCCGTTACCAGTAGGGCTGGGTATCGAGTTCGATACTTTTTAGGCACCGACCGAATTGCCTCGATACCACCGAGTATCGAAAAACGTCTTGTCGTTCGGTACCAAATTTCGATACCTAAGGGGTTAATCTCATCACCATCAGTGAGCCAATAAGCCTGTAGCACTAGATGTGTTTGACTAGAAACGGCGACGTGCAGATTGATCAGTGTTTGACCTCCACGAGAGCGTTTCGAAAGCGCACGGAGCAGTCAGCTCTTTAAATCGCGCGGTTTGTTTATTATACACAGACTGAAGCTCGCGTGACGTTCGCGGTCATTTCAGTGTCCGCCGCCTAACTAAATGAGGACATGAACAACATCTCCAGACCTGCTCTGAAAGTCACTTCATGAGCATTTTACCTTTTGATTCGAGTAAAACTAACTCATCTCATATACACACAGAACTGTAAAGGTATTCCAGGCAACCCGTCAAAATAAAAGTTTGGTTTTAATATTAACGGTATTAATATTGTTCAGCAGACAGTACATACTGCTACTACTAGGCTACTATTAAAATTATTAAAACTTTTTTTTTTTTTAGTAATGATCACAACAGTTATTCCATGTTTTAATTTTAATAGTAACCCCCCTTTGTTTGCCAAAATAAATAAACTTTGATTTTCAATAATTTAAAGATAAATTAAATTAATGTTTTATGTCTTCATTTGAAAACCAGATACAGAACACAGAATTTCTGAGGAAAAATAAAACATTTCATAAGGCTATTTTAAGAATAAATTGAAATAAACTAAGTTGTTTTTATGCATTCAAATAATTAGACATACTACACCAGAATTTAATAACAATAAAACATATGGTGAAAGAAAATAAAACACCCACTTATGAAAGTGGATGAAGATTTTAAATTTCTTGAAGTCTTTAACAACCTAGAAATGATGATTCTGTCTGAGCTATGTGTTTTAAAATGAACATGCACTAATGTAAACGTAGCCTAACAGATGTGTAAACTGAAAACTATTTGAACTTTATTAAAATTATGTATTTATTGTGTCGGATATATTTTGTTCCTTTGTGCAGTGGCTCAGGAGATGAGGCTTTGAGTCTGTATAAATATCAACAAGCTAAAAAAAATATTTTTTTGAGATAATGTAATCTTATTAAAACTGATTTTATAAAACTGGTATCGAAAAAAGTACCGTTCAGGAACCGGTATCGAACTCAAGGTATCAGTATCGATATCGAAAATTTTTGAACGATACCCAGCCCTAGTTACCAGAGAAACCTTGATCTCTACCACTCCAACAGCGCCTCCCGCTGGCAGAGAATGAATATGAATGTATATGCCACCACAAATAGTGAAGGCTACTTCTGTGGGAAACACTGTGGTATAGGCAAGAACAATAAACATAATACATATTACCATTGCACTTATCTGTACATAGTAAATGCAGTTCTTTTTAAGCGGTTGTTGACATCCTATCTAAAATGTGATTTAGCCAAAGAAAAACAAAAGAACAATACCACTCTAATATGTCTTGCAATATCCGTGCATGCAAAGGTTCTGCGTGATCCTCTTGTTCAATTCTCTCGGGGTCTGAATCCGGCTCAAATTAATATGGCAATACTGGAACCATCCTTAACTATAATGGATCAGACGGAACTTGCTGCTTTGGCAACTGTTCGCCAATCACAGCGCACTGAGACAGCAAACCAATCACAACACATTTCGTTTTTCCGAAGGCGGGCCTTCATCAAACTCGGAACTTATCGAGCCATTTGTGCCAGGCTGGGGAGAAAGCTATTGTAATAATGTAAATTATGTAAAAAATAATGTGTTTTTCAAACCACCAAGCTTGTTCTAGTACACCCCCAAAACAAAATCAAGACGTTGTAAAAGAGCATAATAGGTCCCCTTTAAGAGTTAGCACCAATGTTTACCACACGCAAAAATACAATGTGAGATGTTTATGCAACAATGCTCTTATGAATTGGTTCATTTAGGTGAGTCAGTCAAAAAGATGGACAAAACAGGCTTATACTTGCTTATAAGTTAGCAGTTTAAATCTGGCTCATTCAGTGAATATCTGACAACTGACACCCTTTCCCAGCTGCAAGACATTTTTCATGTCCGAATCCATATAAACTAGAAAATTTTAATGTGATGTGTACTTAAGGTTTGTGAAACCTGCCAAATAGTATAGTCCAGGGCTGTCCAAACTCGGTCCTGGAGCGCCGGTGTTCTGCAGAGTTTAGCTCCAACCCTAATTAAACACACCTGAAGCAGCCAATCAAGCTCTTACTAGGCATACTAGAAACTTCCATGCAGGTGTGTTGAGGCAAGTTGGAGCTAAACTCTGCAGGACACCGGCCTTCCAGGACCGAGTTTGGACAGCCCTGTTCTAGGCACATGTACAGACTGCAAGTTCAGACTTGTAAATGTGCACAAAGCATGCTTTCATATGATGAAGAAATTTATGCCACCCGTACTTGAGTGCAACGCATTCATTAGTCTGTTTACTATGACTCGATATGACTTCATATGACCTTGTGTGGTTACACTTTATTTTGATGGTCCCCTTTAGGACATTCTGTTGACTACTGTGTATGTAAGTAACTTTGAAACTGCATGTCAACTAACTCCCATTAGAGTATTAGAATATAAGTTGACTGTTTGGTTAGGGTTAGATTTAGTAGAATAAGGTGACATATACTTCCATCTGACCATCACTGACTACAAGCCCCCGCCACAGGCCTGTGATGATGACACATCCCTCCCCGATGCACTCAACCACTTTTATTCACGGTTTGAAATGCAGAATGACACACCTGCACAAAAACTGCCCACACCTCCCAACGACCGGGCGCTCTGTCTGTCTCCAGCCGACGTAAGGAAGACCCTGTCTAGGATTAACCCACGCAAGGCTGCGGGTCCTGACAACATACCTGGCTGTGTTCTGAGAGACTGTGCTGCACAGCTGACAGAAGTGCTTACAGATATCTTCAACACCTCGCTGAGCCAGGCAGTCATCCCCACATCTCAAATCCACAACAATCATACCGGTAACAAAGAAATCACATGTGTCCTATCTAAATGACTACCGTCCCATAGCACTGACTCCAATCATGATGAAGTGCTTTTAGAGGTTAATCATGCACAACATCAAAACCAGCCTCCCCAACACACTCGACCCGCTCCAGTTTGCATACCGTCGAAACCACTCTACAGACAATGCAATTTCCTCCACCTTCCACCTGGCTCTTACCCACCTAGGAAATAAAGACTCCTATGTTAGAATGCTGTTCATTGACTTCAGCTCGGCATTCAACACAATAATCCCACAACAGCTCATAAATAAACTAAACCTGCTGGGCCTTAACAATTCCCTTTGTAATTGGATCCTGGACTTTCTAACCGGAAGACCTCAGTCAGTCTGTGTCGGCCACAACACCTCGAGCACTACCACACTGAGCACAGGTGCCCCACAAGGCTGTGTGCTCAGCCCGCTGCTCTTCACGCTGCTGACCCACGACTGCACTGCCAAGTTCAGCTACAACCACATCATCAAGTTTGCCACATCATCAAGTCAAACTCCGTTGACCACCCCCACTGACCATCGACAGCTCGACTGTGGAGAGTCAGCAGCACTAAATTCCTGGGGGTGCACATCACAGAGGATCTCACCTGGACCACCAACACCATGTCACTCTCCAAAAAGGCACAACAGCGCCTACACTTTCTCCGCCGGCTGAAAAGAGCAAGTCTCCCTCCACCCATCCTCACCACATTCTACAGGGGCACCATTGAGAGTGTGCTGACCAGCTGCATCACTGTCTGGTACGGGAACTGCAGTGCTGCTGACCGCAACTCTCCTCTATGTGCACTAGACACTTTACACACACTGCTGCGTGTACACAATCCCACAAAAGACTCCGCAATATATGTATGTTTACATGCTCATGCACTACAAATCATCCTGCACTGTTCCCCACCCAGCCGCTTGACTCAAAATGTTTCTCTTTGCACATGTACATTATTTATGTGAAGCATTCGTATAGTTTGCATTTTTTATCTTTTTTTTTTTTTTTTAGTTTGTATAGGGTAAATATTTATATATATTATACTTATAGTTCAAATCTGTCAGTAGGTTAGTTGTGTATAGGTTTATAGTGTATAGGTGTATAGGTTTATAGTGTTTTTTATAGGTTTATAGGTTTAAAGTGTTTTTTTACTTCATTGTTGTATGTCTGTATTTATGTAGCACCGTGGTCCTGCGAGGCACGACATTTCGTTCCACTGTATGTCCCTGTATGTAGCGGAATGACAATAAAGCTCAACTTGAACTTGCAAAGTTACTTACAGTCAGCAGAACTTCAAATGCAAAAACACAATACATTCAGCTGATATTATTTACTAGTCTAGCAGCAGCAAAGGCCAGCTTGGCATCTGTACTGCAGCCTATAATTTTACAAAGCTCTCACCATCAAGTAAAAGCCAAACCAAGATTTACTCGTCTAGCCACTTGCATGGTCACTTTCTTTTTTTTCAATTCCTCAGCTCCGTCTATGTTCTCTTTGGTTTGCAAATCCAGCACCATTTTTTTTTTCAGTGTAGGATGAATCAAATTAGAACAAACTTATACCAAATACAACTACAAAAACCCTAGTCTGTTTAAGTGAACTAGTCTACTAGAAAGTCTTAATTTTTTAGGAGCTAATGGCCCCCCTAGTCTTTACGGATTTATTTATTTACTTTTCTGGAGCCCTGAAGTTTTACCCAACAGTGTTAAGTCCCTTTAACATTCTAGCACCACACTGTTTCAGATAGTATACATTTGGTACTGCTATGCTATGCAGTAGAGCTTTGTTTCAATGGACCTCCCATCTGACTACGCTTACAAAGACTGTCCTGAGAGTCACTATAGCAACCTAAGCTTTTGTCTCCTGTTAACACACCAAATTTATGATTATGAGCCCAGAACAAAATAAATTTCCATTGTCTCGAGGCCGCTTGTTTAAAAAGACCTCTTTTTCTAATATGTCTCTTGTAATTTTCTGAGCATACAGCAGCTGTCTCTCCATCATCTGCAAAATCATTAAACATAAACTCTGTGCATGCCAGGACATGAGAATCAACTTGGGGTGTGTTTCCCAAAAGCACTGTTGACCAACTATGGCTGCGAGTTTTGAAACCATAGTTCCAACTTCCAACATTTGCAAATAGCATCACAAAGTAATGTGGTTGGAACAGCTCTTGACCTGTAGTTAGAAGCACAGATTCTTGATAGCATGAAGTGGACTTTAACAAGCAGAACAATCTATATCTTTCATTCCAGAGATATTTCCATGTACACACCAATATAATTGTACACCTTCAAGTTTCTCAATAGAATGAAAAGAAGAGTGAGCACATGTAAATGAAGAAGACTCTGGGGAAACCCGTCGTGAAACCAAACAACTGTAAATAATTCAAAACAATAGAGAACAAAAACATCAAAGTAGTCCTCCTTAATTACAGCAATAACCTGCTAGTAATTCAATATCAAACCAATTATAAGCAGAAGTTATTACTCCAATACCTGTGTGATGTCATTAACAACAGTTCTGTACTGTTAAACCAGAGTGTTTCCAACAACGAATGTGCGACAAAAAATACTTCTATTTCAGGAAACAGTTGTGACTAGCTAGTAAATTTTTTCCAACAATGCATTGTACTATTAAGCTGCAAATTACGTCATTGTATGGGAAACACAACGCTGGATAGCTCAAGGCTATTATAAGTTGTTTTGTCTTTTAATGTCACCAGTGTTGACTAGTAAAAATTTCTTATCTAAACACTCAAACATAATAATTAATGTCAATAATGTAATGTGTTTTGCTTGAACACTTGTGATTGGATCAAGTCAAACACATCTTAATGTCAGGTGTAAAAGGGGCCAGAGAGAAAAAGGGATGCCTGTTTCGTAACTGATCGTGCAAAGAAATATGAACAGTGGAAGTATAATGTTGCAGTTCAGCAGAAGTGCATGAGCACATTTGCTTTCATGATCTGCTTTAATAGGAAGCCAAAAGCCTTCATCTCTCCATTTGTTGAATTACTACCATGTTGTTATCTATCTCCCATCAAAAACCCACCAACCACCTCTCTCTCCCCTTCAAAAGACAAGAATCCGTTTCCCCATCAAATAATATTATCCAAAACAATTATATATACACATACATACATACATACATATACACACACACACACACATACACACACACACACAATTACGGAAGCATTACACGGCTAATGTGTTTGCACAGGCAAACGCACCAGTAATATACACTAATGCAGAGCTTTGCTTGATCTGTGCATTTATAATGCGGCTTTCCCTGAAACACCCAAACCCGCCCACCCCCCCTTTCACACTCGCATCTAAATATCACTTCCTCACTGGATAACTCAATAGCACCAATGTAAATATCTGGAATGCTAATCCTTAGCTCTTCGTGATAGTCCCACTGCAGAAGTGAAGAATGAATGACTGTACAGCCGCTGCGAATATTACAACGCTTTTCTACAGATTGTGCACTATAATGCTGTTGCTGTAGCGCTCCAATGACCCAACACAGAATCACAGAATTTCATTTGCTGTCCTGTTTAGGTAGGCTATATTTACATTGAGTTTTGTTTTATTTTCAGCAGCGTTTGATATAAGACTTGAAGAGAGTCGATTCATTTTAAGTGGTACTGACTTCCGTTGTTGTGAACAGCTCTAATTTTACCCAGAGACAAGTTTTTATTTCACCTGATAGGGCCCTACAAAACCATGTGTCATTTACACCAGTCTTTTGTCATACTGGATTTTGTGCTGCTTCTATGTACTAGTCCTAGGGTTTTTGTCCTATCACAAGACCAGTTCAGGAGTCCTCTGTAGTCCTTTGGCTAATAATTATCAAATGTATGTTGACCTTTAAGATCAACATTTGCTGCTTTAGGCAAGCCAAATCATTCATTTGAATAAAACTTTTTCAAAAACGAATTGACTTTTTTAACGAATTGACACTAACATTTTCTCACAGATACAAAAATGCGTGGATGATTTCAAGTATGTTTCTGTTTCTTTCAATCTATCTGACTAGCTACAAATGAAAAATGCAATATTGCAAATTACATCTAGTGCTGAGTGCAGTTTAATGATAATAACTTTTTTATGACGGTCTTTCAAAATAATATACAGCTTATGAACTTCATGACAAAAGCTCTTTTTGGGATAATCACATAATCCACTGATCTTTTAAGCACAGTTTATACCTTTTATCCCCCCACAAAGAGAGTATCCATTAGAGTGAAATGTCCATATCAGAATCTAAAATGTGATGGTCTGTCGCTCCTGGTGATTTCTCATTTAGTGCTCTGCTTTTCAGAAGGTGTAGGGGTGGTACAGATGACAGGATCATCCCACATACATCCATCATCCAAAAAGCACAAGCTCTCAGAAAGGATTGGGTTAAAGATATGAACTAGGCATGAACAGATGACAAAGCTGTCAATGCACATGAAAAAATCTAGTCATGCACCAAGCTCTGTACTGAAGCACTTTATTCGATTAAAATAATGCAATGTTATGTTGCAAATTAATATATTAATTTAATTTAATTAAATACAAAGTTGAAATTTAAAGTAAATAGTTAATTGCTAATAGTTAAAATATAATAAATATTTTGATTTAACTCAAATTAAATAGATTAGACATTCTTTTTGATGATAAAATTTAAACCTTAAAGCTAAAATATTTGGAAAACAGAATTTGGGACAAAGTAACACCTTATTTCCTCCTTCAACCATATTGGTCTAGAGATTAACCTCAACCCTTACTGCACTTTGTTATTCTTGCAGCTATTTGTAGCAGCTAATGAATCAAAAGTCTCACACATTCACAGAAAACAGCTTACTTCCGTGTTGCAAAGATAAAATGGATATTTACCCTCAGCTTTTGAATTAGAATTTAAATATACTGCCTGTGTACCCTTTTTGCTTGTTCAAGTTCTGTCTCTACTGAAATTAAACAAAGTACCAAGTTTTTACCTTCATTTTTGAAGGCTTGGATAAATAGTGCCTTGTCTGTTCTACAGAAAAAAGTTGTGCCAGTTTAGAATGATATAACATTGAGTAAATGATGGAATTTAACATTTTTGCTGAACTACTGTTTGCCGAACACTGTTAGACTAAAAAAACATGCCTCTAGGATTGAATGTAAATGTAACAGCATGAAAGACCCATGTCGTCACAGGCCCCCTTCCACGTGACACTTTGCCAACACTGGCAATACCTTCAGGCACTGATCGTGCATGATATGCCTTTTTACTAAATGTAGTATTGAGTAAAAAGGTACCTTTATAATGCACTCTTAAAAAAAAAAAGAGTGCATTATAAACTCCCCCCCCCCCCCCCCCCCCCCCCCCCCTTCCAGCCAATATTAATAAAATGTCTTTCCCTATTGTGTGCACAAACAACTAACCAGAATCCAGAATTTAGAATCCGGATTTCCTCGAAGCTTTGCCACAATGTACTCTGATATTTTCCACATAATTGCTGTCACAATCTTACAATACATTTTCTAACAAAAAAAAAAAAGAGTGTACTTATGCTAAAGGGAACAAACAATATAGATTTAAAATGAAAAGCCTGAGGGCAGCTCACCTCATGCATGGCTGCATTAAAGTGCTCTTAACAATGATCAAGGATCTGGACATCTGCAGAGGTTATTAAAACACTCCAACATGTATTTTTGTACTTAAACTTAATGTATCTCTTAGGGTTTTTTTCGGGGGGGTCCACACGGCACTGTATGACAATGGTCTTCTCTTTATCTCTCATTGAGACTTTATACATTTTTCCAGCTGATTACTTCCCTCTTTGTGGCACGTCTTGGAAATATAATCCAAAATTGGTAATGACACTCCTGTTCAATTCTACTACTTTGGTAAATGGTAAGCGATTTTACTGCAGGGATTGGACATACTGCATGGAAAATCATCACATGTCAATTCTGAAGGACATCATTTAAATTATATCACTAAATTCAGCAGTTTAACCTGCTAGGCTGAAAAGCATATTCAAGTACCAAACAAATCTAACGTTATTTTCAATGTAACTAGCTATGTTTCCATCCCCCTGTTTTTATGCACATTTTTAAGTATCACATCAGAAACGAGTGATGGAAATGACAAATTTCAAAGAAAAAAGTTTTTACGCTTGCTTTAAGTGGCTTTTGACTTGCATGGAAAAGAGTTAATACGAATACGAATAAACTCTGACAAAGCGAACATTAAACCTTTGTGACATATTGGCTGTTTCCACTAATTCATTTTTATTTACAGTTGGGTACAAGGATACTAATACCACTGTCATCCACTCAAACAACTTGATGGAAATGCAACTAATACGCTTTTTTTTTCCTTTGCGAACTTTGAAAAAGATTGGCTTCATGTTTAGATGGAAACCCAGCTACGCAGAGCAAGATCACCAAAGTGGCAACAATTTAAGCAACATCCTTATTATATATATATATATATATATATATATATATATATATATATATATATATATATATATATATATATATATATATATATATAAAAACTGCTCCCAAAATGAAAGTTTTAAAGAGCACATGCACATGACTATAGAATAGAAATCCAAGTGTACAGTGCTGAATGCAATGCACATTTAAAACATAAAACAGATATGAAATAGATACAGGGAAAGCAGTTACTGCAGCAGTCATGCAGAGTAGAACTGTGTCAGTCCCAGTGCTGGCTCAAATTATGAGATCACATAAATCACTCATTTGTTTAAGGTAACACTTTCAATCAAACAGTGACACAGGCGGGTAACGTTTCAGACGGAAGCAAGAATCTTTCTTATCTCCCTTCAACTCTGTAAGTTCTAAAAGTGCCCCAGTAGCATGGCATGACATGAGTTTGATGGGGGTAATTGTGGATAACTAGGGAAAAGTCACATGAGAGGAAGCAATGACTCCACTTTCCTGCAACTGTCTTATTTGGCTGTCCATTTTTGTGAACATTCTGGAAATTGGCCTATAATAGGTCAGGCTGGGGGACATAGATGGACTAATTACAAACTATACAACTCACCCACTCACACATTCATTTATCTGTGAGCAAGATTTTTTTTTTTTTTTTTGGTGAACACTCAGCTTGGTGAAGGTACACCTCCATATCTGTGACCATTGTGACACCTGCAGTGTTTATGGAGCCAAGGATTTAATGACTAACTATCTGAAAAGAAGGCGACTACTAAAAATAATATTTGAAATCACAGTGAGTCAGATGAATTACACAAGTTATTACATGAAAACACACAATAACTTGTGATTCTCTGTCTCTGTCTCTAATAACTGAATTTGAATTAATAACTGCATTAGATCTGCTATCAACTGCTCAATCCTCCATTACTAGGTCTAAAATTATGTTTTGGAAGTATAGTTGAAATTAGTTTCTGAACCCTGACCGGAAAATAACACCCGAGGTGTAACAGCAGCACCACCTTGGGTGTGCATTATTTTCTAATAATTCAATGGCCCGTCATCAATTATTCTTTACATAATTCATGACATATGTAATGTACATATACTCAAAAATATATTTAAAAAGTTTTTAAATATATATTTAAAGGGTGTATACTTGATACACAAGTTATCCCGTTGTGTGGAAAATAACTTTTTAATTGATGTTCATAACACAATAGTGTTTTCAAAACCATATGAAACTAACATAGGAAAAAAATAGGAACTTAGAACATGCATTTTAAACTACATTTCTACAAGGATATTTTTATTTTCTTTATCTTGGACACTTATTTGGCATTCACCCTAACCAGCAACTGCCATGAACGTGATAAAATGAGAGCGCAAACAAGGTCTCCCTCCAAGATGCAGACAAAAGCTATTCCCAAACCAGACCTACAAAACAGAATCTACATTGTTCATGGAATTCATAAAACGTAGACCTCATACACTGCATACATTTACAGTGTGTGTGTTAATCCTTTTCAGTGAAGTTCTGTTAAATGACAGCGAAAAAGAAAGAAAAAGAGATGGAGGGATTGAAAAAAAGATGCCTGCTAACAATATCAAGTACTAGTAAGTAGTGAGTTGGAACAAATCGGTTCACTTCCAGGAACTTCGAGCTGCGTCAAAACGCATATGGGAACGCCATCAGCGTAACCGACGCTCTGAATATCGTCTACAACAAGTCCAATAGAAGGGCGAGGCGTCACGGGCGGGGTGACGTCACGGCCAGGAAGTATATAAGCACGTGAGGCAAAGCCCGCGTCAGCTTTTTGTCATTCAGCAAGCGCTCTGTGTATTGTCAGTCCATATCTGTTTTGTGAGTCTTATTTACTGTTGTTTGTCTGAGAAAGAGTCTAGACATGCCAAAGCCAAGACTAAAACAGGGGGCGATTTCGGATCGCGCTTCAGATTGTGTGCTAGTCCTTGCCCTCGCTTTATTACTGGGGAGGACACACATAGTCTGTGCGTGGTCTGTCTGGGTGCGCTGTGAGCGGCTCTCGCTGCGCACACTCCGCACACGAAGGGCTCGCGGGGCTCGCAGGCTGATCTGGTATCCGCCAGATCTGGCGCCCCGTCTCTCGTTTGGAAGCGGTCTCTTCCCCCCGAGACGAGGGCTTGACGCTGCGTCTTTCTTCCTCCGAGGAGGTTGATGTGACGAGCGTTCACGAGGGTTCGCCGCCTCCGCCCCAGTTTTTAGAGGTGGTTACACGGGCAGTGGCCAAACTTCCTGTGCCATGCGATAGTTTACTCGATGAGCGTTTTCTGCGCGCGCGGCCACCTCTATGTAGGAGCCTCTCGTTTTCCCCGATCTCCACATCGAGGTGTCGAGATCGTGGGCTAACCTTTTTCATCCCGCCCGCTCATTCCCGCCTCTCATTATTATGGTAATGTGCGGGAGTTGTCCTGCAGACAGTAGAGCGTGGTTATTCCATCCAGTTCGATGGGCCACCGCCGCTATTCAACGGGGTTTGTGTGACTACGGTCCGCCCCGAGCAGGCTCTGGTTCTGGAACAGGAAGTCGATATTTTGCTGAGGAAGGAAGCCATCGAGTGGTTCCTCCTCATGAGACTCATTCCGGCTGCTATAGCCGGTAATTCATTGTTCCAAGGAAGGATGGGGGGCTGAGGCCCATACTGGTTTTGAGTTTCGGAACCTCTCAGCCAGAAAGCTGAAGTTCAAGATGCTCACAGATCGTGTTCCAAATCGGGACCAAGGACTGATTTGTCACGACAGACCTCTAGGACGTTTGTCCCATGTACCCATCTTTCCCTCTCACAGTGAGTTCCTGAGGTTCGCTTTTGGGGGCAAAGCGTGTCAGTATCGGGTTCTTCCCTTCGGCCTAGCACTCTCACCCCGCACTTTCACCAAGTGTGTGGATGCGGCACTGGTCCCGTTGCGACTGCAGGGCATCCGCATACTCAATTTTATCGACAATTGGTTGATTCTCGCTCAATCAGACCGGTTGGCGGTTCGGCATTGAGATTTCGTTCTCGCCCACATGAAAGATCTGGGATTAAGACTAAACGCCAAGAAGAGTGTGCTTTCTCCAGTTCAGAGAACCACTTATCTAGGCGTGGTGTGGGATTCGACCACGACGCAGGCGCGGTTATCCCCTGCTCAGATCCAGTCAATCGTCACGGCAGTCGAGAGAGTGCGCCATTCACTGACAAGCAGTTTCAGAGACTGCTCGGGCTCATGGCAGCTGCGTCCAGCGTGATTCCTTCTGGCCTGCTGTACATGAGGCCCCTACAGTGGTGGCTCAAGACCAAGGGGGTCTTCGCATTGTCAAGGATCATGCCATTGTATGGAGAAACCGTGCCTTAGACTTGTGGAGGAAACCTTGGTTCTTGTCCTAGTGCCTGGTGCCGGGAGCTCCTTGTCGCCGTATTTCCTTAGCGACGGACGTCTCCCTCACCGGTTGGGGTGCGGTCATGAGTGGCCACCCTGTCCGCGGTCTGTGGAGTGGTTGCCACTTGACGTGGCATGTCAACCAGCTAGTAATCCTAGCTGTGTTCCGTGCGCTCAAGCACTTCTTCCCGGACCTGAGAGATCACCACGTGCTGGTCCGCACCAACAGCACGGCAGTGGTCTCTTACATCAACCACCAAGGAGGTCTGCGGTCGCGCCCCTTGTAGAAGTTGGTACACCAGACCCTTGTGTGGTCCCAGGGCCAGCTCCGATCTCTGAGAGCTGTGCACATTCCTGGGCATCTCAATGTAGGAGCAGACGTTCTCTGCTCCCGGGAGTTCTGGCGAGAGTGTGCTGGGAGGCGGTCAGTCTACTGTTAGTAGCACCGTTCTGGCCGGGCCGAGTTTGGTTCTCGGACCTGATTTCTCTCCTTGACGGCACCCCGTGGCCGGTACCGATCAGGAGAGATCTCCTCTCACAGGCCGGGGGCACCATTGTGCACCCTCGCCCGGAGCTATGGAAGCTGTGGGTTTGGCCTCTGAGCAGGCGCAACTCATAGCTTCCGGTCTATCGACTGAGGTTGTCGAGACCCTCCTTCAATCCAGAGCTCCCTCCACGAGGAAACTGTACGTTGAAGTGCAGAGACCGCCACCTTGACCCAGTCAACTGCCCAGTTAGTGCAGTTCTGGAGTTCCTGCAGGCCCGTTTCTCCGCAGGGTTAACCCACTCCACTACTAAGGTCTACGTGGCAGCTATTAGTCATACCATGCCCTTATCGGTGGCCAGTCAGTGGGCAGATACCCCCTAGTTACATGTTTCCTCCGGTGCGCGGAGGCTGAGGCCTCCTGTACGATCACGTCCCCACATGGGACCTGGCTGCGGTTCCGAGGCTCGGTGTGAGCACCTTTGAGCATGTCGAGGAGATAACAGATAGACTCCTCACCTCCAAGACCGTCTTCTGGTTAGCCATCATTCTCTGAGGAGGGTGGTCACCTTCAGGCCCTGTCTGCGGCCCCTTCGATGTTGACTGTGCGCCCGGTTCGGCGAAAGTCTTTCTCTACCCCTCCCCTGAAAAATGGTGTACGTACCGAAGGCTCTAACGGTCATACCACAGCCGGTCGTACTCCAGGCCTCTGTCCTCCTCCCTTCGGCCAGGAGAAGCACAACCGTATGTGTCCAGTGTGAGCACTGGGCACGTACATCCACAGAGCTGCTCTGTGGAGGAAGTCGGACCAACTGCTCGAGTGCCTTGGTCCGTCTAAGAGGGTAAGGGCTAGGTAGCCCACTCTTAGTAAGTGATGGTGGATGCTGTCAATCTTGCTTACGAGGCCTCTGGGCTTGCCCATCCGTGGGAGTCAGAGTGCACTCAACCAGAGGAATGGCGGCCTCCAAGGCCTTTCTGGACAGGTGTACCGATACAGGACATCTGCGACGCTGCTGGGTGGTCCACGCCCCTGACATTCTCCAGGTTTTACGACCTCGACATCCGAGCCACTCCAGGCTCCTCTGTCCTCTTGGCCTGACATCAGGCAAGGACTTGTCAGTCTGGCGGCGTTGGTATAGCGTTCCCATATGCGTTTTGACGCAGCTCGAAATTCCTGGAAGGGAACGTACCAAGTTACGTATGTAACCCAGGTTCCCTGAAGGGAACGAGAGCTGCGTCTCGAAGCCATACTTCCAGCATCCCTGCCAGCGCTTGCTTCATGACATGAAGCTGACGCGGGCTCTGCCTCACGTGCTTATATACTTCCTGGCCATGATGTCACCCCGCCCGTGACGCCTCGCCCTTCTATTGGACTTGTTGTAGACGATATTCAGAGTGTCCATATGCGTTTTGACGCAGCTCGAAGTTCCCTTCAGGGAACCTGGATTACATACGTAACCTGGTACGTTTTCCACCTTGATCTTGAAGCTTTCTTTGCTTTCAGTTTACCTCTGCAGAACACCACAAGCAGAGCAGCTTTTCAATGAAAGCTTCTTTAGTGCAATGTTGTAATCAATATGAAGAAACCGTCAGAACTCAGAGGTCTTTGTCCAATTTATCTTTTTACCAAGGATATTAGTTGCAAATGTGTTTTTGACACCAGATTTCATTTCTTTTTTTGTATGAAAGCTTTATGCTGCATCTGGGTGTAGGAACAGCTCTTGAGTTTACTTAAAAATGAAGACTGATATATAGTTCATATGGATCTGCATATTCTGCAGAACCACTATTAATGCTGGACAACTGGGGCTGATGCCCTGCAAGAACGGAAAATATATTTGTTATTTTGGTATGTTTAAGTCAAAAAATTGCCTTAAATGAGCAGCCCATGTTTTTTCTGTCTCTTGCAATGTATCCGTAGCAGAAGGATGCACATGTTATTCTATGCATTTTAAGTTCTGGTGCTAAATTTTTGGCACTAATACCGACAGTGATACTCACACTGATAATTTAAACAATGTGAAAAGAGACCTGCAGGGCCAGGGTGCTGGAATCAAAATTTGTTTTGCCAAGCAAGTATTGGCAGCTGAACCACAGCTGATGAGCTCATGTTAAAAGCTCAGCTTTCAGGTGAAATGTAGACTCCTGAGGATAATACTCCACACATCTAGTGATAGCTAAAACCAAAGCACCAGAATTATCAAGGGACTGGCAACTTAGGTTGCTGACAGCACCTGGCCCAAGAGAAGAGTAATACACTCATAATAATCTCATTCTTATCCTTATCATTTGCATCAATAATTTGCATTATCAGATCTTATCTTATGACAAATGGGTCATTATCAGTTGAGTAAAACTCTGACTTAAGTATATTGAATGAAAATCAATAGACTTTCAGAATTTTTTCCTCATGTTTTGGCCTTAATATTGATTCAAACAGAAGGCTAGGTAGTGAGTATACAGTGAATATGTCTATTCACAAATGAAGTAAATGTTTTGTGATTCAAACATTGGAAACGTAATGCGTGTGACCACACTGCATGTGTCCAGTAGCACTGTGAAAAAAATAAAAATAAATATATATATATATATATATAATATAAAAATATATGTGTGTATATATATATATATATATATATATATATATATATATATATATATATAAACTGATTGTGAAAATTCTGCAAAGCAACAGCAAATGTGGGCAAAAAATTCCAAATTAAAAAAAAAAAAATTCTATTCAATTTAAAAGAGCATGTTACACAAATGGATGGTTCATATTCCTGTAAGTAGCTTCTGTAGATGAACCGCCCCTCTGTGTGAGAGGCTTTTCATTGAGGTACCAAACAGATATTGGGTTTCTGTCTTTAAGACAAGAGTCATTTAACTCAAGGACAGCTAAGGGATGCTTATGACAGACATTATTTCTCACATTTTTTCCTGCTAATTTAGGCCTCAATCACCAAAAACAGTGACTACTGACTACTACAATCTTCAACATTTGCTTGTTCTGGGGCATTCAACTGAGTTGATCATGTGTGGAAAGGAAATATTTCAAGATGATGTCTTGTGTTGAGGACCACGGCATCATCTCCTTAAGTTAGGACCAATACAAGTGACTGTTCAGAGAATAAGCAGGACATGCAAATCCATCTATGACTGCTTACCTTGACACTGAAATCCTTGCTTTCCAAACCCCCTGATGAAGAGGAGAGAAAGAAAAACAATGCATTAGAGATCTGCCTCTCTAAATCCTTTAATGGGCTTTTAGCTATCAATTGTCTTCCACTGAAAAAGCAATCCCTTAATTAAAAAGTACATGGACAGCTATGGCATCTAATGTTTGATTTGTATCAATGCACATAAAGGGAAACGATAAAAGATCATGTGCTTTCACAGTGACTTTTTCAGTGAGCTATACATTTAATCATTAAAGCAGACCACACATGCATTTTCGTAAATAAATTTAAAATTATATTATTAATACTGAATGCAAAAATGCTGTGTTAATTATTTTTCACATCTGAGCCCCTAATTCCTATTTTAACTTTTATAAGTTACTAAATAAACTACCAACAAGTGTGAAGCAATGACTTGACTGAGCAGCTGAATGCCACACTGTAAGCCTGGACAAACTGATCACGCCCAAATCATGGCAAGCAACCCCAGTAAACGTGAGGCATGCAGAATACGGCAGTAGTCTGAAACTTAGTTCTGTCCAAAAACAAACGACATTTCTATTACGAAAGCAAGTTAAAGCAGTTCTGTGTGACAGTCCAGCAAACTCTAAACGTGTTTATTCATGTGCGTTCTGAACACAGCTAAAGTGGAAACAGTGAGTTTCTTAAACGCTTAAATGAGTGTTTGTTCCTAGGTGTACCCCTGGTAACAGGCCAGCTGCCAGATCTACAGTAGCACTGTAATAATGTTTAAACTTATACCGATATTGCAATAATTAGTGTGTAAAATGATCTACTCACCAAATAAAGTCAGTGCAGTGACTGCAGAAAGTCGGCTGCTTGAAAAACCTCGCAATAAATTTGTGGTTTTTCACTTCATGGACGTTTTTCTGCCTCAAAGCACCTTTACGGGCGAATCGATTGACAATGTCAGATGAGGATTGCTCGTTGCTTTGTATGACATCAGCCATTGCAGAAACAGGAGAGATTAATTCCCCGCAGAGTATGTGGAAGTTGCTGTCAGATAAGTAGAACGTTGATTTTCTGCCTTGCCGTTTGTCCGTGTAGAGCAACAGTTGTGTGCGCGCGTGCGGAAAGCCTTTCTCTTGCTTTCACCACAACTACTGTGTGACAGCTTCCAGCGCGAGCGCTCCGCTTCCTTCTCGCTCGAGGTGACGTCACTGAAGTGTCCTTCTGCTGGGAGTGGATAATAACGCGCGCCACTGGATCATGAGTCTCGTGCAGTGAGCGTCATCCGGCGGTCAAGAAACCTGTCTGCAAGTTTCTGTGAGAAATCCACAAGATTTTCAGATCTTCATTTTTTTCATACCTGTTGATTCCGAGCTATTCCATACCTCTGCTCAATAATGTTGTACTGTGGAGAATGGTCTTTGCCACGATGTCCCCCGTCTCAATTCTTAATTTCCCTGCGCAAGACATCCTTGCCTCATACAGAAAGACTATGCTGATAGACCACCACAAGTAAAAGGCTTAGTAAAAAGCAAAGCTATAGCTAAAGGGTACAACACCACTATTTTAAATGACAGAGCATTTGACAGAGATCGGGCTATTGTGTAATCTATGAAATAGGGGAAAACACTTTTTTTTTCAGTTTTATTTTTCTGTATTTTTATATTGGGTATGGCTTCTTAATGTCATTGCCATAAGGATTATGGTAAAAGTTGAGAATAAACATGAAGAAATCAATGACTGTGAGATAAATAATATTTGTTGTGCAAGTTTTCCTACTAATTATAATTCAAAAGTAATTAAAATTCAGATGTTATGATTCAAATTCAGTTTTATTGACCGCTATTGTCAATAATCGCTCTGAGGGACACAGACAATGTTTTTCAAACATTTTTGTTATAGCCTACTGGTTAAAAGTCAATACAAACTTTTTGTTTATTAGTTAATCACAAACAAATATTAACAACAACAACAACCGCCAAATAGCTCTTTTCACTAACCGATACAAGTTACGCAAACGGCTGCAGCGTCCGGGTGAGTCCATGCTAAACTGTGTAACTAATCTGCGAGACATGGCACGCTCATGCAATAGACTCTATGCACGAACACTTCCGCGTTTGGTCTCAGTCCGCTCAGTTACATCCGGTGCAGCACCGGAAGCCGTTTTCCCTATTGGCGATAACTGTGTGAAGATGGCGCAGGAGAGGATGACACACTACATTCGCTGTTTACAGGAGCTTCCCCGGATAACGGTTAATGATGTTAATCGTATTGTGAGGCAATCAGCTGTTACACCCAACAGTAAGAAAGAGAAGGGCTTCAAATTATATATTTCGAGTTATATCGACAATTTTGAGGGTGAGTATTCTCATGCTATAATGTTATACGAATATCGATTCTAGCTGTCTCCGTTTCTCACAGTTCATATATGTCTTTGCATTATTTGTGTTTATTTGTTTATATATCTATCTAGTTACATTTTATGTACATTGTTTGCATCTTATGTGATATTTTTTAATTAATATACATTTTGGATTTTACTTTATTAACGTTACTAACTGTAAGTAATATCTCAGTTTCTAGTAAGGATAAGGTGACAGGAGAGATCTGCGTGAGGGCGACATGTTTCAGGTCGATGAGGAAGTCAGAGAAGCTGCATAGTTTGAGAGTAGGAGGACACGATCAAGACTTTAGCTAAGCAAAGTTAACGTTTTAAATAGAGATGCACCGATCGACCTGTGTTGTGCCAGATATTGCTTGTGCAGCCTGCCTTGCCACAGCAGAACTGTTTTGTGTCTCCGAGCAACACAGGGGTTTTTTTTAGTTACTGAATGAATCCACGATTTTTAACAAATCAAGTGAGTCAATGATTCAGTAATCCATTCATAAACACAGTTGCTTGCCTCGTTTCTGAATGAATCAGCTGTTTGAACAAATCTGTTGAACTCACGTATTCAAACAGCCATTTGCTGCCACCTACTGGTTTGGTTTCACTTTATTTTATTTTCATTTAAAATTATCATTGCATTTTTTTTCAATATTTCCTATTTGTATGTTTAAAAATATTTTATCTATAAAATATTTGTAAAATAAAATGTATCTTATAACATTATTTATGCATTTTAAATTTTGCAGTGTAAATTAATTTATGCCACCTCAGCTTCATCAAGCAGTTTGAGCAAATACATTTAATGCCACTTAAGATGCAGCTTTGCAGCTGCAGTGGAAAGATGGAGTTTGTTGATACTGATTTCATTTGAATGGTAACAGCTCCATAGCTCAATTTCAGAAAAAAAAACAGAATCCGAAGAAAATTGTAATCGGTGCATCTCTAATTAAAATAATAATAATAATATTAATTGTTGGTTCTACATCTGTCAAAAGATAGGCATAGGTAAAATGTAATGGAATGTATGGATGATAGTAATTACAGTATATGGCTATATTTAAAGTCTATTTATAAATAATATTAATTGCTAATTCTTGCCATCTTGTTTAATTCAATTATCTTCACAGATTGTATTAAAGGACTCTCGTCCTGTAATACTCTCTCAAAGCAGTTGTTCCTGTGTTGCTGGCACAGCAGTGTGCAACCACATTGTTGCACTACTCTACCAGGCAGCACACTACTCACAGCTTGGCCTTAGTGCAGTTCCTCCAGTTCGCAGCTGCACTGAAGCTGAGCAAAGCTGGCACAAACCAAGGACAATGGTGAGTTTAAATCGATTGCTTATAAAAATGATATATTTAAAGGTAAGTTATGGATAATGCAGTAAATTAATTATTAAATACAATAAACATGTTTTGAATTTAAAATTGTATTTACTAAGTTGTAAAGAGTATTATTAAAAGATAATACAAACACTGCTCTTTAGGGTACATAATTTTTCTTGATAATTTCTTGGTAATTTCTGTGAACAGTGGCCATTATTCAGAAATATTTGACTGCTGAATTGACCTACTATAGAAAGAATATAAGAATATTATTATTGTAAAATATTTTTTGTAATAATCATATTATTATTATTATTATTATTATTTTTATTATTAACATGTCTCTTGTGTATCCCTAGGGAATCAAGCCTGGTCCTGTCAATAAAATGGTGCTTCTGTCTGCAAGACCCAAAGAAAGGAAACTTGCTGAGGGATTAAGGTGAGACACTTCAATTCTTCATTGTAGTTTTTTCAAATTCATACAACAACAACAAAAAAAGATGAATATGTATGAAATAAAAAATATGAACGATTAGACAACAGATTATGAACTAAGGAATTTACCTTTTGATGAACATTTTTATTCCATTTTAGGAGTACCCTTTACAAGGGTGTCACCAGTGAGCTGCCTGACCTGTCAGTCCTGCAAGTGGCAGAGGTTTACAAGGACTTCGCCAGTGCTACAGCCCCTTTGATCACCACAATTGGGATTTCCAGTGAGGATTCTTTGGTGGATTCTGCCTTTGGCAAAGTTCAAGCTGGAAGCGTGCTATCATACCAACAGCCACCAGCAACAACTCGCAACATTAGTACACATCCTGATGCCCCAGCACCACCACCTTTGCCACTTCATGGTTACAGCCTTGACACATCTGTCTGCTTGTTTGTCCACAGCAAACATGAACAATTACACATGAGGTCATTGGAGGTGACTTTGGAAATGGCTCACAATATCGAGACAGCCACCAAAGACCAAAGTGCATCCCTTGATTGGCATTCTGTCAGAAAACCAAGGGTAACATCATCTCGTTTTAGGGAGGTTTGTCATGTGCGTGGCCAGAGCTCAGCTGAACACCTGGCTGAAAGAGTGTACAAAGGAACTCGCCAGACAGCACACATGAAAAGAGGACTGCAAATGGAATCTGCTGCAGTTGAGGAATACTGTCTCCTGCAAGAAGTAAACTATTATCCTTGTGGATTTATGATTCATCCCGATGCACCTTGGCTGGGGGCTTCTCCTGACGGGATTATTTTTGACCCTAAAGAGCATCATGTTTTTGGCCTTTTGGAGATCAAATGTCCAAATGTACAAAGTTACGTAGACTGTCCTTACCTTAAATTTCACAATGGCACACCAGAACTGAAAGAACAGCATGCCTACTATTGGCAGGTTCAGGGACAAATGCTGATCTCAGGATTGGACTGGTGTGATTGTCATTTATGCACAGGATGACATGATGGTCCAGCGCATCTACAAAGACATCAAAGTATTTCAGACCATTCGAGAGAAAGCTGACCATTTCTTTTTTTACTTTTACCTGCCAAGATGCCTACAGGTATAGAAAACACACAAACAAACAAACAAAAAAAACACAAGACAAATAATCATTTAATATTGTATTTACACAACATCACTGTACAGGAAATGTTTAACACTGTATCAAAGTTATTTATATTTACATATTTACATTACTGCAGTGCAAATGTTTAAAGTTATTTATATATTTACATGTTTACATTACTGCAGTGCAAATGTATAAAGTTATATATATTTACATGTTTACATTAATGCAGTGCAAATGTATAAAGTTATATATATTTACATGTTTACATTACTGCAGTGCAAATGTATAAAGTTATATATATTTACATGTTTACAGTACTGCAGTGCAGCCAACATTGTATAAAATAATTTATATACATGTTTATATTATTTATTACAAAAATAAATCTAAAATCAATCTCCAACAAATGTTTTCTTGTCTTTAATCCTTTGCCCAAGCTTTCACTAATGGGCCATTCTGGTAATTTACAAGGAGGCAAGCAACAGTGTATAGCTGGTTGATGCTCCCTGTAATAGAAAGAGGGATGACTGTGTCAAACAGCTTGTGTTGCTTCACCCTGCGGATGAGACGCTCAACGTGGACCCTCAGCCGAGCAATGGACTGTGTCTCCCTCACCTCATCAGCCGACATCTGTTCCCTCTTCGACAGGTAAGCAGGTCTATAGACTTTGCATGGCACACAGTCATCAACAAGAAACCCTTTGTCAACCATTATTGCCATACCAGGTTTCAACAGAGACACAATCCCAGACTGCTTAAAAAGTTCCTTATCACTGACAGAACCTGCATACAGGGATGAGACAAAGGTGACTGCGCCATGTGGTGCCATGCCGATTAATCCCTTGAAGGTGCAGTGGGACTTGTAAGTGGAAAAGACTTCACTTTGAAGCAGAAGTGAGGATGGAGTTTGGCAACGCAATTCTGTGCAGTCAATCACCACTTGTGTGTCTGGGTAGTCCTGGAACTCATTGGGTAGATGAGCCTTGATTGCCTCCTCAGACATCCAGATGCGGACAGACCCAAGAACAGTGTACAAAAAATTGGCCCAGGTTGTAATAATTCGGCTAACTGTGGACTGATGGATGTTGAATCTGTGGGCAAGATCCCTCTGTGTTAGGCCAACTGAGAGGTGGACCATGAAGAGGAAGAACTCATCAATGGGCTGCAGGGACTGACCCTGTAAAAACAACAAGGTTTCCAATTATGTGCATATAATGTGCGGGCTAGGCTTCCACTGAAAATATAGAATTAAGTTTTGTTCTTCTATTTCTTTATTTACCCATCCACTGCTTGTTGTTCCAACGTCACGCCTCATTGTAGTTGCTCTTACTCTGGACACACGAATCATGTTGTGGGATGCAGGTTCAATGAGTTTCCAGAAAGCCATTAAATGGCTGTAAGTTCCGAACCTAAAGTAGATGTAGGACATGTTATAAATGTACATAAATTACAAACTGAAATGAATTACCTACAACAATTCTAAATATTAAATTTAAAAATATAATCAAATAATATATATATATATATATATATATATATATATATATGTGTGTGTGTGTGTGTGTGTGTGTGTGTGTGTTATATATATATATATATATATATATATATTATCAGTACTCAAAAACAATGCCAGCAAGAATGCAAGCTGCTATCGAGGAGAAAGGAGACCATACAAAATAAAAATAAAATCTGTTTTTTTTTTGGCTACTATGTGTGAATCAAGACTAGTTGTTTCAGTTTGCCTAATAAATGAAAATAGACAATAACATTTTTAGTTTAAAACACGTTTTTGACAGATTCCTAAAATATTTGTGTTTACTCTTCATTATGACAAGTGGTCTATAATAAATTCGTTAAGCATACACACACACACACACAGTATCTTATGCAGTACGTAAGGGTTTTAAATCGTACCTTGTGTAGAACCTTATATCATCGTCAGAAGCCGCAAATCGTCCCAAACAAAATCTTTGACTGACCGACAACTCCTCCACCTGTCTCCTTAGTCGCTCCACCTCCTTACGGAGATCTTCAGTCTGATCCAGTGCCTTATCAACTGCCGCGGGTTCTGGAACTGAACAATAATCATGTTCCAGATGCTGGGCACCAATCGGCACGGGATCCTCATCCACTTGAGAGTCAACCTCCCTTTTTTGCCATACCCCGGTGCGCCTTGGTTCAGCAACGGAGTAGCCGTTCCACTGGAATAAGGTGGGTACTGCCCCTTTCCTCAGCAAGCGACGCGCTTTAGGGGTCAATGGCTCGATCAAATCATCACAAATAAAGTGGCGACTGCAGACCCTTGTATGAGATGTGATGTTAAATCTCTCACATCGAATGTTGTGAATCCACTTTCTACGTGTTTCTTCGTCCACGGGAAAAGTGTGGAAACTCAGTACAGAGTTGAACTTTGAGGAGGCTTCACATAACGGGACACAACAATGTTCAGCCGAACTACTGTCTTCCCGCCGTTGATATTTAAACTTTCTGCAAGCCATTACTATAATATATAACTATATAATACTATATTTAATACTTAAATTATAAATCGCTGTCAAATGAATGTTATGAAATAGTTTTGCCGGTATCCTTCGCTATAGAATGCGCTATGCGGAAGTAAATAGGCTGACTGAGATTCTACCGGAAATACGTCAGCAGCGTTCGTGCATAGAGAGGCAGCCACTGAATGCTCCACGTTTCTCATTGATGCGCGCCCCCTGGTGGATGCGCCCATGCAGCAAATGCGATCTGTCTGTCTCACGCACTAGGGTCCATTTCCTTCAGATAAATAGACACTAAAGAAGCATGTTTTCCAGTGCAGCTTACACAGCCGCAGGGAAGTCGTAGAGGTTTACTTTTCTGCAGCAACTGTGGCTCTAGCTCACAGTACTGCAGGGCCCAAAATTGTCCTGCACGGGGGGACAGACATGCAGGAACTGCCTTAAAAAAATCACTTCGCTAAAGTATGCCGATCATCACCTGCTACACAACAAGTATCACAGAAGCGACAACCATCAGCCTCTAATGACTGCACTAAAATCAGACATGTATCAGCAGGCCAAACAGCTTTTAGGATATGTACTGTGCTTCTTGGCGAAGTGAGCCTCAGAGAACGGGGCTTGTCGGCAACAGTAGTAACTGGCCCCCAAGCAGAAGTAAAAGTGGCTGTAACTACAAGCCAGGGACAAATGAAGCATAACTTCGATAAGAGACACGAGGTCAGGCATACTAACATCAAGGTACTGGACTGGGTGCGAGTCCGCAGACCTCACCATAGCAGTAAAATAGCATCGTTTTGGTCTGAACCTCACCAAGTGGTCCGTCAGCTAGGATCCGCCACATTTCTGTTAAGTGATGGCTCATGCTGGCATACTAGTAGATTGCAGAATGTGCCCATCCATTTTACACCAACGAGAGGTCAGTGGGCGAGTTTACACACTAAAGATTGACGATGAGCTGAAACTTTGTAACTGCTTGCAGAAGAATATAGTTTGCAACAATGTAATACCATGTCTACACTGGACGTGTCAAAGCAAACTTTCCAAAACATTTGTTCTGTTACCAGCATGTGGAGTACATCAGAAATAGAACCGTTTATTACTTGTGTTTACTAACAGCGACTCAGCGTGCAGATGTTTCACAGATTTAATATACTGATACATATGAAGCTGTTTTCACAGAAATAACTGATATTGCTAAACAAACCAGACATTTAAGATAAGTACTTCAGTTTTTCTTTCCTTGTTGAAATAATTAATAAAAATGCTTATGTTTGCTGATTGGCTGCTGTTTGTAATAAGGTACCTAATTAAAGTTTGAATGTCATATTTCTAACAACATTTGTATGTAATTTCTGTTCACACGGCTTTCTTGTTTTTTGGGAAATAAGGAACCTGGATAATGAGTAGAGGGGCACTGGCCCAAAAAGGGTTAAGATGTCACCTTTATTTATATAGCGCTTTTAACAATACAGATTGTGTCAAAGCACTTAACAGTATCAAATTGGAGGATAGAGTGTCAGTAATGTTTAATAATAAGATTAAACACTCAATTTTCAGTTAAAGGTATTTCATTATTGAATTCAGTGATGTCATTGTCTAGCTCAGTTTAGTTTAAATAGTATCTGTGAAATCAAATTGACGATAATCGCTAGATCCACTCTGGGTTATATTTTAATATGTTTAATATGTTTATTTGCTATTTAAAATGTGTAATTAAAACGTCAGTCACATCAAGGCACATGTGATCCAAGGTCAGTATGTTTTCTCTAGTAGTAGAGCCACGGAGGTAGGTATCTCCCCATAACAAGACCATCTCTGAAACAAGACAAAGGAAAGCAGTGCTGGTTTCAGTTACTCAGAAGGGCACTCTGATTTACAGCATTGCCGTAGGTGATAGCAAATATTAACAAATATCTGATGGCCAAATGCCAAAACCTAGCACTAAAAATCAAGTATTCCAGAAGTAACTTCAGAGTGTTGTAAGGGGGGCATTTATATGATATTTTCAACTTAAATTTGAAATCTGTTTATGTATTTTGGTCATTTATTTACGCGACAACGGTGATTTGAGGGACTGAAAAAGCAAAAAGTGTTTTGGAAATGATACAACGTTGTTGTCTGTATGCAAAAAATTTCAAAAACGTAAAGGAAAAACATTTCAGTTTTTAGTACATTGTTGTCATGTAAACCTACCCTTAAGCATTAGGGTGAGGATAGCCAACTTTCTGTTAGGATTCATGTTGAGTCAATGCCCGCCACGGCCATTCAGGCTGGATGGACTCTCTGGTCCCAACTCTGGCCCTTCCTCCTCTGTTGATCCTGCCCAGATGTTAAACTCTGTCATCGCCTCTGGTCCCACCCAGCAGTTAAGCTCTTTCGTCTCTGCTGGCCCTGCCCAGCCTCCTTGCTTCTTTGTTATCAAATGTGTTAAAACATGCTACAAACATGCTAGCAACATGCTAAAACATGGTTTGTAATAATTTTCAACCCCCATTTTGATCTTTTGTCAGATATCACCCATTTTTAGATCTGTTTAAAACAATCAGGGACATGAATTTAACTTCCATGAATGTTTACTGTCTAGTTTATCTCATTGTACACCCTTGGCCTATTTCATTAAGCTATAGTTTCAGTGGCTGCCCAGGTTAGTTTGAGAAAACTCCGGTTTTTCGGGTTCAAGAAGCTGGATTGGTTTTTAGCTGTGTTCATTGCCATTGTAACTTACACTACACAACTAAGTGTAAGTTACATTCCCCTGTATCTCTTGCTGCAGATTAAAGCAGTTCATAGTCAGATATTGAGCCTTATCAAACTTTGCTGGCAGCAGCAGTGTTTTGCCTGCATTGTAAATGCGCTCAATACTGTGTAAAGCGCATCGTTACCATACAATCACTTTCCAACTCAAATTTATACTCGCCAAGCGTACTAATGAATGTGGCGATCATAACAGCCGCTGAAGTAACGCAAGACCACACGGTGCCCAATAAAAACACAATGATTGTGTGTGATGGAGACCTATAATGTTTTGTTTGATTAAAACGGAACATGCAATACAAATAAAGTGTTTAGCAGTGCAGAACATGTGGGGGATTGTACGGGGCACAACAGACTACCCAACCAAACTTAAACAACAAATATTACAATAAAAACACATTTCTGATACAGATTATAATTCACAAGCAGTGCTTGGTAGTATTTCATTTGTAGTCCATTAGTACTGACATCACAAAAATGTATTAACATAATCTACTGGATTACGCATAATTATTAAATTTCTATATTTCTGCATAAATATGAACCAAAATAACATCAGATTTCCGCAGTTCTGAAAGTAGATAAAGAGAACCCAATCAAACAAATGAGACAAAATATTTTCTTTGTCATTTATTTATTGAGAAAAATGATCCATTGTTACATGTCTGTGCATTGAAAAAGAATGGGAATCTTTGCTTTCAGTATCTGGTCTGACCCCATTTTGCAGCAATAACTGCAGATTAAGTTTCTGGTAACTGCCGATCAGTCCTGCATAACATCTTGTAGGGGTTTTATCCCATTCCTCAGTACAAAACCGCTTCAACTCTGTGATGTTGGTGGGTTTCCTCCTATTAACTGCTTGCTTCAGCCCCTTCCACCATATTTTAGTTGGATTAAAGGTTTAGTTCACCCAAAAATAAAAATTAGCGTGTGATTTACTCACCCTCGAGGCATCCTAGGTGTATATGACTTTATAAGCACGCGCATCCATAATAAAACGTGCCTCACATGGCTCCGGGGGGTGAATGAAGGCCTCCTGTAGCGAATCCATGCATTTTTGTAAGAAAGATATCCATATTTCAAACGTAATAAACACTTCTCTCTCACTTCATCTAACTCTTATACACGGAAGCCGTTCCGGCACCGTAACTTCATATTGAGCGCGGCTAAACAAAGGCAGAAAGCCATAACTCAATTTGAGTGCTCCAAACAAAGTGAAAGTGCGGCAACTGGTGTTATACGGTGTTCTGCCTTGTTTACTCCGGGGCTTTTTGAAGTTAGGGTTAAGACGACCCATTATTTTCTTGGAAAAACAACAAAATTGACTCAAGATACTTATGTACATGATAAAGGATGTCTTGAATGTTCCAAAAACAACTAATTTTATAGTGTATAAATACGTGATTTGGGATGCACCTTCTGTCATGGAAACTAACCTTAATTAAGCTATTTAATAATCAGTTAAAACACAATTTATATCTGTATGATATTATGTTGTATCTAAATTGGAAAAGTGATTTGGAAAATGGATGGATGGGTGATCTATTTACCACGACCCTCACAGTGGGTACATTATTCTTTGCCATTGAGCATAAATCGGTTTTACGCTCATTATCGTGGTGCATTATGGTATTGAATGAATGCACTCAATAACGCACTCAATAATGCACTTCTCTATGGTTTTGGACATGTCACTGCAAATGGTTGATCCTCAAATAGTGCCATATTTAAGGGTAAGGGGGCGATTTTGGACACAGCCCATGTATGTTACAACTAGCCCTGCCCCTGCGTTAGGTTATGCCCTGCTTCCACCACCTACGTACAATGAGACCAGGCTGTTTATCTTATTTCTTCAGGTGTATGATTTGTGAATTGCGAATTGAGTTGCAATTAAATTTAATGTATTGGCATGATTGTGTTTTCATAGAATTCTGCCAAAACATTATTCCAAAAAACGCATAATGGCAAGTAAAAGAAATACACATACAACAAATTGAGACTTGGCTGAGACTTGGACCAGCTTCTGCCCAATTTACGCCCTTGTCTTTAATCCAGATCTGGTCAATACAGGGCTCGTCAATTCTTTGTGGGCTGAGGGAAAACTGGTTGTGTGGACAGGAGCTGGGCCAGTAGAATGACTACCGAACTCCTACTACTCTCCTTTTAACTTAAAACAGTGTCTTAAATATGTAAAAGTTGTATGCAGTGTAGGTGTATCCCAATGACCAAAAACATCAATATAGTGTTTACAATTAAAAGGTAGAGCATGTCCTGTGGAAACAACCCTTAGTGTTTCTGATTTCATCTACTGGGCTCTAAGGCATGGCAGGAAGGGATAGCATTTAATGTGTTGCTGTGGAAACAGTCCTATGCAGATGTGTTCCACAGTGTGGAAGGAGTGAGGAAATATAGAGCAAGTCTTTTGCAGCTTGGTTCCAGTAAGTACTCTTTTTGCACAGAGGGAGAAGTTTTGAGTTCTGAAAGCATATTAAACAGGACTTTGCCTTGACTTGTGCCTTAAAATCAAATATAAATATAGACGAAAGGGGAAAATACTGTTCTTCAGATATCATTTTATTGATATTGCTTGTATTTAAATTTGAAATATTTCAGCTGAATGGCTGTGGCTCTCAGCAAAATGTATTTATGTTAAAGTCTTTACCTGTAATATCACAGAGTTTGGTTGGGGTTACATACATCACTAGTTTTGTCTGGTAATGAAAAGGTTTTGCACTACTAACTAAACATGGTTGTGGCTAGAAGGGATACATCTACGGCTGGAAGTGACGCAAGTCTCGCAAAATCAAAATCACTGTCTCATTTTTCCTGTCCATTTGGTGTGATTTAAAGAGATTTTGGTTCAAAATCAAACCATGACTTTGCCACAATGTAGCCTGAATAGTTCATTATTGCCTTCTTTACTGTCACTTTCTTCCTGTCCTTCCGGCAAGATTTTGCTACCGTATACCCCCTTCTATCCACAACCACAAAACATGGACAGATCAACTGTGTGCCATTGTACAAGCACCTTCCTCTCTGTTATCCCTGTTTGCCCTCTTGTGGAAATATGTGGTAACACAATTCTCATGGCATGAGAACCAGAAGGGCGTAAGTTAAATTTTTTGGAGATATATATATATATATATATATATATATATATATATATATGTGTGTGTGTGTGTGTGTGTGTGTGTGTGTGTCTGTGTGTGTGTGTGTGTGTCTGTGTGTGTATCAAATGAAAGCTCTTAATGAGCTTTTTCTACTGGCAAAAGTACTGTTATCCATTATATCTGTAATATGTATCTACTATGTAATATGTAATCAAAAGGAAAGAAAGAATGGTCCCTTTTTCAGGATAATGTATTTTTAAGATAATTTAGAAAGATCAAAATAAGCTTTACAGATCTTTATTGGAAAGGATCTAAACAATATTTTTTTCATACATTTTTATACATCAAAAAAGCCTTAAATCATAGACATTAAAGAGACCTACTGACTCTGACAACTGCAGATGTGGCTAGAGCAATGAACTGCAATATCCGTAATGTAAGCTGCCTAAGGGAGATAGGAAGGACAGCTGATCGTCCCTTCAATGGCAAACCACATGTAACCTTGTGTTCCCCAGGCATGCTCATGAAACTGAAAATTCAAGAGTGGTGTAACCTCTCACATGTAAGAGTTGTTTTTTTCACAATTGTGTGAGGATGGGAAATAACAAATGTTTAATTTCTTATATATTTTTATGTGTAGACATTGTTAACTTTAACTGTACATTTTGCTGTGTACATAGAAGTTAATAACTCACAAACATACATTTTATGAAGCATTAAATCAACAAGCAGTGCACTCTGGTTAGTTTGCCCTAGCCGTGACACAGAATCGTTTAATGTTGTAACTGTTTGATGATGCATGTAGGCGATATCAGTTCTGCCTCCGTTTTCTCGTCCTCATCAATAAGATGCTGAATATAACACGAAGTTCCTACTAAAACATGGCCAGTGGTCTGCATAGTGAAGAGAGTCCATCTTAGGGCTTCCCTTTTAGCAGAGAGAAAAGAAAATCAGTGAGACATACGCCTTTTGTGTTTACTTTCTTTAATATAGTAAGGTAAATAAAGATAATTTATGATCTATTGATTTGTATAATTTATTATTGACTAATTATACATGCACTTCACACAATACTGTATTTGTATACCAGCTGAGTGAACAGGTACAAGTTTTATAGTGACACACAAAGCCTGGTCTTTACCAAATCTGTTTTTCTGAAGAAAGAGTGGTTAGTGTGAACCATGTCTCAGTCTCAAAAGTAATCCCTAAAGCAGGGTATGAAAGCATTGCTAAACACTTGGGATTCTTGAATCCTTGATAAGATACCATCATCTAATGGCCTATGTTGGCTTACATACTTTAATTGTTAGATTATATTATTTCTTTCTCTCTCTATCTCAAACTACAGAGCTTCTAATGACACACATGGACAAACACACTTACCTTATCATTCTTTTTGCCTTATAGCACTGCAAATCATATGACACCGAGTACATTCCATACAATGTTGCCTGCACATTTAGGCAGCCAATAAAATCCTGTGGGTGATTTTTGTAAAGATCAAAAGTCAGTTTGGCAACGTCTTTCCTTGTTTTTTTCCAGCCAAATCCAGGATCTCTCTTGGTTGTATGTTTCTGTGTTGTAATGACATGGAAAGAGTGAGAGAGAGGGAAAAAAAAGATGTGGTGATTGGCATTTCAGTCAAAATCTACATTTTTTGGAAGAAGGATATATGGGGGGAGGGGGAGGTAATATGCAGGATGGACATGAAGGAATTGAAGGATGCAATACAAAGTGCAATTCCCTGTTCTGTGGACTTTTATGTTGAAATTTTGGTATGTTAATTTCCTTTTTTAGTTTTGTATTCAGGTTGTAGTTTCTTTATTGTTTAGTTCCTTGATTGTCTCCAGGTGTTCCTTGTTTCTCTCATTTACCCCTTGTTTATTCTGCACTTGTGCTGTGTTAGGTCTTGGTTGTGTTCCCTAGCATTTAGTGGGTTTTGTTAATTTTTAGTTATTTGATGTTTCTGTTTTGTTTCTTTTATTTATATTGTTTGTTTTGATTTATCTTTATTATAATGTTTTTTCTGCACTTAGATCCAGTCCCCACTTGTCTCTGAATCCCCTTGTGACATTGTTACTGCACATTTTAATTGTGCACTCGCAGAATTAAAATCACAGTTTACTGAGTTGCATAAATTTTCCTTTGCCGGACTACGTCTTGTTAGGAATGACATATACAGTTGTGCTCATAAATTTACATACCCCTTGCAGAACATGTTAATAATTTTACAGTTTTTCTCAGTCGCTTTGGTATATTTCTCGAATCATCCTTGACATTTGCAAAACAGTAAGTGCATTTATCAAAACAACTCGTACAAATAGCAAAACACCATGGATTACCTGCAAAAGCCAATCTCTTGTGCAAAATACTTAGTTCATCTCTCAAAAATAAATATCTGTGTCAATGAACATGACAGTGCCATCAGAATGACAAGTCCTTGTGTCATTGTGTATGGATAAGACAGTCAAATTGCTTAGTCATGTTGTCAATATAACAGTGTACTCTGGGGGGATGTTCTGATGTAAACGGCTACAGTTTGGATGACAGTTACTGTACTGAAATGCAGAATGCTGCACTTCTTATGTATGCCATATTTCCTTTCCAAAAGTACAAATTTACACATTACTGTATGTGGGATATTGATTGAAAGAGACTGTTTCAAAATGTTTGAATTATTTACGATATGGTCGGTCTCCCAATTTTTATCTGCACCCTTCAGCCATTGTAAGGCCATGATTGACAACATTATATCATCTGATATGCACCTCTGTCCTTGGCCTCTTCTTCCTCTTCTTCTTCCTCTGTTTTGTCTCTGTACACTTCCATGCATCCTTACTCCTCTTCTTTCTCTCAGCTGTTGTCCCTGATCGTTTTCTGGATGTTCATCCATCATCAGAATTTGTACATTTTGTGTTGTCCTCTGTCTATATATGCTTTCCAATTTAAGGGTCATGAAATGCAGGTCATGAAATGCACCTGTCAGGGTTCTGTCGTGTGTGTCATGTGTTCCTGACCCTTGTGTCCATATTTGGTTTGTTTCCTGTCCTTGTTTCATGTGACTTATTAGTTCATTCTGTTCAGGTGTGTTTGTCTTATTAGCGTGTGTATTTAAGTTCCTGCCTGTTGAGTTTCGTGCTGTCTGGTGTACTCGTTATTCCCCGGTGTTCCTGTCTGTGTTTTGCCCTGCCTTGTCTTGCCCTGCCTTGATGTTATTCAGTAAAGATTATCATTTGAAGTTATATCCTCGTCTGCGTGTTCCTGGTTCCTCCCTCGTGTGTGCACCGTGACAGCACCTTTGAGCTATTTCAGATAATTGGTTTATAATTGGTGGATCTATATTCTCTTCATTAGTGAGAGTCAAGATTCACTTGCACAATTCATGGCAAATTTACCAAAAGTCTAATAGAGGTGTGTAGAAAATATGCTTGACAGTTTATGACAACTAGATCAACCATTTTGCATTTAATGACTTATACGATGAACTGATGACTAGATGTTTTGAAGACAATAGCACAGAGATCTATGTAATACATTTTGAGCAACATGACATAAGCAATTGATAATGTAGGAAACAGCAGAGAATTGTACATAATCATTTGCAACTTGTTCAAAGAAATGAGAAACTGCTTTTTTGATGTGCACAAGTGACACAATGATGTGAAGATTGAACAGGTAGTTTTGAGAATTTCAATTCTGATCTGAGAAATGTTCCAAAGCGACTGAGGAAAAACTGTAACAAAATAAGAGAGCTCATGAAGATTGCATGTTATTTTTTTATTTAGTACTGTCCTGAATAAGCTATTTCACATAACAGATGTTTATATATACTCCACAAGAAAAAATAATAACTGAATTTATAAAAATTACCCTGTTCAAAAGTTTACATACCCTTGAATCTTAATACTGTGTGTCAATTCCTGGATGATCCATGACTGTTTTTCTGTTTTGTGATAGTTGTTCATGATTCCTGCGTTGGTCCTGAGCAGTTCAACTGCCGGCTGTTCTTCAGAAAAATTCCCCAGCTCATGCACATTCTTTAGTTTTCCTGCATCTTCTGCATATTTGAACATTTTCCAAAAGTGACTATGATTTTGAGATCCATCTTTTCACACTGAGGACAACTGAGGGACTCATATATAACTATTACAAAAAGTTCAATTGCTCACCGATGCTCCAGAAGAAAAACCATGCATTAAGAGCCAGGGGGTGAAAACTTTTTTTAATTTGAAAATCAGGGTAAATTTAACTTATTTTGTCTTCTGAGAAACATGTAACTATCTTTTGTACCCTCTGAAAGGCAGTACTAAATGAAAAATTATGATATTTAGGCAAAATAAGAAAAATGGGGGGATTTTTCTGAAGAACAGCAGGCAGTTGAACTGCTCAGGACCAACGCAGAAAAACAGTCGTGGATCATCCAGGAAACAACACACAGTATTAAGATTCAAGGGTATGTAAAAATTTGAACGGGGTATAAATTCAGTTATTTTTTCTTGTGGAGTATAAACATCTGTTATGAAATAGCTTATTCAGGACAGTACTAAATAAAAAATAACATGCAATTTTCATGAGCGCTCTTATTTTGTTAAAATTATTAACATATTTGCATATTCTGCAAGGGGTATGTAAACTTAAGAGCACAACTGTATCTGCTATACTAAGAATTTGCCAAAACCTTTTGGTTGTAAAGTAAAGTTAATAAATTGTTTACATTTTTATTTCCGAAATAAGTTTAATTTTAAATATCATTAGCCCAGAGTAGATACTACATTTGATTAAGAATGATTTTAGTGACAGTAAAAAATATATCACGGCTGGGCAGCTGCAAGGTGCATTTGTGTTGCGCCCTTTATTATAGCTGTAAGTTTGCTTTTCTTTCAGCATGAGGCATAGTCTGAAAATTGACTGAAAATTGTTTGTTAAAATGGCGCTGTTCAAAGGCAGCGATTAACCTCAGGTCTAAACTCTGTGTAGCTATGTACTGATTTTCATATTTGAGCTGGTGTAGAATTACAAAGATGTTTCACCAAATCATATACGGTTTTATCCATATCTTGCCTGAAATTTGATGTGAAAGCCTTAGTCTCCTGAAGAGCATAGGCTGGTTGCCTAGGAACATGCAAAGGTCACATGACTAATGCTGCCTATGTAGAGCATTCCAGATTGATCGCTTATAAGGCACATGACCTTTAAAAAGGTTTCCTAGAAGATAGGAGAGAACAAGGAATCTTAACTACTATAGGCTTTTGAAAAGAGTCTGTATGTTCTGTACTCCCAGAGACAGTGTTTTTTCCCCTTCATCGCAATGCAGGAGAGAAATGACAATAAAAAACACTTGACATGAGATATGCTTTAAGGAGGTCTATTTCATTCTTCACACTTACCCTTTCTACTTTCTTATGACCCAGAAGGTGTTTCTGAAAAGGGAAAAAAAAGAAAAGAAAGAAGAATTTGTCCTTTATGCATGTGTTGACATCTAAATTCAATTTGACCAACAATGTGTTTAAGATCATGTAACATTGTTTGAGTAATTGAGTCTTTTAACTCTGGCCAAGTGACTTAGACTAGACTTATCACATGCTTGAATGAATATTTAAAACCTCCTTCACCTTCTTCTCCTTCAACTCATTGGCTGACACATTGCTATTTTCATAAGAAATAGGTCAATAAGCTGAGAATAGACTTGACTCTCAGATGTCTATTGCACAAGATCTAAACTCAGTCTGTGCAGTTCAAGGGTTCCACCAGAAGGTGCTATCAAGGTGCATGTTAATCACAGTGGAATATAAATTTGTGTCCCTAATAATGCTTAATACTAGGCATGATGTTGCGTGTCAGTAGACCAAAATGATTATAGAATTGTGAAAACGGTTAATGTCTAATTAATTATGTCACTATAATCCAACTAAATAGTGTTAGAATCACAGAAATTTACTAAGTGGGAGCTATGGTAAAGAACATATAAATCGAATGCTATCATGTGAACATAGTCCAAGAAAATTATGGAAATACATTATATAACAGTCAATTTCAACAAACATGTCTCTGTGCTGTTGATCTTACCTTAGATGAAAACACTGACCTGCTGTGGAGCCCATTTCTGTCCTTCCCCTAAGACCATTAGGACAGTGTTGTCTTTTAAGGTCTGAAAAAAGTCCTCTGTATCCACTCCAGTTCCATCCTCATCCAACACTAAAGCCCTGATGCAGTGCATGTGGAATATATCCATCACCTAGAAGGGAAAAAGCATTCAAAGATCTTTAGAGCAACTGTGATGGAATTTCAAGAAGTGCTGGCTCCACATGGCACTAACCCTCCAACTTTTGAGCTATCACATATAATCATTTATTTTAACCACTAAAAGCCAAAGTGAATAACATTTGTAATGGAAACATTATGCGATCCTGTGTAGTTTAATTCAACATAATTAGACATTTGACTCCACCGTAATAGCGTTAAATACAAATGTATCTTAATTTGACTTTCATATATCAAGCTCCAGTACCATTGATCAATTCTTTTCAATGGTGTCAAATGTTCCAATAATTGGTAGTTTGCAGAAACAAGGACTTCCTGAGTATATTTCTCAATGTTTCTCCAATCCTTTTAATTCCTGTCCTCACCTTGTTCCGTAGGTCTCTCAGGTCATTTGCCATGATGCCTTTCTTAATGGAGCGGTCAGAGTTGATGACCCGGAAGGGTCTGGAGTGCTGAGGCCAACGTGGTAAGAGCTGCTGTGTCATAGAACCGCAGGCTGATATGCATCTATGGACGTTACACACACACACACACACACACACACACACACACACACACACACACACACACACACACACACACACATACACAATGGTTTGCTTGAAATACCAATCCACAGTTTTACACAAATATAAGGAGGGAAACTTAATATAATATTAGATTAATAGAACAACAATTTGGCATATAAACACACGATCATAATACAAACTCAGTTACTTTGAAAGGGAGGTTGAGAACACATCAAGGGATTTCTTGGCATTTTCCATTGGAATCAACGCTCCAGTAACCTTCAACAATACAGTAATTAATGCATTAAATAACATATGTAAATAAGTAGCTTCAAAAATAACAGCTAAAATATATACTATATACTAAACTATATACTATACTACTATACAAGCAATAGGGATTGCTTAACAGGGACACATGCAGCACTGTCAAATACGTACTTATCTAAATACACACAGAACAGGAAAATGATACGGTGAACAGAATATCTAATATCTAGTTTTTGTTTAAGACAACAAAAATATTTAAAGTTTAAAATCTATTGTAAAGCTAAAAAAATCTTGTAAAGTTGAACATATAAGGATAGACCTCAAGACTTCTTGACTTTTCTAAAAAAAAAAAAAAAAAAAAAAGGATTACTTGTGTATGTAATTATTCACAAGAAATCAATAAGACTAATTATAGTAACAGTAATTACACAATACCTTAAAAAGAAAGCTCTTTGGATCCGTTTTTTTCTTAGTTTTTTTTTGTTCTGGTATTGTACAGTAAATCTGTGTGTCTGGTCTGTTCGTTGCTTCGGAGTATCATTGCAAAACTCATTTTTTCACCTTTGTTCCACTCTGACAGCATGAGTATTTGGTCATGCTATGTTGAGCAACAATGTATAAAAGTCTCTCGGTCCAAGCTCAGTCACACCACTCGTGATCATTTTCTGATGTTTATCAGTGGTGCATGAACAAATAAAAGATATATGGAAATACATAATATAGCACATACATATACAATATAACACAAATACTACTGTGTTAAAAGATAAGACACTTTATATCAACTAGCTTGTAGAGCAGTAAGGCCAATCATTTGATTGGCAGAGGGGGAAAAACAAGATGTAAAGGAAGGAAAATAAAGAAAAGAAAATAATACCTTTTAGTATATATTTTCTTTGACCTGTTAGTAAATGTAAACAAAGAAATAAATGAGTTTGTATTGTTGTTTTTGAAAACCATGAATTATGTCTTGTACAATAGGTCAGGATATCATAATTATAGTCTTTAGAGTACTTAGAGAGATTTTAAAGGAGGAACTAAGGGTATCTGATAACAATAACTTGGACATGAATAAAGCAGTTTGTAATTATGTAAAATGATCTAGGGTTTTAATGTAAATACTGTTTGACAGAGATGTGTTGGCTATAGCTGAAGAGTTTGTGTTTACAGTTGATGAGACATGTATTAAGTTGAAGCGACTGCTCGTGACATTCACAAAAACACAGATCAGTCCACTCGATCCATCACTACTAATAATTTCATGTAATGTATTTTTGTTGTTGTTTTTTTCCTCTGTTCAAATGATGTGGACATGGTTTAGAAGCATTAAGAAGATTTATCTATTTTTTTTAATGTTCAGAATTTTAGTTTTTACTTAAAGGTATAGTTAGCCCAAAAATTAAAATTCTTTCAATAATTACTCAACTTCATGTTGTTCCAAACCCGGAAGACCTTCGTAAGACATTTGTTACTGTCTATGCAGAGTCAGAAAGCTCTTGGATTTCATTAAAAAAATCTTCATTTGTGTTTTCCGAAGATGAACAAAGATCTTACGGGTTTGGAACGACATAGAAATAACTACAAATATGAAACAAATTAGCATTTGCAAACAAATTATGCTAGAGCTTTTTTCAGAACTAACCACAAATTTCTGAGCCATGCTATTTATATATTATTGTTCACTGCTGTAGTTTATTATTTTAAAAACAAAACATGTTCCACAGAATTTGAAATCCAGAAGGTAGCCAACATATTTTGTCTTAATTTTGAACAGTATATCTATTGCTTTCTTAATCTTAAAACCTAATCAACTTTTGTTACATTTTGTTTAGGTTTCTGACTGAAAAGGGTTGTTATCTCTAGCTTTGCAAAATGTGACTGCAGTGAGTGAGTGACTTTGAATATTGTATAACTTGTATGTTAACATAGAGAAGAAATGTAGTTAATCTTTTAGTGTATTAATTTTTTTTGAAAGGACCAGACCCTGCCAAGTGGAAAGGGTCAAGTGGTTAGGTGGTCTAAATTTAACCTTTGCAGCCCAGCACTCCCCCAATGATGATAGCTGTGCTATGTTTAGTAGGATGGGTGGCAGCTGTAAAAGCATTTATTGGCTCTGAGCTGACAACGACACAGGCCCCGGTACCGTATGACACATTCATTGTTTGGTGGTGGTGAAAAAGAAGAGAGCTTAGCCACATTGAAAGGCACATATGAGAAGCACATGCATACAGAGACACATCAAGAAGCTCAAGAAATAAACCACACCAGTAGAAAGAATTGGAGATCAACCTGGATGGATTAACGTTAGTATTTAGAAGACCAAAGCATCTGTCGTGTGGAATATTTTCTATGACCTGCAACTGTTCAACGCTAATGATATGATTTTTTTTCAAAATCATAACAAACACAGAGGTCAAAGGTCATTTCTTAAAGAAGAAAATCTGATATCAGGGTCAATATCCTCTTAGAAGAGGGCCTGAAGATTAGTGTTTTGGCTGGTCCTACATGCTGATCTGATCTTGCTGTTGACACGTGAGTTTACGTTTGAGATGCTTACTTTTTATGATGGTGTCTTCTTTTGCAATGTAAATGTCATAAAAATAATGGCTAGGTAAATGCGATCACATTTCTGTTTCAAAAACGTCAGGTGCTCAATCACAAGTGTTTAAGTCACAATCAAAGTTTATTTTTTAAAGGACTGTTACATTATTGTATCATAGTACAACATACACAAGTGCGCACTGGAAACTCAGTTTTACTACAAATATACATAGAATTCAGAAGTATAAGATATAGACTACTTAATATACGACTGAACAGATAAACCTTTTTTTTTCTAGTTAATATCTTTTGGATAGCCTGGACAGGAAGCAACAATTCACTGCGACCCTGACGGTGAACCTATGATAAAAATATTAGGTAACAATTTATAATAACTTTGATTAGTGATCATGAACAAACATCATATAATGCTTAACAGATCAGTTCCACATTCAGATATGAATATTTATTAAACTTTCATGATATTTATAACCATCTGAATGTTAATAATTAATTAATAAACATTGTACCTATATTATTTATTAATGATCAATGTTAATGTATCTTTTATAAGCACACTTAAACTACTTTATATTTTTATTTACAGTCAGTATGCTGTAATTTACACATCTTGCTGTGATTCTTTGGTCATGGATATTAATTATATTAACATTATATTGGCACAAGTGTGCATTATTCATCTGACTATTATTAGGGCATGGTTCATATTACTTGACTGGACACTTCCAGAAAATTTACCAAGCGTGACCCAATTACTATTAATGCACTATGTCTTTAATATACTCTCAGTAATCTTTTATGTTGCACTGACTGATATGGCAGTCATCTTGGACATAACCTCTCAAATTCTCAAAGCCCAACAGACCCAGGAATGCAATTTGATCCAATGGAGATCACTGAAATTCTTTCAGTTCGTTTACCCCCACTCTCTGGTTCGACTGAGAATTGTCACATAGCTTCCCTGTTCGTTCATTGACAGAGATTGTGTTATTTGCATTAAAACACATATTTAGAAAAGTATTGAACAGAACACAGACCACACGATTTGTTCAAACAATTACACTACATTTATGTTGACAACATAGTATTTTGGTGCAAGACACTAAAATCAGTGAGATGTGATAGAACAAACAAAACGTGTAAACTGACCAACAATTAAAAACATTTCATGTATGAATGTCCTTTAAACAGTAAAAGTATTCTCTACTGACTTGGACAGAAAAGCAGCCATAGTATGAAATTTAATGTACATGTTTATATGGATTTGTATTCATATAATATTTTAGTATACAGAAATTCATGTTTAGTAGGGGTATGTTAACACACTGCTCTCATAAATATCATACTAACAGTGATGGTATGTTGATGTATAGTCCCTGATATAGAAAAGTGATGAATCCTGATGCTATGAGTGTTTGTCGGAGTAGTTCATCTCAACATGCTTTGTCTTGTGCCGCACATGGCCATCTCTCCCGCGTCTTTATTTGGACAGACTATTTTAAATGCTTCCTCCTGATAAACAGCACCAGCTGTCTGGGCTCAAGTAGGGAATGGGGACTGGAGTTATCTTGACTGCTGTAAGAGGACTTCCTTTATGCAAGGAATGTTTCACTATTCTACATAAAGTTCACAATATACATTGTATTGTACCATTACAAAAAAGTAACAGGTGTGGTATTTTTGACACAAACACAGCAGTATTGAAAAATGCACTTACACTACATACAAATGATCTCACTGCAATAGTGAAAACGCATAATGCTTAAAATAGTACTGTACTGAAGAGTTAAAAACAGCAGAAAAACATTCTTACTCAAAAACATAATAATAGAGAAAGAGAGAGAGAGGGAAGGTTGTAATATTTTCTTTTACTGGATCCAGAAAGAATGTGCAAAATGGAGGGTTTGACATTTGTCACAGTTGGGAAAGTTCTTGCACTGCGTTTTTATTTTTTTTGTTAGCCAAGGTTTTATGTATTTGTTTATTAACTTTTCATACTTTATGTCTCGTCATAACGGTCTATAAAATGTCTTTAGAGATTCATTGAGCTACAAGTCCCCAAATTAGAGAGATAGAGAGAGAAAAACACAATGGGTAAACTCATAATTCACAATGAGTTATAATAACAGGAATGTTACAAATGTCAGATTAAAAAATTATGACAAGTGTAAAACTTTGTTTTTTGTTTTTCCAGAGCTGGGTATGTGCCACAGATATTTGTGCCATTCCTAATTCCAATAATAACACAGAATAAGTGATTACAAGACAGTAAAAAATATGGATCTATTTGGAGGCGCTCCACGTGTGCTTGGTTACCCGCGTCCAGTTTTGGTGAAATGTGGAAAAGATGCTGTTCTTAAATGTCAGATTGGTGGAGATCCCCAGCCAGATGTGATCTGGGAGCGGAAAAACGAGTCTATTCTTCCTGAGGATCGTTACCGTATTACTCAAGATGGCAAGGTATACAGCCTTTACATTTCTGGCGTGACAATGGAAGATGCTGGTCAATATATTTGCCGAGCTAAAAACAACATTGGGGAAACATATGCAGCTGCTACCCTTAAAGTGGAAGAAGAGCCCCAAGAGCTGCAGCAAACACAGCCAGCACCACCACCACAACAAAATGAAGTAAAAGTGATTCCACCAGAACAAGAAATCAAGATTATGAATCAACAACAGGATGGGCTGGTACAGAAAGCAGACCCATTCCAAGACAACAAGCCTCGTTTTCTGATCAAACCTCTTTCTTTAAGAGTTGACCGTGGAGAAGATGCTGCATTCTCCTGCAAGCTGTCTGGTGAGCCTTTACCTCAGGTGGTTTGGGAGAAAGATGGTAAACAGTTGAATGAGATCTATGAAAGTTCCCACTACCATGTGGGCCAGCAAGATGGTGGCTGGTTCCAGTTGAAGATTTTCAGAACAAGAGCCCCAGATGGAGGAGTTTACATGTGCAAAGCAGTCAACACATATGGAGAAGCGATGACTGGAGCTGTGCTCCTGGTAGAGCCCATTCCAGAACAAAGAGAGGGAAGCAAGACAAATGGCTACACCAATGGCCATTACTCACCACACCAATCGAGGGCCAAACACTCAAAAGAGCCTCACTTAAATGTGTCGAAGGCTAAGAAGTTCACAGTAACAGAAGGTAAACATGCCAAATTCCGTTGCTATGTCACAGGAAAGCCTAAACCAGAGATTGTATGGAAGAAAGATGGAGAGAATATTGTGCCGGGTCGACGATTTCTAATTTTTGAAGATAGAGAGGGGTATTACACCTTGAAAGTACTGTACTGTAAGCAACAGGATACAGGACTCTACATATGTGCCGCCTCAAATGCACTGGGAAACACACTGAGTGCTGTGCAACTCTCAGTTAAAGGTAACTCCATTTTTAATTGTCAACTGTTTAATTAATTACTTGCATATCTGTATCAAACAACTAACATGTCTCTGGGTTTTCTTGACAGTTCAGAGAACTAATCAAAACATTCTTACTCCTTCACTAAGAATCTTACGACTATTGCTAAAATCATTGTCTTTGTTTTGTGAGTTGTCATATCAGCATTATCTCCCATTATGAGTTAATATATGTTGTTGTGTGCTTAAGACTTAAGGTTAGCATATAATTAAAATATGAGACTATGGTATATTAATAACACTGATATACCAAGTTCTCAACATTGGTTGTATTGTTACTGTAATGAATTCCTTTCTCTTTATGACCATAACAGTGACTGTCTGACTTTGTGGGTATATATTTAGTTGTAAAGTCATGCACTGAGCAATGTATTCGATGAACACTGACCAATGGTCAATGCGTGATGAAAGGTGAGAAAAGCCACAGAGCTCAGTGCATTCCTGAGTGACAGCATCACTGTAATCTTATCAACAATGCAATGGGGCATAGTTCACGCTTTGTAGGGGTGCAATTAAGCCTGTAGGATTATATCCTTTCCTAGTAACTGCATGACCAGAACCTTTTTTTTAACCACTGTCCTTGGCCTGCCACATCCCAGTTGAGGTATTGTATAATTTGAAAGTGTTTAGTTCATATCTATATATATGTGCATAGTGTGTTTAGATAATTAACACTTTGTTGTTTCACAGTGCATCTGCAGTGTGATTTGTTTTAATCACTTAGCAAACTGCAATTACTATAAAAAATAAAAAAAATTCTTATGGTAAATTTCTTCCGTTTATAGGGCCTCCGGTCCGATTTAAGCGAGCTCTTCAAGATGCAGAGGTTAGGGAAAGGGATGTTGCTGTTCTGGAATGTGAGGTTCCGGAAGAATCCATTTCCGCGGCATGGTACCTGGAGGATCAGAGGCTGCAGCCAGGAAATAAGTATAACATGGAACAGAAGGGAACACGGAGAAGACTAACCATACAAAATGTTGGGGCAGATGATGATGGAGTTTACCTGTGCGAGATGCCTGATGGTGGAAAGACTATTGCAGAATTGGCAGTTAAAGGTATGGTACAAAGAGAATAAGTCTTATTAGGGCTATCCAAGTTGACATGTTAACGCTTAGTACTCAAGCCTAAAAATTATCAAAAGCATAAAAAAAAATAACAATAAAAACATAAAACAATATTTTGTGCTGCCCAGCTGCAATTCTTTTTTTTATTACCTAATAAAATAAAAAATAACAAAATAATATTACTTGTGTCATACATATGTAAAAGAAAGATCTGGCTAATTTCATTTACTTATTTTTCTGGTAGGTACAATTGTGAAGAAACTTCCACGGAGGTTAGAGGTGATGGAAGGAGAGAATGCAGCGTTCTTTGTGGAGGTGGAACAAGATGAAATGGATATCTGTTGGTTTAAAGATGGACTGCAGTTGCAAGAAACACATCAAACCATTATCAAGTCTTTTGGCAAAACCCACATCCTTGTTTTTGTCAATACATCATATCAAGACTCAGGCACGATCACCTTTATGGCAGGCAGATCGACAACAAGCTCCAAACTCAGAGTCAAAAGTGAGAGAATACACACATGGCTTTGTGATGCACAAGTTATATTACTGTACAAAAAAAAGAAAAAGAAAAAAAAGAGATTTATTTCTACTAAGTCTTTTTGAAAATAACATTTAATATGTGGAATTTAATATTTAGCATCTGATTTAATTTGTTTTCATTTAGCTGCTCGACACTGCCCACCCATCTGTCCTGTGAGTGTCCAAATGAACACTGACTGTTTAAATGGTGCCATCCTTTCCTGGTCACCTTCACCTAACTTGCAAAACTCTACTAAGTCAGTGTATGTGCTAGAACGTCAGGAAGTAGGCTCTCAGGAGTGGCAGCGATGCCTGACAACAGAGACAGCCACTTCTGCTGAGGTCCTGGGTGACAGCGTGCCTTGTGAGGGTGATTACCGTTTCCGTATCTGCTGTGTTAATAAATATGGCAGAAGTGGACATGTGGAGTTTCCCAAAGTAGTACACCTGGGTAAGAATAAACATTTTACAAACTTTCTGTAATATCAATCTGTCAAAAATAATTTGCATTATAAACACATCACTCATAAGAAATCTATAAAAAGAAGGTAGAGATATAAGTGTGGCAGGTACTACTTACCAAAAAGACCCTTCAGGTTTGTAAAGAACATGCATGTCTTCAGTGAGATTAGGCTTGGCACTTTAACTGTACAGGATATAATTTTAAACATATTTAATTTGCATGTATTCATTTAGAACTCACTTTTATCCAAAGATACTTACTGTACAAGTGAGAAACATCACAAGCAATTTGTCATAAGAGCCTACAATATTCATAGTATAGAATTCTTTTTTTTTTGTATATGTACATTATAGTGGTACAATAACATGAGATAATGTCTTCTATTTTATTGTCTGCAGTCCCATGTCCAAAGATCAAAACCCCTCTGAAGAATGCTGTGGTGACTGGGGGGGAGGATGCTGTGTTCTCCATTGAGCTCTCTGCTAACTTGATTGGCACATGGTTCCTGAATAGCCAGCAGCTGCAGGATAGTGGACGCTTCTCCATCACGCAGTCAAAAAACCAACACACTCTAAGGATTCAACAAGTGCCTAATGTGTACGATGGAGCTGAAATCACCTTCATTGCCAGTGGTGTACGAGATTCAGCAACCCTACAGATTAAAGGTCAGTATGGGTGGGTCATAGATGAATGGGTGATTCATTTTTTTTTTTTAGGTTTCAGGCACCATGTTTGACAATCCCTGACACATATGCATTGATAAATTCTTTACAATAAGATCAATATGCATGTATTATATGCATGGATAGGGTGAATTTTCATTTCATGCTAATTTGAAATCTGTATAATGCTCGGATTGATGCAGTCATATTTCTAACGAATACTTAATTGCATTACTTTCAAGATTTACAACATTGCCAGTTTCACAGAAAATTCTTTATGTCCTGTTTGCAGCACTTGAAGAGAAATTCTTACCAATGTCAGAAATGGACACCAAGAAGACCACTGAGGTGGGAAATCCCATTGTGCTGTACTGTGAGGTGTCCCATCCCACTGCCAATGTTCAATGGTTCAAAGATGGACAAGAGCTACATGTAGAGGAAGGTCTGAATATCCAATCAGATGGGAACATGAGGAGAATCGTCATTCAGTCAGCAGAGTACTTTCATTCTGGAGTCTACACTTGCCAATCAAACAACGACATTCTCACATTTAATGTAAATGTTGAAGGTAAAAACGATACGCAATATTTATTCCTAGTACAACATTACAATTGAAAATGGTCAGCTGGACAATTTTAACATTAAATATTAAATAAAATGAAATATTCACCAAGACATAGTTATGCCCTGTTTATTATAATTTTACTGTTTATTACCACATGCTGTGTGCATTGTTTAGTGCTAGATTCACTGAAGAAAGTGTGTAAGTCATTATTGTTAATGGCTCTTTATTAATAGGCATGCATGCATGTGTGATGTGAATTTGACAATCCTGAATATTCTGTGCCAGATATTGTGTGTATTATATTTTATGGTTATTCTAAATGATTGAAATGCTCTTCTTTTCCCATCAGCCCCACCTGTGTCGTTTAAAGAGATTACGCAGGAAGAGAGGCAGAAAAGCGCAATGGAACTGGACCCTGTGGTCCTGACGTGTGAACTCTCCCGACCAGATGAACCTGTCTACTGGTTTAAAGATGGAGTTGCAGTTCTTCAGTCAGACAACATCACCATTCAGTCTGAAGGCACCATGAAAAGATTTATAATCCGATCAGCGGCGCTGGCAGATGCTGGGACGTATACCTGCCAAGCAGGCGATCAAACCATGTTGTTTTCTGTCAACATTAAAGGTAACATTCGAAATACTGGTTCTCTAGAATCATATTGCATAAGAAGAATGTTTATATTCCATTTCTTTACAATCTAAGTTGAGTCACAGTACACTGAAATTACAAAAAAAAATTTAACTGATGATGTTGACTTACATTTAGAACCTCCGGTTACAATTGTGGACCCAAAAGATGACATCCACATGGAGCGTTATGTCGCTGAGGAGGTCGTCCTGAACTGTGAGATCTCTCGATCAAATGGAGAGGCTCACTGGTTTAAAGATGGCCTGAAGCTCCAGGAAAGTGAGAATGTCAGAATCAGTGCTGAAGGCCCATACAGGAGCGTAACCATTCTCTGCGCTTCCAAACGGGATTCTGGAGAGTATGTATGCGACACAGGCGGTGACTCGATTTTTTTCCAGCTGATTATTACGGGTAAGTATCCAAGGATAGGTTTCAAGTGATTTTCTCACTTCTTTATCTCTGTTTTATACTTCATTTCTAAGTAAGATTTTGAATTATTAATCTTTTAATTTCAAACAATTGTTTAATTAATTAGTATGGCTGTTTATTAAAAAGTAATTTATGTAGTAATTAATTCAATTGTTATTTAAACCAAATATTTGTTGTATTCATAAACAGCTGGAATAACCTCATTATAGCATTTTTCAAAAACCAGCAGCATGTATTTTTTTCATGTTTTGTCAACCATTATGCACCTCTTCTAAACCCAGAGGCTCCAGTCCGCATTGTGTCCCCCAGAGAGTCAGAGGTCGATGTGTGTATACTGAGGTCTGAGAAGCTGGTCCTGAGCTGTGAGATCTCCAAAGCACATGCAGAAGTCTGCTGGTTTTGTGATGGCATGGAGGTGGAAGAGAATGATAACTTGAAACTGGAGGATGATGGGATATACCACAGGCTGGTGATTCCCTGTGCTACCATTGATGATTCTGCAGAATATGTATGCGAGACTGCAGATGACTCTGTCACATTTTGGGTGAAAGTAGAAGGTAATTTTGTGTAGTTTGTGCAAAGTAGGAAAGAAACATTTTTTTTTCTCTTATCTAACATTTGATGTATTTCATAATATTCTATTCTAGATTTGTATAGGTTTAATATTGGGGTTTATTGATTTATGGGGTTAATTTTATTTATAAGTATTGTTTTTTTTTTTATGAAATTCTGCTGATGATACTCTTTTCCACAGAGCCCCCTGTTAAACTTTCTAGTTCCAAGCTGACAGGCAGCATTACAGAAAATTGTACTGGTGAACCTGTAGTCCTAGAGCTTGAAGTTTCCCGTGATAATGCAGAGGTGTGCTGGATGAAAGATGGAGTGAAGGTGGAAGAGAGCAGCAACATCACAGTTACGGAGAATGGCCTCATACGCAAGCTTACTATCCATTTTCCAACTCTGAAGGATTCTGGAATATATACCTGTAATGCCATAGATGACACAATGGATTTTAAAGTCAAAATTACTGGTATGATGGAAAACCATTATTTCCTAGTCTTTTTCAAAGTTATTAGTACTTTTTTTCTGAAGGTTAATTTTTCTTTATCTTTATTTCTTCCAGAGGCACCAGTAAAAATCCTGAATAAAGATCAGATCAAGAGTGAGCACAAGGTTGCGTTATATGATGATGTTGTATTGGAGTGTGAGCTGTCCACGGCCAATGGTGTAGTCAGTTGGTATAAAAACGGAAGCCCTATTGAGGAGAATGAACGCTTCTGTTTTGAGGAGGAAGGTGCCTTCAGAACACTCGTCATTCTCTGTGCAGAGCTGCAGGACTCTGGAGAATATATTATTGATGCTAAAGATGATTCAATTTCATTTCATGTCACAGTACAAGGTAAAATGTGTCTTTCAGATGTATTGATGTGAACCTGTGCATGATCCCAAAAGCAAACAAAAATCATAATAACATACTTTTGATGAACTCAGAGCCATCAGTGAAGATCATTGGCAACTCTGGTGATCCTGATTATCAGGAAATGGTGACAGGAGATGATCTCATCTTAGCTTGTGAGGTTTCTCGAGCCAATGCACCAGTTACATGGCTATTTAATGATAAGCCATTGGTCCCTGATGACCGAACACATATTGAAAGCAATGGAACACTCCGGAAACTGACTTTGTCCAACATCCTCCTTTCTGACTCTGGGAAATATATGTGTGATGCTGTTGATGACCAAATGATAACCATTGTTAAAGTTCAAGGTACTGTGTTTATTTACCTTTCCCTAATATAATAATTGTGTTTAAGAACAAGGGGCTTCTGAAATAAATTGTATCTGGTTTATGAAGAATACATTGCTAACTGAGTCAGTGACTTGACACTCATTAATTATTCTTAAATACACCTCTTCTGTATTTTTTAAAGTTTGTCCACCTATTTAAAATCATGTGGTGTGACCAACGCCGTCATGTGGTCTAACTACCTTGCAGAAATATTGAGCAGAAAAAGAAAAGAAAATTGATGATTTTACCTTTATGTTCAAGGCAATACTAGTTTGGACTGTAAATTGCCATGTGGTCTGACTCCCTAAACACCTAATAATATTTATGAATTCATAATTCATGATATTTATAAAAAAAATACTTTCTAACTTCAGAAATATTTTTAAAAATGTTTTTGAAAATTATGACTAAGAGATGCTATTACTTGCTTGATGGTTACACCACATGACATTTTAATTATTAAAATGAAGCATTTCCAGAAAATGGCTTACATTTCTTAGCATGTTTTAAACTAGACTTTTCTTTTCTTAACTGTGGACACTCTTCGTGTCATTGGACCATTTACCTGAAAAACCTTATATACCTTGTGTTGTATTAATCTCCAGAGCCTCCTGTTGAATTCCTCAACAAAGAAGAAGTGGACTTGGTCACTGGTTATGAAGCAGAGGCTGTCACTCTTACTGCCATGGTTTCCAGACCTAATGCTATAGTGCGATGGCTTAAAGACTGGACTCCAGTCAGCGATGAACGTTTCCACATATCCAGTCTGGGCCTGACCCGCACTTTCACCATCAACCCATTAAAGAAGCTTGATAGTGGAGAGTATACATGTGATGCAAACACAGATGAGATGCACTTCAGTCTCCTGGTCAAAGGTTGGTAACTGGAATCAAACGTTTGCTTGTGACAGAGCAAAGTCACATTAGCATTGCAACTCATTTAACATAAAATAATAACCACGTAACCTGTGTGTGTTATAGACATGCGTATTAAATTTGTGAAGCCACTGGATGACACAGTGGCCCATAAAGATGGTATGGTAACACTCTGCTGTGAGCTATGCAAGGCCAAAGCAGATGTCCAGTGGAAGAAAGATGGAGTAGAGATCATTCCCAGCCGTCGCTTCTCTATCCGTGCCAATGGGACAGAGAGGAGTCTCACAATCCATCGTCTCACCAAAGAAGATGCTGGAGAGTATGCTTGTGAGTCCAAAGATGACTGCACCAGTGCCAGATTAAGGGTAGAATGTAAGTGTGAAACATCTGAAGATACTAAAAGATACTAAAACAAACACACTCAATACTATCCACTTGCTTTGCATTTGCAGTGCCCCGTGTGGTGGAATTCCTCACAGAGATTCACAATACCACAGTCATGGAGGGTGAGGATGCTACCTTTAAGTGTGTGGTCTCCCCTGATGATGTTCAGTTGGTCTGGCTCATGGATGGAGAACCCATGAAACCCAGTGATCGCTACCATATTGAACAGAACAGCCTCTGCCATACTCTAATAATCCGGAAGGTCCAGCTTTTGGATTCCTCTCGGATCACTGCAGAGGCTGAGGGTATCATTTCTAAAGCCAGCCTCAAAGTCCAGGGTAAGTAAATAAATGATTCATTTTAATAATTAGTTCATCCAAAAGAAAAGGATATGTTGTCATCTACTCACCCTAATATGTTTCAAAACAAGTCATCAAATACAAAATAAGATATTTTGTAGAATGTCCAAGCTGTCCTTTTTCAGATAACAAAAATGAACAGTGATTCACACTGCTATGCTCCAATTAAAAACAAAACATAATAAAACTATAGCAGTAATCGGTATGATTTTTACACTTGATTACTTTTTTATTTTCTGTTCATTGTGCAGGAAACACACACACACACACACACACACACACACACACACACACACACACACACACACACACAATGACCTAGACAGGCATTATTTCTAAAATAAATATGTGCAATGATCAAGATTTGACACAAAAATTACAGGGGATTTTTTCAGCAAATACTGACTTCAGTTTTTTACTAATGTAAATATTTGTGGCTTTGTAACACTAAACTTTTACATTTACATGCAGAGGCACAGGTGTTGTTCACAAAGAGAATGGAGGCAGTGATGGCTGAAGAGTTTGGCGAGGCTATATTAGAGACAGAAGTGAGTCTGGAATCTGGAGAGGTGCAGTGGATGAGACAAGGGGTGGTGATCCAACCAGGACCCAGACATAAACTCACCCAGAATGGCTGCAAACGCATCTTGACCATCACAAACCTCAGCCTGTCTGATCGTGGCACTTACCGCTGTGAGACTCTCCATGACCGTACACAAGTCAAACTCAATGTGGAGCGTAAGTGGCCAAGAGCATTTTCAAATATTTGGTACTTTAGCCTTAACTATTTATAATTCCGCTGAAACAATGTACAATATTTTGGTGATCTTAAATAAAATGCACCTAAGAACGTGGGAGTCATTTCAATAAGAAAATCAGCTATTTCTGATCTTTGGCCTAACAGTTCTGAAATTGTCTATACATGAAGACATTTTTTTTTTATTTAGTTTAAGATTTAATAAATAAGCTCTGTTACAATTTAAAGCGAGGAAGATTGTCATACGCAAGGGGATGATGGACATTGAGACATTTGAGAGAGAGACTGCATCCTTCGAGGTGGAACTTTCTCATGCTGATGTCGAGGGTGTGTGGCAAAAAGATGGTCTGCGTGTCAAACCCAATAACAACTGGCGTGTTAGTTGCAATGGACAAGTACATGGTCTCACCCTCTCCAACCTCACCTTAGAGGATACTGGTAGCATTGTCTTCTCTGCAGAAGGTCTGAGAACTACTGCCAGACTGGTAGTCAAAGGTGGGTATATAAAACTAAAAGTAGCCTATATTTCCAAGTTTAAGGGATCTTAATAATTTTTTTTACATAACTGGCAAAAATAACAAGAATTTTGCATTACATTTTAGAAACACCAGTAACGATCATTAAGAAGCTGTCTGATGTCAGGTTTGAGGAGGAATCTCCAGTCATTTTGGAGTGTGAGTTGTCTAGGCCAAATGTAGACGTCAGATGGCTAAAGGTACTCCTAAATGGGGGAAAGAAAATAACACAGTACCTTCCTAAATACATTACTGAGTCTTACTGAGCTGTTTTCTATCTGTGGATCAATTGGCAGAATGGGTTGGAGCTGAAATCCAGTAAGACTTTGAGGATTTATTCCATGGGTCGTAAACGCTGTCTACAGATCTTGGAATGCAGCATCGGTGACTCTGGCATTTATACTTGTGAAATAGGTGACCTCAGCACTTTCTGTAAACTTGAGGTCTATGGTAAGCTTTTTCACTTTATTCTTCATTTCTTTCCCAGCTTGTTGCTTATTGGAAACATTGAGAAAATGCACACTATCGGTAAAATTCCCCTGTTGTTTTAGAGAGGATTTTATTTGAGACTAGACATTTTTTGCTCAGTTAACCCTCTACGGGATATCATCATTTATAAATGACACTAAGAAAATTGCATTTAAAATACAATATTAATGTTCAGCCAACATAATTGTATTTTAGTGATGTCAAATGACATCCCCTTCAACCAGTAAAATTAAAATTTATTTACCATGTGCTTCATATTTTAAGTAGTAAAGAAGGCATTAGCACATGTTAGGCCACATGCTTTCAAGGCTCCATAGTGAGCTCATTTTAGACTAGAAAATATATATAAATTCAAGTTTTAAAAAATTTAATTGTACATCCAAGTGTGTTTTCTAAAGTTTTGTCATTTTTAATGCACTTTTATAAAAACAGTAACTCAGAGACCAAAAAATCTGAGCATCAGAAAGTCCTATTATGGGATGCATACTTTGTATAGCTGGCACTATTGACCAGCATTGGCAGACAGTATAATAACCTTTTTGCATGTGTTTTAGGTTCATTTTAGTAAGATTTTTGGAATATGGAGAGACAAATCTGTACTTATTTCAGAAAGTATTGATGATAGTGATAGGAGTGCATCAGAAAATCAGGTGGTAGTAATAAAAGAAGTTGTTGAGCACCAAGGAGGATAGAAGCAATGAGGGTGAGGGCAGTGATGAAGAATAGGTTGTTGTGGAAGTCAGGCATTTAGGTACATTATTGTATGCCAGTTTGAAAGATGTAATCCATACAACAGCCAGAGGTCAGGAAAGATGCCAATGTCTATTGGCAATACTATACTGACAGGCAGCGATGCTCCAATGATGACTGCACAAGTTAGCATCTACTTACGTGTGGGTTGTGTGGGGTGCACTGAAAAAGAAGAGTCTTGTTGACTTTCACTTGTGCTATGATAACTGATTCAAAATGACAAGTTAAAACGCAATTTTGTTGATTTAATGCTTATAAGACATAGTTTTCAGGCAGTGAAATTGCATCCAAATTTGAGTCAAGTTTTAGATATTTTCACGTGTGAGTTCCAAATCAAAAATAGCAGCTCAAGAAAAAAAAAAAATGAAATGTTCATAAAGGTTTTTAATGTATTTTTAAACAGAGAGACCTTTTCACTTCTTTTCAGATAGTGAAAAAGCATTTGATTGTGTGTGAAGTTTCAAACAATTAGGCAAAAATAATTTACCCTAATGGGACAAAGTCAGTTATAAATGACAGAACCCTAAAAAAAAGGTCAAAGGTAAAATGTAGAAAACAAACTTTGGAAAAGGATTTTAATCCTAAATATATGTAAAATATAAAGTCAATAATTTTTTTCAAGCTGTGAGTTCACAATTAGTGTTATAGTTTATATGAGGCTCACTGCACCCTGTTTACTTAGCACGAATTTAGGAAGGTTATCTGAACTTTAAACTTGGAATGAAACCAAAACTGGCTATATGTATTTTCTTATTGTTACTGGTTTTTGTGAATGATCGTTTTTGTAAATAAATATTTGAACCTATGTCACAAAGCAATACACATTTCTATACTAAATAAATCCCTTAGATCTTTGCTAAAAGTTTATAACATTTTCTCCACATTGTGCTCAGAACATGAATTAGAGATCATAACTGGCTTGGAGGATCTTTGGATTAAGGAAGACCAGAATGCTGTCTTCATGTGTGAGCTGTCTATGGAAGATATGCCTGGGGAATGGTACAAAAATGGCAGCAGGATACGCCCCACTAGCAGCATCAAGACTCGTACAGAGGGTGAGGATAAACTTATGTGGATAAACTACAACTAATCTTGTTTTGAAGTGCTTCTGTGTACAATATCAGACTTTTAAATTATACTCGAGAAATAAATTAGTTATTTTTCTTTTACCTTTTAAACAGGCACAAAGCACTTCCTGCTTATATGCAACGTCAAGCCAGAAGATTCTGGAGAAATCAAGTTTGTTTCCAAACAAGTGGAGTCAATTGCTTATCTTGAGGTTGAAGGTATTGTACAAAATGTGTACTTTAATTGAATATGATTCTGCCTTGATAGTGAATAAAAAAGATAATTTAATTCAACCAAAAATCTTTTGTCCATATCTATTTTTACAGAGCTTCCTGTAAGCATTGTCCGTCCCCTCAGGGATCGTACGGCACTGGAAAAACATCGAGTCATTCTAGAATGCACTGTATCGTCCGCAAATTGCGATGTCACCTGGTACAAAGGGGAGCAAGAGTTGGAATCCACAGAAAACATGGAAATAATACAAGATGGCTCTTATCATAAACTTGTCATCCACCAGGTGGCGCTGGAGGATGAGGGAACCTATAGTATTGAGGTTGGGGAGCACACATCCACAGCCAAGCTGATGGTGGAAGGTGAGTATCGTGTGAATTCAACTGCTGACTATATATATATATCAATGACTTTTGTGTGCTAATAGAATAGCACAAATTATTAAGTCAATATTATGAAACACACAGTATTAATATTCATAGTTCAATCTTTTTTTCTATTTATCTTTACAGCCCAGTCTATCCTAGTGGTGAAGGACATTGAGGATGTGGAAGTGACAGCTCCTGAAATGGCTTGCTTCCAGTGTGAAGTGTCTGTGACCCTCATCAAGCTTCCCATCTGGACACTGAATGGGGAGACCCTGCAGTCAGGGCCCGATGTCCAAATAGAGAACCAAGGGACTGTCCACAAACTGACATTCAAAAAAACCAGCTCTAACATGAGCGGGACAGTCAGGTTTACCACAGGGAAAGCCAAGACTAGTGCCAAACTGACAGTGCTGTAGAAATTATCGCATACATGAGGACAGTATAAAAGAGGGGTATACTATATATATATTGATGTGTGAAATACATAATGATTTAAACCTGATGGTAGTCAGTATGGAATATCCAGTTGGAACAGAATGCAATAGCAAGCAAGTGTCATTGTAAACTCGAGATGGACATTGGAAGTGTTATAAAGATGCACAGTTTTTTTTTTTTTTTTGCAGTACTACCATTAAATTAATTTAATACAACTCACTCATGAATGTTGACAAAGAAGAGAAAGTATGTTGTATGTTATGGGGATGGGACACGTTTTATAGTATTTATAATCTTTAATATTTTACAGAACAGAATGACAGAACATTCTATTTTATAGATGCAAAAATGGAATGTTTGTTTAGAATTTTCAGAATTTTGTTAAATGAAAGTCAGCAATAATATCAAAGCTAATATGTAATATAAAACCATTTTCAGGGTAATGATGATATTGTAGCAGTAAACATGATGTCCCTTTTTAAAAAAGGAAAAAGGAAAAAATAAATAAATGAAAACTCATAAGATGCCCATCTGTCTTTAATTTTCAATTTTATTTTGAATTCTGCTGAAAGAATACTTCATTAGAAAGGAGAACGTCTCTTAAAAGAATTAAAAACATAAATATACGTACGTTATCACAGTACCCTTACCAGTTATAGTTGTTGACCTTTTTTTTTTTTTTTTTTTTTTTTTACCAAAGACCTACAGCAAAAAAATCTATAATGAAACATTGTATTGAAAGGCATGCCAAACAGTGCAATATACAGAGTTCGAAATATAAAATCAAATATAAAGGTACATCAACCAGATTTACATAGTAGTAGTGACATAATGAGCAAAGGAGAACATTTTCATTCTTGGTTTGACACGGTTTTATAAATAAAATGTGAAACCAGTTGGAACACCAGAGCATAATATGTTTCTAAACTGTAATGAAGCTTAACAGTATGTTACTTACACTCTATATATTTAAAACACTGACAAATCAGCATTTTACACTGCAGACAAGTTTGTGTATTTTAAGAATTCTCAAAAGAAAACAATCTGTTTCCATGAAATGTAGAAAACAGTATTATTGTATTCTTCTTCATGAACAGGCCCTATTACTTTACCTCTTTCTGCAATTCTTAAAATAATTCCATATTCCAAGTCCAAATGGATGCATCACATGTAGCAAACTACATTAAAAAACAAAATGATGTCAGCACTGATAGCCTCATGGGCAGCATGCTGACATGGTGTGGTTGCGCTTCGGGTGTCCCGAGGTCGAGTCCTGGCTCACAGACTCTCCCCCTCTCTCTCCCACTTGCTTCCTGTCAAAATCTACACTGTCCTATCAAAAAAAGAGGCAAAAATGCCAAAAAAAAAAAAAAAAAAAAAAAAAAATTGACAATGCTTTATAAAAACATTCATCCTGGTACAATCACAATCAAGTTAACTGAATCCAGTATTGCTCCTAATGTAATGCCCATCACCTTGAAAAAACTGTTACTTGTCTACAGCTGGCAACCAACTATCCTATTATCAACACCATTGACAAACAGTCAATGCTTTTTTTTTTTTTTTTTTTTTGTAATATAGAGTCTATTTTGTTCTCATATTACTCATATTACTGGTGTCATCAAGGAAACCTCTGGGTCTAATTTTCAGCAGGCATTTTCCAGCTCTCTAGGAATTCATTACCTTATTCTGTTCAAAGTCAGTGTTGTTCTTCACTGATAGTTGTGCTTGGTGAACTAGGCTTGGTTGGTCAGGCTGGGGATGAAGACCCACTCTGGTAGACTCTCAGGAGGACCTTGTGTTTAGTAGCTGACTCTGCACATCTGCGCTGATGTTCCTCCAGGAATTCTTTGAGCCGTGTAGTAGTAAAAGTCAAGGTCTGTCGACGCAGCTTCTTTAGATATGAGTCATGAAGCCATGAATGATTGAGGCAGTCCTTAATGGTGGGTCGACACCTGAGGAAAAAGTCCATAAAATCAGTCCAGTTATTAGGATATCTACTATATTTACTCTTCATAACTAAGGACATAACAAAACAAACAAACATAATATCTTCTATATAAATGTTGAATTTAAAAAAAGGTAGTGCTAATTTAAACATAAAATACTTTTCAAACTGTTTTCAGATTCTTCCTGAAATTTTTGGACATATTCCTTTTTTTAACCTCAGGAACAATGGAAGTTTTGAGTAATCCTGAAGACACTAACCACTGTGTTTGAATAGGGTTAGAAGTAAATTCTGCACAAAGTTAACCCTCCAAGAGCTACCCCTAATCTAAAATGTGCAATGCAGTGGAGGCTCCAGGAACAGTTTGAAAACCCTTGTACTTAAGGGTTAAATTTCAACTGAAGTTTGAACTGGATCCAGGTTGTTTAATTGATACTCACCATGGATAGCCAGTTAATGTCTTCTTTAAAAAAGTGGAGGCACTTTGGGAAACCTTTGGGTAGAGCTTAGTTGAGTCAAACTTTGCGGCATGGATTTTGGTCTCTGTCAATTTTGGGTCTTTGTCTTGGAAAGGAAGTCTACCGCTGAGCCTACAGTATAAACAAAGTGGCTTAAAATTAATTTCTAAAATAGTTTTAAGTAAGATAAGCTTAAATATGTTCTAAATGGGAATGTTTATTTTTCTATTACATGTTACTGCTTCTCTTAAAAATATACCACAAAACAATAGTAAAGTTTGTTGCAACTTCTGTTTGATGCCAACTTTAATTCCTTTATAGACTGGACTTACATAATATAGGACAGAACGCCCAAACTCCAGATGTCAGCTGGGGGTCCTACTAGATCCCCTTTCAGCAATTCTGGAGCTTGAAGAAGGCAGGAAACAGGTCATTTATGTCAACAAGACAGGAATAGACATAATTTAAATCATTATATAGAGAAATGCTACAGGTTCTATGTTGTGCATACCCATGTACTCCAGAGTCCCAAGTTCTCTGCTATACTGTTTGAGGGATACAGGGTTAAACCTTTGAGCACTGCCGAAATCTATGATCTTAATCACATTGAGGTTGGTGACCATGATGTTGTCTGGCTTAATGTCCAAATGAAGAATCCGGCAGTTGTGGAGATATTCTAAACCCTGAAGGATCTGGACAATGAAACCCACTACATCATCTTCAGAGTAACAAAATCTGGAAGTGAAAACAAGAGTACTCTGAGAACACTGAACTTCATTTTCACCGCCCAGTTAAAATATAATCTATCAAATCTTGACCATACTGGAACAATACACACCTGTCAATGAGACTATACAGGATCTCTTTGCCTGTGCAGTACTCTGTTATGAGTACAAGGTAGCGAGGTGTGATATAGGCTTCATGTAGGGCCATGATTCTTTCATAACGGAGGGACTTGAGGATTTCATACTCTTTTATGACCGCTTGCTTGGTCTGCTGATCATAGGGAATAAACTTTGCTATAAACATCTTGCCTGTTGAGTTTTCTTGGCAATCCCTTATCACTCCAAAACGACCCCTGTCAAAAAACGGATGAGTTGTGTGAAAATGCTTGCATAATTGATTTGTGAACTGTATAATTCTATGAATAATTATTAAATAAAATAAATCAACAAATAAATGAATAACAAATATAGGAATTAATTTTATATTCTCACCTGGCTTTCTCGTCCAAAAAGCTGTATGGTTTCTGAGGGACTCCTTGTCTCAAAGTGGTCTCAGTTTTGGTGGAGGATACCACTCTTTCCATAGGCGTCTGTGGTGTGGGTGAGCTTGCTCCTTCTCCTATTGGACTGATACTGCTGACCAAGATCACAGGAGGAGAGATAGGGGAGGAAGCAACTGAACAAGTGGCTGGAACATAGGAAGGGACATGGGAAATTGATCTGCCTATTGAGGGTGGAGCTGTGTATGACCTTGCAGATACAGTCTGCGTTTGGGTAACCGGGGGAACCATGTTGATAGTGCTTGCTGGCTTGAGGTGAACAAGAGGAGGGATTGACGTCTTTGGGCAAAAGTGAGAAATGGGCATCTCAGAGGAACTATTTGTGATATCACCAGACTGTGCAGGAATAGGACTAATGAACTGACTAACACTTGGTTCTGCTAATGTAGAAGCAGATGTAGTCACAGCAGCAACAGAAAAAGGAGACGAGGGGTGTGTCTTCATTTCAGCAGGCTGGTGGAGTGGTGGCACTGCAGAACAGAAGTAGGAGTTATGTACACAGAAATGTATTTCCTTAATCCAGAAAAGAATTATGAATTCACATACCCAGTTAATTAAATCTTGTAACAAAAGCTAATATTACCAGAACAATGAACAATGAACAGTTTTAATGCTGTACAACTGAACTGCATGCATGGTACCTTCAACGTTAATTCGCACTCCCTTTGATACATTACTGTACGGACCTTGGCCCGCTTTATTTACACATGCCACACGGAATTGGATGGTAGAACCAGTTGGAAGTAGAGAGGAATTGTAGAAACAATCAGTCACACTTGTAGCTTCACTCACCCACTTATCATCACCTACAGATAAAAATTTTCGATCACTGCACACAATGAATGGCAAGGAGAACACTTTTAAACAGATAATAATATTTAACACAGGAGTACATGATAAATCAGTATATGTCAGATGTATTAGACATTCCCTACCATCACATGTCCTCTCAAGTGTGTACGTGCAAGGAACTTTGGAGTCTGATGGTTTCCATCGCACCAGAGCAGTGTTATTATATATCTGTGGAATCTCTGGGGTTCCTGGTCGTTTTGGAACACCTTAAAATGTGATATAAACACAAAATATGGATCAGAAAATAACTTTTGCAAGTTTAGCATACACAGAAATGAATAAAATGTGAGAACACCCAAACATTTTCTTGGCATTAATGCTATACTGAATAATAAGCAACCTTCTAGCTTACAGGCTATGGAGAGTATACATGAAGTAGTAGCAGAGGCCAGGTTATTAGAGGCGACACATTCATAAATTCCTGCATCCTTCTTAGAGGTCTTCATGATCATCAAAAGCTGCCTTCCATCTGGGCAGGCCACTAAAGTCATTTTGTCATTAATCTCCAAAGGTTTCTTATCTATGAGCACAGGAGAAAGGATAATTGATGGAACACTACTGTTTTCATAATTAAAAGAAAACAACTGAATGAAAAAAATACCTTTTATCCATAATATTTTTGGCTCAGGACTACCAGCTGGAAGACAACTAAGAGTCACTGGATTTCCTTCAAGAAAAACATGATCCTTTAGTGTAATATGGAAAACTGGAGGAAAATCTGAAATAAAAGTTTAAAAAAGGATAGAGTGTTAATTGGAGTTGCTGATCAAAATTGTGGCAGCTGTTCAAAATTACACTTCACATATCAGAAGTAGACATTTTTGCTTTACCTTCCTTTGAAATTTCAGATGCATTTGATTTTGATGGTGTCCTGTCTCTCTTGCCTCTAGACAAACCCCATCTGTCCCACCTAGACCTGGTGTCAGTTTCAGGAGCTGTCAACAATGAATCATTTTAATGTAGTTTTGTAATGAATGTCTTCATCATTTGTTTAACTTGCAGTACACTAGTTACAGTATAGTATGCTTAGCAACAACTTACATGCTTATCAATAAGTGTTGGAATAGTTTTCTATCACTGAAGAAAAAAAAAATGTATTGCAAAAAACACAATAATACATACTCTGAGAGGATTGTATAGAGTGTGAACTAGAGGTGGAGATCAGTGTCACTTTGGATGATGTCGAAGCAGTTTGTGAGGGAACTTGGTTCTCTGGATTATTCACACTCTTGTGAATGAGCCCGTCAGATTGAGAGCGGCGATGACGAGAGAACAAAGGTGTTTTCTGTCCTTCATTTTTAACCTCCTTCTCTCCCTCTCTCTTGTCAGACTGACTCTGTTTTCTTAATGAAAATCCAGATACTTTTGACTCAAACTTTCTTCTCAGTGCCAGAACTGGCGAATCACTGATTTTCTTTATGTCTTGCTTCTCTTCTTTTAGAGTTTCTTCATCACTTTGGGGTTTAGTTTCCCTATCCTTAATGTGTTTTGACTTACTATGAGTATGCACTCTATCAAATATTCCTGAAACATTAGATTCAAATTTACATTGCACTGCAAGGACAGGTGATTCAGCAACCTTCTTACTATTTTTTTCAAGATTGTTTTTCTCTGCATCCATATTGTTATCAGAGCTTCCTATCTCAACTTCTTTTTTGTCTAGGGACTTGCTACGTCCCATTGCCCAGGTAACAGGTCGTCTGTTAGCTACAGAATCTGAGGTCTCCTCTTTCCCTTTTTTTGGTTGCAGTTTCCTTGCACGCATAGAGAATCTTCCAATAAATCCTAGGCCGGGTTCCTTCTCCACCTCCCTGAGGTCTTGGACAGACTTGGATTTTTCCTTTAATCCTCTAGGTCCAAACTCCAATGGGGAACCTACAGGGTGAGGTCGATAAACCTCTTCATTTGATTTCCGTGGGAGAACAGGTGAGTTTTCTTCAGACTTGGTCCTTGTCAATCGTTTTAGGCCATGTGTAAAAGATGATTCCCTCTTCTTAAACCTTGCCTCAAAAATTTCCTCTGAATCGATATCTTTAATATCAGTCCTGTGAGTTGGGCGATATGCAGAGGAAGCAGAAGCATAAACAACTGCATGTCCAGTGGTAGGCTGAATATCCAGCTCTGAGATTTTCAAGATAGGGGTGGGTAACACTGCGACAGATGATGCCTTTTTGCCATTTCCCTGCAATTTACTGGAATAATTTGAGGATATGTCATGTGGAAGTATATCAAGAAAAGATTCAGTACTTTTATTTATCTTTCCTGGCACACAGTCTTCAGAGAACACATGCTCTTCCATCTTTACCTTCTCATCACTGTCATCTAATATAGATGCAGGCTGAGATGTATTCATAATTTGCGTGGCACCAATAGCCTCTTCCTTAGATGCCTGTTTATTTTCTATGTCTGGAGTTGGTGGTTTGGAAGAAATTTCTCTTGGAAACACAGGCTTTGGACCATCCTTTGTTTGTTCTGAGGGAGCATGTGTGGCTTCCAACAAGTTATGGTCTCCAGAAAAAATGGAGGGAATCTCTAGTGGGGCTCCAGATCTCCTATGTAGTGAAATTGACTCAGAGTTTCCATCCCTTAAAGAAGACCTTTTCCTAAATGCAGTATTTGGACAAGTATCCTCAGGGCAGTCAGAGGAGAATGCCCGAGGAACTTCTGAAGCACTCAACTTGGCACGTCTAAAGTTACGATCCAAAGAAGCAGTTCGCCTCTCATTATCAACACCCAGTGTCTCAAGCAGGGGGCCACGAAGACCACTCATGTTCTTGTCAACGGTGCCTCCCCTTAGCAACCTCTGCCGCATAAGATCCAGTTTTACAGCATAATCTTCCTTGCTCATCCCCCCTGTCTTTGGACTATTGCTCCTGTGTGGCAGCTCCATGGAAACGGCCTTTTTCATGTGCTTTTGGCCTTTCTCTATAGTATTGTTCATATTACCATCCTCAGGTGTGATCTGTAGAAGAAGCGCACTATCAACAGAACTCCCTCTTCGCATTAGCGATCTTCTGGATTTGCCTGCTACCTGTTCATCTTCTACACTTGAACCACTTTGCAATGATTCTTTCAAGTTCACAGTCCTTTCTGCAGTCTCCAGGTGGACTATATCCTTCTGTCCATCAGTTTTCTGACATTCTGTGATGTCCTCCAGTTGATTAATGTTTTTTTGGTAGGACTCATTTGATCCTCTAATGACATCAACATCATCCTCATGGATCTCAGTCAGTGACATCCTTGATCCAGAGAACATCATTGTGTGAGGCATAGGGATGAAAGGAAGTTCATCAATGTCCTCATCTGAATCGGAGGACGACGATGGAGGTGGTGAACCATCTTTAAGGTTTCTGGGCACAGCAAGGGACACATGGCTTGAAGAGTCATCCAGCAACTCTGATATGGATCTCAACACCATTTTAGATTTGTATCTAATGAGTGAACACTGAAACAGACATAAAAAACAGTTAAGAAATTAACATTGTCATTTATTTTTTTATAATTAATTTATAATCATTGTTTTTCTTTATATGTATAGATTTTTAATTGCTTACCTGCCATTTCCGTCTGGCTAACACTTGCTTATGCAATGTTGTGTTGATACTCTTTCCCTTCACTAGTGACTAAGGAAAAAATGTCAATTAAATTATTGTGCTCTAAAAATACATTTCAAGCCAACAACATCTCTGCAAACATATATAGTGACCCAGAACATCTTTTAATGGTGGGTGTTAAAGTTACCAAAAGTGTTTAATTAAAGGGTGCTTGAATTTTTTTTAAATTGCATTAATCAGTACAGCAGCCTGTTTGATATTCCATCTTACCTTGAACCAAGGATGAAGAAGACATTCTGTGGCATCAGGTCTCCTGAAGTACAAACGATTGAACACATTTAAGACTGCATAACTCCATGACAATAACAACAGTCAGACATATTTACCTCAGAGATTGTGGTGCAGTAAACACTTACAGTTTGCTTGCTACAAGGAGCTGTATGATGAATCCTTTTGCTTCTCTGCAAAGGTCTTTGAACATGCTCTCCTCAAATGCAACATTATAGTTCCTGATGTTCAGCAAAGTGTCACGATCATTTTCTCCAGCAAATGGAGAAACTCCTGTTAGGCTGTAAATTATAAGAATGAAAAAGACATGGTACATAATTTCATACATAGCATTAAATGCAAAATTCGAAAAGTGGTAACACTTTTTTTTTTGATAATCCTCTTTAGACATTTTACTAACTATAAGTAACATTGCAATTATAGTTACTTTGTCAACTACCAGTCATTAGGGTAATTGTAGTCTGTCTGCTATACTGACATTAAGTAATTAAGTCTTCTAACTCTGCAGGTCTACTAACCCTAACCAAACAGTCTACTAATACTCTAATGAGAGTTAATTGACATGTAATTGAAAACGCATAGTTAGAAGAATGTATAAAGTGGACTATCGAAATGAAGTGTAACCTACAAATATAAATACCATAAGTAAGTTATGGCACCCACTGGCCTGTGGAGAGAAAGATAGTTTTAGAAAATATAGAGAATGAAATGTAACCATATGTCAAAATGATAGGTGTAACAATGGTCTTTTACCAAATATCTGTAGATTTAGAGATTGGTGACTGGTTTACGATCTCAGGAGCAATAAATTCTGGTGTTCCGTATTTGCAGTACAATTCTTCATTTGGTTTGACTTTCAAAGCATTGCCAAAATCACAAATACGAATGTGATCACTTTTTTGGTCTGCCATGAGGATGTTTTCAGGCTGAAAGACACACATACTGTATAGTTACTCGACTCTGAAATGTTAAAAAAAACAGTAAAAGCTTTTAGTGGTACACTTTAATTTGTTGACCTTTATATCAAGGTGAATTATGTCATTCTGGTGAAGATAGTCGATACCCTCAAGTAGCTGCCTTATGATAGACCGAACCTGCAAAACAGAACATGAATATTAATTCTGTGGATTATATTAATCTGTCAGTAATTCACTGATTTTGTTCTAACATCATGCAGCAGCAAATAATAGTTACAGAACACACAAATAAATCACCAACCTCAGATTCTAAGATGGTTGTTCTTTTTGTTATTCTTTCCAAAAGCTCTTCGTGGCACCTTCATAATCATTTAAAGATAATAACGCAAGCAAACCTCTTTAAAAAAAAACAAAAAAACAAAAAAAACAAACAAACACATTTAGTAGGAATAATTTATCAGAGGGAAAGGATACAGTTCAGTAATGATGACCACTACACGCCTCTTTTCAAATGCATCATAGAAGTGGATGATCTTCTCATGGTCTAACTCTGACAGGAGGGTCATCTCTCTCAGAGCACAAGCTTTTCTCTGTGCCCGTAACGAAATGAATTTTGCTGCAGATATTTGCCCATTTGTCTGTGTCACTCGCTTGATGTATGAAAAAGCCCCTCTGTGAGCAGGAACATTACAGACTTGTCAGATCCAAAAATATACAGCATTCTCTTAATAATAATGAAAGTATAAACAGGAGTGTCCTTGTGGTAGGGTGTCTGACCTGCCAATTTCTTTGTGTATGTCATAGTAATCAGTCAACCTACGCATCCTCCGTAGAATTGTGCCTTCATCTTCCATTTGCTCTTCCTCCTCCTCCACATTTTTGGCTGTGAAATTGTAAGTACACCCACACACATTTACTTAGATGTCTAAATAGGAACATTCCATAGACATGTAAATAACATTACCCTATTAAATTGAAACATACATAAGTAGATTCGTCTGGGTGAATTATTCTCTACATCTGCTTCCAGCTAAGCCATATTCAAACTAATCTGTACTACTCACCAGTATGAACAGTAAGCTCAGCCTTACAGGACACTGACCCAGCCTGATTTTTTGCAGTGCAAGTGTAGACCCCTTCATCCTCAGGCTGAGCACTGAGAACCACAAGCGAGCACTCTCTGTCATCATACACAAAGGTAAAATGACAGCTCTCTGCCAGAAGGATATTATCCTGAAAGTCAATTTGCAGAAATGAGTGGATTCACTAAGGACAGAATAAAAACTGTTCAGTGAAATTTCATTTGGCATGGCAATCAAAAGTGCAAACTGACCTTGTACCAAAGGATATCAGGGTCAGGTTTCCCATCTACAACCACAGCAAAACGAGATGTTTCCCCCACACACACATCCAAGTCCTCCATGATGGTCTCAAATGAAGGTGGCACTGAAATGTACAGGAAAAACCCAACAGAACATTTTAAAATGGAACACTTGGAGCAGGATCAATGCAAACAATTAATACTCAAGTATAAAGAAAAAAAATAAACTGTCTTTTATTTTATTTTATTGGTTATTGTGTCATATGAACATATGTTCACAAGAACATATGATTTTTGATGCTACTGATGTTTTTGAGTTTTATTACTCCAATGACTTTATTATATTACTTTAACCCTACCTTTATATCCCACAATCTAATGGCATCACACAAAAGGTTATATTATTGGAACTGTGATATTGGATTATACATCAATGTTGTTGATCAATGTTTTTATTTTGTCTTGGTATATATCTCTTCAAATTACTGGGGTTGTTTGGATTACTTTTATGCTACTTTTATGTAGCATTTTACCTTTCTGGATCTTGTACTTTAATTGTATGGACATTAATCTTTGGACCTTATCCCTCTCTCCCACTTATCTGACTTTTACTGCTCTTCTAAGCAATGTTGCTGATGTGCACCTAATATTTATGAGTTTAGAAGAAACGAGTGACCAGAAAAAGGGCATTCACCTGCCATTGCCAGCTGCAGAGTGCATAGGTCACTGCCATACTGGTTGTTTGCCATGAAGATCAGCTGACCTACATCCGTGCTTTTCACTTTAGCAATGTGTAGGGCATGCTGGTCATCATCAGGCATGGTAATCTCTAATGCATCAGGTTTGTTGAGAAGCACCACTCCCCTTCTGGTAAACAATGGCTCTCTTAATATCCACAATTTATATTGCAGTTGGAATGTTTGCTTTACATTTGACACAAACCTTTTCCATGTGCCTGTTGCTTGGACATGATTAAGGGTTACTGTGATGGTGACAGGCTGGTTCTCAACCACATATACAATATCAGGCTTGTCCAGGATGACTGGGGCTTTGTGTAAATACTGTCCTGTGATATGAAAAAAAAAAAAAAAGATTTCAACAAGTCTACATGCAATGTGCATCCATCAGGCAATGACACAGCCAACATTTCACAAGCAAAAAGGGGGTTTATGTGGGTTTGCTTTGGCCTGCTGAGATGACTTACAGTGAAGTAAGGATATAGCTATGACAGATGCATTCATTAAAAGTGCAGAATAGCAGAAGATGCATGTGTCATCAAGGACAGAATGAACATATATGTCATCAGAAAGTAGTAATTATCTCCACATTTATGCAATAGTATCTGCTGCACTGACAAAAATGATACTACATTTTGTTAAGGTAAGCGGTTGCAGTCAATTTATTTTAGCTACATTAAAAAAAAATAAAAAATTGTTGACTAACCTTCAGCAAAATGTGTTTATTTAAATGTAGCTAAAATAAATTGATTGCAACCACTTACCTTAAAAAAATAGTAAATACAATGAATCATTTATTTATTTATTTTTCAGTGTGTGAGTAAAAATTATATTCAAGCACAAATCTTCTCAATACCTCTGTCATAGAGCTGGACCAGGTCAGTGGGCTGTGAGGGTTTGCTGGATGCTTTTCCAGTAGTACTAAGGACTCTGAAGGCATAACACACTCCTTTAGAAAGAGATGTGACTGTATAAGAGGTGTCTTTGAGGCTGGAGGCAATGGGTGTCCACTGGGTGGAGCCTAGAGCTTGTTGTTGAACAATATACATAAGTGAAGCAGGATCTGAAATGAACAAAAGACATGGAAAATGCTAGAGGGAAGAGCAAGGAAAGATGAATGAGACAGAGGTAAAACTGATAAAAAAAGTAAATGTAATACTAAAAATATAATTATATTTCAGCATTTCTGCTATAAATTTAATTTGTTATAATACTTCTTTATCAAAAGTGATAGAAATGTGACTTCTTTGGAACTTCCTCCATTTTAGGAATAAGATGTGTGGAATTAAGGGGTCATTTTAATCATCAGGAATATGTGAACAATATGTCAATAACCAAGGAAAGTTGTGTTTGATATATATACATACCATTTTGTAATAACATTTCTAATAATTATAATACTTACAAAGTATATCCTACATTTGGATGGAAAACCTACAGTACTACAACTATTACTGTAGCTGAGCCTTTGAGCCTGAACCATCTGACATACTGTATCCCATAGCAACATTGTTGTACATGGTTTTAAACATTGGAAATTCACAAACATACATAGCATACATATTTATAGACCTTGATAGGTTTTCTATACAGTTAATTTCACCTGTCATGTAGAAAATTTTATTTGCCAAAAAAAAAAAAAAAAAAAAACAGGTTTAAAGACACCATGAAATTAAAATAAGATGATTCTTATTTCACAAGGAATACTGCAGTGTTTGTTATAAATGGATTATCCATGTAAATCTTTTATTTATTATTATTATTCATGTGCCCAAATAATCTTTAATCAAGAATATTAACTTCTCCTCCCCCTTACAACAACATTTCTTCTCTACTGACGTTTCCACCAGTGCGAGGGTTAGACAATAATCTTTCCTACCCAGCAGCCTGTCACTAACACGAGGTCTCAGAGACAGAGTATTGCAGGGACAACTTACTTTTGTAAACTCAATATAAAAATACATCAGTAAAACGTGATTTTTCAAAAGATTTTACTTCTATTTAAAAAAGTTATTGCTAACAAGTGGCTAAATTGGACAATAGAGGTTATCGGGGACATTAAATGTCATCAAATCAAACAAGAAAACTCATCCACTATACAACTTTTCACTCACTGTTTATAATCATTCTCTTTCAAACTATTCTCTCTCAGACTTTCAGGAAAAGGGTGATACCAACTTCAGAGTTGGCCTACAAAAATGTGTCATCAGTGCAGCACTGTATTAGCAAACGGCAATGATACCCTCAATTCCAGATGGACAAAATCAAGTGACGTCCTACCACATTCTCCCTAGTTGTCAATTAATTATCACAGATTATAGAACATAATAAACTAACTTTACGCAAAATCGAAAGCAGCTGTTTTCAGATAAATGAGATATAAAAAATTGTCCAGAGCAGTGGGCCCCCAGGACCAGGACTGAAAAACACAGATCGAAGGAACTATCAAACCAGTTCAGTTAAAGAAAAAACTGACAAATTTACCTATGGATGGGTCTAGGTTTTTTGGTATTTTCCAGCTCAGTGAGACTGTTCTCCCAGTTACAGATTCAATTACTGGAGGACCATCAGGTGGCTCAGGAAGGCTAACTGTAAAGAAACTACAATGTTAGTGAGACGGACACATGGGATGTCACTATACTAATAGGCTATATATGACAAAAAGTTCCATCTTACCTGCAACATATAAATGAGCATAGCAGACAGCCTTTCCCACCTTATTGGAGATGACACATTTATACACACCACTGTGGCCATGACACACAGAATTAATGACCAGACTGTGAACATCCCTGTCTAGAAGAGGTGCATGGTAGGATATAATTGAAGACAACATGTATTTGGGAGACAATAAATGTAGAAAACCTCACAATTAGAAGTCAAGATAGTCTCATTAAACTAAACATGGGTCATAAATGTCCTTTAAAATGCCTCTGACAATATTTTGTGGACTTACTCTGTATCATCCTTCTGTCATCAGAGCTCTCTATCTTCATGCCATTGTGGTACCAAATGATTTGGGGATATGGAAGGCCTGTCACCCTGCACTTCAATACTGCTTCTTTCCCTTCTACCACTTCCAGGTCACTGAGAGCTTTTATGAAGTCTGGCATTGTCCTGTGTTCCACCTCTCCCTCAAATACCTCAGGCTCCTCGGGGATTGATGGCATCTTCTCTAACCTTGACCTGAAGAGTGAAAAACAAACAAACAAATGAGTCAGAAAAGGGGTAAAGTAACAATATTTGTTTTGTTTAATTATACATTGTTAAGAAGAGTTTGTCTTCTTACATGTGAGTAGATATGGCTGGTCGTGCTTCCTGTACATAGAGTTCAGCTGAGCTTTCTGCTTCTCCATGAACATTTCGAGCAAATACTGTGTACAGTCCCTCGTTCTGCTTGTTAACGTGAGTGATGAACAGGGAGTGACACCCATTTACTTTGAGAATGCGAATATTATCACTCTCCACCACAGGTTGTTCTAGGACACAAAAAAGTATGTTCAATCAGTGTTAACAAATCGCTCGTTTTCCATAAAAATTTTGTTTTAGGGAAATAAAGACTTAATCTTTATTATGATTATTATTATTATCTTACCACAATGAGTCCAGTTGACCTCAGGAGAGGGAGATCCACTGACTTTGCAATCAAATTGTGCAGAACGGCCCTCGGTAGCCTCCAGTGCCTCTAGTTTACGTGTAAAGAGTGGCTCCTTAGATGGAATCACCAGAAGATTAGCTGTGCAAATGAGCTCTTCTGTACCATGCAAACAAGAACAAGGACCACAGTTCATATTAATTAAATGGAAGCAAATAAGCATTACTGGGAATCAAGATTAACATAACATTAAAGAATAGGCAGCCTAATATTGATGTGTAAATGATGTAATATTCAGCTATGCTCAGTTTGGACTGTAGTTACGACTCCTACCTTTTGTTGAACTGATTTTGCAAGAATAGCTCCCACTATCATCTTCATGTACAGATTTGAACAGAAGACGGCATCGGCGTCCATCAAATTGCATCTTACAATCAATTAGTGCTGGCTGTATCAGCTTCCCATTGGCCAGCCAATCAATGTCCACAGTCTGTGGCCCAGTTATGAAGCATTCAAATAAGGCTATCTCTCCTGCCTTGACCTTCACATCCTGCATTGGTCTGGTAATTGTCAGAGATGACTCAGCAGGAGCTACTTGGCAGAAAAGAACAGTTACAAGTCATGTGTGCCATCCAAAGTTCACACCTCAGTTCAAAATAGAATTAGCAGTATACAGTTTTGCTATTCATATATAAAAATGGGCTAAAAAAAGATCTGAGACACTGATTTTATTTAAACCAAGAAATACAAAATAAAAATGCAAATAAGAGATTCTGTTAGTCACTAATCAAATGTAAGTAAATTTTGGCCATGATAGCTTGCAATCACTGCAAAACCTTCTAATAATGAGTGAGAGAGAGAGAGAGAGAGAGAGAGAGAGTTGTTTGATGACCTTCATCACTGGAAAATTCAGAGCCATTATTAATACTGTGCACTTTTATACATTCTTGGTTTTATCATTATATTAGCATTATCCAACTGAGCTATTATTTAAATTGTAACCAACAAAAGATGTTGATAAATGTGTTTCAGTTTGTAGATCCTCCGCAATGTAACTAGACAATTAGACATTGAGTATTTGAAAGGAAAGGGCTATTTGTCATAGCAACAGATGTCATGATGTAGTTTGATTATGATTTGCAAAATGTTCTATTGTACCATTACTTCACTAATCAACCATTAATTAGTTATTAGTTATTATGCAAATTATTAGTGGCACCTAGTGGTTAAAGTTGGTATGACATGGTAATTGTTAGCTAGCAAGGGTCCGAGCTCTGTGTTTTAGTCCAACCTAAGAGCGCTCCCCCGCTGTTGGGGTAGAAATGGGCTGTAGTTGCGGAGTTGGGGTGGCATAGGGATGCTGAAAGATTGTGAAGGTAGGACATGCTTGATTATTTAAGGGGTTCTCTCTTGTGCTGATTGGATAAATGGTGTAATTATTAATGATGTATTGGCCGAGTTAATTATCTGTGCGTGCTCCTCCTGAAATTTGTTTATAAAACATCACATCTTTTATACAGGTAACGAGCTGAGATTAGGAGCACTCTCTTAAAGGGAGTGCTCCTAATCTCAGTTTGTTACCTGTATAAAAGACACCTGTCCACCACAGAAGAAATCAATCAATCAGATTCCAAACTCTCCACCATGGCCAAGACCAAAGAGCTGTCCAAGGATGTCAGGGACAAGATTGTAGACCAACACAAGGCTGGAATGGGCTACAAGACCATCACCAAGCAGCTTGATGAGAAGGTGACAACAGTTGGTGCGATTATTCGCAAATGGAAGAAACACAAAATAACTGTCAATCTCCCTCTGACTGGGGCTCCATGCAAGATCTCACCTCGTGGAGTTTCAATGATCATGAGAACGGTGAGGAATCAGCCCAGAACTACACGGGACGATCTTGTCAATGACTTCAATGCAGCTGGGACCATAATCACTAAAAAAACAATTGGTAACACACTACGCCGTGAAGGACTGAAATCCTGCAGCGCCCGCAAGGTCCCACTGCTCAAGAAAGCACATGTACAGGCCCATCTGAAGTTTGACAATGAAGATCTTAATGATTCAGAGGAGAACTGTGGTCAGATGAGAATAAAATTGAGCTCTTTGGCATTAGCTCAAATCAGCCGTGTTTGGAGGAGGAGAAATGCTGCCTATGACCCCAAGAACACCATCCCCACTGTCAAACATGGAGATGGAAACATTATGCTATGGGGGTGTTTTTCTGCTAAAGGGACAGAACAACTGCACCACATCAAAAGGGACAATGGACGGGGCCATGTACCATCAGGGCCAGCCAGGGCATTAAAAATGGGTCATGGATGGATATTCCAGCATGACAATGACCCAAAACACACGGTCAAGGCAACAAAGGAGTGGCAAGAAGAAGCACATAGAGTGCCAGTCTCCAGACCTTAATCCCATAGAAAATCTGTGGAGGGAGATGAAGGTTCAAGTTGCCAAACGTCAGCCTCAAAACCTTAATGACTTGGAGAGGATCTGCAAAGAGGAGTGGGACAAAATCCCTCCTGAGATGTGTGCAAATCTGGTGGCCAACTACTCAAAACGTCTGACCTCTGTGATTGCCAACAAGGGTTTTGCCACCAAGTACTGTCATGTTTTGCGAAGGGGTCAAATACTTATTTCACTCATTAAAATGCAAATCAATTTATAACTTTTTTGAAATGCGCTTTTCTGGATTTTTGTTGTTGTTGTTGTTGTTGTTATTCTGTCTCTCACTGTTCAAATAAACCTACCATTACAATTATTGACTGATCATTTCTTTGTCAGCGGGCAAAGGTACAAAATCAGCAGGGAATCAAATAATCCCCCCCCCCCCCCCCACGGTACTCGTTTTATGTGTACCGTAATTTTAGATGTGTAGTGTAGTTAAACTTTTTATTGAAATTGTTGTTGTGAAGGGCTGCCTGATTACATCAAGTTGTTCCCTTACTAACAAAAACAATTCCTTTAAGCGGCCATTATTCCATGTCATAAAATTGCTATCAAGATCAGCACAATAAAACACGTTGTGGTACTGGATGTCAGTAATTTGATTCCACCCACTCAGACTTTCACAGTTCATTAGTGCACTTGGGTTTTATTTGCTAACGTTAATGTTGTCATGGCAGTGTAATGCTTGGCAACAGAAGAGACAATCTGCAGTGGATCTTGGCCAGTGAACAAACGCAGATGGCTCTGAATGAGATTTCTAAGAGACCACAGCTGGGGAGATAATAGATTTACCTTGTGGTCTCTGATCCAATCAAAGTTTTTCCACTTACGAAAGGCAGTGCCCCAGCACAGAACAAACACTGTGGCTTAATGGAAAATTAATGCTTTTTAATTAATTTTAATCTATTAAAGGTCTGTTTTATTCAAAATGATATGGTTGTCAGTCACACACGGATGCATAATCACAGATGACCAGATGATTAGTTATCAAACAAGATCTGAAGAAAACATCCTGGCATTTATCTAAACTATATTTCATCAGTTGTTAATTTTCAATTTTCAATCAGTGGCCTAAAAAGGAAACACTTTCTAGGCTTCTCCACTAGCCAAAGACAGCATAAGTACTTAGAAGAATAGTTTTAGGATTGCTAGATTGCTATTAGGCTGGTTAAGAGAAATCGATAAAATTTATTCTTTGTTGATTATACACACTTTTGCTAAGTTAAATAGTATTAACTGCTTTGCATGACTGTAATGTGTTTATATCACCATTATTATGCAATCAAATTGAAAATAATTATTGCTGGTCTTTGGTGATACTTGTTACTTTAATTAGCTTAATTTTAAATTAATATAAGATGAAAAGATTTTATGCTGTTGCTTGTAAACCTTTGGAAGACACTGCACATATAGTATGTATTTATATAAAATGCATTACTAATATGAAGCTCTTCTAGATTACACAATTTAAACAGCAGCATGACTTATTTGTTGCCTAAATATGACCATGTCCATGTAAACAGATCTGGGCAGATGCAGCAAAAACCTGATGATATTTACTTACAAACTAAGTAGATTTCCTCTGGATCTGCACAAATTTTACATTAACTATCTGGGAAGCGTTTCACAAGTTGAAGCCAGTGATGTTGTCTATATCATAAAGATGGTCTGTCTTATACAATTTAATGAATCTTAACCCATCAAACTGGTTAGTGAGTTGACAGAATTACCCGCCACAATTGATTTTCACCCACATTTGGTGTTCATTTCAAACCATGTTAAGATATATGTGACCCTGAACCACAAAACCAGTCATAAGTAGCATGGGTATATTGTAGCAATAGCCAACAATAGCCTACATTGTTAATTATCAATTTTTCTTTTATGCCAAAAATATTTAGGATAATAAGTAAAGATCATGTTCCAAGAAGATATTTTGTAAATTTCCTAACATAAATATATCAAAACTTAATTTTTGATTAGTAATATGCATAACTAAGAACTTAATTTGGACTTCAACATTTTCTCAATATTTTGATTATTCTGCACCCTCAGATTTCAGATTTTCAAATAGTTGAAGCTCAACCAAATATTGTCAGGACATTGTCATATCTTAACAAACCAAACATCAATAGAAAGCTTATTTATTCAGCTTTCAGATTATGCATACATTTGACCCTTATGGCTGGTTTTGTGGTCCAGTGTCTCCACTGTTACTTGTTATAGCATTAAGCCCCGTTCACACCAAGAACGATAACTATAAAGATCACTTAGATAAAGATATTAGTGTCCACACCAGCGAACAATATCGTCTATTTATTCTAAGCGCACGCTCGTCTGCCGCTTTAACTTCTCAAGCTCATTATAGCAGGATGGATTCTGATTGGTGTCAATGTTTGTAACACGCTCTCACTCCCAATTCGTCACATATTGACGCTTGGTCAGGATCCCTTTCCGTCACTTTTTGACGTACAGGGTACCCCTTTAGCGTAATTTTTCAACGTGCAGGGTCCTCCATTGCTTTAAATAAGACACACTTGCGAAAGGTACTGGGAATTTTATCATCATGATTAAATTATATATTGGGTAATAATATTGCTATTATTGCATATAGGCTATATTGGGGTGTGGTTTTTCAATGTAAACAGTCACAACAGTTTTATTTATATTACACTATTTACACATTTATGAGCACATAACCCAACCCCTGCCCCTAAACCTACCATTTGTCAGTAAAAAACATTTACAGTCTATGGTGCAAATTTAAAAAAATGCCGCCAGAAGAAGCCTTACGTCAGCCTTGGAAATGCTACTGGCTCTTGTATGTCTCGTGACCGATTGCGTCATGCGACGGCATGGGATTATCTTTTTGAATGAGATGTGAGCGCGTTAACGGTGTGGGATCATTTTCAGCGATTAAAACCTTCTATTTTACTCTCTTCTTCACATAAAGACATCGCATGGCTTCCGAAGGACTTGGAATGCAACACAACTTGTTTGTAATGCTTTTATACTCCTTGTTTATGGTCAGTTTTTGAAATCAATACCTGTGACTGCACTTATATTTGTCTAAATGGCTGCCCACTGCTCCGGGTGTGTGTTCATGGTGTGTGTGTGTTCACTGCTGTGTGTGTGCACTTTGGATGGATTAATGCAGAGCGCTAATTCCGAGTATGGGTTACCATACTTTGCCACATGTCACGTCACTTTCTATTCACTATTAAGTGTTTTATATTGTTCAGAAGTGGGTAGGTTTAGGTGCTCCAATGAAAGTAAAAAATGTATATAAAATTATTTCTATTTTTTACAAATGCATGCAAACCATTAAATTAAGACAAACAACTGAAAACAACAGAAGACTTTGCACGTCGAAATGTGATGCTAAAGGGGTACCTTGAGCATCAAAAATCAACACCAAAGAGGTCCTGATCAAGTGTCAATATGTAATGAGTTGGGAGTGAGAATGTGTTGTTTTTATCGTCTATTAGCTGTAAAAAATGTTTGTTTGATGTTTGATTCCAACGATATAGTTTTTCTGTGCATTATATCACATTATTCTGTGATATTTTCTTTATCATTATATCTGTGGTGTGGACTGCTATTCTTTAATACTGAGAATGCTTTTTAGAACTATATCTTTATCGTTATCTTTATAGTTAAAGTTCTTGGTGTGAACGGGGGTTTAGTCCTACAAGAGAAGATACCATCATGAGGATGATCATAAGGTAATTTTAAAGAGCCACATAACAAGCATTTAAATAATACTGTAGCTTAGGTCTGAATATCTGACCTCTGGGAACAGGTTTTCCCTTTATGACGCACTGAAGCATCACCATTGATCCAGCAGCTACCTCTTCATTCTTAACTGGAGGTTCAGACATGGGGGCCTCTGCTGAGTCCTCTTCCACAGACATGTAGGAATCATTTGATGGGTCTTCTAGAAGGATCAGGTAACGATTGACCAAGTGACAATAAGGTAACATACTGTATCATGAACTAATGGTTATAAATAACTGATCTAAATTTAAACATTATTCTGGAAACACAATAAAGAATTTTAATATGTTGCTCTATTATGGCAGACATAGCAGTAATGCAGTAAAATAGGCTTCAAAGATGTGTCTGATCTTTGAGTTCTAAAGGAGTATTCGGTGTTCAGTACAAGTTAGGATCAATAGTTAAGGCAGCATTTGTGGCATGTTGATTACCATAACCTTTTTGTTAAACTATATAGAATTTTACAACTTTGTTGTAAACAGAATAATTAATGTAAGTGCTTGTATAAAATTCTAAGCTGCACATGTTTACCTTTAAATTCTCCAAAAATTGGCCACATTTGCTTCTAAATTCAAAGTTACTTTTGTGGTAATCAGCACTTTGCCAAAAATTATGTTGATTGCTCTTGAAGTGTATTGAACCCCAAATATTTAGCAATTTTATTTATGAACATGAATCTAATAAACTGCTTGTAAGATTTACAAAAGCTTGCATTACACTTTATATTTAACCCTGTGGGTTTTAAGAAATAATGGCGTATTGGAAGAAGTTTTACCTCTGTGTCTTCTGGTTATTTTTCCTTCATGTTTGTTAACTTCCTTTTGACATTTCTCTGCTTTATGTGCCTCTTCATCCACAGGCTTATTTTCAACCACAATTGTAGGTATGGACATTTTAGGTATAAGCGATGAGTCTTTTTTCTCCTCTCTTTCCTTAAATGACTTTGGGAGCACGGAAATTGAACCAAACAACCTTGGAGGTTTTTGGGGTGCTTGCACCAAATCCCCTTGCATTATGGATTGAGCAGGTGGTATTTCTACAGGTGATTTTGGTAATTTACTGGACATATTTGTCCTTGGCACCATTGGTGAACACTGTCCTGGTATTTTACTGAAAGTGACCTTTTCATTGATGACTTGCCTGTCCAACAGCCGCCCGGGCTTAGAATGTTTCCTCCACTGGCTTTCTGTAATATCAGGAGGTGATTTCCTTCCAGGTTGTTTTGATTCATCTGCTAGTTTCTTTTTCTGTAGTTGTGGTGATTCCTCCTTTGGCAAGGCTGACCATCTTTCTTTTGATTCTGGCAAATCCTTTGAATAAGTAGTCTCTTCAAATTTCTGAATTACCTGGGCTGGAACTGAATCAGTGTTTCCAGTGGACTGCTTGTCAGTCTGGGTGAGCTGATCCATTGAAAAGGATTTCTTGATATTGGACTTTCCAACAAGTTTTTTTATTCTGTGAAGCTCTTCTGAGAGTTTACTTTGAAAATGTTTCTGTACATAGGTTGACTGTTCCTCCAGAGAGGATGCTTTCTGCTTGAAGAAAGACCTCTTGAGTGCCACATCACTCTTGGAGTTGTCTTGGAGCTTTCCAGATTTACTCCTACTATCTTCAGAATTGCAAGATGATGTTCGATTGAAGCCCCATGATAGTCTCGATGAAGACACCTTTGGTATGTTACTGCTGTGTCTTTGTTCCTCAAAAGCTCTCACTTTGTCTAAGATTTTGGAACTTGACTGTGATGCTTTTGGAGTTTGGAAGGAGGATTTATCTTGGGAACCACTGCTTTGTGATGGAGCTGAGCTTGAGATTTTAACAGGCAGCTTGGCTCCATTTATGGCTGTTTTGGTGCCATCGTGGGCAGTTGTTGTATCAGTTGTTGGCTCTACATCACTTAGGGTAATGGTACCTTGAGCATTTTGGAATGGCTGGGTTTGGACAAATGGAGATGTTTCCCTTTTTATAAAGTCCAACTGGTCCCTGAAATGAGGGTGATTGTGGGAAATGTTGCATTATGACAAAAAAATAAAAACACTAAAATGGCAAAATGGGTGATTTTTTTTTGTTTGTTACTAGTGCATTTTTTGAGTGAAAAAAAGCAAAATGGTCAAACATAGTAAAACATGCACTGGAAAACATACCGTGTTGAAAGATGTAAAATATTGTTGGAGATAAATAAATCTAAATTAGACTGCCATAAGAATACAAATGTCACACACAAAGGCATGCAAAAAGGTTTGTAAGAAAAAAGCCATATCAAAAAATGATGCAAGAGGAGTCAAATGAAAGTAGGAATAATTAAAAAAACATAACATGGCATGGTTGACATAAAAGTCCCCAATAAATGAAGAATAGGGTAACAAAAACTATTTTAAAAATGTTTCTTTAGACCTGTAATCTAAATTGAATGCATTTATTTTGTGCCACCTTAATTCAAGTTACTTTATGGTTTTTTATATCCAGTGTGCCAGCACTCATTCTTGAACACTGTAAATGGAAAAGGTCCTTCTTCGATAGAGGCTCAAAACACTGCCATAGTAGTCACTGGCTAAGGACATACTCTCCTCTGAACCCAATGCCACGTAGTACACACTTATTTGTGAAGCCCTCACAAGAGCTTCAATCCCCAGGTGTCTGACTGGAGGGCTCTCAACACACCCAGCATTTGCTTGCCTGCTAGGTGAAAAGGGATCCTGAAGACCAGGAGCTCTAGAGCCCAGGGTTTGCATCTCCCTCTCCACTACTGGACCATCACCTGGGATATGTGAAAGCACTGCTCTCCCCCTGCCTGAAAATACATAATGTTCTGTTAATGGAATATTATGTTATAGCTTTTTTATTATTATTATTATGTTAGGCTTTTTATATTATGTGAAAGGTTTTTTTTTTTAAATGGTTAATTTGATGGATGGATTAATTTTAATACATTTATGAATTCTGAACTTTGTTGGAGGGTTTACCAATTAGTTTGTCTTGCAGTGAATGATTCTGAAAGGCATTTCCATTGTTTGAGTATACTGTCATTGGGAAAAACACATTGCTATGCTTTGTGGCCAAATGTGGAAATGTAATTTATGCTACAAACTGAATATCGCTGAAGGGGGGAAAAACACCCAGTATGTTCTTACCGGTGGGTTGACTGTTGATTGCCTCCTCCTGGGGGGGCATGAACTGTTCCTTCATCTCCATGGAGACCTGAGGCTCTGCACTTTCATCCTCTGTACTGTTTGAGTCTTAAGAGAGTAGGCAAGGCATGTTGAAATGTATTGGTATGATTTTTAAAATAAAATTAAATGTTTTCTTAATGAACTAGCTGCAAGAAATCGCTGGAGAAAAAAAAAAAAAAACTTTGATACCTTTGTATCAAATATCCTTCTTAAAATAATAAACACTCCAATGATCTTACACATACTTATTTTTTAAAATTAGTCATAAAATATAATCAGTAACAGTTGCCCAAGGGCTAGCACGTTAGCTTAGCATGGCGTCAAAACACTACATTATATGAGATATTATACCATGTTTTTGCTCTAAACTAAATTTAGTTTTCTTTGAAGCAACCTCCCTATGTGATCTGATCTGCCTTTCTATCAGAGAAAGAGTCAAAAGTTTAAAGTATTCTATACTGTGATTATGCCAAAAGCACTATATTATACCCGAGATTGCTAAAACAAACATGAACACTATATATCGTCTTCATGTTTTATCATTCAAAACGGTTCTCTTATTTAACCACTACAGCGATGGCTGGATGTCTTAGTCCATGTAAGAGATTTCCTGGAATGTCATAAGTTTTATGACTTCTATGAGTCTCACTTGTGGTGACTTTCTGCTCGAGGGTGCCCTCCGGCTACGAGTATGAATGAAACAGATATGTTTAATGCGCCATAATGCATATATATTTTTTATATTATATAAATATAAATATATTTTTTTTAAGTAAATTTAAGTGATCCATCAATATTTCTCCAGATGTGCAGACATTTGGACTAAAAGCCCTGAGGGATGATGTCTAATGAAACGCTTTTTCCCCCTCATGGATACAGCGGAGGCTCATATGTCATATTAAAGATACAGAATCTGTTAAAGTACAAGTACTTTCAAAAACTGTTATGTCTTTTCCTGGATATAGCATGACAATTTCAGATAATCTCTCTCTATAGATTGACAGAAAATAGATTGAGAGAAAGAAGGAAAGAAAGAAAACCATGCTGTGTGCAAGCCTTACTTTTCCCATAACAAATAGTGTAGAATTTAAGTTTATGAAATTAAACTAGATCTCTGAATGAAAACCTACAGTATACTTTACAGTTATGTATATAATTATGCATGGTTGCAAACCCAAATCCATTCACAAACCCAGTAATGAAAGGCAAGGATCACAGAAATGGATAACAATTACCATTGCTTTGCTTCCTGCACAAGCGAAAAACTTCACTTCCATAACGGCAGCAAGCAGAGGTGGACAAGAGAAGACTGTTACTATAGAAACCAATGTCTGCAGACATGCACTTGTGTGGGAGCATATACATGACACACACAAACATACACACATATCCACAATTACAGGCTAAATTTTAAAAATTGTATTATTGTACAGCTTCAATCAGCATTGCATTCCTTAAGGATACCCAACAATTTGTGATGTCAACATTTAAAAACCAATGGATAAAAATGTATTATCTTTTTTAAACCTGTTTAACCATCTACGTCATGATTATTCTGCAAAACATATCCATTCTGTAAAGTTGTGCACACACTTCCATTGTTGTATTTTTGTCTACAAATAGGTTTGTGATTTTTGACTTTTTACAGTTTTGTCGTAAGCAAAACACACCATGTGTGAATCTCCCAAACGTCCAGCTAGAATGCCCAGCTCTCTGGAAAGACAAAAAAATAATACACAAAAGGCTGTCTGTTAATTTTGGGAAGTGTTAAATAGTTTTTAAGCTTGTTTGTTGCATCCATAGGGTTATGCTAGTGGTGTAAATAATTTGGTTTTCATTCAACAGTGTACAATCTATACATAAATATATCATGATGACACAAGGCAGAAATTAAACAAAACCTATATGAAGACTTATGCTTTTTCCCTCCTTTTTCAATTCTCATGTTTGCAGGCTTGCAGCATTTCAAAAGTACTCCTATGTTGCTACCAAGGCAACTGGGTAACGTTGTTGTCACAGTGCCTAAGAAATAGTTTATTGCCCATTTTAAAGGCAAATCACTGAATATGTACTGAATATATATAGTGACATCAGGTCTGTTTGTTTCAAAGTCATTGTATTGGTTGTATATAAACCGTTAGACATGAGGTAGCTGGTAGAATACCTTAAAAAAAGGAACTACAACTACATCACTTATTTTACATTGCTACATTGTAAGTGTGATTTGCAAATCCAAGAAAAATCCAATACAATCCAAGAAAAAGTCAAATTTTGTAGTTTGTGAAGTGTATGACCCTGGATAAAATGGTTCAACTCACCTGAAATCTTTTCTTTGACCAGATTTTCTTCATGGCCTCAGATAAACTTAATCTATCTTTCAGACTAAACAACAGAGCCACCTGCCCGTGTTTCTGCAGAGAATACCACTGTCTATTTCTAATCTGAATCCTGGTTATTATCGACTCCTGTGTACACTCCTAATAGTCTCAGTTATGTCGCTGTCAGAGCTTTTACCTCAGAAAGAATGTACCAAAATCCAGAATTATGCAAAAAGCAATAGAAACAGTACAAACATCCAATCATGATCCTCATGTGGCAAAAGATAATTCATGGGAAAAATTAAAAATCCCCTCAAGTAAACAACAATATCCAAGTTGTTTTGGATCCCCTCCAGATGCTCTTGAATGACAAACAGAAATCCAAGTGATAAGATATTCCAAGGCACAGCAGGAGGTGGAGGTCAGCTTGGTCCTATTCACAACAGAAGGGGTGAAAAATCTGTCTTTCACAGACACCCACTTGCATTCTTTCAATCCCCTTTGGAGATAAAGAAAGGGGGAGTGGTAGAGAAAGAGAAACAAATAACAAGCGGCAGCTAATAAAAGAGGCAGATCTTAGTGCAGTCAAAGCAAAAACAACATTGTCAGCTGCCTGAGTGTGCTATCTCTCTTTCTCTCTCATCTCTTCCTTTGTCTGTGGTGCTGGTGTGAAGAGAGAGAGACTATTGGTCTCAGCGCAAAGCATTAATTATATATTCTGTCAGGCTGTGGTGACGTCACACTATTCCCATGTCGATGGTGCTGTTGCTGGAATGGGAAAGAAGGAAAGCTGAGACAGAGCATTAACTTTTTTTTCTTTTGCTATAATGAGCTCATAGCATCCTTTCATTCAGTCTACACAATGCTAATTGTATATGCTTTATTTTCTCTATGTTTACATATAATTCTGTGTACTGCACGGAGAATGACATTCAATCTTTACCTGGTAGACATGTCAATGAAACCACGTCTACTTAGGCCTGCCTCAAAACAGAAAAATGTATAGTTGAAGCACTGACCTTATTATTTTAAATTTAGCTGGAGTTAATGTCTATTTCTATTTAATTTTGTAAATGAATTCAGTAGCTTTAAGTTTAAATTCATTTGCTAATTTTATTATATTTTTCAATAAATCTAACAAAAGAGACTGAACCAGATGACTGTGTTAACATAAGTGTTGGGATATTTGGGTAAACAGAGCTTATGCTGCCAAAGTAGCAGTAAAAAAAAAAAAAGACTAACATAGATGTAGAAGATGGCACAATGATAAAGCAGATAAATTGATGGTAAGGATATATCTCACAATGAAGATTAAGAGGATCCACAAGGGAGTCATAAAGAGAACACTGCAGCTGGAGAGTACAAGACTAGAAAACAGAGGTAAGTGTGAGGTGAGAATCCAGCGGCTCCTGTCCTGCTGGAGTTGATGGCAGTAATTTCAGAGCAACCAGGAGCCAGTTATGTAAACTTAGCAATTATGTTAAGATTGTGTCTTAAGAACTTAAGCCAAATCTTAGACCAAATTAGACCAATCTACCTTTATGTAACTGAATTCAAAACGTTATGACCAGTCTCAAAGAAAAAATAGATTCCTTTTTTAGACTAGTGTAAGCAGTTTATGCAACCGGCCCCAGAAGACTTCCTGGATTTTGTCCTTGGACTCCCAGACAGCAACATAGTTTTGGCCCAGATCCGGCCCACATCTGGCCCATGTGAAATCCATGCGGGCCAGATGAGGGCCGGATCTGAGCCGACACTGTGCTTGTGCCGCTGGGACAGAATGGCCCTCACTCTGGATGTTGAAGCATTATGTAGAAGCATTATCCAGACTGAGCAGGAGTTCTGAATTGAGCTCATGGAAAAGTTCTGAGATGATGCCTGTTTTTTTTTTTTTTGCAGCTGGAAGGCTTGAGCAGCTTCAGTAGACCAGGGAAAAGTTTTCGTTGGTGAGTGGAGTTGACATTCAGGATGAATAGTCTGTAAAAACGTTTGAGAATCTGAAGAATGTGTTGGAGTTCTGAGAGATGTTTGGAGCAGACTAGGATGTAATAGCTTGCACTTCTTCAGGGACTATCTAGAATGCCATAATGTATCCCAGGAAGTGGGTGGTGGTTCAGTGCATCTAGCTTTATGTTAGAAGTGATGCTCTTGTAGGCGATGGAGGGCTAGGCAGATGAACATGATTGGAGAATGAGTAGGGTTAAATCAGGATATTGTCTACGTAGATGATGAGGAAGCACTGAAGTTAGTACCAGAAGATTTAATCAATGAACCTCTTAAAGATGGAAGGTGAGTTGGAGAGCCTATACAGATTCAAAAAGTATTCATAGTTCCCTAGAGTGAGGAATGCATATTAGTGGTTCCTGACATTAAGCTTGTTGTAGATGTGAGCACCATCTAAAGGGCCACTGGAACCATGGGTACATTGATATCATATTATTGAGGGCATGGCAATGAATGCAAGGTTTTAGTCCACCATATTTTTTGGCCACAAAGAAGAAGCTGGATGTAGATGGAGAAATTGAAGGGTGGATGTAGCCCCGCTTGAGTGTCTCTTCAATGTATTCCACATGGTTCATTCAATAAATCAATTGTGGGGTAGTACTGCACGCGACAGTATGTCGATGGCACAGTCCCAAGAATAGTGCTGTGGTAGCTGTGAGGCTTTCAGCCTTTAGGAAATTGGAATATGCCATTCTTTCCATTTTGAAAGAGGAAGATCAATATACATAGGCTCTTCAGACGGTTTGGAAAATGGAGGAGAGGACAAAAGAGAATGGATGGGTTTGTATTTATCTGACCGTTATTACCTTGTGACAAGGCATACTATACCTAATGCTTCAAGGCCCTCAAGGCCCAACAAAACCTACCCAAATGTTCAACTAATTGAATGCATATATGAAATTAAATACAGGATGACTAGTTATGTCACATCAACATCAAGCACTCTCCCTCCACCAACATAGTGCTCACTCTCCCCAGACTATTAATTATCCACACCTGTTCCATGTTAGCTGCAATCACGCACTGCATTTAAACTCAACCTGGACATTCAGTCAGCATCTGGTATTATTAGCTGTGGTCATGCCATGTTGTAATTACTATCATTTCAAGATGATAAAACATGATTTTCTACATAGAGCTGACCCACTTCAGAATTATGTGTTCCTTTGGCAACACTATCAGCGGCAAAAACTGCACATGCTAGTAGAACTCATAAACCAACAATGAAAACCAACCAATGAAAACATGACACATGGAACAAAGGAACCAATTAGAACAAAACACATGAACTAGGGAAGCACAAGGGATCACAGATTTGGAGACACAGGATCACTTGATGGGGAATAAAGACATGAAAACATAATACACAAGAACCAAACAACAGACGTGACAATAACCTAGAATACAGTCTGACTCTTCATGGACGTATAAGATTCCCTCCTGCAGTTAGTCTCACCGCCACTAGGTAGCACAACCTTGCTGTCCACTCTTTAGTTAAAACTGTTCATTAAGCTAATTCATACCACCTGTTTTTGTGCTGTGTTCAGTTTTGATCCTGCCTTGTAGAGACTACCTGAGTTCAGGAAGGCTAAGTGTTGTCTGTTGCCATTTGGCCTATTTTTTTGTAGACAGAATTTAATATGATTCTACAGCAGTCCATAAGCCTCCCCTGTCTTTCCAGCCTCACGATCTTCCTCAATTAAGGCCACCAGAAGGTTTCATTACCCAGTGTAACTTTCTTTTCCAGTTGCAGCCTAACAGTGAGTCCTGAGGGCAGCCCTACATCGCATCTTATAACCTGAGTTAAAAAATAAGCTGGTCTGGAGAGACCCAGCTCCTGATTTAGAGTTGATTGATGTGGACATCAAAGTGGGCAACCGCATTCAAGATCACCAGGGCAAGCGGCATCATGATATTTGACTGCCTGAGCTGCACACCTCCACTATTTTGATTGAATGTCCCCCACTGATCAGGTGCTCTGAGGAGCTTATGCAACTGGAGAGGGCCTGGTCCATATAGACATATCTTTCCCAAACTAGACCTCCGGAATGCATACCATCTGGTCAAGATCATTGCTCGGTGCAGAATCTTTAATTCAAAACCCACATTTTTAGATTTTGTAAAAAGTAGTGGACAGTAGCCATTTGGTTGTTACACTTTAAAGTTTGGATAACTCAATGGCCTAATGGCAGCAAAATACCTTTACCTAAATGTTGTAAAACATCCAATTCACACTGTAGAGAACAACACATTTCAGTGCCCAGTTTTATGGCTGCCACAGTGGAGTAGTGTTTGCTACATTTTGATTGGATCTTGATGGACTAAAACAAACAGATTTTGTTTTGGCGTGTGACCACCATAAAAATTAATTAGGACCTCTGAATGCAGCAGCTGTGGCTGACACAAAGAAAAGCCACACAATTCCAACCAAATCCATTCATAACTACTGTATGTTTGGACGCCTTAAAATTGATATAAACTACAGCACACCCATTTCATACCAGATAAATTCCTATTCAGATAAATAAGTATTCTCATGTGACAGTTATCTGTAGTTCAACATTTCACAAAAATTCAGCAAATGAATGCATGCGTGTCAGTTCAAACCTTTCCATCATTGCGAAATGGATGGTTGTTGCAATTTTAATGCACCGGTTAAAGGAAACAGTGAGTAATGCATGTTTTAATACACTGTTACATAGGGGGAAAGAAGGCTGGGCCACAATGTGTGTGCCAGCAGCCAATCACAACACTGGAATGGAGAGGCAACAAATTTTAATCTCCTCCTCATCAAAAAAGGGATACCATTTCAGCAGCCTTCCCTTGTTCTGAGTCTCGGGTCTGTAAGGGGAGGACTGTAAGGGTCTGTCTGGAGTGGTTTGCCTCATAGGTGCCCCTCTAAGTGAGGGGAGCAATGCTAGCTCTACCAACAAGGGGAGCAACCTAACAGGGAGGCATAGAGAGGCCTAACAATCTGAGGCTGCTGAATGACAGAGCTCTGGAGAGCGGAGAACCCAATTCTCAGCATGAGAGGGAACTCAGGTGCTCAGAAGGGAGCAGCATGCTCATAAGTGATCCCCTATGGTGAGGAGAGCAGTGCTAGCTCGACCAACAAGGAGAGCAACCTAACAGGGAGGCAGAGAGAGGCCAAGCAACCTGAGGCCGCTGAATCACAGAGCTCAGGGAAGCGGAGAACTCAACTCTCAGAATAAGAGGGAACTCAGACGCTCAGAAGGGAGCGGCATGCTCAAAGGTGACACTCTACGGTGAGGGGAGCAATGCTAGCTCAACCAACAATGAGAGCAAACTAACAGGGAGGTAAGAGAGGCCTAACAACCTGAGGCTGCTGAATGACAGGGCTCTGGGGAGTGGAGAACTCAACTCTCGGAATGAGAGGGAACTCAGACGCTCCGGCGCCTGGTGAAGGCAATGCTCAAGCCATCCCAAAGGGTGAGGAGAGTACTGCCAGGCTCAGCCCACTCAGAGGTCACATCAGAGAGACAGCAGGCAGACGGCTGTCTAATGATGCTGTCATGGAACTCAAACAGTAAAGAGAATGGTACTGGCCCAGGGGCAGGTTCCTTCTGCTTACACTCTCTATCAGCAGATGATAGCACACTAGCTAGCCAGAAAACCCGCCGTAAGCCCTCCAAAGAGGTGGGCTATTACTTACACCCTAGCAGGGGGGAAACACACTTTAGGCAAGGGCTCAGGGAGATCGCTACTCAAAAACCCCAGGAAGGGGAGCAGTCCCTAAGCTAACACATAGATATCCTCAGATAGCCATGCACCTTTCCTAACTCCAGTGGCAGGTGTCCCTTGGCAAGAAACTGATAGTAATTTCAGGTCCTGAAATTGCAGTGCTGGAGACCTGATGACCAAGGAGGCTCCCACAGAAACCTACGACTGGGCCACACGATCCAGGGGTATGAGGCCGGGAACAGGGCCCTCATCCTAGCCTGGATCTAGTATTGATGAGTGAGGTCATCACTGCACTGAGTCGAAGGCAAGAGGTGAAAACACACAAAACAACAGGTCCCAGAATACTGCAAAGAATGGCTACACAATACCAGTGAACCGTATAACTGGATTGTACTCACTCATCCATGGTTCCTGCGAATGAGATCAGTCCCGGAGGCGAAGTCTGAAGAGTCAGGTCCTGACCATCAGTAAGGTACAGTAGTTTCTATGAAACATAGAACCTAACCAAAACATCATAAGTCCAGCATAGAGACTGGAATGTTTTTCAAGCACAGGTTTAAAGGTTCCCACCTAACCTCGGTCAGGTGGAATTAACGGTGGCTGCAGGGGAATTAGAGAGGGGAAGATGATGGCTTCACGAGTCGCGACACTAGCCTTCTGTGCCCATCTCTGATCCCCAGATGGAGATGGGGCCAGGACATCTGTGTTGTTCTGGCTCAGACCTGGACCTTCTTGGAATGAAGGTTTTGAAGGCCGCTGAGTACGCCTTCGCCTCCCTAAACTTCTCGACCACCATCTCGATGGAGGTACCAAAAAGTTCGGAAAGTGAAACTGGAGCATCGAGAAGAAAGCCCTTCTCTTTCTTCCCATTGTCTGCCAGGTCTTTCAGCAGATCAGCCTGGTATGCCTGAAGCACCGCCATCGTGTGCAACGAAGCGTCAGCCTGACTTGCTGCTGCGTATGCCCTGCCATTTAAGCAAGATCTTTCCTGAAGGGGCTTAGATGGCAAGGAGGGAGCCTTGAGAGAGGATGTCTCACCCACAGAGAGATAGCTGGCTATCGTCTCTTCCACAGGGGGCATCCCCTCATAGCCGTTTTCACGCATCCCCTTAATGTTAGCATAACTAGTATGCTGGAACCTATGAATTCGAGAGGAAAATGTCTTTTTTCCGTTCACTCTCAATGTCCGCATGGAGATCAGGAAGAAATGGAAGGCTCACTTGTGCTGGGGGACTATGGCCAGAAAGATAACGCTCATCGAGACGACCCCACTGCGCCACCATCTTGGCCCGCTTCCACGGCAAGTCAAGCCTCGCCATGGCACGTTCCATAACCTCCAACAGTTCGTCATACGCAGGGCAGGAGGATTGAGAGGGCCCAGTCTCAACTTCTTCGCCCTCAGACATCTCCTGCTCTTCCTGGGCATAACCCAGCAGTGCACTAGTCGCTGGATCAGATGATGTCAGAGTGATCGCATCTTCATCATCCAACAACTCACTCTCTTTAGCGGCCAACGAGCACGAGAAGGAAAGCCCCCTCTCTAACTCATCAGCCAGATCCGCCTGTGAGCCCCACAAGCTCATTCTCTTCCGTGCCTCGGCAACAGTGGGTCTTGAACAGCGGGAAGCAGAAAAAGAGAGACAGACGAGAGCTTTCTCGTAGAAAAAAGCTCACAGTGCACGCAGATTGCCCCTCGAGGACATCGCGTGCGTGCTCCTCGCCCAAACAAAAGACGCAAAGATCATGTGTGTCATCAGATGTCAAATAACCAGGACACGGATGCACACATCTCTTAAACGTCTTGCCAGTGCTCGCCATGGTAACAGTAGAAAATCGTTCTTACCAGTAAATTGCACGCTTCAAACAAAACAGTCACTGAAGACGAAGAAGAGAATGACGTATTTTCCCGGCGCCCCTTTATGCTGTGGTCGTGCCTGTAATGACGTCATAGGCTGTCGCCGGCCAACAGGTGGTGTTTTTGTATGTATGCTTCAGACACGAGTCACGCTGATGGCATTCCCCATAGCGACCCCTAGAGGACGCAGTTCGAAGTTCCCTTGAAAGGGAACTGATGAGTTGAATCAGGTGTGATAGATGAGGGTGACAAACAAAATGTTTGTCTAACCGCTGGTCTAGAGCAATAGTTTTCAATAGTTTTTTTTTTTTTTTTTTTTTTGCTCCAAGGCCCCCATCCTCTCCAAATCAATACTGCAACGTCCCCCAACCTTTTCTAATCACAAAACCTTTATATTATAGTGTTATTATTTTTCAGTTCCATGTAATTATTTTTAGTAAAACAAATCTTTTTTTGGGGGGGGGGCAAACATACTTTGCAAAAATGTCACTTCAGATATTCTTTACTGCAGAAAAGTATATGTAAAGCTCATTTATACCATAACTTTAACAAATAAGCACAAGTCAACTTGCCATGCCAAACAAGACCACAGGGAGATGCAAAAGGACTGCATATAAACTACTATACAGATCCATTAAGAATCACTAAACACCAAAATACAAATGAAAAATGAAAACATTCTGAATATGTGGAAACACAGCGGTCTGAAGGCGGGTTGACGTAATCAGTGAACTCTGTCAGAACAAGCGATCGTGTCTTTGTTTGGAGTGTCTGATGCCCATTCATAAACAGCACTGATCCTCACAAACTTCTCCAAAACACCATTCTTCAGCGAGAATCCATTATAGAACACTCACTGTACATTCATTTTGACAACTACATGACTAAACTGAACTGTGCGTTGAGAAACGGTTTGTTTGCGCATTAATAATAATGGATACACATTCAGGTGCTTTGCAGTTGGAAAGAATCATGGAGGACCTCAGCTTTCTTGGAGAAATTTTATTAAAGCCAAAATCTTGAAGATAACTTATTTTGAGTAAAATGCTCAATTCGTTGACAACCATATAAACATTCACAGTGCAATTTACATAGTCAGCTTGACAATTATTTTTCTTTTAAATACATGCTACTTTGTCATTCTAATTTGCATAAAACATACAAGATGCTTGAAATAGTTATTGCAGTTCTATATGCAGTTCAAAATGAGGTGATAAAGCATACCTGTCACAGCAGAAACTGCTTTCCCCATGTTTAAAGTTTGGTGTTAATGTTTAAAGGTGTCATGCCACATATGGAAATAAAAAAAAGTATTTTTGTTTTGTTTCAACAGTACAGCATGATCTGTTTATCTTTGTCACAAATCAGGAAGTAGATCGCTGTTCGGTAGTCAATCACAGCAGTCTGCGAGCTCCCTCAGTCATTCCGTTTCTCAAGCAATCGCCTTTTCCTCTTACCTTTTGCTAAAGCAACGTCTATGAGTACTTCTTATCATGTGAGAGAAAGAGTAAGTGGGAGAAACCTACTAGGACATCAGTATACATTCACAAGATGCAGGTCTCAGGAACTGCTAAGACCGAGAGTGGAGAAAGTATGAAACGTATTGATCCCAACAAACACTGCCCTCTGCATAGAAAGCTTCACCCTTTGAGGAAATGCAGAGGCTTTCGTGAGAAAAGCATAAATGATCGCAAACAGCTTTTGAAAGAGCATTACATCTGCTTTCGCTGTTGCTCCTCCACAGACCATCTCGCAAAGAATTGCACTGCTGAGATAAAATGTACAGAGTGTGGGAGTGCGGCTCATGTGACAGCACTTCACCCCTACCCACCTATCTGGAAATCTAAGTCATCCCCTTCCACTTCAGTGGATGGCGGGGAGGAGGACAAAGCAGAAATCCAGGAGATTAAGTCGACGTGCACTCAAGTATGTGGTGAAGGATTGAGTGCCAGAACATGTGTTAAGATCTGCCTTGTCAGTGTGTTTCCCAATGGCTGCAAGAAGGAGTCCAAGAGAATGTACGCCATACTAGACGAACAGAGCAATCGCTCCCTGGCGCGGTCGGAGTTCTACCCTCAAGACCTGTGCGGGGTGTTCAGAGACGGCGGGGAGGAGAGCCAGCGGTTACACTGTGGAGTCGATGGACAAGAAAATGAGCATTCATCTGCCTACACTCCTGGAGTGCAACCAAATCCCTAACGTTCGCACCGAGATTCCTACGCAGGAAGCAGCCTACCATCATGCCCATCTGAAGCACATCGCGGACAAGATTCCGCCTTTAGATCCGGATGCCGAAATTCTCCTCTTACTGGGCACATCTTACAAGTACACAAGGTCCGCGAACAGATAAGCAGCTCAAGAGATGCACCGTTTGCGCAAAGGCTTGATCTGGGATGGGTCATCGTCGGTGACGTGTGCCTTGGAGGTGCCCACAGAACACAAGAGGTGTGAAGCTACAAAACAGCCATCTTAGAGAATGGTCGTACGAGTTATCTTCAACCATGCAACAACCGGATCATAGTCACTCCAGCAATGCTTCTAACCCTCAAGACAGGTTCTGCACCTCCTCCTCCGTCAGGAAGCTTAGAGGAAGCACATCTCATCAGAGAAGAATGGAAGCAAGTTCAGCAGACATGTTTTGGAACAGTTCGAAACATGAATACCTCAAAACATTACAGATTTGGCACAAGTGGCAAGGAAAGAGGCCGAATCTCCAAAAAGGAGACATAGTTCTCTTGAAAGATAATCAAGCTAAGAGGAATCAATGGCCTACAGGCCTCATCATAAAAACCTTTCCAGGAGAAAATGGATTGGTTCGGAAAGTTCAAGTGGAAATTGCCAAGGACGGAACCAGAAAGACCTTTTCTCGGCCTGTTACAGAAGTGGTTTTGCTTCTTTCTCCAAAGACTGATTCCGTTAATTAATGTGGGTTCTTGAAAGACCCCAGGCGGGCAGTGTCATGCCGCATATGGAAAAAATAAAAGTATTTTTTTTTTGTTTCAACAGTACAGCGTGATCTGTTTATCTTTGTCACAAATCAGGAAGTAGATCGCTGTGCGGTAGTCAATCACAGCAGTCTGCGAGCTCCCTCAGTCATTCCGTTTCTCGAGCGATCGCCTTTTCCTCTTTCCTTTTGCTAAAGCAACGTCTGTGAGTACTTCTTATCATATGATATTAGGATAGTGTCTATTTTCATTTTTTGTAAGACTATTGAGACGGCTAAGTTTATCCTACAGATCACCGCCGTGTAGATAATCCGTGCTGTTTTCTCTGTCACGTGTATTTGGATTTAATATTAATATATATTTCATCTGTATTGTATTACAGTTTCACAATATTCTCAGTAAACTTTGTGGAAATGAATCACCTGTGTCCTGGAGTTTCTTGGGAGTGTTTAAGCTGAATGGAGCATAGGGGAAATGGCCTGCACAACTCAGAAATGTTGGGTATCAAAATTATCTATTTCCTATAAAGGGGAAAATAACATTATCACTACCACTGGGCATTAGATTTTATTTTGGTCAAATTTTGGTTTTATCAACTGGCTAGTCAGTTGTATTTATTAAACTTTAAGCATTACTGCTTGCTATGGCTGGGTGATATGACAATACAGCTATATGTTGATGATTATATAAAGTGTGAACAACTGAGTATTTTCTATATAATTTCTATATTGTAGTATGCAAATATATCAATGCAGGTTTTAGTTGGTAGGACTTGTTGGCCCGTTAGAGAGAATAAAAAATGGATAAATGAGTAACAAAGTGAGAGATGTGTTAATAAAAGTGCAGTATGCTGTGAAAGAGAACAAAATAATTCAGTAGGCCTACTTGCATTCTGACAGGCAGTTTTCTGTGCGCGCGCCCCGATACAAACTATATAACGATTATAATAAAGATAAAGGGTTTACTATAGGGCAGGTTTATAGGGCACCTTACACTAAGTGGCCTTAAATATTATGTACTTACATTTAAATTAATAATTTGATACAATGAACTTATTGTGTACATAAGTGTTTTTACATTACTTATATAAAAAAATACCTGCATGTAATTACGTCTGTAACTAATTTTTGTAATTACATTTGTAATTACACTGTTGATTTATCCCTTAGGCTGATAATACAGATGATCTAAGGGTGGTGAAGCTGATGATACATAGGGGAAATTTTTGAACAATGTCACTGGGCAACTTTGAGCAATGTTGAAATCAACAGGCAACCAGGTGAGACACAGGGCCCATGACCGATTTAAAGTATCCAGATTGAAATTTGTTACCCATTCTCAATGGGAAAGTGCCCAAGCAACATTGCTCGAAACATTGCCCAGCAAAACTGCTCAAAAAATTGCTTCATGTAGGCTATCAATAGCTTAACACCTTAACCCACCCTAAAACCTACCCATACCACCAAATCTGTCCCTAAACTTACCCGTATCCCCCCTCAATAGCAGCAGAAGTGTTTTACAATACAATATGAACACAATAAGTAAACTGTACTTATTTTCTGAAGTGCATAGTAGTTAAGGCAACCTAATATAAAGTGGGACCAGATATAGTTCTAAAAAACAGTTTTAAATCTAAACAAATGGCAGTGTCCACACCACAACTATAATAATAATGGCACAAAAACATGATATTGTTCAAATCACTTTCAGAGCAATTTTATCCTACTGATGAATGATAAAAACTTTGACAGCCAATCAAAATCAATTCTGTGTTATAGAGCTTGAGCATTTACAGTGACATAATTGCAGCACATGCTTAGGATACACTCATGAAGTTATCTTTATATCATTCTTGGTGCGAACAAGCCTTAATGGTACTTCGCTGGATGGTCAGTTTTCACATGTATTTTATGTATTTTCAAAATAAAAATACTGTATTTGTATTTAAATAAATTTTTCCACGACTCAAACTCAAAACTCAAAACGTACTTTGGTGTTATATGTGAGGGCCCTCTACAGAAATGTTGTTTCATATTAAATCTAAAAGGGGATTAGACTTTTTTATCACAACTGTATCTATCACAAACTGTCAAGTCCCGCTTTGTTGGGTCTCATTTGATAAGTCTCTTTGATAAGTCTCATCCTAACTTCCTTTTTAATCTAGATATGTCTGCACGTTGAAGAAAACTGATCTTGTCACAAGTAGGGAGGCAGATTGAGACTTACACATCGGTTTTGTGTGCCCCACTGACCCCTCAACCCACACCACCAAAAAAAGTGTCAAATATGCCAAAACCATGCTTTTTTCCATAAATGTTGTGTGATATAACCAGTTTGTGAGCTTGATCAACATACTTTGGTTTTACAAACCTAATCAGAGCAAAGTCCTGATATATAGCACATCTGAATTGGTACTGCCTCAGATAAAGAATTGAATTCAGAATCTTGTACAAACCTAACTCACCTTGTTCTTTCTCCTTCCTTGGACCAACAGTTCCCCTTCTCACATTACTCGGAGCATTCCTCTGATCAGACAACTTTTGACTTATCATGGCTTCCAGTATGATGCTCTCATTATCCCCAGACCACAAAAATGAAGCTTATATTTTTCCCATTATAGTGGGTAAATTTCGCCCTTTCATCTGGGCATGTTTCTCTTACTAAACTCAGAACTCACTGATGTTGTTGGGAGAGTCCAGTGGTCTATTTTGAGTGGTATAATAAACCCTGAGAGGACCTCTCTCACACTCTGCCTTTCACTAATACCATCAGATTATCATGAAGGCATATTCAATTTTTGGCACAGCTCTAAAGCATAGCTCTTTGCTCTATCTGTAAAATTCACAACAAAATTATGGAAAACAAACAAAAAAAAATCTCATACTCGTATGTTTATCCTATTTCTCCTCCTTCAGGTGTACTTCTCCAGCTACTTTAAGACATTCTTTGATCCACTTTATTAGTTGTCATATAAAATCTATATTTATTTTATTAGTTAAGCCAGGAAATTATCCACTGTGATTTTCATTTAGCAACATAAAATAAATTTCTGAGTGGATCAATGATGCTTTGTAATTCCTTAACTCTTGTTCAGATTTGTTATCATTGTGGGTCTAAATAAAAACACAGGCATCAGTCCAACACAGCCACATCTATAATTGAGAATGATGTGTGGCAGAGTAACAGTAAATCTGTAACTGGAGCTCTGGCACATTCCAGGCTGTAAATACCCAGAGATAGACGGAGAGAGAGAGAAAGACTGGTGAGAAGAGAACAGGATGAGATACACAGTGCCTAAAAGAGAAAGAGTGAGAGGTGCTGAGTGTTCTGACAGCTGATGACCCTGCGTAGTCATAGCCATTGACTGTGTTGTAGTTGGTGTGTGGCTCTTGTGTATTTTAGATTCAGAACAGCAATAACTCGCAGAAGTGGGACTTAAATTGTTTTGGAAGCATTGAAGTTTACACAGGGGTACCCCTGTTATTCAAAAAGAATAAAATGAGCCTTTCTGGTGTAACACTTTACAATAAAGTCCCATACATTAGCATTAGTTTTATAAATAACAAACTAACAATGATCAGTATAGTTTTTAAATTAATTTATTATTTTTTAAATCTTATATGTATAATAATATAATTATTCATTTTTTGTTCATGTAGTTCACAGTGCATTTACAAATATTATTAACAAATACAACTTCTGATTTTAAAACTATAACTAGTAAATGTTGAAATGATAATTTATTAAGAATGATCATTTATATTGACCAATGTATGTTGTTTAAACAATGGAAACATATTGTTATAGCTTATTGTTATAGTGTTAGAAATAGTATAATCATATTTACACTCACAAAAATGTTTAAAATTGTACCTTTAGGGATACAACAGCTTGTCATCTTAAAGGGATATTTCATGAAAAAATAAAAAATCTGTCATTAATTACTCACCCTCATGCCGTTCCAAACCCGTAAGACCTTCATTCATCTTCGGATAGAGAGCAATGCAACAACGAAGTTAATTGTGTTCCAAAGATGAATGAAGGTCTTATGGGTTTTAGATCAACATGAGGGGGAGTAATTAATGATAGAATTTCAATTTTTGGGAGAACTCTCTCTTAAAAGGGTCATCTTTGTACCTTATATAAAGGTTTATATCAGTACCTTAATGGTACATGTTGCTACTCTAAGGTACTAATATGCTCAATTTAGACAAAGTAGATCAGGTACAATGTTTTCCCTTTAAGCTGTTGTACTCCTAAAGGTACTGTTTTTTTTTTCTTTCTGACAGTGTAGGTTCAGAACCACTGAAAGAAATAAAGCCATTATATGCTGTACATCATACCAAGAGAGTCAAGAAAGGGTAACCCCTCCCCCATCACATAAAGGGAAACTTATCTCAAACCACATAGTCAAACTGGCTTCAAGCAGACTTGGGAAATCTTTTTTTTTTCTTCTGCAAAGTTTTGTATTTACTCTTAGGCACATACAGTGCATCTTACCTTCTCCAAGGTCCAGCACAGCAAGGACAGCACTGGTCCTAGCTTCACCCAGGGGATTAACAGCCACACAGGTGTAGAGACCTCCATCCGCTTGCTTACAATCTCGTATCCACAATCCGTCATAATCCTCATGATAATGATCATTTATCAAAGGGTCGTCATTATGGTACCAATGCAGTGTGGGTCTTGGGTTGCCTCCCACAGACACCCTCAGACGGACATCACATCCTGCAGCAACAGCAGCCCACTTCAGCTTTCGGAGGAACACAGGTGGAGCTTCGGCAGGGGACTGCTCCGTCAATTTTTCTTGAGTCGGGGAAATCATGGCACTTGAGTTTCTCTTCACCCACTCAGATTTTTTCATTGTGATTATTATATTGAGAAATACTGTTAAACTTAATCTTTTGAACTGAGACAAATCCTTTGGTGGCCACTGACTTGTTGAGATATGATGTTCTCCAATTTGTTATAGGCTTTCATCATGAAACTTGTCTGTAATCTGCAAAAATAATTCAAAGCGATGGTATTTTGAAATTTAGCAATTATATTTAATTGCAGACTGTCTGATCAGAAAATTATATAAGCAAATACAAAATTATAATGTGCAAATAACATTAAAATACATCTAGATTTGATTATAATTTAATATAATAATTTGCGGGATATATTGAAAGAAATATCATTTTAAATTTAAATTTCATGTACACTAGAATAAGGAACTGTAAATTTTCAAGGCAAATTAAGCCCTACGTCATACCTCCTTGTACCAAAATCCAATTAACAGTAAAAAAAACCCCCAAAAAACAATAAGAAAGAGAAATGTTTTACCCCAACACAATGCTTCTGAATATCTTCATTAACTGCAGCTTAATCTTTAAGCCTTCTCAGGGTCATATAGTATTAGTCCAGTACCAGGGTCTGTTTATACAAGAGAGGGTAATAGAGTGTTCCTTCCCTCTTTTGGATTGTGACTGTCTCTCCCAGCAATCTACCATCACGTCACATGGCCCCTTGCTGACTAGATGGTAGAGTAGCTCAAGTCATTTAAAGATCTAACACGTTCCATTCTCTCTTCTACCCCCCTTTATCTTTCCTTCCATGCCCTTTATACTACACTGACTCCCTGTAGAGGTGACAGGCGACTACCACCAGCTTTCAAGTGACAGCTGGAGCAAGGGTAGTTGGAATTTTTTTAGGACGTCCCAAAGCCTTATGTAATGCTTTTACTATGAGATCTGAGTGTTTAATAGAGTCATGAGATTTGTGAGCAAGTCAAAAAGAGATGTTATTCCATAAATGTATTTATTTTGAGAAATACCCTTTTATGTCCTTACATTTATTTTTTTACATCAGCCTACATTTGCAGTCCAGTGGAACAATCAATGTCACATTTCAGACTCCTTGAATCCATCATTAATAAAACATCTGCTGTAAAATAATTCAGTATTTATTATTTATTTATTGATTCCTAAATTTAACTTGATCAGAATACATGATTAATTTTCAGTGGCAATCATTTGAGAAAAATACTTTTGCATGCATGATGGTGCAGTTACAGCATCTGCCAGCAGGGACTAACTGTTGACACTAACCAGCCAAATCCTAACCCCTTGGTCTTAAAGGAATAGTACAGACAAGTATACACTTCTACACTCTGTGATACAAATATGACACTCCTCCCCACTGCTCTGAAACAAACCAGAGACTTTGTAACCAACCAACACCATTGTTTTTGTGTGTGTGAAGACATTGAATGAATGCTGACTGATTCATTGGTTAAAGATAGCAAGGGCTATATGATTACAAAACAGTGTAGTATAATGGAACATGGGCCTTGTTGTGTTGGAAAAATAATCCAAATGTGCTTCTACACCAGACAAAAATATCAGTTTTTCTTCTGTTGAGTTTCACATAAAGTTCAAATCATACGAATAAAGGCTACTATATGACATTTCATACATTATGCAGACTGCAAAACTGATCTCTTCCTGAAAAATAATATATAATAATGCTAAGCCATTTGCCAACTGCACTCCTTGTAGATTTACCCCACCTACTGGAACAGTGTGGAAAGCTTAGACATCTTCTACGTGTATCCTGTTATTCTTATGATGCATATTCTGCTATTTTGACTATTAAAAAGTACAATGGTCTAAATCTAAACCAGACACATGTGACTAACAAAACTAGGTGTCAAAGTGTTTGCCAAAGACTAAAAAAAAGACTGTCGACATTTAAAATGGTGACTCAGCTAATATTAGCTCAGAGAAACCATTATATATATCCTATATTTGATATCAAACACAAGATTTGATATTCACTCTTAAGAAAAATGGTTCTGAACAGTACCAGAAAAGGGTTCTTCGGCTTGTAACAATAGCAGAACCCTTTCTAGTGCTAAATAGAACCTTTTTAATAGGGTTCCATATAGAACCATGCTTTAAAAAAGCTATATAGAACCTTAATGGTGTTACAAATAACCTTTTAATGTTATTTTTTCATTAATATTAGTATATTAATATAATTAATATTATATTAATATAAGAGACAATAAATAAAATAAAGAGAAATAGAAGAGAAAAGAAAAAACAGAAAAATCCATTAGCATTTGAAAGTTATAATTTCTAGACATTTTAAGAAAGAAATGATTTACCTGTTGAGAGTGTGTTGACAGTCTGTGTAGTTGGATGACTGAGCTCCAGAAAATAAGAGGCATAGAGTGCAGCCTCAGTTAGGGTTTTACATTAAAACAACAACAACAATAACAACAACAGCAGCGTGTTGTGTGAATTATGTTTTTATTGACGTCCAAAATTGTCAGTGCTCTTAACAACACTTATTAGCTAAATGACAAATTGACATTGAACATGAATAAACACAGTACATAAAGAATTAAAACAAAATAAGGACAAAAATAGAGCAAGTTTCAGTGAAACAATCACAATCCTCTATGATGCCTTTAAGTCCATTTTGGTGTGATTAAGTGGTAATTTGTCCACAGCTTAACAGAGCTACACACACTTACAACCCGAATTACAGAAATGTTGGGATGTTTTTTAAATTTGAATAAAATGAAAACTAAAAGACTTTCAAATCACATGAGCCAATATTTTATTCACAATAGAACATAGAGAACATAACAAATATTTAAATGGAGAAATTTTACACTTTTATCCACTAAATGAGCTCATTTGATGCCTGTTACAGGTCTCAAAAAAGTTGGCATGGGGCTGGGAGGACATCTAGCAACTAATTAAGTTAATTGACATCAGGTCTGTAACATGATTCGCTATAAAAGGGATGTCTAAAGGCCCCAATATACTTCAAATGAAATTGAAGAACGAACTGATATGATGTCATTTCGAACAAAATCAGGCCGAAACGAAGTTCCTTTTGGCAGTTCGATACAGGTCGCCAAAGCAAACTTTCTGGGGGAGTTCATTTTGGCCCCTGAACACCTTTGAGCTACCATTGGTCCGTGGCGATTACGCAATCGGTGGGTGTGTTCTGGAGCTCCACCTTCTTTGATGCGCAATTTTTTTTCCCGGTTCGTTTCACATTCAACAAAGGTCAGGGCAACAACATCTCCAAGTCACTAGCAACATAAATACACTGTGTCGAATAGCTGACCTGCCACAAATAGGCCTATATCAGTACAATCGCTCGCAGAGAGACTTTAAAGATTCAGCGAAAGGAATTAATTTCTAGAAAGAAATTGCAACGAAGCCTGGTGTCGACAACCCGGAGTTATGCAAAAAGCGACGTAGAGAAACATCAGATGCAAGTTTTCCAAAGCCATGAAAAGAATGAAAGGAACGAGTAAAGATACAAATGTTTCGAATAAATGTAACACCATATTGCTACTGCTGCTGTTGTTGTTCTTTCAATAAGATAATTTAAAAGGTAAACAATAAATGAAATGCCAAAAGAACATACAATAACAAACCTTTGTTTTATCAAATCATGACACCACATAAAATTTAAAAATGTGTAATTTATCCAGTTTAAAAGACCTAGATACAGCTTCACAATACGTTTACATTAATCTACACCCCGCCTCCAGCAGTGTGGGGGTGTTGGAATGTTCGAAAACAGAATACCGTCACTCAGTCTTTTCGAACTTCTTTTTGGCCACAATCCGCCGTGCCATCTGCAGATGCCAACTAAAGCTCTATCATGCATAAAGGAAGCCATATGTGAACATGGTCCAGAAGCACCGTCGTGTCCTGTGGGCCAAGGCTCATTTAAAATAGACTGTTTCAAAGTGGAAAAGTGTTCTATGGTCAGATGAGTCCAAATTTAACATTCTTGTTGGAAATCACGGATGCTGTGTCCTCCGGGCTAAAGAGGAGGGAGACCTTCCAGTGAGTCATCAGCATTCAGTTCAAAAGCCAGGATCTCTGATGGTATGGGGGTGCATAAGTGCATACGGTATGGGCAGCTTGCATGTTTTGGAAGGCACTATGAATACTGAAAGGTGTCTAAGGTTTTAGAGCAACATATGCTCCCCTCCAGACAACGTCTATTTCAGGGAAGGCCTTGTGTATTTCAGCAGGACAATGCAAAACCACATACTGCAGCTATTACAACATCATGGCTTCGTAGTAGAAGAGTCCAGGTGCTGAATTGGCCTGCCTGCAATCCAGCTCTTTCACCTATAGAGAACATTTGGCGCATCATTAAATGAAAAATACGTTAACGATGACCAGCTGGAAACCTATATCAGGCAAGAATGGGACCAAATTCCAACACCAAAACTCCAGAAACTCATAACCTCGATGCCCAGACGTCTTCAAACTGTTTTGAAAAGAAGAGGAGATGCTACACCATGGTAAACATGCCCCTGTCTCAACTATTGTGAGACCTGTAGCAGGTATCAAATTTGAAATGAGCTCATTTTGTGCATAAAATTGTTAAATTTCTCAGTTTAAACATTTATGTTATCTATGTTCTATTGTGAAAAAATAAAATAAAATTGGCTCATGTGATTTGAATTCTTTTAGTTTTAATTTTATTTAAATTTAAAAAACGTCCCAACATTTCCTTAATTCGGGTTGTATATGTGATCAAAAACTAAAAAAAGATATGAACATATTTGATTGGAAACCAGTTACAATTAAGTTAAATTTGTATTTAAATTTAAGAATGAAATCATTTACCTGTTGAGAGTGTGTTGACAGTCTATGCAATTGGATCACTGAATTCAGAAAATCAGTTATGAGGTGCTTTGACAGTTACAGACTTGAAAATCAAAGAGCGGGAATAAAGAACCCTAAACTCTAACGCAAAGAACCGTTTCGGCATAAAAGTGTTCTTCAGAATGCTATGGTTCTAAATAAAACATTACTGCATGTAAAGAACCTTTAAAGAACCATCTTTTTTTAGAGAGTTTCTACATTCTGGTGGTGTATGTGAGGTGGCAAGTGGCTGAACTGATCTTTTATTTAAGAATAGCCGTGCCAAGACGCTAGCAAAGTACAAGACAGAGACATTTGCACAACCAAGGTCAAACATTTGATAATGTATTATCTTGTTTGTTCTTTTCAAGCTTACATTTCATACTGTGGGAAAGCAGGTGTCATACTATAAAAACTGTCAGAAAAATCTTATATAAAGACCTTTAATACGAGCAACAATAAAATGATCAAAAATATATCATCATTACAGCCAATACAGAGCCACTAAATAGCCACACAATTATATAGTTAAAATCTAAAAACCTTGTTTTATTGATTGGCAGGTAAGCAGCGTCATTCTGCTTTCCGGAATGCAGAAGGAAAATTGAACATTTATACTATGAATGTGATGGGGAAAAATGTGTCTCTGGCTGCCTCCGGATGTGATTTACATAAGTGATTAGATCACAAAATGTTTTGGAAGACGTACACTTGAGTACTTGTGAATTTCTTTAAGGCATGGTTCACCCAAACCAGAAAACTCTGTAATTATTGTTCATGCACATGTTGTTCTAAACCTGAATGATTTTTTTTTTTCTGTGGCCCACAAAATAATGCTGATAAAACATTTTGGTCTTCTGACCTCCACTGTGTGAAAAAAGAATTTTAATTTTTTATTTATTTATGTTTCACAGTAATAAGTAAGTCATACAAACAAATTAAATAATGGATCATAGAACAACATGGAGGTGAGTAAATGATGGCAGAATTTTCATTTTTTGAGTCAACTATCCCTTTAAGACCAGGTGTAAACAGAGTCATAGGATGTTTTTAAACCTAATTCAGATCAGAGGTCACCTTTGACTTATAAGGCAAAGTGCAATAACATCACATTCACATAATAAATATTATGGTCTTCTGAATTTAAGATAAGTTAAACACTTCAAGCAGGCTGGAAGAATAAAAGCATGATCAGCTTTTGTGTAAATCTACTTTCTGACCAAAAATCCATTTTAAAAATCCTTCTGTTATACTGTGTCAATTCCCTTCAAGGACAAGGGAATGGGGAAAGAAACCGTCTCGAAGGATTGTAATCTGAAAAGCTGTTTTGTCCTGTCCACACTGTGATAGCATGAACCCAAACAATGGTTGCCATTTGTTGGAGTGTAACAAAAAATAGTCACACACTCTTTCTACCAGACAGATCTGTGAGAGTGTTTGATTCCAGCTCTCTCACTAAACAGCAAATCAAAAAGTGCTTAGAGATTTATTTGAGAACTTGCTGTATTTATCTTTGAAAACCTATGCATGTCACTTTTGTTTTTGAGCCTGCAATTTTCAGTGTCTAATTTTAACCTGAATTTTGAGGATGTTTCCCTCAACCAGCTCTTTGCCTTCATTTGCTTGTGCCCTGATGTTGTGGGCTTTGTTGTCACCTCCACTAGTCCAAGCCTGCCAAGGAGACGAATTACCGCGTGACATGGTGCATGGCTGGCTGAAAAGACGGATCCTTGACAGTTTGGGGATGGATGAGCCTCCTCTGCCAGTGCTTCAGCTGCCAACACAGCAAGCGGTGAACAAAGTTGTGCATCATGTAGCTTCGCGAATGACTAGGGAGACAAAAGTGGAAAGAAGACACCATCAGGAGTCCTCACAAGTCATTCTGTTCCCAAGCTCAGGTGAGGTTGTTTCATGTTCATTAGCTATATGAAAACAATAATGTCTAACATCATGATATTTGGTAAGATTCTCGGCTCCTTGTATGATTATATATTAATTTAGTCATAATATTTTTGAAGAGGAATTCATATATACAATAGCTTTAATATACATATTCTAAAAGCATGCTTTTTTTTCTCAATTAACTCTGTGATTTGATTTGGGTGGAGGGATGGTAGTAGTTTGGCTTAATTATTTATTATTGTTATTTCTTTCAACTTTGCTACTTATAAATATTTGAAAAACATTTGTAAGTAAAATCGAAGTCATGTGTGAAGCAACACAGAAAAGGGGGAAAACAGCTTTGCTTATTAATATGAGTGGTGCAAACAACATTAAGGAACATGTAGAAAAAAAACTGTGTTAAAATGTTGGATATTTTGACATTTTTGTGTCAGGGCAAGGTTAGAATGTAAAATGTCACATGGTGTGACTTTCCAAAAACCTAATGATATTTATGAATTAATGTCAATATGTGTATACTCAAGTTTTAAATGTGGGAGGGAAATATAGTGAAGCCACATGGCATTTTTAGAGTCATTACTGTTGAAAATTGTATAAAGTTTTTCAAAACCATATGACACCAACATGAATTGAAAAAGTACACTTCTAAGAACTTACCACATCTTATGTTTTAAAATATTTATTTATTTATCATGGACACTTGTCATTGACCCACCTAAGGCTGAAATCACTAAATAATTATAATTTTTTTTTAAACAAAGAGGCTATTTTAACAAATGAACAGTTTCAATTGATGTACATTCTGACCTTTCTTATTAACTTTCAGAGTCTACATGCAAAGACATGCCTGATAACTCCTCTGAGGCTGCATCTGGTCACTTTACTTACTACTTTCAGCCCTCTCTGGACAGCCAGGACTCCATCATCACTTCTGCCCACTTCTGGTTCTATGCTGGAGAGACCATTGCTTCTAGCAACATTTCAGCGCCTCTTTTTATCCTCACCCCTTACCATGAGCTGCTCCAAGCATCTGTGAGTCCAGTCAAACGCTGCACTGATGGCTGGACGACCTATAAGTTAGATCTCCATCTCCACGTTGCCATGGCTATAGGCCCTTTCATGCTGCAGGTCCGTTGCCCCTCCTGCAGTTGCTATGATTCAGAAGATAAAACACCCTTTTTGCACCTCCATACCCGTTCAAGCGGCCCCGACCGCTCACGGAGGGCGCCCAAAATTCCTTGGTCACCAGCTGCTATTGAAAAGCTCAGGAGACCTGCTTCTGATGACACAGATTGCAAAAGAGAACAGATAGAAATCTCCTTCGAGGACCTTGGCTGGGACAACTGGATTGTTCATCCTAAAGCCTTCACCTTCTACTACTGCCATGGCAACTGCTCCAGTGCTGAGCGCACTACTACCCTACTTGGCATCAACCAGTGCTGTGCTCCTGTTCCAGAGAGCATGAAGTCTCTCCGTTTCACCACCACCTCAGATGGGGGATACTCATTCAAGTACGAGACCCTGCCCAACATCATACCAGAAGAGTGCAACTGCATCTAACACTGCCGTAGCTTTGTTTTAAGATTATCTGTAGAGTGCGAGCACGCTTTTTTTTAAAAACACAAATCAGCTATTTTAGATAAATGATCAAAGCAAATAATGTGTGCATTAAAACTATGTGAAAGATATATTCTCTGATTGTAAATGTAACTTTATCAAATGCTTAACTTCAGTAACATTACAATTTTGTTAATACACAAACACCAGTTTTCTGTAAAACGCTACTCAGTAAAGTTTATCAAACATAAACAGCATCGAATGAGAACTTTTTGCAGTTTATTTCTTTATGCAAATAAGACAATTTGTACTAAATTAAACAGCCATTTACAGAGAAAAAACATCTTAACCTTGTACACTAAGCTCTTTGAAAAATAATTTTAAAATACTTAAATTGCACATTACCAAGATATCTATGACAATAAAGAACACATTTTTGAAAAATAGACGTGTCATTATTATATAATATTTATCCACTTTTACCCTAATAACAATTGTTCACCCAGGTAGCTAAATGAGATACTGCAGAAAAAAAAGTATATGTAATCTTCCCTACATCAAAACACTATTTAAACACTTTTTGTTTTTAATCTAGGCCATCATTCAAATGTGTTACTAATTGATAATTACTCTCAAAATTATGTTCAGAGGAATACATTAAAGCATAATGTGTTAAATGCTGTTGATTATTTGGCAGATACTTTAAAACAAGCTACAAACTAAATTATTAGCCCAAAACTGCATGTTGGGTTTGCACAAAGGCATAGTGAAAAGGAAATCTGTATTATGACTTAAACGCAGGACTTTTGGCTTCCAAAGTCAGGTTTTTAGCAGTTGTACTATCACACCCTTATAAGACTGTAACATTCTTATTATAATATATAAGGGAAAGGGAAGTGGTGTGTGGCCAAGTATGGTGACCCATACTCAGAATTTGTGCTCTGCATTTAACCCATCCAAGTGTACACACAGTAGTGAACATACACCTAGAGCAGTGTTGGGTGCTACAGGGTCAAATGCTGAAGGTAGGAAACAAAGAACACATTTATTTTTTAAAGAGGCATCAAACAATGTTGTAGGCCACCGATACAATCGTGGATTTGGATTTTTATGTCTAATATCAACATGGTAGCCACTATAAGAAGGTATCCATTAAATACAGGCATTAACAGGTATTTCTAGGCCACTGGCATAAAGGGAGTCATTTAAATACATTTATTCATTTAGCAGATGGTTGTATGCAAAGTGACTAACAAATGAGGTTATAAAAAATCATTTATCAAACAATAATAGTCTTCATCACATATGAGTCTACATTTCAAACATATTTGTCAAAGTACTATTCCTTTGCCAAGATGTAGAACTTTGTGTTAAATATTACTTGGGACACCAATAATGTATACTTTACCGAAGACACAAATAGTGTGCATCTACATAATGGCATTGCAAAATCTGAATTCCAGGTTCCCATAAATCCCATGTAAACCACAGATGTCACATTCAAAGGAATGCAATAGCATGTTGCATAGGATGTTTAACAGGAATACAAAGCATGACATCTTTTAATAAACAATTCAAGCATGTTTATAATTTGGTCAGATGCATGTGTACTGCAATAATTTTATTCAAAATTTCTAAATACAAAATCCTCAAAATGCATATCAACAAGACAAACAGACAACATTTATTGAGCCCTTGCTACTGTTTGAAAAACGTCTTCTCTTAACCTACGATATTTACATACAGGACAATGTTCCAAAAATATTAAGACCCCAAAGGACTGTACTCCAATCAAAAAGTGACATAATATAAAACACAAACACTTCTGTTTTTCAGACGAAGACACACACATTTCATTGTAATAATCTGAACAGGATGATCTGTGAATTTTGGCTAAAGGCTTCAATTAATACTGATTTGATAAAACTGATGGTAATGAACAGCATTTATAAATATATTCACCAACACAGGGAATGGGTCTCTGTTCTCATGCTGTTGTTAAAATACACTATGAGCAAATATAATTGCTTGGTAGAGAAAGGTACAGTAATGTGGATTATAAGAGCTGGTATTTCTCTAGTCTTTAAATTTGGCAGCTATGGTTTTAATACTGTAAGTAATACTTCTTCTGATATGCATTTAGAGGAGCACACAAAATCTTGTCAATAACTGCTCTCCATTATTTGGATCTCAGCCTTGAATTGATCCATTCAATGCCAGATGAACAGGAAATCTTGTCAACGACTGCCCACCAAAATGTACATCTCAGCCTGGAGTTTGAAAGCTGTAAGTCTCTTCAAGCATGACCTTCTATAAAAACAGAAAAGGAAAATATATATTAAATATCAAACAACATCAATCATCAAATAACAAAAAAAGTGCAGAAAAATCACATTAAAACATGGTAATTTACTGTACAACGATGCACTTCAGATCTGACTGGAATTAATGATTTATATCTTATGATATAAATAATTAAATATAGTTTGAATATAACTTATTCACCAGTCAATTTGGCTACTAAACTTTTCAAATTCTATCCATAAAAATATCAGAAATAAACCGGTTTATCAAAGCATAGATTTAAATATATTTATCATAAAGTTATATTTGTATTATTACTATGACTAGCTATTATTTATTATACCGAATCCTACCAGCATTAACATTTTCTGTGACATCTCTTATAAAACAAAATTTATTTAGTTGTAAACTCCAAATATAGCTCACTTCAAAGTGCAAGTTTAATAGCAAACATGCTGAAAACTAGCAGATAGACAGTCAGTTTACAAGGTTATTAGCCATTTCCGCACAAAAGTCATTCTTACTCCCAAGGTGATGGGATTCATCATAATGATGAAATTATGCGGCAATATATCATGTATGCAACCATATGATTTCACAATGATACAATTTCTATGAACTTTGCAGCAGTATATTTACGGCAAATGTTCCTTACTGAAAGCTATGAGTTTACCAGCAGTGTTGCAATAAAGATGCCAGAGGGTGCTTTTGGTGTCTGCATAAGGACACACAAAAAATTTCTTGGATATGCAGCATTTATTGAATGCCTAGTGAGTAAGAGCACGCTGAAAAATGAGTCTCTGGTCTCTTCCCAAGTGTACCGTAGTGCATTGTTTTGCCTAATTCCAGAGGCTCTGATAATGATGATATACAAAGTGAGAAACTTTTTTGCCAGGCATAAAGTTCCAATTGAAATGACTGGATTTCACCCACAAAATTTTGCAGAGCAATGGTAAATGTGACCACATTTTTCCATGATGAATTAATAGTTACCTGCGATGGTTGATTTCCACCCGTGTTTGGTGGGTGTTAATTTCAAATCGTACTTATACAAACGTGATGTGAAAGAAGTGTAGCCCAAAACAAACCTTCTTCCTTGGAGCTGACATAGCCCTCCTGAGCTAGGTTGAGTCGGTTTTGCTCAACAGCAATTCGGTTAGAGTCTGGACCACTGCTGTGTGAAGTTCCTACATCCTCATGGTGGTAGGCCTGGTCCAGATGTCTCATTTTTAGGTGTCTCTGTAGACCAGTGTTGGCATCACCCAATGACTCCCGGCCCGAGTCTCCCAGGAACTCAGCCTTAAGCTTGCCAGTGGAGTCCTTTTTCAGGACAGCGTGATAACCTGGGGGTGCACTGGCAAGGCGGTGACAGATAGTGGATGTGGATGACCTGTGTATGGGGAGCCTCTGAGCCGATCGACTACGAAGACTGTCCCTCACACCACCAATTCCCAGGTGAAGGATTTCCAGCACAGTCAGCGCCAGGCAGAGTATACTGACAACATACATGATGACCAGGAAGATGGTCTTTTCAGTGGGACGCGAGACAAAGCAGTCCACGGTGTGTGGGCATGGGCTTCGGGTGCAAATGTAGGATGGCACAACTTCAAAACCATACAAAACATACTGGCCAAAAAGGAAGGCTATCTCAAAGGCAACGCGAGAGATCAACTGTAGAACATACACCTTCATGAGACCATCTCTCTTGATGCGACGACGACCGTCATGCTTCGCAGACTTCGCATCGGATGCAGGGGCAGACTTGGCTGCAGCTACCGCTTTACTATCCTTTTCAGAGGGCTCAATCTCCTCCAAAATCATGGGAGCTTCATCATCCATTTCGTAAGCCTCGTCATAGTCACGGCTCACACCTCGATGAACCATAGACAGCAGTTTGCGTTTGCGTGGTTGGTATTCATCATCAGCCATTCGAGTGATTTTGTGCATGGCAAAGCCCAGGTACATAATGGATGGTGTGGTGATCAAAATGATTTGAAAAACCCAGAATCGGACATGTGATAGAGGGGCAAATGCATCATAGCATACATTTTCACAACCGGGTTGTGCAGTATTGCATACAAACTTGCTCTGTTCATCTTGATAGATGGTCTCACCGCCTACCACTGTCAGAACAATTCGGAAGATAATGAGGAGTGTAAGCCAGATCTTTCCCACAAATGTGGAATGGTTGGAGATCTCATCGAGCAAGCGTGTCAAGAAGCTCCAACTCATGTTGCCACCAACACAAGAGATCTAATCTGTAGAAGAAAAAAAATAGAGGCATTGAATATGGGACACACAACTTCACAATTAAAAGGTTTCAAGTGTTCTCCCTTTGAGAATCAATGCAGGAACCAACGCATGTCATTAATTACATTTGTTTAATGATGTAGCACTTTATATTATTATTTGACAAGTGCTTCATTCTGTTCTGTGATGAACGTTGGAGCTCCAGCAGGTGTCAAGTGTTCCAATACACACACAAACCTCCGTTACAAGGTTAAGGCTAGAAGGGATACATATGGCGGTACTGGGCATGCGCAGATCAATACAGTGTAATTTTTGTCATACTCTACAACAATAATTACCATTTTCTAATTATTGTAATGGGTAGGTTTAGGGTAGGTGTAGACATGTATAGACAAATTTCATTGTTTGTTTCCGTTCTGAGCGGTTTCCCTTCTAGCCACAACCCATTTACCGAGCTATAGCTTCGGTTTATCTGCATACAATGGTGAACCTCTTAATGGACATCATGTTCAGCCTAAGGGTTAATGACATACAGTATAAGTGCCCAATACGACAGAAAAGTAAAAACATCTGATACAAAACTTCTACTCTTGACAATGCAAAAAACAACAACAAAAAACTAAAGTATACAACATGCCAAGTTAGAAAAGCACTTGCATTCATAAACTTTTAAATCATTTTCAAGAAAAGATTTAACAATCCAAAAGGTTTTAAATTTGTATTTGGGATTTGTCTTCCTGGATGCTGGAAACAGTTTTTCAAAAATGTATATTTTTTACCCAAGGTAATTTACTTAAATTACTTGTCATTATTTAAATGAAATGCATCACCCTATTTTTAATTATTGTATTTATTTATTTCTTGAAGGACACCATACAAGTAAAAAAAAGAAAAAAAAAAATCCATAGTAAGTGGTAAAGACGGTTACAGTATAGTATTCAATTATTGCAGCTCCCCATTCAATTAACCGTTTCCACGAATTTTGGAGTTACAGTTGAAGATATACATTCTTAATGTAGGATTTGTGCAAGTGAGAGCACTTTTATAAAAAATCTTTAGTGTAGTACACCTATTTATGTGCCAACAGAGGAATAGACCAAATTACTTCTAACCCTTAAGGCTTAATATACAAGAAAAAAATTGAGTTCTGCTGCATTAAAAGTGAACCACGGGTTAAGATTTTTAAAACACTTTTCATATATTATTATTAGGACAATGACACAAACATGAGAAAATGACTATTCATGTGTGTTACGTCTTTATGGAAATGTACTGAGTAGCTGCATGCCAACATTAGCAACCTCACCTGTGAGCTGGAGCTTCAAATAGAAGGACAAGTCATAGCAGGTCACTACCTGACATGAACCAAGACTGAGGTTCTGTGGTCCAGAGAAAGCTAGGAGGAGGAGTTGTGAAAAGTCATGGGTGTACTCAGACAATTCACTTTCCATCTCCACTATTGAAACAGTAAAGCTACTAAGTGTTTATTGTATAGTGAGGTGTTAGCACAATACAGTGATTACAGCATTTTATTTAATATCAAATAACATCTATGGTGACAAGTTCTTTCTAGGCTTGTGGTACAGATAGCCCACAGAAGGCAACTGCTTGTAGAAACACAACAGTGCATACTTTGCCACAGTACTCTCTGAATTGACTGTCCCTCATCATCCCACAAAATAAATAAGATATGACACACAATGCAAATTTCAGAAAGAAAACACCATAACATCCCTAAAGTTAAAGCTGAGGGGAACGATCGTTGATTGGTGTCTGACTATTCAAACTTATAAAAGATGACTGAGGTGTTTTTCAACAAGACCTTTAGGGTACAAACACACATGCCAAAGTGGAAAATACAACAACATAAATAACACATATGCAAAAAACAAAAAAAAAACAAAAACAACATGCAATATTCCTAGACAAAAAGATTAAAAATGCTAAAATTATATTGCTAATAATTAAGTGTAAATACGATTGTATAATAATACATTTGATCTTTTTGTGCATGGCAAAGCATAATTACCTCGACAGGTTTTTAGTTAAATTTGATTTATTAATCGATATAATAAAGTTTATTTGGCATACTGAGCTGATTAAACTTTCTTTTAAGTTTTATACGCGACAACTTTGTATTAACGACAACGATAAGAAATCTGAATTCTCAAAAGTCACATGTTGCTCTGGTAAATGCACAGTACCAGTACACCTTAAACAGGTAAGAAACAACAAAAACATTCACATACCTTCGTCTAACAGGTGATTACTGCTGCTGTGCTCAGCTGTTGACAATAGGCTACTTATATGTTTGACTAGCGTGTCACTTGTTTTTCAATTTTCTTCCAACCTCTTTTTTTCCACGTTAAACCATACACTGTTTGGAAGCCACACCACGTGAGCATCCATCCTAAGCAGCGTTTTCACCTCCTCTACACCCACACGCAAGGCCTTTAAACCTGAAACCTGAGCTCAGTCGTTTCCCGACCAAAAAAAAAAAAAAAAAACCACCATTCAGTATCCACCGTCAATATTGACTATAAAATATGTGAGTTATCAGGAATGTCAATATGTAGGCTAATATTTAAGAATGTAAAAAAAAAAAAAAAAAAAAAAAAACATGAAGTGAATTGGCCACGTCTCAAAAGTCGAACTCTCGCTATAAAAATCAACAAATGTAAATAAGTAAATATTCCCCTTATAAAATCAAAGTTAATTTATTAAATAGCCCATAATGAAATAAACTAAATATACATTTTAATAGGTGGCATATCTGCAGATGTCTGTCTCAGTACTTTTTGCCTTAGTTTTTTTTCTGTATATAACCTAAAAAAGTTTGCATTGATGAACATTATTTTTGTATTGATGAACATTACAAAGTACACTTTTAATTCTACTTCCTTTGATTCAAATTGTAATTATGTGTCTTGTTTGCTTCCTCACTTCAAATTAATTTAAACTTCAGGAATTGAATTGGAAGTTAACAGGCATTAAAGATTTTTCCTCTTTCATTTCACTTAAATATTTCAGAGGAGGCATTCCTTCTTGCTCACAAACACAAAATATTGCTTAACATTCAGATGTGAACTATAGGTTTAACATGTCTCTGCAAAGTTTACGGGATGTTGCAGCAGCTGTCCAGTTGTGTGTGTGTTTTAATATACATATACTTATTTAGCATATATCTGATACAGCCCATAATAATGTTGAAGATGACTAATTTGATTGTATTCAATATAACAAGTTAATAATGTGAAGATTTCTAATGTGGAGTCTTTTTTTGTCATAAAATACGCTGCGTAAACTGATTTAATACTTCACAGTCACCAAGCATAGGAAAAGATCACAAGAATAATTGCTGCAACACTGCTAGAACACACAGAAAGAGAAAGTGAGAGAGGAAAAAAAATCTTAGATCCACGTAAAAGCATCAACAATAACAGTACTGGAACAGCTATGCAAATAAATAAATAAATAAGTACAATATATATATATATATATATATATATATATATATATATATACACATATAACGTTAACTTATATAATAAAATAATAATTAATAAAGAAAGAAAGAGACGGAAAGAAAGAAAAAAATTCATCATAACAGACTTGATGACTTTAACAGTGGATGACTTTTTTTTTAAACAAATGTAAACATTGAAAAAAGGATTACTAGTATATGTGTCATAGCACACAATACTCAGCCTAAGACTTTTAATACATCATCTTAGAAAAAGTGAGCTCATACTGAAGTAAAGTTTGGAGAAGGACAAACAGCTGCACAGAAATGCAGCAGAAAACGACTGGCTTGTTTTCGTGGTGAAATAATTGGAAACTGACAAAAAAAAAAAAAAAAAAAATATTAATAACCAACTCACTTATGTGCAACAATCATTCTCAGATCTATCTCTCCTTCTGCCATGTATTGGACATAATGAAAAGCTGTGTAATATTTAAAGAGTTTATTGTGTTTACAAAAATAAAAGTTATGATTTCCCTACTGGAGACCAGTACAAAGATGAATAAATACTCATTAAATACATTTTACATTGAATGGCAATATGCTTTTAACTTTAACAACATGTACTTGTAAAACACATCCATTTCACTATTTTTCAAGCCATTTCAATTATTTAAAGAAATAAAAGTGCAGAACATCAGAGTGACACCAACGACTTGGCACAAAACTGCACATGGTTGTACTAAATTTTCTCTTCACAGCTGTTTGAGATTTCTTTTGCCTGTGACCATTAAGTTTTGACGTGTAATCACTAGCTCCCTTTTTATGCTCTCTGTACAAGTGCTGGAATAGAATATTGGGGGGAAAACAACTATGGTTACACATCACATTTATGAGCTAGATTTATGCTTGTTTTCTTATAAAACAAATAAACACAAAACACTTCAAGTCCAAGTTCATTACGGAGAGTCACGTGTATACAGTTCATATATATCTTCAACAAAGTTTCAAAGAGTGAGAGGGTATTTTAGTTCAGTAGTGTGTCTTAACTAACATTGCATTAACACCACCAACACTCAAGTAAACCTCTTATTCTCCGGTGATCTGCATAACCCAATTATGAACCTTTCTGAGAACACACTGAAAGGCTTTTCACCCTGAGATAAAAATACACCTTCACTTCCACATTCATACCATCCACAGAAACCTATTTACAAATAAACTGTTTGTGCATGCATAGATATGTATTATAAGGTGTGTTGGTGTTGGTTGGTGACAAAGCCAAAAAGGCACTATACACCGCTTTGTTACGGCACAATTAGTATATAGAGGAGACATGAGCACAACCAAGAGAAGATAATAATGGAATTTGGGGCTTAGATGAAGACAAACAGTCCATATTTACACAAAGACAGTAATACAGATTAAAAGAAGGTTTAGGCAGGAATCTTCATGATGTAAGGTAGGCGCTTTTCTTTAACACTGTGGCTAGTGGTTACTGCTTGATAGTAGTCAGTTTGACCCCAAACATGGTTTCCCACTGATTTGTGATCCAGTTGACCAGGTCTTGTACCAGCTCTTCATCTTCAGTATGTAAAGACCATGTCTTTTCTTTCTTGGCCATCTGTCAAAAACAAACAGCAAAACCGCCATTTATTCTACCCATATAGTAGCCATACGTTACATCCAGACAATTGGGCTTGGTTTCTCTATGGTTTAGTAGAGAACATGTGAAGATGTACCCACACACCTCATCATAAAGTTTTAGGTCCACCTGGCATGGATCTGATGAAAACAGATGAATGGAACTGACACAACTGATTGGCTGAGTTTCCTGAACGGTCACCTGCCCACTGCTCATTTGGCCCTCAGGTTGGCTCTTGCTCCATTGGTGGTCTTCATCAAGGAGAAAAAGCATTTCTTTGGTGGCTAGTACACTCACAGAAGCCAAAGAGCCATCAACTGTAAGAAAAAATAAAGACCATGTAAAATAATTTTGTCCTTACAAAAACCTTGAGAATGGAAGATTTGGCCCTTTAGCAGTTGAGGTGTAAAACGTTTAGCATAAAAAGTAACTCATGTAGAAATACAGAATACAGTTACTGAGCTGAAGCCAGTTGAGCTTCAGCTCAGCTCAATAGGCATTTATCAGAGCGAATATGATAATCTGATTTAACGGATCAACTCATATGGGTAGTTTACAAATAAAAACTGGACTGTGTCCTACGGTGTGACAGCAAAAATGCAGAAAAAAAAAAAAATAAAAAAAATAACTTTACATACAAATAACATGAGAAAAATGTAGCTTCATTCTTAGAGTTACAAATAGCATGAGAGAGGTTTATCTTCAATGTTAGAAGTTATTTATTTATTTATTTTTTTTACATTTTTCCGTCACACCATAGGACACATCGATACGTCAACTACCCATATACATAGAGCATATTAAATATGGTAAATGGAGGCTCAAAGTGCTTGCTTGATGTGCAAGAACCATTTTTTTTTCCATGTTACTTAAGTACATTCGAGTTCCCGCACTAACCTATGAAGTTTGTTCTAGAGACAATTCTTTAGATGCTTCTTTTTAATGATCTGTTGCATTAATAATGTTGAACATGGCAGCGAATGTGCACTGTAATAGTCAGACATCCTTCTCTCACGGATATAATGTATTCAAGCAAAGGTAAATTAATTGAAAAATCAATTAAAATTAATAAAAAAAAACAAATCGCACAACTGAAATTTTTATAAATATATAAATATTTACTTAAATTATAAATAATTATTATAATCTTACTGTAAGGGTATGGCAAGGAAAGAGTTTTAAACCGTACATTTTTATATACTTGCTTTTAACAGCATGCATATATTGTTGCTGCAATTGCCAAGACACAGCGAGACGCCATTCTTTTATGGAAAATACAAACGCATCAGATGCATTTCACCAACAACAGTACAGGCACAAATCATAGCACAGCTCCGCTCACTGACCACCCACAGAGATAAAAAAAGAACATCTTGCAGGAAAGAGAACAAAATGTCTGTTTGTGATATTAAATGTTCTTTGTGTTTATTCATCAAAATCTTCTGTGTATGTTAGGGTTAATGAGCTTTTTGGCAGGCGCACACAACTGAAAGCACAAACGACTATATGAAACAGTTTGTGAGTGGGAGAAAAGGGCATGAGTGATGTTTCAGGATGTTCTTGTTTTTTTAAGATCATTGCAAGATTGGCTGGGTTTGGTCTCACCAGCTGAATGCTTATCACGCCACAAGTCTAGCCTGCTGTGAGCCCTTTCAATGGGGGTGGGTGTTCTGGGGAGAGTCAGCCTGCCAGCAAGGTACTGGGACTCTTGAAAGCTGATCCAGGCGCTCACAGTTGGATGATTCTCTCAAGAAGAATAAGATAAATCTGTTTTCTGTGACTCTCCCTCCTTGCGTCAAGTCATCAAAGTTTGGTTCCAAGGATAACAGCAGGATACTAACAAAAGCAAGCGCTGATACATACACCTTTGTGTCCTCGTGTTAACATGGGCAGCACTATTTCCCACAGTTAGCTGATGAAAGTGTGTATGAATCATTAAAGAACTGTAACTTTCATGTGTGAGTCACATTAAAGCTTAAACTGAGGTGAATGGGACATTCACTGGCCTATAAACCAGACCATAAATACCCTGGAGGTGAACATCACACCCATCTTAAGCTTTATTTAGTCTAATAATGTCTAATTTTGTAATGTATCACATATAAATCAGTCTACCACTACATGTTCTGGTACTCTAACCATTTGTAGCTCTTTCCCATCACAGGCAAGTCATCACATGCTGTAGTCACCATATAATTTCTTGCTTATCTTCATCCTGGAGAACATAGACACTCACCTTGGTGAAGGAATGCTAAAAGGTACCGGAAAGGTGGATGGCTGTCATCTTCTTCACATGGCAGGGAGTCCTCACAGACTAGATGCCTATAGAACAGACAGATTTAAATTATGTGAAGAAATTACTTGTGGGATAATATGTGTAACTTGGGATCACTAACAAAACTGTCTTTTTTTAACTGTGCAAATGAGAGTATTCTTTATTTCTATTCTCACACATTTTACGCATTACGTTTTGGGTAGGATAGGGAGGCAGAAAAATGAAAAGCCTGAAGCAGAGATAAAGACTGAGAGAGTTGGAGAGGAAAAAAAAAGCCTTCTTATTTGCGTACCAGAGGTGGTGCTGTGGGTTGAGCCGGGTGGTGGAGATTCCCTTCAGCTTGCTTTCAGACTTTGGGGCCAATTCCCTTGCAATTTCTGCATGAAAACATAGTGCTGTAGTGAGGAAGAATATCTGCACAATTTCTTCACAAACTCTAAATCTAAAAGCTCTAAAAAGAGCTTTTTACATTATGTACACAATTCTGTCCACGTAATTGCTTTTTTAACATTATTGACTGTGTTAAACTTTAATTAGTTTAACTTTAATTTAATTAAACATTTAAACCATTAAAGAAAGATTAAAAACAAAAGAGAGTGTTTCAGCAAACCAAATAAAGGTCAAATAAAGCTGCAAGCAGAAATCATAGGACTAAGCATCAACTTTTTGACCTTAAAAAAAAAGACTGAAATTGTTTCCACATTACTTTCCTGATTTAATGTGAAAATGCTTATGATTACAAATTTAAATATTAGGTGCGAGTAGTCTAGATTAATTACAGAAACTGATTATTTAGTTTCTTATGCTAGGTCTTATGACTTCTAATGTAGTCCCTATGTTGTGTATTTTTCTTTGAATCTCTTTTTGTTTTTGTTTATAGCTTTTATTACTAAACAGATGTACAAACTAATAAATTGTGTAAACTGATACATTTTACATTGTTGGGTCCTCTACAGTGGATTTTACAAACTAACGGTGTGTTACAGTGTTAAGGTCTCTCTGCACACTGAGTCCGAAATTTTCGCATGCGTTTTTTCGCATTCGCAATCTTAAAAATTTGTCACGCACAGAGACCTTCTTCCACACTGAGTCCGATGCGTTTTAATTAATCCGTTGCGAAAAAATTCGCAAAACTATACAAAATGTCTTCAAGCAGTGAGGATGATTTTGTTGTCCTCTCTCTTTTTAAAAAAAGGAAATATTGGGTCCATCCAATCCTTAGATTGCGCAGAGAGGAAGGAGAGTTCCACCTCCTTATCAAAGAGCTGCGGGATTATCCCGAGAAATTCAAAGTTTATTTCAGGATGTCAGTGCCTCAGTTTGATCCTTTGCTAGCGATACTGAATCCACATATTAAAAAGAAGACCACCAATTTCCGTGAACCAATTGATCCTGAACAGAGGCTGTCTGAGGTATGGATACACACACACACACACACACACACCGAACTGCTGCATCGGAAAGGTGCGCGCCAGGCATAAAAAAAATAGGCTACAGCAGTTCTTTATATTCTGTATCTTTGTATTCCGTAATTTGTTTGTCATAAAGTGCTCTGTGCTGCAAGACGAAGTGTATTAATTTGTCTGACACTATTTTGGATTTTGGCTTTCGCTTGTACGGTGGCTCTGAATTGTCAAAATTCACCTTCTCAAAGCATCTCAAAATGCTTTATACGGATGCGAAAAACGCAAAAAAATAATCGAACCCGATCCGAATTTTTTTTTGACGGACGAAAATTTCGGAGGCAGTGTGCAAACGTGATTGACAAAACGTGAGGTCGTATTTATTTTTCAACGTGCAAAAATTTTGGACGAAAAATTCGGACTCAGCGTGCAATGGCCTTTACTCATAGAAATAGGAATTCAAAGGTTGCTGGGAAAGACTGCCTAATAACTGTATGATGCCCCAGGTTATAGAGAGAGGGCAGGAATGTCAGCCAATAGGTTTAAATCCTGGAATGTAAATTGCCCAGTAAACCAGGTGGAAGTTTTTTCTCATCTTAAACATCATAAAAGTCCTCCTTCAGGTAACACTTGTTTAATCTAAACTAAAGAAACCAGTAACAGACCACTGTAGCTATTCCACATAAAATCAATTTTAAATTATTGTGTACAAAGGTTGTCCAAACTTTAATTGAGGATAGGAAGAATGCGAGGGCATTAGATACGGCTTTGGATGCGACTAGCTTTGCGAGTTCCATACATAATTTGGTTTTGGTTGCAGAGCCCCCGCAGCAGGGTGATTAGGTGATTGTGAGGCAGAATAGTCAACAAACTCAGCGGCAAACTCCCTACTCAGTGATGCACTCACTGAGAAACCTGATGAATGTGCCCTAGTTATTGGCGATTCTATTGTATGGAATGTGAAAATAGAAACACCAGCTACCAATGTCCAGTGTTTACCAGGAGCACCTAGCATCTTGGCAAATTTGACAATGTTGGCTAATGCTAAACGTAAATTCAGTAAGATTGTTATTCACATCGGCACCAGTGTTGGGGAAAGTTACTTTTAAAAGTAATGCATTACAATATTGCGTTACTCCCTAAAAAAGTAACTAATTACGTTACTTAGCTACTTTTTATGGAAAGTAATGCGTTACGTTACTTTTGCGTTACTTTTTAAATAGGAGCAGGGCTTGATTGTTTTTAAATACAAGAAATTACATTAATTCAAATGTAAAAGCCCTGTATCTTGTGAAGGAAAAGTAAATTCACGTCTGTAAAGTAAAACTCAGGATAAGAAGGTTTAACACTCTTCGGCAATAAAAAAAACAATGAAGTACAATTGTTAGTTTATCTAAAGTCATTTTTGCTTATTAGTATGGTTGAACTGGATCATCAAAGGTCAGCAGCAAAGACATTGGTTAATAAAATGAGATTAGATACATTTGTGTTGTTTAACATATTTAATTATTGCAGTTTGCGTCATATTCTGAGTTTGCATTTCACTGTTTTAATTCATTTTGATGAATACTAAATCTGTTTTTTGCGAGTGGGATGAATTCATGCACATTCACATTTAGTCTAGAACTACAGTAACAGCATGCTCACACAGCGCACTGTCAGTCAATAAATGGGGAAAAAGTAACGGAGTGTCTATTTACACTAAGTGCAAATAGCCCATCTTGTTGGCAAAGGCTATTTACACTAACTCCGCCCACTAACGTGTGATTGGGTTAGTCAACAATAAAAAAAGAAGTTAATTTCAGTGCCGTAGATGGTAAGGCGTATGCTTTTTGACGCGATCGACCCGAGTTCGAGCCCACCTTTTGCCAAACATTTTTTTCTCCCTTTTCAAATTTCATATCGCATCAGAAAGGCATTTATTTTCAATAAAAATGAAGGAAATAATCAAAAAGTTGAAAAAGTATCGGGTAGGGTTAGGGTAGGTGTAGGGAGGGCTTTATTGTCCCAATAAGGTGGCATCCATTTAATAAATTTGAATTAAAATTATAATTTACACTCAGTACGTTATTATTGCGTACTGTTTTATAATGTACTACAATACTGAGGTGCAGATAATTGCCACTATTTGCAATAAGTAGTATAAATAGCAGAAAATCTTGCTATTTTAACAGTGTAAATAGAATCTATAGCTATTTGCACTTAGTGTAAATAGCATATCGTTAAAAAATATTGCTATTTTCACTTGGTGTAAATAGAATACATCGCTATTTGCACTTAGTGCAAATAGCCGCTGCCAAAAAGTAACTGGCGTTACTTTTTTGAAAAACTTAAACAGTAATGCGTTACTTTACTAGTTACTTGAAAAAAGTAATATTATTACGTAACTCGCGTTACTTCCGTCAGATCCGTCGGACCTGAGTAGATATCAGTCTTTGCTTTCATCTTTCTCTACTGAAGTCCACACTGCCAAATCCTCACATTTCCACAACAAGATCACCAGCGCTCCAGACATGCGTAATCTCTTCAGAACATTTAATTCTCTCCTCTGTCCCCCTCCTCCACCTCCCACCTCTTTGATAACCGCTGATGACTTTGCCTCTTTTTTCACAGACAAAACTAGAACAATCAGCAACCAACAACCTTCTCCTTCTGTCCCCTCACCGAGGCAGAAGTATCCAAACTTCTCCTCTCCAGCCATCCTACAACGTCCTCTCGACCCGATCCCCTCAGACCTTCTCCAAACAATCTCTCCCACACTCTTACCGGCACTCACACACATTATCAACACATCTCTCCTCACAGGCATCTTCCCCACAGCATTCAAGCAGGCTCGGGTAACCCCACTGATCAAAAAACCTATATTAAAATGCTTCTCTTTTAGATAACTACAGACCTGTCCCTCTCCTTCCATTCATAGGGAAAACACTCGAACGAGTTGTCTTCAACCAGCTCTCGCGGTTTCTTTCACAGTACAACAAACTGGATGCTAAACAGTCAGGTTTCAGGAGTGGCCATTCAACAGAGACTGCGCTACTCTCAGTCACTGAAGCCCTGCGAACTGCAAAGGCTGATTCCAAATTGTCAGTCCTCATTCTGCTGGATCTCTCTGCTGCTTTTGACACTGTCAATCATCAGATTCTCCTGTCTACACTCTCATCACTGGGATTCCACTTTGCTGGTTTGAATCCTATCTCACCGGTAGATCCTTCAGGGTGACCTGGGGAGGGGAGGTATCCAAACCACATCAACTGGTCACTGGAGTTCTTCAGGGATCGGTTCTTGGACCCCCCTCCTCTTCTCCACATATACTACATCGCTGGGTCCCATCATACATGCACATGGCTTCTCCTATCACTGCTATGCCGATGACACACAGCTCTATCTCTCTTTTCAACCAGATGACCCAACGGTAGCTGCACGGATCTCAGGCTGCCTGGCGGGCATCTCGGCGTGGATGAAAGAACATCACCTACAGCTCAACCTGGCAAAGACGGAACTTCTGGTCTTCCCTGCCACTCCGACTCTACGGCATGACTTCACGATTCAGTTCGGCTCATCAATGATTACCCCATCAACTTCGGTCAGAAATCTTGGTGTAATCTTTGATGACCAGCTGACCTTCAAAGAGCACATTGCAAAGACTGCTCGTTCCTGCAGGTTTGCACTACACAACATCAGAAAGATCAGGCCCTTTCTGACAGAGCATGCTGCGCAACTTCTTGTCCAGGCCCTTGTTGTTTCTAGACTGGACTACTGCAATGCTCTTCTGGCTGGTCTGCCATCAAACACAATCAAACCTCTACAAATGATTCAGAATGCAACGGCACGACTGATCTTCAACGAGCCCAAAAGAGCGCAAGTTACACCTCTCTTCATCTCCTTGCACTGGCTACCAGTGGCAGCTCGCATCCAGTTCAAGTCACTGATGCTTGCGTACAGAACTACCACAGGCTCTGCACCCTCCTACTTGCACTCACTATTACGAACCTACATCCCCTCCAGAAGTTTGAGATCTGCTAGTGAGCGACGCCTTGTGGTACCATCACAGAGAGGCTCAAAATCACTCTCCAGAACATTTTCGTTCACCATTCCTGGCTGGTGGAATAATCTTCCCACCCCTATCCGGAACGCCGGATCCCTGGCAACCTTCAAGCAACAACTGAAAACTCATCTCTTTCGGCAGTACTTGACTTCATCCTAAACTCAAAAAAAAAAAAAAAAAAAAAAAAACGTTCCCTCTATCTTTCTCTCCACCTACTAGCTTGTACTTATTTGAACAATGACTGAGACTTGGTGTTACGAGCACTTCCTCTGTCTGATTGCCTCTTCAAGATTAATCGCTTTTTGTATTCCCCAATTGTAAGTCGCTTTGGATAAAAGCGTCTGCCAAATGACTAAATGTAAAATGTAAATGTACTTGTAATGCGTTACCCCCAACACTGATCGGCACTAATGATGTTCGATTTTGCCAGTCAGAGATCACAAAAATTTACATTAAGAGGTGTGTAAACTTGCAAGTACCATGTCAGATACTGGAATATGCTCTGGTCCTCGTTCCTGCTTACTGTGGTGACGAGATACATAGTAGACTGTCGTCACTCAATGACTACAGTAGATATCTAATGGTGTGTGTGCACACCAAAAGCAAAGCGAATATATGCTTCACGTTACTCGCTCTAGTTTACTCTTGGGATGTTTTTTTGCATCACTCACGTGAATAAAAATATAAAAACTGTAATAATAAAAAAAATTCTGATATAGCTCTTCACTGATTAGCTTGCGTGACAACGCAAATTTTCAGTTCAAGTTCAGAACAGTCTGTAAGGAAACAGGCAGACTGGCTAGACCGGCCATCTGCTAGTCACCTCACGTCACAGAAGGCAGTTCATTCTCAGCACATAGAGACTCCTTTACCTACCGTAGCTATCATACTATAGAAACTGTATCTGTTCCCCCATCAAAAAAAAAATGTCCAAACAAATTTAAGGGTAACAATTTATATTCAACAAATAATAAACAGATATAATACAGATGAGCAATTGATAACGATTGGTTTAATGAATATTAGATCCCTTTCTACAAAAGTGATTTTTGTAAATGATATGAACACAGATCGTAGATGTGCTATGTTTGACAGAAACCTGGCTAAAACCATACGATTATATTACGTTAAATGAGTCTACCCCCATGATTACGACTGCCCCATTAATGGTTGGAGCAGGGGTGTCAAGCTCAGTTCCTGGAGGGCCACAGACCTGCAGAGTTTAGTTCCAACCCTGCTCCAACACACAAACCATGTAGTTTTCAAATAAACCTGAAGGACTTCATTAGCTGGATCAGGTGTGTTTAATTAGGGTTGAAGCTAAACTCTACAAGGCTGTGACCCTCCAGGAACTGAGTTTGACACCTGTGGGTTAGTAACCCAAAGATCACAGGTTTGAGTCTCGGTACTGGCAGGGATTGTAAGGTGGAGGGAGTGACTGTACACGGCTCTCTTCCACCTTCAAAAAAAAAAAAAAAAAAGGCTTCCCTGCGTGTTCACGGTTTGTGTGTGTTCACTGCTGTGTGTGTGCACTTGAAAATGCAGAGTACCAATTCTGAGTATGGGAGACCATACTAGGCTACACGTCACTCCACTTCAAGTCATTCACTGTTATAAACATGAGCCATGATCAAAAGGTAAAGGGGGAGGTGTTGCTATAATTTATAGCTATATTTTCAGTATTTCTAAAAGGTCAGGTTTTAAGTATAATGCATTTCAAGTAATGGTGCTTTATAACATTATCTAGTGTAATGAGTGGTAATGATAAATCCCTACTGATGTTTGTACTGGCTACTGTTATACAAGCCACCAGAGCATCATCTAGACTTTATCAAGAATTTACTCATTTTCTATCTGAGTTAGTGCTGACTTTAGATAATGACTTAATAGTTGCTTATTTTAATATCTATGTAGATAATGAAAAACATGCATTGGGATCAGCATTTATAGACATTCTAAACTCTATTGGGGTTAGACGGTGCATGTCAGGACCCACTTATTGCCATAATCATCCTTTTATTTAATATTTAATACTATCACATGGAATTGATGTCAATGGCACTGAAATTCTGCAGCAGAGCGATGATATCTCAGATCATTATCTGCATATACTCCATATAGCTAAAGCTGCAAACTCAACTCCTTGTTGCAAATATGGTAGAACCATCACTTCTACAACAAAATTCTGCTTTGTAAATAATCTTCCTGATTTGTCTCAATTCCTCAGCATAACCAATAGCTTATAAAAACTTGATGGTGCAACAAACCATAGGCACCAAGCATCCACGGAAAAATGCCAGATATGCACCAATAATTTGAACCAAGTTATAGCTTAGTGTGTGTGCATAATATTTCTTATTGAAGCTAATCAATATGCTTTATCTTAATTTCCTGTGAGAAGCTCCGTTTCTGTAACTGAAGATCGGGAGAAATGTGAATTATTCATTGGATTTTAACTAACCGTTAAGTAAGAAATGTCAAAAAGTTTTAAGTTATTATTATTATTATTGCAGTCAAACGATTAATCGCGATTAATTGCATCCAAAACAAGTTTGTGTTTACATAATGTGTGTGTACTGTGTATATTTCTTATGTATATATACGTAAATACTCACACATGCATGTATATATTTAAGAAAAAAAATATGTTTATATTTTAAATATATTTATATATATAATATAAATTATATGAATATAAATATATACATGTAAATATTTTTTAAATATGCTGTATGAGTGTATTTAGTGTGCACAGTACACACACATTATGTAAAAAAACACTTATTTTGGATGCGCTTAATTGTTTGACAGCACTAGTTATTATATAATAATATATTATATATATTATATGTAAAGCTGAATTAAAAAAAAAATTGTATACATAATATTTTATTATCATGCGTCACGTTTTATACGATTTTGTTTTTGTGTGTGTGTGTGTGTGTATAGGTTGTGGAACCATCCTGTTTGTAATTTGTGTCTTGTGTCCGTTTTTGTAACTGCAGATCTGGATCTATTTTTTCATTCTATTTTAGCTAATTGTTAAGTGAGAATATTATGTTTAAGTCATTATTTCTTCATGTGGAGATGAATAAAAAAAAAATTCAAAGGTGCATGTGTTTCAAACCAAAATGTAGGTGAACACGCTGAGATGAGTGTGTTTCATGTGGATTTATTGTGTCTATAGCTCTGTTTCTGTAACTGATAATAAATGAATGGTTTAAGTTTGTTACATCAATCGTAAGTGAGCATGCGTGTAATATTTACAGAATATTTATTCTTTAGTTTTCTACGAATTTATACAGCTGTATAATGTAGCCATCAGCTTTCGTATCGCATCAGACAGTGCACTATAGATTCCCCGAGGAACAATTCCACACATTCTCTGCTATAGGACAGGAAGAAAATTATAAATTTGTTACATTATCTAAACCAACAACACGTATGTTAGACCCTATACTATCTTAGTTACTAAAAGATGTGCTTCCAGAAGTCCTTGATCCTCTTCTGAATCTTCTGAATATGCATCATTGTCATTAGCTAATCCTGAAAAAACTTGATCCTGGAGAATTAGTTAATTACAGACCAATATCGAATCTCCCTTTTCTGTCAAAGAAATTAGAAAAGGCAGTCTCCTCACAACTATGTTCTTTCTTAGGAAAAAAAGGTATCTGTGAGGATTTCCAGTTAGGATTTCGATAGTACTGAGACAGAGTTACAAATGACCCGCTCTTATCATCTGATCGTTGTCGTATCTATCTATTAGTGCTACTGGATCTTAGTGCTGCATTTGGCACTATTGATCAAAACATTCTTCTGACTAGAAGACTAGAAAATTATGTTGGCATTAGTGGAAATGCATTGGCATGGTTCAAATCATACTTATCTGACCGTCATCAATTCATAGCAGTGAATGAAGTGTTACCACATCGTTCTCAAGTGCAATATGGAGTATCACAAGGCTCAGTACTAGGACCATTGCTTTTCACGGTTTACATGTCACCATTGGGCGATATCATCAGGAAACATAGTGTTTGCTTTCACTGTTATCCTGATGATACTTAGCTCTATATTTCTTCACAGCCCAACGAAACGTACCATTCAGCAAAATTAATGAAATGCATAGCTGATATGAAAAACTGGATGACTAGCAATTTCCAACTGCTAAATTCTGAAAAACAAAAAACAAAACAAAAACAAAATACAGGTGTTAATTATTGGACCAAAAACCTCTGCATGTAATAATCTAGAACACTGTCTAACACTTGATGGCTGTGCTGTCAATTCTCCATTATCAGCACAGCCATCAAGTGTTAGACAGCATTTGTTTCTAGCATTTGTAAAACTGCATTTTTCTATCTTAAAAATATTTCTAAATTATGACCTATGCTCTCAATGTCAAATGCAGAAAATTGAATTAATGCGTTCATGACCTCAAGATTAGATTATTGTAATGCTTTATTGGGTGGTTGCTCTGCGTGCTTAATAAACAATCTCCAGCTGGTTCAAAATGCTGCAGTTTGTGTTCTTATTAGAACCAGGAGGTATGACCATATTAGCCTGGTTCTGTCAACACTGCACTGGCTCCCATTTAAACATTGTATACATTTTAAAATCTTGCTAATTACTCATAAAGCCCTGAATGGTTTAGCTCCTCAGTACTTGAGTGACCTCTTATCACATAGTCTTTCACATCTGCTGCAATCTCAAAACTATGGCCATTTGATAATACCTAGAATATCAAAATCAACTGCGGTCGGCAGATTCTTTTCCTACCTAGCGTTGTTCGAGAGACACTCTGTCAGTTTAAATCTAGATTAAAGAGCCATATCTTTAACCTGGCATACACATAACACACTATCACATTCTGTATCCAGTCCAGATGGTGGATCAGCACCTAGAGATGACCTCTACAGCCCTGAATGACAGTGGAGACCATGTCTACCATAGGTCACTAACAAGCGGACCGCGGTCCTGGTCCGGACCCAAAAGCCGTCGCAGCTTTTGTAGTCTTTACGGTAGTGGTAGTGGGGTTGCCAAGTGGCAGACTCCGGTCCAAATTCGTGAAGGCTTTTGACATAATGAAATAAATAAATACCAAACGCTAATTTAATAAATCAAATTTATATTAAGCACATCAAGGTCAGCTCTAGAGCCATTTGGGTGCAGTCGTGCGTGCAGTGATGAGAGCAAAGAGCGGTGTGGACAGATGAAACTTTCAGTGAGTGAAAAACGATGGCATTTTCAAAAATTAGGAAAGTTGACAGGTCCTTAAAAAGTCTTAAATGGTACAAGAAAGCCTTAATTATGATTTCAGGAGGTCTTAAATGTGGGGACTGAAAGACAAGAATTGCGATTAAACTTAAAAAGGCTATTCATTCAATAAATATGAGCGCTGCACGTTTCAGATTCAGCTGCTGCGCTGCTTTGTGGAGTCTGTCTCTTGGGTGTACTGCCATTCCGAAAGCGCCACCCGCTGGAGGAGAATGATTTTCCATTTTCAATCAGCCTGTACGTCTGCTGTTGTCAAAGACCAATGTGAAAACAACCCATGTTTTTAAGCAGCAAACACGCAGTTGTAAATGTGAAGTGGTGGATCAACAAGAAGATAATGTGTTGTAAAATGTAAACAATTAAGGCAGTAAAATATTTATACATGTTAATTAATTAATATAATACTTGATTGTTTTTGTGAAAACCTGCATCTGAACTGCAAATCATGCTTTTTACAGTCATTTTATTTTATTTTATTTTTGTGCAGGTCTTTAAAAGTCTTGAAATTAAGCTTAAATATCTTGCATACACCCTGGCCTGGCAAAAACCATCAATTGTTTTTTAGAATTGTCCGGACCTCGGCTGGTGGGGAGGGTTCATTACTGGACCTCAAGTCATTTTAGTTGAAGACCCCTGATGCATACTATAAGCACTAGAGACATCCCCAGCAAAGACCACCATTACATAGATGACCATCAGCACAAGACCACAGGAACCTATCCTATCCTAACCCATCCAGAAGAATCCTCTGCTCAATCTGACTTGTGTTGCAGTCTGGAATTAAACACACTATGCTTGTTTCATCTGGCCAGAGGAGAACTGGTACCCTGAATGAGCCTAATTTCTCCCAAGGCTTTTTCTCCATTTCGGTCATTGATGGAGTTTCGGTTCCTTGCCATTGTCGCCCTAGTTTGTCTTGCTTAGTTGGGGACACAATTTCTGGCAATATTGTTGACTTGACTGCACAGAGACTATTTGAAGAAAACTGAACTGAGCTGGATGATGACATCACTGAATCAACAATGAACTGACTTTAACTGTAAAATGTACTATTGCACTCTTGTCTTATGAGCTCACATTTTTCCTGTTTAACATTGTAAAACTTCTTTGACACAAAATGTATAAAGTGCTATATAAATAAAGGTGATTTGACTTGATTGTCTCTGGATTTTTTTCCCACATGACTGTCTTTCTGGAGAATCTTTTTGACAATAACAGGGCTAATAAGCTTGTCTCAGCACTGTCCAACTTGAATCACATTGTTTGATATAGTGGGTGCGGATCTGTGTAAATGGGATCAATCTTAGACCTAAATTGATATGCTCAATTTTAAAATGCAGACTAAGCTGTAAGTGCTTCTGAGTCAAATTGGGCGTGTAGATACCTGGAAGTTTTTTAACCAGTAACGGAGGTATTGGCACATTTTGATACGGACATCACTTAAAGTAAAGTCCTTATTGTTTATAAGAATCAGTGATTAAATGAACCTAATGTTGATTTATTAGATTCTCTGATGGATTCAGTTCAGTGAAGCATTTATCAGACTGATTCAAACTGCTGACTTGTCTACTTGACCTATTTATGAAAAGAACTGGTTCACAGGAGTTCAGCCTGCAAAGGGTGTCTCAATAGAAATATCAATAAATGTTTTTGTTATTGTTTTTTTGCCATTATTTTTTGGTATATAATCTTTTTATTAAATAATTGTCAATATAGATTGCAAACTCACATTCAAAATTCAAGGTAAAATACTCAATTTTGCTGTAGTGCTGAATATACAGCATCAGGGGTACACCAATGAAAAAAACGTTAAGGGGGAAAAAAAGTGAGATAAAGAGTACAGTTAAACTGAAAACAAGCTGCAACAAAAGCATTTTGATTCAGTTCATCTCTTCCGCATCTCAGTTTTTCACTGAATAATGACAGATCAGGAAATGTTGGGCTCTCAGAGAAACCTTGTAGATAGATAGAAGATCTAAATAAAACAGTTCTGGGTTTTGGTTATACGTGTCAAGATGCACAAGTGCTACAGTAGAGCTCCATTTGCCAATGAACTGGTGTGAATACTGTACGTGCTTCAGAGATTATCACTCCTGGGTGGAGTTCCCATAGCGTCAACTATGACAGAATGAAAGGGAATATGATATATGTCTGTTTGATGGCTTGTTATCAAAACTGAACATACACGTGCATTCCATGAGTTTGTGAGAAAATGTATTCTGGGATCATAGCTAGATTCAGATTTTGCAATTGACACATCTAGACAAGTGACTGTGAACACGCACAGGACAGCGATCTTCAGTCTTGTAGTGTATGTTTGGTTAGAGCTGCAGTCAGCAACTTTTTTTTGGTTAAAAATGATCTGAAATCAATATTTGAGCAAGTACATTAACAGCCAGTGTTCAAAACTATCGCCGCCTTATTAGCCAGATTAACAACGGTTATCTTATAATAATGTTTTCTAATTTGAGTGGTATGGGTAGGTTTTCGTGGGAAATTGGAGTCTATAAACATAAAGAAGTTTTTCCGGCTAGTAGGCTATCGCATGTGAGGATCCTGCAGGTGCCGGCTCATTTATAGCCTTTTCTCACAGCAGCTAGAATAATTAAATGTATCATTTTAATGGTGGATTGTGATCCAGAAAGGATTATGTGTTTATGAAAAACGTGTGAATGAAATTAAATTATATTCCAGTTTCAAACATGCTTCTGATTACAGATAGCCTGGGATTACACAAGATTTGTATTTGAAAGAAAACCAGTTCGAAGGGAGCATTGTTTGCTTTTGGGGTTAAAAGAATTTCTTAATATGAAATTCGAAAGGCATGACAATTAGATTAGACTGTACAGAAATTGAAATCTACACGTTAATACGCACTATACTCATTGTCACACAATGCTGATGCTGTTAACATTAATAATTTGAGAATAAAGTGTAACAATAATAATTTGCACGGTTTGATGATATATGAGCTAACTGATCATTAGATTTAATCACCATTGGTAGCGTGATTTATGGTAATGCTTTTTTCCTTAGTTGGGCAGAACAAACGTGGCAGACTTGTTACTTACTTGTTCAGATGACAATATACAGTGCAAATTCTGATTTGGGTCATATATTCCAAGACGTAGGCTAGAATCTGTGATTACTAGGTGTTTGATTCACACCGATGTAGTGACTGACAGCTACACATTCACCTCAAAACATTAGATTCATCCGCGCTGAAGCCGTGCCAGAGTACAGCCCACGTAATAAAGATAATGGCAGCCATAATGACATGGCTGCAATACCAGGTCTTCAACAGAGATGGCGACAAAGAGGCAAAACTTACGGACTGCAGCTTTAAGTTTGTTAAAGAAAGTCAACATTAATGAGTCATGAATAAAATACAATGCAGCTTCTGCTACTCTAGTTTTAAAAGACAAAATACTACAAAGAACAGCATTCTTACACATCGTTTTTTTTTTTTTTTTTTTACTATAAACATTTAAATACGGAAAGTCATTCAGACCTATAAAACTCAGACAGCATTACTGCTATATGACTATGTGGGCCAGAACATTAATAAATAAATAAACAAATAAATAATACATAAAAAAAAATACAAAGTGCAGTCATAGTGCAGTGTGCCCCTCTAAAAAGAAACACTACTTGTTTTTTTTGTTTTTTTGGTGGCAAGAGTAGCTATGCAGAAAATTTCAAGATGTAATTCAAAGGCATTGATGGATAACAACAAAAATAGGTACAACTTTATATTAGGTGGCCTTAACTACTATGTACTTACATTTAAATTAATAATGTAATTATTAAATTAATAAATGTAAGCATTTATTAATTTAAATGTAAACATTTAAATTAATAAATTAATCATGCGGGGAAGTCGTGGCCTAATGGTTAGAGAGTCGGACTCGTAATCGAAAGGTTGCGGGTTCGAGTCCCCGGCCGGCAGGAATTGTAGGTGGGGGGAGTGAATGTACCAGTATCCTTGAGCAAGGCACCGAACCCCCAATTGCTCCCCGGGCGCCGCAGCATGGCTGCCCACTGCTCCGGGTGTGTGTTCACGGTGTGTGTGCGCATTTGTTCACTACTCACTGCTGTGTGTGTGCACTTGGATGGGTTAAACGCAGAGCACCAATGTCGAGTATGGGTCACCATACTTGACAATACGTCACGACTTTACTTAATACAATGCACTTTTTAAAATGCATATTTTTAAAAATACTTGCATGTAAAAACATCTGCAACTAATTTCTGTAATTACATTTATAATTGCACTGTTGACTCATCCCTTACACCCAAACTCACTCTTAAACACACCCATACCACCAAACCTGTCCCTAACCTTACCTGTATCCCACGTCAATAACAGCAAAAGTTTTGCAATACAATATTAACGCAATAAGTACATTGTACTTATTTTTGTTGAAGTACATAGTAGTTAAGGCCACCTAATATAAAGTGGGACCCAAAAATATACTGTAACTAACTGTACTCATCTACTCATATTAGCATTAAACTCATCCTCCATCTTGTAAACATATTGGTCATGAACTAATTTGATGCTTTTGAAGCTAAATCAAAGACACCAAAATTTTTGAGTAAAATATTAGTCACTATGTTTCAAAACAAACTAGGAGGACAATGTCTTAATGGAGAACGGAGGCACATAAAGATCCTTTCGAGCACAGTCATTAACACTTTATTCTTTTTGGTTCTGCAGGTGTACTGATAACCACAAAACTGAACGATCAAATGGGTTGCTGTGAGAAAAAAAAGTGTCAGTTTCATTGTTCAGGTTAGACAATGTGCAGACCTATTTCTGTAATGAGGTCAAAGTTTCGTTTCACCCCTGCTGTATTGTGGTCTTTGTAACATTTTTTTTTTTTTTTTTTTTTTTCACAGGATCCTCTGTTTTGCCACATTATGTGGTGAAAATCAACACCCATTAAAAGAACACTGAGGTGGACACCTGAAGGTGGTCTTTTTGTCTGGTTGCAACTAGTTCCAGCAAGCATCAGATATCTGTCAGCTTCTAAGATCACAGTGGCTGTGCCAGAAGGTTACTGTTTCAACAAGTCTCATTTCTAAGCTGGGTGTACTGGTGGATTGTCGGTGAAAGATCATACCCTGTCAGTTCCTCTATAGAGATAACAGTGAATCTGTAATATGGACTTCAAGAGTTGTTTTTAAACTTTGAATTAGAAAATGTAATAAATGTGTACAGCATTTTGTATCCATAAGACTGTGTTTATGCAATAAACCGTAAATCAAAGTTTCCTTATGATGTTTCCGGCAGACTCTTGACCACAAATATATTTAGGATATAGGACTTGTCTTTAATACAAACTACCACCATCACCACCACCACAATGAATGACAACCTGGATGCACACATTTTCTTTTGGGAAACCACCTTCATTCATTCAAAACTTCCTTCTAAATCTTATTTGAACTATTATTTTTATTTCATCCAAGCAGCAAATATATATAGTTCACTTTGACAAAAAAAAATTTTTATCACGATGAGCTGCAAACCTGCACTCTAAAAAATGCTGGGTTAAAAACAACCCAACTTGGGTTATTTGGCAACCCAGCGCTGGGTAAATATTGGAAAGAACACATACTGGGTTATTTTGGCCCAGCTGGTTGGGTTAAATGTTTGTGCCCAACATGCTGGGTTGTTTTATTTAAGTCAAATATTGTTTAAAAATGACTTTAGTGCTGGCTAAACATAGGCTGGAAATTAAAAATCACACACAGAATTACTTATCCGTGTAATAATCAAAAGTTTAACATATAATAATAAGCAAGAAAACCCATAGAGAGAAAATAGGACAAACTTAATTTATTTGGATGAATACAGCATAATTTACAATATTACATACATTTAAACTCGTTTAACAAGCATTATTGAAATAAAAACTTAACATTTAAAAGAAGCATTTTAATTGAAGTGTATTCAATCTTTCTCACACTGAAATAGTGCTAATTCTCGTGCCGGTGTGTCGTCGAAATCTGAGCAGGTGATGGGCTGCTGTTCGCAGGGGGAACTGCGAACCTCAGACCACCGCCTTGCATTTCACTCATAGCTGAAAGATGCCATAACTGACTCCATAACCTGCCCATAAACAAACAGTACTGAGATTAGAGAACATATTTTAACATTAAATTAAATTATATTCAGTATTATATAAAATAAAATCTGTTTATGTTATGCAAGGCAAAAGGCGTTTCCATTATGCGATATGACCGCTGCTGACACATTTAGCTGACTGACATCTTGTCCTTGTGGTTGCCAAAAATAAATATAATTTACAGCACAGTAAAGACTTTATAAATTATATAAAATGTATACAAACCTTTATTTCGCTGAAGAAGTGCACCAAATCTGCAGCGCTGAGAATCGCTCTCTCCTGTAGAGGATGCAAAAAGCCTGTGCACTGACCAACTCAGCAGCTGGGTTGTTTCGTGCCACTGTGGCCAACAAGCTGAACATAGCATTTGGGTTAAAAAAAATAACCCAACATTTTTTAGAGTGCAGAAAACTAGGGGTGTGCGATACTGCAAATTTTGGTATCGATCCGATACCGAGTAAATACAGGGCCAGTATCACCGATACCGATACTGATACTTGTCATTTAAAAAAACAAATTTAAATGACCAACAAAAATTAAAAAAAATTAACAATACTAATGTTGATATGACTAATATTATATTCACCTTAAAGCTACGTGGATATTATTTGCCTTTCTAAAAGGACTTTGCAGGCAGAGGCAATAAACGGTTTCATGTTAAGTATTTTCCTCCCAAAGAAAAGGGTATATGAAATGATATGAAAAGGCCAAATTCGGTATAGTTTATAAAAATATATAGGCCTACTATGTATGTACAGGTAAGCAGATGAACCCAGAACATGAATGCAACACGCTGAATTTCATTTTCTCTAATTGCAATATAAAACATTTAATATGGTGCAATTATCACTGTCTTCCTCCATTCATTAAAGACCGAATAAATAAATAAAGACTAAATTCGGTATACAGCTTGTTAATAAAATATATGTTGCAAGCAGCTGAGCCCAGAATATGTATATGCAAACATGCTAAACAACATGTTAAGCATTTTACTCCCATAGAAAACCGTTATAATGAAAATTTAAAGTGTCTTAATGCATTAAGAAATAATTTTATCAAGCTAAACTCAGTACACACCTTACAGTGATACTGTATAAAAAGGACAAATTCGGTATACAGGTATAATATGCACTATGTGAAGGATTTCCTTCCTCCCCTTTTCATTTATTTTGTAGCTCGGAGTTCCGTTCCATCTCTCACTGTATCTGCTCGCGCTCGGAGCCGCTGAGTTACGTGATGGCATGACAACCAAACACAGCGTAGCAGCAATGTTTGCATAAGAGATGTGAAAAGAGCAGCATATGCACCCAGATATGTCTACACTGTGTTGTATGTATTAAGCAATGTTATTATGTGTATAGGAGAAAAAATTAACCTAAAGTATCGATCTTATCAGGCTAGTATCGATCCGATACCAATACCAACGTTGGTATCGATACTATCGATATTAGGATCGATACGCCCACCCCTACAGAAAACTACCCAGCACCTGGGTAAAAATATTAAAAACAACCCAGCATTTTTTAGAGTGTGTTAAACCACTCCTCTATGCTCCGCCTTTCTGAAATGCGTAGATTTTTACAAAGCTCATCGTTCTGAGAAGCGAGGTGTATTCTGATTGGCCAGCTATCCAGTGCCTTGTGATTGGCCGAATACCTTAGGCATGTGACAGAAATGTTACGCCCCTTACCGTATTGTTTGTGATGCTGTGTCCCGGCGTGATGAGATGAAAACAATAAAACCCATTATAAACAAGGTATTTGTTGCATCCAGTGGGGACATAATTACTGATTATAATGACTTATACTGTCTTTTTACGCGCCGTGCTGCATCGCGCCACGGAAACATCATCATGCCTGCATTTGTGATTGGAGAAACGACAAACAACAAAAGCTACTCTACACTGCTCAAAACTCGCATTTGAATGGTCAGTGGCAAATTCTTTAAATATGAAAAATGGAATTGCCCCACTTTATATAAACAGCCTTTGTGAAAGCCAGCATTGTAGGCTACTCTCCCAGGTTCAGGAAATAGTCCTCTGTAAAATGCGCTGCACACACTCTAATATTTGGGTTGAACTGTTCTGGAACAGTGTTGTAAATACAACTTAACCACTGACTTCTAGTTGTGTACTCTTTTGGAAGCCCAAACAAAGTAGTTTCGCTTTCACAACGAAACAAACAGCGTCTCCAGTACATGGCGCCGGCAGCAGCAACAATACTACAGCAAGAATAAACATTACGCCTTCCTTCTTTGCGTATACATTTTGGCAGTGTTATGCAAATCTTCCCACACAGTGAAGTAGACATGTGGGGGCGTGTTTAAATGAGCCGTTTTAGCGGGGCGTGGACGAGTCTTAACTTTTATAAAGAATATATTTTTGGGTTTGAGACTTTAGTCTTTGCAACTTTAGGGATCTCATCTTTGCACGAACAGCTTGTAACACTCCAAAGAGAAAGGAAAACTAGAAATTGCATCATATAACCCCTTTAATGCAGTTTCTTAGCAAGTCTACTAAGTGCTATTTCTCATTTCCTTCTAAAAATGTTCTAAACCACATGGCATTCACATAGCATGTAAAAGGAAGTCTTGCCTGTAAGCTTGCTGAAGAACCTTTTGCAGCGGGCACCGTTTCGCACAAGTAGCGTGTACGCTGCTGCACCCTCACCAAACTCTAGGTGGATACTCTGAGAGCCCAGACCCACCTCCAGATAGCGGAGTTCACACAATCGATGGCTTTCTCTTTTCTGCAGCCAGTCTGAGGGTTGTCCTCTGCAACAGAAATGAGAGACAATAAGAAAATGTAAAAAAAATATTAAAAAGTTAAGAGAAATGGAAAGTGATACTCTTTTTAATTGTTTCTGTTAATAACATTCAATTCAGGATTTGTGTATAATCAATTAGATTTAGTGGAGATGGCTTAAAGCTATAATCCCTTATGGTTAAACTTTAACTAGATTTGTTAAGCCGGTAACACACTGGGCAAAAAGCTCCATGTAGCGGCATGTTGAGGGTGTGACAACGCACACGCAGTATCGAACGCCAGACATCATTCTGTATTTGCTTTCAAAACTGAATCTATTACCATGGAGGTAAAATTTCACTTCAAGAATGAACAAGTTGGCAAGTATGAAATGTGTGGTATAAAAAAACAGCAGTGCAAACAGCAATGCAAACTAACAGATTACAAGAGCGATGTACTATATATCATGTAAGTAGCATATAGTATATTCATTTAATATTTAGCAATATTATTGAATTGTTGACTGTACAGACAGCAATATTATTGACTGTACAGACATGATTATAACTCAACAGAACTAGATGACATCAGTGTTTTCAGGGCTGCTTTATTGCTGAATTGAACTACTTTTATTGAATGGAACTAATCAACACTAAGCTGACCTCAGCTGAACAATGACACTATTGTTTTGTAGAATGCTTGACAGCAGAATTGATCTTTGAACAATTATTAAAGCGTTATATTTCTGTTTATCCCTGTAAAGCTGCTTTAAAAAAAAATGTGTATTGCATTATGTGCTAAGCAAATATAGGCGAACTGACTTGATGTTAAGCGGTCAAAACAAAACTTGAGGAAAAAAAACAACAACCTATATACACAATATATCTTCTAACCTAGTGTGAAATCTGTATATATCATAAGACTTTGGGACAAGTACATTTACAGAAATTTAAAGAAAAATTAAAGCTGCGAGCAGCGATGAAAGGGCCCTCGCACCTGGGCTCACCACCATAGGAAAACAGGGAACAGCGGGCAATATGCTTTTAATGTGGTAAATATAGAAGGAATTTGTCAAAGTCATTTATATGTGCCAAATTTGCTGCTGCCAACAGGAGGCGCTATGATTATAACTGAATATTGGCATGCAGATGTCTTCAAGCCAGGACTCCTACCAAACTTATGAAGTTTAGGTCACATCAGACATTACATGTTTAAGTTAGTGTGAAACAAGTCATTTCCTGTTGCCAGCAGGTGGCGCTATAATTATAACTGAATTTTGGCCTTTAGATGTGCTCAGGCCAGGACTCTTATAAAACGTGTGAAGTTTGGGGCAGATTGGGCATTGTATGCATGAGTTACAACAACTTCCTGTTTCATCGTATTATAGCATGCTTTAGCACTTAGTAAGTGTTGCTAGCATATTTGAGAAAGTTTCTAACATGTTTAGCACACAATGTCATATTTTACTGTGTTGCTAATAGTGCATCACAGTGTTAAACACTGTTGCCAGTAGGTGGCGCTATAACTACAACTGAATATGAGCATGTAGGTGTGTTCAGGACAGGACTCTCATCAAACATATTACGTTTCGGGCAGATTGGACACTGCATGTCTGCGTTACATCAACTTCCTGTTTCACTGCATTAGTGCTTTAGCATTTAGCCAAGTGTTACTAAAATGTTTTAGGAATTTTGTAGCATGTTCCCAGCCTGTTTAACATTTGCTCACTTTTTAATATAAACCTCACAGTCCATCACAGTGTTAAACATGCCACTTCCTGTTGTCAGCAGGTGGCACTATAACTATAACTGAATATGGACATGAGTGTGTGTTCAGGACTGAACTCTTATCAAACGTGTGAAGTTTGGGGCAGATCGGACATTGCTTGCCTGAGTTACAGCAACTTCCTGTTTAATGGCGAAACATCAAACTTTGTCAGGCCGTCGAAAACTCAAGATCTTTGCAATTTAGCATCGCAAAGGCCTTATGATTAGTGATCGACCGATATTGATTTTTTATAACCGATACCGATACCAATTATTTGCATGTCTATGTGCCCGATAACCGATATGCAGAACCGATATTTATTTACTGTTATAAAGTAAATAAACGACTGTGTGAAATAAGTCCATACTTCACTTTGGTTTTTCCTCCTTTCAGTCATCTTAACAAAAAATGTTTTGAGAATTAGCAGTCTTTCATGCAGGGCTCTAGACTCATTCTTCCCACTGACCTCACTTTTGCGCACGAGCACATAATTTGGTTGCAATTTGTTTTTTGTTTTTGCTACAACATTTGATTAATCAGTGCATGCTGATGAACTTTTATCATAGTTTATAGTTATATGGTAACTAAAGTGTTCAACATTCAACTCGTTCTTTTTCGTCGGTATTATTTGTGATTTAAATTTTGTGAACAGGAATTCCTTTTTTTCACTTTCAAATTTGCGATCTTGGTGTCACATTTTACAAGAAAAGATAATTGTCTGTTTTGCTTATATCTATACACCTTTCACTTTTTAAGACTAAAACAAAAGATGGATTCATTGTTATTCTTAATTAAAAAGCACAACAACAATAAAACAGTACGTTGACAATGACAAACTATCTCACATAACATTTATCAACAAAAACGAATAAGACGAGGCATGGCACAGGACACATCACATGCTGTCTTATATACCGAGTATATTACAGAATGTTTAGCAAATTCTGAGGAAGCAAATAAATATTAATATATTTTTTTTTTAATTAAGGAAAGCCTCCATAGCATAACGTGAAGTAAACAGCAAAGATAACAAGCTTCTCAAAACGAAAACAAAATGAAAAGTAAAACTAAACTGGCTGTCGCTGACAGGACTTGCTAGTTTTTTCTACAAGAACACCAGCATGTTCACCTTCTCTGGTTTAAGAAGCGGCCTTTTACTTTAGTTTGAAAACAAAACCTTCCGTTGCGCTCCATCCGCGACGCGCACCTTCGCGCTCGTGCTGACGCGGCGAGTATAAACCAGGCTCTACCCACTAAGCGCTCGTGCTGAAAGCACCTCTCTTCACGTGATCAATGAAATCTGACTCCTGCTATAATGTGCTGCGGCTGGCAGCGTGCGCTGTATGAAGCAGACGCTTTGGAGTAGCGCAGACCAGGCACTCGTACAAATGCGACCACGTCAAATTTTAACTCGCAAAAAATTACCATTTTGGTCGCAGTCTAGAGCCCTGTCATGTTACATTTAATCTTCGTATTACAACAATAAAAACATTTTATTTATAAAAAGCTTTAGCAGCAACACTATTAGCAGTAAGCAAAATGAACATAGAAAGTCTAATGTTTTCAAATGGAGAAAATAAAGGACAGGAGTCATATCAACTTCATTTTTAACTACAGTTTTAGTAGGTTTATAAGCTGTTTAATAGGATAAAGAGTGAAGAATAATTCACTGGATAATGTTAATTCACGGAATAATATTCTCTGGAATATTGGAATATAACAAGCATTGTATTTTATTGCATTTCTCAGCAGGCATGCTCTAAATTATGCTGCTGACAGCGCGGTTTATCTATGCATTTACACAGAACTATAGGCTACTCAAACTGCGATCGATTGCAGAGAATTTCCATAGAGTTGTATTAATTTAGATGTTTATAAACGAAATAATGGTTATATAGTAAGTGTTAATACAATTTAGGGTGCTTCAAAAAAGTGAATCTTGTTAAAAGTTACATGCAGTGGCCGTGCTGAGCATTTCTTGAGCATCAACCACTGAGTGAACTGCAATATGAAAGCGGCTTCACGAGACTAATGATGAGCATATAGGCAACAGAGAGAGCATTAAATTCAGCGCTTTTATTTCCAACATGCAATCATTCATGGCTGTATTATTTAATTCATGCAAAGTTACGTCTTTATTGGGAGAGGACTTGACGGATTATCAACATGACTCCGAATTCACGAGACTAATAGACCACAGAGAGAGAATTAAATTCAGCGCTTTTATTTCCAACATGCGCTAATTCATGGCTGTGTTATTTAATTCATGCAAAGTTACGTCTTTATTGGGAGAGGACTTGACGGATTATCAACATGACTCCGACTTCACGAGACTAATAGACCACAGAGAGAGAATTAAATTCAGCGCTTTTATTTCCAACATGCACTAATTCATGGCTGTGTTATTTAATTCATGCAAAGTTATATCTTTATGGGGACAGGGCTTGACAGAGTATCTTATTTATCATATTTCTTAAATGCCTGATATATAGTTTATGCAACTTGGCTCTATGTAATACATCTAATTTGTGCATTAATGCCCGTAATATTAAATAGTTTACTAACTACAGCAAATCAAGTACCTGCACGCCGTTGCTGTCTCCCCTCCCCTCAGATGCGCTGCAATTGCGATCCTGCGCGCAATTCTCAAAACGTCCACAAGATGGCGGTGTTTATCAGGGAATCCGATATTACAAAACCGATATTCGATTATGGAAAAATGCTTAAATATCGGGAAAAATATCGGTAAAACGATATATCGGTCGATCTCTACTTATGATTACACGCAGCAAATTTGAAGACGATCCGATTAAAACTGTAGGAGGAGTTAGTCAAAGTACGAGGCCTGGAAATTGCAAAAACTGCTAAAAAATCATACAGGAAATTAAAAATAACATACTTCCTGTTGGGTTTTGGATTTTGTTCCAAGAGACTTTTTTGTAGGTAATGGTGTGTTACACGTGTGTACCGATTTTCGTGCATGTACGTAAAACGTAGCTCGAGGTGCACTCTTTTTGCCACACGCACTTCTGACCCGTGTGCAAAGTTTCATGAGTTTTGGAGCATATTTAGGCCCTCAAAAATGCGATTCACTTTGGAGAAGAAGAATAATAATAATAAACAGAGCAATTCCAATAGGGTCCTCACATCATCGGTGCTCGGGCCCTAACTACATGTGGTGTGGAAGGATTTTGAGCAGCTTCAGAAGTCATAGTTGGGTGAGTGGCGCAGTACGTGCAAATTCATAGACAAAATGTGTTCAACTTTTAGGACACTTTGTGTCCTCCATCAGACACGCGCAACTTCCTTTAAAGTTTGATGTAGGTCAACAACTATTCACCCAAAAATATAGATTTGCTGAAAATTTACTCATCATCAGGCCATCCAAGATGTAGATGAGTTTGTTTCTTCATCAGAACAGATTTGGAGAAATTTACATCACTTGCTCACTAATGGATCCTTTGCAGTGAATAGGTGCTGTCAGAGTGGCAGCTACGTGTTTGTAAGGAACAAATTCATCAAGGTTTTTTACCTTTAAACTGTTGCTTCTGGCCAAAATGCTAAACCTTAAAGGGATAGTTCCTCCAAAAATTTGAATTTGAATTTTTGGGTGAACTACACCTTAAATTCATAATATAGCATCCTTCAGTGAAAAAGTCCATCCTCTATTGTCCTCTCACATTAAAATCCACCCAAAAATTAGTTTAGAACTGTTTTTGCTTGTAAATTATGCTTGATCTGTGCATATTTCTCTCCTGATGCAGAGGAAACGACTTCTTCACTAAAGAAAGCAATGTTATGGATAAAGGACTATTTTTGCCAGAGGACTAAAGTTGTAATAATTTGAGGTTAAAAATGTCTTTTTAGAAGAAAAAATTACAAATACACAGGTTCTTGCTTTCAAAGAAGTTAACTGATGGACAATCATGTCGATTACTTGTGGACTATTATGATGCTTGTGATGCTGGAGGATGGCACTACCGTCTTCTGTAGAGATGCTTTACAGCTGAGTCATATCTTGTAACATCAACGCTGGTATTGAACTAAATTCAATCAACACTGAACTGACTCAAGCTGAATAAATTTTTGTAAAACTGCTTATATCTGATTGATTAACTTCACACTGTTATTGATCTTAACTAAGCCAACACTGAAGTGACTTGAGCTAAATAATGACACTATTGTCCTTCAGAGCTACTTTACAGCAGAAACTTAACTCTCTACATAGCTGAGTTTCCGTAATTGATTCTGTTATTTACCTTTTTATCTTTGTGAAGTTGATTTGACACAAGCTGTATTGTGTAAAGCACCACAGAAATAAAGGTCCCATTCACCATTTAAGTACCATATATGACTTATGGTGAGTCTGCTGACATAAGAAAATATAACATTCTTATTAATGTGATATTGCTTAAATATAATATGAAAAATGCATGATAGGTATGCTGAATGGGTGGATTCTAGAGATACTGCACCAGTAAGTTTACCCTGCTGACACATAAAACCCACAACACTACAGAAAGTTTCAGTGTTTCTTTTTTCTGGACTGCCCATAGCCAGCTGAAAGCTTCTCTTTCAAAGCCTGCATTTAACTGAAGAAGTTCAAGTTGCTTACTCAGACCGTGAGGTTATTTCTAAGATGTAGATGTACTGGTCCGACACAACCATAAGGGAATGGAACTCCGCTGCATCCCCAAACTTCACAATGGACATCTGAAATCAAGTGAAACCCAGAACAGATTAATACAACTAATTCCAGCTTCTCAAACACGCAGAATGAAGTAAAATAATGAAACTACACTGAGCTGTTCAGCAGTTTCGAAAGTTAACAATACACAAACAAAAAAAAACTAATTTCCCAAACAGTAAAGATGATGACTTTTAGGCAGCATGCCAAATAACTTGATATGATATGGTGGAAGTGGGCAGTAAAAATAGTAGCAATAAATATCATAAATTTAATTTTATGAATAAAAGAGCTATCATGTTGGTTTTGTCTAGGTAGTGTGTCTCTATATATTTCTGGTTAATTTTATCGAGGGCATTGTATACAGGTTATCATGCCTTTAAAAAGCAGCGAAGCTCCTCTTCTACCCCAAACATTTCCACATCCAGGAACAGCTGAAGCCGATGGTCCACTGTTTCTGACAGCAGGTCAAACTGAGCTGAAATGAAAATGATCTTTATGTTTAAATCCCTCAATGGAAAAAAGTACAAGCTACTATGCCAAAAAAACAAACTGATATTACAACAGTATACAGGTATCTGCAATATCAATATCTTTAAAATTAGGTCACATGATTTATGGCCACGAAGGCCTGCCAAACATTAGGATTCATTCTCTAGTAAAAAAAAAAAAAAAAAAAAAAACTTCCTAATTCTATTCTTTTGGTAATGTTTACAAAGCACTCTGTTTGGTCAATAACTTTCAAGGCTACATTATTTAACTGGCAAACCTAAAACAGGCCTGGAACCAATAACCAGAGCTTTTCTTGCCATTTCCAATCACAGTCTGAATCCATCCTTTTCAGTTAAGTTTTTTTTTTCTTTTTTAATCAAATTCTCATAGTCACCCTTTCTAACCACTCTGCTGATCTTCATCCTGAGAGTGGACACCTACCATTTTTGGAGCCTTCTGTGCACATTGGTGGCTGTTGGTCTTGATGTTTTTGATAGCCGTTGTTGCAGGAATTGTCAGCCACTTTCTCCTTAAGTCCCTCTGAGCTATCTTGTCTATCACTTGTGCTAAAGTTGATTAGTTGAGAGGTTCTATGGTCAACCCATGTTTCATTTTGATTAGTCAAACAATTAGACAGGAAGCTATGGGCTGTGTGGAAGTAAGCTGTAGCTCCCTCTGTGGAGGCCTCTGAATGCTGAGTCGAATGGAGAGGGCTGCCATGGGATAGTAAAGACTGTCCTTGGACCAACGTCTAGAGAAATTAAGCAAGTTAAGTGAGTGAAAAGAGAACATTAACATTATACTATCATAGAAATATCAAGACAAAAAGAGCATAAACGCAGACCTCATTGTGCTTGAGTTGAACTGTGTTGTCCCGGTCATCAAAGGTGAAGTATCTGGCATCATTCTGTTCAAATGGTGTACTGGTGGAAGGAGCTGATTGGGCAGCCAACTGAACTACATGATCACTATTGCACTCTGAGCAGATGACAGTACAATCTGAAAAAATAAATAAATAAATAAATAAATAAAAGGTATATAAAGATAAATGCTCCTATCCTGAGACATCCAAGACCATCTAATACAATTCAAGTGTTCAAACGGCAGCAAAAAAGAAAATCAAAAGACATTCACCTATGCCTTTCAAGGTAACACTCACTACAGGACAGAGTGTTCAACATACTCTTCCCTTCAGATTTATTTTAAGGACGTTAATGCTCTTAAAATAAACACCCTCATTGATCTCTGCCCCATGCAGAACCAACTATGTGTTTGGCCCAGATGATCTGCAGGACTCCAAGCAAATAGACTGAAAGCAGCTGAACAAATGTCCCAGAACCTCTGGTTTGCGTGTCAAAGCACGTTTTAAAACTATGCAGCATGCACTGCAGAGGAGGAGGATGAACTGTGTATCAACCCATTCATTAAGGAGAAATTGGCCTGCAGGATGTTACAGTGGAGAAAAAAAAACAAAAAAAGTAAAACTCTATTAAGTGGGTTCTGCTGAAAATAGGTCCCATGATAAAAAGCTCTCACACCCAGTGCTTGGCAAATATTCCGTATTCATTAAATTCTTTGGTGCCACATTTTATCCAAGGCTTCTCATGCTCCAACAAGACAATCGCCCACACATGGTAAGCCGGATTCATCTTTTCTGATTAACTTTATCTTGTGCTGAAAGCTGTGATATATATAAAAAAAAGAAGATCAGGACCAAAAACTGCTGCCATGATAATAACCAATATTAATCAATCAGTGTACTATTATGGCATATTACAATACTGTATTTAATTGCAAGGAGGTGGAGGCAACCAGAGTCATGCTAGAGCGAACGATTGTAATTGCCATGTGTTGAGAGTTGCATGTGTTTGTACCAGTCCCTGGAATGTTCTGGCAGGAGTGTTTGTCCGCCTATGCTTCCAGGGCCTTGCTCATGACAGAAAAATAATGACCTTTTTGATTGTTAGGGCCATATGCTTACGGTCATTCCTTAGCTCATCCAGGTGACTCAGGCTGCTGTCAGATTCAGTGGCTGACTGGCAGAACTCAGTCTGACACTTTAGACATTGTAGCCAAACTGTCTCTGGTCTCTCCTCATCCACCTGCTGCTTGTTTTCCTCCACGACTCTTGAGAGAAACTCCAATAATACCTGTGGAGTCAGAATTCTGATTTTAATTAAGTTAATATCATACTGCTTTAAATTGATCAAAAAGTCAACAAATTGTGTGGGAATGTGTCAAAATAGACAAAAAAAACCTGTTGTAAGTGCAACCTTTTCAAACACTGCAAAGACTCAGGTTGCATACAGTAGGTTGTGAAAAAGCCAATCACTTAGCCTGTAATTAGTGGTGCAACGATCAGGAATTTTGAGGTTGATACTGATCACCAAATGGCACACTTTTACAAGTATATAGTGCCTTGCGAATGTAAAACTTAAATGATTCCATTGCATAAGTATTCATACACTTATCTGGTACAGTTGAAATTTAGCTCAGGAGCATTCATATATTGCTTGTAGACGTTACTGCACTTTGAGTGAAGTTAATCTGTGGCAAATTGAATTGAATGGGTATGATTTGGAAAGGCATATGTGTCTTAAATAAAAGATCTAACAGCTGATAATGCATATCAGAGCAAAAACCAAGCTAAAGGACCCTCAGACTGTGAGAAATAATATTCTCTGGTCTGATGAACCTCAATTCCAAACATCATGGGACTCGTCAGAGAAGAAGAAAAAGCTCAATGCACCAAAATATAGGAGATAGCCTTAATGAAAACCCAGTCCAGAGCATTCAGAAAGTCTGACTGGGCAGAAGGTTCCCCTTCCAACAGGACAATGACCCAAAGCACAAAGCAAGTGTGGCTTATAGACAACTCTGTCAATGTCCTTGAGTAATAATACAATATCAAATTCTACTGCGTCTAGTATTTCAGCTTCATTCATCGCACCCAAAGAAAAACTGCAGTGCTTTACAACTATAGGACAGGAAGAGCTAAATAAACTTATCAGTGCATCTAAACCAACAACATGTTTATTAGATCCTGTACCCATTAAACTACTGAAAGAGTTGTTAACTGTAGCAGAAGAACCGCTTCTCAATATTATTAACTCATCGTTATCTTTAGGTCACGTCTCAAAACCATTCAAGCGTTATCCTTCATTTTAATGTTTAACATTAAGTTATCTGATCGACACGATTATCAGCACTGCCGCTGTTACAGTCATGACAGCAATAGATAGCAGCATGCTGCTCAAATTACTCCCAGAGGAATCGGGCTGATTTACATTTATTTTTAGGGGTCAAGCACTGAATGATGGCACCTATTGTATCCGTTAGATTTCCTATTATTATTATTATTATTCTTTTTCCGCTCTGGAAGTCTATGGCAGCCCATAGAACCGCTTGTGGGGAAGTTGTGAAATTTTGCCCACTGATAGAGCACAGTCTGAACAGTCATCATAGCAAATTTGGAGTCTCTAATGCAAACTCCCTAGTGCCACCACTTGTCCAAAATTTCACTCATGTTTATGGCAAAGAAGGAAAATTATTTTTTCCTCTGAATAGACGGTTTGTCTGATTTTCACCAAAATTGGCTCAGATCATCTTCAGACTATGCTGGCAAAACGTTATGGAATTCAAGTCGATTTGTCAGACCGTTCTCAAGTAACGGATGAATGAAATCTACGAAAAGCATGCAAAAATTGATCTGAGGCTATATCTCCGCAACGGTTTGGCATATTGAGACCAAACGTGGTGTGGGTTATAACAAGCATTGTTATAGGTTACCTGCATTGTTTCGGTGCTGTGATGAAAAATGCATATTTATGCTTGTAAAGGATGGGTTGTTTTTGTGCGCTCAACGGATGAACAGTGTGGGAATGGAATTGAAGGGGGATACTTTCAAGGTTGTAATTGGTACAAAATAACATCACTGTCTCTTGGGAAGGTACAGAGAGTCTATCGCATTGACCTTCAAGATAAGGTTGGAAACTGTTGTCGCTTGAGCAGTACTAGGTGCAGAATTCGGACGCCACATTGATTATGAAACCTCAGAGATATTGTTAAATAATAACTCAATATTTTTCTGTAATTAAAACGAAGTGCACCCAATTGGGAGGGGGAGCAAGCCTGGTCAGTTTGTTTTCTGCCTCACTTGGAGGGTTGTTCTTAAACCACACATAATTTTGAAGTATAAAAAAAGGGGGTTTCTTGCAGAAACAGTGGAAGCTTAGCCGTGGGATAAGCGCGCGTCGCCCGGCATTCTCGGACAAGTGTTGGTCTTCTACTGTGACTGAAACGGGCTCCCCAGTCTTTTAAAGAGTGAAGATGATGGCACGGTTCTGAGGTTGTATATTGTTCTATTACTCGGCTTTGGGGTTTAGTTTTAGTGTATGCTCGAATTTGTGTATTATTCATTCATGATTATCTTTTATCTGTTTCCTCATGATCATTCTTATATTATGCACTGGTTTATGATTATTCTTCTTTAATGTGTTTATTTATGATTATCATTGCATTTACCTATGATCATTATCATTTTTATTGATATCAGCTGTGTATCAACAATGTGTAGACATAATGTGTTATATGGTGTACGGACCTTTTATTGACACCTCCTCTTGCTGATTAGCACCACACTTGTCTCACATCAGTTTTGAAAACAGAAACCATACTAAAACAATGCTTATAACTTCTGAATGGTTTGGCCAAAAATTACAGAACTGGTCTAGATTTGGTGCAGCATGGGAAGTCGAATGATATCCAATTGTCCAATGTTGGCCATTTTGGGCGTCAGCCATTTTGAATTTTGTCGTAAAATGCTGTATTTTACGAACGCACTGACATGTTACAAAACTTGGTATGGTTCTTCGGCATTATGCCCTGACGGTACTCAAAAAGTTTTGGGACAGCACCACCTTGTGGTCAAAAGTTTATAATGAAATTTCTAAAAATGCTAATAACTTTTGTTTACATTAGCCTATTGTAATGAGACTGATGCTGATCGAGTCCTTGGATCATGCTGAGAACGTTGATACCAATTATGCCATAATTGGCTGAATTTGCAGTCCGCCATTTTAAATTATGTTGAAAACCACTTTTTCGAACTCCTCCTCAACTCCTCCTCGAACCGTCAGTCCGATTTTCACCAAATTTTACTCTTTTCTTTTTTTTACATAATTTTCAGACCATGCTGGCAAAAAAATATGGATTTTGTGATTTACGAAACCGTTTTCATTTAAGCCAAACTAATTTTCTGGAAAGATGCCAAACTGCATCTGAGGCTGTATCTCTGCAAAGCTTTGACATATTTACATCAAACTTTGTATGTGCCACTGTCACCTCAAACTGACCACGCCCAATCAATTTGGGAACAGCGCCACCTATTGGTCAAGTGTAATAAACCATTCATTAACCATCAATTATGAATTTCCAAAAAACGCTAATAACTTTTGACTGCATTAGCCTATTGTAATGAAACTCATCTCAAAATATTCCTTGGTTCATGCTGACAACATACCAATTATGCCATAGTAAGCTGCCATTTTGATTTATGTTGAACAACTACTTTTTCAAACTCCTCCTCAACCTTTTTCGAACTCCTCCTCAGCTCCTCCTTGAACCGCTGGTCCGATTTTCACCAAAATTGAGTCAAATCATCTTTAAACTGTGCTGACAAAAAGTTATAGATTTCGTGTCTATAGACGAAACTGTTTTTGTACAGCGCCGCTACAAATTTTAGTCATGGTGCCAAAATGACTCTGAGGCTGTACCTCTGCAAAGCTTTGACATAGTGACAGAGCCTCACACAGAGCACACCAAAATGATTGTATTACAGCGCCACCTGTTGGTCAAAAGTATTATATTACTAGTAGTTGTATTTATGATTTTTCAGCCATTTCAATTACAATCATCGTAAAATTGCATTTATTATGGTTGCATTAAATGCATTTGGTCTGATGCTCCATGCCATGCTTAACTTCTCATATTGCCTCTCTAGTGCTTGGCCCCTTAATTGCTGCTTGCAGCTATATTTGATATTATTTTGTTTATTCTCGCAATATATTTATTGTGATTAACCTCCCGTTTTTTTATACAGTATAAAGCTATTCAGTTGCACTCAATCACACAGCATACAACTCGAGATTAAGATGTAGTTATTTTTGAATAATTATCTACAGGCTGGAAATATTCTTTTATTTTACAACTTTTTTTGATACGCTACTATTTGAAACTTTCGCTCTTCGAATGAGGAAGTGTGAAAAAGGCCTATTGTGCATAAGCGCACAAACTGCCTCTATTGCCCCAAACTGTCTGAGGATAATGATTAAAGTCACATCAAAAGCATAATTGATAATTCTGCCACAAAATAGAAACTAGAATTTTTCCCTGATGTCATTAGACTACAAATGTCGCACTTGATGGCAAATCCTTCTTTGTCTCTAGCATTCTTGATATCAGGGACATTTCCACTAGTAAAAACACAAAACAATGTGTTTGATATATCAAAAATTTACATAAAAAGCAGAAATAAAATTTAGTTAAATTCTTGATATCAAATTTTCAGATTTATTCAATTATATAACTTTGCAAGCAGATTATTACTTTGCAGGATATTAATTTTTAATATCAACAATTAAATTTTCACTAGTTGAAATGCTAATTCTTGATATCAGAAATTGAATTTATACTAAAGATTTGTGGATCAGTGCACCCTATTTGTAATATCGGTTGTCATTTTAAGATTATATCCCAAGCTCTAGTTGATCATATCTGATTGTCTAATGATGAATGATCTTCCTGACCTGTAATGCTTCCTGTGGCTTGTCATCCAACATTATGTAACAACGTTTACGTCTTTCACGACTAATGTACCGGAAGTGAAGCTCCAGGGCTGGGTGAGTCATCTCCACCTTCTAAAAAATGTCAAAAGAGAGTGTGAAACCGAGACAAATATGCTCAATCATCATATAGATCCTTATGAACAGAAAATATGTCATTTGACCTCCACTGTGCAGGTGGCCTCAGTGACGATGACATCCTGCAGACTATCTAGTTCCACTCGTGTTTTAACACAGCCCTGGTGCATGTCTACCTCCAACATGTGACCCTGTCGCACTCGTAGGAAAATAGGTTTAGAGGCCCTTTTCCGATCTCTCTCCACATCCTCTAAGAGCAGCCCCACCAGCATTGGTCTGCACAGGTCCACTGTTAAACAAAGTTCAAAAGTGAAAATGCGTTTTAGACACAAACTAGACAGGTTATAGGAAAATTAAAATAATATCTTTTAAATCATGAAGAAATAGAGATGTATCAATCGATTTTTCAGGAGAGTACCAGAGCCAATATTTTTGGCACTGTCAGTACACAAACTAATATTTGCAGAAACTAAAGTAATTCCAAGTGTTTGGTCCAACACATTTTTGTCCCACTGCTGGCATTACTTTGTGTGGAGTTGAAGACACTACTTTAAACGTTTAGCTTGCAAGTTTGAGTAGTTAAACAACAGTCTAAAAACAAATGAAAAAACTACAATTATGTAAGAGGACAATATGGCTGAATACACTACAGTTTAGAGGTTTTGGATAATTTTTTTTTTTTTTCTTTTAATAAAAGCTTTTATACAGCAAGGATGCATTAAACATGTTTCAAAAGATAACCATTTCAAATAAATGCTGTTCTATTTTTCAAAGAATCGTGACAAAATTAACAGTTTCCACAAAAATATTAAGCAGCAACTGTTTTCAACATTGATAATAAAAGTGATAATACTTAAGCACCAAATCAGCATACTAGAATGATTGCTGAAGGATCATGTGACACTTAATTCTAGAGTAATGGCTGCTGAAAAATCAGCTTTGCCAAAGGAATAAACTGTATTTTAAAATAGAAAATTTTATTGTCTATTTATTGTTTTCACTGTTATTTCTCATTTAAATAATATTTTACAATATTACAGTTTTACTGTATTTTATATCAAATAAATGCAGCTTAAAATATTAGTACATAAAGTATAGTTATCAGTATCAATGTATCCTTAGGATAGAACAGACAGACCTCCCCTATCACCATCATCATCATCTTCCTCTGGTGGTGGTTTTGGGTCAGAGTAGGCCTCAGTTGTAGCCCGAGTGTTTCCTAGACTCATCTCAAGAGTAGATTCGATGTTTGGGGGGCCTGTGCACTGCAAAGTGGACTCTGTCTCAGACTGCAGGTCTGTGCTCCCCATCTCTTCTTTGTCCTCTTCCTCTTTCAGTTCAGAGGACAGCAGCGGAGGGGGGAGCAATTCCACACCGGTTGGAGATGTGTTAGGTTTAAGCAGGGGGGATGGGGGAGTACAGTGTCCGTTGGTATTCACTTTAATGGTTACACTGTCCACTACTGGGAAAGCTGGGTTGACTGGAGTACCATCAAGGTGATGCTGGTAGCGTAGCCAGTCCTCTCCTAACTGCTCTCGAAAACTGTCCATTCTCTCAATGTCCTCCTTATGGGGGAGGACAATATCTGAAGAGAATCAAACATTTCACATGACAACCATAACACATATGCTTAATAACACACAAGCTCACTTAACTCCTATTTTTATCACCTTGTAAAGCAGACTGCACTCTGACCTCATGGTCTGTGTCACTGGGCTCTGAAATACTAGCTCTCCTCACCTTTACCTTGTTCTGCAAATGGCAAAAATTTGCACAATTCATGTAATGAATCAGATCTTACTAAAATGTTTATGGTGGCTTCGCATCATCAACAATCACGTTCATTTAGTTCAACTTTGTACCACAAAATATTTTGGCCAGATCATGTACTTACTCTGGGTTTCCTTTTTCGAACTCTGCTCACTCCCGATATGCTTGCAGTCAGACTGTCAGTCATGTCCCCACCTCCACTGGACACTTCCTGCCCTCCTTGGTCAGGTGCCATAGAAATTTGTTGAGAAGTGTGGGACATCTGACCAACCAGCTGTCTGGGTTTAGGTAAGATCTGTGAAAAAATAAAAATAAAATAATTGAATGTCACAAGAGCCACAGAACATATTTGTGTAATTCTGTTATTTTTTACCAATAAATATATATATAAAAAGACTATTTCAAATAAATCGAAATACATTTTTTTTCTTAACCTGGGTGACAGGGTTAAAGGTTGAGTTTGGCCAAAACCAAGCACTACTGTGTGAAAATGAAACGAGTTCATTAACATCTTTCCACCATGAATCTCTCTCTTGGGGGTTACAGGTACATCTAAAAAAAATTGAATATCGTGAAAAAGGTCAATATTTTTTGTCACTCATTTCAGAAAGTGAAACCCATATTTTACATAGATTAATTACACAGAGTGAAATATTGCAAGCCTTTATTTCTTGAAATTTTGATGATTATGGCTTACAGATAATGAAAACCCAAAATTCTCAGAAAAATTGAATATTACATAAGATCAATAAAAAATATATATATATATATATATATTTTAAACAGAAAAATCAGAACTTCTGAAAAGTATGTTCATTTCTATGCACTCAAAACTTGGTTGGGCCTCCTTTTGCATGAATTACTGCATCAATGTGGCGTGGCATGGAGGCAATCAGCCTGTGGCACTGCTCAGGTGTAATGGAAGCCCAGGTGGATTTGATAGCGCCCTTCAGGTCATCTGCATTGTTGGGTCTGTTGTCTTCTCATCTTCCTCTTGACAATACCCCATAGATTCTCTATGGGGTTCAGGTCAGGCGAGTTTGCTGGCCAATCAATCACAGTAACACCATGGTCATTGAACCAGCTTTTGGTACCTTTGGCAGTGTGGGCAGGTGCCAAGTCCTGCTAAATGAAATCAGCATCTCCATAAAGCTTGTCAGCAAAAAGAAGCATGAAGTGATCTAAAATTTCCTGGTAGATGGCTGCGTTGACTGTGGACTTCAGAAAACACAGTGGACCAACACCAGCAGATGACATGGCAGCTCAAATCATCACTGACTGTGGAAACTTCACACTGGACTTCAAGCAACATGGATTCTGTGCCTCTCCACTCTTCCTCCAGACTCTGGGACCTTGATTTCCAAATTAAATGCAAAATTTACTTTCATCTGAAAAGAGGACTTTGGACCACTGAGCAACAGTCCAGTTCTTTTTCTCCACAGCCCAGATAAGACGCTTCTGACGTTGTTTCTGTTTCAGAAGTGTTTCCTTTTCCTGAAGACGTCTGAGCGTGGTGACTCTTGATGTACTGACTCCAGCTTCAGTCCACTACTTGTGAAGCTCTCTGTTTGAATCAGCTTTGAATTTGAAGCTCTCTGTTTGAATCAGCTTTGCTTGACAATATTCTCAAGCTTGCGGTCATCCCTGTTGCTTGTGCACCTTTTCCTACCCAAATTCTTCCTTCCAGTCAACTTCGCATTTAATATGCTTTGATACAGCACTCTGTGAACAGCCACATCTTTCAGTAATGACCCTCTGTGACTTACCCTCTTTGTGGAGGGCATCAGTGTTCGTCTTCTGGATCACTGCCAAGTCAGCAGTCTTCCCCATTATTGTGGTTTCAAAGAACAAGAGATACCCAGAATTTATACTGTGGGGATAGTAATTAATTAAAACTCAAATATAAATATTCTAATATGTTGAGATACTGATTTTTGACTTTCATGAGCTGTAAGTTCTAATCATCAAAATTAAAACAAAAAAACTTTTGAAATGTTTTACTTTACATGTAATGGATCTAAAATATATGAAAGTTTCACTTTTTGAAATGTTACAAGAAAAAAATTAGCTTTTTCACAATATTCTAATTTTTTTAGATGTACCTGCATTTGTAATAAAAATGTATTGTAATCAAGTTAACAGATACACTATTTGTCCAACATAGCTAAATATTTTTGGAAATTAAAAGTAGTTATTTTTTACTAGCATTTTTTGTACATTATTTACAATATTAGTTTTCTCTATTTTTCACTACAGTTTATTACAATGAATTGAATATCTAGTGAGATTGTCAAAATAAGTGACAATCTCATTATATTAACTTATCCATTTATGTTAGATTGATGTTTTTTCCCATGCTTTCTATGTTAAGAGAGCATGTCCCAAACCATGGTCTAAGCTGGCCATTTGAAAAGCAAGACAAAAAATGATTCAGCCAGTTTTTTTTAACAACAAAAAAAAAAAAAGGAATTGTCAAAAGTCAAATGTCACTAATCACATGCAGTCAGTGACACATCATTGACCTAAGTGAATGTTTTCTTTGGCCTGTATCAGTGTTTAAATGCTGGGAAAAAAAGAAAAAGGGGGATGTGACACAGAGAGAGAGAGAGAGAGAGAGAGAGAGAGAAAAAAAAAAAAAAAAAAACATGAAGAGAACCCTGAAAAAAGTCCCCTGAATCAGATGGTCCTGAAGCTGCAAACACAAAGTAACATGACTAACAACATCCAGCATCAGGACACTGAAACATCCATCCACAAAATTCGGCCCAGCCAAATTATAAAAACACTAAAAGAAAATTATCTAACCTATTGGAATGAAACAACAGAAAAACAAAGTAAACTTGAATGTTATTTGGCCCTAAACAGAGATTACACAACTGCAGAATATCTGAGTACAGTGAAAGACTGTAAATTAAGAAGACAAATGACGAGGTACACAGCACTGGCTGCCCAAAGAGAGCTGCATCTGCCCACACTGTACCCATGGGGAAATGGAGAAAGCAACACTTCCTTACCAGCTGCCTAACTATGAAAAAATTAGAAAGAAATTTTATCCTAAATTTGAAATACTTTACCCTGACTTCAAACACAACTTCAATATTTATTAGGTGAAAAACAAGATTGTATCTTACTAGCAGCAAGATACATTGGTGCCTGTCACAAAAAGAGGGAGGAGTCAACAAATCAGTGATGCACACACACCACACTAAATTTGAAATTGTTCATAGAATTCTAGAATTCATAGAATTTATTTGTTCTATTTTGTTTAATTATATATGCATGTATTTATTTATTTACTTATGTTTTAATTTTTTATATTTATTTATAGTCCAAAAACCTGAATATGTCAAGACACAGCAAATTTAAGACTTCTCACACAAAGCACCCACATTTCATTTTTGCTAAGTCATGAGAGTGCTGATGCCATGGACACCAAACTGTATTTAATTTTTTTTTGCAAGGTGTTGAGAGTAATTTGTTTTGCTTTTCAGAAGGGCTTCTCAGTCTGAAACACAACAATCATTAAGGATCTTTAGCTGTCTTTTGCCACTGAACACATGGATTTCATGTGAACTGCTTCATTTTAACAGAAGAGATCTTGAATTTTGCTGATGCCAACAATCCTGAAAAAATAAGCAATTTGTAACAATTCTACCATCCTTGCAAACTGTTTTCAAGTCTTTGTTGCTATTAAAGGACATTAAGCTGTTCTAAATCCCTTTCTATGTTAATGTGGGAAAAAGTACAGAACATGTGCAGCTGGAATGCAATGTTAATATATTATAAAGCAACTCTGACCAACAGACATAAATGTGTTTTGTTTTTCGACGGGAAAACTTAAGAATGCCTACTACTTTCACACCTGCTACACCCTTTGGTTTTTATGAGCTGTTTGAGTGTTACTATAATAAAATACAGACTTTCTTAAAAAGGTTCTCATAACATTGGAAGATTAAAAATTAAATAAAAAGGAATATAATATCTATCTATCCATCTATTAAATTAGTTGTCACATGACTCAATATTTCTGATTCATTGTTAAACGTGACTCATTTAATATTTTTTCATATTTAAGTCAGCTATCACGTGGTTAAATATTTACTGTCATTTGATTGTTGAGCCATTTAAAAACTCCATTTGGTCAGAGGAAGTAAAGCACTTTGTTGCGCACTATTCTACTGTAGATTAAAAGCAGATTTGCCTCCTGACCGGAGATGGCGCATGAAGTAACATTTGATACCCACCAGCAGATCAGACTGGGACAGAGGGTTTCCATCCAGCTGGAGCTGAAACGCAAGCACACATGAAAACGTCAGCTTACAACTCTAAACATCTGCAGAAGGGCGAGAAAGGTCTACAACATCTCACTATTAGTTTTAGGAATGACATCAGAAAAAAGGGGGGCACTGGCACCTCCTTGTGGTTGCTATGGTAAACATTAATATAATCAATGATGTTTATTTAGATATACTATAGTTGCTAATTTAAACATTCATTGTAGCAATTCAGAGACTGCTTCAGATTTTTGGATGCCAAGTCACATAAACTGATCATACTGGATAATAAAGCTTTAACATGAGGACCAATTAAAATAATAACTTTGAGGATGTGCACTGTTTATAGTTGTTCGCAAACAGAGAAAGACTCACTCCTTGGTAAGCAGCTCGTGGAGAGAGGTGGTGGATAGTCGATACTCTGTGTGTCTTCTGAAAATACAAAGGGTTTCCTTCCAAAGTTAACTGAAATGAGATCAGAAAACAGTCAATGTGGTATAAAGGAGAAGACAAAAGAAAATCGTCTCTCTCACATTCTTTAGAGGAAATATTCATATTGTGATTGTAAGATCCAGTTGGCTGAGCTAGAAAACGTAGTATTCAAATGTGTAATTATGATCCTCATCAAGCCCAAATTTGTAGCTGTTGTATCATAAAAATGCTAAGACTGAAATCTGAGATTGAGGATAATCACTTTCCTATAATTGAAACAAGCAGTTTAAATTAAGCATCACTTGGACAAGGTGCGTTTATCTTACTGTATTGAGATTATGAAGGAGGGACAGAGGTGCCAACTGAGAATGCTCCATAAGAAGGTTATAAGCCAGATCAAGAGACTGAAGTGATGACAACTGCTCCACCCCTACATTTATGAAAATGAATTTAGGTTAGAATAACCTTTTTTAGTAAAGTAAAACGGTTTATTCACAGTTTGTTAAACTATTCAAAAACGCACACAAATGACTGCATTAAATATACAGTAATTTGCAATCAAGAGCTCTGTCAAATTGTAGATGTTAAATACTAAATAGTGTTACAAATGCATTGAATAGAATGTTAAATACCATTTTAAACAATATACAATACAGACTGTGTTGTCAAATGATGTGTTGACACTCAGATAACATTCTTTATTTTTCCATTTTTGTTTCAAGTAATTTCTTTCAAATTGTTTTCAAAAATTTTAAAAAGCCACCATGTGTGTCGACTAAAAAGCTTAAATAAATTCAACACATAAGAGTGATAGAAAAATTGAAAAAAGGAAAATGGTAAACTTGCCATTGATAGTTTCCAGTTCATTGTTTCTAAGGATCAAGGTTGTGAGTTTGGTTTGGGCACTGACGCCCAGCACTGGTGCTCTCTGGAGGTTATTATAGGCTAAATTCAGATGCTCCAGTTCAGTAAGAGCCTTGGTGGAGACAGAAAAGTCATGAATAAATCCACTCTGTTCTCACATTTAAAACACCACAAATCTAGGGGGCCCCTGAACCATGCAACAGGGCACCGCCCACTAATTGTGACAGCATGCATGAGAATTTGTATTAGGTGTGCAGTAGTATCCCTTCACTCATGTAGATAGAAAAGGAAGAAATAAATTCACACTATTGTTATTTTGTCCAATTTAGCCCTTTTTTTTTTAAATATGATTTGATTATGCATTCAGTTACCACTAAGCGTGTAGAACCATTTATATTAACATGTAATTTTTTTCACAAACATCCAAAGATTTTCCCTCAAAATCATGAAGAAAATTGACAAAGAAATGTGAAAAAAATAAAAATAAATCTGGCTAGTACTGGTCATGTCAAAAAAACAACAACAACAAAAAACCAAGCAAGAACAAAAGCAACCTACCTTCAAAAATTCTGCACAATCTTGGATCTTGTTGTGGCTCAAGTCAAGCCACTTCAGAACATTTAGCAGACTCTAAAACAATTTAGAAAATTGTTACACGTAGATTCCAATTTCTATTACTCCATCATAAATTTAAAACAGGAGATTCTTACTATCGACTCGTCAAGACGGGAGATGGAATTGTAACTGAAATTAAGGGTATGAAGTTCTAACCAGGGTAAAGCTGAGCTGAGATCACCTCCACACAGAGAGAGAAGCTCCTATTAAACACACACACACACACACACACACACACACAATTACATTCTGTATGCAAACGTGGTTAACTTTATAGTCACTGTGCCAATGCTTGTCGGTGCATAATTTACCTCTAGAGAGCTGACACCTTTTGAGCAAGTGAAAACTTCCAGCTGAGAATACACACCTCTAAGACCCTCCAGACAATGAGGAGGAATACGTTTGAGCTAAATAAGATAAACAGACAAAAAGCACCATTTAGGACAATATGGAAAAATAAAGCAACAAACATAATTGAATGAATTTGGTTAGTCTGTTTTGAAATACCTTTAAGTGTTTGAGGGACTTGAAAGGGGAGATTTTCACAACATATTGTAGTTTCACACCAGGTGGATTAACAAGCTGTTTTACAAACATATATGATCAGATCATTGCAACAACAGCTCAGTGTATTGGATCAGTGTAATAAGGATTAGTCAAAACACCTAGCTGAAGTTAGAAATCTGAATTGAGGAAGGTGTACAAAAATGTAGTACTACTAATTAACATGGAATTCATTTTTCTTTCATCTATCAAAATCAAGCTGTACTCCTAATAAGTTCATAATGTCATAGACACATCGAAGCATCATCAGAACCTTCAGCACCTTGAGTGATACTGTCTTCTGCAGCATGTCAAAAAGGAACTGGACTTCCAGCAGGGAGGCAGTGTCTGCTGGGTGGGATGGCAGGGCCAGAAAACCATGCTGATGTGTTCGTGAGAGAAGGTGCCGTTCAAAGAGTTGTGTCAGGTGCTGTAAGCATCCCACTTGCAGAGTGAGAGTACTGGAACCATCCAGTACGGAGTCACCTAAAACAGAGACCAACAAGAACATAATGCAACACTTGAGCCTGGTAAGCATCCTCAAACAAATGCAAAAACACTCTCAGATTGTATTGACTCAATCTCTGTCAACATGCAAACAGTATCTTGCATAGCAGTGTCCAAATTTGCAGTTGTAAACATGGATTACATTGCTTGTCTTCAATATAAAGAGAATAGCATTCAATTCTCAATTTGAATCCTATTCACTCCAAACCTTGCAAACATCTGACTGTGGACAAGGTCTATGTTACACTTTTTTTTTGCCTGGAACTGGGCCTGGTGCAACTGCAGAAATTAACAATGACAAAATTTAAATACTGATTCTATACCATTATTTCGCAGTAATGTGGCAAGTCTGTGTACAACTGTTGACTGACCGGTGGATGACATCCTAAGAAGGGCGAAACATATTATTAATATATTATATCAACAGAAATTTTCCAAATTACTGCAAGAAAAAGAACAATTATTCTAATCTGAATTTACATAAAGCATATATTTATCATTGCTATAAAGACAGGGCATTAATTTGAGTAATAAAATAGACTTGTAAAATTACATGTAGCAGAAAAGAGGGTGGGATTTCACAACCAAACATTCTTCACACTGTTCCTCAACTATAAATACCTGCAAGTCGAGTGTCATCTCTTCCTATTTGTGCTATTTGTGAATTGTAAGCTAAAGCAATATTAATTATTTTTACCACTATAAAAGATATGATCGCAAACCATTCAGGTATCCAGACAAGCTCCAGATGCGTCAATTTTCAATGTAAGTTACCTACACTGTTATTTTAATCTTGTTAACCGTTTAATCAAACACTGGTAACTTAACTCTTCCTGAAGCTCCAACAGTTCAATATCTGTTCTTACGGAATGCGCCAAAACATACCTTATGCTTCAAGAAATACGTGACCCGTAGCCCCAAATAACGTTGTACCCGGTTTTGAACTGGTATTTAGATTCATGGCATTAGTTCAGTTTAATACCCTTTTACATTTGTTGACATCCTGATAGCCGTCACATGATCTTGTTTCTTAAAGGTACGGCGGCCCGAAGACGCCAAACAAGCTTATATTTAACTAAGCGCGCCCTCCTGCGTCTCTTACGTGCACTATAAACAAACAGAAAGAACTTGTGTTTTGAAGGTGAGCGGTTTAATGGCCTGAGAATGTTAAATAAACTAGGCTAGCCCTTAAGACTAAAACTGCGAATATTTGCTTATTAATATATATACATGTATATATATATATACACACACATACAGGGTGCGATTTGTGAAAAAAAAAAACAGAGAGAGGGGGTGCTTTTGTACATTTTTATGAAATGTTTTTAATACAACGCAAACCGTATTTAACACGATCGCAGTTTAATAAAAAAAAACATTGTAGGCATACGTTAGGCCTATTAATTTTTTTTCTGTGTTAGTTTGCCCCTACTGCTGGATATCACAGTCAAAGCTCTAATCTCATTGATTATCTTCACATGTCCATTTTTACAATAGCTTAAAGTGCAAACACTGCAAAATCTACATGCCTTACCAACATGATTGTGTAACTGCTGTTTTTATGGTAGACATGTAATATGTGCAAATATGTTTATTCTCTCCTGTCTTATGTCCACATTGACTCTGCTTTTCTTGGAAATCAAGCACTAAACCTCAGTACTATTCCAAAGTACACTCTATAGTAAGTATTGTAACATATACATTTTAATATACAGTCACACATATTCAAATATTATCTTCATAGGATAATATTAATTAGATTGATAGACCTACAGTTTATTACCTACAAACAAAAATCTGTTAGGCACATACAGTTAATCTCTCTCTTTGGGTAACTGATTTAAACCAAGCCAAACATTATCCATTCTATTATATCTGACCTTTAAACTATTAAAGGATTTTTTCTTCTTAATTTTTGCAGACTACAAGCATAAATATTTCTACAAAACTGTGCAACCTTCTTAAATCTCTAAAATAATAATAATAATCACTGATTCTACATGGCTTGTATTTTGGGAATATGAAAAGTTTCTTTAACTAATTTCCACAGTGCAGTATGCTGTATAGAGGTTCCTCGGGGCATTCGTGTAATTTATCTCACTTGTTTACTCAGAAATGTCCTTGATGGAGAACTGCACTTAACCAACTGGAGATACTGTGGCTTATATCCCACAAAATCCTACAGAAACCCAGACGCTGTACAAACTCTGGGTACACAGACATGGGTTATAAGCCTGTGGGTCTACAGCTGGTTCTTTTTCAAAAAAATGACACATGAGGTTCTGCATAAACACTCCTGCTTCATCACGACACCCACATGACCTGGCATTTCAAAAGTTCCCTTTCTCCGTCAATATCTCCAAGGTGAAAAGGAAGCCTGCCAACCACAAATACATAAAATGCCATAAAATCAGAGAGCACCCACAAAGATAAATAATCCTCATTTATATCTCTTCGACCACCGCTGCAGCTATAGGTCTCACATGGAACAGCTATTTCTGTACCCTTAAATAAACAACGATTAGTCTCAGAGGGGAACAGAGAGTGGGCTTTGCTCTGGACGGGTTAATGGTTGTTTGGTTGGTAAGCATGATACCTTGACTCCTGGCCCCTGTAATCAATAGGCAACTGAGAGATTACAACAACATTCAGCTTGTAGGCTAGTCCTAAGTACATGAAGGCACAGCACTGACATTTAATTTTAATATATGCAGAGAGATTGTATCCATGATTACAAGGACACAGAATAGTTTGCTTATTTGATCATTCATTATATCAGTGTTGCATAACACAGCCCAGGCGGAACAGACAGTGAGGAACACTTCACTGACCACTGCCTCCCTAATCATTATCTTAAAAATTAAATAATTTGCATCATACATAATGCATTCAATAAACACGATCAGTATTGCACATATTATGTAGCTACGTGCAATTTGTGCAGCTGCCTTGTGGTGGGAGGACAGGCTCCCCCTGTTGAAAACAAATAAATAACTTTAATAACTTAAATTCCACTTGTATTTCAAGAATTTCATTTAATTAAGCCATGTAATTTATTAAGACCCTGCTGGTTTAGCCTAGCTCAGGAATTCTCAATGTCTTTTGGAGCTAATAGGACTCCAGCTGCTATATAAGCACTTTTATTAAATGACTGTTGAAATAGCACATTTAAACGTCTCGATTCAAATATTTATTCTAAAATATCTGTTCTGAAATTGAGGCGGGACCCAGGCCTAATAGAAACACAAACCCAAGGCGCTGGCACTGTAGCCCTTTTGAGGATTTGTTTGACAAAGCTGCAGCCCGCCTGTCATCTCCTATGATGTCAGCGGCATACGAACACTGATAGGAGCCCTGAGCAGCCCCAGTTAGCCGCCCTTCACCTGTCCGCGCACACTTCTTACCTTTCCTTCTTACCTGCAGAAGTTAGTGCTCCGATTCACAGAGTTTCTACATCGTGGGCACGATGCTGTTCTACGGGAGTTGCAGCTTGCTGCTGGCACTGGTGACTTTTCACGGCGCCGCTCGCACCGAAATGGTGTTCCGTTGTGCGAGTTGCACTGCGGAGCGCCAGGCGGCTTGCACGATGCTCACGGAGACGTGCGCGGAGATTGTTCGCGAGCCTGGCTGCGGCTGCTGTCCAGTGTGTGCCCGGCAAGAGGGCGAGCTGTGCGGCGTTTACACACCGAGATGCTCCAGTGGTCTGCGCTGTTATCCCAAGCCGGATTCGGAGTTGCCCCTGGAGCAGCTGGTTCAAGGGCTCGGGAGATGTGGACGTAAAGTGGACACTGAGCCCACTGGAAGCGCAGAGCCTCGGGAAGTCAGCGGTAAGTGATTTAAAGTTTTAATTCATGATTTTAATTCATTAATTCATGGTTTAATTCATGATTTGTTGCAGTATCCGAGGCTACTAGCTATAACTGAGCTATAAATAAGCGATTTCAAATCATTTGTTTCTTCCTGTTATAACAATGATAAAACATCAGATGATTTATTGGAACTAATAGGCTTATAAAAGTGTTTCGTATTTGATTATTTTTATTCACATATTATTATGTAGCCTAGACACAGAAGGCGTTTCCTTAGATTTAATTTAATAACACACCGTATTGCTACAAATAGCCTATTTAATAAAACACAATTTGTATGCCTTGACAAAATTAATGAAAAAAAGTAGTATCTTTTCACAAAAGTTTTCTATTCCGTGTTTTGCCGATAGTGCAGTAGCCTACAGTTTTAGCTTATCAGCAGTCATCGATAAAAGACTTGATTAATTGGTTGGAGCTCAATATGAGTCTTTCGTGTTGTAGCCTACTCTATATATTTTAGCCTAAATATTTTGACAGCCTGTTAATTAGGCACCTGTTGTGGCAGTATGAAGTCTATGTTTATAACTGAAAGTGAACATTAGGTCAAAAAGGAAAAATAAAATAAAAAGAAAGCATTTTCTGGAGAATGGGGAGTAAATGGAATGCAACAGTGATAGCAAGACGGATTTTGCGCTTTGACCCTTTCCTGCAGTAAATTTATCATTGTGTGTGTGTGTGTGTGTGCGTGTGTGTGTGTGTGAGAGAGAGAGAAAGAGAGAGAGAGAGAGAGAGAGAGAGAGGATGGGTCTGAACAAGAACAAACAGTGGCGCCTTAAGGAAATTTTAATTGGGGAGCCATGGGTCCAGTAAAAACGTTATGGTAGGCTACGCCAAATGTAATTTTAAAAAGTACGTTGTCTTAATAATTGATCACTTAGGCTACTGCATATTCAGTTATTATGCAGTTACATAAGGAAATACATAGGCTATGACATAGGCTGTTTATGGGATTAAGTTTTGAGTTCAATTTTTAGGCTAAATAAATAAAAATCGAACGAAATCCAGGCGAAAAATATTTATTATATTTATAAAATAAATATAAAAATAAACATGTAAAAGTAGATGTACCACCCTCATTGGTGGAATTTAATTAGACTACATAACGAGGGGTGAGATGGAGATATAGGCCCTTTTTATCAAATGAAAGCTATTAATGAACTCTTTCTACTGGCAAAAGTACTGTTATCCATGAGTGTACACAATTTTATTAAAAACAATTGAAATCAGTTCACAAAGTCAGCTCAAACTATAATCAAATTTTTGTTTCGGCTCTCCTGTAAAGTTGGTGAAATGTCACTTACACCTTTCTGGTTCTTACCCCTCGCTCTTGGGCAAAACGTCCTGTCGTTTAGACTTAGGTCTGTGAATCGATTTGGTTATATGAGTGTGGAGCCTATACTGTAGATCCTATAGACATACTAAGTACGAAAAAAACAGTAAATTTAATTATTGTAGCCCCACCTAGTGTTGAACAGATGTATGTATACCTGAATAGTTAGTGGGATTTGGGATCAGGGCTCTGTGATTTATGGTCTCTCAAACACTTTTAGGGAAGATAATAATAATAATAACAACAATAATAATAATAATAATAATTGTTATTATTTGTTTATTTTTTATTTTTTTTAAAGGGGTTCCAGCACTTAGCACTTTTGGTGCTTGGTCATCTAATAAAAGTACACACTAATAACAGTTCAGTTGAGTAGTCTGTTTTTGGCTCCATGGTTTTTAAAAATGTAGCACTTTTGATCATGAATATTGATGATGAAGCCAGATGGAGCATTTCCAAGTGCTTCTAAACAGAAAATAAGTTTTTAGACTACACTGGCCAAGTTCCTAAATATATTTATTATTCGGTATTAGCGTGAATGGATTGGATTGCAAAGTTTGGAATCATTTGCTAAATAATTTGGTTGAATTGGATTGCATGTCTAACTCGTTTAATATTTATCTAATTGAACATCTTTCCTAAAAACATTTCAGTTAAAAAGTAGTATTGGACCTACAGTTCAGTGCCGTTATTCAAGTTTGTAATATCCTTCACAGCCTCTTTTTCATCCATGTAGAATTCAGTATGCCGTCTACCATGACCAAGGCCTATTGGTGGTGTCTAGATAGTAGTTTTATAATGTTATAATGTTTAAATATATTAAGTAATTTTAGCATTATAAGTAGGCTATGAAGTATTGTATGCATGATTTTTTTTCTTATCCCAAATACTATCCTTTCACCTGTTTGACAGGTACTATATGGATTTAATCATCTTGAACAAAACAAAAACATCATAAACAGTATTGTTTTTTTGTGTCAAAATATGTGACAGTTTCTCACTAACTCAATCACAATATAAAAAATATTACATTTTAGATTAAATTATAGAGGAAAATGAGAGCAAATAGACCAAAGGCCCAACTGTACCCCCCTTTTTGAATAAGATTGGAAAAAGAGCCCTGTTGTAGCAATATACTATACATTATATACTATAATATCTGCCTAGAGTCTTTATATTTATGCACATACATTATTAGTAGACTTTCAAAACAGGCCTGATTTATATCTGTAGTACAAAGTGTTCATGAACTGCGGGGTTCATGAACTGTGCAAATACTGCATCTTCACGTCCTGCGCTGGTGTCTTTAGTGTCATTAACATGCTGGATTGTACAGCAGCACTGTCTTGGTAAATATGACCAAAAGGTCTCCATAAAAACAAACAACTTTGCTCTGTCTGTGGGCAAATATTCGTGCCCAGTGTGAATAGGTCCGTAGGATTCCATTGTTTTTGTTTAAAATCTTGAACATTCACAGCGAATATTTGATCTTGGTCCTTTGAAGCTCTATACAAGTGTTCTCCAAATCCTGTTGTGGCAGAGGGCACGTATTCTGGTGAAAGACAGGAAAACATACACTTCCTGCGAATGACGAGCGTAGCTCTTCAACACCAGACAGCCTCACTTAACATTGTTGCGACACAATTGAAATGCTATTGAAGTACATTTTGACCTGTTCAGCTATTTTTTTATTAGGTGGCATTTGAAATCTTAAAAGTCTGAGGGATGATTGGGAGCATACAGTTGGTCTGTCATTGCACTATTTGCCTTTTAGGACTTCAGGAGTCCTTATCCTACTTGTTTAAGGATCTCTGTAGGCCAACTACTCCATCTTTTCTCCTTTTACTAAACATTTCTTGATTTTTACAAAAACAAACAAACAAAAATATACATAAATAAAAATAAATAATTACTGAATAGCTACAGTTTAGAAAATATTAAATATAAAAAGACGTATGTCTGGGGGGGGGGGGGATGTAATGAATATTCCATTGCATATAATAAATATTCAAATTGAACTATTTCTAATTGTTTAATTGTTCTAATTGCAGTATTTAGGTGAGAGAGGAACTGAGAGAGGTTTATCAGTTTAATGGTTCTTTATTAGATGACAGGGAAAATATGACAACGTTAAAAACAACATTTCGAAATAATTGATACTGGGGTGTTCGTCTCATTATCATATTTGAAGGAGCAAAGGCAGTATAGAACACATATACATACTTGAAAATTATACCATTAGAGGAGAAGGGCATGCAAAGGTTGTTGTTGTTGATAATGATTTTCTTTTTAAACAAACCATACATTTACAAGGCAAGAATACAATAAATACTAGAATAAACAAGATCACCCTTGATTTGATCATATACAACCGAAACCCTGTGATAGGCTCCAGCATCCCCAAGACCCTGCACATTAGAAAATGGATGGATGGATACATGGATGGTCGGATACCACAAAATCCAACAGAATTATATAAGTACTCAACTCATGGAAGATTTATATGGAGACTCCAGACCAATGTTCCCTCTAATTTTTTTTTTCTTGCTGAGCAAAACTTTTCTCTATTGGGTGGACATTTCGGGCACCTGAGCAAAACATTCTTTACCCTGTACAGCACACACACAAGAAAGTGTGTAATTTTTAACTTTAATGTGCTATTTATATATGACTTGATACTGTAACTAAATGATGCGCATTTTAGGTTACCTGAGAAAACATTGTTACAGTATACACTGCCATTCAAAAGTTTGGGATCAGTCAAGTTTTTTTAAGAAGTTTCTTATGCTCATCAAGGCTAGTTGATAAAAAAAAAAAATACTGAATACAAATCATCATCATCATCACAGGATCATGTTATACTGAAGACTGTTGTAACGATGCTGAAAATTCAGCTTTGCTTCACAGGAATAAATTATATTTTAAGGTATAAGGTAAGTATTAAAATAGCAAACCAATATTAGAAATTGTAATAATATATTTTTTTTTTCTGTATTTTTGAAATAAATACAGCCTTGATGAACAAGAAGACGCCATTATAAAACAAGGTAAATCATTTATTAGGTTTGTAATATAGTCCTAACATAATATATAATATCAAAACAAACCCATCCTCTGCTATTTCCAGCACTTAATCAAGCCACTCTTCTTTAATACATGATGACGTTTATTTCACATGTCATTGTTGTTTGCATTGGTTCTCGTGTTGAGCGATTTCGTCCACAACTATTTGGTTTCTACAGCGGCTCATTTGGTGCACATCATTCTGTTTCTGTTAAACCTGTAAACCGCATTCACCAGTTCTAACTCTATAGCGGCACCAGTTCTATAGCAGTTTAGCATTGCGATTCTTTCGCTTTTACTAGAATTCAATCAAATCGCTTTCCCAACTAATTTTTACGTGTGTGCGGCACATTATTTCTTCTGCGCAGCCAAGGTGGAAGAAGTGCGTGGCCGGAAAGCTTAGCGGGAACATTGCTCCAGACACAATATCCATCTTATTTTTAACTTCAGAGTGGGCACAAGTCATAAACATACTGTTGTGTCAACTCAACAGTGACATAAACACTGTTTACTGCACTTTAATATTCTTCTAGTTATTTAGTGGCTAATTAATCAGAAGTCTCACACATTCAAAGAAAATAAATTACTTCCACACTGCAAAATAAGTTGAAGATGGCCATTGATATTGCTATTTATTTTATTGGGAAAAAAAAATAAAAAATTGCCCTTGCTCTCAAGTTATCTGCAGTTTGCTGGTCTGGAGTTTGCTGGTCTGTCAAACTGAATACACTTATAAACCCACCCAAATAAATAAATGGAGAGTCCACAAAATGGAGGAACGATGGAAAAATATCAGAGATTAATTTACCATGAGATAGTGTCTACACAAAGTAATACATATAAATGAATAAAATAGCTGTATTAGTAATACTCGCATGCTTTGAATAAGATTACATAAAATTATCAGTTGAAGCAAGGCAGTTTTCATTTACGATCAAAAATTATTTACTGATGAATAAATAGATACAACTGCAAATCTTATATTAGTACTGGCCGTTTTTCATTGGTTCACATTTTTCTATTATTTTCAGTAAAGTTATTTATTAAAGAGAGTTAATTAAAAATAAATAAATAAAAACAATTCACATGTTCATTTACAATATAACAAAAAAATGTCAGGTTTTATTGTTTAATATTTTCAGGTTTTGACAGTGCAGGGTGAAGCAAAGAATGGTGACAGGCAAACAGACAGATAACAGTACAGATAAGAATAATATGGCTTGACTGGCAAGGCAAAAATTGTACAAGACAGCAGTCAAAGGGAGAATTAATAGGGGAGGAAATGAGAAACAGATGAACAGGTGTAAGGACCAGCAACTAAGAAAGGAAATCAAAAGCAAACACATGAAGCACTCAGACAAATAGGAGAATGGGAGAAAACCCACAGACTAGGCCAGAGTCCTAACACTACAAATTCTGGGCAAAGGAACTCATCGACTAGTGACCAATTCAGGATGGCTCTATTGAATGCTAGCAGCCCATCCAGTCTCCTAGACAGTGGGAGTAAGGGGACTGAGACAAACAAATTTGATGCAAGAGACCTGAAATACCAAGTGAATCAATTGAAGGGATTGCAGCCGCACAACCACCAGACTGAGAACCTTAACAATAAGATGGCCCAAAGAACTGCAATGCTAGCTTTTCAATTGGCACCCATAAGGGTGGTTAGTTAAGGCATAAACATGGCAATCATGCTTGGATTCTCACTGAAATAATCAATTGGAAATTGCCTGAACGAGGTTGTCTAAGCTTAATTTAAAATGAACTCTGGTGTGGTTTGATTGCGGTGAGCAAGAAATCAGACCCAATTGACCAATGAACCAACGAATCATAATTATGGGAAATGTGTTATATAAAAGTGTCAGTGTCTACTTCTGTAAATAACCACATTAATGAACATTAATGCTCTTTAAAAACAACAACAACAAAAACACTTTCATCTGCTCTTTTCTGAAACAGGTGCATTGCAAGAATGCTAAACCTTGATTCCCATTGTAATTTGTCAGTATATCATGGCGGATTACGCTATAAGGAACATAAACAGGTGTACTCTGATCAATGAGAGGACTGGTTTATTCACATGCTTGCAGACAACATATTTTATTATGCTTTATATGCTGCCTTGTTAAAGTTAACCTAACTATTAAGAAAAAGCAACACTGTAACAATTTCAGTCCCTGTTTCGGAAAGAAGCAAATGATCTAAAGGTCTGAAAATGCCCTAAGAGGCTGGCCGTTGGTAGAGAGGCAGTCTTTGCAAACAAACGTACCTGGGTGCTCAACAATATGCAGCTCTTCTTCAGCATGGAGAAGCATCTCTCTAGCCTTTCTCCAAGTGGGGTGACAGTTGAATGGAAGCCTGAGCTGGAGGAATAACGGACGGGACTTACTAGACTTATTTTGATGCAGACAAAGCAAGCAGCCACAAACCATTAGACATTGTCTACCACAGTTTGCATTAGGATTCAAGTGCAAGGCTAAAATAAATTTTTCAAAGCTGAAATACTTGATACAACCTCTAAAAATGTGGCACTCGTTCTGCAAAATGACATGAATGGTGGTATAGTGGGACTGCATAAATTTAAAAATGGGTAATGGAAAACCCCCAGTGTAAAGTTTTGGCCATAATGGAAAGTACTGAGTGTGCTAACAGCACAGAACAAGTAGGTCCTCATATATTGGTCTCATCTTCACTAAGAGGGAAATGGCTGGTGACCCCCTTCCCATTTGCAATGACCCGAAAAAATAGGCCTCACAAAGCCCTCAGCATCTGGCAGAGGGACTCAAAAATAAACGGACTGCTTATAAGCTATACCTACAGGGCTGTGGGGAAGCGGTACCCGTTGGACTAAAATAGCGCAAACTAATCCCCCAGTTTTCTGCAAGAGCGGGTATGGCTGCCATCCCCCCCTAGGGCGACTCAGCAACTCAAATGCCAAGAATCTTACTGTGTCTATGTCCAGAATAAACTCTCTAGCTCCCTGCAGCAGCTTGGAGATAACACAAACAATGTGAGAAATGTTGAGGCGAGCATGCTCGGCGTGGGAGCATGCAATGGTCTAATGTCCACTTTGGAATTTGCAGAGGTGGTGTTTTTTTTCAGGAGTTTTCATCGTATAGTTATAGTTCATACATGTTGGTCTAGGGGTAAGGATGTAGGGCAGCAATGTTTCCCCAAGGCCTGAATTATGGTTATTCAGTGAACCTTGTTCGTTACTTAACACCTTTTAGTCAAGCTTGTACTGTCTTGCCTGCATGCTGTAAAGCAAACCTCATTATCTCTAATCATTGCTCTTGATATCTTATGTGTATGGTTACTCTGCAAGTGTTAAGTGAAATATAGATGCGATTTATTTTGGAGGCACTCTTTGTGAAAAAGTATGCTGGAACTCAATACAATGTTATTTGTTAATTTAGAGGTGATGTTAACATCAGGGCTTTTTTCCTAAAAATACAACTGAAATGAAAACTAAAATACTATAATCTTAATTCTTCATAAAATAATGTGAATAAAATAACTGGAATAAAATAAATATCGCAAAGTCAACAAAAAACTAAAACTAAATGACAGCAACAGTTGTTAACAGACAACTGTCTAATTCAAAAATTAATTACTGTTTGTCAAATCATTAAGTACTTACCCATCAGATCAGATAGCGGAATAATCTGACCACAGCACCATGTGACATTCAGACTCAGCAGAGGAGTCTGTTGCCGGGTTCAGTACTTGTGTTGCATGTCGTTAGTCACAACTACTAGAAGAAAATACGGCTCACATATCCTAGCCAGAAGAATTGAGCTGCAAGTGAGACAATGAACCAGTCCTCAAGAAAATTACGTATTCATACCCAACACATGGCAGGAAACCGGCTCCACCTGGAGATTATAGAATCTTGTAAAGGTATTAGGTGTCGCCCAACCCGCACCTCTGAAGAGGTGCCATGCATCCATGCCCAGGAGGAGGCAACCCTTCAAGTAGAGTGAGCTCTCACCACCAGGGGGCACGGCTCTCCTTGTGTCTGGTACGCCAAGGTGATGACATCCACTAGCCAGTGGGCCAACCTCTTTTGGGAGATAGCCTTTCCCTTCTGCTAACCACCAAAGCAAACGAAGAGCTGGTAAGAGCATCTAAAGCCCTGGGTGCTTTCCACGTAAATGGGACACAGCAACACAAGGGCTGGATCTGCTTCCTGCAGAGGCAGCACTTGCGTTCACCACCTGGTCTCAAAAGGGAGTAGTGAAAACTTGGGCACATAATCAGGCTGGGGTCTCAGGGTAACGTGAGAGTCAGGTGGCCCAAACTCAAGGCACGATTTGGTAACCGAAAATGCCTGCAGGTCCCCAACCCTCTTGATGGATGTGAGCGTGACCAGGAGCATTGTCTTAATTTCAACCAAGGGGTGCCAAAATGCCAACTCCCCGACCATGCTTACTACAGAGTACTACCCCCTCCGACCACAAAATCCCCCCAACCCCCGGACCACGATGTAAAACGAGGATGTATGCCAGTCATCAAGATAGTTGAGGACTTGGATGGCCTGTCAGACACTCCCATAGTGGAGGCAGGGCACACTCTACAAATTTCGTGAAGATGCGGGGAGACAGGGACAGCCCGAAGGGGAAGAACCCGAAAAAGCAAACTGAAGAAACGGCTGGTGTCGAGGCAGAATTGAAACAGGAAAGTACAATCAGGTCTATAAATGCAAACCATTCCTTGTGCTGAATGCACAAAATAATGCACTCTTGAACGCAAGCTTTTGAAGTGACCGATTCAGGACTGGCAGATCCAGGATTGGTCGTAACCCACCACGCCCTTTCTCTGATGCTGTAATTGACATCTTATCCTCTTCAGGAGCCCCGAACGAGATACTAGGCCTGCCGTGGGCTAGTCCGACAAACATTCCTGACAGTGATCCTCAGATAACCCTGATCTCTAATCAATGCAGCCACACAGTTTTTACGACCAGAAGAATCGGACTGGGTAGTACAATATCGAACCATGAACTGAAACACAAGAGGAAATGAAATACACAGCGATAACTAACAGTTGTGAGGACTGAATTAATTGTCATAGCAACTGAGGACAAATGGAACAAAGGAAAACAGGAATCAATGAAGAGCAAACTAAAAGTCCATGAAAATTAAACTAAGACCAACTAAACTTAATGTGATTGTGACAATAGTGTATTAACTAAGAACTGTTACATTTGTTACACTATTGATTCTTATTTGTCAATGTTAGGTCATATGAATGCAGCTGTTCATTGTTAGTTTAGGTCTAGTTATTGTTGGTTACGCTTTATTTTAAGGTGTCCTTGTTATAGTGTAATTATACATTTAAGAACTGAGTAATATTAATTAACTACATGTACTTACTATATGATTAGAGTTAGGATTAGGTTTTGGCTCAGGGTTACTTGCATTTAATATGCATAATTAATTGTTATTATAATAGTGAGTACATGTAACGTGTAACAAGTACACCATAAAGTAAAGTGTTACCGTATTTTTTATAGTTATTTCACATTAACTAATGTAGTTAACTAATGTTAGTCATTGGAACTATATTGAAAAGCTTCAGATGGTGATGTGGCGTTGGTGCATGTGAAGTTAGCTGATACTGATAATAAAGACAGAGACATGGATGATGTGTGGGACTATTTTGAGCTTAATTATGAAAATGGAAAAAGCAAATGCATTATCATAACCATTTGTATGATTTGTGGTGTTAAAATTAAAGGAAAAAATCCCACAAACCTAATTGTTGAAAGCAATTACCTTAAATGGCACAAATTATTCCTGACTAAATACGTGGAAAAGAAGAATACCATCGAAAATGAAGCCTGTGCTACTAGCTCTCAAACTGAGAAACAGCAGACTCTGACATTGTGTTTCCAAAGATCTGAGGTTTGGATGAAAAACATATAAGAAACTTGGAAATTTGCTCGGAAATTTTATTTGTTGAGATTTGCCAAAGTTTAAAACTTTAAATTTTTCTCATGACCCCAAGTTCATCGCTCAATTAATTCCATGATTGCGCTGAAAAGGAAAAATGACAACACAGCATATGAAAGGAAATCTTATACCATTTATTTTCTTATTGTTATTATGCAAAAAGTATACTAAATCTAAGTAAAGTATACAAATATTCAAGTGTTTCTACTTGCTATAAGTGTACTAAACAGTTAGCATAAATATAAAGGTTTAGGAAGTGTTCTGTTAAGGCCATTGCACACTGAGTCCGAAATTTTCGCATGTTGAAAAATAAATACGTCCGTCAAAAAAAAATTTGGATCGGGTTTGATTTTTTGCGTTTTTCGCATCCGTATAAAGCATTTTGAGATGCTTTGAGAAAGTGTTTTGACAATTCAGAGCCACCGTACAAGCGAAAGCCAAAATCCAAAATAGTGTCAGACAAATTAATACACTTCGTCTTGCAGCACAGAGCACTTTATGACAAACAAATTGCGGAATACAAAGATACAGAATATAAAGAACTGCTGTAGCCTATTTTTTTTTATGCCTGGCGCGCACCTTTCCGATGCCGCAGTTCGGTGTGTGTGTGTGTGTGTCTGTTGGTGTATCCATACCTCAGACAGTCTCTTTTCAGGATAAATTGGTTCACGGAAATTGGTGGTCTTCTTTTTAATATGTGGATTCAGTATCGCTAGCAAAGTATCAAACTGAGGCACTGACATCCTGAAATAAACTTTGAATCTCTCGGGATAATCCTGGATAATTCCTCTCTGCGCAATCTAAGGATTGGATGGACCCAATATTTCCTTTTTCTTTTTTTAAAAAGAGAGAGGACAACAAAATCATCCTCTCACTGCTTGAAGACATTTTGTATAGTTTTGCGAATTTTTTCGCAACGGATTAATTAAAAGGCATCGGACTCAGTGTGGAAGAAGGTCTCTGTGCGTGACGAATTTTTAAGATTGCGAATGCGAAAAAACAACGCATGCGAAAATTACGGACTCAGTGTGCAGAGAGACCTTTAATTACTAAACTATAATTACTAAAACTAAAAACAAAAACTTAAATCAAAGCTACCTGAAAACTAAAAATAAAACTAATAATATAAATACAAAGACAACTAATTTGAAAAAAAGAAAAAACTATAATAATGTTGGTTAACGCACACTGATTTTAGGTAAGTGGTCACAAACAATTTATTTTAGCTACATTTAATTAAAATATATATATATATATTGAAAGTTAGTCAACTAAATTAGTTTATTTAAATGTAGCTAAAATAAATTGATTGCAACCACTTATCTTAAAAAAATTTAGTAAATTCAATTAATATTTGTTTTTTCAGTGGCAGGATAAGACTCATTATATTATCAAATCTTTTACTATATATCATTTTAGAATATGATTCTACTATCATTTTAGGACATATTTTTCAAATATGTCCGAGTTCTCCTGTAGCATGGCACAGGTTCTGACAGGTTCAGGGCTTGTCATCAGCTTACAATAGCAATACTGATAAAGATTTAAATTGTCAATTGAGTAATCTTTGAACTGTTGTGCATAAACCTGCCCAATCTGTTTACTGATGAGGACTTAGAAACAATTGAAATATATTTATCTGCTCTTCTTCCACTGGGAGAGAGAGAGAAAAAAAAGATTATTGCAAAGAATATAGGATATTAAATTAATGTTGAACCAGTGGAACAGATCTCTGTCTTTTTTCTTTCTTTCAGTGGACAGTAGAACAGAGATGTTTGATCCCAAACAGATGGAAAGGAGAATTTTTTATTAAGACAAGGAGCGTGTAGTTCCCATGTAACATCAGTGCTGACTACCATGCCAGAGTTCCAGTGTAGAGTTTGCATTGGATGATGCCAGATAAGATGGTAGTGATTAAGTTTGTTGGCGTGACGCTACGCCAACATCTTGGCATCCCTTCCAGCACTGTAAGTTCTTTACCCATTTAAACCAGCATGCATTTTGAGCATCCATGCACTTATATTCTCATGGTAGATGTAAAAGTAATGGAAATAACTTAACAACCAGCACTCTGGTTGTAAAAATTAATCACTTTAATTTTGTGTTCTTCTCTTTGCTACTGGACAGTGATGATTGGCCCTCCATGTGGTTTATTTTAAGAATTGCCATCCTTCATGGATGCACCCCCACCCCTCCCCCACACACTATTTATTTCCTGAAGGACTTGGAAAACATCTGCAGATTAAAACAGTTCCTTCCACTTTCCATTGAATGATTGTATTTGGGGAACTTGTGGAGGCATCCAAAAAGTCCACTGCAGCTTATAAAGGGTGAAAGCTTTTGAATACAAATACACAGAAAACATGAAGATAAGACTTTTGAACATAGATTCTGGGCTTGATTAAAGTTGTTCTTGGTATGTCCTCAAAGTAAGATTTGAACATTTAAGCTGAGTGAGACAAACATTATGGTCCATGATTTCTAGGTATAGCTTACTTTACTATATGACCTTGTTTAACTTACTGCCCTCTGGGAGGCGCTTCAGGAGCCTCCGAACAAGGACAAGCAGACTCAGGAACAGCTTTTTCCCTACAGCTGTTTCCCTACTAAACTCTGCCCAACGATACTCCCCTCACACACCACTACAAACTCTTCACCCCTCCCCATCATTAAATCGATTAAAAAAACAAACAAAAAAACAATCTACACACTGAGTACTATGCACTGGAAATTTTTATTTCTATGCACTTTCAATGTTCATTGCACTAGTGTTTATATATCTTAATGTATAGCTTATTCATATCCATTTGTAATTATATTCATAGTTTTTGCTCATAGTGTACATACATTTACTGCACAATCCATCTGTATAGTATGTTCATATCACCCATCTGTATATCATACTGTCCATAGTACTACTGCCTTATCTGATTCTGTACATATGTAACATATTGTAGGCACTGTATATCCTGTACCTCTGCTTATTGCACTTCTGGTTAGATGCTAACTGCATTTCGTTGCCCTGTACCTTACATGTGCAATGACAATAAAGTTGAATCTAATCTAATCTATTCTATATATATACAGACAGTGCCCTCCATAAGTATTGGAAAAGTGAAGACAAAATTGCTCTGTTGACTGTGGAGTCAAGACATTTGCAAATATGATTAAAAGATGAATATGAGACAAAACTACAGAATGTCACATTTTATTATTAGATGTTTCAACACATACATGTTTTACCAAATAGAAAGAACAGCACTTTTAGAGTTCATCCCACTCATTAATGTGAGCATAAGTATTGGGGCAGTTGAACATAAGGCAGATATAAAAGATTAAAATCTATTATTTAGTTGCATATCCCTTGCACACAATCACAGGAGCGAGTCTGTGACCCATAGACATCACCAGACTCTTGGTCTCATTCTTTGAAATACTTTTCCCAGCCTTTAATGCAGCCAATTCCAATTGTTGCTTGTTTTGTGGAGTTTCTGCCTTTACTCTCCTCTCCAGCTGGTGAAATTCATGTTCAATCGGATTTAAATCTGGAGATTGACTTGGGCAATCTAAGACTTTCCATTTCTTTGCCCTTATAAATTCCTTGACTGAACTTTGAGTCATTGTCCTAATGCAATATGATGCACTTCCCAATGAATCTGGTGGCATTTTCTTGAATATTGGTAGGCAAGATGGTTTTGTACCTTTCCAAATTCATTCTGCTACTGTCATCATACATTAAGTCATCAGTAAAGTTGAGAGGGCCTGTTCCAGAGGCAGCCATGCATGCCCATGCCATGACACCACCTCCACCATGCTTTACAGATGAGGCTGTATGCTTGGGATCTTTGCAGTTCCCTTTTTTCTCCACATTTTTGCTTTCCCATCACTTAGATAAAGGTTAATCTTTGTCTCATCGGTCCATAAACACAGTTCCAAAACTCTGCTTCCTCACCTTTGTGCTTTTTTGCAAACTCTAATCTTGCCTTTCTATTTTTGGTGCTGGTCAGAGGTTTGCATCTTGCTGTGTAGCATCTGTAATTCTGTGTTAAAGTCTCCCGAGGACAGTAGATTGTCAGAGCATCACCCCAGCTTTCTGGAAGTTGTTGCTGATTTTACAGACACGTCTTTTAGGGTTCATTTTCACAGCTTTTATGATTTGTCTGTCATCAACTACTGTTGTTTTCTCAGCCGATCAGGTCGTTGTTGGTTGCTGGTGTCGCTGGTGGTTTCCAAACTCTTGATTTCTCCATGCCCTTTGTTTTTGCTATAGCTCTAATTGACTTCCTCTTTTCTTTTAGCATCCAAATTGCTTGCTTTTCTTGCCTACAGTTAGCCTATGGTCAATATAATAATTTCTATAATAATTAATTAATAATTCCTTAATTCAAAATAAAATATTGAATCCCTGATAATCCCAGGTTGCTATGGTCATGTAGGTTTGTTTAAGCATCAAAGAAAAGAAAAATGGCCAAAAGAAGAAAAAAGGCCACAAGAAAAATATGTGATTCCCTCAACATAAGAAGTCGTGGCCAAGAGAAATGGATGATGTTCCCCTAACTTCACATCGTGTGGCCATGACATCCTTACCTCGACAAAATGATCTCGTGGCCATGACATATTACCATGCTCCCACGAGTTAATATGTCGTGACCACGACAAAACTAGCCTAATTGAACCAAACATATCCCCTCCTGGTCACAGTAAATGCTTCGTTCAGCTTTTCGGAGATCATCTACTCTTCCCTGTGGATGACCTCTGACCTACTTTCTGTGATCTGAATTTCTTCGCTTTGAATTTCAAATATTGAACTTGATGTTCCGAATTTCTTTTTCATCTTGAAAACTTGAAGCTGTATTTTTAAAAACTGGATATTTGCAGTCTAAGAATTCAGAACCAAAAATCCGCTGTTTGAAAATACATGTCTGCTAAATAACTACCATTAAAAAATTCAAATGTGTTAAATTTCAAATGTTCAATATTCAAGTTTAAAAAAATCTAATTCAGAACTATGTTAAATGCCACATAATATTCAGTTTTGTTAAATGATACTGGTCAATAATTCAAATTTACACAATTGAAATTCAAATAGTTTTGTCATATTATAAGCTCCATACATATTAATCTTTTAATCATATTTGTAAATGTCTTGACTCCACAACCAACAGAGCAATTTTGTCTTTACTGTTCCAATACTTTTGGAGGGCACTGTATTTATAACTTTACAAAATGTATCATCAGTTACTGCACTAGCTAACATAAACTAGCACTAGTAAATGTTAACTAAGTATTATTCATTGACAGTTAATTTTAAATAATGTTAACCAACCTTATCCTGAAGTATTACTTTATATTTTAAAAATTATAATATTGCTACATCATCCAGACATACCAGCTCTGCACACTAATCTTCAGTGTTTAGATAAGAATGGACATAGTGTGCAGGACTCTAGTGCCAATTTGCTTGGTGGGGTTATCCTCGTTTATGCCAAAACAGGCGATCTCTGAAGTTTTTCAGGGAAAGCAGGAAAGCCAGTCTCTAGCACGCTGTACACCTGATTTCATTCCACTTCTGTAGAACCTGCTGGGATACTAGCTTCAAAGAGATCACCATTGAGGTTAAGCAGCAAGCTCTTAAGAAGTGTTGGCAAGTGGAAAATTAAGAGTGTTTTGATATTACCTGCTGTTCAGTCTAGCTGTTTATTGCTGTGGTATGCTAAATTTTAACCGTGCATTGTGTGCCTTAGTTCAGATTTCTTTTTCATGAATGCTGAAACACCTCCCAGATGTCTAAGAAGCTTTAAACTCTGACTGTTTAAACACTTTTAATGTCTTACTTCTAGTAAGGTTATCGTGTAAAGAATAAATGACCATTTAAAAATTATTGCACACCATATGTTTGTCTAACATTCATTATCTGACATAATTTTAAATAATTTAACAGTCCAGACACAATTATTCTGCAAAACATTCTAAAGACTAAAGCCTAAGTCACCTAAGGCTGTTTTTATGGAATTACTCGATGAACAGAGAGCAATCTGAATGGAGTCAGTATAATTCTCAATATAGATATATACATGATTCAGAAATGTGAAACCTCATGCACATTTACAAAATTAACAGAATATTTCAACAAAATATAGCACATTATGATAAAGAGACCCAAATAAGTGCTATTGAAGTAATAGTGTTGAGCTAGGCCTGTTATGTTTAGTTGAATTAAAACAACAACAACAACAACACACCAGGGTCCAAAATAAACTTTTTAATTACGCGACAACAATATTTGCCGCCAGGCAATTTATTTTCAGGGACATGGTTGCCCCATGGAATTTATTTTCAAGGCCATTTGCCATATGCTGAATTTTTATAATTACCTTTTTGTAATTATAGCATATTGTCTCTATGTTGAATACTAAAATGTAACCATTTACTTCAATCAATTAGAATACTATAGACTGCTAGCAATAAAACAAATGTCAGCATCAAACAAAGGTCATCTTTACACTGTAAAGGTGGAACATTACAGGTATTTATAGATCACTGCATAACAATTGCATAATACTTTATAATTTAAATAGCCTAAATAACTTATAAAGTATATATAAATTGTACATTTTTAAAAATGAATTTATTAAAAAAGGAAATTATTGCCGGGTTGGGCTGCAGTGAGCATGCACACTGAACCAAGCAGCAGATTTCTTCATCAGAATCAGAATCAGAATCAGAATGAGCTTTATTGGCCAAGTATGTTTACACATACAAGGAATTTGTTGTAGTGACAGAAGCTCCACAGTGCAACAGAAGGACAGTAACAGGACAGGACACAGGTAATGAAACAAAATAACAGGAAATAGCCAATGACCAATGTACAAAGCAGCAAAAAAAAAAGTAAAAAATACACAATATATAATATATAATCACTGGAGATCGATGGCCAATGATTGGTTAAAATGCTCAACACTGCAAAAAAACACAAAAAATGAAATCCTCAATGCAGGGTGAGCAGATTTAAAGGTCCCACTTTAATTGTGGCAGCCATAATAATTTTTGTGTTTTTTTTTTTGCCCCCTTATCTTAGAACTTGGGTGGCACTTTGTTCAGTTTGGTGCCAAAAGTAGCTCCAGCTGTGGATAGCACTGAGCTGAAAGTTTGTTGTCACAACGAACAGAAAAAAATGACCATGAATCATTCATAGAACTGCAACACAGACCTATCAATTTTACGTTTTGAGCCATAAATATTTAGATCACCTCTCAAAAGAAGAAAAACAAAGATATGAGAACAAACTGCAACTTTTGGGCCCTAGTGATCCATATACAGTACCTGTCACATTATTTCAAACACTAAAAACAGCGGGACATTCTAAAAGACTTGATGTGAAAAATAATTGCTCTTCTACAAGAGTGTGTCATCATGCAAAAACTGAATAATAGTGGCATGGCTGCTGAAATAATTTTGTAGACCAATATGGATTTTTGATATAAAGGCTAAAAGAAATGTGTATGAATACCCTGTTATACCTCTAATAATCAGTTATAAGAATATTAAGATCACTTTTTGACAAATTTGAACATAAAAATCTCTGTGTCCTATCATCAGTTGAGGTACAGGACTCTTTGGACATTGGTCTGACTGAAGTTCCTCCCATAAAGAAGCCCGCCAAAGACAGTCCACGGAAGGAAAGTGCTGTCCTTCAACACCGTCAGCAGCTGAAGACCAAGATGAAGTACAATAAAGTTGAGGACCCTAAAGCGCCGCATGCCAAACAGGTAGGTGATGAAAATCATAAATAAAATCTATTATGATTCTCTGATTTGTTTGAGTATCTTTGTGTGGAATTGCTCATTTGGAAGTGCAGAGATAAAGTTATCTTTGTCTACAGCAGGGTTCCTCAAATCTTTCCCTGGAGAGCCAATCTGCTGCAGAGTTTAGCTCCAACCCTGATCAAACTCACCTACCTGTGATTTTCGAATGATCTTGAAGACTCTGATTAGCATGCTCGGGTGGGTTTGATTAGGGTTAGAGCTAAACTCTGCAGGAATGGGCCAGATTTGGGGATGCCTGGTCCTACAGATATATATATATATATAAAGTCTGAATCTGTCATAGCTGTTCCAAACCTGGACAAAACATGTTGTTCCAAATTATTTATTTTCAGGTCCAATTACCCAAAATATACACCCACGAATGACACAAATGTATTAGTAAGATTTTAATGCTGTGTGTGCATTACAAATTTAGAGAATGAGAATAGCTCATTTTACATGTCACATGTGATTAAATTTTAGGTTAAGAAAAGCCGTTTGGGACTAGATTTGATTTTAACCTGAGAAAGGAATGTTAAATACGAACATACCAATCTGACCTCCATTGAAAAATTCAAACACATTTATTTATATGTTTTAGAGCCAGTGTCAGCAGGAGCTTGACCAGGTGCTGGAAAGGATTACAAAAATACCCTTCACAGATAACAGGGGCCCCCTGGAGGACCTTTATTCCCTGCACATACCCAACTGTGACAAGAGGGGGCAGTACAACCTGAAACAGGTATTTATTTCCCTATTCAGCAGCAACTAGTTCAAAGCAACAGACATTTTTGTAGATTTGCCATATCTGGGTAGACATTAAATACTTTTTGGATCGTTTACATGTTTCGCAGGGTGACTTCCAATAGTCCATCTAAACCTATTTAATAAGAACTGTGGTAATTCTTTAATATTATATAAAACAGTGCAGGCAGGCAGCTTTTAACACGTTATTAATTGAGACTACATGGAATATTTATACTACTTTAAAATGAATTTATCTAATGGATCATTTACCATAAACTTGCAAAGCCAGAGATTAGAAACAAAAAGAAAGAAAAAAAGAAATGTAACATTTACATTCATGGCAATTTAGTGACCCTACAATCAAATCGGGAGGAGCTTGTTTTATTTAATCTTGTCAACCTAGCTCTGCTTACTTCACTCCAGTGACAGTTTGTCCCTCTCATTTCTCCATATCTCCTTTTCCTCACATCTCATCTCTTATTTTCTTAATCTTTCTCTCTCTCTTGATCCTTTATTTATTGCTTTAGTCTGAGGGATCTTAAAGCTTCTGACCCACCTTAACTGATGTTGCACCAAAGTTGATGCATTTTATGTGCAGAACTTATCCTGCTTATCCAAAGAAATCATTAAAATGTATGCATTTACCAGAAACATTTATACAAAGTGAACTGCAGTGCAGTTTGTCAAGGCACACATCTTATCAGCTCATGCATTCTGGGAATCAAACCCATGATCTTGGCACCACTAATGGCATGTTTTACTTTTAACTTAACAGGAATACAAACAAATAAATGCCTTAAAGGAATATTCTATACAAGTTCAAATTCAATACAAGTTCAAATCAATTTGTGGCCCAATATTTAGTGCATAAAAATAAGGGAAAAGGGAAACATCGAGGTTATTTTATTCCACTTATCATGGAAATGAATTGTGCCAATTCTTTTTAAAGAATCCTGTCAAAACCTTTATTAAAACTATATTTCTTGAGCTGTAATTTGTTTTCTTTTTTAACAGTCATTTTAAGGCTTTAGGGTTAATGCATTCGGTTGTCAAATTTCAAAATTTATATTATTTTACACAGAATAACTAAGCAATTTTTCCACACTAAAATCACATTAGTATGCACATTGTTTACTTTGATGTAAACAAAAAGGATGCCACACATCTTATTCTCAGTATTCCCTTTTCACTTTCATTGTAGGTGCTTTTTAAAAGAAAAGCCTTTTTAAAATGTGTTTGTGGTAACCATCATATGGCCACAAATATGTCAATTAAACTTTAAACGCTAAACTTAGTTCTAAAAGCTCATTTGAGTATTGTGTGTGTTTCAGTGTAAGATGTCAGTGAATGGACGTCGTGGTGAGTGCTGGTGCGTGAATCCACACACAGGAAGACCCATCCCCACCGCTACACTGACAAGGGGTGATCCCAACTGCAGCCAGTACCTTGAGGACATTGATCCCTCTGTGGACCCTCAAAACTAACAATGTCCTAAACCTTCCTATCCCTTCCCATCTTGACCTTCAAGCCTACAAACTCACACCCTTACCCCTAAAGGAGTCAGTATTTTACACTCTCTAAACAAGCTACCAATATACCTTGTTTTTTTTTTTTTTTTTTTTTTTTTTCGCTTGTAGATTTGAGATGGTTTGAAACAGTATTGTTACAGTTAAAGTACGGATATAACTGAACTGATAGTATTCATTCAATCCAAGCTAAGACATATGACCAGTGGACTGAGATTAGCAGGCTCGTACTACTACTTTTCTGTAGGAAAATAACTAGGATTGTAAAACTTACCTTTAACACTTTCACATGCTTCGTATGTATCTTGTGCTAATCATATGTTGTATTTCTCTCATGATGTTACTGGTGCTATTTGTTTCAACACACTTCTTTTATAGGTTGCCCCCTCTCATATTGTGCAGGAATGCTATAGTAGTGCTATGCTATGTTTCTATTGGATTCTATTGGTGTTCCTTTTGACAAACACTGAAGCACTGCATTGTAAGTCGGTGAGCTAGTGCCTTACCTTAAAAGATTTACAGAAATAAATGATATGGGGCTGCTTATAAAGTCTTAAAATCTTTTGGCTTAAAACCCCTGATATATGCTAACAAAAGTTGTTCACTTAATTTTCTGTTAATGCATCAGGAGTATTCAAACCATGTAGTACTAGGTCTACAGTTTGTACTAATGCAGTTGATGTTCTTTTCCAATTGCATATAACTACTGACACCTGGTGGTCACACAAAGGAAGAGAAAACAAAATTATGTAATGCTGCATAAAAAGTCAATAAAGATGTGTTAAATGGATTTAATATAGCCGTTCACTAACTATTTTAACTTAACATTGTGATTTACTTTGTGAAAATTTTATACACAGTTCAACTTTGCTGTTAGGTGTCATTGTCACTTGCTATTTTGGACCCAATGTTTTACATGTACACAAATAAAGAAGTATTTCAAGGTATTATTTGCAAGTAATTTTTATTTATTTTTATTTTTATTTTAAGTGACAAAAGTCATAGGTGTCTTTAAATCATTCATGAAGACAGAACAAACACATTAACTAGAATTTATATATAAAATCTAATATATATATATATATATATATATATATATATAAACATCCTGCAAATGTAATTAGTGATGCACCAATTAAATATTTGAAATTACTCCCGTGAGTATGCTCTTCTCAAACTGTATCTGATGAAGCACAGTTCACAGACCAAATAAAAACTGTTTCTATTGTTATATCTGAATATCTTTCAGATATATCAAAAATAAGAGTACATACATTACATGGCAAATAAATATTGCACACAGGTATTTAGATGTGATACAAAGAATTTGATCATCTATATTACCTGATTTGGGCTCATATTAAATAAAAGATTAAATTAAGAAGAATAAGTTGTCACACTGCTCTGCTTTGTATTTTTGTCTCATAAGAGTGAGCCTAACTCCACCACATGGAGTGTTATCATTCAGAATCCTTTCCATGTCATTCAAGAGTAACAAGAGTAATATTGTCCTTTTAAAATCTCACAGAATGAGCCAAGAAACTTTTAGGATTATGGCTAAAATAAATTCAATCTATCAATTTCTACAATTCTGCAAACAGTGAACAATTCTCAACTGCTGTCAGCCTCTGATCTGACACATACGTCACACATGCAATGCAAATAATCTCATAAGCATGACGAGCATATTTTTGATACCATTAGGTGGAAAATGTGGTTGCACCAAATTCTGTGGGATCACCTAATAGTACCTTTGGTACTGTACTACTATGGCATTTTCATAATGCAAATAATCTAAATTTGCCTACTTTTTAAGAACATTTGCTTTTTTTGAATCTACACTCCTGCAAACTGAAGGTCAGCATTTTGAGTGTTTGTGTTTTCCCTCTGTGGCCCCTTTGATGCCTTTGATGTAAATCAGTATTCAAATATTTGAGTAGAAAAAGGCACTGAGATTTCCATAAGAACCCAAGGACCCTGATCTGTTAAAGATTGAAAAAATAGAAAAGTGGCTGGTTGTTTTGTCACCATTGTGCATTCAAATGTTGAGTCTTTCTTATTCAGTAGTTATTTATATAAACTGCATGTGTATATATGTAAGCTTATTGAAAGGTTGTGTTTCACTTTCTTTCATAGGGCGTTTGTTTGTTTTTACAGTGCACTAAAACAGTGGTTATTAGAATATAAATTTCCCTATATCATTCAGGAATGGCAAAACAATGCGCCAAAACAATAAACTAATGTGCTGAAACCTTTGGAAAGGGTTGTACAAAACAACTTATAAACACAGTGTGTGAATACTATAAAAGTACTATTCAGTGAATAAGTGCTGTGCCATGGACAAAAACATAAAGTCATATGAAACAGTGATATTACTATATAGGGTAGTTCAACCAAAATGCAAATTCTGCCATCATTCAACTCACTTTGCCATTCCAAAATTGTATGCATTTTATTTTTTCGATTGTGTATTTTTTATACACAATAGGTCCAATGTTTTAGACCCAGCTGAGTTAAATTGTATAGGGAAAAACTTCTGAAAATCTTATTTTGCATTCCAAAGAAGAAGGAGTGTCATATAGGTATAAAACAACATTAGGGTGGGTAAATAATGACAGAATTTTCAATGTTGGGTGAACTGCTCCTTTAAGCTCATAAAACCTTCTAAGATGTCTATGATAAGATATAGTGGAAACTAGTCCATGACTCTAGTACATTTCCCAAATGATACTTGATATATCCCACCAACCTTAATGACACATGAAGATCAAAAATTGCAGGATTCAATAACTGTTGCATGTATTGAGCATTTCCTCTGCTTAGCTTTAAAAGATGCTGTTTTTTATGTAATATGGATTTTCCACAAATAAAGGTCAGACTTCTTAAGATTAGGATTAGAAATAATTGGCAAATCACATAATATGGTATGAAAGTGAGTGTACAATGTCATTGTTACGCGACCAAATTTAAGTTGTCTCATTCGTTGTTGTTGCTGTTGCTGTTGCTTTCAAGATCTTTGCATTGGATGTTGCCTCCATTAAAGTCAGTGCCCGCCATCTGAACTCCATGCTTGTTTACACACCAGCAGATGCCTCGCTTGCGCCCCCTGGAGGGTTTACACTATGACATAAAACCAAAAATGGACATCACAAAGTAAGCAATGTAACTTGACCCTGCCCTCAGCCAAGAGCCATGTGTTTATAGGAAAGAAAACTTTCCGACAACTTGCATTAGATGACATCTATAAACATGCTGAAGTGCAGAACTAACCTGTTTGCGCTTGAAGAAGCCTTTCTTATCACAGTTAGGCAGGTACAGAGAAAGAGCCACGATTCTTGAGTTGTCCTTCATCCTCTGGATAATTCCATCCAGCTTTCTTCGGCATGGACCCTGCAGTTAGCAGATATACCATTAATAGAACAGTCTGGAATAGGTTTTAGGCATTAATTTAAACATTAACATAACAGAAACAGCATGAAAACATTGGTGTTTTTCACTGACATCAGATGAATGTTGATGAACAAACGTACAATGTCAGACTGATGATTGTCCTTTCCGAAGAGCGGGTATTCAAAATTGCCCCTGATCCTGAGTTTAGCCTCCTGTCTCTTCTGATCCTTTCTCATGGCCTGAGCCTTCTTGCTGTTAATGTGGTCTCGTTGGAATAATGGAACTTTGGCCTGGGGAAGAAGATCCTCTGTTACCTCTGTAACGTGAGTGTCTTCATGTGATTCACGATCTGAGAAGGGGACAATAATCAGATGCAATGGTATAACTGATATCCATGTAACAAATACACCAGGGTTGTTTGCACTGTCAAGATGCCTGTATGTCAATCACAAAACAATCAAGACCATCGATTTAAGGCCACAATGGACAGGTATGCTTCAAGTTGATTACAGTCACTTTGTCATTATCTATCCACAAGAAAGACTTTTATCTTCCTGCACTGGTCTTACAGCATATACACTGAAAATGTTGCTGCTCAGTTTATTGGAATACTGCTTGTAAACTTAGCAAGACTGAGAGTGAGCCAATACTCTTGAGAAGAGGCAACATATCAACAGATTTCTGGTGTTTTTTTTTAGCTGTTGCTTTCTCGAGATGTCGTCTTATAATGAAAACTTTATTAGTGAAAATAACTCTGTCAAGCATATTTCATTTAAAGGAACACTCCACTTTTTTGAAAATAGGCTCATTTTCCAACTCCCCAAGAGTAAAACAGTTGAGTTTTACCATTTTCGAATCCATTCAGCTGATCTCAGGGTCTGGCAGTAGAACTTTTAGCGTAGTTTAGCATAGAGCATTGAATCTGATTAGATTCAATGATCTAATCTCGCTCAAAAATGACCAAAGAGTTTCGATGTTATAGTTCCTAGCCATATCGGCCTAGAAAATCACAACTTTTCATTTTCCATCAGTCTTAGTACATGATGTAACTACAGAAGTGTCTAGTTTTAAATAGGAAAAATATTGAAACTCTTTGATCATTTTTGAGCAAGATGCTAACGGTCTAATCAGATTCAATGATCTATGCTAAGCTACGCTAAAAGTGCTGCCTTCAGACCTGGAGATCGGCTGAATGGATTAGAAAATGGTAAAACTCAACTGTTTAACTCTTGAGGAGTTGGAAAATGAGCCTATTTTAAAAAAAAAGTGGAGTGTTCCTTTAACGTGCCTCCCTCACAATATAACCATGAACTTATAGAAACTATAGAAAAGTTATCTAAATTGGAAAACGCAAAAGGCAGGTATTTCTGAATACACAGTCTGCAAAAACCTATCATGGAAGTTTTGGAAGTTGCATTTTCACTTGTCATGGAATCAAATCAAGCATGGCAATAAGCAGTCAACAGTTTGAACTCAATCACCGGCTCTATTCTTTTAATTGTAAGCAGAGATGCCAGATGCTATCTTCAATTTGTCTAGTTTATACCCTCTTCCTCTCTCACACACGTCACTGCATTTGCCCAGCTGTACAGTGAGTAATCAGATTCAAGAGCTTGACCCCTTCCTCGTCCCTTCTGTGTCTTCTGTGGAAAAGCTAAGCAGCCAGGGTCACAATGGATGAGCAAATCTCAAGCCATTTGCGATGACATCACTGACAAATCGGAGAAATACCTCAGCAAAGCTTGGAAATCATTGAATAAATCAACATTGTGCTTCCGCTTCTTTCTTAATCTTTTGTTTTATCATCTACCAAGCATTAGTTAACTGGATCTTTTATTTGAGGGATATTATGTTTTATTTTAGAGATGTGACAAGTGCACTTCCAAGTCTCCTAATCTGGGGGTATTGTTCTGGGAATGCATGCTAATCTGAGATCTGTGCAGCCCTGGGAGAGGTGGTGTGCTCATTCTTTTGCTCTGCTTTGTCTTCTAAATGTCTTCAGTTACATACTGTTAACATGCCTTCTATCACTAAAAAATCATTGTTATAGTACAAAGGTGGCACCAAATGAGTGCATTTACACAAAATGTTTAATACAGAGTCCCACAAATGACATGCGGGGGAAAAAAGTTATTGTGGCCACGTATTTATATTTCTTTTTTTTTTCTTTTTTTTTAATTTGTTAAGTCAATTTAGGTAAATTGCAACAGTATCTTATTCATTTGTAACTTTTTAGAAAATTGCAACTATGTTTTACCAATTCGTGCCACGTGAAATAAATAAAAATGTTTAAGTGATTTATTATTGAACCAAAGCAATATAATCACTCTTTTTGGTCAGAACTATAGTACTTTTAAGTAGCATTGCATATTTATACAGAATTTAGAGTTAGCATAGAATCCAATCTGAGCAGTCTTAACTCATTTATGTAAACACTTTTTTTAAGCTTTTTTTAAAATGTTATTTATTATATTCAGAATGCCGCCTCATTCTTCCTGTTCGTTCTCTGTCAAAACCATTCTCAAGCCTTCCATTCTGATCTAAATTTTTAACGATTTGCAAGATGAAGATACAGAGTGAAATAGCTGCAGCAGCTGTTTTCAGTAAATGTGATGAGATCGCATAATCACAGTTAAGAGTGCTGACAGCTGAGTTAATCGCTGATTTTTATGGAGCTGAAAAGAAAGGCAGGGGAGGCTAAAGCCTGGAAAAGAGTGCGATAAAGAGAATGACAGAGAGATAGATCTGCGGGTGTGTGGGTGGGGGATTTTTGAAAAGGAATTTGATTTGAATACTAACTCTGTATTCAATAAATGTAAAAACTCATCCAGATAAAATAAATCCTACAAGACTTTCTGCTATGGATGTCCTGACCTAGATAATACAGCATAGATAGATAGATAGATAGATAGATAGATAGATAGATAGATATATTTTTTTTTGCATACAATTGATCTATTGCATGTCAATAAAAATTACCTCTAGGCAGTGGTTTGTATAGTTTCTCGTTCATGCAAACTCCTTTGCCGTAAAGTAGAGCATGCAGCGGCTTTTCCTCCCCATTCCGAGGCAAGCAGCGCAGTCCTTGTCCACAAGTGCCCGTGTAGACTCCACACGCCTGCCCCTCGGTCAGTGCGCAGGTCAAGCAGCATCCGCAGCCGGGCTCCTTCACCACCTGACACCCCATCCGCACCGGAGGACACATGGACATCGCCTTCTGATCGCACGGCTCACAGGGCACGTACGAGGCAGAAAAGCCGGGTAGTCCCCATACAAATGTCATCAGAGTATACAAACTTAGCAGCATTGTACTGTAGAGAACCAATTTCACCAGCCTTGAATGAGTAGAACCGACGCTTTCTTTCGTTTGAGATGTCCGAGAACGAAGATGTAGCGTCCGGTTGAAGGAAGAAAGTGTATCGGTATTTAAAAATATCAATTATCAATCCTCTCACCACTTGGTAGAATAATCCAATGGTGCATAACACCTGAGATCTAGCCTATAAATTAAAGGCAATGCCCTGAGATGAAATGGGATCAGCAGAATTCAGGGGAAGAGCACAGACCTCAAAAAATTTGTGTAAGCAACACCGTCACCCTTATATTAAAAAGGAAATCAATATGTGCCGGTTATATTAGAGGCTCTGCAGCTTATTCAAGTGTTCACCCTCGAGAGCTGCTGTCAGTATGAAGCTCTGCTCATGTTAACCGCGGTGAAGGGAGGCGCACTGCACTTCATTTAAAGGTACTGGTGGTTCTTGGGCGGATCCCGGAGTGATGCTGTGCATAAATGTAGTTTTCGGCGCAGGTTCAGATTAAGCGAAATGCTAGCAACAAAACTATATGAGATAATTAAATAGCCTAGGTCTACTGTAATTACTCTGATTTATTCTAAATTAAAAAAAAAAAAAAAATCAATAAAATTAACATAAATTTTAAGTCTATATAAAAGGTTTAATATTTCTGTTCGATGTTAACGAACGTCTTTTTAGGGTCCGTGTACGGTTCTTTTTTTAATAGTTCGAAATAACTAGAAACTAATGTATATTGTTTGATTAAATACAACCCGAATTCCGGAAATTTTGGGACGTTTTTTATGTTAAAATGAAAACTAAAAGACTTTCAAATCACATGAGCCAATATTTTATTCACAATAGAACATAGAGAACTATGAACAAATGTTTAAACAGAGATATTTTATACTTTTATCAACTAAATGAGCTCATTTCAAATTTGATGCCTGCTTCAGCTCTAAAAAAAAGTTGGCATGGGGGCAACAAAGAGATGAAAAAGATCAATACATTTTTTAAAAGATTCAGCTGGGAGAACATCTAGCAACTAATTAAGGCGAGACACTGCAGGTGAATAGGGTAAAAAAAATAACTAATAGTTATCACCTTACTTACCTAGTTGATTGATTACATTGATAATTGCAAAAAAAAAATTGTATTACAAGCTTTTTAGGTTTAAATATGCAAATGAGGCATTATTTAATGAAATATGCACTAATTTGCATACATTTCTAGAACAAAAATCTAAACACTGGATGAAGTTGGTTTCAAAATTCTTATTTCATTTTATTGACATATTAGAGTCAAAAGATTTTACAGAGGGAATTTTGGGAATCTCATTTTGTCACTCCAGAAAATACTTAGAACAGACAGAAAACAATACATTTTCAAAATTTTGGGGGGAATAAAATGTTGTATATAATCAAGCAAATTATATATGAACAAATCCCTCTGTAAAAACCTTCAGGATATAGACAGGAATAAAGATTGTGTGTGTGTAAGTGCTACTGAAGTGGAGCTATATGGCTCAATGTAGGAGAGAAAACTCATTTTGAGAAAATGACCTTTAAAAATATGTATTGTAATTTAAATCTATTGACACAAATAGATAAAGTGCTATAAAAGAAACACTTAACAGTGTCTTTTGGATGTTTTCTTTCCACTAGTCTGAAAAAATACTTTATGAAAAACCAAAAAGCCCAAAATCTCAAATTTGACAGGTGCATGAAAAAACTGCCTGCAGTGTCTCCCCTTAAATTAAGTGACATCAGGTCTGTAACATGATTAGCTATAAAAGGGATGTCTTAGAGAGGCAAAGTCTCTCAGAAGTAAAGATGGCCAGAGGCTCTCCAATCTGTGAAAGAGTGCATAAAAAAATTGTGAAATACTTTAAAAACAACGTTCCTCAACGTAAAATTGCAAAAGCTTTGCAAATTTCATCATCTACAGCAGGGGTGGGGAACCTTTTTTCTATCAAGGGCCATTTACATTTTTGTAACATCCTTTAAGGGCCATTCTAAATTTTTGAACATATATCACTAACCTCTCTAATGCGATGGTTGGAACTGCTTCTCTTTGGCGAGGTGTCTGATGTTAGATGGCAGTGATGACGATGCTACTCGCAGCTGGTTTTCCAAGTTTGGGTCAGTCAGTCTTGAGCGGAATCGAGTCTTTGCAAGAGTCAGTTTTGAAAAGAACTGCTCACAGCAGTAGGTTGTCCCAAACAGAGATGCAAACTTCAGTGCATGTCTCCTCAGAATGGGAAAATCCTCAGAACGTACATACAGTTTATAGAACTCAAGCAGAGGGAGGTTGTTGTACTTTGCTTTGAGCTCGTCATTGCTTTGCTGCTCAATTATTTCATGTTGTAGGTTGTCAGGTACTTCAGATGGTTCCACATTAAATGGCGTAGCAAATATGTTCAGTTCATTTTGTTTACTTTTCATGTCCTGAAACCTCTCGCCAAATGCCTGATGCAGTTTTGCACACTCACCAGCATACTCAGCTGTCATAGCAGGCTTTTGTTCTTGTAGAGTAGGAAAATGCACAGTGTTACCCGTTTCCAGTTGCAATTGCCACAGCTTTAATTTCGCCTCAAATTATTTCACGTTTGAAAGCAGAGAGCTGAGAAGCTGGTTCGGACCTTGGAGCTTGACATTCAGCTCTGACAGGTGCTTGGTTATGTCCACCATAAAGGCCAAATCACACAGCCACTTGTCTTCACTGAGTTCCACAACAGGTTTTCCCTTAATCTCCATGAATTGTTTTACTTCTTCCCTCAAATTGTAAAACCGTGAAAGCATATCTGCACGACTCAGCCATCGCACCTCACAATGGTAAACCAGATCTCCATACTCGGACTCAAGATCACTCAGTAACTCTTTGAACTGGCGGCTGTTTAGCCCTCTGCTTTTGATGAAATTTATGGTGGAAACAACAGTTGTCATTACACTCTGGAGCTTCAGGGAATGTGCACACAGACTCTCTTGATGTATGATACAGTGGCATACAATTAAATCACTTGGATCAAGATTGAGACGACTCATTTCTTTTTTGACCAATGCAGTTAATCCCTTTTGCGAGCCAAGCATGGCTGGCGCTCCATCTGTGGCAAGGCCACTTAACTTTTCAAATGGTAATTCAAATTTATTCATTGCCAAAACAACTTGCTCAAACAAATCCTCACCTTTGGTAGTGCCATGCATGGATTGCAAAGACAGCAATTCCTCTGTCGTTTCAAACTCAGCAGTAATTCCACGCACAAAGATGGCTAGTTGGGCGGTATTAGTTATGTCCGTTGTTTCATCGCAGGCCAGAGAGAAAAACTGGAATTTTTTTGCAGTGTCATTCAGTGTTGTTTCAATGTCTTGAGCCATATCAGTAATCCGTTCTGCGACAGTTCTTCGAGATAAACTGACACTTTGGAAGAGTTTTATTTTGTCTGGTGCAAGCAGCTCCGCAGCGGCAACAAGACACTCTTTCACGAACTCTCCTTCTGAATGAGGTCTCAGTTTCTTTGCTATTAGCTCGCTCACCACAAAACTTGCATGAATAACGTTCTCCCTGTCAGAATGCGGTCTTGTGAAAACTGCTTGTTGGGCACTCAAACTCCGCCGAAGAGTGTTAACTTTATCCAAGCGCATTTGTCCTTGCAACTCAATCAGTTTAGCATGCTTCGAGCTGTAATGACGCTCGAGATTGGCCTTTTTCATCACTGCAAGCGCATCTCCGCAAACTAGGCAGACTGGCTTGCCTTTGACTTCAACAAAAAAATAATCGTTTGTCCATTTTTCTTGAAAAGCACGACATTCTGCATCTACTTTTCTTTTCTTGCCTGTCGCCATGATGCTTATCAGCGACGACAACCGTGAACGTTACGTGCATGTTTCACGTTCACGCTGACTGTGACCCAGACAGGCAACCCTATTTCATATAATTATAAATTATCTATAATATTATATTTCTATTTTTTTATATATATATCTGTCATTTTTCTATCACAGGAAAATTAATTGCTGTGTAGCTTTTTTTTCTCTCTCTCTCTTCCTGAGGGAGGAGGGGGGATTTTGAATTGACTGATGGGCCGGATCAAACTGTCTCGCGTGCCGCATACGGCCCGGAGGCCGGACGTTCCCCACCCCTGATCTACAGTGCATAACATCATCAAAAGATTCAGAGAAACTGGACGAAATCTCTGTACGTAAAGGACAAGACCTTTGTTGGATGCCCGTGGTCTTTGGGCCCTCAGACGACACTGCATCATTCATCGGCATGATTCTGTCATTGACATTACTAAATGGGCCCAGGAATACTTCCAGAAACCACTGTCGCTAAACACAATCTGCAGATGCCAACTAAAGCTCTATCATGCAAAAAGGAAGCCATATGTGAACATGGTCCAGAAGGGCCGTCGTGTCCTGTGGGCCAAGGCTCATTTAAAATGGACTATTTCAAAGGGGAAAAGTGTTCTATGGTCAGACGAGTCCAAATTTGACATTCTTGTTGGAAATCACAGACGCTGTGTCCTCCGGGCTAAAGGGGAGGGAGACCTTCCAGCGTGTTATCAGCATTCACTTCAAAAGCCAGCATCTCCCCTCCAGACGATGTCTATTTCAGGGAAGGCCTTGTGTATTTCAGCAGGACAATGCAAAACCACAAACTGCAGCTATTACAACAGCATGACTTCGTAGTAGAAGAGTCCGGGTGCTGAACTGGCCTGTCTGCAGTGCAGATCTTTCATCTATAGAGAACATTTGGCGCACCATTAAACAAAAAATACGTCAAAGACGACCACAAACTCTTCAGCAGCTGGAAACCTGTATCAGGCAAGAATGGGACAAAATTCCAACACCAAAACTCCAGAAACTCATAACCTCGATGCACAGATGTCTTCAAACTGTTTGAAAAGAAGAGCAGATGTTACATCATAGTAAACATGCCCCCTGTTCCAACTATTTTGAGACCTGTAGCAGGCATCAAATTTAAAATGAGCTAATTTTGTGCATAAAATTTAAAAATTTCTCAGTTTAAACATTTGCTGTTTATGTTCTATTGTGAATAAAATATTGGCTCATGTGATTTGAAATTCTTTTAGTTTTCATTTTATTCAAATTTAAAAAAATGTCTCAATATTTCTGGAATTCTGGTTGTAATTCACATCGATTCCTTTTGCCTTCATATGTAGAAAATTATTATTGTTAACACTTGATTCGCATAATAGCCTATGCGCCTTTCTTCTGCTTTGATTAATGCTGTAAACATTAAATTGTCATTGCAAATTTCAGTTTAAATTTTAAGATTAAGTCAGATTAAGATTATCTAATTATCAGATTACCCGAGGACGCCGGTGCATTCTTGGTTCCCTGAGAGGAGGTAATGAGAAATTGTATAGTTTGCCATTGTACTTTCAGCTCAGAGACTGTATAGCACTGCTCTTTTCAGCTGAAAGCTTCTGAGGCAATGAAGTGCTGTGCTGATATACATAGCACAGTCTTTGTGGGCTTGAACATTATTGGCCAATGCAGGACATTGATGCCATTCAGTACGGCTTCAGTGTTTCAGGAGAAAGAGTTTTCCCCAAAGCATCAGCTACTGATGCAACATATTGTTGCCCAGATGTTCTGTGTGTTGCTGTATAAGTCTATATAATGGCATTAATTTGTATGTTCATGTTTACTATTCTTTTGGCTAAATATTGGTATGTTGTTAAAGCCCTCATTGTGGCACCGAGCCTACAATATCCCCCTGCCCATCTCCTCCAACCTACAGAACAATGATAAAACATGTTCAGTGGTCCATGGCAGCCGTTTGTGTAAGCTTGGGGTCCATGGTAGGCATAGTTACAGGTTTAGGGGTCAATATAAAAAAATTCTAAAGCTGGAGCGGACTCTGACATCCAGGGCTTGAACAGGCTCAAGGATATCAAGATCTTCCTCCACCTCACCGTGCAAAAGGATCTAATTATTTTAGTGACAGATCCTTCAAATTCACTCAGTTTCCTATGGGGACCATCGTTGGAATTTTTGTGGTTCACTGAGTCCAGCTTGATAAAAACACATATTGGCACTGTGAGGATAATGAATTTGGTATGAAAAGCAAAAAAAAAAAACAATTCACGGGGTTATTCATGAGGGGTCGATCCCCATGAGTGACGAGGGGATTTGAACAATCACTAGATTCATTTTTGCATCTTCTGTAACATCATGGTATATTTTGGGCTTTGAAACTGGACTGTCTGCAAAGCAAGAGCAAAACTGAGAAAGAGAACAATGCTTATGCATATTATCAAACTAACAGACTTTTTAATGAATCCTTACATTGTGCAAATAATCATCCATTCAGATACACTCGAAGTTTAGCACTGAAGTAAAGATAATGAAGGTTTTGAGAAAGTAATCAGGTTCTTTGCAATGTCTAAAAGTCACATACTGACAAGAACAGTATTGGGAAGTACAGAACTAATGACCTTTGTAGCTCTTAACTGTTGAAGCTGTTGACCTTTGCTCCTAATATCCTTAAGTCTCTCCTCTCATATACATGAGACAAGTATTTGGACAGAAGTGTGTCACCGCTGAGGTCACTGGACAACCCCATCAACACCCTGATGCTTGAACAAGGAACCTTATAACCTTTAATTCAGATCTTGCCACGTGTGTTTCAAGAGGTCACATTTGACCTTAGCTAGCTTCTCTTTAAAACAAAGAGATCTGTTTAGGAGCAAACTTGCAGGACAGCTGTGTCTGGCTAAGAGGGCTATTTTGCAGCACTGATAGCTATAACAAAGAAATTAGGGTAACATTAGTTCACAAAGAAACTTTATTTCTCTTATTTTGGCAGTGCAGTGAATGTTTACAACTAATGACATTCTGATATATAAGAAGATTAAAAGGTCTGTGCTAGAAATTTGACTAGATTATTAACATAACTTCAGCTAAAACATAAGTTATAATTGCTTTCATACACTAGTGTATACATAGGTGATTTAGATGAATGATTTCATGTTAACCCAGGACATGGGTTAGTGTGTGCTCATTAGTCATGTCAATGCAAAAGGCATTCCCGTAGGTCACTGAGAGCATGGCTAGCAGGTAATGGGTTTAATTCCTAGGGAATGTGTTCTGCTGAAATATATAGCCTGGCTAAAAGTGTCTGCCAATTTCATCAAATGGTAACATTAATAGGAAACCATGGACATGGGTTAGTGTGTGCTCATTAGTCATGCCAATGCAAAAGGCATTCCCGTAGGTCACTGAGAGCATGGCTAGCAGGTAATGGGTTTAATTCCTAGGGAATGTGTACTGCTGAAATATATAGCCTGGCTAAAAGTGTCTGCCAATTTCATCAAATGGTAACATTAATAGGAACCCATGAGATGCTTAATGTGAAACAGTATATAGGTGAGTCCAGGGATATATATATATATATATATATATATATATATATATATATATATATATATATATATATACACTGAACAAAATTATAAACGCAACACTTTTGTTTTTGCCCCCATTTTTCATGAGCTGAACTCAAAGATCTAAGACTTTTTCTATGTACACAAAAGGCCTATTTCTCTCAAATATTGTTCACAAATCTGTGTTAGTGAGCACTTCTGCTTTGCCGAGATAATCCATCCACCTTACAGGTGTGGCATATCAAGATGCTGATTAGACAGCATGATTATTGCACAGGTGTGTCTTAGGCTGGCCACAATAAAAGGCCACTCTAAAATGTGCAGTTTTACTGTATTGGGGGGGTCCGGGGGGGATCCGAAAACCAGTCAGTATCTGGTGTGACCACCATTTGCCTCACGCAGTGCAACACATCTCCTTCGCATAGAGTTGATCAGGTTGTTGATTGTGGCCTGTGGAATGTTGCAGGGCTCGCAAAATCTCTAGCCCGACGTCCCGGGGCTATTGTGTTTTCCAGTCGGTCTTCCAAAATGTATCACTCCCCTGCCCGATCTTAAATACAGGGCTCCCACGCAATGTTCCCTCTAAGCTGAGTGTGCGTGCGACCGCGCTCTTCTTCCACCACGACTGCACAGAAGAAATAGTGTGTCTCGCGCACACAAAAAGGAGTTGGGAAGCCATTTGATTGAATGCCTCCAGTAAAAGGGAAAGAATAGCAATGCTTGGGCAAACCGCTGTAGAGCTGCTGTCACGACAGAGTTAGAACCAGTGAATGCGCTTTACAGGTTTCATAGAAACAGAACACCAAATGTGTGCACCAAATGAGTCGCTGTAGAAACTGAATACTTCAATGGTTGCGGTGCGCTCAACACGAGAGCCAACGCAAACGCAATGACATGTGAAATAAAAGGTCCTCATGTATTAAAGAAGAGTGGCTTGATTAAGTGCTGGAAATAGCGCAGGATGGGCAAAGAACGGTAACAAAACTCTGAAACATGTACAGTCACACAAGTGTATTGTACAAACTGTACTTCATAATGATGTTTAGACAGCTATAGAAGAATTCATGTTCACGTTTTTTTTATATTTAAAAAATGTTTTCTATTCTATTCTATTGTATTGTATTCTATTCTATTCTATTCTATTCTATTCTATTCTATTCTATTCTATTCTATTCTATTCTATTTTATTCTATTTTATTCTATTCTATTCTATCAGTTTAAATAGTTTGTTATGATAATATATTATGTTAGGCCTATATTATAGACTCAAAAACAAGGTCAATTATTTATCAGGTTTTTGACTTTGAGTCTCTTGCTCATCAAGCCTGTATTCATTTAAAAAATACAGAACAAAACAGTGATATAGTGAAATATATTGCAATTTCTAATATTGGTTTCCTATTTTATAATACCTATACTTTAAAATAGCATTTATTCCTGTGATCAAATCTGAATTTTCAGCATCATTACTCCAGTCTTCAGTGTCCCATGATCCTTCAGAAATCATTCTAATATGCTGATTTATTATCAGTGTTGATATATCAGCTTAATATTTTTTGCAACCTGTGTTACTTTTTTCTTTGATTAATAAAAAGTTTAAAAGAACAGCATTTATTCAAAACAGAAATATTTTCTAACAATAGAAGTCTTTACTATCAATTTTATAAAGTATCTTTAAAAAAGAAAGAAAAAAAATCTGAGCCCAAACTTTTGAATAGTTTATATTGTAACACAAAATGTCTATTTTGACTAAAAACTGTTTTTTTTTTTTTTTTTTTTTTTTAAATATCACAGGTCCCAAAAATACAGTATTAAAATAAACAGTACAACTGTTTCCAACATTGATTAACAATCAGCGTATTCGAATGATTTCTAAAGGATCATGTGACACTGAAAATACTGCTTTGCTTCACAGGAATTAATACAATTTTAAAGTATATTAAAATAGAAAACATTTATTTTAAATTGCAATAATATTTCACAATATTATTTTGTGAAATAATATTCAGTATTTTTTATCAAATAGATACAGCCTTGATGAGCATAAGAAACTTTTTTTTTAAACTTTATTGATCCAAACTTTTGAACTGCAGTGTATTGTACAGTAAAAAAAAAAATCTCAGGTAACCTAAAATATACATCATTTAGTTACATCAAGGGTCAAATCAAATATAAATAGCACATTAAAATGAAAAGTTACACACTTTTTTGTGTGCGTGCTGTACAGGTTTGGTATAAAGAATGCTTTTGCTCAGGTGCCCGAAATGTCTGCCCAATAGAAAAGCTTTGCTCAGCAAGAAAAAAAATTAGAGGGACCATTGCTCCCACGGGTCCTTAAATTTGATACAACTAAATTGAAGAGTTTTTAAGGCCTTAGACAGTTTTAAATAAGTTAAGTGGTATAAGAAATAATTTTTCGAATTGCCTTAAATATATTTTTAAGAATTCTGCAGATACCTTGTAAATAGTAAAATAAAACTCTTTCCTTGATATTCGTTGATATTTGTGTATTGAAAATGTTTTTGATTGACATTTATGGTCTTTATTTTATTTGGGCTAGTTAAATTAATTTTCGGGCTACCAAAATCTGAAGAGGTACATGCCCGAATGGCTACCAGGGTTTTTGAAATTTTGCGAGCCCTGTGTTGGTCCACTCCTCTTCAATGGCTGTGTGAAGTTGCTGGATATTGGCAGGAACTGGACCATGCTGTTGTATATGCCGATCCAGAGCTTCCCAAACATGCTCAATGGGTGACAGGTTCAGTGAGTATGCTGGCCATGCAAGAACTGGGATGTTTTCAGCTTCCAGGAACTGTGTACAGATCCTTGCAACATGAGGCCGTGCATTATCATGCTGCAACATGAGGTGATGGTCGTGGATGAATGGCAAATCTCGTCACGGTATCTCTGTGCATTCAAAATGCCATCAATAAAATGCACCTGTTGTCCATAACATACACCTGCCCATACCATAACCCCACCGCCACCATGGGCCACTCGATTCACAACGTTGACATCAGCAAACCGCTCACCCACACAACGCTGTACACTCTGTCTGTCATCTGCCCTGTACAGTGAAAACCGGGATTCATCCGTGAAGAGAACACCTCTCCAAAGTTCCAGATGCCATCAAATGTGAGCATTTGCCCACTCAAGTCGTTTACGACGACAAACTGCAGTCAGGTCGAGACCCCGATGAGGACGACGAGCATGTGTGGTGGCTTCTGACTTTTCTATGAAGAATCACTCTTGAAGTCCTGGGGTTTTGATGCCAGAAGTGAGACTTTATTATCATTAGACAATAAGGCCGAGAAAACTCTGCAGAGAGATCTCCCGAATATCTTTTTGTATCCTCTTTAAATAGTTTTTAAGTAGTTTTATTTTGATCAATAAAACTCTTCGTCACATGCAGATGGGCTTCCCTGAGACAGTTTCTGACAGTTTGTGCAGAAATGCTATGCAAACCGATTGTTGCAGCAGCTGTCCGGGTGGCTGGTCTCAGACAACCTTGAAGGTGAAGATGCTGGATGTGGAGGTCCTGGGCTGGTGTGGTTACACGTGGTCTGCGGTTGTGAGGCCGGTTGGATGTTCTGCCAAATTCTCTGAAATGCCTTTGGAGATGGCTTATGGTAGAGAAATGAACATTCAATTCACAGACAACAGCTCTGTGGACATTCCTGCAGTCAGCATGCCAATTGCACGGTCCCTCAAAACTTGCGACATCTGTGGCATTGTGCTGTGTGATAAAACTGCCTTTTATTGATATGCCACATCTCGGCATATCATATCATTATCTCGGCAAAGGAGAAGTGCTCACTAACACAGATTTAGACAGATTTGTGAACAATATTTGAGAGAAATAGGACTTTTATGTATATTTAAAAAGTCTTAGATCTTTGAGCTCAGCTCATGAAAAATGGGGGCAAAAACCAAAGTGTTGCATTTATAATTTTGTTCCGTGTATGTACAGTCATGGCCAAAAATATCAGCACCCTTGGTAAATATGATCAAAGAAGGCTGTGAAAATTAATCTGCATTGTTATCCTTTTGATCTTTTATTTAAAAAATCACAAAAATCTAACCTTTCATTGGATAATTAGAATTTAAAATGGGGGGATTATCATTATGAAATAAATGTTTTTCTCAAATACATGTTGGACACAATTATTGGCACCCCTAGAAATTCTCTGAATTTCTAATTCACCTCTAGAAAATATCTCTGAAGTATATTCCCATTCATATTCACAATTTTGAGCACTCCGGGGTGATTATGAACATGAACTTATCCAGCCATGGCTTCCTCTTTCACAGAAATATAAATAGGAGGGAAAACAAAGCCCAAATTCCCTTAATCATCCATCACAATGAGAAAAACCAAAAAATTTATTTCTGATGTGCAGCAAAAGATAATTAAGCTTCACAAATTAGTGAAGTGGCTTTAAGAAAAGATTTAGAGCAGTGAAAATTCCCATTTCCACCATCAGGGCAGTAATTAAGAATTTCCAATCAACATAAAATGTTACGAAACTGCCTAGAAGAGGACGTGTGTCTATATCGTCCTAATGCACAATGAGAAGGAGAGTTTGAGTGGCTAAAGACTCTCCAAGGACCACAGCTGGAGAATTGCAGAAAATAGTTGAGTCTCGGGGTCAGAAAACCTTAAAAAAAAAAAAAAAAATTGTCAAATAGCACCTACATCACCACATGTTGTTTGGGAGGGTTTCAAGAAAAATTATCCTTGCTCATCCAAAAACTAACTCCAGCATATTCAGTTATCAGACATGACTGGAACTTCAAATGGGACTGCTTCTATGGTCAAATGAAACTAAAAAATTAGCTTTTTAGCAGCAAACACTCAAGATGGGTTTGGTGAACACAGGGATAAAAAGTACCCCATGTGTACAATGAAATATACTGCTGTATTTTTGATGTCGTGGGCCTATATTTCTGCTGGAGGTCCTGGACATCTTGTTTAGACACATGGCATCATGGATTCTATCAAATACCAACAGATAAAAAATCAATAAGTGACTGACTCTGTTAGAAATCTTATAATGGGCCATGTTTGGATCTTCCAACCATACAATAATCGAAACACAAACCTCAAAAACAACACAAAAATGGTTCAATGAGCACAAAACCAAGCTTCTGCTATGGCCATTCCAGTCCTCTGACCAGAACCCTATAGAAAATGAGTGGGGTAAACTGAAGAGAAGAAGCACCAACATGGAGCTGGGAATCTAAAGGGTCTGGAGTGATTCTGGATGAAGGAATGGTCTCTGATCTCTTGTCAGGTGTTCTCTAACCTAATCAGGTATTATAGGAGACAATTTAGGGCTGTTAAACTGGCAAATAGAGCTTTCAAAAAGTATTGAATAAAAGGGTACCGTTAATTGTGGCAAATGTGTATTAGAGAAAAGCATTTATTTCATAATTATATTTTCCCCCATTTTAAATTCTTATTATCCAATGAAAGGTTAGATTTTTGTGAATTCTTTTAAATAAAAGATAAAAAGAATTAACAATGCAGATTAATTTTCACAGCTTACTTTGATTATATATATATATATATATATATATATATATACATATATAGGTGAGTCCAGGGATGGCTGCAACATGAATTGAAACAGCTGGACACAGGGATGAAATCCCATTAAAAAAAAAAAAAAAAAACCTTTACTCACATGAACAGATGAAGAATCCTTTCTTGAATCCTTTCCCAGAGGGAGAGTTTATTATTAAAAACTGTATTAAAAAGGTATGTGGTGTTGTGTGCCAGGACAAAAAGGAAGTCTTTGCTAACATCAGCATTTCAAGTCAAGTCAAGTCACCTTTATATAGCACTTTTAACAATACAGATTGTGTCAAAGCAGCTTTACAGTATCAAATAGGACAATAGTAAACACTCAATTTTCAGTTAAAGGGAGTTCATCATTGAATTCAGTGATGTCATCATCAAGCTCAGTTCAGTTTTAATAGTATTTGTGCAATCAAGTCGACAATATCGCTGGAAATGAAGTAACCTCAACTAAGCAAGCCAGAGGCCACAGCGGCAAGGAACCAAAACTCCATCGGTGACAGAATGGAGAAAAAAAAAACCTTGGGAGAAACCAGGCTCAGTCAGGGGGGCAGTTCTCCTCTGGCCAGATGAACCAGTAGATTGTGCTGAGGACTCATCTGGTTCCCAAGGTCTTGTCCCCGATTGTCATCTAGGAGACAAGGTCTACACTGGGGATCTCTCTCTGGGGCTCATCTAGTTGTTCTGATCTCCGCTGACATTCAGGGCTGCAGAGGTCATCTCTGGGTGCTGATCCAAGATTCAAGATTCAAGATTCAAGATTTTTATTTGTCACATACACAATTATACAGAGTATAACCAGCAGTGAAATGTAGGTCAGGTCCGCTCCAAGGACAGTGCAATTATAAAGTATACAAATATTAAGAAAAAGAAAAGTAGAAAAAAATTAAATGTATTATCATTTTATTATCACAGAAGCAAAGTGAATAGATGGTTACCAGGGTGATTAGAGTCCTTGATGATTTTAACAGCTCTACTTTTGCAGCGTTTGAGGTAGATGTCCTGCAGAGAGGGGAGAGCAGACCCTGAGATGCGCTCAGCTAAGCACACAACTCTCTTTAGTGCTTTGCAGTCCTGATTGGAGCTGTTTCCATACCACACTGAGATGCACTGAATAGAAAGTTTTCAGGATTGCTGGTGAGACCCTGAATTTCCTCAGCTGTCGCAGATGGTACAGTCTTTGCCTGGCTTTCTTAACCTGTGTTTGGATGTGTGTAGTCCAAGTCAGGTTATCGGAGATGTTTACACCGAGGTACTTGAAGCTGCTCGTCCTCTCCACAGGGGTCCCACTGATCATAAGAGGAGTGTAGGGCTGCTGCTGTCTCTTCCTAAAGTCCATGATCAGCTCTTTAGTTTTGCTCACATTCAGAGAGAGACAGTTGTCCTGGCACCATGATGTGAGTCTCTCTACCTCATCCAAGTATGCGGTCTCATCGTTGTTGGAGATGAGGCCCAGAACCACTGTATCATCAGCGAATTTGATAACAGATGTGGAGCTGTGAGAGGACACGCAGTCATGCGTGTAGAGAGAGTAGAGTAGGGGACTCAGGACACAGCCCTGTGGGGCTCCTACATTCAGGGTGATGGAGTTTGAGGTGAACTGGCCAACTTTCACCACTTGAGGTCTGCCGGTGAGGAAGTCTTGAATCCAATCACAGAGTGAGGAGTTTAGGCCGAGGTCTGTGAGTTTAGAAGCCAGCTTGATATGGACTATAGTGTTGAAAGCTGAGCTATAGTCAATGAATAGCAGCCTTACGTAATTCCCATTGTTGCTGTCCAAGTGTGTGAGGGAAGAGTGGAGGACGTGAGAGATGGCATCGTCAGTGGATCTATTTTGGCGATAGGCAAACTGAAGAGAGTCCAAAGTATCAGGTATGGAGGAGCAGATGTGGCTCTTTACAAGTCTCTCAAAAACCTTCATGACTATAGATGTGAGGGCAACTGGGCGATAGTCATTCAAGCAAGAGGGTTTATTGTTCTTTGGCACAGGGATAATGACAGATTTTTTAAATGCGGTGGGAACCACGGAGGTAGCAAGGGACTCATTAAAGATAGACGTAAACAAACCAGCGAGCTGATCGGCGCAGGATCTCAGAATACGGCCGGTTATCCCATCAGGTCCGGCTGCTTTCCCGACGTTCACTTTCTTTAGCGCCCTCCGAACCTCATCCTTCGACACGGTGATTACAGGATCATCGCTGCTCTCACTGCTGCTTCCTGACGCGCTGGACGGCAGAGACGCGCCGCCACCGTTGCAATCGAAGCGGCCATAGAAGATGTTTAACTCGTCGGCCAGCAACGGATCTGCTCTCACCTCCACGGAGGATTTGTTTCCAAAGGCACAGATGGTCTTCAGTCCCTGCCACATCCGTCGAGAGTCATTCAGCTGGAAATGAGACTCAATTATCTCTCTGTATCTGTGTTTAGTGGCTCTTACTGTGCGTCGGAGAGCATAGCACGATGCTTTGTACTCGCTCATATTCCTGGTCAGAAGAGCCTCATTGTAAGCGGCAGTGCGTGTGTTAACCGCAGCACGGATTGTACTGTCCACCCACGGTTTCTGGTTGGAGAATGTCCTTATCGTTATTGTTTCTGTAGCTTGCTCGGTTAGCGTGTTTACAAAGCTTAATGCTACATCCGTGAACTCGCTGACGTCAGATGAACTCGCCCCGAACATGTCCCAGTCGACGTCATCAAGAGCCGCCTGCAGCATAGCCTCTGAGTGGGAGGACCAGCGCGTCACTACTGTCTGCACAGGAGGATCCTGAACGAGCCTTTGTTTGTATCCCGGTGTTAGAAAAATGGCGGCATGGTCCAATTTGCCAAAAGCCGGTAGTGAGCGGGCTTTGTAGGCATTCTTGAACTGAGTGTAGCAGTGATCCAGTGTGTTTGGTCCTCTAGTTGGACAGGATACGTGTTGATGAAAGTTCGGTATGACCTGCTTGAGGTTGGCTTTGTTAAAGTCCCCCGCGATGATAAAGGCAGCATCAGGATGTTTGTTGATGTAGCCGCTGAGCACATCGTGAAGCTTAGACAAAGCCAAGCCGGTGTCCGCCTGTGGTGGAATGTACACAGCAGGGTCCCACTTTATATTAGGTGGCCTTAACTATGTAATGAACTGGTCAGACACAGCAGGTTAGTAGAACAACCAAAGTGTTTATTAGAGAATCTTTGGATCCAAGAACTGAGGGGTTCGTCTTCTTGATAGGTGAGTAACAGTCAATGGGATACAGGAGACCCGTGAGCAGGGATTAACTCAGTCTATGTTTTCTTGACAGGTATGTGGGTAGCGGGAACCTCCAGCGTGCAAGGGAGTGCTCGGTGTACCGTGATACGTGTCCAGTGATAGGTGACCACAACAGTGTCCGTCGTCTGGCGTCAGGATCTGAGCATGAGGAAGATGGAGAGGGACAGAACAAGAGGTAAGTTTCCACAGGTAAGTATCGTCAGGTAGTATACTCAGCCGTGAGTCTTGAGAGCGTCGGTCCTTGTGGTTTACAACAAGATCGGACACTGTTGTGATTGAGGAGAGTGCTTTTAAGAGTGTGGTGATTGTAGCTGATGAGGTGCAGGTGCGGGTGATTAGAACTCGGGTGAAGTGGATCGTGGCAATTGGTTGGGAGGAGAGCCTGGCCGTTCTCTGACAGAACCCCCCTCTACACGGGCCGCTCCTGAGGGCCGACCCCGGCGTCGTGGTGGTCTACCTCGTCCTCGAGGAGCAGGGCGATCAGGATGGTTGGAGTGAAATTCACTTAACAGAGCCGGGTCAAGTATATCATCCCTGGGAACCCATGCGCGTTCCTCGGGGCCGTACCCCTCCCAGTCGACTAGATATTCTAGTTGTCCACCACGACGCCGGGAATCCAAAATCTCCTGGACCTTATAGATGGCACCGTCGTCAATGATGAGAGGGAGAGGGGGTTCCTCGACCGGACCAGGCTCTGGGGAGACAGAAGGAAAATAAGGTTTGAGGAGTGAGACATGGAATGTGGGGTGGATCTTGTATTGTGCGGGTAGTTGCAGTTTGAAGGTTACTGGATTGACCTGTTCCAGAATGGTAAAGGGGCCAACGAATCTGGGACTAAGCTTGCGGCAAGGCAGGCGCAGCCTGACGTCCCGTGTGGAGAGCCAAACCTTTTGTCCTGGATGGTAATCAGGTGGAGTCGAGCGACGAGCATCTGCGGAGATCTTTTGCCTGCACACTGCCTGCTGAAGATGGTGGTGAGCAGAGTCCCAGACTCCCTCGCTCTCCCGGAACCAGTGATCTACAGAGGGTACGTCAGAAGGTTCCCCAGACCATGGGAAAAGGGGAGGCTGGTAACCGAGTACGCACTGGAAGGGAGTGAGACCAGTGGATCCTTGTCGAAGGGAGTTTTGGGCGTACTCGGCCCAGCCTAGGAACTGGCTCCAGGAGTTCTGGAGACCGTGACAGAAGGTTCTCAGGAATCTCCCTATTTCCTGGATTTTGCGTTCAGTCTGCCCGTTGGATTGAGGATGGTATCCCGAGGTTAAACTGACGGTCACACCTAGGAGGTAGAAGAATGCTTTCCATACCCGTGATATGAACTGTGGTCCTCTGTCGGAGACGATGTCTTCCGGGATTCCAAAGTATCGGAAGACGTGGTTGAAGAGTAACTCGGCAGTTTGTATGGCAGTGGGTAGTCCTGGGAGAGGAAGGAGTCTACAGAATTTGGAGAAGCGATCAATGATGACTAAAATGCAGGTATTCTTATCAGAGAGTGGTAAGTCAGTAATGAAGTCCACTCCTAGGTGTGACCATGGACGATTTGGAATGGGTAGTGGTAACAGTTTGCCAGCAGGTAGATGGTGTGAGCTCTTGGATATAGCGCAGTCGGGGCAGCCCTGAACGAACCTTCTCACATCCCTTGCCATGTTTGGCCACCAGAAGCGATCGCTTAGCAGCGAGAGAGTTGCGTTGGCCCCTGGATGGCCTGTACCAAGGGATGTATGAGAGGAGTGGATGAGAGGAGTGCGTTGAGTCCGGGGTACATACTGGCGATTAGGGGGACAGCCCGGCGGATTGGCAGGAGGAGGATCGGAGACAACTGGAGGAGAGGTCCATACAATGGGGCTGGAAATAATGTTGGTAGGGAGGATCCCCTCGGGCTCATCTGAGACCTCTTCTTGTGAGTGAACCCGGGACAGGGCATCAGCCTTGATGTTACGAGGACCTGGACGGTAGGAAATTTTGAAATCAAATCTAGTGAAGAACAGCGCCCAACGCGCTTGACGAGGATTGAGCCTCTTGGCATCTCGTAAGTACTCTAGGTTTTTGTGATCCGTTAAGACTAGGAAGGGGTGGTTGGCTCCCTCCAACCAGTGTCTCCATTCTTCTAAAGCTACTTTGATAGCTAGCAACTCACGGTTCCTGATGTCGTAATTCCTTTCCGCCGGGCTGAGTTTTTTAGAAAAGAAGGCACATGGATGGAGTTTCGGAGGGGTCCCCTGCTGCTGTGAGAGGACCGCACCCACTCCAGTAGTAGAGGCATCCACCTCTACTGTGAAGGGTAAATTTGGCTCGGGATGGACTAGGAGTGGTGCGGTCGTAAAGGCTTCCTTAAGGCGGTTGAAGGCTTTGGTCGCATTATGGTCCCAATGGAGAGACTTTTTTCCTCCCTTCAGGAGGTCAGTGAGGGGACTGGTTATGGTGCTGTAGTTACTGATAAAGCGACGATAAAAGTTAGAAAATCCTAAAAATCTCTGTAGTTCCTTGATTGTAGTTGGTTGGGGCCAAGAGGTGATGGCTTCCACTTTCCCCTTGTCCATGCGAATGCCACCATGACTGATGATGTATCCCAGGAAATGAACGGTTGTTTGATGAAATTGGCATTTTTCGGCTTTCAGATACAACTGGAACTTTCGTAGTTGCTGGAGGACCTCCGCAACGTGTTGGCGATGTTCGGCCAGGCTCCGGAAGTAGATTAATATGTCATCAATGTAGACCAACACAAACCGGTGAAGGAACTCCCGGAGCACCTCATGCATAAACCCTTGGAAAACTGAAGGGGCGTTGACAAGGCCATAGGGCATGACCCGATATTCGTAGTGGCCAGTAGGGGTCACAAAAGCGGTTTTCCATTCATCCCCCTCCCTGATGCGAATGAGGTTATACGCGCTGCGGAGGTCCAATTTGGTGAAGATGGTGGCACCGCGGAGTTGTTCCAAGGCTGCTGGGACAAGAGGAAGAAATTTGACAGTTATCTGGTTGAGCTTACGGTAATCGATACACGGACGTAGACCTCCATCCTTCTTTGCCACAAAGAAAAAGCTGGAAGCAGCAGGGGACGTGGATGGTACGATATAGCCTTGCTGGAGGGCTTCCTCGATGTACTCCTCCATGGCCTTCTGTTCAGGTAGTGAGAGGGGGTAGATTTTTCCTCGTGGTACAGACTCACCCGGAACCAGATCAATTGCACAGTCCCATGGCCGATGAGGTGGAAGTCTGGCAGCTCTCTTGGGGCAGAAAACGTCACTGTATGACGAATACTCAGAAGGGATATCCACGGATCGTTGATCCACGGGACTCTCGATAGTGGTGGCTTGTAGGGGAAGTGAAACGGGTTCCCGACGAGTAGGTCGAGGTAGGTACGGGAAACATTGAGGGAAACAGGAAGAACCCCACTTTAGCACCTCGCCAGACTTCCAAGATAATATTGGATTGTGTCTCACCAGCCAGGGCAGACCCAAGATGACATCAACAGTTGCCTCTTCCAGTACCAACAGGTGGATGAATTCTTGATGGAGTTGCCCTACGCGAAGCTGCAACGGTCCAACACAATTCTCAACTAGATTGGGAGTGAGTGGCATACCGGTTATGGACTGGATCTGGTAAGTGGTCTTTGTCGAGGCGGTCGGGAGGTTGAGCCTTCGACAGAGATCTCCGGAGATGAAGTTCCCTGCAGAGCCGGAGTCGAGGAGGATGGTAACTGGTAGTAGAGTGGAGTCTATTATCAGATGTGCACTGGAAGTTAAAGGGTTCATCTTAGGAAAGGTAGGTTGGATGCCACTCACCGCAAGTCTAGTAGGACGTTGTGGGCATGAGGAGATTCGGTGGTCTGGGTCACCACAGTACAGACATAGTCTGTTTGCGATTCTTCTTTGTCGTTCAGAAGGGGACAAGCGAAACATGTCTGTCTGCATGGGTTCAGGTGAGTTTCTGGCCTCTGGCTGGGAAGTTGGAGGAGTAGCAATGGCAGATGTTGAGGGAGTATCAGAAATACATGCCTTCATACGGTTAGAGCAGCGGATGGCGAGCTGAATAAACTTCTCGAGCCCATAAGTATCATCATAGGCAGCAAGGTGTAACTTCAACCGGGGGTTTAAACCTTGTCGGAAAGCGGTAATTAGTGCAGGCTCATTCCAACCGCTCGCGGCTGCCAGGGTGCGGAACTTCAGAGCGTGTTGATGGATAGTCGATGAGCCTTGACGTAACTTATATAATTGTTCGCCTACCGATGAATCCCCCGGTGAACTGCTAAATACTTCCTTGAAGTGGGCGAGAAATTGGGCATAGGAATGTATTGCGGGACCGGCTTGGCTCAGGATCGACTTGGCCCAACTGAGGGCTGGCCCCTGGAGTGAGGTGATCACAAATGCAATCTTAGCTTGATCGGAGGTGAACATCTGAGGATGTAGATCAATCGTTAGAGAGCACTGTAACAGAAAGCCATTGCACTCCTCGGGATCACCTGAGAACGGCGCTGGTCGGGCCATGGGACTGGCGAACATGATCGGCGAAGAAGAGCGGGATGCGGAAGTGGCTGGAGAGGGTGCAGGAGCTGGTGCGGGAGGAGAGGCTGAATGAGTGTGGATCCTCTTGAGTGTGTCGACGAGTTCCTGGAAGGAATCAGCCGTACTCATGATGTTGCTGTCCTGGTCCGATCTTCTGTAATGAACTGGTCAGACACAGCAGGTTAGTAGAACAACCAAAGTGTTTATTAGAGAATCTTTGGATCCAAGAACTGAGGGGTTCGTCTTCTTGATAGGTGAGTAACAGTCAATGGGATACAGGAGACCCGTGAGCAGGGATTAACTCAGTCTATGTTTTCTTGACAGGTATGTGGGTAGCGGGAACCTCCAGCGTGCAAGGGAGTGCTCGGTGTACCGTGATACGTGTCCAGTGATAGGTGACCACAACAGTGCCCGTCGTCTGGCGTCAGGATCTGAGGATGAGGAAGATGGAGAGGGACAGAACAAGAGGTAAGTTTCAACAGGTAAGTATCGTCAGGTAGTATACTCAGCCGTGAGTCTTGAGAGCGTCGGTCCTTGTGGTTTACAACAAGATCGGACACTGTTGTGATTGAGGAGAGTGCTTTTAAGAGTGTGGTGATTGTAGCTGATGAGGTGCAGGTGCGGGTGATTAGAACTCGGGTGAAGTGGATCGTGGCAATTGGTTGGGAGGAGAGCCTGGCCGTTCTCTGACAAACTACTACGTACTTACATTTAAATTAATAATTTGATACAATGTACTTATTGTGTACATACATGTATTTACATTGTACTTATATTTAAAAAATACCTATATGTAGTTACATCTGTAATTAATTTCTGTAATTACATTTATAATTACACTGTTGACCCATCCCTTACACCTTAACCCACCTTTAAACCTACCCATACCACCAAACCTGTCCCTAACCTTACCCGTATCCCACCTTAATAGCAGCTAAAATGTTTTGCAATACAATATGACCACAATAAGTTCATTGTACTTATTTTTGATGTAAATACATAGTAGTTAAGGCCACCTAATATAAAGTGTGACCCACAGCAGTAACTATGATCGATGAAAACTCCCGGGGCAGATAAAATGGGTGGCAAATAATGGAAAGATGTTCCAGATGAGGCGAGCAGGAACGCGACAGAATGGAGATATTCCTGGGAATAACACCATTTCTTGTTAATCATGAAACACACTCCTCCACCCCTGGATTTACCAGCCTCTGCTGTACTGTCCGTCCGAAAAACAAAGAAGTTATCACTCGGCATTACAGCAGTGTCCAGGATCAAGGACGAAAGCCCCGTTTCTGACAAACAAAGGATGTTGCAGTCCCTTATGTCCCATTGGAAACTAATCCTGGCTCTAAGATCATCCATCTTATTTTCCAAGGATTGGACATTTGCGAGCAGAATGCTCTGGAGAGGAGGACAGTGAGCCCTCTTCCGGAGTCTATCTCGAATCCCAGCATGTTTCCCGCGGTGTTTCTTGATCTGTCGCCTCGGGGGGATATTGTTCGTCTCCGCGTTACGAAGAATCTCCAGAGGCCATGAAGGATTCCTGGATAAAGTGTCCTGGAACAGGTTAGTGTAGCGGTTTCCAATGTCCAAAAGTGTTTCTATGTTGTAGGTGATCAGTGCCGACGTGGAATGTGTAAAAAGAGAAAGTAAAAGTAAGTAAAAAAGTAAGTTAAAGCTAAATTTCAGCGGAGCGGCCTGAACAGCGTCCGAACACAGCGGCGCCATTTTGTATATGAACCACCGTCTGGACTGGATTTCCTAAAACACTTTGGATAGTCAGGTTGATAAGCTGGTTTCCAAACAACAGATCCAGATAAAATAAAAAGCTTATGACTTTGTTGCATATTCACTGGATGCAAATGAGAGTGCAGACAGGATGGATACTGCCCAGCTCATTATTCACTTGAGAGGTAGTTTTCTGTCACTGAGGATCTTTTGGATTTAAGAGCAATTTACAGGACAACATCTGGGGCCTCATGTATAAACATTGCTGTTTTCCAAGCACATATCTGGATTTATAAAAAATAAACTTAGCGTAAATTTGTGCACACCGTACAGATGCTCTTGATTGTGCGTACACACTCTTTTTCCTGGAGTAATGAAGTAAACAATGATTTTAAACTGTTTTTATTTCGATATACACATTTACATTAAATAGCCTATTCCACTCTCATCAATGGAGAAAAGTTTACATAAAGTCATTACACAGAAGTTAAACCAAAAGTATATGAATTTAGACATATTTGTAGTTGATATGCTTAATCACTTTTCCTGTGGCATGCAATGTTTTAATGACAGCGATGAGTGCTATAATAATTCATATATTTAAACTAAACTGTGTATCTGATGTTATGAGAATTTTTTTAGCGAGAACAATGATCAATGATGCACACTTACTTCGATATTATGGCGGACACTGCTGGATTCGGTGGTCAAAGGGCAGTGGTGGTCAGTAACGAAGTAAAACTTCTTTGTTACTGTACTTAAGGAAATTTTTCAAGTATCTGTACTTTACTGGAGTAGTTTTATTTTGAGTACATTTTACTTTTACTTCACTACATTCCAAAGCATAAGATTGTACTTTTTACTTCACTACATTTCATAAAACATATCGTTACTACATACATCACGTGCGTTGAGACACAGAAGCGGTGTCTGATTCACGAACAAACTGATTCTTTTCAATGAACCTGTTAAATCGGTTCGCAAATCGCAACAAACGATTCATTCACGAATTGGAATGATCCGATTGCAGCTGTTCTCAAGTCGAAAACTCACTGATTCAAATGATCCATTTAGAGCGAGTCTTCAGTGTCTTCAGATCTCACAAGTAAAGAACCGGGATCTATTTAAGCCCACTGAAATGCTTGAATGCAGACAGATCAATGTCAGTGTCTCTGTGATTTAGATAAAAAAAAACAAAAACATTAAAATAACACAGATTAAATAAAATAACTCATGCACGTTCATATTCCCCGCTGCTGTAACGATAGCAGTTTTATTAAAATGCTATGCATTTAGCCCTATGTGACGTCTATATTGTTTATCAACAGTATACATTTTTATATTGTTTAGATCAACTAGCCGAGTAGACAGATATGAATGTTTATTCATAACCATACTGAAAATAAATAAATATTGTTAGCTGATGCCAACTGTCTAGCTAACAAGCTTGCTGGTGCTAAGTTGAGTTTTTAGATATAAAGTCCAAATATTTTTATTCAGCCACCTAGGTAGATTACATCTGAGGGAAAAAGAAAGGATGTGATGTTCAGAACATGGTAACTACAGTAATTATGAAGTGATGCCCTCTGGGGGCATTTGGCCAGGGGTGTTTTTACACCACAGACTTGGCTTGAGAATAAAGAAATCATTATGAAAATATATTTCCTTAAAATGTTCTTCCTAACTTCAGGCCTAATTCTCATGTCATATATAACTGACGATCTGCAAAACAACAAGTTTTAAAACACTTTTTTTCTTACAGGTGAAAATTTCATGGTCAAATCGGTTTTCTTTCAGGTATATCGCAGTGTAAGCTTCACAGTGAATATTACTACATTACTCTCATCAACGTAGTCCATATAAACAACAACATATATATCTTGACTTGAAATCACAGGTATTTTGGGCAGTAAGATTATAAAAATATCTGCTAATATAAAATTAAATAAAGTAGTCTATATAAAATTGCAAAATAAATCTATCTATCAGTACTTTTTTACTCAAGTACATAAAAAATAGAGTACTTTTGTACTTTCACTCGAGTAAAATTGAAAAAGCAGTACTTACTTTTACTGGAGTAATATTTTATTATACGTATCTGTACTTTTACTCAATTACTTGATCTGTGTACTTTGTCCACCACTGTCGAACGGTCCATTGTCCGGTTTGAATAATAACTACTGTACAACCGCAGCTGCATAGAGGTGTTGATGTCGCGTGAAGGCATCTCCACAACATTATGAAAAATACCACTGTATTTTAAGGGTAAAACTTGGGGGGACGGTAAGATTTGCCTGTTTCCGTTTTAAAATACTTTGTCAGTGACGCGCGAGTCAGACAATTGTATTTACACTGCAATAAATGGCTTACCTGTTTCCACTAAAAATAGCTAAAAGATGTTCACCTTTTCAGCAAAACTACATAACTTTCATTTGATTTGAGTTGTTTAAAACAATTGACATATTATTTGGTCAGTGGAAAGAATGAGGTCAAGTATATTCTAAAATAGGTTATTTATCTGAGAACTAAACAGTTTTGTTTTTATGGATATTTTGATATATTCTAAAACATTCTGGATGATTTTGGAAATAAAAATTAATGTGGCACAAATGGCATTTAGTCCGTATCTCATATTTCCTTAACGTCTTGTACCTTTGACGGTGTTAAACATGGTATCACATGGATGGGAATATGCATGGAAATGATATGCAAATGAGGTTATGCATCGTAAAACTAGGCGTTGTAAGCTCCACATATTGTGATTTCTAGGAGGAGACGGGGTGGAGATGCACATACGCACAATCTTACCCTGACTGGGATTTATAAAGGGATTTTTGCGCATTTTCCAGGGGCCTCATTTATAAAACTCTCCATAGAGTTCATCCTAAAAGAATACGTACTCACAAAAGCTAGATTTTGTGTACGCACAAAAGTTTTCAGATTTATAAAAGCATGCGTATGCAAAATCTAGCTTTTGTGAGTATGTATTCTTTTAGCATGAAATCTACGGAGAGTTTTATACATGAGGCCCCTGGACAGGACTGCTCACAAAGGTAGAAGTGCACCAACAACACAGAACTGCAATGGAATAAGCCTGTGCTGACAACAGATGGTGTACCTGCTATGTGTGGAGAGGTAAGTGGTTTGATTGGTTTGGTTTGAGAAAAGGCGGGGCACACAGGAGAAAACCCGACAGACCACTGTATTTTTGGCAATTCAGTGTATTTTTTGGGAGTAGGTGAATGAGGATGTGCCAAACCACACACTGTACAGTCAACATACCATTCTCGACTGAAGTGCATGCCAACAAAATGAATAAAGTGAAAGTAAAATTCAGCAGGAGATTTGTTGATTTTGAAACACAGAAACACAGTCAGTTGAGGCAGCTAAGATGCACCTCTACTCCCTGAATGCCACAGTTATGCCTTCACGTTGCTCGCAACATGTCTGTGTTCGGAAGCTCCTATTTGTGCAAGCAGATGTTCTCTATAATGAAGCTGACATCCCACAGATCCTGCGTCACAGACCAGCACTGGTTCTCAGTATTGAAAGTGGACATGGCAAAGGACATTTTTAAAATAGTCCATGTGATGTCAGTGCTTCAACCGTAATTTTACAAAGCTACAAGAATACATTTTGTGCGCAAAGAAAACAAAAGTAACTACTTTATTCAACAATTCCTCTCCTCTGCTTCACCATCCGCCACCATTAATGAAAGTTCTATGAAGTATGCGTCTGCTCGTAAACAAGGTGCAGCGCATGCGTGCTCTACGTCAGTGGAATCATGCATGCATCGTGGTATTGTCATTAATGGTAGCAGACGGTGATGCGGAAGGGAAGAATTGTTGAATAAAATTGTTATTTTTGTTTTCTTTGCCTATACAAAAAGTATTCTCATAACTTCGTAAAATTACGGTTGAACTACTGATGTCACATGGACTATTTTAATGATGTCATTACCTTTCTGGGCGTGGGAACATTTCAGTTACAGCTCTATCTATGGAAGGTCAGAAAGCTCTCAGATTTCGTCAAAAATATCTTAATTTGTGTTCCGGAGATGAATGAAGGTCTTAGAGGTTTGAAACGACATGGAGGTGAATAATTAATGACAGAATTTTCATTTTTGGGTGGACTATCCATTTAACCTGACAATAAAAAAAGATTATTTCTAAGAAAAGGTGCAGAGTGTCTGGTAAAATTTTTTTAACAAGTACTGTGTTTGTCCTTTCAATTTCAAGTTGGCTTTTCAAATTAAGAGCTACCAAAATAAGTCAAATAATACAATTTTAGATATAACTTGTGGACTTTTTTGCTTTATCAAACAATTTGCAGCAATAGTGGGTGGTGATGGCGCAGTGGATAAGACACATGCCTTTGGTGTGAGAGACCCGGGTTCGAATCCACTGTGAGACACCAATGTGTCCCTGAGCAAGACACTTAACCCCTAGTTGCTCCAGAGGCGTGCGACCTCTGACATATATAGCAATTGTAAATCGCTTTGGATAAAAGCGTCAGCTAAATGAATTAATGTAAATGTAATTGTAATCCATGAGATGCTTTCAGTCCATACATTGTTTGGATTTGTTAAGGTCAAAAATCCTGTTATGATACAAATGTGTTGAATTATTAAGTTTTAAAGTGCAGGTACATCTCAAATTTTTTTTTTACAGTTACTAGTACATACACATATTTCTACAATAAAGAAAAGAATCTTCTAAATATATGTCTACCCCCTTGTCTCGCGTAGACAGACCTTCAGACTTATGGCTGAAGGTCTGGGAACTTTGGCCACTTTGGATGGCCAAGGCCCGCCCAAGAGGCTATATGACTGATAGGTAAAGTAACCAATCACATTTCACGTTTTGTTCCGCATCATGTTCAGGGGCGTGGAAATGTCACCACAATAACAGATTGGTGTGTAAAACTCTCGGACATATTTTAAAGATTCTATGACGCGAACTTTAAAATTTTCACATACTTTTGAAAATTCAGCGTTTAGTTGATCCTGACAAGCGCTTGTCGTCAGTTGTAAACACGACGACTTTCTTCTTTCGTGAGGGGGTTTGGCGCCACGGCATTTTTGTTTTAAGGCAGAACGTTAAAGAACGTGACACACACGTCTCCTGGAAATCCTGTATAATTCAACCAATCCGACGACGACTTCGAAACTCCTGAAGTGTTTTCAGATAAGCGTGCCATATGCATCAGATGTTTAGCCAACGTCCGTGAGCGTGACGTCTGAGGCTGAGACTATCTACCCCCATTTTATTCACAACACAAGTTTAAATTTGACACACCATTTTATGTTTTATGTTATTTTAAAAACCTCTACATATATTTTACCTTGAGTACCTTTCAGAATGCAATCCAGATAATGTAACATCAAAGAAAGAAACAAAGCCAAATACATACAGGACTGTCGTTTTCAAGAGAAATCCAGGTTCCCATAGTTACCATTAATTTTTGAACAAAGGAGAGGAACATGCAGTTGTCAGTCAGAGAATTCACAGGGAGAAGCTCTCTTTTTAAAAATGAAGCATATATATATATATATATATATATATGTATATAAACAGAGATTTTAGCAAATTGGTTCAGGGTGTTCGTGATGACAGGAACTGAACACCTTAGTGAGTAACACTTTTAAAGTCAATGTCACCCCGAAGCGAAAATTACTAAAGGCACAACTGCATTGGCAACATATAGATATTTGATCAATAAAGATCATCACGAAAGTAAAATTTTTTCCATTTGCTGGTAATAGTACCTCCACTCTGTCAAACGCCTTCTCTGTGTCAAGAGATAACATCTGGTATATCTGTGATAGGTGTAATAAGAATATTGAGAAGCTTTCTAGTGTTGTAAAATGAACATCTTCCAATCATGAATTCTTTTTGGTTTGTAGAAATGATTTGGGCTAAATCTTGCATAAAATCTTGAATTAAAAATGAACAAATAAATAAATAAAATAAAATAAAAGCTTGTAAATTTTGTTTTAAAAACTTGTAGTCAACATTCAAAATTGAAATGTGTCTAACTACTACATAATAACTATATAACTTCATAAAACCTTTCTTTGCAGATGACCACAGGTGGCCACTAGTCATTTGATGACTTCTTATATTGTTCAGATCAAGGTTTCTCAAATATGGCATTGGAGGGCTACTATCCTGCAGAGTTTAGCTCCAACCCCTCCAGAGCCGGATTTGAGGAACCTTTTTCTTGGTATTTTAGCAATAGTGATGTTAGGAGCTCTGAGGTATATAATTCTATATAAAATGCTAACTAAATTTTATTTGGATCATAGGTGATTTCTCTTTGTGGTGACCTTATTCCAGGAATCAACCTTGATGATGCCGCAGTTCTAGCTTGGTGGGCCATCCTCCCTCAGGATTTTCAGCAATTTCCATAGCAGAAAGCCCCAATTACTGTTGCCAGGATACTGCAGAGGCTTGAGCTTGCACAGTCACCAGAACCAGTGCCAACCCAGAGCTTTATTCTGTTTTGGCTCTTCTGCATAATGTGAGAAAATGCCAGGCTAATCTAATCATAGTGCATTTGGTGAAGTGCTGAAGCTTGTGTTTGTATGATTGTGTGCATGACTGCAAAGTCCAGTCTAGAGATTAATTTTTCTGTTTGTCACTTTGCTAATCTAGCTGTCAACAATGAAGTCTTCTTACTGTTGTCTAAGTGGTAGATGATAACTTCAGATACAAAAGACATCAACAAAGAGGTAGACAGCATGACTATGATCAAGTGATATGGAAATGGAAATTACCTTGTATAAGTTCTCAAAGGATCTTTTGAATGATGACTAAAAATGTAAATGAACATTAATATTTCATTTTGTTTTGAAGGATATGGCTCTTCTAATTTATGAATAGCTCGACTGTTTCACCTTGCTTTATATCGTCTATGCATGTTGTATTGGCAGTAACACAGGATTCATTCCAACATTTCATTTTTCAGTTGAACAAATTAGTGGTTAATATTTTTAGAAACATCACGCTCACCTAAGTAAATGAGAAAGAAGGTGTGAAAGACAAAGACAAAGCAGAGTCTATGGGTCAAGTAAAAAGGTCCAGCTATTTCCTTGCCTGACAATTCCTTCATTGCCTGCAGTATCATGAATGTTGAGTGACTAGGGTGCAGAGATGGGCACAATTACATCAAAAAGTATTTAGTTACATATTACAAATACAAGCTTATCAAATGTATTTAATTAAAATACAAAAATACTGGTGTGAGAAATGTATTTAATTTGAAAATACAAAAATACAATCACTTTTTTCAAGCAATCAAGTGCAAGAGACTGTGCCATAATATTTAGATACACATATAAGAGAAAGATAAATTCTTTCCCCTCCTTGAACAACTTATAAACAGCATATTTTTAAACAATATACTCTTTAACCCCAACACTACACAATATATACAATATATTGATCCATATTTCTTCTCATTTCTGTTTACTTGAATACCATCAAGCATTTCTCCACTTTATTTTTCCATGTTTCTTTATTGCTCCTTTATCGTTTCTTTATAAGCATGTCAAAAATTAAGCAGTCCTGTGAAACTGTATTGTCATACTCAAGAGAATGGCTCAAGCTATCTCACGGTCAACAGTAAAGATTAACTCCTGAAAATGTTGATATTTAGCTGTTAAAGGGCTCTAGAATACATAAACCCTTGTTATTAGCCACACCGGTGGTGGCCGTTAAGTGACCTGTGGTCAGTAACTCATTGCTCATGCTCTTGCACACACTCCATAGTAATGCCAGCGAGCAACGACCAGTGAGATTCACCGACATCATCTCGACAGATGAGGTTTATTAAAAGTACACTGCAATGACAGTTTCCCTTGGATTTTCCCAACAAATCCGCCCTGAGTTATTCACATAATAATTAGTCTGTCACAGTGCACACACCAGGGAGGAACGAGGAACACAGAGACAAGGATAAACTCAAAATAACAGTCTTTAATGAAGACATCAAGGCAGGGCAAGACAAGGCAAGGCTGACACAGACAGGAACACCGGGGAATAACCAGTAGACCAGACGAAATCAAACTGAATGGACAGGACTATAAATACACAGGATAATCATACATAATTAGACAAACACGGCTGGACAAAAATTAACTAATGATCACATTAAAGGTCCCATGGCATGAAAATTTCACTTTACGAGGTTTTTTAACATTAATATGAGTTCCCTTAGCCTGACTATGGTCCCCCAGTGGCTAGAAATGGCGATAGGTGTAAACCGAGCCCTGGATATCCTGTTTCGCCTTTGAGAAAATGAAAGCTCAGATGGCCCGATCTGGAATCTTCCCCTTATGTCGTCATACAGGGAAAGGTTACCTCCCCTTTCTCTGCTTTGCCCGCCCATGAGAAAATGACCTATGCCTGTGCAAGGCGAGCGCAATATTTTTTTTCTCAAGAGATATCATGGCTTGCAAACGAGAGAAGCACTGTTTTGCGTCTGAGTAATAAACTGCGCATATTAACAGACAAATTATGTTCATATTTAAAAGTCCAAACAGTCAGTAAGCGACAAGTGCTTGTAAACGCTGTTTTGTAAATTATTTATTTATAAGTCTGCTGCTTTAAGGTAAACTGAAAGCGTTGCTTCTCTGCCACTCGCTGCTCAGAACAGACGCCGAGAGAGACCTTGCATATACACATGCATGCTGCGCAAAATTCCCTTCTAAATCTGAACATGAATACACAAAATAGGTCTTTAGAGAAAACTGATATGTCTGTCTAATGTGATAAATTATTCTCTCACTCTTTCTGTTGCTGTTCCTTTGGGAGATATAACAATTATGTCTGGGTCATCCGGACAGCATTGCTTAAGCTGTAAAAAAAGAGTTAAAGCATTGTCATTGTTTAATGATATTGAAACCACAACAGTGAAAAGGTAAATAACTAAAGCACAAAGTGACTAAATCACAAGGAACTGAGACATGACCCAGGTTCAATTCTGAGACCTTGTGAGTCAACACCTGTTATACATAGTATGTATATAATGTGTATTATGTGACTCTATAAACCACATATAAACTGACTTTCTACTATTCATTAAATTCCAGATGATGTGTAGAGTTTCTGAGCCCCCTGAATAGCATATTGACTCGCATTTGGGTTGGGGGTCCCCCTCGGTAGAAATCGTGTTCCTTTGGGGTTGACGTAGAAATCACAATAGAAATCCCGTTGTTACGGTTTCCCCAGGCAGACAGATAAGACGAGGCAGGCAGGCAGGAATATCTCAAAACAATAAGCTTTTTAATAATATTGAACTCGAAAAACGTAACATAACCAATAGCAGACAAACTCAACTGGGGAGAACTCAGGCTTATAAAGGCAGGTAATAATCATACGAAAACAGAAACAGGTGAGGGGCTAATTAACTAATCAGGGAAACTGGGTCAACAGAAGCCATGGAAAAACACAACTAAAACAGAGCAGAATGTTACAGTTCGCCCCCTCCTGGAACGGCGCGTCCTCGCGCGGAAAAATATAAACCAACAGAGGAGGGAGGGTGGGGGTTCAGGAGGCGGGCATGGAGTAGGAGGAAGCCGGGCAATGGAAAATGGGTAAAAACAAAAACAGTCCAAAAAATTAGTCCAAGGGGGAGTGGAGGGTGGGAGGAGCCAGGGAGGAGCCCGGAGCAGGAGTAGCCAGATGGCAGTCCAGAGGCCAGCCAGGATGGCGGCCCACGGCGGAGTCGATGGCGGGAGGAGCCATGGTGGTAATGGGACTACCGACACCATGGGGCCGACTGCCGGAGATGACGCCGGTGGAGAAGGAGCCCAGGATGGAGCAGAGCAGCCGAAGAGCCAGGGTGACACTGATGGGCCGGAGGGCCACGGTGGAGCCGGCGGCTCAGGCGAGTGAGGCGGAGGCGGGGATCCCGAGTGACGCGGTGGAGCCGGAGCGACAGAGGACAACGGTGGAGCCGGAGGGAGGGAGGAACCCGACGGAGCCAGAGGAATGGAGGGACGAAGCGGAGCTGGAGGAGTAGAATTCCGTGGAGTAGGCAGGGGGACGACTGACCAAGGCGGAGCCGGAGGGACGAGGGAGCCCGGCGGAGCTGGTGGAGTGAGGGGCCACGGTGGAGATGAGGGAGCCACGAGCCAAGGTGGAGCCGATGGATCGGAGGGCCGAGGTGGAGTCCGGGTCTCGCAGGCTGGAGGCGAAGACTGGGGATCCTCCAACCCCAAGGTGGCAGATTGCAGGGAGACCCGAAGCTCAACCGATCCACCGGGCATGGCGTGCTGAGGGTGAGCTGAGGGGTCTTCCTGATGTGGCTGAGGAGGGACTGATGGGCTGGCTGACTGGTATCGAGGAGGCGGGAGAGGGAGGCTGGGAGGGAACACGGGAGGATTCGAGCTGGACGGAACCAGCGGAGACACAGGAGATTCCAGGCTGGACGGAACCAGCGGAGGCACAGATTCAGGGCTGGACGGAACCAGCGGAGACACATGAGATACCGGGCTGGGTAATGCCTCCCCAAACCAGCCAATCAGATCTTCTTCGAATAGGCCCAACAGTTCCTCCAAATAGCTTCCAGAAGCCAGCGGTTGCTTACCCTCAGTGGTGGATGTGTGGGCTGGGGATTTATCCATTCCCTCGATCTCCACTAAGACTCCCACGACGCACGATGTTGCCGGCTCACGCACCTGGTCAGTCGCGTCGAGTTCGGTTTCCGGGGCGATGAGTGGCTCTGTCACTCTCCGTGGTGACGGCTCTATCCACGCGACCGGCTCGGGCTCTGCGACTGCGGTAGGCTCTGGTTAACTCTCCGTGCAGCGAGAAGGTGAGGGCTGGCTGGGCTCTGGATCGGGAGTGGGGCTGGAGCTGTCCTCAGCAGGGTCACCGAAGATAAACAGTCCATTACACTCCAGCACCCACTCCACGCAAGCGGCGAAATTCTCCCTGGGACCGTTCGCTGGTAGGCGCGCCTTACACTGCTCGCTCAGGTTGGAGATGTAGAACACACAGAGCGAGCGGTCTTTGAAGTGTGTAAGGCGCGCCAGGTTGACGAAGTCCATGGTGTGTTCCACCAGCGAACGGTCCTTCTGCTCCAGGCAAAGGAGTAAGAAGGCGGGATCCATACTAGGAGGGAGAGAGGGGAAAAAAAACAAATGAGCAAAAAGAATAACGCCGCTGAAAAAAAAAAAAAAAAAACTGTTTCGGTCTGCTATTCTGTTACGGTTTCCCCAGGCAGACAGATAAGACGAGGCAGGCAGGCAGGAATATCTCAAAACAATAAGCTTTTTAATAATATTGAACTCGAAAAACGTAACATAACCAATAGCAGACAAACTCAACTGGGGAGAACTCAGGCTTATAAAGGCAGGTAATAATCATACGAAAACAGAAACAGGTGAGGGGCTAATTAACTAATCAGGGAAACTGGGTCAACAGAAGCCATGGAAAAACACAACTAAAACAGAGCAGAATGTTACACCCGTCCTGCATTCCCCTTGGTAGAAAACACGTTCGGGGGCCCCCCTCACCGGGCCCTTGGAATCATCCTAACTACACCCCACCCCACCCCCCTCCTTACAGTGCCCCTGGCCCTTGCTTACTTGCAAATCATCATCATGCTATTGAACACAATTGACTACATTGTGTTTGTTTCATTTCTGTGTGCATGTAAATGCCCTAGTGTAACACAATGTGTTGATAAATGCATGCACACCACAAATCTTCGGTTACTGTGGAATAAGTGACATTTTCAAACTGATCGAATGACACACACAATGCATCTCGACTTTACAGATACAGTTTAATGAGTTTTGTTTTAGCTCTCTTACTCCCATTGTTTACCTTTTCTTTGCATGTGCAAAGAAAAGGCAGTTTTCTGTCAACTGAACATCTCGACACATGAGCTGTTTTTCTAAAGGATGTTTTTTCCAATAGGCTCTATACATATACTGCAATAACTGTTCATTGCCACAAATAAACTAACTGGATAATGCATACTGAAAGTTGTGTATTAACAAAATGACTATGGGTACTTGTGGGTTCCCAGATATCCCGTATCCAGATATCCCGGACTATGATAAAATATGATGCGTTGCCAACGGTTCAACTCCCGACACTATTGTATGTTCCTTGGGAATTTCCCATTGGCTTTATAGGCAGTATGGAAATCTGCTCAAATGAACTCAACGGTTTACAGAAAATTTTCTAAAACACTGAAGCACTTCCACACATTAAATGAAGTGTGAATAGTAAATAAAATATTTAAATCAAGTACACAGACCTGTTGTAAATAAATAACCTTGAAACACCTGCATTCATTTGTACTTGACCTTGTACTGTCACCCATGACAGACACAAAAGTCAGAGATAAGGAGATATAAAAGCCCTAAGATAAGCAGTAATGTGAGTTATTTCCGCTGATTGAGTAGATTCATACATGATTTGCTGTGAGAGGAATGCTCAGCTCAAACACAGTGAAGGAGTTTCATATACAAGCCAATCATAACTTCCACTAAATTGTATAACCAGTTTCTTGCTCTGTGAACTATGTGGTGATGTTTAACAGACCATTTCCTTTAGAGTGCTTGCTCAGCTGGAAGAGTTCCCCCAGGTCAAGAGATGCTATCTAATAATAACACATACATTAGCAACATGTGTTGATTAGCAAAGGTGATTAAGTTAAAGCTCCAGTGAAAGTAGTAATTAATAATGTAGAAAAAAAGTTCATTAGCCGTTCATTTATCATGTCACTGCTCAGCATAGAGTGAGAAATGGGAGAAGGAACTTCTGAACCTGTTAGGTTCCATGAACTTGAATGCACACAGCTTCTTCATCTTTTCATTTTATTTTATAGATATAGAGTCATAAAGTATAGCACTATACAATATGGGATAATACTGCATAGCATTTTTCATGGTACACATTATTTCAAAACAGCTTTACAGAAAAATATACTTAATAGAACACGCACATAACTAGTGCAAAAAATACCAATAAATAATAATAATAATTCCGTACATTTATATAGCGCTTTTCTGGGCACTCAAAGCGCTTTGCATAGAAGGGGGGGGCTCCTAAACCACCAGTGTGCATCATCCACCTGGCAGCCATATTGTGCCAAAACGCCTACCACACACCAGCTTACTGGTGGAGAGGAGACAAAGTGATGAAGCCAATCAGAATATGGGGATGATTAGGAGGCCATGATGACGGACAGAGGCCAATGGGCGAATTTGGCCAGGATGCCGTGGTTACACCCCTACTCTTTTTCGAAGGACATCTTGGGATTTTTAATGACCACAGAGAGTCAGGACCTTGGTTTAACGTCTCATCCAAAAGACGGTGCTTTTTTGACAGAATAGTGTCCCCATCACTATACTGGGGCGTTATCTAATTAAAGTTAATTTTAACATTCTGACCCTCCATAATGGAATGAACCTCCCTTTAAAAGGGTCATCGGATGCCCATTTTCCACAAGTTGAAATGATTCTTTGGGGTCTTAATGAAAAGTCTATAACATACTTTGATTAAAATTTCTCAATGGTAGTGTAGGGACAAAAACATCAAAGTAGGCACACCACAGCTCCAGAGATATAGAAGTATTGAATTATGTTCTCACCACAGGTGATGTTTCGAGCTTAAATGCAGTTTAAGTGTAAAAAAACACCCTTTTTACCCTGTCAAAATCAGCTCTGTTTTCAGCAAGCTGTTTTTTAGTCCATGTCGCTTTAAATGCTAATGAGCTTTGCTGACCCCGCTCTTCTCTTCCATGGAGTGATTAGCATACTGTAAACTTCAGCCGCGAAACAGACAGGCTCTAAAAGCTGCCAGGGCAGAGCATATCCGCAAACTCATAGATAATAACCAAAACAATCCAAGGTTCTTATTTAGCACAGTGGCTAGATTAACAAATAAATAAACAGACGCCACCGATCTAAATATTCCCTCACAGTTTAATAGTAATGACTTTATGAATTTCTTTACTGATAAAATAGATAACATCAGAAATACAATATCAAATGTAGATTCTATTGCGTCTAGTATTTCAGCTTCATTCATCACACCCAAAGAAAAACTGCAGTGCTTTACAACTATAGGACAGGAAGAGCTAAATAAACTTATCAGTGCATCTAAACCAACAACATGTTTATTAGATCCTGTACCCACTAAACTACTGAAAGAGTTGTTACCTGTAGCAGAAGAACAGCTTCTCAATATAATTAACTCATCGTTATATTTAGGCCACATCCCAAAACCATTCAAGCTGGCAGTTATTAAGCCTCTTATTAAGAAACCACAACTAGATTCTAATGAACTGGCAAATTACAGACCCATTTCAAATCTTCCGTTTATGTCTAAAATTTTAGAAAAAGTTGTGTCTGCTCAATTGAGCTCCTTGCAAAAAAATGATCTCTATGAAGAATTCTGTACTATGGTGAGGTTTCAGGCCTCACCATAGTACAGAAACTGCACTTGTTAAAATTACAAATGACTTGCTTCTTGCGTCAGACCAAGGCTGCATCTCATTGCTAGTATTACTTGATCTTAGTGCTGCGTTCGACACTATAGACCATGACATACTCATAGATCGATAACAAAACTATACTGGTATTCAAGGGCAGGCTTTAAGATGGTTTAGATCCTACCTGTCTGATCGCTACCACTTTGTTCATTGAAATGGGGAGTCATCTTAATTATCACCAATAAAGTATGGAGTACCACAAGGATCTGTCCTAGGTCCTCTGCTATTTTCAATATACATGTTGCCCCTTGGTAATATTATTCGAAAATACGGGATTAGTTTTAATTGTTGTGCTGATGATACTCAACTATATATCTCAACAAGACCAGATGAAACTTCTAAACTATCTAAGCTAATAGATTGTGTAAAAAATGTAAAAGATTGGATGATCAATAATTTCCTCCTATTAAATTCAGATAAGACAGAGATATTACTTATTGGACCAAAAACAGTACACAGAATCTCTTGGATTACAATTTGCAACTAGACGGATGTACTGTTACGTCCTCTAAAGTAAAAAATCTGGGTGTTATATTAGACAGCAACTTCTGAAAAATCATATTTCCCATGTTACAAAAACAGCATTCTTCCATCTTAGAAACATTGCCAAGCTTCGAAACATGCTACCTGTTTCTGATGCAGAAAAGCTAGTTCATGCATTCATGACCTCTAGACTGGACTATTGTAATGCACTGCTAGGTGGTTGTCCTGCATCTTCAATAAACAAGCTACAGATAGTCCAAAATGCAGCGGCTAGAGTTCTTACCAGCTCAAGAAAATATGATCATATTACCCCAATTTTACAGTCTCTGCACTGGCTACCTATTACGTTCCGTATCATTTACAAAATAGTATTACTTGCCTATAAGGCTCTAAATGGTGTAGCTCCTGCATACATAACTTGTCTTCTGCCACGCTACAATCCAACCCGCTCCCTAAGGTCGCAAAACTCTGGACTTTTGGTAGTACCTAGGATGGCAAAGTCCACTAAAGGAGGTAGAGCTTTTACACATTTGGCTCCCAAACTCTGGAATAGCCTTCCTTATAACGTTCTGGGTTCAGACACACTCTATCTGTTTAAATCTAGATTAAAGACACATCTCTTTAGCCAACTATTCACATAATGCATTTTATAATCTTGTACTGCACTTACATCTGATCAAATGTACATTATTATTATTCTTTAGCGTGGATTGAACAAACCATTTTTGCTTAGATGGAACAGCTGCTACGCTAATTCTGTTTCTATTTGTTTCTCTTTTTCTGCCACCGGATTAACATCCTGTGGTAACTAGGAATGACAGAAGCTTCAGTCTGGATCCAACCCTTAAATGATCTGAGATGACCGAACACCTGAGAAAAGATAATGCCAACCCCTCAGGAGCTCAGAGGATGCCAAAGCTCAGACAACATACATAATTACCAAATTTTGCCATAAGTTAAATATATTAAGGTTCTGCAATATATAAATATATTGTGGAAAATTAATTTCCTCTAGAGCTCCTTTGCAACAATTTGTATCGTAAAAAGCGCTATACAAATAAACTCGAAACTTTGAAGTTCACAAAAGCACAAAAAACTGAAACTTGGATCTTTAAATTTACATTAATTTAAATTTTATCAGCTTTCTTTTTGATGATAGTCATGTGGTCACAGGATCAGGGAAGTGTGGGACATTTGAGGAGCCTGAAAGCAACAGTACACAGCTGGCAACCTGTACTGTAGCAATTAACCAGTTCATCCTATGTTTCATGGTCTGTATATTTGCATATTTCCTCTTCATTAAACATAAACCATTGAAAGGTTTAATTTACCAAATCAGCTGCTCTTCATTAGTATCCTCACCAAGTCTCATTTCAGTAAATCTTGCAAAAGGCTTTCAGTTCTTCAGTTAGCTTCATGTCATTCATACTCCACTGATGTCATTTTGCTTGTTAAATGAGACAACTTATCTTTTCGCTCACTTATTAAGCTTGTTTACTTTCTAGCCTTATTACAGTTTTTTTTTTTAATTGCTTAGACACTAAAAGTGATACTTGAGGCCTACATAGCCTACATAGAACCTTTCACTCCTATACCTAATCTTTAGACCAAGTCTGCAAAACTATAAGCACATTACATTCTTTAAACTCAGTTTGATATTGTAAAACAAACTTTTTGCAAAACTCTGAACACAGTTCTCTACATTTCACGCATCATTCGAAATGAACAGCTCTTTTGTTTAATTTGGGAAACACTGATTTTACAGTTTTTAAAAAATTGCTTAGACACTAAAAGTGATACTTGAGGCCCATAGAACCATTCACTCACATTCCTAGTCTTTAGACCTAAAAGCTCTTTCTTTTCATTTGGGAAACGTTGTCATTTTAATGACACACTCATTTACTGATGACATACAGTGATCATGTTTGAAAACACTTTAGACATCATTTGTTCACTTAGTAATAATGCTTTGCTTGTCTGTTGAGGCGATCCACCTGGTTGGTCCTTTGTCCTACGCACCTATTACTTGCAGGTGTGCGATGGAGTTTGATCACTAATTCACTTAGTAATAAAAAAAATCTTTTTTTTTTTTTTTTTTACCCCCTTGCAGTTCTGTTTACAATGTATCTATATTGTAAAAAGTGCTTTATAAATAAAACTTACTTTCTGACTTGGCTTATATGCATATTCATTATGTGTGAATTTATATCTAAATTTCACTAAATATATATCTGTATGCATATTCAGTATACACACACACACACAGTATATAATCTATCTATCTATCTATCTATCTATCTATCTATCTATCTATCTATCTATCTATCTATCTATACTGAATATGCATACAAGTCAGAAAAGTGCTTTATTCAACATAGATTGTTTTGTTTCACATCAGCTTCACAATAGTATCAAACTTACATTCTGCTGTAAAGCAGCTCTAACAAGTCAATGCCATTCTACAGCTCAAGTCAGTTCAGTTGCATAACTGTGTAAAATTCATCAGTCATATACTGTATACAGGGACGGATTAACGCACGGGCCTAGATGAGTCATCGCTGAAAGTGCAGAAGTGCATACGATGTAAGCAAGATATTAATTTCCCAATGTAAGCAACTTGTGTCAACGACTTTGAACCGTGAGTTCCAGTGGCGCAGATGGTAAATCGCGTGTATTTTGACGCGATCGACCATGGTTCGAGCCCACCTTTTGCCGAACTTTTTTTCTCCCCTTTCAAATCTCATATCACCTCTCAAAAGTCCGTGCTCAGGGCACCGGTGCGCCATAATCCGTCCCTGACTGTATACAGTGTGTATGTGCATATGCACTGAGCTCCACTGTACTCTAAACAAGCAAAAGACACACGAGAGTTTTACATTTTTCACATATGTGTGTAGTTTGGAGTTTATGTGGCTAATTATTTTATGTTTGTGTGTACAGTTACTATGCAAACATACCACTTTTAGAAGAGTTACAATAATTTTCATAATAAAAGTGTTTGCTTTTGCAAGATGTGTGTGACGTTTTGAATGTTGTGTGTGTGTTTTGTGGTTTTGTGTGTAGAGTTTTGAGAAATGGAGTTTCAAAAACTGTGTAAGCATTTTGAAAAAAACCGTAATAAATTGAAAACTGGGCTTTGGCGACCTCTTGTGGCCACATTCCCATCGCAGGGATCATCTGCCATTTGACCTCTTTAGAAAGCCGGTGTGCACCTGGGTTCATGAGTTGTTAGTTGAATTGAATTGGTGATTGGGAATGGCAGGATGACATATTCTGTATTTGAAAGATGGGTTTCATGAGCATTTAGAGCACACTCAGGCAGTGTTTTGCTCCAGATGCTTATGAAATCCATCTTTGCAATCCATCACATCCATCCTCTGGCTGCGTCGTGCTCACATATAGAGATTCTGAAAAAAACAACAACAACTAAATAGATAGATAGATAGATAGATAGATAGATAGATAGATAGATAGATAGATAGATAGATAGATAGATAGATAGACACATTTTGGCTATATCTATAGCTGAATATAGACCAATTCTGAAGTGAAAAAGTCACACATGAATTCAGAAGGTTTTGTTTGTGCTCTCTGCTGTTATACATTTACATTACATTACATTTAGTCATTTAGCAGACGCTTTTATCCAAAGCGACTTACAAATGAGAACAACATAGATAATACAGACGTAATGACATGTAACGTATGACATATATGTCCCTATATCGTGAGTGCTGTTGTCATTTGTTGGCTTATAAAATAATATATATGTATATATATTATTACATATATACATCCTCAAAATAGAAGTTATAAGTTCACACCATATATTAAGTACCATATACTGTATATGGTACAATTTATGTATAATTTGCAATTTTTTAAACAGCATATATGCAAATGTTCGGTATGCTTATATAGGATTTTATATGTTTATACCATATATATAACACCCATTGTAAAATTAGTATATATATATATACTCATTTAAAAAATATTTATGATACATTTTTTATATGGTATATTGTCACGGTGCACATAGCAGGGAGGAACGAGGAACACAGAGACGAGGATGTAACTTCAACATAACAGTCTTTACTTCAGACATCAAGGCAGGGCAAAACAAGGCAGGGCAAGACAAGGCAAGGCAGGCACAGACAGGAACATCAGGGGGTAATGAGTAGACCAGACCAAATCAAACTGAACAGACAAGACTATAAATACACAGGATAATCATACATAATTAAACAAACACAGCTGGACAAGAATTAACTAATAAATCACACTAAACAAGGACCGGAAACAAACCAAATAAGGAAACAAGAGGCAGGAACATGACATACATGACAGAGGACTGACATATATGTTACCAAATCAAAAACAAAGTGAAATCACTGAGCTCAACCGATACGTAGATCAGGGTACGTAGATCAGTAAAAAATTATTACTTTCATAATTACTTCAAATGAAAAAAGCAGGATCCACACGCACTTATAAAATTAACCAATGGTTTTTTAAACTCCGATAAATCAGAAGATTTTTCCATTCTGGCAGGAAACACTACTGCTCTGTGAACTGTATCTACAACACCATTCGGTTGCCAGGCGTGCTCATTGTGCTAGGCCGGGGGTGGCCAGAATATAATGGCTCACCGGTGAACACATATATTAAAAATATTTATATGACCAATATGGTCATATACATAACATACATAATACATATACATAACTTGTATCAAAAGATATGTAACAAATATATGAAACCCTATAAGGGAGCCCCAGTAGTGTACAACATAGCAAAATGTAAACAATGAAATTGCCACAACACAATGAAATTGGCACAACATAATGGAAACAAGCCACAACACAACGGAAAGGGTCCTATGCTTGCACAGAAATGGGGCCTATATATACAATATATATTCTTTTGCTATACATATTGACGTGTGGAGCTCCTCTTTAATAGTGCAGCGCTTTGTCTTTTTGTTAGAGTTGAATGAGCCAAGGGATTTAATGCAGGGTCTAATGATCTAACAAAATTCAATTTTTACAACCCGAATTCCGGAAATGCTGGGACGTTTTTTTAATTTGAATAAAATGAAAACTAAAAGAATTTCAAATCACATGAGCCAATATTTTTATTCACAATAGAACATAGATAACATAACAAATGTTTAAACTGAGAAATTTTACAATTCTATGCACAAAATGAGCTCATTTCAAATTTGATGCTTGCTACAGGTCTCAAAATAGTTGGTATGGGGGCATGTTTATCATGGTGTAGCATCTCTTCTTCTTTTCAAAACAGTTTGAAGACATCTGGGCATCGAGGTTATGAGTTTCTGGATTTTTGGTGTTGCTGAAGACTTTGTGGTCATTTTTGACGTATTTTTCGTTTAATGATGCGCCAAATGTTCTCCACAGGTGAAAGATCTGGACTGCAGGCAGGCCAGTTCAGCACCTGGACTCTTATACTATGAAGCCATGCTGTTGTAATAGCTGCAGTATGTGGTTTTGCATTGTCCTGCTGAAATACACAAGGCCTTCCCTGAAATAGACATTGTCTGGAGGGAAGCATATGTTGCTCTAAAACCTTTACACACCTTTCAGCATTCATAGTGCCTTCCAAAACATGCAAGCTGCCCATACTGTATGCACGTATGCACCCCTATACCATCAGAGATGCTGGCTTTAGAAATGAAACGCTGATAACACGCTGGAAGGTCTCCCTCTTCTTTAGTCCAGAGGACACAGTGTCCATGATTTCCAACAAGAATGTCAAATTTGGACTCATCTGGCCATAGAACACTTTTCCACTTTGAAACAGTCCATTTTAAATGAGCCATGGCCCACAGGACACGATGGCGCTTCTGGACCATGTTCAAATATGGCTTCCTTTTTGCATGATAGATATTTAGTTGCTATCTGAAGATGGCACGGTGGATTGTGTTTACCGACAGTGGTTTCTGGAAGTATTCCTGGGCCCATTTAGTAATGCCGATGAGTGATGCAGTGTTGTCTGAGGGCCCGAAGACCACGGGCATCCAACAAAGGTCTTTGGCCTGGTCCCTTACACACAGATATTTCTCCAGTTTCTCTGAATCTTTTGATGATGTTATGCACTTTAGATGAGATTTGAAAAGCCTTTGCAATTTAACGTTGAGAAACATTGTTTCTAAAGTATTCCACAATCTTTTTAAGCACTCTTTCAAAGATTGGAGAGCCTCTGCCCAGCTTTACTTCTGAAAGACTCTGCCTCACTAAGACATCCCTTTTATAGCTAATTATGTTACAGACCTGATGTCAATTAACTTAATTAATTGCTAGATGTTCTCCCAGCTGAATCTTTTCAAAATGTCTTGCTTTTTCAGACATTTGTTGCCCCCGTGCCAACTTTTTTGAGACCTGTAGCAGGCATCAAATTTGAAATGAGCTCATTCAGTGGATAAAAGTTTAAAATTTCTCCGTTGAAACATTTATGTCCTCTATGCTCTATTGTGAATAAAATATTGGTTCATGTGATTTGAAACTCTTTTAGTTTTCATTTTATTCTAATTTAAAAAATGTCCCAACATTTCTGGAATTCGGGTTGTAATATTGTTACAGATCTGCCAGGCTCTGCCACCACATTATCACTGCAATCACTCTCACCTGTGTTGATTACACTCACCTGCTCCTCGTCACGCTCCTCGTTACTGCTCCCCATAAAGACACACACCGCCAAACACTCGATGTCTGGTCTTGTTCCTGAGAAGGAGGACTGCTAAAGCTACCACAGCCTTAGTAACTATTACACTTTGTGTACTTACCTGCTAATCTACTTACCTGCATTCTGTGCTCCTAGGATACTAATACCATCAGCTCCAGTGATTCCTGAGTGTGTGCTCCTGGTCGGCGGTGTGTGTCTTCTCTGGTTCCCCGTGATTCCCGCTCCACCTGCATATGACAAAGATTCAAGTTCAGCCTCTGTCACATCTGTCTTATTTAACCAGTTCCTCACTCACCTGCCATCTCCTGCACCCGCCATACTGTTGATCAAATAAATAACATACCATCTCTCTTGCTTCTGTCCTACTTCTGTAACAGAAGACCAGACCTACACCGAACATACAGTATGGATGACCGAGCTCACTTTATTCACCTGGCCCATTCAAATCCGGACACGTTGACCTTCACCAGGGCATTCGTGCTGCTCGCCCTCTCCAGTACCTTAGACGATCAAACCCTGAAGACCCTGTTCCGACTCGGGATCTGCTACCATCAGCCCATGAAGCTCCCAGACACCTCCAAGCTGGATTGGAAAGAAGCGGTCATCTTTCTGGAGTCAGAACTTCTCCCGAGATTTCCCCTGGAGACAGCGGTAACCCACTTTCCCCATGCCAGACCCATGAAATCAACAACCCACGTCCTTTGGGGTTCCCGCGTGCCCGGAAATAGGTCTCTAACAGCGCTGACCTGGGGTCTAAAGTATTAGACCCATGCGTAACATCTGTCCGGTCAGCGCTGAAATCTGCCCCTAGTCTCTCAAACCCGTCGCAAGCCACGGCCAGGAGTGCCGATCCCCAATCCCGAGTATCCAGTTCTCAAGTCACGGCCAGGAGTGCCGAGCCCGAACCCCGAGAATCCAGTTCTCTGACCACGACCAGGAGTACCAATCCCGAATCCAGTTCCCAGACCTCGGCCAGGAGTGCCGATCCCAAATCCAGTTCCCAGACCTCGGCCAGGAGTGCCGACCCCGAATTCCGAGAATCCAGTTCCCAGACCACGGCCAAGAGTGCCGATCCCGAATCCAGTTCCTAGACCTCGGCCAGGAGTTCCGATCCCCAATCCCGAGAATCCAGTTCTCAAGTCACGGCCAGGAGTGCCGATCCCCAATCCCGAGAATCTAGTTCTCAAGTCACGGCCAGGAGTGCCGATCCCGAACCCCGAGAATCCAGTTCTCAGACCCCGGCCAGGAGTGCTGATCCCGATACCCGAGAATCCAGTTCTCAAGTCACGGCCATGAGTGCCGATCCCCAATCCCGAGAATCCAGTTCCCAGACCACGGCCAGGAGTGCCGATCTTGAATCCCGAGAATCCACGGCCAGGAGTGCCGATCCCGAATCCAGTTCCCAGACCTCGGCCAGGAGTGCCGACCCCGAATTCCGAGAATCCAGTTCCCAGACTACAGCCAGGAGTGCCGATCCTGAATCCCGAGAATCCATGGCCAGGAGTGCCGATCCCGAATCCAGTTCCCAGACTACGGCCAGGAGTGCCGATCCCCAATCCCGAGAATCCACGGCCAGGAGTGCCGATCCCGAATCCAGTTCCCAGACTACGGCCAGGAGTGCCGATCCCCAATCCCGAGAATCCAGTTCTCAAGCCACGGCCAGGAGTGCTGATCCCGAACCCCGAGAGTCCAGTTCTCAAGTCACGGCCAGGAGTGCCGAGCCCGAACCCCGAGAGTCCAGTTCTCAAGTCACGGCCAGGAGTGCCGAGCCCGAACCCCGAGAATCCAGTTCTCAAGCCACGGCCAGGAGTGCCGAGCCCGAACCCCGAGAATCCAGTTCTCAAGCCACGGCCAGGAGTGCCGAGCCCGAACCCCGAGAATCCAGTTCCCAGACTACGGCCAGGAGTGCCAATCCCGAGAATCCAGTTCTCAAGCCACGGCCAGGAGTGCCGACCCCGAACCCCGAGAGTCCAGTTCTCAAGTCACGGCCAGGAGTGCCGAGCCCGAACCCCGAGAATCCAGTTCTCAAGCCACGGCCAAGAGTGCCAATCCCGAACTCCGAGAATCCAGTTCTCAGACCCCGGCCAGGAGTGCCGTTCATGATCCCCAAGTGTCCACGCTGCCCGAGCGTCCCCAAGTGTTCGCGCTTCCAGAGCGCCCCCAAGAGCCAGCCCCTCACACGTGCCCTCCAGTGCCTGCTCCTCGCCAGTGCCCTCCAGTTCCAGCACCTTGCAAGAGCTCACCTGAGTTCCCGCTGGTTCCGTCCAGCACCGCGCTACAAGAGCGTCCTCAGGTGTCCGGGCTGCAAGAGCGCCCCACAGGGTCCGCGCTGCAAGAGCGCCCCACAGAGTCCGCTCCTCCAGAGCGCCCCACAGAGTCCGCTCCTCCAGAGCGCCCCCTAGAGTTCGCTCCTCCAGAGCGTCCCCAAGTGTCCGCTCCTCCTGAGCGTCCCACAGAGCTTGTTCCTCCAGTGTGGCCGCCAGAGGGGAACATTCCCAAAGAAATTTTGGGGGGGGGGGCCATATAGTATCAGCCTGTGTGGCCAGGCCAAGGGCCAAGGCCACAAAGCTCCCTGATCCACCAGGGCCATCCAAGATCTCTGATCCGTCAGGGCCACCCAAGCTCCCTTATCCGCCATGGTCGTCCAAGCTCCCTGATCCACCATGGCCATCCAAGCTCCCTGATCCACCAGGGCCATCCAAGCCCCCTGACCCGCCATGGCCTCCCGAGTCTCCTGACCCGCCATGGCCTCCCGAGTCTCCTGACCCGCCATGGCCTCCCGAGTCTCCTGATCCGCCATGGCCTCCCGAGTCTCCAGTCCCGCCATGGCCTCCCGAGTCTCCAGTCCCGCCATGGCCTCCCGGACATCCTGATCCTCCATGGCCTCCCGAGTCTCCTGATCCGCCATGGCCTCCCGAGTCTCCGGTCCCGCCATGGCCTCCCGAGTCTCCGGTCCCGCCATGGCCTCCCGAACCTCCTGATCCTCCATGGCCTCCCGAGTCTCCGGTCCCACCATGGCCTCCCGAACCTCCTGATCCGCCATGGCCTCCCGAATCTCCTGATCCACCACGACTTCCCGACTCCCTGGATCCAGCCTGGAGGCTTTCCCCGTGTCTTGCCCTGAATGGGCCTTCAGGATGTTCAGTCCCCTAGGTAGTAATTACGGTGCGGGACGCACCTTCCGGGAGGGGGAGCTAATGTTACAGATCTGCCAGGCTCTGCCACTACACACTGCAATCACTCTCACCTGTGTTGCTTACACTCACCTGCTTCTCGTCACGCTCCTCGTTACTGCTCCCCATAAAGACACACACCGCCAAACACTCGATGTCTGGTCTCGTTCCTGAGAAGGAGGGCTGCTAAAACTACCACAGCCTTAGTAACTATTACACTTTGTGTACTTACCTGCTAATCTACTTACCTGCATTCTGTGCTCCTAGGATACTAATACCATCAGCTCCAGTGATTCCTGAGTGTCTGCTCCTGGTCGGCGGTGTGTGTCTTCTCTGGTTCGCCGTGATTCCCGCTCCACCTGCATATGACAAAGATTCAAGTTCAGCCTCTGTCACATTTGTCTTATTTAACCAGTTCCTCACTCACCTGCCATCTCCTGCACCCGCCATACTGTTGATCAAATAAATAACATACCATCTCTCTTGCTTCTGTCCTACTTCTGTAACAAATATCCTATATTATTTATTAGATTATATATCAGCCCATTTCTCTGTGCCTTTTCTATAACGGAGTGTTTATTTATTGTCCTAACAAAGCAGCATCCATTTAATAATTTTAATAAATATAATAATTTACACTCTACGTTACTATTGCATCCTGTTAATGTACAACAAATACTGAAATGCAAATAGTAACTGCCACTATCTATTCTAACTACTATTTACTATTCTACTATTTACTAATACTGCTACTATTACATAATCTAAACAGAATCTATTGGTATTTTCAATTAATCGCTAAGAAAATATTTCTGTTGTCGCTTAGTATAAATAGCATTTGTTGCTAAAAAAAAATTACTTTCTAATAAATACTTTCTAGGGGTGCACTAACTTTTCGGGTGCCGAACCTTATCGACCAAAAATTGCATTTTTGATTTTCAGCTGAAAGAGAAAAATTACCAAAAATACGAGCCGAAAAAAAATAAATATATAATATAGGCTATATAGTGCATCCCTCCCTGCCCGACAGTGTTCAGCGTGCAGGTTTCACACTCCACTCAATAAATGATATATTGATTGTTAAAGACATGGATCTGAACAGTGTTCTTTACAAACTGTTGTCATTAGTGGCAACAATTGGAGCTACATCTGCAGGTGTAAAAATGAGCTTCTCCTGTTTAAAGCGGTTCAAGTCCTACACCCGTAACACAATGGGCCAAGACCGTTTAAGCAGCCTAGCTCTGCTGGCCATTGAGAGGACACTGGTCAAGTCACTGGAAAAGACGCCTAGTTGGTACGACAGCGTCACAGAGCATTTTCATGAAAAGGAATGTAGGGCAGAATTTACGTATAAATAAATGGACAATTTTTATGATGTAGGCCGAAAATGAGCTTCCCCTCTTTGAAAGACCAGCAGCCGCCAATGGTATGTACAGTTTTATGCAAAAGTCTAGGCACCCCTCTGAGGCTACATAATAATTAGTTCATTCTTTATAAGAAAAGATTCTAGTGATATACCATTCAGTTTCTATAGAAAGCTGCACAATCTGATGTTTTTCAGACAGAAATTTTTAGTGTAGCAGTACTGAGTTGTATGAAATAAAGTCAAATGTAAAAATAGGCTGTGCAAAAGTCTGGGCACCCTTTCAGTTGTGTTGGTTCTAATATATGTAGTCTCTTATAGCTGATTAATTACAACAAAATATTGATTTGATTGGCTAGAGAGAGAGTAGTATACGTTATGTCAAAATGATTGATTTTATTACCCTCATAAAAATTCCACCCTCCTCCCATAACTGGACACCTGTTTGGACACCTGTTTTGTACACCCCCCAGCCCCCCACCCCCCCGTCTAAGCGGCCATCTTATTGACCTTATAGTGAACTTAAGAATTTATGACAATGTGTTTGTGTGTGTGTGTGTGTGGGGCCAATGTTATGTGGTTTAAACTTTAAATGATGAAACTGTGTTAAATGGGGTAAAGGGAAGTTTTTATTAAAGTGTTTTCACATACATATCAAGAAAAAACATCAAACATGTACGTAAAACGTACAAAGACTGTTTATTTCCCTACAAGTGGAGACTAGTGTTGTTAAAACAGGAAAAACGTAGAAAATAAAACAAAAAAGCATTAGATACACTATCTTTCCTATCATTAGAATTTAAAAACAGTTCGTTTGACAAAGTTAAATAGAAGAAGTGAGCGCGTTCGTTTATCAAAACCTACGTTGTGGTTTTTAAAAAGTTTTGAGTTTATAACAGATACGAAGTTAAATAATATAGAATCCTACCATGGTACGCCTGTTTTTCCCCTACAAGTGGAGACTAGTGTTGTTAAAACAGTTTTAGGAAAAACTAAAACAAACAAAAAAGCATTAGATACACTATTTTTCCTATCATTAGAATTTAAAACTAGTTCGTTTGACAAAGTTGAATAAATAGAAGAGTTGCGAGCGCGTTCGTTTATCTATAACAAAAAAGAATCGGACGCGTTAGTTAAAACAATAAGATATTTATCAAAATCTATGTCTTGCTTTTTTAAAAAAAAGTTTGACTTTATAACAGATACAAAGTTAAATAATATAGAGACGACTTCTCTTACCGTGGTGTGAAATAAAAAATATCAGACCGTTAAACAACAGTATAAGATACCTGTAAAAATCTTCTGACATTACAATTGAAAAGCTAGCTTTTGTCCCAACTTAGAAAAGTTAAACAAATGTCTATCTTACGCAGTGTCCGTTTAGACAACCTCTCCCTTCTGTGTCAAAACTCAGAATGAGCTCCCGACCGCTGTCAGGCCACACCTACATCACCGCCCTAATGTGGGTGTAGCGATAGCCTCCCTTTTGTAACGCTGTGTTTAAAAACCGGTGTTGAGGATAACTTATCTTCACCTAGACATAAAATACGTACGTAGGTTTTGCGAATTTGGAAAAACAGAAAATTATTCTACAATGGCTGAGGCATCAATACCTAAAACCCCCGAGAAGCCCGTCGTGGATGCTATGGATGATCTCACTCTAGCACCTAGGAAGATGAAACACGGTCCGTGTTTGACCAATTTCCTCCACGAACCTTTGGATGACGTTAAGCGTGAGTTTAATTTATCCGGTAATCGCATATGCGGTTACAACTTTGACAAGACCAACAGGGAGGTCAGGCTGATCACCGTGGACGCCGATGAAAGATTCACGTACGACACCAGCGATGACCCCGAACTGTTTTTCACAGTAAAAGACTGGTGTTTATTTTACAACCACGTTTGGCGTGATTTAAAAGACGGATGCGATGACCCTCTATTCATAGGGGAATAGAACGGTGTTACGCCTGGAATGCGTTACAGAGTGTTAGGGGATCAAGTTAATAAACACAGCAATGATTACATCTACATACTTTGTAGCGATACCACAGAAGGTCTGCCCGAACGTGTTTGGCCGATATCTGAAGAGGATCATCTCAAATACTATAGCATTAAATTCTTGTTTCAATGGAAAGATGTGCCTGCATTAGAAGACATATTCGGAAAGATTGACAAATTGTTTAAGTGGTGCGACGCATTTGACAAATACAACAACATAAAAGTGAAATTGTTTCACCCTGAATGGTGTGTGACCAGTCGGAGAGGCGTTCACGTAGCACCGCCCACATTCTATAACCATTAAATACAGACCTCCCCAACAGGACTCAGAGGAAATAAGCTTCGATCGCTAACGGTAGCAACATGTCCCAAGAAAACGTTTCAACCGCAGCTAGTTCTGTAGGCGATGACAATGTGTGCGCCGCATGGACGTCTACGGATAACATCGTCTGGTTGGACAAATTTTGTAAAGAACTGGGATACCATAACCTCGCATTCTTGGCGAAGTACGGACCGTCTCAATCTACGGCGGACGATGCTACAAGCTCTGATACCGTCTCGGACAACGTCGACGGATGTATTGGTGTAACCGGTCATAAAATCATTAAAGCTGTTGTCGGGATCATTCTGGAACATCTGGTAGACAGACAGTTAAAGAAAGATTGTTATGGCTGTACGACGGATCATCCATCGCAAACGCAACATTCATGTCTCTATGAGGCTCCTGCGTACTATTTTCTCGGCTGTTTTGAAGAACTAAGGGATAAAGTGTGTAAACCTGACCTAAAACACATTCTGGCCCGAACATTGAAACTGTTTGGTTTATCCCCACACCTCCAAAGGATTCAGGGTGTTGTCGATGCTGTTCTGTGCGAGCTCAGGGATGAAATGTTCATAGTCGGAGGATTGGCTGAACTCAGGACAACGCTTGTGAACGAAACCTGTGAACAGGCTGTTTACAACGCTGTTGACAACTGGAAGAAAAGTGCTCCGGCAGGTTCCGACTAACTGGGAACATGGGAAACCTCTGCAACACAGCCTGTCTGACAAAACTCTTATTTAAACGACACATTAAGAGAGAAATAATACATTTATTGTATAAGATTATCGATGATGAGACTGATTGTTATGTGGATAATAAACGTTTAATGAAATTAAAAAATCTAATGAGCATTGTACGGTGTATGTCGGGCGAGTGGAACATTATGCTGCGTCAATGTATTGCAAAGGGTTATGATATCCACACGACTGTTAAAAACATTCTTGAAAATATGTCTGAATATGAAGAAAGTCTTAAAATTGGTAACATTTTATGTCTTTGTACTTATGTAACCGATGTGTGTGTGATGACCTTGTCAAGAAAAGAAGCGACGGATGTGTGTGAAATCATCGATGTATTAACCGAATATATGATTGAGAAAAATATTGTAATGTGTGTGAAATTCCTTCAATATCTAGATGTTGTGTAACCAATCATATTTAATGTTTGATTATGGCTTCTACAACTGTTGTAAATAAAAATCCTTGACACTAACAGCGTTTGTCATTATTTTCTGAAAAACACGGGAGTAAGATGTCTGAATTAATGAAAAAAGTGTACTACAATCCTTCAGATCCAGGATCTTTGGGGGGTAAAGCACGGTTAAAACGCGGAGTGTTACAGGAATACGGAGTAGCTCTGAAGGATAAAGAAGTGACGGATTGGTTAGCATCTCAGGACGCCTATACGTTACACAGAACCGCACCTGTCAAATACAAGCGCAATAGGGTAGTGGTGTACGGAAAAGATGCGCAGTTTCAAGCAGACCTGGTTGATATGTCTGCTTATTCGAAAGAAAACGATAATATAAAATTTTTACTAACGTGTATAGATATCTTTAGTAAGTACGCATGGGCTCGTCCGCTGAAAAATAAGACGGGGAAGGAGGTTACCAAAGCGTTCGAATCTATACTCAAAGAAAACCGCATACCGCAAAAATTACAAACTGATAAAGGCACCGAATTTTTTAACAAACATTTCCAACAATTGATGAAAAAGCATAACATACATCATTTTGCTACGGCGAGCGACGTTAAGGCTTCTATCGTTGAACGTTTTAATCGTACGCTTCGCGGAAGAATGTCACGATTTTTAACAGCCGTCAATTCAAAGCGTTATTATGACATCTTACAAGATCTTATAGATGGGTATAACGCGAGTTATCACAAAAGTATTAAAATGCGACCTCTGGACGTTCATAAAGAAAACGAAGTGGAGGTGTTTAATAATCTGTACGGAAGCATGCGTAAAGACGCACCTGTCTTTAGGTATAAAATCGGCGATGTGGTTAGAGTGTCTAAAGTCAGAAATGTGTTTTCTAAGGGGTATGCGCAGAATTACACGGAAGAGTTTTTCACTATAGCAGCCTGTATACCCCGCACACCACCGGTGTACAGGCTACAAGACTATGACGGTGATATTATCGAAGGATGTTTTTATGAAAAAGAATTACAAAAAATTATTGTGAATCAAGATAAATCGTTTAAAATAGAAAAGATTTTAGATCGAAAAAAGAGAGGAAAACAGGTGTTCTGTCTCGTGAAATGGTGGGGATGGCCGACTAAATTTTCGTCGTGGTTGGCAGAACGGGACATCTTGGACATACAGAAAAATCCTTAAAGTAACAACGAGACGATCATGAGCATCATTCGTGATAATCTATATCATGAGCGAAGGCGGATTTTACGTTACGCTTCCTTGCAACGCGTCAATGGACGTGTATCCTGACAACCGTATTTCTAATTACAAAACAAGACTTGCCAGAAGTATGGACCTCAAAGGCCATTGGGAGGTGGGGTTGATCAAATTTTATTATCCTATATCCTGGTATACGTTTAATGAGGAGGATGCGGCGTTTGTTATCAACACGACACCCGGTATACTGGGGTATGATGAGGATCATCACGAAGAGACATGATTATCTATATTAAAGAAAAAAACCTTCAAAACATATCTAAAGTGTGTAATACCTTAAAACCGGGATATTATGAGGATGTGTTGTTTCTGGTTAGAGAAATAAATGCGAATCTACCTCCTAGAGTGACCCTCTGTTACGATCACGTCAAAAACAGGATATTTCTAAAAGCACCGACGACCACATCTTTGATATTTTATGGAAAGTTGGCTATTATTTTAGGTTTAAAACCTGCCACGTCTCTAGGTTCTGTAAATCAACCTCGCAAAGATCGTACTGATGACGCACCTGTCGTGACGTACGCCCCGCATCAGGCCGACATAAGAGGAGGGTTTTATAGCATGTATATATACACAGACATGATTGAATATCAATCAGTCGGTGATTCGTATGTACCGCTATTGAGAACTGTACATATAGAGGGTGCGGCTAACGACATCATTAGTGTTAGATTCGATAAGCCGTATTACGCACCTGTGAATAAGTCTAATATTACAGACATTTGCATCGAAGTCAAAGACGATCAGAACAAACACGTCCGTTTCACTTACGGTAAAGTTGTGGCTAAACTCCACTTTAGACCTGTGAAATAGTTGTTTTTGTGTTTTGTTTAACGAAACTATACGACTATGGATCCCGAACGCTATATCGCTTACTACCGTAACCAAGCGGGTAACGGATTACCCGGCTACGCCGGCGGGTCTGTCATGTACGGTTCCGGTATAGGCGGTATTTTCAAAGCACTTTTCAGAACAGCGCTACCTCTGTTGAAAAGAGGTTTTAGTATAGCAAAACTGCATCTAAAAGCCGCTGCGAGAAATATAGCTAGCGACGTAGTAACCACAGCTCTATCGAGATCGTATAACGTTAATAATAACGACGTCCAAAACGGTAACGGATTAATGGTTATGTCACGCGGCTCTTTTAAACCGCCCGGAGTGCGAATGCGTAGGGGGAGTGGCCGGGTGAAGAAGGGTAAACCCGCTAGTAAGAAACGTACGGTCGCAAAACGCTCAAGACGTTCCCGTGCGAAACGTGTAAAGAAAACTGTCCGGCACAAAAGACCGCTCAATACTATTTTCTAAACCATGTCTCTATTTCACAATATGTCTGAGGACTGTATTAAATCCGAGTTGGATTTATTTACTGTACCTATGACTCAGACGTCTATCGAAAAAAATACATCGAAATACCACCGCTATCCGCGATAACGGATTCATCGCCGCTAGAATTTTTTATTGCGGGGACAGGCGAAGATTACGTCGATCTAAATAACACTCTGTTATATACACGGATCAAAATAACTAGGCCGGACGGCAGCGATATTGCAGACGGTGCGCCCGTTGGGTTAATAAATTACCCCGGCGCCTGTATATTCTCGCAGGTGGACGTCTCTCTAGGCGATCGTCTGATAACTCAGAGCTCTAGCACTTATCCTTATAGGTGTTTGATCGAAGCGTTGATAAATTTCGGAAAAGATACCCTCGAAAGCGTCTTTTCAGCAGGATTGTTTTACAGAGATACAGCGGGTCACATGGACGCTACAGACCCTGCTGGAGAGAATGCGGGTTTAATGAAGCGAGCTGCGTTTACCAACGCTAGCAACGTTGTAGAGTTACTAGCACCCATCCATAGCGACATATTCAAGAAAAATTAATGTTGAACGGTGTAGATATAAAAATACGGATGACGCGAGGTAAAGACGAGTTCTGTCTGATGCGTGATGACGCTACCGCTTATAAACTCAATATTATATCAGCATCTCTTTTTGTGAAAAAAGTTTCGGTTTCGCCGGGTGTACGGCTAGGAAACGCGCAAGCTCTTTTATCGACCACCGCTAAATACCCTATAGAACGTGTGTGTCTGAAGAATTTCTCTAGCCCTGTAGGATCTCGCGTGTCTAATCAAGAAAATCTTTTTCTCGGAACGCTGCCGAAATCCATCATTTTAGCAATGACGGAAAATTCTGCTTTTTCAGGTGCATACGACAAAAACCCCTTTGCTTTTAAACATTTTAATCTGGAATTTTTGGCTTTATATCGTGACGGTGTCCAAATCCCATCCAAACCCCTGCAACCGGAGTATGAGAGAGGATCTGCCATGAGGGACTTTTATCAACTGGTATTATCTACCGGTAGACATCTTAAAAATCATCCTCTGGCGATAGATCGTCAGGATTTTCTCAACGGATACACCCTCTACGGGTTTAATTTAGCACCGATGAAGATTGTTCGAATCACGTCTCTCTAATCAGGTCAGGAAACATTAGACTGGAAGCCCGATTCAGACAACCTCTCAGACAATCCATAACCATCATCGTATATGCGATTTTTGATTCGATCGTCGAAATATCCAATCGAAGACAGGTGCTGGTCGATTATTACTGAGACGTTGAAATGAATACGGTTCAACTAACGGCGGTCATGGATAAAATCGCACACAACACGTATTTTTTAGGAGTGCTTCCGTCCGATCACCTCCCCAAATCACCTTTAAAGAATTTACCTGCCATGCTTATTTTTAACACGGATCCGTCCACAGAACCGGGTCAACACTGGGTAGCCATCTACATAAACAACGATCGCGTTAGCTGTTTTTTTAACAGCTTCGGTGGAAACCCTAAAGATTAGCGTTTTCCAAAGACCGTCCAAGACTTTTTAAAAAACAATTCTATTTGCGTACGATACTCTAACAAACAGGTTCAAAACATTGCATCAGACGCCTGTGGACAACACTGTGTGTTTTTTCTGTATCACATGTCAAAAGGGGTCGATTATGAAAATATTGTTAAAATGTATTATGATGATTCGATTAAAAATGATGACATGGTTGTTCGTTTTGTAAAGAGACTGAAACCTAGACTCTGTGAGACATTTAACTGTAATCAGTGTGTCCAGATCTGTAAATCTCTGTAAACCATCTAGAACGTTTCTATAATTTCATGTTTAATAACTAAAAGACAATGTATTAACACGTACTGTATAAATGAAAGATGTGATTAATAAATAAAAAGATGTAATCACAAATGTATCTGTGTGTGTATGTGTGTGTGTGTGTGTGTGTGTGTGCGTGCGTGCGTGTGTGTATAAATAAAAGACATACGTAATCAGTCATGTTGATAATTCAGCGCAGGTTTAATACAAACATTTCAAACATGTTTACAAAGAAATGATGTTAAAAAGACAACCAGGCGGTAGCATCAAGAGCTGGCGAATTAAAAGCAGGTCCGATGGGGGTATTAGGTTGTGACGTAACCGCAGGCTTCTTTTTACCTCTCAGTTGTTTCAACGGGGAGGGTGTCTTTGGCGACATCTGGTGGGTCTGTGTGGGTGATTTTCTTTTCAGGGTCTCGACAGCACGTTTAACTTGCGTATTGCTTATAGTTGAAAATGGTATATTTAAAAGGGCAAAGGCGTCCAGAAATTCGTTCCAACCGCGAGGTCTGTATTCATCACGGATCGTATGAGGAGCTGTTACACTTTTAACCAAGTCCAATATGTGTGATCCGGAGATTACACGTCCTTTAAACACAAACTCTCCAGATTCTGTCCATGAAGACAACTGCTTAGCATTAGACATTTTATTCAAAATTAATTTAATGTTTTTTAAACTCCTGCGTGGTACGTTGTTTAAGATCTCGTCGACGATTTGATCCTCTCCATCACCGTTATTAGACGGCGGGGGAGATGCGTTAGTAGTCGGTGTGACAGGTGCGTCAGCAGGTGCATCGGGACGTACGGTGTCCTGTTTCGGGAGTGTGAGAGTTAAACTACCGCTCTCCAAATCGCCCTGTTTTACTATAGTTAAATACCTCTGCAGAACATTGGCATAAAGTTTAGCTTTCCCGTGTGGATCTAAATCGCTCCTTTGCAATATTTTTCTTATAGCCTCGTCCAAATTGTTCTCCACAACTTGTTGGATCGTCTCGCGAATATTCCCGGACCTTAATTTATCCAACTGGTTCTGAGGAATCACGTAATGCTTTTCAGCATATTCCATTCCTAATGTTATCTGGACGTTATTAAACTTGTGATAAATGGTACGGCCACGCTTAACAGGGGTACGAGAAAACCGCCTCTCTGATTAATCAGTCGTTTTTTTCTTATGATGCTAATCTTTTTATTCGCTGCGTATTTGATTTCATCTTTTCTCTTTTTTAATCTTCGGAACTGCGCAGTGTTTAGAGGTATGGTACCGCGGAGCACGTTAAGAGCTATTGTGATAAGATTGTGATATTGTCTTGTAAGAGCGTTAAGATAAAATCAGTTGATCTGACGCCGTATGTAAAATGACACGTCGCTGCCTTGGTGAGGCTTTATATAACAGTTTTAAAAGAGGTAGATTTTTACAAAGCCTGTCGCTCATTTTCTTTCTTATTTTCACCAAAGTTTACCGCCTTCTTTTCTGCACGTACACCACCTGGTGATCTGAAAACAGACCTGATCTGAGACGAAAGCGCTCGGGCATTTTAGCTTTAAAGTCGATCAAAAGGAAACCAAAGGGTTGATTGGTTGCATCCTGATAACATTCCATAAAATATTTGGTATTCCCTGGAAAAATCTGACGACCTAAAACCATTATTTGCATGGAATCTCTCGGGCTTTTGTACAAAATAATATAGTGTGTGTTCAGTGTAATAGTTCTGCTGGTTTTACCTTGAAAAAACAGATTCTGAGTTATCAATATAATGGAAAATGATTTATGATGGACATATTTCGTGAATGCTCGTGAGAGCTCATCGTTCGAATATGCTAATTCCATTAAATCATCACAAAATAAAATAGATTTCTTATTAGGAGGTAATAAATTTTCATCCATTAAAGATTTTGGAATACCTTCAATAAATTTAATATCAAACAATGACAAGAGTTCATCATACAAAGGTTGCCAACAGCTGTATAAAAACACAATATTATCCAATTTTACATCAATCAGCTTATCTGCATTACACAACAAATTTTTTATAAAGACAGTCTTTCCGCTGCCGGAGTGCCCGGAGATCACTGCGGAAAAAGGAAATTGAAAACGAAAATCAAAACGTTCTTCAACATACACATGGTGTGATCCAGACATGTTGTTAATATCCGTAAGGTAAAGTTGTGTAGTCGGTCAAAAGAACCCGTTTGTCATAAACCACTTTGAACCTTTTCAAAACTGATCTATTATGCAATGTGAATTTCCTTTTATCGCGTACAATGGTCTCTGTCCGTGTGAGCAGGTGGGTCGTGTCACGTGATGTCACATAACCATGTACCAGACAAACCATGCTTTCTAAGGTAACGATTTGGGCGTTCGAAAAATGCAAGGTCATATCTTTAGCTTTAAGGGTGACTTTATTTTTTGCAGTTTTAAAACCGTACGATTTTGGTCCGGTCGCGGCGAATTCCGCGATGCTGTCATCTACATCAAGCTCGTTAGTCAGCTCGCCTAGATATGATCCTGTTTGAGGCATCCATTCGCCTTCTTTTGTTGAAAAGATAACGCTGTCTGTATCTACGTAAAAAACGCGAGATCCTAATCTGTCCATAAGATCGTATAATTCCAAACGACCGTAAGCGGTGGTGAACGAAGCGATAAACACATTAACATCGTTCGCGGGGGCGGGGTCCGCCTCTGCACAACACCATTGGACCAGGGCCACTGTGTCCGACACGAATGAGAAATGTTTAATGTCATGACTGTTACCAAATATATAACGGCTGAAATCTTCAGGTTCAGTTAAAAGTTCACTTGTTGGTAAATTACACCTAAGCCCGAATCTCCCCCAAAGAGCATTTAACAAATATTTATTTATAGATCTACGCGCGGGGTTAAGGGCGATTTTGTCGATGTCCAGATGAACGCCCTCCTTCTCAAAATACGCTTTGACATAGGACTGTTTTTCGTCATCTGTCACCACGTGCGGAGGAAAACCTGAAGCCTCTTGTTTGAATTTGAGAAACGTCTTAACGTAATCGGCGAATAAAGTGTCTGAGGTCTGCGGAAAATGCCACACTTCCACAATTTTGACAACCTTATATCCTTTAACTACAGCGTGTGTGAGTTCTACACTCGTCCAAACCCCTGAAAACGCGCGCTCTTCTTCTCTGTGTTGACAGCGCTCCTGTAGTTACTGCTCTGCGCATGTGCGACACAGAGCAAACAATAGTTTTCCCTGTGATGATTTGAAGGGGATGAGAGGATGTAGCAGTTTATGTGGGGGTAGTACAGTACATTTAACAAGTCCGAAATACGACTCGATCGGTTCAAAATCTTTTAAAACTATTTCAGGATGACCGATCGGGTAAGTTTTACACGACTGTACAAAAGGATACAGCGACGTAAAGTCCAGATATGAAACGCGTTCGCCCTCTGCGGTTTTATGATAAAGTTTCAGGGCGTTGGTCCGGCCACCAAAAAGCGATTCCCGAGGGTTCAGTCGTTCAGGAGCTGTGTAATTACTCATAAAAGCCATAACATCAGGGTCGTTTTGTTTGGCTTTCTCCCACTGACATTCCCATATAGTACGAACTTTGAGATTGTAAGTCTTACGTAAGACCTCCATTTTATTATCAGACTGTCTTCTGAGTACACCGTAAGGTATTTTTGATACAGGATTTAACTCGTTAGGGTTGAAACGGCAACAATTTTTAAAACCGTACGATTTTGGTCCGGTCGCGGCGAATTCCGCGATGCTGTCATCTACATCAAGCTCGTTAGTCAGCTCACCTGTAATCTCATAGTATCTATCCACGCGATAAGCACCAAATCCGACTTCTCCGTGATTTAAGGCATGATGAATATCAACATTTTTGGTCGCTTTAAGGTATTCCAACCACTGGATGGACGGGGTAGAAAAAGCTTTGTGCTGATTAAGATACGCGTTTCTGTGAGTTAAGGCTATGGTGTCTTTGGGTAAAAAAAGCGTTTTAAACACCTTCATTGCACAACCGGCAAGCGTTACACAGCCAAAGGGATCCACGTTTGTGCATTCGATAAATTCGTTTCTGTATTTCATACAGCCCTCTCGCAACAAAACATCGTTCTTGCAATACATTGCGAGTTGTTTTTTGAAGTCAAACACCTGTCCTGCTAAGCTCTGGTACCAGCTGTCGAATTTTATCTGATCAGAGGCAGACATCGTACCATATCCGTAATATTCTTTAGGCGGATACACACCTACATAATCTGCATTTTGCAAACGATTAAAATGATGGGGAAAGAAACCTTTTTCGTCTGTGTTTAGGTTTAGAGAGGTTGTCATTTTGGACAATTTCATAGACAAAAAATTGTAGCTGTCAATATATCGCTGTTTAAATGCGTGATCGTACATATAGGACAGTCTACATCCTTGCAGTATGATTTTTGGCGTCAATCCCTGATTTGTAAAATACTCTAGCATTGTGAGCTATAAATATAAAGTCAGCATATTTTGCCCTTCTGAAATGTTTAACCAGCTTGTCTATGCAATCGACACCTCCGGCTGTAAACTCCTCGCCGTCTTGCGAAATGGCACAGACATAATTTGCTACATGTTTACCATTTTCGTACATTGTCTCAAAATCATAATAGATATACTTTTCACTATGCTGCTCAGGTTTTAGGGGTTGTATATAACAGGCGTGATGACCTTCATCTACCAGAATCTCGTTGCAATTCGTACATTTGGACGGCGCGCACACATGCGGTAATAGTTTATCGCCTGCCCATTTTGTTCTGTATTGTCTGCACCACTTATCGCAGTATTTCAGGAGGTCACACCTAGATCTCGCACCGTCGGTTTGCGGTTGTTTATGCATTTGATAACAGAAGTCAGATCTGCAATATTTCGCGCAGTCCTCACATTGCAACCATTTCTTAGCGTGTGTGAAGCATTGAGACGTTTTACATGTGTTACATGTAAATTTGCAATAATGTAAGTTAGGATCGTTAAAGCCTTGATAGCAGTACTCACAGACATACCCGTATCCTAAGAATCCTTTCAAATTTTTTATCATGTAGTAATGGTCCTCGTGTAGATATAAATGCACGGTGTTCTGATTTTCAAGTCTAACTTCATTTTGAATTTATACACGTCATGAAAGGCAATTTTATCTTGCACCCTGTAACCCAACGTTGTGTGTATGTCGTTGGCTATTCTGTACAACTCCTGGTCGGGACTATGCGGGTTTAAAAAATGTGCTAGACATATACTGAAACACATATTGTCTGATATATTTTTTGGGATGAAAAGATTCATCTTATTTTTTTGGATGACCATGTTATGTGCCAAATCGGCTAATTTTCTACGGCCCCCTCCCCGGTTATTTCTCGCTACTGATACGCATAACTGTAATGCAGAATCGGTGCCCACATCCGCGTTGCTTTGCGCGGCTCGTTCGATTTGATCCAGAAACGTAGCGACGTCATGGTTATTATCCGGTGTTAGAACCGCATTAATTGGTGTGGGGAGACTCTCTCCTTGCAGAGAGACGTTCATAAATCCGTCTTCACCACCCATCAGTCGAGAAAAATCAACGATCTCGTTCAAAATATCTTGCAAAAAGATATTATATGCAGCGTAATCATCAGTGTTAATTTCACGGAAAGTTCTACGAATTTCTAAACCATTAAATTTCGGTCTAGAAATAAGCGTAAAATCACCAACACGTCCTCCTTCATTTATTAGTCTGTCTCTAAAGTTTTGACTGAGACCCATTTCTGGAGCAAACCGGTCATAACCTGAGGAGTCCTCGTTAGACGGACCCGCGCCGGTTTGTTCACAGTCATTTATAGACATTCCTAACCATTCATGTTGGACGTCTACGAGTTCGTGTAATCTTTCGATCATGTTAAGCGAATCTGGTTGTAACATCTGTAACTGATTATGAATCAGATCACATAACTGATCTGCATTATTTTGAAAATCGTGTCTGGGTCTCGATGTTCTCTGTTCCTCCTCTGAGACATGGTTATGCAAATCGTCGTGACACCTTTTACTGCTCATTTTGAAAATTTATTTTTAAATCAGTAAATACAAAAACAGTTCAACCTTAAAGACAAACGTACCCCCTTGAAAACATCACAATGGTTCACAACGTAACATAACCAGATATGTCAACCGGTTGTAAATTGAATCAGAAACAGATAATAATAACCAGATACAAATCAATACATATAAAATGTTGATGATATAAATCAAACAATCAACGATGAGAAGAATTCGCCATACATACTAATAACACGAATAAAACAATGATAATCCGTTGTCAATAACAAAGGCTAATATTTGTATGAAAAATCCAATACATTTCACCATACATGAACTACTAATAACACGAATAAAACAATAATAATCCGTTGTCAATAACAAATACTAATAATTGTATGAAAAATCAATACCTGTAACATACAAATAATGTAAGATATAAATATATATATATATATATTTTTTTTTTTTTTTTTTTATCTTCCACCCATCATTCCATCATGCAAATCTACTAACATTCTTTGTAAAAGATTCAAACGTTCAGATATCAATGATAAGGCGTTAACAGTAAGCCTTAATTCAACTTGCTGATCACGGACAGATTCCGGCACGTCGATCATAGCCTGTTGAAACTCTCTGAATTGATTATACAACTGTTCGTGACAGTTTCTCCAAAATTCAGCCGCGTGTCTTAAGGCGTCTGTATGTTGTTGCTGGCATTCGATTATGTTTCTTAAAATCGAAATTACATCACCTTGAGTGTTAGATGCAATCTCTTCTACTTCCCGGTATGATAAGGGCTGTCCGGCCAGGTCGCGGTTAACGCGGTTAACGCGGTTCAGCGCCTCGCGATCAAGTCTCCTATTTAAATCACATTCACGGAAACAGTTCCTGGGGTAATTCGTGCGGTAAATCCTCCTCCTCCTCCTCCTCAGCTTCCGAATCACTGAACGATCCCTGATCCCAAGCGTTAATCATGGAATCAGTCCAGGCTGTTAGACCTCCTTCGTCATGATCTTGTTCTGTAAAAAAGAATAGCAATAATGCTTTTATTAATTTATTAGATAAAAGTGGAACATAAGAATAATCTGATTTTCTGTTTTAATACATACCATTATTTTCTGAAGTCCTTAAACGACTAGTGCTTGGTGCATCAGCATCCTGTTCCGGTAATCTCAGGCATTTTACACCTTGACCGCAACCATATATTCGCTGCCTGGGAGAACCAGTCTCTGTCCTGTGCCCACTCTCACAGTCGGTAAGCGTGTGAACTCTTTCTGTTGAACGGTCACCGTGGGAGGGGTCGGGCTGTGTGAAGTTATCTGGTTCGTGACGTAAGTCCGTTCTCACCACAACCTCCTCTACCGCAACCCCGACGTCATCATCCCCTTCGGCTGTCAAATCATCAGAGACCGTTTGAGAGCCTGGAACTTTTTAAGATGTTAAGAAAAAAAAAATCTGTATAACTCACCATTAACTCCTACGTCGTCACCACGAACAAATAGTTGTGTTTCATCAACTGTATAAATGATAAGGATTGTTATTACCCTATTATGGACGGTTATTAGATGTTAAACTGTTCAATAGGCAAATGTAAAGACTTACATATATCTTCAAGGATTTGTTCCAAACCCTCGTCAAATTCGATATTCTCAAAAGTATCTGAAGATAATAACATAGTGTTAAACAAATATACATTAAAATATTCATTTTAAACAAAATATCATCATAAATATCATCTGTGAACAAAACACAGACTTACCGTCGTAATTGTTAGCCATTGTCCCTTAGGTCGTTGAGGTATTTTGTTGTCGTGTGAGAAACAGAGTCTACAGATAATGAAGATGTAATAGACCATGGTTTTTAACATTTCAGGGAGTGGGCGTTTTCTGCAATTGTATCGTAAACCGTTATCGTAAAAAAAAAAAAAGATTCTGACTTTTGTTATAAATCTCATCAAAACCCTCCCGCTCAAATTCATCAGCCGCAGTTACCCGTCTGGTCTTCATCAGTTTACTGAACTCTGTTGGAGATGGGTTGAAACGGATTTTAGATCTTTCTTTTTTCTTTACAAGATAATTAGTTCGTGTTATCATAGATCCTCTCGCATGTAAAGGCTGTTCTTCCCTTATCTAGAAGTGTTTAAATTCGACGAGAGGTTTTAACCATCAAAATCAAATCTCAGAATATCTGTTTATTGAACTCGTATGATGTAACCCATCCGTTCAAATACACGTTTGAAGCAGGGACTGATTTAATTCTTAAGTTGGGAAGAAATAAAACTAGGTAAAATGAAGTAAATTAAAGAATGTTTTCCTACAGCATAGACCGTCTTATTAAAACCATCATCTTTGGGGACCTGTATTTATTTAAGTTTGTGGTTCTTCTTTGTCTATCTCATCACATCCTAAACGTTAGTTTAAAGTCACATTCGAATAGATTATAAATACATTATAAATACATTATAAATACATTATAAATACTAAATTCTCAATTATTCCTAACTTCACCAGATGTGCGTCATGAAAACCTTCCTTTGACCGGGCTGTGAACTTTTGCCTAAACCTTCGACAAGAGGCGCACAGACACACACGCAGGTGCGCCTCATAAATGCTTAAAGCGGATGTCCTTTGATCGCTGAACATGTTAGAAAGACCAACTGTTTTAATCAATGAACCACGTTCTAACGAAGTTTATGACGCCAGAGCCCCTCAAAAACTCTTTAGATTGCAAATGAGTTGAATCCCCAGAAAGTTTAGATATTTTACAACGTTGATCAGATAACACCGTTTCAGTGGTCATGCGGCCAGACGCGCAGCGCAGTTTCTCATTTGCTCGCTCTGCGTGAGACAAAACAATTACATTCGTAAGATGTTGTAGAAAAAAAAAAAGTTTACCCCCTCTAATTATGACTGAAAATCCAAAACATTTGCTATCATTTCAGTTTCTTCTCGCACGTGTATTTTAACCGACACAGCACACTAGAAGTTTTAAGATTGACAATATCAAAGAGTAAATAAATAAAAGGTGTTAAGTGTGAATAACTAAAATAAAATAAAATAAAACAACACTTTCCTGTGGGTTAGAGGTGAATGTTTAAAAGAAAACTTGTGTAACCTCATTTTTAAAACGAAAAAAGTCTGGGTTATACCACGGCAGAAGCTTGACAAAAATCAAAGGTCTATTATAGGAATTAAGACGCTTAAATAAAATAAGACAAACAAACAACATTTTTTCCCTGTGGGGCGTTTGTTTAGAAGAAAACTTGTGTAACCTTTTAAAGTGAAAAGGTTTATGATGAATAGTGAACGGTTTCATTAATTGAGAAATGTAAAATATTTATAAAAAATAACTTTGTTCTAATGTTAAAACATTACTTTAATTCTTTTAACACGCAAATCTTCAGACCGGTCTCTCCTTACAGCGTTAGAGGGCGGTGATGTAGGTGTGGCCTGACAGCGGTCGGGAGCTCATTCTGAGTTTTGACACAGAAGGGAGAGGTTGTCTAAACGGACACTGCGTAAGATAGACATTTGTTTAACTTTTCTAAGTTGGGACAAAAGCTAGCTTTTCAATTGTAATGTCAGAAGATTTTTACAGGTATCTTATACTGTTGTTTAATGGTCTGATATTTTTTATTTCACACCACGGTAAGAGAAGTCGTCTCTATATTATTTAACTTTGTATCTGTTATAAAGTCAAACTATTTTTTAAAAAAGCAAGACATAGATTTTGATATCTTATTGTTTTAACTAACGCGTCCGATTCTTTTTTGTTATAGATAAACGAACGCGCTCGCAACTCTTCTATTTATTTAACTTTGTCAAACGAACTAGTTTTAAATTCTAATGATAGGAAAAATAGTGTATCTAATGCTTTTTTGTTTGTTTTAGTTTTTCCTAAAACTGTTTTAACAACACTAGTCTCCACTTGTAGGGGAAAAACAGGCGTACCATGGTAGGATTCTATATTATTTAACTTCGTATCTGTTATAAACTCAAAACTTTTTAAAAACCACAACGTAGGTTTTGATAAACGAACGCGCTCACTTCTTCTATTTAACTTTGTCAAACGAACTGTTTTTAAATTCGAATGATAGGAAAGATAGTGTATCTAATGTTTTTTTGTTTTATTTTCTACGTTTTTCCTGTTTTAACAACACTAGTCTCCACTTGTAGGGAAATAAACAGTCTTTGTACGTTTTACGTACATGTTTGATGTTTTTTCTTGATATGTATGTGAAAACACTTTAATAAAAACTTCCCTTTACCCCATTTAACACAGTTTCATCATTTAAAGTTTAAACCACATAACATTGGCCCCCCACACACACACAAACACATTGTCATAAATTCTTAAGTTCACTATAAGGTCAATAAGATGGCCGCTTAGACGGGGGGGGGGTACAAAACAGGTGTCCAAACAGGTGTCCAGTTATGGGAGGGGGGTGGAATTTTTATGAGGGTAATAAAATCAATCATTTTGACATAACGTATACTACTCTCTCTCTTTGGCTCAGTGAACCTTAACGCTGCAAACTAAGGTGCAACATATCATGGAAAATTATATTTAAAGTAGCTAATTGCTAGTTGTGCTTCTCCTTGATTCTCTACTGGAAAGTAGCACCTTGGGAACCTCAAAGCAAATGGTTTAAGGTCTCTGTCTCCACAGTCAGCAAAATGGAAGGCCACAGGAACAGTCCTTGTCAATGAAAGATGTGGTAGGCTGAGAAAAATATCTGAAAGGCAACAGCGAAGAATGGTTAGAATGGTCACAGACAAGCCATTGACCACCTCAAAACAGTTCCAAGAACATCTTGCTGCTGATAGTGTCATTGTACATCGTTCCATAGTCCAGCACACTTTGCACAAGGAACAGCTCAATGCAAGGGTGATGTGGAAAAAGCCTTTCTGTACACTGCCAACAAGCAGAGTCATTTGAGGTATGCAAAGGCTCATCTGGACAAGCCAGAATTATTTTTGGAATAATGTGCTTTGGACAGATGAAACAAGAGTTATTTGGTCACCACCAGAGGCGCTTTACATGTCGGAAAAGAAGAACCTGCTCCCCACTGTTAAATTTGGTGGAGGGTCCATGCTGTGGGGCTGTGTGGCAGGCCCAAGTACAGTAAAACGTGTCAGAGTTGAGAGTCACATGGTTTCCACCCAGTATCAGCATATTCTTAAGGACAATATCCAAGAATCAGTCAAGAGGTTGAAGTTACGCCAGGGTTGATTGTTCCAGCAAGACAATGACCCAAAGCATTGTTACAAATCTACCAAAGAATTCATGCATAGACACAGATACAAAGTTATAGAATGGCCATCCCAGTCCCCAGACTTGAATATCATCAAAAATCTATGGATTGACTTGAAGAGGGCTGTCCATGCTCGTCAGCCATCAAACTGACATTTTGCAAGGAAGAATAGTCAAAATACTTGCAGTCAGAATTCATGGAATTACCAGTGGCTGTAAGAAGCATCTACAGGCTGTTATTTCAGCAAAAGGTGGCTGTATGTAATATTGATTTCCTTTATTTCATTGGCGTTCCCAAAATTTTGCACCTGTCTGTTTTTGTTATGATTCACATTGCATTGTTTTTGTTGATTCAATAAATTCTATTTCAGAATTCAAATGTTACTCTATCTGTAAGGTATAAATTATATCCAAATGAAGTTGCTGCTTCAGAAGACTAGCAGATTATAAATTGAAATTATGATAATTATTAGGGGAGCCCAAACTTATGCATAAAACTGTAGATGTAATATGTATATTATGGATGCGGAGCGGAAATGTAATGTGGTGCTTTATGTACGTGTGCCATGAATTAGCGTGTGGACCTGTCACTACGGCTTTAAGGGAGGGGAAAACAGTGTTTGAATGGCGTGTGTAACCTAGACCAGTGCTATTTCAGCCAGGGATAGATCTCCTCCCAAACAACCATGCAGCAGCATTTTACCTCTCATTCAAGGTAGCAGCCAAATGGGTGGGACATTTGCGTCAGTGTTGTACTCCATTCACCTACAATTCTCATATCTTTCTGCAAAGAGATTCAAGTGTTTCAGTCTCAAAGCTTGTGAACCATCTATGCTGATGAGATTGGTGGTACTGGCAAGTCAGAACTTGTGGAATTGAACTGTTCCCTTTGAATAAAAATAAAGTTTCCACTAACTGTCGAACACGCTTTCAATAGAACGCCGTTCTGGCAGATGAAGAAAGATGTAGGCATAGTGTAAGCTATGGTGAGAAATGACGAATGTGGAAGCGCAGAGGAGAGAGCAAAACAAAACAATGGTTACGAATTAGAAGCATAAAATGAGGATTTGTAAAGAAAAATGTCAGAGGATTTCGACATAAACCAAGAGGAGACAGGTTTTCCTTTGCTAAACAAAGGAAACTTTGCTCACTTTGCTCCTGTAAACAAACCTTGGTTCTCGCTAAACTAGCATATTCTTAGCAGACCTTATGCTAGACCTACGTCCTACATCATCTGTTGGAACGGCATTCTATTGTGAATGTGCGTACAACAGTTAGTGGAAGCTAGATATAACTGTTTATAAAGTTTTATATTTTAAATATGGATATGTTTCTTACAAAAATGCATCAGTTCGCTTGAGGAGGCCTTTATTCAACCCCTGGAGCCATGTGGGACACTTTTTATAATGGGTGGAGTCATAACAAAACAAAAAAACAGTAAGAATAAACTCATTAAACTATAAACTATTAGTTGAAGAGTGTGCACACTTAACTCCAAACAATAGTTCAAATAAAGTTTTTTAAACCAATTAATGTTGTTGTGACTTCTTTAATGCTATTATGTAATAAACATAAAAATTATGATAAAAGGAAATAAAACAGAACGTAGCATAGCTTAGCAAGCATCCGTCACACACTCCTCCACACCTAGTTTCGAGCTGGAAAGTGAGAAAGTCCGCCGGCCCTTTATCTCGGCCGGGGATATGGTGGATGATGAATCGATAAGGCTTGATAGACAGATACCAATGTGTAATCCTAGCATTTTAATCTTTCATACGGTTCATCCACTGTAGTGCTTTATGATCAGTCTCCAGTACAAACTCTCATCCAAGCAGATAAAACTTGAAGCTGTCAAGGGCCCTGTCACCCTGTCAAGGAGCTCCATCACCGGAGTACTGAATATTTTGGACTATCATATTTCCCATTAGCCCCATACCTGGCACTGAACACTCTCACACCTGACATTCATTAACCTGGACTATTTAAGCATTACACACACATACTCAGACCTCACAAAATCTTTGCCTTTTGTCTTTTGCCTCAGAGAATTCCAAGCTTTTATTCCTGTATACCAGTGGCGGCTGCTGGTCTTTCAAAGAGGGGAAGATAATTTTCGGCCTACATCATAAAAATTGTCCATTTATTTAAACGTAAATTCTGCCATCGTGTGCAGTTTGCTAGCTGGCTAGTTCACCGCCTGGCCTACTGTATGAATAAATTAATGAACAAACGATCTAAAAAAACATTAAACTCGACGGAGGAAATGTGGGAATTAGGTTAAACCGAAACAAGGAATGTGGTGTATAATTGTGTGAAATGTATAATGAAAATTGACCAGCAATTTCGCCAAGCAAATATCAAGAAATAGGTTGCAGCAGTTTGTCTTTTGACTACACTTGCGAAGTCCACTATGGGACTGAGCTCGAATCAGTGTTGCCAACTTCTTTCGATGGAAAGTAGCTGATGACGCCATGCGCTAATTAGCATATTCATTACGTCATCGCGTCATATTGCCTTTTACATTTGTTTGTCTCTGTGCTCATACTGTATTTTAATGCAGCCAAATTCTCAATAAAACTGTTTTCCTTTATATATTTTACTGTTTATGTTGTCAGTCAACGGGATAAATATGAAATAGTGACTGAAACGCAGCCCTTTAAGAATACATAACCAGCTCTCCCTCCCAAGAAGTTAGTCTGCACAAAAATCCTAATTTATAATCGAGCTGTCGTCTGATGATATTCAAATAATACACACAAGATAAAACAAGACAATTCCTGTGCTTGATGTTAAATTAGAGAAGCAACATAATATCTATTTGAACTGAACGCGCTGCTCCTCTCAGCCGCTCACTGAACAGAGAAAGAGGTGCGTGCGTGCTGACCTCGCGCCATTGCGGCAGTACCAGCGATCACAGAGACTCGCTTAGGTTTGTCAAAGAAGTCGCTAGATTTGTCACTAGTCACTTTTGGGGAAAAAGGTCGCTAGGGTGGTCTGAAAAGTCGCTAAGTTGGCAACACTGGCTCGAATAGCTTCAGCATCAGCGACTTCTTATAGGACACAATCAAAAGGAGATGCAGTCTTTCGACAAACCCTCCAATAATCACGCAGAAGCCCAGAGTCCAGCCCCGCCCACTCCTCCATTCATCCCCAGAGACGCTGAGCGTCCGGGGGCGGGACATAATCGCAGCATTTATCCAATGAGCATCTAGTTTCGAAGCACTGAAAAAAACTGTTCAAAGCAGCCCCATAGAAGTCAATGGACGCTGGGCTTCAACAGGGAAATACACTGATGCTACAGGAATATATGAGAAGGAAATCGAGTCACCTGCTATATGTAGCTGATTCTGAACGAACTCGTCTTCGAGATGAACGTGTTCTAACACATTTTTAATCAATAAAATCTTAACATAATAGTACATGTTTGACCATTAATTTTTTGACATTATAGAGGAAGCCGAGCTTCCCTTGCAGTCTTAAAGAAATCCCCACTGCTGTATACTGCCTTTCTGTGTTAACTTTGCTTTGCATCTCATCTCTGATTCCTCGCTGCCTACCCCTGGACTATAATTCTGATTCTGCTTTTGTGATTGTTTGCTGCCTGCCCTGACATTCTGCCTCTTCACCGTCTATGATTCTGTCTGCTCTGCTCCATTGTATTTGCCTGTGTTTGACCCTGGCCCAACAGTAGTGACGCCTCGTTACAGGCCCATTGTATTGCCAAACATTCCTTCTCAACAACTGATTATTGTAACTTTCGTGGGAACAACTTGTGACTAATGTAAGCTATGGGGTGTCTGTCTTCTTTTGTCTCCTGAAGAAGAACAGCTCCTACTCCAATATCTGAATCATCAGTTTGCAGTATAAAAGGTTTATCAAAGTCAGGACATCATAAAACTGTCTCTTGGCACAAAGCATCCTTAATATCCTGAAAAGCCAGATTAATTTACGCTTTACACTGAACCTGGTTCAGACAGTACTTCCCAGTCAAATCAAGTGCCACTGCCCTCACAGAGGAGTTGGGTACAAATCTCCTGTACCAATTTACCATTCCAAGAAAAGATCTTTTCTGAGACTTAGTCTGTGGTAGGGGACAATTCAGTATTGCTTGAATTCTCTGAACTTCTGGCCAATCACATACCCCAAATACTCTTATTAATTAATGCTTTTGCACTGGCACACTTAGAAGGATTGATGGTGAGCCTAGCTTCTATAATATGATTGATAACCATCTCAAGATGTTCCAGGTGTTCTTCTCATGTTGAACTGTAAACAACGTCATCCAAATAAGCAGCTGTAAAGTCAAACCAACTAATACCTGATCAATGAGCCACTAAAAGGTCGCCATGGTCCCATGAAGGCCAAAATGCATCTTACAAAAATGATAGAGCTCCCAAGGGGTCTGGAACTCTGTAAGCTCCCTGGATCTGGCACTCATTGGGACCTGCCAATAACCATTAGGTAAATCAATAGTAGTTAAGTAGTAATAGTTAAATAGTAGGCTTTTCCCAGATCGACAAGGTCATCAATAACTTTTGGACAAGCTCCATCTCAGAGTACAATGTCATGTTCAACTAACGTGGTATATCCTGGCTTCTTCTGGAAAACTTCTGGGGATCACACAGCCTCTTAGGGTTTATACTCACACTAGGCAATCTGAACCATGCCCAAGTGTATTTGCCGTCCCTGACTCACTTGGAAGAAGTGGGCCACAGCACGGTTCAGTTGGGCTTGGGTGTGGTACGCATGTGGTGTGAACGCTAACCACACCCGAGCGCAGAACTTCTGATACGTGCAGCACGATTGCGTGAAACTTTCTGAGCAGCAAAAGTGATAGATCTGTACCAAAGTCAACCAAACAATGGACTCCGTTGTGCTGAGCACTCTTCTCTTTCATGGGGTGCGTTTCCCAAACGTAACTATGGTTACAAGTTCCGTCGTTTCAAATAGAGTCCAATGAAACTTACGACCATAGTTAGCTAATGATGCTTTTGAGAAACACACTCCTGGTTACTTCAAAACAGGCGCATCATAATAATGTAAGCGTGCTATGGCCCGGAAAATAAAGTGCAATGTGAGTGCAGGCCAGCGGGGGAGTGGGGAGGTTGGACAATCGCACTCGGGCTCAGTTCGAGGCAACCATGCCTAGTGTGAGTACACACTTTATCTCCTTCTGCTGACTCTGGAACAGGTGACTCAACAACAGACTAAAAGGTGCTACTGCAGGTGAATACTGGGCTTCCACCTTCTTCTCATCTTCTACCTTCCAAATTAAAAACCTATCCTCAAGCCTGGCAAACCACTCTTTAATTAAATTAACATGTAAAGTCCATTTTAACCTCATCTGTCCAGGAGTAGCAACTTCATATGTAACAGCTTCCTCAACACTTTGCAGGGGCTCTGCCATTTAGCAGTTAGCTTGCTTGTATCAATGGGCAACACCTGAGTGTCCAATATCTGAGTGCCTGGCTCAAAACTCCTTGCTCGAGCTCTCTGATCATATCAAGACCTTTGCCCATTCTGTGCCTCTGTCGTATGCTCCTTGGCCAATGTACTCATGCTTTCCTGCTTCTCTTGCATCTGAACCACATAGTCAACAATATTAGTAGAACTTGCCTTGCCTTGTTCCCCATTCCAAAGGGCCTTCAGGAACATCAACGGCCTGCATACCTCCTGTTTGTATATTAATTAAAATGGAAAAAAAACCTTGGGAAATTCCCTATAGGCAAAAAGCAGACATGGAATCCACTTATCCAAATCATCGCTTTTGTCAGAAATAAACTTATAAAGCATTTGTTTCAAAGTTTGATTAAAACATTCAGTCAACCCATCAGTCTGTGTGTGATAAAGGATGGTCCTTATTCTTTTTATACCCAAAAGTTTATACACCTGCTTCAACAATTCCAAAATAAAGTTAGATCCTTGATCTGTAACTATAACTTTAGGAAACCGACTCCAGAGAACAATTGTATGAGGTAACTAGCTATTGCTCTCGCCCTAATGGACTTGGGGGTTAAAATTCAGGATATTTTGTGGCATAGTCTGTAAAAACCAACATAGATCGGTTCCCTGACTTAGTCCTCTCTGGAGGCCCTACAATATCCATACCCAGCTGCTCAAAAGGCACCCCAATAAAAGGGAGAGGCTCAAGGCTCAAGAGGGGCTCTAGGAGGAACCTTTTTTTTTTTTTTTTTTTACAAAGTATCGCTATGTCTTTTCTCATACCTGGGCAGTAAAAATGACAGATAATCCAAGCTGTTGTCTTATGTCTACCCAGTTGTGTAAAGAGTACCTGAAAACCATACTTGAGTAAAAGTACAGATACCTTACAGGGAAAATTACTCCACTACAAGTTACAAGTCACCAATTCCAAAACAACTTAAGTAAAAGTATTAGAGTATCTGATTTTAACAGTACTTAAGTATTTTACTTATACGAAATATAGGCTCAAATATGCACTGGTCAAATAGACACGGGAGACAAAAACTATAACGTTGTGGAGAAGCTGGAGAAAACAGGCAGAGGCAAGGATCTATGTGCAGATATTTAATGGAAAAACTAGAACAGGCAAGAAGCCAAAAACCAAAGGGAACATGACTTCTGACTATTTTGGGTAAAATAGTCAGAAGTCAGAGGAAAGCAGGTTTGACGAAACATTGGTCTGGCACTTGCAAGTTAGACTCCTAAAAACACATTTGCTCATGTCAAGTCAAGTCACCTTTATTTATATAGTGCTTTTAACAATACAGATTGTGTCAAAGCACTTAACAGTATCAAACTGGAGGATAAACTGTCAGTAATGTATAAAAATAAGATTATACACTCAATTTTCAGTTAAGGCATTTCATTATTGAATTCAGAGATGTCATTGTCTAGATCAGTTTAGTTTAAATAGTATCTGCAAAATCAAATTGACGATAATCCCTAGAAATTAAGTGTCCCCAATTGAGCAAGCCAGAGACGACAGCGGCAAGGAACCAAAACTCCCTCTGTGACAGAATGGAGGAAAAAAAACCTTGGGAGAAACCAGGCTCAGTTGGGGGTCCAGTTCTCCTCTGGCCAGGAGTTAATTGTTTATTTATTGTTTACTTATTGGTTTAATAAAAAAATTAAATGTATAAATGTATTAATTTCTATTTTATATTGTTGCAATTTCTAACAATAATAGTATTATGCAGTTATGTATTTTATTGTATTTTTAGTTATTTTCTTTTCTTTTTATTTTTATTGTATTTAAGTCGAGGTCTTCACTGGGGATATGTCCCCGGGGTTCATCCAGGTGTCCCGGCCTGCCGACGATCAGGGAGATATCATCTTCCGGCGTCGATCCACCAACTGATCCGGACATGGACTGAGAAACAGAATAAGAAAGAAACAGACAAATATTAGCGTAGATGCCATTCTTCTTACAATGTAATGAGTACATTGTGTGTTATGGGGAGTGTTCCTGGTTCCGGTTGATCTAATTAATGCAGCCTAACTATCCTTTAATGGATTTGAATAATAGAAGCGTAATGTGTAAACCAGGTTAAAGAAATGTGTCTTTAATCTAGATTTAAACTGACAGAGTGTGTTTGCCTCCCAAACAGCGTTAGGTAGATTGTTCCAGAGTTTGGGTGCTAAATAGGAAAAGGATCTGCCGCCCGCAGTCGATTTTGATATTCTAGGTATTATCAAATGGCCAGAGTTTTGAGAACGCAGCGGACGTGGAGGACTATAATGTGATAAGAGGTACTGAGGTACTGAGGAGCTAAGCCATTCAGGGCTTTATAAGTAGTTAACAAGATTTTAAAATCTATACGATGTTTGATAGGGAGCCAGTGCAGTGTTGATAGAACCGGGCTAATATGGCCATACTTCTTGGTTCTAGTAAGAACTCTTGCTGCGGCATTTTGGACCAGCTGTAGTTTGTTGATCAAGCATGCAGAACAACCACCCAATAAAGCATTACAATAGTCTAACCTTGAGGTCATAAACGCATGAATTAGCATTTCTGAGCTAAGATCCAGTAGCACTAATAAAGAGATACAACCACGATCAGATGATAGAAGCAGGTTATTTGTAACTCTAATGAGAGTAGTCTCAGTACTATGATACAGTCCAAATCCTGACTGGAATTCCTCACAATGCCTCTCTAAGATGGAATACAATTGTGAGCATACTACCTTTTCTAGTATATTTGACAGAAAAGGGAGATTTGAGATCGGTCTGTAATTAACTAGATCTTTGGAGTCAAGTTGTGGTTATTTAATGAGAGGCTTAATTACAGCCAATTTGAAGGTTTTGGGGACATATCCTAATGACAATGATGAATTAATAATAGCCAAAAGAGGATCTATGACTTTTTTAGTAGTTTAGATGGAATAGGGTCTAACATAGATGTTGTTGGTTTAGATGATTTAACAAGGTTATACAATTCTTCCTCTCCTATAGTAGAGAATGAGTGGAATTGTTCCTCAGGGGATCTATAGTGCACTATCTGATGCGATACTGTAGCTGATGGCTGCATGATTACAATTTTATCTCTGATAGTATCGATCTTGGATGTAAAGTAGTTCATAAAGTCATTACTGTTGTGCTCTTGGGGAATGCCATCACCGGGGGTTATGTTTGTTTTCTTCTAGAAGAGACAAAAAGTAATCATATCTAGCAGTTTTTAATGCTTTTCTGTAGGATAGGGTACTTTCCTGCCAAGCTAAACAAAATACCTCTAGTTTTGTTTTCCTCCAGCTGCGCTCCATTTTCCGGGCTGCTCTCTTTAGGGTGTGAGTGTGCTCATTATACCACAGAGTCAGACTGTTTTCTTTGATCTTCCTTAAGCATAAAGGAGCAACTGTATCTAAAGTGCTAGAAAAGAGAGAGTCCATAGTTTCTGTTACATCATCAAGTTTTTCTGCGCTGTTGGACATGCTGAGGAATTTAGATAAATCTGGAAGATTACTTACAAAGCAGTCTTTTGTGGTAGAAGTGATGGTTCTGAAAAAGTAGAAAAAAGATCTGCACACTGTTAATCCCTTTATTTTAAATGTTTAAAAAGCGACGTGTCGGTCAGAAGACCTTCATCAGGCCTGATGAAGGTCTTCTGACCGAAACGTCGCTTTTTAAACATTTAAAATAAAGGGATTAACAGTGTGCAGATCTTTTTTCTGATCACTTTTTGATCTTGCACCTGATCGAGATACTCTTGGATGTGCGTACCTTCTTCTTTTTTTCAGAAGTGATGGTTCTACCATACTTGTAACAAGGAGTAGAATTTACAGTTTTAGCTATATGGAGTTTACACAAGACTAGATAATGATCTGAGACATCATCGCTTTGCTGCAGAATTTCAATACCACTAACATCAATTCCATGTGACAGTATTAAATCTAGAGTATGATTTCGACAATGAGTAGATCCTGAAACGTGTTGTCTAAGTTCAAGTTCAAGTTGAGCTTTATTGTCATTCTGCTACATGTGTGGACATATAGTGGAACGAAATGTCATGTATCGCAGGACCACGGTGCTACATACTAGTTAAACATAAGATAAACATACAACAATGCAAGTATAAGAGAGAGAGAGAAAAAAAGAGCATCTGACTATACATATACTATAAATACTATAACTACTATACCTAGTTGCCTAGACATACACAAACTGACAATGTACAAGAACTTTACATATATACTGTACATGAAATTGTGCAAAAAGTTGTATAAAATTGTATATATATTTCGTACATTCAATTGTTTAAATTGCAGATTGAAGAGAGATTTTCTGGGAAGCAGCGCATAGTGCAAAAAGATTTGTAGTGCAAGTCTCAAGTAAACATTATTTTGTAGTGCAATGCTCAAGTAAACATTTTTTATTGAGTCTTTGTAACAGGGAGTGTTTATAGAAAGTGTCTAGTGTGCATATAGTGGGATGAGTGCGTTATTACAGGTGGTTTGTATAGCCCACTCACCTGTGTGTAGCACACTCAGAATTGCACTTAGGAAAAGTTGTCAACTGTATTAATGAGTTGGGTGAGTGGGGGGTCAGAGGGGGACAGGGAGATTAGAGTTAAGAGCTCTCACAGCCTGGGGAAAAAAGCTAACTGTCTAACCCCAATAGAGTTCAGAATGTCTATGAATGCTGATCCTAATGCATCTTTTTAATTATCGACATGGATATTAAAATCGCCAACAATTAAGACTTTATCTGCAGCCAGTACTAACTCAGATAGAAAATCAGCAAATTCTTTAATAAAGTCTGTTTTCCTGTAGCTCAAATAGTTGAGCATGGCGCTACCAACGCCAAGGTCATGGGTTCGATTCCCAGGGAAAGCAAGAGCTGATAAAATGTAAAAACTGTAACTTGAATGCAATGTAAGTCGCTTTGGATAAAAGCATCTGCTAAATGCATAAATGTAAATGTATGGTGCCCTTGGTGGCCTGTATACAGTATCCAGTACAAACATCACAGGGGATTTATCACTAAGACGTGTTTTTCTAGATAATGTTATACGCAGCACCATAACTTCAAACAAGTTATACTTAAAGCCTGCCCTCTGAGAAATACTGAGAATATTGCTATAAATTGTAGCAACTCCTCCCCCCTTTACCCTTTGGACATGGCTCATTTTTATAGCAGTAATCTTGGGGGGTAGACTCATTTAAAGTAATATATTCATCTGGTTTTAGCCATATTTCTGTCAAACAGAGCAAATCTAGGTTATGATCATTGATCAAATCATTTAACCTGTTAACCTTCACCCCCATTTGGGGCCTCGCAGGTGAAAATAACCTACCTAAATTAAAATGGTAACAGTTTGTGACAAAGTGTGCTTAAACAAACAAATTAGGTATCTTTGGAAAGAAGAGACTCTGGGCTTTGCTATCTATCATCCAGAGTTGATAATGCTCAAAAAGATAAAAAGTTATAGGCACTGACGTGCCTTGAAAAATATTTTTCCACACTGAATGTTTTTTTTATTTCATATACAAATACATGAAATAAGTCCTGGAGCAATCCAGAAAAGTAATGGATCGAAGGCCATGTGTCTCATGAATTCATATTTCAAATTTGAAGAAGATACCATGAAAAATGAGATTCCTGCAATATTTTTTCTGAAACTATTTATAGTCCCCCCACCCCCCTGTTTGAGGAAAAATAACCACCAAATGGATTGCAGAATTATACAAGCTATTTTAGTCATTATACATGTTCCTGCATAGTTTTTCAATTATAAAATAATAGACAGATTTATTTGAGCACTAAAAAATACAAAATTAATTATTTGAGTAATAAAAAAGGAAAACAAAATAGAAAAAAAATGCTTTGTATATAGTATGTATACTGAAGTATTCTGATTGCCAGACATGAAGTGATATTGCCAGACATGGTCATAGAGTCAGTAAACACACGCTGATGTGCTGACTGAACCGCTCAGTCAGAAAGCTGAAGTTCAAGATGCTCACTATCAGGCAGATTGTGTCTCAAATCAGGTCCAAGGACTGGTTTGTCACGATAGATCTCAAAGATGCCTATTTCCATATATCCATCCTTCCCTCTCACAGGAAGTTCCTGAGGTTCGTTTTTGGGGGCAAAGCGCATCAGTATCGGGTTCTTCCTTTCGGCCTAGCACTCTCACCCCGCACTTTCACCAAGTGTGTGGATGCGGCACTGGTCTCGTTGCGACTGCAGGGCATCCGCATACTCAATTATATCGACGATTGGTTGATTCTCGATCAATCAGAGCGGTTGGCGGTTCGGCATCGAGATGTCGTTCTCGCCCACATGAAAGATCTGGGGTTAAGACTAAACGCCAAGAAGAGTGTGCTTTCTCCAGTTCAGAGAACCACTTATCTAGGCGTAGTGTGGGATTCGACCACGATGCAGGCTCGTTTGACCCCCTGCTCGGATCGAGTCAATCCTCACGGCAGTCAAGAGAGTACGAGAAGACCAGCCACTCACTGTCAAGCAGTTTCAAAGACTGCTCGGGCTCATGGCAGCAGCGTCCAGCGTGGTTCCTTCTGGCCTGCTCTACATGAGGCCCCTACAGTGGTGGCTCAAGACCAAGGGGGTCTCCCTGAGGGGAAACTCGGGGAAACTTCTTGTCCCAGGGCCCGGTGCTGGGAGCTCCTTGTCGCCGCGTCTCGCTAGCGACGGACGCTTCCCTCACCGGTTGGGGTGCGGTCATGAGTGGCCACCCTGCCCGCGGTCTGTGGAGTGGTTGCCATCTGACGTGGCATATCATGCCATCTGACGTGGCCGGTACGGATCAGGAGAGATCTCCTCTCACAGGCCGGGGGCACCATTGTGCACCCTCGCCCGGAGCTATGGAAGCTGTGGGTATGGCCTCTGAGGGGGCGCAACTCATAGCTTCCGGTCTATCAACCGAGGTTGTCGAGACCCTCCTTCAATCCAGAGCTCCCTCCACGAGGAAACTGTACGCCTTGACGTGGAAGCTCTTCAGTTCTTGGTGCGGAGATCACCAGCTTGACCCAGTCAACTGCCCAGTTGGTACAGTTCTGGAGTTCCTGCAGGCCCGTTTCTCCGCAGGGTTAACCCACTCCACTGTTAAGGTCTACGTGGCAGCTATCTCTTTGTACCACGCCCTTATCGGTGGCCACTCAGTGGGCAGACACCCCCTAGTTACACGTTTCCTCCGCGGTGCGCTGAGGCTGAGGCCTCCGGTACGATCACGTGTCCCCACGTAGGACCTAGCTGTGGTATTAGAGGCTCTGAGTAGGGTGCCGTTTGAGCTTATAGAGGAGATAACAGACAGACTCCTCACGATTAAGACCGTCTTCCTGTTGGCCATCACCTCTCTGAGGAGGGTGGGTGACCTTCAGGCCCTATCTTCGGCCCATTCTCATATTGACTTTGCGCCCGGTTCGGCGAAAGTATTTCTCTATCCCCGTGCGGGGTATCTACCTAAAGTTCCGACGGTCGTACCACAGCCGGTCGTACTTCAGGCCTTCTGTCCTCCTCCCTTCAGGGAGCCCGACCAGGAAAAGCACCACTGTGTGTGTCCAGTGCGAGCACTGGGTGCATACATCCACAGAGCTGCCCTGTGGAGAAAGTCGGACCAGTTGCTGGTGTGCTTTGGTCCGCCTAAGAGGGGTCTTCCTGCTACGAAGCCCACTCTTAGTAGGTGGATTGTGGATGCTGTCAATCTTGCTTATGAGGCCTCTGGGCTTGCCCATCCGTTGGGAGTCAGAGCGCACTCAACCAGAGTTATGGCGGCCTCCAAGGCCCTTTGTGCAGGTGTCTCTATCCAAGACATATCCGACACTGCTGGGTGGTCCACGCCCCTGACATTCGCCAGGTTCTATTACCTCGACACTCGAGCCACTCCGGGCTCCTCTGTTCTCTCGTCCTGACATCAGGCAGGGACTTGTCAGTCTGGCGGCGTGGGCATAGCGTTCCCATAGCGTCTTCCGACGCAGCTCGACGTTCCTGGAAGGGAACGACCCAGGTTACGTATGTAACCCAGGTTCCCTGAAGGGAACGAGAGCTGCGTCTCGAAGCCATACTTCCGGTATCCCTGCCAGCGCTTGCTTCATGACATGAAGCTGACGCGGGCTCCGCCGCACGTGCTTATATACTTCCTGGTCGTGATGTCACCCCGCCCGTGCGCGTCGCCCTTCTATTGGACTGATAACATAGGATGTTCAGAGCAGAATGACGCTGAAGACGTTCCCATAGCTTCTTCCGACGCAGCACTCGTTCCCTTCAGGGAACCTGGGTTACATACGTAACCTGGGTCGTTTCTCTGTATTGTAAACATTTTTTATTTGTTGAACATCAATTAGATTGTTACATTTGGTTTGGAAGTTTTCTGTATTTTCTAGTTCGGGGGACAGACACAGTCTCCGCCAAACTCCGCCCCTTACCTGGACCCTTCCTTTCAGAACACTGCCCTCCTTCACAAACCCCGCAGCACGACGAGGACACCAGATCCCCTGTTTATTTTTGGACACTTTAACCCCTTTTGGACACTTTATTTTATTATTTTGTTTAATAAAAGCCTCTCCGAGGCCTGACGTCACTCCCACTGTGTCTGTCGTTTGCTCTTCCAGCCACAGTACTCTAAGACTATATGCCATATTTCTAGAGAGAAGAGCGGCACCAACCCAGGAGGGATGAACACCATCTCTTTTCAACAAGTCAGGTCTGCCCCAAAAACTTTTCAATTGTCTATAAAACCTATGTTATTCTGCGGGCACTTTTTAGACATCCAGCCATTGAGTGACAGCAGTTTGCTATGAATCTCGTCACCCCGGTAAGCAGGAAGGGGACCAGAGCATATTACAGTGCCTGACATCGTACTTGCAAGTTCACACACCTCTTTAACATTATTTTTAGTGATCTCCGACTGGCGAGGTCGAACATCATTAACGCCGACATGTATAACAATCTTACTGAACTTATGTTTAGCATTAGTCAGCACTTTTAAATTTGCCAAGATGTCAGGCGCTCTGGCTCCTGGCTCTGGCTCATGTGCAAATAAGTGCTCACACCGTGGTCGATTTAATTTTCCACTCAAGTCGAGTCTGGGGCGTGCGATATTCAGTATATCTTCTGCGATAATATGGTAAGTGTTGTTGTAATGATGTGCGATCTGACATTATCAAGTAGGCTATATCACCAAATCACACACAGAGTGCACGTGTAACGGAGTGGAAAAGTATGTTAAATTATTGCATAAATGGGGACAGCGCCATCTATGTGGTGCGTGATATAATTTAGCGTGTGGAGTAGGGACCGCCCACAGCAGAGTTAACGAAGCATTGCTGTGGGTAAGTTGCACGTTTTTCACGGTCTCAGAATTACCATTTATAAGTGTCCAAAGCACACAAATATTTGCTTTATTGTGACTGTATCTTTTAATGAATATGTTGGGACTCTGTTGAGTCATGTTTGGCGTCGAGTGTGTTGCTCAATATTGAGTTATAATGTGTTTGTTACCAGACTCAATTGTAATCAATTTGTGTGCTGTCTTATGTTTTATGTAGAAATGGTTTATTCTCTTACTGAATCAGAGAAACCCTGTTTACACACGCTGTCTCCACTGTGCAGGTATGTTGTTAAATGTTTGTTAAATTGTTTGATTCAAAATTAGTTGTTCAAGTTCTCCGCTAGGTGGGGATGTTTCCCATCTCTGTGAGTTTAATTGTATTCTGTATTTCATTGAGGATCTTCATTCATTGATTTGTTATTTTATAATTAATTGAAAGTTTGTCATCTGTATTTGAACTATTTACAACTGAAACACTATACGATCACAAAGTGACAGAATTAAAAAAAGATCTGTTTTAAATTAAACAGAGCAGAGTTAACGAAGCATTGCTGTGGAAATGGTTTATTCTCTTACTGAATCAGAGAAACCCTATTTACACACGCTGTCTCCACTGTGCAGACCACCCAGGCAAGACCGTCACACACGCACGTTGATTTATTAGTCTATTAAAACTCAAAATTCCAGGCATTCTAAATTGTAGATGGCAAAAATGCTTCTGTATGTTTTTTATATTTATATAATTTAATAAAGTTAACTTAATCTATATAACACAAAGAGTACCGTTTTCTGCAGATATCAGCATGATAACATTTAATAATCATTTGGTCACACTTTAGTTTAGGTGGCCTTAACTACTATTTACTTACATCAAAAAATAAGTACAATGTACTTATTGTGGTCATATTGTATTTCAAAATACTTTTGCTACTATTGAGGTGGGATATGGTTAAGGTTAGGGACAGATTTGGTGGTATGGGTAGGTTTAAGGATGGGTCAACAGTGTAATTAAAAATGTAATAACAGAAATTAATTACAGATGTAATTACATATAGGTATTTTTAAATATACGTACAATGTAAAAACATGTACGCAAGTGCATTGTATCAAATGATTAATTTCAAGGTAAGTACATAGTAGTTAAGGCCACCTAATATAAAGTGGGACCAATCATTTTATACAAGTTCAGTAAATCAGTAAGTGACTTACATTTTAGAAATAATGTTGCTAGTTTTTGCTCAATTTTGCCAACGAAAATACTTCCAAACAAAGATCACAGCACTGTTTTGCGTCTCTGAGCAATGGACGGTTTTTACTTATTGAATGAATCAGCTTTTTGAACGAATTGGTTGATAAAAATAATTCAGTGATTCACTCATTAACACAGTCAAATGCTTTGTTTCTGAATTAATCAGCCGTTTGAATGAGTCTGTTGAATCTCAATGCCTCACTCATTAACAGTCACTTGCTGCCACCTACTGGCAGTTTTAATTTCACATTTCGACTAAATTTCGTCAAAATATTTCAAATATCAGTATTCAAAGTTTTATGTTAAAAACAAAACATTAGGCCTATTTATGCATCTGTAACTGCAGTTTAAATGCATCCATGTCCCCTCTGAGATACATAAACTGTGTAAATACATCTAATTGCTATTTCCGATGCAGATTCCAGAAATGTTTTCTTATGATGGAAGAAAGACAGTACCAGATGAAATGCTTCTTATTCTTACCCAAAAATACAAAATGGAAGAAAGAGTTAAAACTGAACACAATCTTGCTACTCAAGCTGTGTATGAACATTTTTATATATATATTTATCTATATAGCTTCTTTTCCATTTTGCATTTACTTGTACTTTAACTTTCAATACTTAAGTATGTTTAAGATTATTTTTTAAATCATAAACATACTTTTCGTACTTAAGTACAATAAATATCACATACTTTAAGACTTTTACTCAAGTAATATTCTAAACGGTGACTTCAACTTCTACCAAAGTCATTTTCTGGTAAGGTATCTGTACTTTTACTTGAGTATGGCTTTCAGGTACTTTATACACCACTGTGGATAAGTCTAAACAGACCTGTAGACAGTAAGCTCCAGCTGAGGTAGTTTTCAGTGTGATGAAAGCATTATCTGTAAACAGAGATGAAAATAAGCCATAGTTGTGTCCAGAAGTCATTGCAACAGCATAGAGAAGGGACATGAACAACATGCATTTCCTGTGGCACAAATATCCAGTGAGGCCTTTAAAACAGCTCAGGAGGAGAACATGGTGATCTTGCAGTATATGAGGACAAATCCGTGGCCTAGGGTGAAAAACAGTGATGAGATCACAAAGGTTTTCTTATGTTGGAGAAGCAAACTGTTATAGGATAAAAATAGAGTCCTATACTCTAGAAGAATGCCACATACTCACAGCTGGTACTGCCCAAAAGTTTCCATTGTTTAGTTCTCCAACATGTACAACAGGAAATGTGTCATTTGGAAGTGGAGCGGACACTTCACTTAATCAGGAACGATTTTATTAGCAAACCGTCCAGAGCTCCAATTACCAACATTGTGAGTACATACCCCCTTGGGATATTGTCCATTGATTTCCAGCATTTAAAGAGATGAAAGGGAGGCTATAAATATGTATTTGATGGACCACTTTACCATGGTTCGCACAGACTTATGCTTGCACTAACAAAGCAATAAAAACTGGGAGGTATGACAAGAAAGTTCATGTCACATAGCTGCATCCAGGATGCAGAGTTCTTGTCTAATATCTCACAGAGAAAGGTGGTCCAGACAAACTCTTGACAGATCTTTCTGGAATGAAAAATATTAAATAGTAACTCAAAATAAATACCCAGACAGAAAATAGTGAACACAAGTGCTTCATTAGAATCTGTTGCTACCGTGTGACTTTCTGCCTGTAGAAAAGGAAGAAACACCAAGAAAGAACAAACAAAACAGGAAAATAAAAGGGCACATGTAAGCATAACAAGTAACAGAACTGAACTTACCTGTTCTGAGAATGAGTATGAATAGGAATACATAAATGGAGTTCCACTGGAGTTGGCTGATGAGCAATCTCAGAGCAGAAACAGAGGAGTTCCAGCCAAGTAATGTAATGACAGCCCTAGAACAGAATGACTGGGATAAAGAACAGCTCCAGATGACATAAGAGAATGAAACAAGGAGTGGCCCGAAAGGAAAGAAGAGGAACTACAGAAGGACACTGTACAAACAGGCAGGTTTAAGAGTATGTGTACCTGAAACTCACCTTATACCAAGAAGAAAGAAAGAATACCGAGGATGAAGAGCTTACCAGTGACAATCACGATGAGTACCATCAGCACTGAAAGTATCCTTTGAGAGCTGGGGGGGGACTTTTTTGTGTGAAATCCTAGGGAAGACAACAGTCACTTTGAGTTAAATTGTAGAACTTTAATTCTTGGAAGACATTGAAGAACTGTTAGACATTGAAGAATTATGAAATGTTCACATATTTGTATTTCAGTAGGGGGAACAGTAGATACATTTAAGTTGCTGAATGAACATTCATGTTCATTGATGCAATTCCATTTCTGTAGGTGAACTGCTGGATACAAATTCAAGATGACACTGCAGAAGTGTAACGGATCCTCCAGGCTCCAGCACCACCCAATCACAGAGATCACTCTCACCTGAGTTCTGAGCACCTGCACCGGTCACACATCCAATTACCCAATCACCAGCCAAGTACATAAGCACTTTTGTTACAAGAAGGAAAGAAGATTTATCATGAATTGCAGCATAGTATAATTTTATGTTGTTATTTGTAAGGTAAAAAAAATTATAAAAAAAAAAACTAATTCAAGGTAGGTGTATACTCCATATATGTTTTTTTTTTTTAGATTTATGAAAATTCAGACCAAAAGATTAAAACTATTTTCCATTTGAGTACATTACCTGTGAAAATTATATTTTGGGTGGTGGTTTATCATAGTGCATGATGATACCTGCTACAAACATGTTACATTGAATGGGGTTAAACATAATATGACAAAGTTGATATGGATCTGTGGGCAGGACTGAGAAATTTACTCCTGTAAACTGTTTATTTTTTTTTTTTTGTCATTCATTAGAAATGTCAAGGACATGGTGTGCTGAGATAAAAGTATAGTAATGTCAGGGTGACATTACATTTTTGAAGGGAGAGAGTGGTAACCATCGCAATTACGGTGACAATGTGTAAACCCCCACCTTTAAAAGTAAGTACATGTTATTTTTATTTATTATATTGTTATTTTATTTCATGTTATTTTATTTACAGTGGTTGGTAGTAGGTAGTAGGTTGTAGGTTGGCCAGCTAGAGAAAGTTTCAGGGTCCTTAAGAATAAGTAAGTGTGTGAGAGATGTGCCATGTTTGTGCTTCATTTTGTTGTTTTTTGTTTTGTTTAAAAAAATGTGAATGTAGTCTTGAAGAAGAATGCAGTCTAAAATGCAAATGCAGTCTCGAAGAAGAATTCCAGAGGAGCTGTCACTGGAGTGATCAAGAAGTCATGCCTACACTTGCGTTGTTGGCAGGATTAGATGAACATTTTCCTCCCAAACTTTTGTTTCAGTAGTCCTCATCCTTTTAATGAAGCACATTTCTCAAAACCCCAAAGAAATATGCCAAAGCAAATAAGATCAAATCAAATCTGCAATGCAAATGTGTGGTACATGTCATCTAGACTATGGTAACAGGCGGCTTTTTTGGCAAGGGAGCTTGGGAGATTCATGTTTCTCTGATTTGGCACAAGCACCCCACATTCAAAGTGAATGTGACAGCACAGTCAATATGGCGACGTAGTGATTATGGAAGTCTGTTGTGTTTAATGATGTATTTAGCTTGGATGAAGTAGATGCTGCAGCTGGGCTAAAAGGGGTATATGCAGCACCCAATTGCATGTATTGTCTGATGTTTTACACCCACTTCCTTGATATTGTTTTTTTTTTTCTATCCTTATTAATGATATGGTGTTCACTAGTGCCACTGAATTTGTCTTTTTGGATGTATTAATACCTGTAATAGTGAAAAAAATATTGGAGCAAATGAAGAAATAGTGAGCATTTGAAAATGTATTTGTATCTCTTCCCCCTTTTCTGCTTTTTCCTCTTGGCAATTTCTGGCATCTCTTTTTCTCTCTGTCTCTCTGCTTGCTCTCTACTAATCCTGCCCCCCTCCCCCCCCACCTTCTATGCAGTGAGAGGGTACGTTTGTTAGTGAAGCGTGGCGACTCTGCAGTGGTGCGGTGCACCTGCAGTTGAATGAGCACTTGACACCAGAGAGCGTATTACACAGAGCTCACACATGCATCCACACAAGCACACATATAGAGATAAAAGAAAACACGCATAAATTCTTTCCACAGAAACCCAGTTGCACACAGCACGTTGCTCGTCTTCCCTCGTTCGTACAGCCTCGTGTGAGACTGCGTGTGTGTGTGCATGTATGCGTGTGAGGCTGCCTGACAACATGCACTCTTTATCTGCTTTGAATTCAGAGACTGAAATTCACTTTATTTCTGACTTCCTTGCTCACTCTCCCTCTTGCATTCTCTATCTCTTTCCCCCTTTCTTTCTGTATCTTAGCCTGCCCCCGTCCTACTTCATCTCATTTTTTTAAGATTGTGATGCCTTGTTTTTCCTGTTAATCACTGAAATGTTTTCTCCTTCAAAATGTATTCCTCTCACACACATTCAGTTTCTTCTCAAACCTTTTTCTCCTTTTCTACCTCCTCCTCATCAAAAGCAACTTGCCTCTCTGCTATTTCTAGTTTTTCCCACTGCATGTTCCTCTCTCTCTCTCCCTCCCTCTCTCTGCTTTTTTCTCTCACACCCTCCCTCTTTCCTCCTCATCCTCCTTCGACAGACAGAATGCTGCAGCATCCACTGAGTAAGGTAATGTGTGTGGAAGCAAGAGCAGGGTAATTCTTGCTACCTGCTCTGCAGCTAAAGGGATCTGTCCTCCCATCAGCTGTCTGCTATTGGATTTACCTGGAGAATAAGAACAGAATAGAAAGGGTGATTTTAAGGAAGCAGAAGAGTGACAGGAGGAGGCAACCATGGCCCGGCTGAATTGGTGTCTGGCAGCAGTGATTAGCTGGGGGAAGTTCCTCTTCTCTTGTTTCTTTCCATTGAGAGCAGCTAGAAGAGATAAGGTAAGGTTGTGTTTGTTTGACCTACTCTGTATTGACTCATTCCAATACATACACACAAACTGGGGTCACCTTTCAAAGCTGATTGTAAGTGCTACCAGACAACAGTCTGGTCATTCAGACATGCCCTATTTTTCAGCCTTCCTTTATCTGTGGTGGGTTTTCAGCTACTCGGTGCATGTCAAAAACTGTCTAAGCAAAGTCTACTTTATGAAGTCTTGTCCTGCTTCTGTGGGTTTCCAGAGTGTTTTGTTTTCAAAAAACTGTCCTACTGTACATTGTGCAAAGTCACTTTAATTTAACTTTTGTTTAAAAGATAGTGTTACTAGTGACAAGTGTTGAATCACATATCCAGTTTTGCTGGTATGATAACAAAACTTGACCGGTTCAATGTCCCCACTTTCCCACATTACTCCACCCCCATTTTTTTGTTATTGCCAACGTTTTAGAGATTAAAAGGACACTGCTGCAAAGGGTCCCTTAGATTTATGCTGAGTTAATGGCTGCCATTTTTAAGGAAGGAGTAATTCTGTGGGTACATTGTGAATCCTTTGCACCAGATTGTTTGATTTTGTTGTAATAGTGTTTTATGGGGTGTTTGTGCTGAGCCAACCCCAAAACATGTTAGGAGTGTTTGGTGGTGCATGCTAGCTTTGTAGCATGAGATTCCCAGGCTGAAGTTAATGAGAGCGGTCAGATTAGGGGTCAAGTTTTCATTATTTCGCTCATTTCATGCCTCAGTGTTTTTGTCAGTGCTGAAGTGCCGGCAGAAAAAAAAATTTTGCCGCAGAACTACTGTTTTCTTTTTTTTTTTTTTTTTTTCTTCTTGTACCACTCACCCCACCCCCAAATTTCAATCTGTCCCAGCACACGTTCCCATCCTTCAGATCTTGCCAAGACCATAACCCAGCGTTATTCATCCAACTTCCCCATCAGCTATCACAGCAATACATCACCATTTCTGGCTCCATGTAGACACTTTCTCTTCTTCCCTTACTGAAGCCCCCCTCTTCAGCTATAGTGCTGTGTTGTACAATAGATCTCAGTCATCAAACCACTGGCAATATCCTAAATGATAACCAGTTATCACTATCACTAACCAGCCAAAAATGAAGAAAAAAATAAAATAAAAAGCTTGATTACTAACAACTCCATCAACAACAGTCTTTGAAAATATGCCAAGTGCATGATATGGATTCATAAAAAAGGCTTAACCATATATTCTGTACTGTTAAACACCCCATAAAAATGTTAAATTATGTGTCAACATAATTTAACAAATGACACTTGTAATGAATACAGAAATGCAGGCTGGGTCACAGACAGCTGTGGTAACAGTCTATGTGAAAGGCGAAAGTGCATATTTTCAACCACTAGAAAGAGACTGCACAAATATGGTCTACATGGAAGGTCAGCAAGAAAATAAATTTGTTCTCCAAAAAAAAAATCTTTACAAGTATGCTTTGTTATTTTTAAAGCATAGTGGTGCCAGTGATGCGGTTCCGGGTATTTGGCTGCTTCAGGGCCCAGGACATTTTCCATTATATCATATTATTCCAAAAAGAGGCTTTTGGACTGGCCCAAATCTCATTTAAAGTGCTGCTGTAGGTTATGCTTAACCCAACTAATACAAAACAATTCAAGGAATTCTGGAGAAATTGGCTTTTTCTTCAGCATAGCAGGAAAAGAAAAGAAAAGAAAACAACATTATTGTGAAGTCTCTGTAGGGATATATCCACCTGCATAGAGACTCTTGTGTTCTGAAGACATGCATTACATGAAACATCATTCTGAACTAGTACAACATTAACACTGCATTTTTTTTTTTAAAACAGGTCACATACTCATTCTGATATTAAACATATAACTATTAAAGCATTTTGAAGTGCAAGCAAACATGCACTATTATATTTTTTTTCAACCGAATGGCAGCCAAATTGAATAAACACTGATTTCTCAGAATAAGTTTAGTTATATGTGCTGATATTAGAAAATTGAGAAGACAATTTTGTATACCTCCCATCTAAAAAAGGAAATGAAGAAAATTGTGGATGTTATACTTTATACAATGCATTAACCTGATCAGACAAGATAACCATTTCATTTGTCAACTGTAAAAACTAGTAAGAAAAGGCCAAGAAACACAGGCACATCAGCAATTGAATCTGTTCAATACATACAGTAAGTTACTCTTTTCACATTTTTGTAGCTGTACTATTTATTTGCTGAAAATGGATTTTTTTCATAGACAAAGTGGCTTTATTGTCATTTCAGCAATATACAGCTTGTACACAATGAAATTAAACAAAGTTCCTCCAAGATTGTGATGCTACAGTACATAAAATCAATACATGAAACTGATCTAGAATATACTGACTAAATTAGATTAAATAAACTAAGTAAGAATTAAATAAAATAAGATTAGAAAAGATTACACCGATACTTAGGACTAAAACGTGCATATGTGCAAACAGCATGGTATAATACAATACCACAGAACAAGGGACAGTGCAAATGTACATTGCAAAGTAGCACTATAGTTGAATGTGAACATAGATAACAGACATACTTAACAGCAGAAGAAAAGTAGCAGTTTTACTATGTTGTTGCAGCAATTTTCAGAAGAAATGTGCAAAAATCGCAAGTGGAGTGAGGATAATGATCAGTTGGTGTCTGTGAGGTCATTAAATTTGCAAAAATGCAAAACGTGGCAAAACAAAAGTTGAGCAAACTAATGTAGGTGTAAATATGTGCATAATATAGACAAAATAATATTAATAATTTATGTCTCACTCAAGGCAGAAGTGTGAATGTTTACATATTTTATGCAAATAATGTGCTAAATACTTTTTTTTTACCTCTTTTTCTGTGACTATTTTAATGTCATCTCAGCTTTGTGCGTGTGGTTCATTTGCGGTTACAGAATCCATTAGTGTTTAATGCTGGTTAGTGGTTACTAAAACCTGCTTTGAATGCAAATAATTCCTTTCACCTTTTGTATACCTCCATATGTGTGTTGTTTCTACTCAAAATGTTGTTTGTGTTGAATATGAGCATTTAGTATGAAAGGGCCTTACAACCATCCTAATGCAGACTCTCACTCCAGTCTGCTAATTACACACATTTAATTTACATTGAGTCAGGCTGAACTTCACCTCTCATTGCCTTTCTGCAAGATGAGCCCTTTAGCTACAATAGGAATGCATGCCAAAGAACCACAGGCAGACAGGATTTGGCCAGTAGAAATGTACACCCTGTGGGTGGTTAAAGATCCATGTTGTTATACTGTGTTCAGATATTTGAAAGGGATCCATTAATATGACACTGTGAGCTCAACTACCAATAATGTTCTTTGAGCAATCCATTTAACCTCAGGCTGCTCAAGGGGGATTGTCCCTGTTGTAAGTGTACAGGATAATAAAACACCCCTTCCCCAGCCCCCTTCCTTCAACCTCCAGTAGAGATCTGTCAGCCCATTCATCCCAGAACTTATTTAATTAAGCCAAACGGAAGATAGAGTAGACTCCATCCCAGATGTACTTGTTACGGGAGTGACGAGACGTGAGACGTGCGGATCCATTTGCGAAGCTTTATTAAAAGACGTGGTCATACAGGCAGGGTCGAGAGACAGCAAACAGGTATGGCAGAGGCAAGACAGAGCAATCCGTGGAGCAAGCGTAGGTCAACGATCGGCGTACCAAATCCAGACAGGGCAAGGCAGAGAGAATAATCCAAAAAACACGGGCAGGGTCAGACACGGCAAGATAAACCAGACAAGACTACTAAAGAAACGCTTTGTATGCAGACTAGGCTAACAATACTCGGCAGTGACCAATAGCAAGTCCCAGACTTAAATAGTGAGTGAGTGATTGTGAAATGATAATCAGGTGTGGGCGAGATAATGGTGAACAGCTGTGCGTGTCGTCAGTGCAATGAATTGTGGGAAATGGAGTCCAGTGTGTTGTGTAGTGTAAAAGTCCATGTGGTGAGCGGGTGACCTCTGGTGGTGAGTAAACTGAAGTGCATGGCCAGGATTCGTAACAGTACTGATCACTCTCACTGGGAAGGAGGAGGTGGGAGAGGGAGTTAAAAAGGGAGGGGGGACTAAGATGCATGTTTAATCCTGAAAATAAACTGTCCATCCATTAAGAGCTTTGTAAAGACTTCCACTACATATCTCTCAAAGTAGGTTTAGATTTGACAAAACCAAAAAAAGCGTTCTCACAACACTTGCTATAAATGTTCTCTGTCAGCTCAGGGTTTGATCCAAATGTTTTTTTTTTTTTTTATTATTAACTGAATTTATTTAATTAATGTATACATTCAACAAAGAGCTTAATATAGCTTAATAATATAAATAATATATAATTCATATAAAATAAATATAATACATTTTTGGTAGCAAAAGCTGGGCAATTTTGTCTCTAAACTTCTTTCACTGTATTCTGCATTCATTTGGCTCAAAAGGGGAATTACTTTATTGCATCAAATATGTCACAACTGATTGGTCTTGTTTTGGTTTGTGATCTCCCACCCAGAATAAAACCTGCTCCGGAGTAGATTAGCTGTGTAGTGTAAATTACAATAGCGGCGAACACTGCTAAAAAAATCTATCCACCTTCTTCAGCCCAAAAAACAGTGTTTGTTCAAACTTAAAACATTAGCCACTAAAACTGGCTTTGTGCAACAACACTCAGGCATATTTCTTGTAGCTTTTCTATGTTACTACTAACTGCTTATTTTTTTATTATTACAATTCTAACAAATGCTTGGTAATCACAGCAGTGGTGGAAAAAGTACACAAATCAAGCACTTGAGTAAAAGTAGAGATATTCTAATAAAATATTAGTAAAAGTATTAAGTACTCCATATTATTTGAGTAAAAGTACAGAGGTGCTTTGTTATTTATGTGCTTTATGTACTTTAGGTAAAAAAAAGTATGCTACTCATTGATTGTTTATTTTGCAGAAATTGTTTTATTTTATTACCAAAATATGCTATCCACTGATAACTAGGCTACTACTGATAATTAATAATAATTCAAGTGTGCAAACAAGTGATAATAAAATATATAACCTATATAAAAATGAAAAAGTGAAATGTCAAATAGGGCAAAATGTGTTAACATTTTAAGAAACTATGCATCTATGCAATGCTATGCAAACATTTAACTATGTGCTACAGCAGTGGGAAAGAAGCATGTTCATTCATTTGCGGCATTTTAAGGACATGTTCAGTTTTTAAATAAAATCTAAACCATTCAGACATGTCCACATTCAAGCATTTGTATACAGTGGGTTTAAACAGCTCAGCCATTTACACCAGATTACTGACAGTTGTAACCTAAAATTGATTTTAATTTGCAATGATAAATTCTAAAATTTGGCATTAGTAACTTACATTTCATGCCATCAGTCATGACTGCACTCAAGTTCCGAGGATCTCCTGTTCCTGGCTCATTTTGAATGGGACTTCTAAATTCTTTAACTTGCTACCTGCAGACTCGTTTGACTGGATCTTTGAAGTTGTTGACTTGAGAACAGATGCAGTCAGATCAGTCCAATAAATGAATGAATCAATCAGTGCGATTTTTGTGGACCAATTCACGAATCAGACACTGCAATTATGTCCCAGAGCCAGTGACGATTTAAAAATAACAAAGAACGACATGTTTTTGTAAAATGTAGCAAAATAAAAAGTATAATATACTTTGGAATGTAGTGAAGTAAAAGTTTCCCAAAAAATAAATAAAGGACAGACACTTAAAAAATGAAGATACTTTGTTACTGTCCACCACTGGATCACAGAAATATGGTGCAAATTTAATTTAACTGACTCCCTCACAGATCTTTGTTTGACATGGTAATGAGCCAGTCACAGTGAAGTAGAGGCACCTCCTCACACATGATTTTCTTCCTGTATCTGGGAATTCCTGCCTCATATTCATGTCATGCTATATGAAGTAGAAAATTATTTAACTGCTGTTTGATCTTATATTTTTCATATTTGTTTTATTTTTGTACTTTTTAAAAGATACTGGCTTCTTATGCACACTCACACATATAAACTCACTACCCACTTCATAGCAGTTGAACTCATTACCTGTTCAGCTGCTTGTTAACTTAAATATCTAATCAGCCAGTTACACGGCAGCAACTCAATGCATTTAGGAAAGTAGGTCAAGACAAACTTTGAATTTCAAACTCAAAATGGGGAAGAAATGTGGTATAATTAGCCGCATTTCCATTACCCTTCAAATTGCGCAAATTGAAATTGCGAATTGAAAATTTTGCAAAAACTTTTTACATTCATATGGTTTTTCAGGGAATTTGAAAACATACTCTGTTACTTACGTAACCTCGGTTCCCTGAGATACAGGAGTGAGTACTGCGTCGCCAGACGCTTATGGGGAAAACTTATTTTTCTCCGAGGACTGAAGACTTTTTCAATCACGCAGTGTGACTGCAAGGCCATTGGTTCATGCAGTGAATAAAAAACGAACCAATGGCATGGGAACAGGAAATTTGCTCTCATTTTGAAAATATTTGTTTTTAATTTTTCTCGCTATAACAGCGGCTGTGTGTGAGGGCGTTTTTGCCATATACATATACACCGGGATCTGGGCCGGCGTGAGTTTGCTCGTGGCTGAATATTTAGTCCCTTTGCCCCGCTGTTTTTTTTTTTTTTTTTCCAGGTCCCTGGGAGGAAGAAACCGGGAGGGCGCAAGATGTTCTCTAAAAGCACACAGAGTGGAGAGACTCAAGTTCAGGCAATGTGAACATTACATCTCCGTCAGATCAGCTTCCGCGTGAGGTTTACCCAAGCAGGAAATGTACTCTGAGTGGCTGTCACCATCGTGCAGAGAGATTCTGCACGACGCGCAATGACGGTGTGGCATTTTAAACAATGTCGCTTTGCTCGTTTAGTAGAAATGAGCTTTTTTTTTAGGCTCACCGGATGGCAGCAGGGAACAAGCTTGCATCCGCATCGATCGCTGAAGCAGGTCGGAGAGCGGGCAGAAACAGCGAAAAGGTGCAGAAGAAAAGGCAGCTTCAATCTACAGCAAGGAATTTCGACGGTGAGCGTCTTGAGTCATGAAGTCGTCGCTGAAGGAGAATTTATATGAATTCTTTATATAGCCAGATGCCCCCGCCCATTCTGGCGGGCTTTACTGCCATAGGCTCACTGCCGAACCATTGGTTCGTTTTTTATTCACTGAACGAACCAATGTCCGTGCAGTCACACTGCGTGATTGAAAAAGTCTTCAGTCCTCTGAGAAAAAGGAGTTTTCCCCATAAGCGATGCAGTATGAGTGAATTAGGAGTTGGCAGCTGGCCCCCATCTTCACACAGATCTTCAATAGATCACTGGAGCTGTGTGAAGTCCCCTCATGCTTCAAACGCTCCACCATCATCCCCGTCCCAAAGAAACCCCAAATTACTGGACTTAATGACTACAGACCTGTGGCCCTAACGTCTGTAGCCATGAAATCATTTGAAAGACTGGTTTTGGCTTATCTGAAGGACATCACTGGACCCTCACTGGACCCCCTGCAGTTTGCCTACAGAGCAAACAGGTCTGTGGATGATGCAGTCAACATGGGACTGCACTTCATCCTGCAGCATCTGGACAGACCAGGGACTTATGTGAGGATCCTGTTTGTGGACTTCAGCTCTGCTTTTAACACCATTATCACGGAAACCCTTCAAAATAAACTAACTCAGCTCTCCGTCCCCACCTCCGTCTGTCAGTGGATCAACAGCTTCCTGACTGACAGACAGCAGTTAGTAAAGCTTGGTGAATTCACATCCAGCACTCGAACCATCAGCACTGGAGCTCCTCAGGGCTGCGTTCTCTCCCCACTGCTCTTCTCCCTCTGCACCAACGACTGCACATCTAAAGACCCCTCTGTCTAGCTCCTGAAGTTCACAGACGACACCACACTGATTGGCCTCATCCAGGATGGTGACGAGTCTGCTTACAGACAGGAGGTTAAGGAGCTGGCTGTCTGGTGCAGTCTCAACAACCTGGAGCTTAACACGCTCAAAACTGTGGAGATGATTGTGGACTTCAGGAGAAACCCCCCTGCTCTCCCCCCACTCACCATCATGATCAGCACTGTGACTGCAGTTGGGTCATTCAGATTCCTGGGCACCACCATCTCTCAGGACCTGAAGTGGGACATTCACATTGACTCCATTGTCAGGAAAGCCCAGCAGAGGTTGTACTTTCTTCGCCAGCTGAGGAAGTTCAACCTGCCACAGGACTTACTGAAACAGTTCTACTCCGCTATCATCGAATCCATCCTCTGCACCTCAATAACTGTCTGGTTCAGCTCAGCTACCAAATCTGACCTCAGAAGACTACGGAGGGTAGTCCGGACTGCTGAGCGAATCATTGGTACAACCCTCCCCACTCTCCAAGAACTGTACTTATCCAGAGTGAGCAAAAGGGCTGGCAAAATCACTCTGGACCCCTCACATCCAGCACACAACCTCTTTGAACTGTTACCGTCTGGTTGACGCTACAGAGCTCTGAGCACCAGAACGACCAGACACAGGAACAGTTTCTTCCCTCAGTCAATACATCTCATGAACAATAATAAACGTGGAACACACAACTAATACATTATCCATTCACCACAGTCACTTATTCACTTATATTTTTCTCATTTCTAATTTGCACATACCTGACCTGTACATACATACACTCACCTAAAGGATTATTAGGAACACCATACTAATACTGTGTTTAACCCCCTTTCGCCTTCAGAACTGCCTTAATTCTACGTGGCATTGATTCAACAAGGTGCTGAAAGCATCCTTTAGAAATGTTGGCCCACATTGATAGAATAGCATCTTGCAGTTGATGGAGATTTGTGGGATGCACATCCAGGGCACGAAGCTCCCGTTCCACCACATCCCAAAGATGCTCTATTGGGTTGAGATCTGGTGACTGTGGGGGGCCATTTTAGTACAGTGAACTCATTGTCATGTTCAAGAAACCAATTTGAAATGATTCGAGCTTTGTGACATGGTGCATTATCCTGCTGGAAGTAGCCATCAGAGGATGGGTACATGGTGGTCATAAAGGGATGGACATGGTCAGAAACAATGCTCAGGTAGGCCGTGGCATTTAAACGATGCCCAATTGGCACTAAGGGACCTAAAGTGTGCCAAGAAAACATCCCCCACACCATTACACCACCACCAGCAGCATGCACAGTGGTAACAAGGCATGATGGATCCATGTTCTCATTCTGTTTACGCCAAATTCTGACTCTACCATCTGAATGTCTCAACAGAAATCAAGACTCATCAGACCAGGCAACATTTTTCCAGTCTTCAACCGTCCAATTTTGGTGAGCTCGTGCAAATTTTAGCCTCTTTTTCCTATTTGTAGTGGAGCTGAGTGGTACCCGGTGGGGTCTTCTGCTGTTGTAGCCTATCCGCCTCAAGGTTGTGCATGTTGTGGCTTCACAAATGCTTTGCTGCATACCTCGGTTGTAACGAGTGGTTATTTCAGTCAAAGTTGCTCTTCTATCAGCTTGAATCAGTCGGCCCATTCTCCTCTGACCTCTAGCATCAACAAGGCATTTTCGCCCACAGGACTGCCGCATACTGGATGTTTTTCCCTTTTCACACCATTCTTTGTAAACCCTAGAAATGGTTGTGCGTGAAAATCCCAGTAACTGACCAGATTGTGAAATACTCAGACCGGCCCGTCTGGCACCAACAACCATGCCATGCCCAAAATTGCTTAACCTTTCTTTCCCATTCTGACATTCAGTTTGGAGTTCAGGAGATTGTCTTGACCAGGACCACACCCCTAAATGCATTGAAGCAACTGCCATGTGATTGGTTGATTAGATAATTGCATTAATGAGAAATTGAACAGGTGTTCCTAATAATCCTTTAGGTGAGTGTAGTTGCCTATATTATATATTATATATTGTTAGTTTTTTTGCTGCTTTGTACATTGGTTATTGGCTATTTCTTGTTATTTTGTTTTTATTACCTATGTCCTGTCCTGTTACTGTCTTTCTGTTGCACTGTGGAGCTTCTGTCACTACAACAAATTCTTGTATGTGTAAACATACTTTGCAAATAAAGCTCATTCTGATTCTGATTATCGAAAGGGAAAGGAATATTTTCCAAAACAGCAATGGAAAGGGTTTTTTTTTTTTTTTTTTTTGGGGGGTTTTGTTTTTTGCATTTACAGGCCACCTGGTGTACGTAAATAATCACATGATCATTGTTTAATGTACAATAACCTCTAAGAAACACCTCATACCTGGCCGCTCTCAAGTATAAGAGGCTTTCCTTGCCATTAATGCTTGGATGGATAACCACTTCTTTACACTGTACACATCTGCAGCACATTATGGCTCTGACAAGGCCACTCTAGTCAATGATTATGTTTATACCAGCTGGGCCGGGGCATGTAAGCATGCCAGAAGTGGCTTTCCATGCTGCTTAGCTAAAGATACACGCATACGTCTCCTTCAATTAAAAATAATGGCTAGTGTGGTGGCTGCGATATACATAAAACTTATCGCAAGAGAGAAAAAATGCATTTTAGTTGCATAACATAATGGAAACGCCGTCATTTTGCAATAGTTTTTTAATCAACATTTATAAAAATCTTTGCACAAATCTATAATGGAAAGGCACCTAGTGTCTATGATCGTGACATAGTTGTTGGAGCAGATCTGAGTATTTCAGAAACTGTACATGCACAACCATCTCTAGGGTTTACAGAGAATGGTCAGAAAAGAAATGATCAAGTGAGTGGCAGTTCTGTGGGCAGGATAATACACAGTGTCATAAATTTTAAATGGGAGATTTGCATCATGGCTATGCAAGAAAAGGTTCATCCTTGACTCAACCAAAATCCATAACACTGTTAACACATTAGACACTGACAGTTTTGGAGAGAAGAGGGAGTAGCACATTCCCTTCCTCAACATGCCTGTAACAACCGGCAGATAGAAGAGACTAAAAGACTGACCTGAATATGATGTCTGTGATAAATCCTGCTCCTGGAGAACCAATATCCTTCAGAGGTTTGCTTCACACTTGCTTGGATACGTCTAATGATCCTGGAGACATTGATTAGCTGGTTCAAGTGTGTTCTAAAAAGTGCAGGATAGTGGCCCTCCAGTTGTATAAGTCAAGGGGTGCAACCAGATTATTTTTCATTCATTAAAGTTAAAGTGTCTGCTAAATGACTAAATAAATAAAATAAATAAATAAAGTTACAGTATAAGTGATAATTGTGATTTTAAAAGGAATTAAAATTTCTGCTATAAACATTACTGCTCCAACATAGAAGACTACATTTGTTGACTATATATTTGTTTGATATCAAAACAGCAAAAACTAAATAAAGAGCTGCCAGCAGCACTTAAAGAGCCAAGCATTAATGGCCAAAATTCAGGGGTCCATTCTTTGTACATCGCTAACTCAGTTAGCTGAATTTGATTGTTGATGATTTGGCATGATCTTGGATTGTTTGGTTCTTCAAAGCCCATCCCAGAGTTGCTGTCATAGCAACAGGTCTGTAACCACTACTTTATTACAACAGTATTGATCCAGGGACCGTAATTTAAAATTATAATTATTTAAAAATTAATTTTAAAATAATATAATAATGTTGTGTAGTCTATAACGCTATAGACACAGCCAGTTTTACTTATTGATTTATTCATGATAAAATAATTTTATTGGACTTTTACACACATGCTATACAGTTAATCTGAGTCATAAATTAATTTGAGTGGTGACAGCTATTATGGGAGTGGCTTGATGCAGTGTAGGAGATGCAGATAATTTGACCCTTAAGAAACTTTACTTAATGCTGTCACGTAACAAATCTGCTTCAAAGATAAAATTAAATTAACTGCTAATTACAACAATGAAATAAAATATAAAGCCTGTACAAATATGCTACCTACAAATCATGAATATATACAATTGGGAATAATGTTAAAAAATAAATAAATAAATAAAACTGCATATTTCATTTATCTATTATAACATTAATGTAGTTTTGTTCGCTTGGCTATTTCCTTAAAAGGTCCTTTTCCTTAAATTTGTCAAGTTTTTTTTTTTTTTTTGTCAGGTGTCTTTTTTTTAATTACATGATGTCATATTGCTCATTTGCCGCCATCCAATCGCTGCATTGCTGATCGTTGTTTCAAGTATTGATACAACTGCCTTTTTCGGGGAACACGCAGTAATTCTAGAATACTTAATCCAGATATTTTAATCAAACCCGCAAATTTGTTTGAAGAACCAAATTAGCCAGAGATCAGTTATCACAAAAACTTCCCTGTAGCTCAAATAGTAGAGCATGGCGCTAGCAACGCCAAGGTCATGGGTTCGATTCCCAGGGAAAGTAAGAGCTGATAAAAATTTAAAAACTGTGACTTGAATGCAATGTAAGTCGCTTTGGATAAAAGCGTCTGCTAAATGCATAAATGTAAATGTAAAATTAGAAGATCCGGCGTCTTTCAAATCATCTCAAATGTATTAAGCCATAACGGATCAAATGGACAGTCCTGAAGAAGTGTAAATAGGGTCCAAAACATTTTGTGATCCAGTCACCAAAACTACATATAGAGGTAGTCACACATTTGACTACATTGCATTTATAGTTGATGTGAGCCTTCAGCTGAGACACCTGTGTTACCCTGGGAAATGATGATTTCCCAAGCAGAGCAGCTTAATTATCCACACCTGCACTGCATCTATTTAAACACTCCACGATGAACATCACTGAGCACTGTCTCCAGTTGAACTCTCATGACTGTCTCTGTCCTCTTAGGTTCAGACTGATCATTCACTTTGGAAATCTAGTTTACATATCTTGGAAAATTACCTTCCTCCTTACTCTACCAAACTTCTACTCATGATGACCTCAATTACACCTCAAGCACATTCTCATCTTCATTCCACGCCTGCCTAAACCTTTAACAAAGTTCCCTCCACAGTTAATTTGCACTGCTACACTGTCTGTGTCTTGTCTTTCTGCTACATGGTGGAGAATGTGGCCATGCTTGTTTTTTGGGGGGTTTTTTTTATTATAGTCGCAGGTGGAAGCCTTTCCCCTCCTGCCCTGGGGCCCGTTCTTCGTACGTTGCTAACTCAGTTAGCTGGATATGATTGTTGACGATTTTGCTTGATCTTGGAACATTTGGTTCTTCGAAGCTCATCCTTGACTTCCTGTCATAGCAACATGTCTGTAAGCTTAAACCTGCTCAGGAGCAGCCTTATTTAATGTAAACAGGACTAGGCTATGTTCACACTTGGCATCTATTTTGAAGCTGCCGGCATCTGTTTTACATTATAATCCTATGGCGTAAACCATGTTTTTAAAAAAGTCCTGAGCGCCTTTTAAAACGCCACTGCCGGTGTCTTTTTCTGCAGCTCAGAGCGTCTTTTCAAGTTGAAAAAGGTTCAACTTTTCTGAAAAAAACTCCCTACGTCAAGCACCTTTTTGACAGCTGACAAGTGAGTGGCGAGTCGTTTCCATAACAAGAACAACAACAAAAAGGAGAAGATAGCCAGTAGACAGATCGTACTAGTTTCGGAGCACAAGGAGTTGTATGAAACTGTGCATCATCCAACCAGAGCTCCTGGACTAAATTGTTGGAAGCACCATACAGTTTCCTTCCCCGTATAATGTTGCGCTCCCACAAACGTCATTGTGAACCGACATACCCTCCCCGTTAACTTCAAAAGCCGACATTTCTGCAGCACACAGCGGTAGGCTACCATTGCAGCTGTTGTTATAGCAACAAAAGATGCCCTCGGCTGCTATTTGTAACCAAAACGCTGTCAGCTTTTTATTTTACTAAAAATGCGCTCGTCAACTTTTTCTTGTCAAAAAAGACGCCAAGTGTGAACACGCCCTTAGATTGCATATTTTTAAGCAGAATTGATACTTAAAATCTGTCCCAGCCAGCGCAACTTTACATTTACATTTAGTCATTTAGCAGACGCTTTTATCCAAAACGACTTACATATGAGGATAATGGAAGCAATCAAAATCAACAAAAGAGCAATGATATGCAAGTGCTATAACAAGTCTCAGTTAGCTTAACGCAGTACACATACTTTATTAAGAGTAGGCTACCCTACTGGTCCAGGGACAATAATTTAAAATAATCATAATTTAAAAATGTATTTGAAAACAATATAATAATGTTGTGTAGTCTATAATACTATAGACATGGCCAATTTTACTCATTGAAAGATTCTCTAGTGATGAAATAATTACTTTATAATTGTATTTGGAGTATTACACACATGCTACAGTTAATCTGAGCTGTGCATTAATTTGAGTGGTGACCGATATTATGGGAGTAGCTTGATGGAGTGCAGGAGATGCAGATATCTTGACTCTTAAGAAACTTTAATTAATGCTGTCACGTAACAAAGCTGCTTCAAAGATAAAATTAATTTAATTGCTAATTACAACATTGAAATAAAAATGTAAAGCCTGTACAAATACTAGAAATCGTGAATGTAAATAATTGGGAATCTTGTTTAAAAAAAATACAAATAAATTAAAATCTATTATTTTATGTAATTTTGTTCGTTTGGCTGTTTCCTTATAAAGGTCCAGAAATTTGTAAAAATTTTCATCAGGTGTCTTTGTTTAATGATATGATGTCATTACATTGTTTTCTTGCTGCTAGCCAATCACTGCATTGTTGATTGTGGTTTCGAGTATCGATACATCTGCCCTTTTCGGGGAACACGAGAATGCGTAGTAATTTTAGACAACTTAATCCAGATATTTTAATCCAATAAGCAAATTTGTTTGAAGCACCAAATTAGCCAGAGATCAGTTATCAGGATTAGAAGATCTGGCATCTTTCAAATCATCTCCGATGTAATAAGCGATGTACGAAGAACGGGCCCCAGGTCAACAAAGTAGTACAATGTCTGTCAGCCATTGTATGGCACAATGGTGAGGCATTTGGGAACAGAAGCCACAGTACACAAATCACCTCAAATTTCTTGTCAGATGGTGCATCCATTCTTGACAAAACTCACAGAAAAATGACAGGGTAGCATAGCTCAACATCTTTAACTGGATCTTCATGAGAGAGAGGTGGGACCAGTGGGAGTGGGTGGATATTATAGCGCCATCTCTTTCTGGAGTGGCTCAGTGTAATTTTAACACCACAGACAGCAGAGGACATTAATATACTGAAGGAAGAGATCCTAACTCGTGTCAGTCTTGTCCCTTCTCTGTGCAGTTTAGAGATTTGGTTTTTGTCACTTTATCCATGGGAATTTATTAGACTCCAGGCAATGGTTATCCCGCTTCTGTGTGTGTAGTTGAGAAAATAAATGTTGAAAATCCACTGCATTCCCTTTACCCTACATACTGGATAATAATTTACATGAAACAGCTAATGTCATGTCCTGTGGTTGTTGCTTCCATCAAAGTTGCTGAAGGATACACAGGGAGACCAAGGTAAAGAGTTTCAAAGTTTTGTCGGATTAAATACCAAGGTCCAGTCACCAGAGGGGACCAACAAGCAGAGGACTGGGCTTTTGAACATCAAACAGATTAACCCATACCCAGTGGCATGTTTAGGCACCATGCCAACCATGCAATTGCATGGGGCCCCACGGTCCAGGGGGACACCTCCGGAACACGTAATAGTGTAACCATAATAGTTGATCACATGCTTCCAGTGACCTAAATTGGAGCAATGTCAAACCGCTATGCCAGTTGCAAGGTGGCTAGTGTCAAGCTGTTCTTCCAGTTGCAAGTTCGTCCACTGAAGGTTCCTCAAAATACCCTCATGCTTGCCCACTAATACCATTTCCTATTATCATTGTCCCTTTCATGCATATAAAAATGTATCTTATATGGCTACTACCAAAACAAACACATATCTTAGAGCTTGTAAGCTATGGTACGTTCTAGCCTTAGGCCATCTTTATCAAAAAGGTGAAATTCTCAAACAATGAGTAGGTGGGGTAGAGAACCAGTGCATAAAATGGCAGTGAGGATATTTTTACTGACTAAGAAAGGACAGCTTGGGCAGATCACCAAATAGGCCAGGTTTTCAAAAAGCTTAAAGGTATATTTCACCCAAAAATGAAAATACTGGCAGTTTTTTCCTTGTCAAATATTAAAATGATTGGTTAACAAAGTCCTGACCTTATGAATTCAAGATGTTTGACCCAGTCATTCATGTTATTGTAAAAAACATCATTTGATCATATCATATATTTGGTCCTACTTAATATTAGGTGGACCTTAACTACTATGTACTAACATCAGAAAATGAGTACAACATACTTATTGTGTTCATATTGTATTGCAAGACAGTTTTGCCCCCACCTACAATCCCTGCCGGACCTGAGACTTGAATCCACGACCTTCGGGTTACAAGTCCAACTCTCTATCCATTAGGCCAAGACTACCCTGAGATGAATGCACAACACGTTTGGGCAATAAGGGTGTAATAACCTGTGGAATTATGAAGCATTCATACTGTAAATATTTTATAACTAAAAGGTACCTATTCTGAAATTGTGTGGTATGTATGACACACAAAGCATAATTTTCTCCGTGAGCATAACTTACAGCTGTACGTACATGTAGGTAAATGGAAACAATGTGCAAAGTTTGGGGGATAAGTGGGTAATGACTTGGAAAATTGTTTATACTGTTAGTATTTCATGGCCCGGTTTCACAGACAGGGCTTAGACTAAGCCAGGATTAGGCCGTAGTTCAATTAGGGCATTTAAGTAATTTTTATAAACATGCTTAGAAAAAAAACATTACTGGTGTGCATTTTGAGACAAAACAAAGACACTGATATATTTTAAGATCATCAGTGCAAGTTTTGTTCAGTTGAAACAGCTCAGACTTACATTTTAGTCTAGGACTAGGCTTAAGCCTTGTCTGTGAAACCGGGGGCAGATGTAATATAGCTATTCTAAGATTATGTGGTATGCATGACCTACTGTGTTTGGCAACAATATTATGATTTGTAACAAGTTGCCTTATTGTAATAACATCAAATATATGATGCAGTATATTTTACACTACACACTGTCAGTCCTCTGTCGTGTGTGTCATGTGTTCCCGCCTCTTGTGTCCATATTAGGTTTATTTCCTGTCCTTGTTATATGTTATCATTAGTTCATTCTTGTCCAGCCATGTTAATCTCATTATCCTGTGTATTTATAGTCCTGTCTGTTCAGTGTAATGTGGTCTGGTCTACTCGTTACTCCTGTAATTCCTGTCTGTGTCAGCCCTGCCTTGTCTTGCCCTGCCTTGATGTCTACATTAAAGACTATGATTTGAGGTTACGTCCTCGTCTGCGTGTTTCTGTGTCCTCCTCGTGTGTGCACCGTGACACATACTGGGTATTTATTGTATTATTACAACATATATCATACATGACAAATAGTAAACTGCAGTAGGCCTATACTATTGTATAATTTAGTAATTATAATAAAGTTAAAAACCACCATAGTCGAGATTACTAAAGTATGGGGAAATTTTGTAATGAGTTTCTGCTATGATATGGTTTAAAAATTTATATGAAAATTTACCTGATAAAAGAGAATTGCATATGGTCATCTCAGCAGCGAATCATGTCCGTTGAAGTGCAGTACAGTGGAAAACTAGATTACCTGTTTCCAGGTGTTCCCAGAATGTAACAGATAAATAAAACATCATAATACACATCTACATTTACAGAATTGATGTTTTTTGATAGCTGTAGTGCTGTTGGAGCACTTGAGCTTCCGTATGTGGTAGAATAAAATGTACTACAACATTTTTCTTAAGTACTATGCAAACATATACCGTTGTTACGCATAGTTACTGTGTAAGTGTAACATCCGCGGGCTGTAATCTAAAGCGATGCCTTGTTACCCTCTTGTTACGTGTAGTTATTGTGTAAGTGTAACATTCGCAGGCTGTAATCTAAAGCAATGCCTTGTTACCCTCTTGTTACGTGTAGTTACTGTGTAAGTGTAACATCCGCGGGCTGTAATCTAAAGCGATGCCTTGTTACCCTCTTGTTATGTAAGTGTAGCATCTGCAGGCTGTAATCTAAAGCGATGCCTTGTTACCCTCTTGTTATGTAAGTGTAACATCTGCAGGCTGTAATCTAAAGTGATGCCTTGTTACCCTCTTGTTACGTGTAGTTATTGTGTAAGTGTAACATCCGCTGGCTGTAATCTAAAGCGATCCCTTGTTACCCTCTTGTTACGTGTATTTATTGTGTAAGTGTAACATCCGTGGGCTGTAATCTAAAGCGATCCCTTGTTACGTGTAGTTATTGTGTAAGTGTAACATCCGCTGGCTGTAATCTAAAGCGATGCCTTGTTACCCTCTTGTTACATGTAGTTACTGTGTAAGTGTAACATCCGTGGGCTGTAATCTAAAGCAATGCCTTGTTACCCTCTTGTTACGTGTAGTTACGGAGTAAATGTAACATCCACAGGCTGTAATCTAAAGTGATGCCTTGTTACCCTCTTGTTACGTGTAGTTACCGTGTAAGTGTAACATTAAACCATTTTAGTAATGCTACAATAGATGTTTCAAAGTTATTAACAATGAACTACGTATATTACATAGTTAAATGAAAAGTCCAAAAACCTTAAGTTAAAGAAATATTTGTATTATTTAACAATTTTAACAGATCTTTTCCAAGAACAGAATGCAGAAAAAACTCATTTGCAACCACTTATACAAAATATAAAGAACAGTAAAACACACACACACACACAAATCATGTTCTACATTTATTTTTAATAGGCTTATTATAAATTTTTCCTTTCAGCTGTGGGCAGGAGTTGACAAATTTCTGGAGAGCTTTTGCATATGCTTGCAAAGTTGTCCCTGCAGTATATGAGGGAGCAGAAAAGTCCTCCCCCTCTGATGCAGTTTTCACCTGTGATCACAATTAGAGAAAAATACATTGCAAAAAAAAAAAAATACATGTCAAGTTTGCATAATGTAAAGAAGGGCTTATATTTAACCAAATATATAAAATAAGGACTTCTGTAAGGACTCTGTGTCACAGCATTTTTTCAAGGAAAATCTTGAGTTGCCAACACTGTGATACAGTAAAGCAATAAATAATAAAATCACAAAGGACTACAAAACTTACACAGGTAACTGGAAAATAACAAAGTTCAGGAGCTCAATGACAGACTCCACTCTGATGGGCTCCAACTTACCTTAACCCCTGGGTATACTCTGTACCTTAAGCAAAAATTTTAACTATGTTTATGCCATAGTTAAAAAAAAAAGAAACATTGAAAAAATAATCTAAAAAAAACTCTATGTACAGAAAACTCAGTCCCACTTTATATTAACTGGCCTTAACTACTATGTACTTGCATCAAAAAATAAGTACAATGTACTTATTGTGTTTATATTGTATTAAAAATCACTTTTTCTGGTATTGAGGTGGGATACAGGTAAGGTTAGGTTTGGTGGTAGGTTTAAGGGTGGGTTAAGGAGTAAGGGGTGGTTCAACAGTGTAATTATACATATAATTACAGAAATTAATTACAGATGTAATTACATGCAGGTATTTTTACAATGTAAAAAAAATATGTATGTACACAATATGTGCATAGTACCAAATTATTAATTTAAATGTTAAGGCCACTCAATATAAAGAGGGACCGAAAACCCTCTAAATTTTGGTGTTGTTTTAATGTATTTGTTCATAATTTTATGACAAACACAGATGAAAAAAATTCCTGACAAGTTACTCACCCGTATGTCATCCAAGATGGTCATGTCTTTCTTCAGTCGAAAATAAATTAAATTTTTTTTGAGGAAAACGTTCCAAGATTTTTCTACAGTGAACTTTTATGGTGGCCAGTGGATTGAAGATTAAAAACGCAGTTTCAATGAAGCTTCAAAGGGATCTACACAATCCCAGCCAAGGAATAAGGGTCTTATCTAGCGAAACGATTGGTTATTTTCTAAAAACGTTACAATTTATATACTTTTTAACCTCAAACGCTCCTCTTGTCTAGCGATTTTACCGTTTTATAAAGGGCGCTTAACCTTCTTTGTATATTCACTTTGTAACTACACGTAACAAGAGGGTAACAAGGCATCGCTTTAGATTACAGCCCGCGGATGTTACACTTACACAGTAACTACACATAAGGCATCACTTTAGATCAGATTACCCTCTTGTTACGCGTAGTTACCGTGTAAGTGTACACAATAACTACATATAACAAGGGTGTATATTTGCAGAGTAGTTAAGAAAAAGGTTGTAATACATTTTATTCTACTTGCCTCAACCCACAAACGGAAGCCCAAAGTGCACCAACAGGACTACAGCTATCAAAAAACATCAATTATACAGTAATTATACGTGCTGTGTATTATGCTGTTATTTATCCTGGGAGGAGCTGGAAACAGGTAATCTATTTTTCCACTGTATTTCACCTCGACAGTACAATGCTGGTGACCTGACTCGCTGCTGAGATGACCATAAGCAACACTCTTTCATCGGGTAAATTTCCATATGGGAATTTCTAACCAAAATCATATCAGAAGCTCATCACATAATTGCCCCATACTTTCAGCTGATTTGTTCAGTAATCGCCGTGACCACACATAAATAACACTAGTAAATAATATAGCTTATATTCTTTAGTAAACTGTGGTAAAATTTTATAAAGACTATGGTGATTTTGAACCACTATAATTACTAAATTATACAATAGTATACTGCAGTTTACTATTTGTAACAATGTCATGTAAGATATATGTTGTAATAATACAATATGTAGGTTACCCAGTACATAGTGTAAAAATGTGTTGCATCATATATTTTATGTTATTACAATAAGGCAACTTGTTCTAAATCATAATATTGTTGCCTAACACAGTAGGATATAAATACCACGTAATCTTAGAATAGTTACACCTTAATTATGAAATACTAACAGTCTAAATACTTTTAATTTTCTAAGTCATTACCCCCTTATTCCCCAATTGTTTCCATTTTCCTACATGTACCTTCAGCTTTAAGTTATGCTGACGTGGAAAATCGCGGACTCTACCTACACATAATTTCAGAATAGGTACCCTTTAGTTACAGTATAAATGCTTAATAATTTTGCAGGTTATTACCCACTTATTCCCCAAACGTTGCATATTGTTCCCTTATACCTACGAGTAGGTACTGTGGAAGTACTCTATAGTTACAAAATTGGTACGCTGTAAATTCTGTTTAATTACGTGGTACATTGCGGACTGTAATCTAAAGCATTACCCAATGTTTCTATGTGTATTTGACAATAGTTTTTGTCAAACAAAACTGTAAAATGTTCTTGAAGTGAACTATCAGAGCAGCTCTGGAAATAAGTTAATGTGGAGTATACCTATGTAGTGCAGATGCTGAAAACACCTTGGCATCAAGTTTAGATGCGACAAAAATCATGTAGCGACAGAACACAGGTACTACATCTGATAAACTTAATTTGCAATCCTTTTTATGACTGGATTCTGAAATTCCCTCAGCATTAAAATCATTCTGAATTGTGGAAATCATAGGGTCCTACACATCAAAGACAGTACCTCAGCAATGATTGACTTTACACAAATTATTAATTCATACTTTGATGGTTTTACCCCAGATAAAGAGAATTGTCATTTTCCTTTGTGCACACAGCAGGAAGTAGAACTCAGGCTCATTTGATATTCATATTTGTAAGGACACACATGGGGTAATAGTTTGGTAAATGTGGTAACTGTGTTTCTATAATTGCTTCTGTTGATTTAAAAAAAAATAACTACAGAAACTTTTATCTCCAAAAAAGACAGCAATACCCATTTTGCTATGTAGTGTCAAATCAGTCATTTGCAGAGGATGATATTAATGCTTAGTATTAACAGCATCAATTATTCTAAGTGAGAATTCCTAATGGTTGCACTGGATGTTGATAAACCATCAACTTGCAGGGGGAGAAACCTTCTGTTCAGTTAATATGCTTCTTTGACAGAGAGAGTAACTTCCAATCCTCTATTACTTTTTAAAACTGGCAGATGCTTCAGTGATGGGCTGCTCTGGGAATTCAGGCAAGCTAAGCAGGGGAAGGAAAGAGAGTAGCAAAAGATAGCAAGTAGAGGCAATGAAAAATTTAAGTAATGTTAGCAGGGACATAAGCAAGCAGGCATGCAGACAAGATGGAAGAAAGTGAGGCCCTGGCAGTGAAGGGAGGAGGAAAATATAAAAAGGGAACTAAACATTGGGGGTGGGCTGCTTGCGAGAGAGAACTGCACTTGAATAAGAGAGGAAAAAAGAAAAGAAAAGAAAGCGAGAGGGAAAGGAAGGGGAGGGGGAACACAGAGAGGATGATATAAGAGTTTAAAGAAAAAGGGGGAAGGCTCAAATATTATAGCTGCATCTTTGCTGCATCACAGATCTCCTAAACCACAAATGGATGTTTTGTATTTGATTCAGGAGAATACTGACCTCCTCTGAATTCCATCAGTATCTATGAGGGTGCCATAAGCTCAGGACTGGAACCGGGGTCTGCATGTATTGTCATCATCCCAGTAACATAGATGGCCAATATAAGTGGGAAAAATACACACTTTCTACCTTCCTAAATGAAGGATAATTTGTTATAGCATGGACTATTCTTGATTTTATTAAATTGATTATTTCTATAATCACCTAATACTGGGGACACACTAAAAGATTTTTAAAATCTTATAAGATCATCAAAATGTGAGAGACCACAAATATGAGAAAAGAAATCCTAGATTCAACCATTTGCTACTATAGTGTGTGGTGTCCTCGGGCCCACCCCCCACCCCCCCACACACACATCAGGATTTTTGATCATAAATATTCAACATGTTGAATATTTATAATTCGCAATCATTACCTCCGACATTCTTCCGAGCAGATTCAGTCACGCTTAACAAACCCCACACCACAGGAAAATCTGATAAGATAATCTTTAGAACTTTATCTTTATCCATAGGATTGTCAGAAGGGGAGAAATCGGCCCAAAACCAGCCCGATTATTTTGTGGTGTGTGTACCCAGCATGAGGCAGCAGTTCTCAATTCCAGTCCTCGCTTCATTAAGTGCCATATTTCCACTTTGAAGATGTAATTGCTAAAATAAACGGATCAAGGTGTTCAGGGTTACTTGATAATTACACACAGGTGTGTTGGAGCAGGGTTGGAACTGGAACTGAAATCTGTTTTAGTGTGTACTGTAAATAAAGCATTTGTGTTTTTTTAATTTTCTTTTTTCTTTATGGAATATTATACAAAGCATTTAGTCTACATAGCCCATTCAGTGAATAACAGATATTTGTGCTTAGAGTGATGCAATCATTTCTCTTCTAGTTTTGTTAGTCTATATGAATTATGGAGTGAGAGGGTAGCTGTCTTTAAGTTATTTTTGTTCCATTCTGCTCGTGTATAATTTAATCTGCTGGTTGCTATTTGCAAAGCACAGAGTGCTCTCAGTCCAGGGCAAGCAAAAAGGGACCCATCATTTCCAGCACCTCAGTCTGCTGCATGAACTTCATCTTCAGGGCTGATAAGGATATGCATTTCAACATTTCAATGTCATTTGAGAAAATTATCATCAGATACACACAGAAACTGAAATTTCTTCACTACAACTCCACAAAATAAAAGTTTGGTTTAACTTGAAATTATGACAGAAAAGAATGTATGTCTCAAAGTAATACTTGAGAAAATTGTAGCTCTCCGGACAGGAAAAAATAAGTCCTTGTACTGCAGGTGCGTAGCGTCTAGGTATGCAGGGCATACAGGTGCATATGGTCCCGGGCAGATTGGGGGCCGACGGAGCCAAGGGGGAACTTATATGGAACGAATATAGAGCCCTGCACGGGCCCGGCCCTTGTCCAACAGCTTATCAGAATTCCTGTACACAAAAACCGTACACATTTTTTTGCATATGGGCCCGGGGCAGACTTGCTACGCCACTGAATGGGATACTTGAAAATGAACGAGGGTGGCTAACCGTGCACTGATCCACTGAATACTGGGAAAGTCTAGCGCAAAGTGCATGTTAGTTAAAAACAAATAGACACGAGCCCATCCCCATCTCGTGTTCATCTGTTTTTAACTCACATGCACTTTGCACCTTTTGCACGATCCAATTTATAAAAATAAAGATGTTTCTGTAGACTTTATATAATTATTAAATATTAATATAATTATAAATTATAAAATTATTTGCTTTGGTGCCCTGAAACAGCTCATTGGCAGGGAACAAATTAACACAATTTGAATGAAGACTCAGGAATGTTTGAATGAATCATAAAACAACAGTACTACAAATACTCATATTCAGTCACTAAAGTCAAATCAAGAAAACAATTACTGGTCTCCTTTAATTAAAAAAAGTTCACAAAAGATAAAAAACTGTTCAAAGGTGGTAGTACTGTATATCTAAACTTAGTTAATATTGCAATTCATTCCGAACCGAAGGAGCATGAAAAAAAAGCAAATTTAGCAGCTCATTAGTTCAAAATATATATCTGTTCATATATACATACAGTACGTAGGTATAAATCTGTATGTATGCATGCTCAAAAACGTTTCAGGATTGGAGATCCCTCCTCCTGATTCTCATAATATGGCAGCTTCCTGCCTTCAAGTAGCGGGTTGCCTTGTTTCACAAATTGCTTTGTTATTGTCACATTATATTTAAGCATAGTAGACTACTGCCCAGGCCCTGATAAAAACAGTGGTTTCCACCCCATCTTGAACATAAGGCCTACTGAGTTGTGCACTATTAAAGCACTCATGCAAATAAGTGTATTTAGAGAGACCCTCACGCTAAAATGACCAAGGTACTAGATTGTGTCAATGGACCTGAAACATTATTACTTACCTCAATATCCTTGCCTTTTATGTAAGTGTACTTGGGCTGCGACTGTATGCCTTCCATGCATACAGAATTCCTGGGTCTCGCCCATCGGACCACCTGGCCCTCGAGAGAGCTTTGCTGAGTAAGTGGAGTGGGTGCTGGTTTCATGTGGTTTGTCCATGACTGTCGGATCAACACCAGCCCCACTCTGGACTCAGAGCCCAGCCCACCATCACCCTGCTGCGCAGAACATCAGCTAGAGCCCACTGCAGACGGAAAGCCAAAGCCCACTGCGACCAACTAGTCATTGCCAGAGAGAGTGACAGAGCTGAGGATCACTCCTGAGCTAGAGCATCACACAACGTCTGACCAGGTGCGAGACCCGGCAACAATGCATGCGATGGTGGATAAGACAGCGAGGGCGCAGAGGAAAGCCTCACCCACTCAACCACCACTGAGGGTGAGCTGAGGCAGGAGTCGAGAGACTCAATAGACTGTTATTCTAATATACTCTGTCTTCTTTTGTCATCGTCTGAACCCTCTTTCTGCCCTATTATGGCCAAGGAGGCCATTTAAGAATTTCCTGTCCCATCACGACCATGGAGGTCAGTTTTGAACTGTTTGTCTGCCCTGAACTGTCTGTCTGTCCTACCATGACAACAGAGGTTGTTCCCCTATCCGCTGCACTCTGGGTATTGGGAGTCGGGATCTGGTGTGTGTGGGTGGCACACACCATCCCAGAACCCTCTATCTGTCATGATTTCACACCCACCCTCCCTCTCCTGCCTCCTCGTATCATCACTGCTTCCTCAGCCTTGCTATTTTCTGCCCCTTTTGCCACTGCTTCCTGTCAGCCCCTCAGCCTACCGTCTGTGTTGTTAGTTTGCTGCAGGTCAGTCTCCATTGGCGTTGTGGCTGGAGGATCCCATGTCTCTGCCTCCAACCTCCGAGTCCCAGACTCCACCTTGGCCCTTTGACCAGCGGCTCCACCTATCTCCCTCATCTCCACCGTGGCCTGTCAGTTCACCTGCTCCGCCGGTGTTTTAGTATGGTTTCTGTTTTGGTTTTCAAAACTAATGTGAGACCAGTGAGGTGCTAATTCGGCGAGAGAAGGTGTCAATAAAAGGTCCGTACACCATACTATTCAAGCAATTACAACTGTTTATTGTTGGTTCACACAGCTGATATCAATAATACTGATTATAAGTAAATGCAAAAAATGATGATAATCAAATCATAAACACATTCAAGAAAGATAATCATAAAACCAGTGCATAATATAAGAATGATCATGAATAAATGAATAAAAGATAATATTCGTGAATGAATAATAAACTAACTTGAGCATACACTACAACTAAAACCCCAAGCAAAATATTATAACCAATATACAACCTCAGCACTGTGCTGTCATCTTCACTCTTCGGTGGACTGGGGAGCTCGTTTCAGTCACAGTGGAAGACCAACACCTGTTTGGCGACGTATACTTAACCCACGGCTGAGCTTCCACTGTTTCTGAAAGAAACCCCATGTTTTATACTTCAAAATTAGGTGCAGGTTAAGAACAACCCTCCAAGTGAGAGAGAAAGCAAGTTGGCCAGACTCGCTCCTCCTCCCAGTTGGGTGCACCCATTTAGTTACCGAAAGATGAAATCCTTACTCAGCAACATCTCTGAGGTTTCGCAATAAGTGTGTTGTGCCAGAATTCTGCACCTGGATGATCAAACGACAACAGTTTCCAACCTTATCTTGAAGGTCAATGTAACCTCTCTCTCGTGCTTTCCCAGGAGATTGTGATGTTGTTTTGCACCAGTTGCAGCCTTGTCCCTAGCATTTCAGTCTCTAAATGTTCATCCGTTGAGCGTAACACAAAAAAAAAACAACCCATCTCTTACAGCCGGGCTCCCTCATCCCACTGTCTCCACCTTGGTCAGTCATCAACTATCCACCGCCTTGGGACATTTGGTTCACATCTGTCATATCTATTATCCTCATTTGCCTGTGTATTTAAGTTTCTGTCTGTTTAGTGTGTGTTTGTTGGATCTTACCCCTTTCACACGTGAGTTTAAAGTATTCTAGCTGAGCCCCCAGCGTGAGTATTCACTATAAACATATTCACTATATTATGAAATATCTGATTCCGATTCTGAAATATGTGCAAGTAAATGCATTTGGTAGTTTAAACACTTTTATAATGATCGTGTTAGTTGATCTATACCGAGTGATGGGCGCTGCCATGTTTGTTCGCGCTGAATCCGAGCTGTGGGATTAACAACATGTAAATTCATCCTCTCCTCCCGAAACACATTAAAGTAAGTCTCTGGTTAAACTGGGAGAAGAGCAGAGTAAACTTTACTGTTATCTACACAATCTGTTTATGATATAAATAAAACATGTCGTCAGATTATATTTGTAAGGAAAATTATTGCTGCTTCCATAGACATCAGTGCATATTTTACAAACTATAAATGTATGGTTTTGCTACTACTTATGTGTATTTAAATGTCTGAAACCTAAAATAAGCATTATATGGTTGAAAACACTGAATAGTTGTGATAATATGACAAGCGTTCAGCGCGTGTGATCTGGCTCTGCGCCAGCCGTGCGCGAAAGCAGATTTAAATTCAGCAGTTGATAATGTGACACACTGAACGTTCTAATCACACCGGTGTGATCGTGCGCGTTAAAGGGTTAAGTAAAAGGGTTCTAACTTTGTATGTAGCTACCTACCCTGTCTGGATATTACCCTTGTGGATTATTAAAGCCTGTTTATGTTTGGAATCTCATCTTCATGTCCGTTCCTCGACAAAGCCACATAACACTAACAAAGATAGGGAGGAGCTAATGAATTACTATTGAAACTAATGAGTGTAACTAAGGCCGGGAATACACTGTGATTTTTCATACGATTTTGACCCAAATTCTGACTCGTGCAAATCTTTTTTTGTGTCAGGCCAAATTTCAACTTTGTGCGTTTTTTGACGTGCAGTGTACAGGGGGTACAATAGGTACAATAGGTGATTAGCCTCTCCCAAGTGGCAATCGGATAGTCTGATGGATTTCTGTCAGAAATTTTGGTCGCCCTTCGTGAGTATACCAGACATTTGAAGCAGTGTTTTTCCCCTCACCGCCCCTGTGTGAAGACATGGCATGTGATTTGGGCAGAAGCGATGGAGGCGATACATTTCTGGGTTCAGGGGGTCCCACGTGTTAATTTCGCATGTATAGTGTGAGCAGTCAAGTTGCAGCTAGACAAACAGACTGTGTAGTCTGAGCACATACTGTAAATCCTGAGCTTTGGCATGACACCACAGTTTGCTCACACAGTGAGAGTTGGTATTAAAAAAATTGTTGCTGAAATTGTACAGTGTATGCCTGACCTAAGGGGACTGAAAAGGTAGGCAAAGGAGCAAAGGAACTAAACATAGGAAGTATGAGAACACAGGAGCAATAAGACCTGAGAAACATTTCAACAAAAAAGTCCTAAACACAAGACAACAAGTTTGAATAAATCTATCATGAAAACCTTTTTTTAACCCCTCCTAAGCCATTGTACCAATTAATTAGAAAAAGGGTAAAAGTTAAATGACACCTATTTGACACCAAAATAACTGTATGTATAGCATACACAGGATCCATGTTTGTAGAAATGGCTTGTTTGGACCCCTGATGATGCATATAAATGTACATGCCTCTCTTCAAGGTCAATTAAATGTTTCCCATTCTGAATAAATGCTATGCCCGATGGTCCTACAGTAAGTTAAGCAAAACGTTATTTTAGTGAATGTCCAATGAGTCCAGCAACGCTTCTCTCTGATTTTCCACAGCCAAGGTCATCCATGCCAGGATGTGCTGTCCTGCACTTAATGGTCTTGTCAATGTGTGACAAAAGCCATTAAGATTTAGGGAGATAGTACAGCTGAAAATGCTGAGGACCACACTTTTCATTACCTTGACCAAATGGCTTTGCAGCACAGGGACTTAATGTTGACTTCCTTTCTGTTATACTAACAATGAAACAATAAAACGATACTGGATATACCATCACTTCAAATCATCTGTGAAATTTTTGTAAGACTTAAAACAATCAAGGACTTGTTTAGATAATTTAATGCATTCTAACACTCTCCCTCTTTGCCCCTTTAGCCAGAAGATTTTGAGGCTGTTCATTCCCACACCTTCAAGGCTAAGACCTTTAAAAAGGCCAAGAGTTGTGCAGTATGCAAGCAGGCTTTGACGAAGGAGGGCCTGGTCTGCAAAGGTCAGTACTGCCATTAAAACAGATTTTATTAAGTTACTAATATGTTGGTGATATACTAGGCTTCAGCACGTCTCCTTGGATATCTCGTCAAATGGTCTGTGTTCATTATCTCTGGTTATCCAAGTCTGGTTACTGAATTAATTTTTTTTATATGAAATTTTTAATTAAACAATGTGAAACATAACACCCATATTTATTATTACATTTAGTTATGTATGTCCACAAACCATTAGCCATATAAACAAAGTTACATTAGCCTGCTATTTTACCCTACCAAGGAACTAGTGTCAAAAAATAGAAGCCTCTTTGGATTGCAGACATACAAGCTTGAAGTGGGGTTGCTACTGTAGCTTGACCAAAATACCACAGAGCTGGACTAACTCACTAGCCACCTATTAATCTTTTGTTTCTTCCATCATCACACTGTCCTTGCCTGATTCCTCTTTTTTTCTACTAATTGACAACATTTGTGATACAGTGAAGTCTATTAAAATTGATGCAGAACAGAATTTCAAACACCTAGAACACCTAGAAATACCTGGGGCCAGATTTTCTAAACGGTGCAAATTAGTGTTAGCGTGCAATCCCATGAAAGTGGCAATAGGAGTGGGAAATTCTAATAACAATGTAAATCTATTAACAATGTGAAAATAAAAGAACACAGATGGAGCACATATGAATGCTTCAGGTAAAAAGCAGCAAGAAGCTTGCCTTAACATTATAATAATTACAATATTTAATTGATTAATTAATTAATTGATAAACTAGTTTTCTGTATTTTTGGTTGCAGTGATGAAGTTGACGACACTGACTTGTCATCTCCACAGTGAACGTGCATGTTTCATACAGATTATATCAACTGAAAATATTTTTCCATTTTAAATTGGTTCATTTAAATCTAGACATTTCACTTTATATCGATATGTTTTCATGACTGTGAGGCAAGCACAGAGTTTTGGTTCTTTTTTTTTGACATGTTCAATTTAACAGAGACCTAGACAGCAACAATTTTACAAAAACACAACATTTTGTTGTTATTTTGAGTGCACACAAATAAAAGTAGACCTTTCACAAATTCGAAAGATTGCTCTTATCTCTATGACCAAATAAAAATAAAACAGTATTTGGTAACACTTTAGTAAAAGGACCAATTCTCACTATTAATTAGTTGCTTATTAGCATGCCTATTAATAACATATTGGCTGTTTATATGTAGGGTACAACAGGGCTAAAGGCAGACCTTAAGAAAAAATGGTAACACTTTAGAATAGGGAACACTTATTCACTATTAACCACGACTTTTCCCTCAATAAATTCCTAATTTGCTGCTTATTAATAGTTAGTAAGGTAGTTGTTAAGTTTAGGTATTGGGTAGGATTAGGGATGTAGAATAAGGTCATGTAGAATAAGGCATTAATATGTGCTTAATAAATGGCTAATATTCTAGTAATATGCATGCTAATAAGCAACTAGTTAAGAGACCCTAAAATAAAGTGTTACCGAAAAAATTTGATATCCACTGCACCTAAAATCTATAATTGCAGAAAAAATACATGCGTTTCTATTGAACATTAAAGGAGCAACAGATTTTGTGTGAAAATGATTAATGAGCCAAAAATAATGCATGTCACACCTCTGTTTATCAATTTGCACTAGCTGCCAATAGCTGCTCGCACTAAAATTCAAGGCATTAATGTGTGCCTACATAACCACCACTGGCTCTGCACGCCTTTACCTAAATTAATTATTCAGACTTATGTGCCCTCTAGAAGCTTACATTCTGCAAGTGAACGTCGCTTTATTGTGCCATTCCAAAGAGGCACAAAATCACTTTCACAGACTTTTAAATTAAATGTTCCCTCCTGGTGGAATGACCTACCTAACTCAATCCAAGTCCTTAGCCATCTACAAGATTTGGCTAAAAACACATCTCTTCCATCTTTATTTGATCCCCTAACTCTAGCTCTCTCTATTCTAATTCTATTCTTAAAAAAAATAAAAAATAAATTGCATTTTATTAAAATACAAAAATACTTTTTGTATTCTATCTATTTGTTTTCTTTTTATTTATTATACAATTAACAAAAGCAAAAAAGGCCGCTAACACTAGCTTGCTCTATTCTTTTTCTATTCTATCTGTTTATTTCTATTTATTATATAATATAAAAAAAAACAACCTTGCTATGTGTACTGTGTTAAGCTAACTGAGACTTGTTATAGCACTTGCATATCATTGCTCCTTTGTTGATTTTGATTGCTTCCATTGTCCTCATTTGTAAGTCACTTTGGATAAAAGCATCTGAATAATAATAAAATAAAAAACATAATAAAATGTTTTTTTATAATGTCTATACTTGTTCAAAACAACCACTTTAGCAAAGTTTGTACAATTTTATGCTTAATTTAAAAATTTGTGTTCAATAAATCTACTGTCATTCAAATATGTTAATATAAAAAATATATAATAAAATACAGAAAGAAACGTTAAGATTCTGAAAGCATTGAAGGAGATCCCATAATAATTGAATATAGATTTACAGTAGTAACAACAAATGATATGTGAAATGATAACTAATATCATGTTTTTAAATGTGATGGTTTCATTCTAAACATGGTGATTATCTCTAAAATGGTCATCCAACATAATATATTATATTTACCATCTGAATCTAACCATGTCATGTCTACAAATGGAAAAGTCAGCCATCTATTAATTATCATGTTAATTACTGTGCCTTTTAGACCCAACTGTAGGAGTGCTTTTTACCCCAAATACCATACTTTTCATATTCTTTTGTTATTTAAAACTGTTGCTTTATTTATCTTAAAACTGAAAATTGTTAAGACCTTTGTCTCAAAATATATACATTAATTTTAGCGATTCTAATTTGCTACTTAAATCTACAACATTTTAAAAAACAAAGTATTAGACCAAGCAAGTACAAAATCAACTTTGTGCTGCTGCACGCCATCGCATCAAGGATCAGACAAATATACTTGTGTATCTTGAAAAGCGGATGTTTTGGAAAGTGCTATGCCACATTTTGTGCCATCTAGTGGTTTAGAAGAAAATAATATCAAAGGCGCCTTTTACCCAGTGTTGCCAGACATATGATAATTATCGTATTTGTACCATAATTTTGACCTCGGTACGATGTACAATCAATACTACCATAATGTACGATGATCAGAATTTTGTGACACCAAATGATAGTCGTAATCATAGGGCTTGTGTATTGATCTAGCTGTGTGGATCCTACATCTACCTTCATGATTGTGAGGAGACTTGAACGTGGTGTTACGCATGTCTTTCATCTCATCTCACGTCTACTTGAGATGTGGAGATTGACTCTCTCTCATGTTCCTGCCCCACTTAAATCAGTTGTTTCAAAGCTGAGGTCGATAGTTTAGCAATAAAGTATAGAAAATTAGTGCTGAAAAGAATAAATACCAAAAACTCTCTCTTGCTTGTTCTCTCTACTCCGTTATGTGCCCCCTAATACTGATTGGCTGCACATTTGTTGTTGTGTTGGTCTGTGTAACTTCTAAACAGCATTTTCAAATATCGCAGATGAAAGAGGGAAGGGAAGAAGTAGTAAAGACTAGGCTCTTTACCCATGCTTGCCCTTAATAAATACAAGGAAAGCATATCAATATCACCCCTCACCAGAAAATAAGTAACCTGCAAGCAATTCCTCCATATGGGGCATCCTCACATTCCCATGCTTAGCCAGTTTGATGCAGAGGGACCATATAATGGGTAGAAAACAGTTTCTTCCACAATCTCGACACTTCCTCATGGAGATCAGGAAGAAATGCTAGGCTCATGGGAGGGGTGCATTTATGACCTGCACAGAAACACTGATCAAGTCTGCTGGGAGCAGAGTCTTCTTTCTCTACTGCCCACTTTAAGTTAAGTCTAACCGTGGCATGGGTCATAATTTCCAATGAATCCTCATGCAAGGGAAAAGACAGGCTCACTCGATAAATCTGTCTTGGCTCCTTAAAGGGGTCATATGATGCAATTTCTTGTTTTCCTTTTCTTTAGTGTGTAATGTAGCTGTTTGTGCATGTAAGATCTGCAAAGTTACAAAGCTCAAAGTCTGACCACAAAAGGATTTATTCTATCTAAAAGAGAAGGCTGATCCAGACCAGGCTAAAACGCCTCATTAAAACACGCCCCCACATGTCTACGCCATGATGTGGAAATATTTGCGTAATGCCACCCAAATGTTTACAACAGTACAGCACAACCCAAATGTTCGAATTTGTGCAACGCATTTTATGGACGACAGTTTCGTGAACCTAGGAGAGTACAAGGCTGGCTGTGGACAGGCTATTTCTAAAAAAAAAAAGAAAAGGTAAATTCTGACTTTGCTATGAAAATCTGGCGCTTCTGAATCAGCGACTGTAAGTAAGTTTTGTTACTAGTTTAAGTATTTAAACTAATAATATTGACTGTTCAAATGCAGAGTTTTGTGCAGTGTAGAGTAATGCATCGTGTGTATGTGTGTGAGAGAGAGAGAGAGAGACAGGGTCACATCACAGTGGAGTCAGCTGTCTTAATCGCGGCTTGTGTACTGCAAATACATAAGAGTATCATCACTGTGTCTGTCACACGACTTTGTTCCCCTCTCGGGCTTGAACTGATGGTAAAACTAAGGACATTCTAACTGTATTTATATTAACTTTGAAAGCGGAAGCTCGCAAATATGTTAAGGGGCGTTACATTTCCGACACATGCTTTTGGTGTTCAGCCAATCACAATGCACTGTGTCAGCTGGACAATCAGAGCAGACTGCACTTGTCAGAAGGAGGGGCTTTGAGGAAACCAGCATTTGAAAGAGGCAGGGCATAGGGGACCTGCAATAATGTACAGTATTTAAAAAAATAATGTGCTTTTTGAACATTAAAGCATGTCAACATATTCTGTTACACCAAATGCACAAAATAATGATCTTTAAAATAGCATCATATGACCCCTTTAAAGAGAGCCAGTTTGGAGTAGAACTTCCTCACTATGAAATTGTCCCAGTGAGCACAGCTAGCTCCCTCGAGAGCTGTCTGAGCATGCACTGATTCTAAAAAAAATGGTACACAATTTGTTTATATGATCTTAACTTTGCAGACAACTCTGATACATTGTTTTTCAAATACACACACTGAGTTCTTGGCACGGACACAACAAACATAGTTCCTGAATACAAAGAAGCTGAGGATTCCATGACGCAGGTGCTCTGTCATCACTGCCATCAGGCAGTTGAATTGGCATGTTTGCACACATGCTTCGGACAGTGACAACACCAGAGACATTTCCATAATGTTAGCACTGACGCAGTGCTGAAGTTCCACTTTGAAAGGGAACAAACATATTTCAATAATGGTTATTTTTTTTAAATATTAATGATGTATTATTAATAATCTAGCAGTGTTATTTTTCTTAACATGCAGTGGTGGCCAAAATTATTAGAACACCAGCTAAAAAATGGTTTTAAGTCAGTTATTTTTATCTTTTGCTGTACTGTGTAAGTAGGAAATATCAGTTTACATTTCTAAACATTAATTTTGCCATTAATTGTAATAATACAGTGAGATTTTGGTTTGTACAAGGAGTCTGACAACAGCCAAAGAGCTGATCCAGACAGAGATCTGATCTCATCATGTCTGGAATAGCATGAAGAAACAGAACAAACTGAGACAGACTAAAGAAGAACTGTCAACATCTCCAAGATGCTTCAAGAAACCTACCTGTAACATTACAGTACTGTTAAAAGTTGCTGAAAAATGCTGTAAAATGAGGATGCTGTTACAGATTTAGCGGTTGTAGTAAAATAAAACAAATGATCAGGAGAACGAAGTAGCATCAACACACGTATTCCTTTAATGAACATTAAACTGAGACAAAGATAAGGGGAGAACTGAGGACTTATAAAGCAAATGGAACAAAGATGATAAATGCAAAACAGGTGACTAGAATAAACGATGATTAACTAAACAAGAACAGGAAAAACCAAATAAGGGAAAACAGGAACTAAACAGAAACCAACACATGACAGATATCAAGTGCGCCTTGGAGGCTAGAACAGGGCGGAGACAAGGGAAGCCTCCAGGGCGGGTCAGGAGACTCGGACTGCCTTGGCCTTTGGCCCGGACACGCAGGAAATGACTATATGCCCCCCCCCCAAACTTTTCTTAGAGGGGTGTTCTGGAGGAGCGGGCTCTAGGGGGCGCTCTGGAAGCGTGGACTCTTGGGGGCGCTCTGGAAGCACAGACTCTTGGGGGCGCTCGGGAGGCGTGGAGCTGGACAGGACCAGCGGAGACGTAGGAGACGATGGAGGGCTGGACGGGACCAGCGGAGATGTAGGAGACGAAGGAGGGCTGGACGGGACCAGCAGAGGTGTAGGAGACAAAGGAGGGCTGGACGGGACCAGTGGAGACATAGGAGGGCTCTTGCGAGGAGCTAGCACTGGAGGGCTCTTGTGAGGAGCGGGCTCTGGAGGGCACTTGCGAGGAGCGGGCTCATGAGGGCGCTTGCGAGGAGCGGGCTCTGGTGGGCGCTTGCGAGGATCGGGCTCTAGAGGGCACTTGTGAGGAACGGGCTCTGGGGAGAGGACAGAAGCCGAGAATTCAGGGGGTAGAGCCATATCCAGGAGCTCCAGAGCTGGAGCCAGCGGCGAATGGCGGGCTTGGCTTCCCCGTGGACTGCGGTGGCATAGGCTTCGTCGCGGATGGCGGCGGCATTAGCTTTCCCGCGGACGGTGGGCTGGAGCGAGCTGTGGTCGGTTCTGGATCAGGGCAGGACACTCTCCAGACACCGGAGGATTCCTTCCCTCCAGCTGAGTCCGGTGGTGTCTGGGAGGTAAACGGGGCGATGGTAATTAGGCCCGATCCAGAACAAGGAATTCAGCGTGGCGTCGTCTAGCCCCGTCCACACAGCGAGTCCCTCGCATACTCTATCAGCGGGAGATCTTGGCAGGCCAGGGCAGTCAAGCGATCCGCGAACTCCATTCTGTCTTGGTCTGTTTCTGTTACGGATTTAGTGGTTGTAGTAAAATAAAGCAAACGATCAGGAGAACGAAGTAGCATCAACACACGTATTCCTTTAATGAACATTAAACTGAGACAAAGATAAGGGGAGAACTGAGGACTTATAAAGCAAATCGTCGCTGTCAGGCGGAATCCTCGCATCTTCAAAACCATTATTTTTCAGAATATTAAAAAAACAGCATATTTTTTGAGTTATTAAACATTGTATCGTTAAAGTTGGTATTATACCTTATATTGTTATCATATACTGTTGTGTACCAACATTAACACAACATTTCCCCAAAACCATGTTTAATCGGAGATACAAGATTTATGACTTGGGAGCAGGGAGATACAAGATTACGCTGTCATTGATGATAATGGTACGGACACAGACGTCGCTGCTGCCAGCAGTGTTCATCAAAGTCTACGGTCGCGTTGAGCCTTTTGACAAGAGACAAGACTTTAAGAGCTAATCAAAACTAATGATTGTGGTTACATACATCTTCCTAAACTCTATTTTAAATGATGTTTTATTAACAAAGTTCGGGAGGAGCACGTCAGATACTTAGCCTAATTAAACACAAGTGGTACGCAATCAAGACAATCAACTCACGGACATAAATACAGCTGACATACCTCCACTCATTTGACGGTCTATCAGCATTCGGTCCACACCTCTTGCTATTACATCACAGACACTCTCATCCAAACCACGAGACCTATGCTGGGAATCTTTTCGTATCCTCCGGCCAATCTGCTGGCCCCAGGATCGGTCTTTCTCCACCAGATACGGCCGCTGCTGTCTGCTCAACCAGCTACACGCTCTCCTCCACCGGCGTCTTAAGCCCGATTCTGACGGTAATTGTTTCTCAGGGGGACGTAAGTGATTTTCACCATATACAGGGGGTAGTTGGTGATTTTATTGCCGTCCGAATCCAAGACGCCTGTGTTTTTCTCTCACCACCTCCGTAAAAATCCCCGGCTGAATTATCTACGGTTTTTGACAAACACCAAGGTTGTGTGGTAATTTAATTGCCGTCCGAATCCACATCTCTGAGTTTACGAGAAGAAATCGATTCAAAATTCAGCATTTAACCCCTTTTTGAACACTCCCGATCACCGTACGTCTGTTGTACTTCGGTGTAATTTGTATAAATATTTATTCTGAAATGCTGGAAAGTATTTAAAAGAATAATACTTCATAACTGCTCCACCACAGCGAGTGAAAGCAGAAAGAGAAGAAAAGCACGTAAACATTCGAAGTGGGTCTTCATTATGGCAGCGGCAAGTATGCAATACAATTTTAAAATGTGTATCATAAACGGATATATATCGCGTATAATTATATACAACCATAGGATGTATCCCTATTCTAAACAGGAGATTAAATAATCAAATAATAAATAGGATTACACATTATAAAATATGCTTGGAATAATAAGAATATATTTTACATAATAATAAAAATAAATTATTTATATTTTCAGCATACAATCATGTGACTGGCCACGTGAGCAGCGCGTTCGCAGGATCACTGAAATCACTCCTCCACTGTGAATAAATTGCCGTCGAATCCATGAGTTTTATCACTGAGAGGTGATATGTAAATTAATCTTTACAGACGTCCATATGAGAAACAATTACCGTCCGAACCTGGCTTTATTCCTCAGATCGGAATGTAGATCGTATTCAAGCCTGAGGCAAACACTGATTAATTCCGACGCACCGTCCTCGCGGAAGGTAAACAAGCAGATTTACACGATCTTCCATCACCCCGCAAATCTCACTCCTAAATCCACTCCAGCCGCCAATAGATCGAGGAAAGCCCGAAATCGCCTCGCAGACACCACCATTGTCCCGCTAAAGACCCAGCTCTCCGCAAGCGTCGGGTCTCTGCCGCAGGCCTTTAACGAACCTGGGCCCCGCCCCAGTTCTCACTCGCTTCCTGCTTCGGCTCAGCCTTCACCGCGTTTCTGCCGGCCGCAGCGTCTCATGCAGCCGGGCCTCTAGCTTCTGTTTCCAGATGCTAGCGCGAGGCAACCTCCGCTAGCGGCGCAACCACCAGTGTTGCCAAATAATCAAGTATATTCGCTAAAGGCAGGTAATTTGTTGATGAAAGTTGTTAAAGGACGTCGCGACATCATTGGATGTTAATGCCACTATGTAACCATGGCGCAAGTGCTTGGGATACACACTGGGATTACTCAAACTATCCTTATTTTTCACCAGCATTTTTACCCATAATTAATTTACACATTGCATTTCAATAAATGGATAGAAAAGATGAATAAGATTAATTTTCGTTTTGTGGGTAAAACCAACAGTGGAAGAGGAAGTTTCACAATTGATCACAGTGGACCAATATATATAATTTACTTTACCACTTTAATTTTTAAATCACCACATTTGCTGCTAGTTGCTTGAAAAACAAGTTACTAGGGTAGTGCAATAAATGGCTAAATCAGCACCGCCGCAGGCTAACTGGACATTCCGGCATGTCCAGCTAAGATCTCAAGCCACTTTCTGTGGCCTACAGCAGCAAAAGCAAGCACGAGGCTGTCTCCGCTTGCTACACAAGCCCACACATCTCAGTCTTTTTCCTCCCGCTACTAATAACCCCTTTTGTCCTTTTCAGCAGCCTCCAGTGGCAGACACTAGCGTGAGGCTACCTCCGTTAGCAGAGCAGGCTACACAAGTTTTTCCAGACTACAGCCACAGCAAGCGACGCAAGCGCAAGGCTGCGTCCGCTTGCAACACAGACCCACACATCTTTTTCTCATACTCTCCCTTTTTTTTAACGCTTCTATCAGTTTCCCAATAGGCCATAATCATTTGTATAAAGTATCAAGAGTAAGTAACATATGGTTTTGTTAAACTTAATATAATGTATTAAACAATATCATGCACATACGCATTACACCAAAGCCTACAGAGGGCTCCAATAGCTAAACAATCGTCTATATCGGTGGTTCTCAGGGCCCCCGGCCACTGCGCGTCTTTGTGTGTCTCTCTCACGGGCTGCGCCCATTTCAAGTCTTGCAGACTCTATCAATGAGCTGATGAGTTGGATCGGGTGTGTCAAGTGGGGGGGGGGGGGCATGCGGAGCGTGCCGTGGCTTGGGGTCCCTGGGATGAGTTGGGAACCACTGGCCTATATGCCACCGTGCGATCTTATCCTCGTTCGGCTAAAACATCCATACAAATGTCCACCTAATCTCTAACATTTGTCCATTTCTTTACGACAGAAACGCAGCATCAGTCGTAAATTATTTTACCTAGCTCGTCTTCTACCACGATGGGGTCCAGCCTGCTCCCTAGGGTCGCAGGGCTCTTGGACTTGGTGGTACCTAGGATGGCAGAGTCCACTGGGGGAGGTGGAGATTTTTCACGTTTGGCTCCTGGGCTCCGGAGTAGCCTTCCTGGTGACGTTCGGGGTTCGGACACATTCTCTCTGTTTGGATCTGGATCGGGGGGACGCATCTCTTTGGCCAAGCATTCACGTGATGCATTTTGTAGTCTTGTACTGCAGTTATATCTGATCAAATGTACATTATCATTATAATGTAATATTACAACATATTATAATATAGGGGGTGGTGATGGCGCAGTGGATAAGACACATGCCTTTGGTGTGAGAGACCCGGGTTCGAATCCACTGTGAGACACCAATTTGTCCCTGAGCAAGACACTTAACCCCTAGTTGCTCCAGAGGCGTGCGACCTCTGACATATATAGCAATTGTAAGTCGCTTTGGATAAAAGCGTCAGCTAAATGAATAAATGTAAAATGTAAATCATTATTCCTTAGCTTGGGTTGAACAAATAATTTTTGCTTGGATGGAACAGCAGCTACGCTAATTATGTCTCTATTTGTTTCTCTGTTTCTACCACGGGATTAACATCCTGTGGTAACCAGTGTTGGGGAGTAGTTAACTACAAGTAGCGACGCTACTAATTTAACTACATTTTTCAGTAGCTTGGCAGTAGCTCAGTTGCTTTTTAAACAGTGTAGCTTTTCCAGTAGCTAACTACTTTTTGCAGCAAGTAGCGGTGTAGCGCGAGCAAAAGCTACATTGCGTTTTGTCGAGCCTGCGCGAATCAGCGCGATGCAAGGATATTCTTCTTGTTAGATTAGAAACTCATTTTTTGCCATTACCGCCACCTGTTGTTTAATCACGCATCTTGCGGCTAACGGTTCACTGACGTACAGAAGTGGGTTGACACACCCATATTATCCATGATGGAGCAAGACGTGGCGGCAGATTTGGAGGATGGAGAAACAACTAACGTTAATTACCCATGGCCTTATTTGTCCAAGTTCATGTCTCTCAAAGAAACGACAAGTAAAGGTTACACTTTTTGTAACAGTCTGAGATATTTGAGTGTTGTGTGTAATAAAACCATAATTAAATAGAATTGTATTGCATTGTTTTAAACACTAAATATTTTACTTAAAACATTCCTCAGACACTTATTCAGTTATTTATAATATACGTTGTTCAAAAAAATAAAAAGTAGTTTCAATGTAGCTAGCTACTTTTTGATAGTAACTTGTAGTGTAGCTAACTACTTTTCCAAAAGGGTAGCTTGACTGTAGTTTAACTACTTTAACTTACGAGTAGCTTGTAGCTTGTCAAACTACAGTTTCAGAGTAGCTTCCCCAACACTGGTGGTAACTAGGAATTACAGAAGCTTCAGTCTGGATCCAACCCTTAAATAATCTGAGATGACTGAACACCTGAGAAAAGATAATGCCAACCTCTCAGAGGATGACAATATACAGACAACATACAGAATTACCCAATTTTGCCATAAGTTAAATATATTTAGGTTCTGCAATATATAAATATATTGTGGAAACTTAATTTCCTGTAGAGCTGCTTTGCAACGATTTGTATCGTAAAAAGCGCTAGACAAATAAACTTGAACTTGAACAAACTATTGGATATGGAAATCAATAGTTGCCATTTTTTTTTCAAATTCTCCATTATGTTCAGCCGTTTCACTGGAATAATCTGTTCAGTTTTCCCCTAAGCGGCGCAAATTAAACAAGGGTTCATGATCAGCGCTTCGTCGACCGCCATCTCAGCATTAGCCCATTGGAGTGGCTGATAGGAAATTCTGGGGTAAAAAACACCTAAACGATTTGTCAGCTCCGCATAACTATGCGTTTCGGCACAAACACCTCGATTCCCCTCGACGAATTCTCTCCCAATAGTAGGACATTGATCATGCAATCCATGATAAATCATTGGTTTTAGCACCTGGCTGGCAAAAGTCGACATCACCTCAGCTTCCAAGCCATACCCATCCATTCGGCGAGGCTTACCCGTCCGACACAGCGAGTATTGATCTCCTGTCAGATGCCGGCGAGAGCCTCCTGGCTGAGCTAACCTTGCCTTTTTCTGTCCGACTACCAGCAAAGCTTATCTGTCCGATGCATGAGTATTGATCTCCCGTCGGACGCCGTTTTCATTTTAGCCTTTGTCGGGTTTCTGAGATGCTCAGAGCTCACCATCTCCTCTAAATTCGATCCGGACACTAACCCCACTATCTCAGACCTAAGAGTTCTCTATAGCGAAACCGTTTCATAGAGGATAGGAGAGAGAGAGAGTATAAAAAATAAATAAATAAATAAATATATATATATATAAAATTGGTGCGAGCCTTCCAGCCTTTCTTAACTTATCTTTTCAAGTCTCACGCTTGGCGAGGCTCAGCCTTCTGACACCGTGAATCTTCGCATCTTGTCAAACACCAGCCAGAGCCTCCCAGCCAGACAACTTACCTTTTCCACCCTGCGGCAGGAGAGTCTTACCCATCCAGGCTGCGAGCTTCCATCTCCAGTCAGATGACGGCAAGTGCCTCCCGGCCACCCAACTTTACCTTTCTGTCTTTACCTGTCCGTCACAGTGAGTCTTGATCTCCCGACGGACGCCGGCGAGAGCCTCCCGGCCAGACAACCTTACCTTTTCAAGTCTCACGCTTGGCGACGCTTACCCGTCCGAGACAGTGAGTATCATGCTCCCACTGGACGCCGGCAAGAGCCTCCCCAGCCAGACAACTCTCCTTTTCCATATCACGGCCGGCGAGACTTACCCATCCAGACTGCGAGTTTCATCTCCAGTCGGATGCTAGGCAAGAGCCTCCCGACCACACAACCTGATCTTTTCCGTCTTTACCTGTCCATCACAGCGAGTCTTGATCTCCCGACGGACGCCGGCGAGAGCCTCCCGGCTAGACAACCTTACCTTTTCTAGTCTCACGCCTAGCAAGGCCTAGCCATCTGACACAGCGAGCACTGAGCTCCTGTCAGACGCCGGCTACAGCCCCCTAGCCAGACAATCTTACCTTTTCCATCCTACGGCCGGCAAGACTTACCATCCATGCTGCGAGTGCCAGTCTCCAGACAGATGTCGGCGAGGTCTCCCGACCACACAAACTCTACCTTTCTGTCTTCACTTGTCCGACTCAGCGAGCCAGATCTCCTGACGGACGCCGGTGAGAGCTATCCCGGCCAGACAACCTTACCTTTTCAAGTCCCACGCTCAGCAGGCTTACCCGTCCGACACCGTGAGTATTGTGCCCCCGTCGGACGTCGGCGAGAGCCTCCCAGCCAAGACAGACTTTCATTTTCCGGCTTACCCGTTCGATGCTCTGTGAGTCTCAATCTCCCATCGGATGCTGCGAGAGCCCTCCCAGTTCCGGGTTTTCTCTTCTCCCTACTCGTCGGCGAGGCTATCCGTCTGACATGTAGGCTCATCCATTCGATGTCGTGAGTCTTAGATTAGATTAGATTAGATTAGATTCAACTTTATTGTCATTGCACATGTAAGGTACAGGGCAACGAAATGCAGTTAGCATCTAACCAGAAGTGCAATAAGCAGAGGTACAGGATATACAGTGCCTACAATATGTTACATATGTACAGAATATACAGATAAGGCAGTAGTACTATGGACATAATTTACAAGTTTTTAAATACTATCAGTATGATATACAGATGGGTGATATGAACATACTATACAGATGGATTGTGCAGTAAATGTATGTACACTATGAGCAAAAACTATGAAAATAATTACAAATGGATATGAATAAGCTATAAATTAAGATATATAAACACTAGTGCAATGAACATTGAAAGTGCATAGAAATAAAAATTTACAGTACATAGTACTCAGTGTGTAGATTGGTTGTTTTTTTTTGTTTTGTTTTTTTATCGATTTAATGATGGGGAGGGGTGAAGAGTTTGTAGTGGTGTGTGAGGGGGGTATCATTGGGCAGAGTTTAGTAGGGAAACAGCTGTAGGGAAAAAGCTGTTCCTGAGTCTGCTTGTCCTTGTTCAGAGGCTCCTGAAGCACCTCCCAGAGGGCAGTAAGTTAAACAGTCTATGGTCAGGGTGAGAGGAGTCCTTAAGAATGCCGCGAGCTCGACGTAAACAGCGTTTTCTCTGGACGTCCTCAATGGCAGGGAGTGGTGTCCCTGTGATGCGTTGGGCGGTTTTCACCACCCTCTGTAGTGCCTTGCGGTCAGCAGCTGAGCAGTTCCCATACCAGACTGTGATGCAGTTGGTCAGGATGCTTTCAATTGCAAACGCCCGCAAGTGAGGCTCATCCATTCGATGTCGTGAGTCTTAGATTAGATTAGATTAGATTCAACTTTATTGTCATTGCACATGTAAGGTACAGGGCAACGAAATGCAGTTAGCATCTAACCAGAAGTGCAATAAGCAGAGGTACAGGATCAGAGTCTTGATCTCCCGTCGGATGTCGCGAGAGCGTCCTTGCCGGGCGTCCCAAACTCTTTTGATCTGCCAAGCCGATGGGACCCACTTGTCCGACGTTGGAGTTTTGAGCTCAAACCGGAGGCTTCATGGGCCCCCTCGGCCAGACAACCGCTCTCTGCCCTCTGATTAGCAGGGGCTGACAGCCAGTAGAGCCCGTACGCCGACTCCGTGAACTATCCCACTGCAGGCAACTCGGGTCCTCCTGGTCAGGGCCTTAACCAGCTGCTCCTCCATCGGCGGGCAGGGCTCACCCGTCCCAACGTGATGAGCACACCGTTGAGCTTCAGTTGAGCCCTCCCCGACTGGTCGCCCTAAACCACGCAGTTCACACCAGCGACCGGTGGGGCCTAACCATGCATGCCAATGCGCTCCCTCAGAGCTCATAGGCTCCCCCGGCCCTGCAATACTGGCCACTCCTCGTAACTAGCTCCCGCCAGATCTCTAGTGCATATTTTGGGGGGATTCTGTCTGGCGGCTGTCCTACACTCATTGCTTTTTGGGGGATACTCTGGGTTCGGGCCATTCCCGAGCTCAGAGCCCTTCCCCAGGACAGCAACCAACTACGTATTACCATACTCGCCAAATACGCATTACGTAACTCGTGCTAAATATATGTAAGTGTGAACTCGTGAAATGATGTTTTATTAACAAAGTTCGGGAGGAGCACGTCAGATACTTAGCCTAATTAAACACAAGTGGTACGCAATCAAGACAATCAACCCACGGACATAAATACAGCTGACATACCTCCACTCATTTGACGGTCTATCAGCATCCCTCCACCACCCCTTCTCCACCAATATCACTAAGTTCTCACCATACCACGGGGGGATGCTCTGGGTTCGGGCCATTCCTGAGCTCAGAGCCCTTCCCCAGGACAGCACGCCAACTACGTATTACCATACTCGCCAAATACGCATTACGTAACTCGTGCTAAATATATGTAAGTGTGAACTCGTGAAACGTTAGAGCTATGAGTGATGCAATACCAAAAAACGATGAGCTGACTAGGCTGTCAATTGATAGGTGGAAATTAGCCTAATCTGCTCGCAAATTTACCTTCGTGGCTCACTGGCTTCCTTCTGCACCGAAGTATTACAGCTATCGATTTTTAACAAAACAGGTCTACTCAAATGTATCTAACCTAACTATTTTCACTTGTTATTGTCTAAAAAACAGACAAGAGTTATCCAAAGATAGTGTAACAGGACTATCGTTCCTGCCTTGTAGGGGAAATTACTTTGTATCCTTGGAAGACTTAAGGAGGAAAGGATCTTGGTACCCCACCCCAGTGCTTTGAGTCTCGGAAAACACTGTGTGTGTATATGTTTTACCTTGCACTACTGTAAAACAACAGGAATAGGAAAAGTAGGCTTCGGGTAAGTAAGTGTCAGTACGGTGGCTCCCTCAAGTATGTTCACTTGAGGTAAAACAAATCATTCACATTCACAAGTGTGAATTACAGGGGTGGTTCTAGGATTTCATGAAAAAGAAAAACCTTAGATACAAAGATACAAATTAAACATTACTTTACAGTGTTTGCTAAACGATCTAGAACTGCCCCTGTTGTTTTAATCTCATGTATGGTTATGTATACTGATAACTGTGTCATGTGGGGGGCAGTGTTTTAGAAACGTAGTCAAGGAGTCTTTTATTTCTGTGTAGCATTAAAAGAGCACATAGTAATTTTGTACTAATAATAGTACTTAATTGTGAACATGTAAAATCATGTACACTCAAAAAAGTTAAAGGTCCCAGTCACATCAGAAGGATAATGAATGTGGTTAGCCATAACCCTAACCCTAACCCTTACCCCCCCCCCATGAGTGGCAATGGCCTTGAATATTAAGTGATTCTCACCTGAGAGACAAAGGGCCCTCCCCTAATGGCCCATCAGTGTGACTGTGACTTTGAGGCAGGTAAGAGAGAATGTGAGGAGATTGCAAAAATATTTTTTTCAAATTATTTGTATTTTATTTACAACACCGTATAATCAAAACATACATAATGAATGTCAAAGACACATTTATTGAGAACACTGATCTAACCACAGAGATGTGTACAGAGTTTGAGTCATTCCTGAAAACAGATTCTGTCCAACAAGTGAAACAAGTAAATCATACCTGATATTTATGTTTGTTATTTAAGTGTTTCTGCTTCTTTCCATGGATTCAAGAAGAAAAAAAACATAATCAGTAGTCAAGGAGCTTGTTTTACCATAGAATATTAGTGTAGTTGAACATCTCATGTTGGTACAGCGCTCTTAGAGGAAAACAGTTTGAAGAAAGTCATCAGGATTCATCTGTGGTGCAGGTATCTGATTCAATAAAATACAAACAAACAACCAAACAAAAACAAAAAACATTTGTGAGCATGTTTATATCAGGAGCATCTGTATATATATATATATATATATATATATATATATATATGTGTTTTGTAGCCATAGACTCACACATGCTTTGTACTATCGTAAAAAATAAATACATTTTATATCTGAGAAACTAATTATTATTGTTTAGCACGTTATTAAAATCTATTTTTGAACAGAGTAGGCTATTAATAATAAACATGTTCTAAACATACTTAGACTCGTAGCATTGATCATATTACAGTGTACACTCATATTACTTTTGTTTTATAAAGAGCATGAAAGCATCATCGCGCCTTAAGAAATTGAAATACAATGAATTGCCTATCATATTCAAAATGTTTTACTCAATTTCAAACATTCTATTAAGGAATTATATTTTGGGAAAAATCCAACTGTAGTCATATAGCCTAGTATGTATGATTTTTTAGTAGCCTATGTTATGATTCTGTAGCCATAGACTCACGCATGCGTTATACTATAAAAGGATGTACTTTGTACCATAAAAAGGATATTTTATAACTGATAAACTAATTATTATTATTTAGCATGTTATTAAAATATATTTGTGAACAGAGTATTAATAATAAACATGGTCTAAACATTCTTAGATGCATTGCATTCATCATGTTGTAGTTTGGGAACAACCCAACTAAATGTGTTCAAGTTTATGTCAAAATAACATGTTAACAGTAGCCAATGTGAGAAAGGCCTTTAGTTGCTTAGAACTTACCCTGGGAGCTTTTACAACCTCGCAGACTATTACACATTCTTCTTTGGAGTGATTTTTTTTGGTCGACCACTTGTCGGTAAGGTAACAGTGGTCTTGAATTTCCTCCATTTGTATACAATCTGTCTGACTGTGGATTTGTGGAGTCCAAACTCTTTAGAGATGGTTTTGTAACATTTTCTAGCCTGATGAGCAACATCAACTCTTTTTCCGAGGTCCTCAGTAATCTCCTTTGTTAGTGACATGATTCACTTCCACAAACATGATCAGACTTTGATAGATCCATGTTCTTTTAATAAAACAGGTCACGTACTGACATTTGATAGTCATTGCACTGACTGAAAACACTTCTGCACAGATGGACTCTAATTTCACATCTAAATTAACTGCTAATCCAAGAGATTCACATACTTTTGCCACTCACAGATATGTAATATTGGATCATTTTCCTTAATAAATAAATGACAAAGAAAATATTTTTGTCTCATTTGTTTGATTGGGTACTCTTTGTCTACTTTCAGGACTTGTGCGAAAATCTGATAATGTTTTAGGTCATATTTGTGCAGAAATATAGACAATTCTAAGGGGTTCACAAACTTTCCAGCACCACTATAAATTACATATTCAGTCTAACGCTACATGGCACAAGCTGATAGGTCCTTGACTTCTGCTAGCCATTCAGCTTGCTTGCTCCTTCTACTTGTAATATTTGAGAAGTCATGCATCATTTCTGGTCATTTTCCAGTAAGCTATTCATAAACTTCTAATCATATTAATATAAATCTATAATCTACTTATATATTAGTTTATTATATAAGTACTATGATCTACTTCTTTAAACTAATCTCAAATAAACAAAACAAACAAACAAAAACAACTCTAAATTCTGTTTGATCAAATGATTGCTATAATGTAAGTCTTTTTTCAGACACTAGATATAGTAGGTGCATATTGATGACATGGCTCTCTAGAGCGGGGGTGGTAATGGCTGTGTTTTATGTTCAAGTGTGTATTTTTGCAACCACAGCAGCATGTTGACATGCTAACAGGTGCATGTATGTGCATGTGTTAGCAGTTTTGTAACAGCTTTGTACTTGCTATCATCAGCATAAGCATATCTAGTCCACTGTGACCAACCCTACTAACTTGTCATATCCATGATAACATGGTTTTTTATTAGTTATATATAACAGCCAATCAGTTTGTATCCTTTTCACTCTTTTTTCACCCTCACATTTAACAATTTTGCCTGAAATATTCCTTTTCTGATAAGCTGGTCTCACTGCAGCTTGTTACAAGATTTCTCTCTCTGACACCTTCTTCCTTCCCAGCACCATATGACAAGTTCTGCTGTGGGAAATCTGGGTTCTATATGTCTATTTGTTCAACTGCAGAAGTGTGTTATGTGCTCACTGCAGCACATCTGTGTATGATGTTGTGATGTAAAGTGAGTTGTGAGTATATAGGCCATAGCAGCTAGGCACTCAGTCTCACTGGGCCTCATTCTGTTAGAATTCCCACAGACAACCAGAATTCAAACAACTACAATTACATACACATATAGGCACATGCCCATTTAAACAGTTTATAGGAGAATACTTCAGTCTCATCTAATGACTCTATGAGTGCAACACTTTTTGGTCTTAGAGCCAAGTTACAGCCAAAACGAGAGTTTTAAACTCATGAAAATAAACATTACATTATGCAAAAACTTATCAACCATTACTGTTGCTTCTGAAAGTGTTGTTAGTATCTGTTCATTTAACCCTTAAATGAATACATTTTTCCATTAATCATTATAACATATTCAGGTCTTTAGCGACCTATATATCTAACATGGATGGATTTGTAACTGCTGCAATCACGTATAATTCTCCAGATATTTAATATAATTGCTCTGCAGCCATTCAAGTAATTTCGTTATTTAATTGTTATTGTGCAGGGAAAAATCCTTACACTATTGCATACCTTGGGTCATCCTATGCACGTTTTACAAAAAATTCATTAGAAAACAGACATTCTTTTATATATTTTTTCTTCTTATGTTTTTTTATAATGAATCAATTGAGGAATTCTAAGAAGGTTTATGTCTAACTTTTAAAAAATGAATGAGGTGGTGGGTAGTGAATCACTAAACACCCGAGGTATGCATTTGAGGGTTATGTACAGCTTTTTGGGTATACATTAAAAAAAAAAAATCCTTGAGAAAGACTAACTCCTAAAGTTGTTCAACATCTTTCTATATAGACATCAAAGTAAAGTAAGCACCCACTTCAGTTTCTCTGAAGGGAGGCACAAGTTTGAATATACTTACTCATGTTAGTAATTCAGCAGAGCGAGGAACAACACTAACCTGTGTATCTGTGGATGTGGAAATGGAAATGGAGGGTGACCAAGAACAAGGCATGGGTTTGCTCATCAAAACTTGGGCATCTAAAGGTGGAGGTGCCACTCTGCTTTTCGTAACTGAACCTGCGGTCCTTCTCAGCTTCTATAACAGGCAGCCTACTGTACCTGTTTTAGCCTCATACTCTTGTCTTCTTATTAACAAGTCCTTCTTATTAAAAGCCTACGATTAATAACAAATCATTCTTTCTCCAATGGTCAAAAACCTCAGTGGAAGAAATCATAGTTTTCATCAGCCATTACTTAAGGCTTCAGTGTCACATGATCCTTCAGAAATCATACTTTTTTTCTTTAAAGTTATATTTATGGGCATTTTTAATTCTATTAATGTGATAGGACAGTAGAGAGGTGACAGGAAAGCATTGGGTGGAGAAAGAGGAAAGGGATTGGCAAAGGACCATGAGATGGAATTGAACTCAGGTCGCCGTACTAACCACAAGGCTATTGGCGACGGCACCAACCAGAAATCATTTTGGCTGATTTATTTACCATGTTGGGTAACACTCTGTAATAAGTATATACTAATAAAGTACTCACAATTCATAAAGAAATTATTAATTTATAGTTCATTCATAGTTTATATACTGTAGTTAATACATTTATTGACTCTATACAAATAGTGATCTCCTCTTTCATTAGCACTGTAATAAACATATTATTATGGTTAAATTAATTAATGGTAAATGAATTGTTAATTGGTAATAAGGAGTAAATAGTTCTTTTAAATAGTTCATTAATTACAGTAAGTGCTTTAAACCAGCCTTTATTCGTCATTTATTGCATTCATATTCAGTGTTCAATAAAATGTTTACAAATACATTAAAGATAAACACACACACACACACACACATATATATATATATATATCTCTAAAAATGCTGGGTTAAATACAACTCAGTGCTGGGTAAAATATGGACAAACCCAGCAACTTGTTTTGACCCAGCGGTTGGGTTACTGCCCAGAAGATTTGGTTAAACATTTAACCCAACTGTTGGTTGAAAACAGCCTAATCGCTGGGTTTGTGCATATTTTACGCAGTGCTATTTACACGCGCGCGCACACACACACACAAACACATATTTGTATATATATTTGTATGTGCATTGTATTATATTGTACAAACTGTATTTTCTATCCCTATTATGGTTCCTGATATAAGTCTCTATGAGTCAGGATGGACACATAACATAATAGATGGACAATGGCTAGAGATTTCCACAAAAGTAACCAAAAATGAGAGATGGGGAGCCCAGCAACAAAGGAGGGGATAACTAAACTAACAGAATCTGTCAGGGATCTGCAAGAAATGGGACCCAGATGCAAATGAGCGGACAATGGTAATTTATTGACAAGACGTTGACTAGAAACAGCAGGGGGAGTGAGAAGTGAATCAGTCCAAACAGAGGGGCAGGGCAGACAACAATACAGGCAGGAGGGATGACCACTGAGCCTGTCCAAGGTGGCAGCGGACTCAAGCACAGAGGCAGCAGCTCCAGAGGAAGGCAGGAAGACAGGGACCCCGTAGCTTGAAGTGAATCTCAGAAGTCGCACCAGTCTAGCCGCCAGGTAGTGACTCACAGAACCAGAGACCTGACTTGTGAGAGTGGAGATCTGCTTCCAGGTGGTAGGGGTCAGAGGCCAGGGAATCTGGGTAAAGGACAGGACAGGGCAAAACACAATAACAAACAATACAAGACTCAAGACAACACAACGACACAAGACGGACAAAAGAAAATCTAATCAAGAGAAAACACTAGATAAGAATACACAATCAAAAAACAAGAACTAGAGCAAACAAAAAGAGGAACCGAGGATATAAAATAAGACGAGATCAAAAAATCACTTGAGCTAGATCAAAGGATATCTTTAGGACCAAGAAACCGGTAGACACCAAAACGAACCAGCAAGGACACAAGGGAAAGGAACGCAATATAAAGCAGCAGAGCACACGAGGATCAGGTGAACACAATCAAGCAAACGAGGACTAGACAAGGACTAAACAAGGGGGCGTGACCATGGGAAACAGGGAGGTTGGACAAGAGGAGCACGTGGCAAACACAAACAGAGACAGAGCCATGTGCTCAGACACAAAACAAACAAAGAAACATTGAACAGGGACAAGACAGACAAGACTGTCAGGGTAGGATCCTGACAGAATCAAGCTGGGACTCCAGGTGAAAAAATGTGGCTGTCACGAATCCTGGCCATGAACTTCCATTCGCTCACCACCAGAGGTCACTCGCTCACTGCAAGGACTATTGCACTACACTACACTACTGGCACTTCCCCATTGGACTACAGTTCCCATCATCCATTGCACTGACGACACACACAGCTGATTTAACTGATCACACAATCACACACGCTTTATAAACCTTGGACTTCCTCTCTGTGATCGCCGAGTATTGTATAGCGCATATCCTATCGCATATGCCTTGCCTGTTTTCTTGTGTTTTGATTTCTGCCCGTGTTTCCTGGATTAACCCTTTGCCTTGCCGTTCGGACTTGCTTGCACCTCGTTTGGATTATTGCTCGTGTACCTGGATTATCTCTCTGCCTTGCCCTGTTGGATATTGTTTGCCAATCGTCGACCCACGTGCCATATCTGTTTGCCGTTGTTTGACCCTGCCTGTGTATTGACTATGTTTATAAATAATAGTTTGCACATGGATCCGCACGCCTCACGTCTCATTCGCCCCATTACAGAATACTCGGCTACACAAGGATCCAGCAACTTTTCAGATGGACATTTGTCAGGTATGGACACTACAAGACTATTGTTTGCCCTTAAACAAGGCCCACGATCACTGGAGAACCATATTAGAGAGTTTTTAGCCATTGCTCATTATTCTGATTTACCTGACATTATCTTGATTGAGATTTTTTGTGATGGCATTAATCAGCCATTGCAATCTCACCTTAGACGCGAGGGTCCGCGTTCGTCACTGAGTGTTTTTTTGGATTTTGCTTTGTTGACTTTTGGCTCACTATTCACTGTGGGTGTCGCGGATGAGGATCGCGACACCGCATCTATGACTGAAGTGGTGACGGCACCAGAGCACACTCACAAAATGGCAGTCACAACCACCGGTCACGTCATTACTGCCATTCATAAATCAAGTAAGGTCACCGCTGATCTTAAAGAGCTAAGTAAAGTCACAGCTGATCTGCCAGAGTCTCCCTACGTCTCCGCTGATCTGCCAGAGCCTCACCACGTCTCCGCTGATCTGCCAGAGTCTCACCACGTCTCCGCTGGTCTGCCAGAGTCTCACCACGTCTCCGCTGATCTGCCAGAGTCTCACCACGTCTCCACTGAGCTGCCAGAGTCTCACCACATCTCCGCTGAGCTGCCAGAGTCTCACCACGTCTCCGCTGATCTGCCAGAGTCTCACCACGTCTCCGCTGCAGCGTCTCCGCTGATCTGCCAGAGTCTCACCATGTCTCAGCGGATCTGCCAGAGTCTCTTCATGCCACCGCTAACCATCCAGAACCACGTCACATCACAGCTGAGCAGCCAGAGTCTTGTCACGTTCTGTCTGTCACACCCAGATATTCAGGGTCAGTCTTTCGGTATCGTAGTGTGGTGTTCAGTGTGAGGGATGCACCACTGGTGTCTGCACATGCATCTGGTATCCCCAAACCAGTCTTCAGAGGTGGCGGCTAATGTTGCAGAACCTCCTGAGGTAGTGGCGCTCGTTGCCGTGTTCCCCCGAAGTGATGGTACCTGCTGCAGTCTCTCCAAAGGTGGCAGCTGATGCTGCAGAACCTCCTGAAGTGGCGGTACTCTCTTCAGTTCCTTGCACGGTGATGACACCCAGCAATTCATGTCCAGTCCATCATATCACGGTCGGAGGAACTGTAGATGAACACTGTACCTGTCCTGTTAATGAACTCTACCTGTTCCCTAATGTTACCACTGTAGAACCTCCAGCATCTGCTGCAGAACCTTCAGAGGTGTCAGTGGTAACCATCTATGAATCCTCGTCTTGCCCTGTTACAGCTATGGAGGCCGTCTGTGAATCCTTGTCCTGCCCTGTAGCGGCTATAGAGACGATCTGTGAACTCTTGCCTTCTTTTGAAGTGGCCACGGAGGCCATTAATGAACCTTCTTTTGCCCATGTCACAGCCTATAAACTGTTGTCCTGCCCTGAATCAGCCGAGGAGGCTGGTTGTGAATTACCAGTCCCATCAGTCACAACTGAGGGGGTTATGGGTGAACTTCCTGACTGTTGCATTGCCCGTCTAGGGGCCATTTGTGAACTCTTAACCCTGCCTGTCATGAACTCAGAAACTATAAATGCACTCCATATCTGTCCCGTTAACCTTATCCCTGCCATGGAATCCTTAAATGAACTTGTGTTCCCTGCCTTGGTCCTTGAGGCCACATATGCTCTGCTTGTCTCTTGTGTCTCAGTTTCCCCTAGGTCCCAGTCTCTGCCAGGGGTCTCTGCTCCGCCGTGGTGGATTTCTGCTCTGCCGTGGTGGTCTTCAGTTTGGCTCTGGTGGTCTTGTACTCCGGTCTGGTGGTCTTCTGCTCTGTCTGCTCTGCCCGGGTGGGCTCCTGCTCCATCTGCTCAGCCATGGAGGCCTTCTGCTTCGCTCTAGTGGGAGCCTGCTCCATCTGCTCCGCCCTGGTGGGCCCCTGCTCCGTCTGCTCTGCCAGGGAGGTCTTCTGCTCCGCCGTGGTGGTCATCTGCTCTGCCCTGGTGGGCTCCAGTCCCATCTGCTCTGCCTTGGTGCCCTGCTCTGCCTGCTTTGCCTCAGTTCTGGGTCTCTTCACTTCCTCACGGACCTGGCCCTCCGTCCCTCCCCCTGTTCCGCCTCCGCTCCACCGCCCTCCTGGTTTGTTCTGAGTTTGGAGCGTCTGGAAGCCGCCCCTTGGGGGGGGGGGGGCTCTGTCACGAATCCTGGCCATGAACTTCCATTCGCTCACCACCAGAGGTCACTCGCTCACTGCATGGACTCTTGCACTACACTACACTACTGGCACTTCACCATTGGACTACAGTTCCCATCATCCATTGCACTGACGACACACACAGCTGATTTCACTGATCACACAATCACACACGTATACAAAAGTATACAATTGTGCCTTGCACTTTAGGGACATAGGGACATATCTGGGCAATAAAATGAAGGTCATCAGTTCCAAACTCCAAGCAAATAATCGTCACCGAAAACACTTGCATATTTATCACCCTTTTCACTAATGCCACAGAGTTGTCTTATTAGAGCACTGACAAGTCCACTGAACATAAGAGTTCAAACGGCAGGCTGTGATAGCTTCCATCATGATCCGCTGCTGGAACATTTTCTACAGCACACTTTGATAAAAGGCTATTCTAAAGGGGGCTGAACTAGAAGCCCTGTGCTGCGCTGTGCCATGCCACATCTTTAAAATTCAAACACATTGTTTTCTATGAATGTATACACACTGGTGGTGACACTCTGACTGTCCGCAGCGACTCAGGACACTGTTCAAAATCTTGCCAGACCAGAGCAGTGTTAATCTCGTCAACGAAGACAACAACGAAAAATATTCGTTAACAAACCTTTTTCCTGTGACTAAGATGAGACGCTGACTAGCTAAAACTAATATCTGATGATAAAAACTATGACGAAGTTTATGCCGCGTCTTCGTTAACAAGACGAGACAGGACTAGAATATTATTTGAGGACTACCGGACATTCAAAATACATCCTATAGGCTAAATTGACTGTCTTGTCTTTCAAAATGTGCATCCCTGTCATTGGATTACAATCGGATGAGGGGCATTATATCTCGTCTCAGTATGGCAGCCGCAGTGGATGGATATGGTACCAAAATGCGAACTAGCGATCTGAAACAATGGCCTCAGCACCTGAAGGGTTAGGGATAGGGTGACCAAACATCCCGTTTTTCCGAGGAGCGTCTCGCTGCAGAACACAAGATCCAGGGTGTGTGGTTGGATCCAGATCCAACTCCTCCCACCTTACATATACTTAAACCTACCCATCTCCACCCCTGATCCCTAAACCCACCCATCTCCACCCCTAAACCTACCAATCTCCACCCCCTAGATGTGGATCCAACCATGCCCCCTGGATCTTGTGGGCTGCAGTGAGCCCTACTTGGTTTTTCCTGGGAGTCACAATTCGTTGTCGATTAACTTAAAGTTAGTGAAGGCACGATAGGCGGAATCGCGCTGATATAGAAGTGCTGTCTCTTGCACCATCCACTTCTTCAGTCTCATACAGCTCGCGATCAGTTCTCAGTGCTCAAATACACACATAGCAGTCCAAATGTCTATTGTGTAGAGTATATCGTGTAAATACAGTCGGTTATGGCTTAAGTGAATGTAAGCATGTGTGTGAAAACTGAATGTCTGCTTTACATGTATGCCTTCCGTCTTAAAGGGACAGCATTCCTAATTAAATACATATCTGTGTCATTAATGTTAAGCAACAAAAGATGTTAAATAAATGTTTACTTGTTAAGTAATCCTACTGTATCTGAAATTTTTTTTAATTTGTATCTCTACCAAAAAATGAAAATTTAAGTTTTTCCAAATTCAGTCCTTGATTCAAATTTCTCATAAGCTTAATTGATTGGTCTAAAGAGAGAAGAATTAATGACTATTTTTGTTTGAAGACTACATATAAAATAGGTACCAAAATAAATGTTGGTAACTGCAGTTTGACTAAAAGTAATGATTAAAAGTTATAATCATTAATCATTAAAAGACAAAAATGCAATGACTTTTCGTCAACTGAAACTAGACTAAAACTATGAAAGACTCAAATCACTAAACTGTGACTAAGACTATTAAGCATTTTCGTCTCAAGATAAAGACTGACTAAATCAAAAATTTAACACTGCCAAAATTAACACTGCGCCAGAGAGCACCACTCACACAGTTTTCCATTCCATATTTGTCCCAAATTATTGTTAATGTACATAATAACTTCATCCTAGGCTGGAAGATTGTGTAGTGTGCATCTTTCAGCACAGCTTTTGTCTTTCTGTGTCTTGATTAAAGTACAGTTAGGTCCATAAATATTGGGACATCGACACAATTCTAACATTTGTGGCTCTATACACCACCACAATGGATTTCAAATGAAACTAACAAGATGTGCTTTAACTGCAGACTGTCAGCTTTAATTTGAGGGTATTTGCATCCAAATCAGGTGAACGGTGTAGGAATTACAACAGTTTCCATATGTGCCTCCCACTTGTTAAAGGACCAAAAGTAATGGGACAATTGTCTTCTCAGCTGTTCCATGGCCAGGTGTGTGTTATTCCCTCATTATCCCAATTACAATGAGCAGATAAAAGGTCCAGAGTTCATTTCAAGTGTGCTATTTGCATTTGGAATCCAAAGAGCTGTCACTATCAGTGAAGCAAGCCATCATTGGGCTAAAAAAAACAAAACAAACCCATCAGAGAGATAGCAAAAACATTAGGCATAGCCAAAACAACTGTTTGGAACATTCTTAAAAAGAAGGAACGCACCGGTGAGCTCAGCAACACCAAAAGACCCGGAAGACCACGGAAAACAACTGTGGTGGATGACCGAAGAATTCTTTCCCTGGTGAAGAAAACACCCTTCACAACAGTTGGCCAGATCAAGAACACTCTCCAGGAGGTAGGTGTATGTGTGTCAAAGTCAACAATCAAGAGAAGACTTCACCAGAGTGAATACAGAGGGTTCACCACAAGATGTAAACCATTGGTGAGCCTCAAAAACAGGAAGGTCAGATTAGAGTTTGCCAAACGACATCTAAAAAAGCCTTCACAGTTCTGGAACAACATCCTACGGACAGATGAGACCAAGATCAACTTGTACCAGAGTGATGGGAAAAGAAGAGTATGGAGAAGGAAAGGAACTGCTCATGATCCTAAGCATACCACCTCATCAGTGAAGCATGGTGGTGGTAGTGTCATGGCGTGGGCATGTATGGCTGCCAGTGGAACTGGTTCTCTTGTATTTATTGATGATGTGACTGCTGACAAAAGCAGCAGGATGAATTCTGAAGTGTTTCGGGCAATATTATCTGCTCATATTCAGCCAAATGCTTCAGAACTCACTGGACGGCGCTTCACAGTGCAGATGGACAATGACCCAAAGCATACTGCAAAAGCAACCAAAGAGTTTTTGAAGGGAAAGAAGTGGACTGTTATGCAATGGCCAAGTCAATCACCTGACCTGAATCCGATTGAGCATGCATTTCACTTGCTGAAGACAAAACTGAAGGGAAAATGCCCCAAGAACAAGCAGGAACTGAAGACGGTTGCAGTAGAGGCCTGGCAGAGCATCACCAGGGATGAAACCCAGCGTCTGGTGATGTCTATGCGTTCCAGACTTCAGGCTGTAATTGACTGCAAAGGATTTGCAACCAAGTATTAAAAAGTGAAAGTTTGATTTATGATTATTATTCTGTCCCATTACTTTTGGTCCCTTAACAAGTGGGAGGCACATATGCAAACTGTTGTAATTCCTACACCGTTCACCTGATTTGGATGTAAATACCCTCAAATTAAAGCTGACAGTCTGCAGTTAAAGCACATTAATTTCATTTGAAATCCATTGTGGTGGTGTATAGAGCCAAAAATGTTAGAATTGTGTCGATGTCCCAATATTTATGGACCTGACTGTATGTATGCTTTATAGAGAGCTATAACAATGTAGATTGTGTTTTCGCTTTCCATTTGCTTCGTTGTCATAGACATGGTGTGACACGGCGCTTCTCGCATGTGATCCTCTTACTTCTGCTTGTAACACTGGGCATGTTTTTGCTGTAACAGCAAAACCAACTCTGAATGTCAAATGATTAATTGCAACCAAAACAAACATTTATGTTTACATATGTGTGGGTACTGTGTATATTTATTATGTAAATGCACACACATACATGTACATATTTTAAAAATATTTGCATGGATGTGTGTGCATTAATATATTCATAATAAATATGTCACTGCCTTCTGCTGGAGTGCCCATGACAGCCACCAGAGGGCACTCCTCTTGGATTATTCACAAATGTTTGTGGACTTCATTTCCCATCACCCCTTGCTTGGTCTTTCAGGTCTCATTGTCCCAAGCTGTGTGTCATTAGTCTCATTAGTTACCCTATATATACCTTTGTTCTGTGAGCCTTTGTTGCTGGAGTATTGTTTTCTGTTTCACTGTTTTTGCTGGTGTTTGCTTTGTGGATTACTTTGTGTTTTTGCCCGTTGTCTTGTTTTTTGGATGTTTGTTTTTGAAAGAATAAAGCTGTACTTGGATCTGCTATTTTGTCCCAGAGATTCCGTGACATAATATTTCAGCCACACTACAGATTCAGCAGCATGAAGGACAGGATTCAGCTCCCTGAGAGACAAGTCTCCAAAGTCTGGCTGTACTTCGCCAGCAGGGAGTGGAGGTGTGGACCTTCACCCAGAGGTTCTGGGCAAAGGTGGAGAGGCTGGGTTGCCAGAATGCGGACCTTAAGGACAACTTTTGTCTGGACGAACCCCTACCACCTTGGGAGATGGAACTGGTGAAATCTTTAAATTTCTGGAATTTCTCCAGGTATTTGCAGATCCGCAAAGAGGGGAAGGTAATTCACCACCAGAGTGTATCAGCAGGGGCTGTCCCATCCCCACGTCCCTCGTCTAGTCAAGCCTAGGACCCTTCATCAGTTCCCACATTGAAGCGGAGGTTGAGGAGGAGGAAGGCAGCTAGTTCTACACCAGTAGTTCCTAAGTCCACTCCTTTGGTTTCAAGTACGGTGGTCCTGGAGGACCCAACTTCAGTGGTCTCAAGTCCGGTGGTCCTGGAGGACCTGACTCCGGTGATCCCAAGTCTGGTGGTCCTGGAGGACCCAACTCCTGTGGTCCCAAGTCTGGTGGTCCCAGACGTTACTGAGCAGCCCACTCTCCTTGTCTCACCCATGATCCTTGCCCTGCCAGCTCCAACCAGTCTCCTCGCTTTGCCGGCTCCAACCAAGCTCCTTGCCCTACCGGCTCCACCTATGCTTCCTGCTTGGTTGGCCCAGGAGTCCGCCTTCGAGTCCACTCAAGAGCCTGCTCCAGTCCAGGAGCTCTCAGACTCCACTCCAGAGCCCACTTCAGTCCGAGAGCCCTCAGAGTCCACTTCAGAGCCCACTCCAGTCCAGGAGCCCTCGGAGTCCACTTGTGAACCTGCTGCAGTCCGGGAGTCCTCAAAGTCCATTCCAGAGCCCACCCCAGTCCGAGAGCCCTCGGAGTCCACTCCAGAGCCCGCTCCAGTCCAGGATCCCTCAGAGTCCACTCTACCCGCTCTAGTCTGGGAGTCCTGAAAGTCCATTCCAGAACCTGCTACAGTCCGGGAGTCCTCAAAGTCCATTCCAGAATCCAGTCCGGGAACCCTCAGAGTCCACTCAAGAGTCTGCTCGAGTCTCGGAGCAATCAGAGTCCACTCTAGTCTATGAGTGCATTCACTCAGTCTGCCCCGTCATGGCTAAGGAGACTATTGCTGAACTGTCTGCCTGTCCTGTTATGGTCAAGGAAACTGTTGCTGAACTGTCTGTCTGTCCTGTTATGGCCAGCAAGGCTATTACTAACCTCTCTGTGCTCTTCATTGCAGTCCTGCCTGAGCCATCAGGTGGGTCATCTGCCTTGTCAACTCCGCTGAGGTGGCCGTCGGCTCTGCCCTTGCTGCCTGCCAAGCTCGAAAAGTATTGTCCCTCCTCTCCCGCCCTGGCTGGCCAAAACCTAGCTGGTCTATCCCTCCGACTCTGCCCTGGTGGTCCGCTGGGGTTTCTGTTTGGCCAGACCCTCACTGGTTTGTCCTGCATCCACCCCCCATCGCCCCCCCCCCCCCCCCCCCCCCCGGGCTCCTGCTCTGCCGGCTCCGCCCTGGCCTCTTGCTCTTCCTTGCCTCCTGGCTTGCTGGCTCTGTCCTGGCTTCCTTGTTTACCTCTTGCTCCAGGTCGTCTTCCACCACACGGGCTTGGCCCACCATCCCTCCCCCTGGTCGACCTCCGTTCCACCTCCCTCCTGGAATTCTTTGACTTTTCTTGGAGCGTCTGGAATCCGTTCCTTAGATGGGGGTTATGTCACAGCCTTCTGCTGGAGTGCTCATGACAGCCACCAGAGGGCACTCCTCTTGGATTATTACCAAATGCTTGTGGACTTAATTTCCCATCTCCCCTTGCTCGGTCTATCAGGTCTCATTGTCGCAAGCTGTGTGTCATTATTCTCATTAGTTACCCTATACATACCTTTGTTCTGTGAGCCTTTGTTGCTGCAGTATTGTTCTCTGTTTCACTGTTTTGCTGGTGTTTTCTTTGTGGATTATCTTGTGTCTTTACCCTTTGTCTTGTTTTTTGGATCTTTGTTTTGAAAGAATAAAGCTGCACTTAGATCTGCTGTTTTGTCCCATAGATTCCGTGACAAAATATACACAGTACATACAAATGTATTATGTAAACAGACTTTTATTTTGGATACGATTAATTGTGATTAATCGTTGGATATAGGATATAATTGGGTGCTTTAATGTCACTGGCCAGTGAATTTCACTAATTTATTATAGCTTTGGTATTATTCAGAGAATGTTGTTTCCCATGGTATCAGCTACTGATACAATGTCGAGTGAAACAAAATTTAAATTAAAAGGGAACTACATGATCAATCATTTTCTCCGGTCAGTTTACAGTACATAATTTTTCAGATTTTCAGTGAAGTCTCAGATATTGAACTCCATCATGGAAACTGCATACCTTGGTCTTTTGTCATGGTGATGTTTCTGTTTCTTTTGCTTACTTTTGGTGTCAAGTCTGGATGTATGAAATCCAAAGAGCATCACAGCTTGCATCCAAGTAACATATATGCTTGTCATAGTCCTGTTGTGGTCAGATGGATTACTCTATTACCAAATAGAACTGCAGCTGCTTTATTTTTTAATGTTCCTACTAAATGTATTTTCGTTCATCTTCAAAAATTGTGAAAGCGTTATACAAAAGTTATGTGATTTTTTTTTTCTGAATTAGATTTTTTTCTGAATTTGAATTTGAAGTCTCTGAATTTGAAACTGTAAAAAAATCAGTTCTGATTGAGTTCTGATTGCTGAAACTAGTGTGTATGCAGTTGTGGTGGTTGATATAACTGAACTAAACTGGTTATACATCCATTCATCTATGAGGATGACAAACATTTTCCCCATGAACATACAGTAGTTTACATGTAATCTTTTACATGGTTTTTCAGACCAGTTTCGAGGATAAAGCAGGGCTACTGGAGCAACATTTCTCTGTTTTTAACAGGATTTTACTACATTTTACTACATATTCTGTTCTAACTTTGGTTACCACACAAGTCATTCATTTTAGACACCTTGGTGTCATTGATTATTGTTAAATGATAATTGTCTCAGCACTTCCTGCCTCAACCTGGACTTGGAACTACCTCGTGTGCACCCCAGAGCACACAATTTATTGTTTCTTGTTGCAAACTATGCTCCATCTAGTTCTTGTGGCCAACATCTCTGCACCATCTCTCTCAATCAGTACATGATCTTACTGAGTCCATGCCCTCACTTGATGATAATGGCCACGTCTGTGTTTTCTATAGGAAGAGCATTCTCCACTATTTCTATGTTTTCTTTCTTTGGCAATGGGTGACAATTCAGGGCATTATCATTTCCATTTTTTTCCTTGCCATGCAGATGATATTGTACTCTTACACTTACAGTGGTACTGCTCATCCTTGAATTCTAATAATAGCCTTAATTAACAAAAAAAGGACAGTAAGAATTTGTGTGTTAGTCCAGTAAACAGGTGTGGGTCAATCAACGGCGAACGTAATCCAACAGGGACCAAGAGAGATAATCCAGGTACACAGCAATAGTCTTTAATACAGTTGCTTTAATAGGAATCTATGGTGTTTTATTTTTATATTTGTTCATTCAATTTCTTGAATGCTCCAGCTAAATACACGTAGCCTACCTGAAAATAAAACACTGTTTATTTTATTTGTATATTATGTGTATTTGTAATGTGTATCTTTGATCTAATTTTTAATAACAAAGATAAAATAATGACAAAGATATTTATCTTCACCCACTTTAGCCTAAATATCCACAATACTTTTTTTTATATGTTGTTACCTTGAAAGGCTTTATCTTTATATTAGGGAAATTAGTTAATCTGTAATGCTCAAACAACTAGCAAAATAAAAAAAACCAACACGACAAAGAATCGTGATAAAATCAAGAATTGTTATATTTCCAAAAAAAATAAACAATCGTGACATGATATTTTGCCATAGTGGCCACCCCTAGCCGAGGGGGACGAAATCCATCACCCAGCCTAATGGTTTCACTTTATTAAAAACAAAAACTCATAAATCAAAAGCAACAGTGAGTAAAGTCTTCACCCGAGGTGCGGCAATAATTCTGTTACAAGCATTCCATTATTTAGTAAGGGGTGGTTACAAAGTTTCTCCCCAGCAAAGCATCCAATAAAACATTCCCTTATTGGGTACACAAAAGTTACATTCAAAATGAAGTCACACTCTTTCCCCTGCAGATTTTCAGTTGGTTTATGGTTGTCATGATTATGTAAGCTTAAGCAGAATTGCTACACACACACACATACCTACTTACATACAACCTCCCTACTACAGGTCCTTTTCAAAAAATTAGCATATTGTGATAAAGTTCATTATTTTCTGTAATGTACTGATAAACATTAGACTTTCATATATTTTAGATTCATTACAACACAACTGAAGTAGTTCAAGCCTTTTATTGTTTTAATATTGATGATTTTGGCATACAGCTCATGAAAACCCAAAATTCCTATCTCAAATGGATGGATTGTAGCCTTATAGGTAAGTAATAATATTTTGTAACTGATACGGAACTTAATAGGTAGCCAGTGCAGAGACCTCAAAATTGGGGTAATATGATCATATTTTCTTAGTGGCTTATCAATTTGAGCCCGATTGAGACCCAGAGAATATTAGTGAAGAGGGTTACACAACCTGTGCAAGCACGGCTCTTAATAGTATGTTTTTTGTTTGTTGTTGTCTCATACTAATACTACTCATACTCTGTTATTTGTAAATGCTACTGCTTCTGTTAGCTTTTTATATACGGTTTTACCCTGATTAAAGCTTTAATACAGTACGGCAACTGCACACTTGTCCATCTATAACGCTTCTCATAGCTATTTGAAAATAAGTGTATAAATGGAATAGTTCATTGTTGGAGGTTAAGGCAAGAAGGGATATGTATGGTGCTACTGGGCATGCGCACATCATTACAGCGTAATTTTTGTCACACTGTACAACAATAATTACAATTTTTTCATTGTTGTAAGGGGTAGGTTTAGGGTTGGGTTAGGTGTAGACGTTAATAAAACACAGTCTAATAGGTAGAAAATTTATTTCATTGTTCATTCCAGTTGGAGCTGTATCCCTTCTAGTCACAATCATTATTGGAGCTGAGCTGATGATCTGAATGAGAGAGAGAGAGATGCCGAGCATGTGCAGAGCAGGGCAACACCAGGAACAGGATTGAGAACCGAACTGCTGCTTTAGAACATTGATTTTGAAACTTGTGAATCCATTAGAATCATTACAAGAGAGAATGACGATTCATATGAATAGATTTTACGTACACCCAGTTTTCTCTTCCTCTTCTCTAAAGCAGCACAATCTGGCCTCGCCGCCTTTGTTACATGTTCCCGAGTGCAAGGTTCATCTGGGTTCATGACGTAACGAACCCCGGAAGTAGCTCGTTGTAGTCCCAACGAGCCGTTTTTGTAGGCATTTAACTGCCAGAATTTTAAAAGAATTTTAAAAGAAAATATCTATAACAGTGAGTCCTGTCTAAACGTGTGCATTTTCTTGACTTAATGTATATTACATAAAACCTGTGTTACACTGCCGTCTTGTGTAAAAGAGCTGGCCCTAACCCATCCCCATGTGAGGTTTCATACAATCCCCTTCGTTTGAGGGTCATAGTGAACGGGTCATAGACTCATGCTGACTAATTAATTTCTTTTGACTGCTTAAATACATCCTCTTGTTCAACACTCCATTTCCACTTAGCCTCTTTACCCAACAGCTTGTGAACAAGACTTTGGACAAATTTTGGCAGAACCTTCAGCTCTGTGAGACAGGGGAAGGTATGCGTGCATTCTGTTTCATTCTTGCCCTGGATGCAAACCCGCAGTGTCCACTTTGTGTCCTGTTTCATTCCCATGAATGTGCTTCTCGCTTTAGTCGTAGTCCTGCCCTTTGCAGTCTTGGCAGTACTGTGGCAAGAGTCTGGAGGTGCTCATGGTCCTATCGGCCAGGTCAACATGCAGTCACTACATAGTCTAACTAATTTGTTAGGCTTTAGTATGGGTACTATGGGTACTGCTCATTCTGAGTTGTTCACTGGTTTTACTATTGCAGTTCGTTCTGAATTATGTGTTGTGAGCAACTTATGCTCCTCACTTCATCCGTGAGTCTCTTTGCTGTTTCCTTTGTATGAGATGTATGAGAACACTTTCCTTGTTTGTCTGTCTTGTGCACTGAACCCCCTTTTGCAGCCTCCCCTGTTGACAATTTTGATATGCATACCTTCAGCATGTGTCTTTTTTTGACACGTGCCATTTTTTTCCTTATTGAATGATACCCTCACTTCTACTGGTCACACCCACATCTGTAACATGCTGTTTGTAAATCCCCTCTTTACTTATAGCTCAGGACTGGTTGTACCACCATTTGTGCACCTTCATGGCACATAGAACATCTGCATGTTGGGCCTGCAAATCCCTCACATTTTTGTTTGCTGTCTCCATTGTTCTGTTTCTCACTGTAAATTTGTGCTTAATGTGGTCATTGCTTATTATACAGACTAGTCTCTCTCAGTGCATCTTTATTGATTTGTCTCAATAATTGCCGCTCTGTTTTAATTTCTTTAGCATCTTTTTTTTTTTTCTTGGACCTAACATTTATCATTATACTCTACATCTTAATTCTAACTTTACCTACATTTCACTGCTGGTTATACTCTGTATAATTGTGTATGTGAGAAATAAAAACTCTTGAATCTTGAATCTTAACTGAACAAACTTGATTTCCATCTTGCTACAACCCTAATATTTATTTGACTGACCGTTGAATACCATTATCCTGCCTACCATGCTAGCCATCTTCTTTCCCTTGCTTAACAGTTTGACTTCACTGTTTTCACACATTAAACTTAATCTTTCTGCTTTATCGACTTCAGTCTCTCTCTCTCTCTCTCTCTCTCTCTCTCTCTCAGTCAGGATGTGAAGCTATTCCTGTGAAGTTGAGAGGCTATCCCTTGCAAAAATATAGTGAAAAAAGAGGAAGAAAAAAATTATTGTGGTAAACTTATGTGAACTTTGCCACAAATTTATATTTTCACATGCAAATGAGCTTTGTGGCTAAAAGTTTGTATCAAATTTGCGGCAGACAGTTGTGGCAAGCCTGTGGTGAACATGAGTGCAGTACAGATGCTTCTACTTTTTGGTGCAAATTTAAGGTATCTTTTTGTCATTGTTTTATATATCCAAGCCTTCAGTTATCTCTTGACATGAATGCATATTCTAATACAGTTCAAATCTCAACTCAAAATCAAACACTGTGTGTAGTATTTCTAAAAATATTTATCAACATGACAACTAAATTTAGATATTTGAAGATATTTGCTCAAACAAATTCAACTTATCAATATATATATATATATATATATATATAATACATATTATTATATATTATAAATATTTAAATCAATATTAAAAATTATGAATATTTAAATAAAAAAAAACAATGTTATTTTACCCTAAACCGTTAAATTATATAAATTCATCCATTTACTTGTTTTCTGTTCACTTATCCTATTAAGCATGACTACTCCCCTACAGGTATAAGTTCACTTCTTTGTTGAAATCTGCATCTTTCATTTTCAGATGATCTGAAAATGAATTGAAAAAGAGAGTGAAACTAAACTGTATCATGGGGTGACACAGAACATTAAGCATGTGTTATTCATTTCATTGCTCAGACTTTATTAATTTTAACGTAAATGCTGTTGATGTCTTGCCATACAGATCACATGATTCTTAAAGTCCCTCCATGAGTTTGTGAATGGTGAAGCCTGGGCCTTCATGCTGGAACCACTCAAGAGTTGTTACAAGCCATGTTTTTAAGACTGCCAATGACTTCAGTATCAGGGGCAGGCTTCATTCTCTTTCAGGATCAACTGGTAAATAAATGAGTTTCTAAACAATCTATATATACAGCTGATATGGAATATGAGCATGGATATTCATCTAATCACATCTAACATCATCAGCAGGCTGCATATTTACAGACATTGAAATGAAAACCTCACTACTTCCTCAAAGTAAATATAAAGTATAGGAAAGAAAAATGGACACAGATTAAGTAAGATTCAAGTGTTAACTGATTGATTCAGTCATGGTCAAAAATATTGGCACCTTTGGTAAATATGATCAAAGAAGGCTGTGACAATAAATTTGTATTGTTTATCCTTTTGATATTTTTTTTTTTATCACAAAAAATCTAACATTTCAGCAAGTAAAACAAATGAAAGTGGAGGGGGGATCACATTATGAAATAAAAGTTTTCTGTTCATGTTGGCTACATTTATTGAAACCCCTAGAAATTATTATAAGTAAAATATATATGAAGTATATTCCCAATCGTATTTTCCCTTTTTAGCACACCACGGTGACTACATCAGGACAATGAAGTCACATGTTATAAAAATAAACATCATTATCAACAAAATCATTCAAAATTTGTCACACATCCCAGTTCCCTGACCTAAACGTAAGAGTAGAGTGTATCAACATGTACTTGGGAACTGAAGGATCTGGAGTGGTCTCTGATCTTTTGTCAGGTGTTCTGCTAACACATCAGGCATTATGGGAAAAGACTCTGTTGTTATCTTGGAAAAAGGATGTTGAAAAAAATATTAAATAAAAGGGTTAATTGTGGCCAGTGTCTATTAGAGAAAGAAAAAAAAAACATTTATTTTATAATAAGATTTCTTCCCATTTCCATTTGTTTTACTTCAATGACAGGTTAGGTTTTGTGAATTATTTAAATAAAAGATCAATAGGATTAACAATGCAGATTTATTTTTACAGACTCCTTTGTTCATATTTACTGATTAACGATAGATAGATAGATAGATAGATAGATAGATAGATAGATAGATAGATAGATAGATAGATAGATAGATAGATAGATAGATAGATAGATAGATAGATAGATAGATAGATAGATAGATAGATAGATAGATAGATAGATAGATAAATAGAAAATCACTTACATGATTCATGTAGATCTGAAGAACTGTCACATTAGCAGAACTTCAGTCATATCTATTGACATGGCATAAATTTCATGCTATTTTCATATTTTTGTCATTTATATATTTTGTTATGAAGTGCCTCACTTCAGAGAAACTCACTGCTTTTAGGTTGCTGCAAATTTGCCGCAAATTACCAATAAGTTAGCCGCAATGAAATGTTTTTGCAAGGGACATGCTATTTACACTGTAAATAGTGTTACAGTCTAAATAGTGGTAGAGACTGTTTGCACCAAACAAACATAGCAACAAATAGCATCTTGTTTACATTAAGTACAAATAGTGACATAATATTCACATAAAGTGTAAATATAAGTAGTATGATATTTGTACTCAGGGCAAATAGTGTGCAAAGACAAATTAGCCATGGGTACTTAGACCTGGCTTCTACAACACATAGATCAGATTAACCTTACAAAGACCTTTTATAGACTGGATTGGTACAGTAAGAATAAATGGCTGTAAATTTAACCTTGAATTTAACAGTTCTATGATTACATTTAATGCATTTTTTTCCTTTTCCTGCAGAGTGCAAGTTGTCCTGCCATAAGAAATGTGAGGTAAAGGTAAATCATGGATTTTTTACCCTTTTCTTTCTCTTTCTTTCTTTCTTCACAGAGGTCACAGAAGGATAACTTTGTATTCTGTATCTAGCTTTGTTTCATACTAGATTTTGAAATGAAGGATTTTCTTTATGCTTTTTATTTCAATGATCTTCACTGTGTGTACATGTGTGTCAGAATCACACTTGAAGAAATGAGGCCCAATTTTAACAATCTAAAAGCATGGTCTAAAGCACAAAGTGCAGGTGCACTTAGGGCATGTCCGAATCCTCTTTTGCTAGTTTTACTACGGGAAGAATGGCCGGCGCGCCTGGCACATGGTGTAAAAGGGTTGTCCCTATTCTCTTAATGAGTAATGTGTGTGTTTTAGGCATAACATGCAATAAACCAATCAAAGTCTCATCTCGCATTCCCTTTAAGTGCCAGTTGCGCTCGCGCCATGGCGGATTCACTATTTACACGGTGGAATTTGCAAGTGCAATAACTGAACGCGTCTCCAGAGAGGAAACGGAGCTGCTTGTGCGTGAACAAATAGGTAGCCTAATTCTGATACATGTAATGACTATCCATTATGACATGTAGGAATTTCTATATTTATGTAGCCTACACCAATGTTTCCCAACCACGTTCCTGGTCACCTGATTCAAATCATCAGCTCATTAGTAGAGACTCCAAGATCTGAAATGGGCGTGTCAGACAAAGGAAAAATGCTAAATATGCAGTGCTGGGGGGCCTCCAGCAACGTTGTTGGGAACCACTGACCTGCACAATAATAATCTTTTACATTGTAATAATTGTAGTAATTGTAGTTTTTAATAATTGGCATGTTTGTGTGCTGCTGCGCATCCCTATGTGTGTAATAAACAGAGTGCACCGCGATGTGGACCTGTCTATAGGCTCATATTACTAACATGCATTTTAAATAACAAAAAATACTGTTCCATTGACTTTAGACCAAGTTTTAGTTTATCAATGGTGCAGTCTATTTCAGTTGCCTCAAAATAGCAATGGGCCAACAATGCACCTGAACACACCTCATTTTCAGACCAGCACGCCCATGAGCGCACAAATGGGTGCAAATGCATTTGCTATTTAAACAACTTGGCACAGGACGTGAAACTGATAACTGCATCAGGCTGAAACTAGCAAGAATTTTTTGCGTTGCGCCTGGCGCCGCATTGCACCAGATGTATGATAGGGTCCATGGTCTGTTTTTACTGGAGCAGGGTTAGCACAACTTTAGCAGGGTTAATTGCAATACACTGACACTGAGACATATCTCATTGCTTGTTTTGTTTTGTTTTTTGAGTTATAAAATCATTCTCTTTTTATGATGGTTTTTATGAGCGTTTTTTTACAACTGTCACTGTGTCTTTCAGTCTTGACTTTTTTTTTATTTGATTTGTAATTTCATTCAGCTGTGTTGCCATTTGCACTGTGTACTTAGGTTCCCTCTGTTTCAGTTCAGATGGCCTGGCCTCGTCAGTGTTACGTGTTTGAGTTACCTGTGTGATCTATTAAAGACTTTTGTAATCGGAATCTTCATCTTTGTGCATTTGCATACAGTGGTTGTGACAGAAAGCTGGACCCAGAAGTGATTGACAGTGGTGGTTTATGTGTGCTTTTTGGGGGGGCTTTGTGTTTTTTCTTTGCCCATGTACTATGGGCATACCCACCGTTAAATTATTGTACCTTGAGCAGGGAAATCACTCAACTGAGGTACATGTGGATGAATTCCTCAACCTCCCTGTTGAAAACCCTTGTTAAAACCCTTGTTAAGTATGTTTTGAAGCATGGCTACTGGTTTAAGCTGGTCGAGGGCTGGACATGAGCTGGTTTAAGCTGGTCCTTATCTGGTCATGAACTGGTTTAAGCTGGGCCTTAGCTGGTCATGTGCTAGTACTAAGCTGGTTCTAAGCAACTAGCTACTGCTCAGGACCAACTTAGGACCAGCACATGACCAGCCCTCGACCAGCTTAAACCAGCTCAAACCAAAACATACCTAACCAGCATATGCTGTTTTTTTCAACGGAGCTAACCCACCCTTCCCGGATGACTGCTTCTGCTCATTTTTGATTGCTGGACTCAATAACGCCATAAGGCCCAGTTGTCTGGGGAATCTTTGAGGAAGCTTTGCTGAATTTGTGGAGTGGGTGCTGGTCTCATATGAATCATTGCTCACCATCGAACCTGACGATGACAACACCAGCACCACCCCCAACCCAGTGCCAAACCAGAAACCATCAGACTGCGAGCAGCAGCATCATCAGGCCACCTCAGACAGAAAACCTGACTTTGCTGCGATGTATGAGCCAGCACCAACAGGAGTGATGGAGCAGAATAGCACCTCAGAGCTGGAGTTACTCGTGTCTTGCCAGGTGTGTGAGCTCGCTGCATCATCCATCACTGTGGGAGTTCATGTGGTTTACTTGGGAATGGAAGTGAGCCCCGACCAGACTCCTGCCACTGACCTTACGTTTCTGGCTACTCTGTTTTGTTGTTTTGATTTCGGAGAGGATGATTGCCTGTCCCCATTACAACACCCAAATCAGACTGCTCCTCTTCTGTCTCACTGGTCCTTCCCAGCCTCCCTCTCCCACCTCCTCTCCAAATCTCTAACAGTGTCTACCCAAATCATATTGTTTTGTGCTAGTCCCTCTGTTCCTCCTCAGTCTCTTCTCTAGCCCTCAGCCACTCCTGCAACCCAGTACTCGCTGTCTCCCATTAGCCCCTTAGCACTTCCTCTATTCCTCTAAGTGGCACGGCAATACTTTGGACCTGCTGCAAGGCAGCTCCTCCTGGCCGTGGGGATCCTTTGGCTCTGTCTCCGACCTCAGATTGCATCACTTCACCTAGGCCCGTCTCCCTGACTCCTCCTTCACTTCTTCCTCCCTTGACTCCAGCAGTGACCATCAGGCTTTCAGTTCAGACCACCAGCTCCATCTGGGTCAGACATCACCACGTCCACTGTTCTCTGGCCTTCCACCCCTTTGGCTCCATTTGGCTCCACCCTCCCTCAGGCTTTGACTCAGTTGCTCCATCTCCACTTCAGTCCTCCAGTACCCTACTTCCATCTCAAGGAGTCATTGCTGTGGTTCTTTTGCAGCCTCTGGAACATTTAGTGTTACTCTGTTCCTTAAGCTTCCTGTCTGTGCTGAGAGTGGGACACCATTCTAGCTGTGGCCTGGTTCACCATCCAGCCGTTCCAGTACAAAGCTGCTCCACCCTGGACATTCATTTGTTCCATCCCTCTCCCGGATTCCCATCCTCCACCTCAGTTTGGATTTCAATTTCTGTGTTTGTCATGATTGTTACCTATTTTATGTAATTTCATCATTTTCATCTTCATGCATTTGTATAGAGTGGTTGTGACAGCAAATAGTTGGGACGGGGGCATGTTTACCATGGTGTAGCATCTCCTCTTCTTTTCAAAACAGTTTGAAGATGTCTGGCCATTGAGGTTATGAGTTTCTGGAGTTTTGGTGATGGAATTTGGTCCCATTCTTGCCTGATATAGGTTTCCAGCTGCTGAAGAGTTTGTGGTCGTCTTTGACATATTTTCCCTTTAATAATGCGCCAAATGTTCTCTATAGGTGAAAGATCTGGACTGCAGGCAGGCCAATTCAGCATCCGGACTCTTCTACTACGAAGCCATGCTGTTGTAATAGCTGCAGTATGTGATTTTGCATTGTCCTGCTGAAATACACAAGGCCTTCCCTGAAATAGATGTCGTCTGGAGGGGAGCGTATGTTGCTATAAAACCTTTATATACCTTTGAGCATTCATAGTGCCTTTCAAAACATGCAAGCTGCCCATAGCGTATGCACTTATGCACCCCCATACCATCAGAGATGCTGGCTTTTGAACTGAACACTAATAACACACTGGAAGGTCTCCCTCCTCTTTAGCACTTTGAAACAGTCTATTTTAAATGAGCCTTGGCCCACGGGACATGACGGCGCTTCTGGACCATGTTCACATGTGGCTTCCTTTTTGCATGATAGAGCTTTATTTGGCATCTGCAGATGGCACGGCGGATGGTGTTTACCGACAATGGTTTCTGGACGTATTCCTGGGCCCATTTACTAATGTCAATGACAGAATCATGCCGATGAGTGATGCAGTGTCGTCTGAAGCTCCAAAGACCACAAGCATCCAATAACGGTCTTCGGCCTTGTCCCTTAAGCACAGAGATTTCTCCAGTTTCTCTGAATCTTTTGATGATGTTATGCACTGTAGATGATGAGATTTGCATAGCCTTTACAATTTGACGTTGAGGAACATTGTTTTTAAAGTATTCCACAATCTTTTTATGCACTTTTTCACAGATTGGAGAGTCTCTACCCATCTTTACTTCTGAGAGACTCTGCCTCTCTAAGACATCCCTTTTATAGCTAATCATGTTACAGACTTGATATCAATTAACTTAATTAGTTTCTTAGTTTCTTAACTTAATTAGATGTTCTCCTAGCTAAATCGTTTCAAAATTTCATGATTTTTCAGCCCTTTGTTGCCCCTGTGCCAACTTTTTTTAAACCTGTAGCAGTCATCAAATTTGAAATGAGGTCATTTAGTGGATAAATTTGTAAAATTTCTCAGTTTAAACATTTGTTATGGTCTCTATGTTCTATTGTAAATATAATATTGGCTCATGTGATTTGAAAGACTTTTAGTTTTCATTTTATTCAAATTTAAAATATGAAAACAGATTTTCATTTTCATGGGTTGTATTTGAATTTATTTATTAAGAAAAGGTGAGAAGCTGAAATTCATTGTGTGCATGCTTTTTCTTATTTTTCTTTCTTTCTTTCTTTCTTTCTTTCTTTCTTTCTTTCTTTTCTTTTTTTTTTTGCAATAAATTTTTGCAAGTTTAAACAATGTTTATAAAAAAATTACCTCACTAGCAGACTAGCTGGTTTTAGTGTTGGCGAGTTGGTGATACTGAAGCCAGACTGCCCTTCTTAAGTATTTGGAAGGGAGGGGGGGGGGTTACAAGTTCTCTATCCATTAGGCCACGACTGCCCTAAATTTGGCATGAAATTGCAAAATTTAGGGCAGTGAATTTTGCTGTAAAATCATGAAATTTTGTGGAGTATTTTGCATGAAAATCAGTTTTGAGTCTGTCTGATAGCTGTTTGGGCAGCGCTTTAACATAAGGCCCTGTAGCATTTTAATTGAGGCCTTTAAGGCCTTTGAGGCCTGAGGCTCTTGGTTGTTTTCAGACATTATTAATCATAATGTATCCATCACCATCAGTCATGCGAACTATCCCCTGCTGTCCACATTAGATGTTGCCTGATTCTGTCAGTGATCTAACATGCTAGCATGTTAAAAAAAAAAAAAATAATAATAATAATCTTAATCTTAAGAATTATCTCGAAATGTAGGGCATGGCACTAGCAATGGCAAGGTCATTTATTCAGCTCCTAGCAAATGCATGAATTTATTATAAAACATGCACCTTGAATGCAATTAAAAGTTGCTTTGAATAAACATCTGCTAAATAAATCAATGTAATGTAAATGAAGAAGACAAATCAATAATAACAGGCACAGTTTATTTTCATTAGCAGACATGAATAATAATATATTTACAATAAAAGAGGAGTATGAAAAACATACTCACCAAAAAATGTACTTAAATGTCTTTGAAGGAATGTGCACTATGCAGTCAAATGTTCCATGCAATGAGAGGATGACTGTGAATGGGCAAATGAATGAGGACATCAATACCCCATTTAAATTGTACTACCCTACTTCTTGAAAACAGTCAAATCTATGAAGCAGCTATGTATTAACATTAGGTTAATTAAAAGCAAATCATTTCAAAACTTGTTTTGTCCTACAATATTATGTCTTTCAGAATTATGTATAAAGTATACAGTATGTCTAAAAGGTGCATTATGAATTAAGAACAATATTTGTAAATGGTTTGTTGCAGGCTTACACTAATATTACATGAAATTAAATTGCATATGCTGTTGTCACAAAATGGTTGAAAATACAAGTTTAGAGATTGGATCTAAATGCAGCAATATAGTTTTATTTACACAAACTGGAAACAGGAACTGAACAGAACAACCAGGTTACAAGTTATTCACATTTGCATGTAGTTAATCAAATACCTAATTTGATTTCTAGATGAGCTAACTTAAAATGGCTTTGATGCCATTATTCATTGGGGGACAGAAACATAGTGAAGGAAAATCAGATATAATTTTTGATATAGTACCTATTTGCATTTATTTTCTCCTTCAATGTATATCTGTTCATTTAACATTGTAGAGAGAATAGAAGAAAATACAGAAAATGTAACCATATCACTGATAGGTTTAGTGTAAATTTTGAGGTCTGAAAACTATCAACTCAATACTTCTCTTCAACTGCAAGATAAAAAATAATGTATAGATCTGTATAAGGTCAAACTGTATGAGGCCCCACTACAGTTCATTGTCACATGCACCACTGGGTATTACAAGGTTATAAATATTGGTCAGCAGGTGTTGTGTACAGATGAAGAGAGAGAAATACTCTTTACCTGACAAATTATTGTACATGGAAAATGGAAAAAAAATAATAATATGTATTTTTTTTTACATTAATTGCTAATATAGTATGTTATTTACTGTATTAATTAATATTTATTGCTTTTTCAAGAAATTGATTCAAATGGAGCAGACATTGTATCTGATTTTTTAAAAAAACTTGAAAGAAGAAAGCTTTTTTAAACTTCCAGAAAGGAAAAAAGTGTATGGAAACAGTGCTTTTTGTAGGACACCTGCTATTCGATTTTTTTAAAGAGCTAATCTGTCATTTACTCACTGTCGTGTCATTATAAACCTATATGCCATTATATTTCATGTTCATCAGATTACAGTGGAATACAAAAGGGGAATTTTTGAAGAATCACAGGTCTTCCATAAAAGTTGTCCGTACAATCCATCCTTTAAAGCCAAAGCTCATGTAATGTATTATGAGAGGAACAGATTGAATTTTAAGATAAAGATCTTGCCTTCTGCTGCACCTGCATTCAACATACTTGAACTAAATTGAGTTGGTTAAGACACACACACACACACACACAGTTGTGGATCAGTGAAGGGGAACAATTTAAACTCCCCTCTTCCTTTGCTTCCTGTCGCTCACTCAGTATTGTACCAATAAAGGCAACAAAAAATTTTTATGGATATACATGTCAGTAAATCCTAGGGCAGTGTTTTCAAACCAGGAGGATGGGCTGCATGTGTGGCTTCTGATGTAATAGTCAAACATGTCTCTGGTAGCAGGCTGGATGGTGAGTAAAGCAGGTGGTTAAAACCCGGCCAGCCTCTGCCTAGTAGTAGTGGGACAGGTAGCTTTTTAAGCAGACCAACATCCAGGGCCCAAGAATCTCATCCTGCAATGATGGTGATCACATTTTATGATTGGACCAGGCTGTTTAAGCGTCCCAAACTACCAAAATCGAAACGTGTCATGACCCAATGTCCATTCAGATGATTTTCTCGCTCAGATCTATATGTTGTGTGGTCAAGAATATAATCCACCTGCCTTGCTTGGGCCTCATGGGTATTCAAAACTGTGGGAACTGACTCTTTGCCTCTGGCATTTCCACTGCCTCCACTAATTCATTCGGGGATACTGATTCATGGGAATGAGCACATGAGCCTGCCTACTATCACTAAGGCAGAACAGATTCCATGTGCATTTCCTAGTCACTACCTGCTGAGAGAGAAGTTGTTACTCATCTTTCTGGTGGTTCACCATGGGTTATAACTCCCTCCAGGGATGATGCAGATTGTTCACAGGTGCTTCCTGTAATGCAGCTCCACCCTCAGACAGGTGTTCATGTTCTTGTGCTCAAAAGTATTTTTCTTGCCAGATTTTCTTTGGTAAAGACAACTATTACATGCCATCCACATGTGTAGTGACTTCCAGCAACAAAGGGACCTATAGTGACATCAAATTTATTTTGAATGAACTGGCAGCTTCCATTGATTTCAGAATTATAAAAGTTTATTATAATTTAAGAGCAAATTACAGACACAGAATGAAGACTGTGTCAGTGGAGCTCACATACCACCCATCTTAAAAAGACAAGAGAGGACTGAGAAGTTTCAGAGCAAATTCAATCTTCTATATGATTTTTCTGAAACCACATACATGGATTAATTGGTGTGTGGAAAAAAAAAACTGTTGGCGTTCTTAGTGAGTTTGATTTATGCATTGGTATTTCATGATGATGATTAAATGAGGCAATGAGCAGCTAAGCACTTCTGCAGTTCGTATTAAAACAACTTCCACTGCCTAATGTTCATTATTAGAGACAAGCAAGCTAATTACAGTATTTGTCAAACTTGAATATGTTAGAAATTTTTGGCACTATTTTAATACAGGGTTTTGTTTTAGTTGAGCTAATTAACATGCTAGATACTGTAGTTTTTATTATTATTGAATTAATTGTATTATTTTAGACTTGTGTGCTTTGAAAAACATTATTAGTCCATTATTTAATATCTTAAATGAAGTGAAGTGAAGTGACATATTGCCAAGTATGGTGACCCATACTCGGAATTCGTGCTCTGCATTTAACCCATCCAACGTGCACACACACAGCAGTGAACACACACACACCGTGAACACACACCCGGAGCAGTGGGCAGCCATTTATGCTGCGGCGCCCAGGGAGCAGTTGGGAGTTCGGTGCCTTGCTCAAGGGCACCTCAGTCGTGGTATTGAGGGTGGAGAGAGCGCTGGACATTCACTCCCCCCACCTACAATCCCTGCCGGCCCGAGACTCGAACCCGCAACCTTTAGATTACGAGTCCGACTCTCTGACCATTAGGCCACGACTTCCCCTTAAATATAATAGTTTTAATTAAAACTTTGGTGATCCACATTTTGTTTTTATTATTGTTGATGAAATAAAACACATCATTATAAAAATGTGTCTGTGTCATAGTTCAGCAACCGAGGTTAAACACAAAAAGAAGATGCAATATTTTGAAGAATGTTGGTAGCCAAAGAATTGACAGTAGCCATTGACTTCCATAGTTCCACCCACCCCTACACCCTCCATACTGTGGAACTCAATGTCAACTGTTTTAATTATTGACATTTTTTTAAATATCTTCTGTGGAATAACTTGATTGTGAGTAAATGATGGCAGAATTTTCATTATTGGGTGTGTTCATGTGTTCACATATTGTTAATCTCATTCATAAAATAAAGAACACACTACAAACAGCGTGTATGTTTTCCACACACCACAAACGGCATGTCAGTAAAAAAATAAAAAAATAAACTGTTTCTGTGTAGGTTTGTCTTGGCTTCAAGACTGCCTGCTGTGTCCAATAATTTCATTATTTGGACTTAATGGACAAATATGACTCCTGAAGCAAGTTCTGTGTAAAATCAATTGCCAGTCATTACCACAAGATGCACGCTGATTAGAAAAATATATAACTGGTAAATCAAAATTGCCAACACTGGTGACCTCTATATGTCACATTAATTAATACATTTAAAAAGTAAGTGAACCCTTCCTATTTATGTTTATATAAAATGTGCCAAAATGATCAAAATATCATTAAAAGTTTTTTTTTTTTTTTTTTTTTTTTTAAAGGGAATAACCTTGTTTATTTGTGTTGTGTGCAACACATATTATGTGCAGCAAATTGAGACTAATAAAAGCCACCACTTCACCCTGTACTCAGACCCTACATAGATGTCAATGTTCAGTATTAGAACCTAACAATGTACTGATTACAATTCTTTGTTATCTGAAGAACATTTTCATGATGGGGCAAGAAGCTCAGGTAAATCTAAAGGGATCAAATACTTTTCCTGCAACTATTTCTTGCAACCATTATGAAAAACATTAATATTTATTTAAGATTTTAGATTTGTGTTGTTGTTGTTGTTTGGATGTAGGCCAGCTACATCCAATAACAGGTCCAGTTAGTTCATGGTAAATGTTGAATTAGCTCTTGTATCTCCTTGTAAAATAAAAAAGTTTTATGTTTCACAATTTTATCAGACAAGGTAGAGGCAGGTTAGGGTTAGTTGTTAAAAAATATAACAGCCGCATTCGGTCTGAATTTTCCTCCTCTATCTCCGCCTCTTTATATTTGCAGGTAGCCACAGCCTGTGAATCTACAGCTACTACAACAACTACAACTACTACAACTAACTACAATCAGGTAAGATCAATCAGGTAAGAATCAAACAAACTGCCCAGAAGTCTAAAAAAAGTGTTGTTGTTGTTTTATTATTGTGCCCTTTGAGTTATAGCAAGGAATTTGAGTTACAGCAAGGAAAACTGGTGAAATTTGTCATGTGTTCACCAAATGTCCTATGGTAATATAAATACGTGGCAATAATCATTACAGACCACACCTAAAAACAATAGGTCATATATGCATAAATATTTATATTTATTAGATTTATGTGTGTACGGAAAATTACAGACGTTAAATTAGATTAAATTTAACATTAATTTTGGGTTAACATTAAATATTTAGATTAAATTGTGTGTGTGTGTGTGTGTGTGTGTTCTGTCGTCCTATATAACCAGGGATCCACAAAGTCTATAACCATAGTGACAAAGTCTCCCAATATGGACTCCAAGCGAAGGCCATCCAGGTATGTATGCTAATATACACAGATATCATATCCTGGAGATCTTTAGAGAAATAACTTAAAAACTATAAATAATGTTATCAGTGCATTAAATATTATTGAATGCTGGCTAGGAGATATTATTTGTGGTTGTGTGATCTGGCCATTTGTCTTTTGGCTAAACGGGATCACTTTATAGCAAATATTTCATAAGATTAATCAGTAAAAAGCAGTGTTTCTTTGTGTCTAAACTTGAGATGATTCCACACGTGTTTGCCATGTGTGCTTATGCAGTAATTAGCTATGTCTGATATGGTAACTCTTTTATTTAGTGTCTATCATTTGTTATTTCTGTTCCATCTAAGGACCCTAAGTCTGATGCAAAAAATGGAGGAAAATAATGAAGTGGACATGGTTTACATCACAGAGCGCATCATTGCTCTGTCCTTCCCTGGTGGAACAGAGGAGCATAAATACAGTGTGCACCTGAGGGAGGTGACCAGCATGCTCCGTTCTAAACACCAGCAGCACTATCTAGTAAGGATCCTCCAAAATTCAGAGCAGCTGACAGTCACAAAAGAATCCTTTAAAAATGTTCTAGTAGATTCTTTATGACTAATGAATTTCTTTGTATGACTATTAACTGATGTGACGTGATGTAATGATCACTTTCTGTGAGGATGCTAAATGATAGGGAATCTCTAGCTGTAAGAATTATTCTGTTTGGCTAACTTAGTTACTTAGTTTTAGACATAAACTTGAAATGAACCTAAACAAGAGACTCGCTAGAAGCAAGTTACAATAAATAAACCAGACAAAAGTCAACGTTACTTAAATACAAGGGAAATATCATTCAATCAGTCAACCAAAAGACACCTAGGCTTTGTAAAAGCACTAACAATTTACTTTCAATATACCATGAATAACTCCTACAGTTCATGTAATTACAGTGTACCAAGCTAAGAAAATACTGGTAATATAAGATAACTACATGGGGTGTAGGGTTAGGTTTAGGGGTAGGTTCAGGGTAAGTGCCTGGTTTTTACCTAGTTATTGTAATTACTATAATAACTATAGTATAATTACTATAATAACTATATAACATAGTATGTACATGAGTAACAGGACTGTAAAATAAAGTGCTACCAGTCCTTCTTCTTTCTGCAGCAATATTACGGACGTGTTAAATATCATTATTGTAATATATTTCTATATTTCGTAACAGTAACATTTTACAGCTACTTTCTGAAAACAAACCTAGAAAGAGACATGAGGATTTGGGGGCAAAAATTAAAGTTTCTTAGTGCATTCCAGGGAATTATTCATGGTTTTCATTTACTTACAGCAGAATACAAAGGAAACATGAAAATAATCAAGAGGAAAATAATGCAGCGGTTTGAAAATAACTATTCTATAGATATTGTTGTTACAGTATATCATCTCCTAACTTCTGAAAACAGAAAATAGATGAAAATGTACAGCCCATTCAATTAAAAATGACAGATAAGGATTATTTGTAGCACAGTCTTGTGATTTGAAATGATTTATGGCAGTCTTTTTGAGTGGAATTTCCCAAAACCGTAAGTTAAATTCCCATAATTTAAAACGCAGCAGGCTCGTTAGGAAAAAAAAGGTGGATACATTTATTTTAACACCATTAAACTATACACATCCATTTTAGAAACTTACATTATTTTCTTGCTCCATAAGAAAATAATGTATAAATAATGTAATAAGTCCTTTATTGAACGGGGTTGTCTTGCATATTTACTTCTCGGGTAATGTTAATACTATATGACCCTTTTGCTGAAGAAGAGAATGTATACAGGTTTGGAATCAAGATAAGTATAAGTAAAGAGGATGTTCTTCACAATGCGCAATTAATGTTTAAAGGTTTTTGTTTCCAATTTCAGCTGCTTAATCTCAGTGAACGGAGGCATGACATCACCAAGCAGAACCCAAGGGTGAGTTAGATCTATCTATCTATCTATCTATCTATCTATCTATCTATCTATCTATCTATCTATCTATCTATCTATCTATCTATCTATCTATCTATCTATCTATCTGTCTATCTGTCTGTCTGTCTGTCTGTCTATCTGTCTGTCTGTCTGTCTGTCTGTCTATGGATATAACAGTTCCTGTCAGCTTGTGGTCTTAAAGTTGATTTATGCATGTGTGCATTCATGACAGGTTCTGGATTTTGGTTGGCCCGATCATCATGCTCCTGCTCTAGACAAAATTTGCAGTATCTGTAAAGCCATGGACACCTGGCTTAATGCAGACCCTCACAATGTGGTGGTAATGCACAATAAGGTAATCATATCACATCTGGCCTTGGGCACCCAATCTCCACCTCCTTCACCTTGCATGACTGACCGGACTGACATGATGTCACTGTAAAAAAATCAGTTGCTGCCTTAAAGTTGAATAAAATTGGCATTTCAATTTAGATTATATTTAACTGACTTAAAAAAAGTTAAATCTCTTGTAACTTAAGTGTCTTATCATCTCAGTCATAAGAGAATTGTTTTCTAGACACCTGCTTTCTAGTAAAGTGTAATGGCCAGAGATTATATAAATCATTTGTATCTTATTCTGCATGTATGGCTCATGTGATTGGCTCAAAATATCCTGTGGTCCAAAGATCCAAGACAACATATTTCAAAAGTTGTAATTTGTGCCAGACAAGCAACCACCACTGAGATAATTGGAAATACCAGGTTGGAAAATGAATGTTGTCTGGATCAAATGAATAGTTCACCAAAATGAAAATCTTGCGTCATCAAATCTCACCCTCAATCTGTATGCCTTTCTGTCTTCTGCAGAACACAAAAGAAGATATTTTGTGGTCCAAATAAACAAAAGTGGACCCAATTCACACAATTAGGGGGAAAAAAGATGCATGCATTTCAAAACTAGCCAGCATTAAGAAATAGGATGTGATAAACAAATGAATGAACTGAAATCTCAAAATGACAGTAACTGCTTTGTTTTCATTTTGCATGGTCTTCTTGATAATTTGGTAATTTGGCAACATTTCTTGCAGGGAAATTGGGGGAGAACTGGTGTTGTGGTGGGTGCCTATATGCACTACAGTAACTTATCTACCAGGTAGGATATGTCTATTTGAAACATTTGAGGGGTGAGAACCAGAAAGGCGTAAGTGACATTTGACCAACTTTACAGGAGAGCCAAAACAATAATTTTACCATAGTTTGAGCTGACTTTGTGTACTGATTTCAATTGTTTATAATGCAAATTTGTACACTCATAGATTACAGTACTTTTGCCAGTAGAAAGAGCTCATTAAGAGCTTGCATTTGATATATAAAGTATATCTCCATTTCACCAAAAATATCACTTATGCCCTTCTGGTTCTCACCCCTCGCATTGTGGTGTATTTAGGATACAGTAGAAAGGATCATGTATTTGTGTAGTGTGTTTATGTTTTGCATTCATATTTTCAGTGCTGACCAGGCATTGGACAGGTTTGCCATGAAGCGTTTTTATGAAGATAAAGCCATGCCCATGGGCCAGCCTTCCCAGAGGAGGTCAGCAATGCACCACACATGACTATGGGACTGCAAAATAGCCATGCAGACTTCAAATACTGATCCTGGAATCAGTGTGCTTGCAAAACCACACTAAAAATTATTGTTTTGTTTTGTTTTGTTTTGTTTTGTGAGACATAAGTAATTTTGCTTTAGATATCTGTGAATCACACCTTTTCTTGCTGCAAATTTTGAAATGAGTCAATGCGTTTGCAGGTCGGGGTTTGAACCAGCAGGTGCTACTAAAGTACATGTGATAAAACTTCAATTACAGTAAAACATAAAAAGATATCCCTAATAATTAGTTAAAACTAGTGATGTTAACCAGTTTGAATAATGATTAATATTACATTCTCTAAAACACTTCCTTTAAAATCTAAGTGACATTTGGGGATTTTTTTACGCCAATTTGGAGTTTAAGTAAGAGGAAGATATAAATCATATACATACAGTGCCTTACGAATGTATTCATACCCCTTAATTTTTTTTCACATTTTGTTAGGTTGCTGCCTTATGTTAAACTGCTTTAAATTACTATTTTCCCCCACATCAATCTACACTCCATACACCATATTGACAAAGCAAAAACAGAATTATCACAACAATTAATTAAAAATAAAAAACTCAAATTAGTACATTGCATAAGTATTCATACCCTTAACTAAATATTTACCTTTACAGCCTTAAGTCTTTTTTGTTTGATGTGACAAGCTTTGCTCATCAACATTTGGCAATTATCTGCCATTTGTCTACTCACCTCTTCACCTCTCAAGCTCTTTCAGGTTGGATGGGGGCAGACACACATTTTCAGGTTTTTCCAGAAATATTTGATTGAGTTCAAGCTCAGGCTGTGGCTGGGCCACTCAAAGACATTCACAGCATTGTGTATAAGCCACTCTTGCTGTGTGCTTAGGGTCACTGTCCTGTTGGAAGGTAAACCTTCTGCCCAGTCTGAGGTTCTGAATGCTCTGGACTAGGTTTTCATTAAGGCTATCTCAATATTTTGGTGCATTGAGCTTTTATTCTATTCTGATGAGTCCCTCAGTCCCTGCAGCTGAAAAACAGCCTCATAGCATGAGGTTGCTACCAGCACACTTTACAGGTGATGAGCAGAGCTGGTTCCCTTCAAACATGATGCTTAGAATTGAGGTTCATCAAACCAGAGAATCTTATTTCTCAGAGTCTGAGGGTCCTTTAGGTGCTTTTTGTAAATTCCAAGTGTGTTTTCTTTTGTCTTCACCGAGGAGAGGATTGAGTTTGGCCACAACGCCATAAAGCCCAGATCGGTGGAGTGTTGCAGTGATGTTTGTCCTTCTGTAGATTTCTCCTATCTCCACATATGATCATGGAGCTCAACTAGAGTGACCATCAGGTTCTTGATCACCACTCTAACCAAAGCCCTTGTCCATCTATTGCTCAGTTTGGCCAGGAGGCCAGCTCTAAGAAGAATCTTGGTTGTTTCAAACTTCTTCCATTAAGGGTAACAGAGACTACATGCTTCTGTGACCCTTCAATGAAGCAGAATTTTTTTTCCTGAACTCTTCCCCAGATGTGTGGCTTGACGCATACCTGTTTCTGAGCTCTACAGACTGTTCTTTTGACCCCAGGGCTTGGTTTTTGCTCTGATATGCATTATCAGGTGTTGGACCTTTTATTAAGACTTGTGTGCCTTTCCAAATCATACCCATTCAATTGAATTTGCCACAGGTTACCTTCACTCAAAGTCTAGTAACGCCTACAAGCAATATGAATGCTTCCGAGCTAAATTCCAACCGTCCCAGATAAGGGTATGAGTACTTATGCAATGGAATCATTTTAAGTTTTTTATTTTTAATAAATTTGCAAAGATGTTGAAAACCTTTCTTTTTTTTACCATTATAGTGTATGGAGTGTAAATTGATGTAGGGAAAAAAATTATTTAAAGTAGTTTAACATAAGGCAGCAACATAAAATGTGAAAAAAATAAGGGGTATGAATACTTTCGCATGGCACTGTATATTTTCTCTTAATGGTTCCAAAATACAAATAAGCCTTAAAATGATGGTGATCACTGAAAAGGGCTAAAAAATATATTAAAAATATGAAAAATTGTGATTGTATTTTCATATATTGTGTTTTTCCCCTTTCATAATGCTGTGTATATGTATAGGTACGTGCATTACTTCGCTGGTCTCCTTTCTGGCCACATAAAAATCAACAACAAGCCCCTGTTCCTTCACCATGTCATCATGCATGGCATCCCTAATTTTGAGTCTAAAGGAGGTGGGTGCACACACTGCTACACATTCAATTCATCTGTACAATTTTATGTTTATGTATATTATTCTATGCTGAGTACAAGCAAAATCAGTGCTGTGCTGTAATACATCTAACCCCATCAGGTTGCCGACCCTTCCTCAAAATCTATCAAGCAATGCAGCCTGTGTACACATCTGGAATTTAGTAAGTAAAATGCATCCTAGTGTGCATGCTGAATAAATTTAAGACATAAAGTGTAATAGTGATCTCATTATCGTAACCATAGGCATTGTATGTAAAGTCTGGTTGTAGCAAGTCTGTGCTTAGTAACTGTAACATGCATTTTCATTCTGTTCTGTGCAATCTGTAGTGCTACATTCAACTTGCTTTGAAGTATGTTTATATCTACCCAACGTTAAAATTTTATTTTGAAGTAAAAAAAAAAAAAATTATATAACAGAATATTGTTGTCAGTCCTCTGTCGTGTGTGTCATGTGTTCCCGCCTCATGTTTCCATATTTGGTTTGTTTCCTGTCCTTGTCTAGTGTGATTATTAGTTAATTCTTGTCCAGCTGTGTTTGTTTTATAGTCCTGTCTGTTCAGTTAGATTTCATCGTCTACTCGTTACTCCCCGGTGTTCCTGTCTGTGTCAGCCCTGCCCTGCCCTGCCCTGCCCTGTCCTGTCCTGCCCTGTCCTGTCCTGTCTTGCCTTGTTTGGAGTTATTAAAGACTGTATTTTGAGTTTACTCCTCGTCTGTGTGTTCCTCGTTCCTCCCTGCTCTTTGCACCGTGACAATTGTGACCTACTGAAAAAAATATTTTCACTGTATATTTACCTGCCTGATACGTTTTTATAGTATTAAAGTGTGTAGGGTAAGTATGTGGTTAAGGTCTCAAAAATAAAAATTTACAAATGTTACATATATAAATTATTATGAATTCTTATGATATCAAGCTGAAAGTCTGCATGCTGCTTACTGTATTAGTATCTGTGTGAGAGAGCAACATCTGTTGCCCTCTTGTTAAGGGATTAACCCATTTTAATCTGTGTGTGTGTGTGTGTCTCTATGTCTTCCCTGGCCAAAAAGGATTCTCAAATAATTTTCTCATCTCACCCTTGTGTCAAACACTTCTCTCTCCATCTCTTTTTCTGTCTGTGCTTTTATGCCATTAATATCCTGTGTAACACCAGACATTTTGCTGCTGCTAGTTAAATAGTTACATTTTCATGTCCTTGTTCCGTAGATGATAATATTTTAATAAAATAGTCATCCATTTAGGCATAGTCTGTATAATTCCGCATAGAGGCAGCTTGAAGTATGCCTGTAATAACCCCATCCATCATTTTTCCTTTCCCCTTCCCATTGTGTTTCACAGTAATGTTCAAGGCGACAGCCATACAAGCATCTGTATCACCATTGAGCCTGGCCTGTTATTAAAAGGAGATATACTGGTAGGAAGTACAATATTGACACAGTACAATGGTAACAATATTGACAGTATAATGGCAAACATATTGACACAGAAATGATTATAGATGAGCAATAATTCATTAAATTTATTTTCCATATTGTCTTCTTACTCCAAATCTTTTGTGTTCTACCTTTTTTCCATATCCTCCATCCTGAAGCTGAAATGTTATCACAAGCGTTATCAAAACCCCAGCAGGGATGTGATCTTCAGAGTGCAGTTCCACACATGTGCATTACACAATTTAGCTCTGGTCTTCACCAAAAATGACCTTGATGAGACCTTTAAAGGTTAGTGTGTTGTCTTTTGCTGATTTATGTTTATTTTTAATTATGGATAAGACAGCATGCAGACTAATCACAAACATGTGATTTAGCAGATGAGAGATTTCCTGAATATGGAAAGGTGGAGTTTATATTTTCTTTTGGTCCAGAGAAAATCAAAGGTAAGCTTATATTACCAAAGCTTTAAATTGTACATATCTTTTCATCATCTAGAAGAGATATGATCTTGATAGAAGATCTATCTATCCTGCATGCTTCAAGTCCTCAACTCTGAAGTTGATTTTTGTCCCTCTAAGGGTTGGATCATCTACACAACGGACCTAGTGTCTCTGTTGACTACAACACCCAGGATCCCCTGATCCGCTGGGACTCTTATGAGAACTTCAACAGGAGATGTGAAGACGTTAAAGATGGTAAGAAGCATTATTCTTGGTGTTTTCTTGCTGACATCTGTGTCAGCCGAATCTTGATGATTCAGAGATTTTTGTGTTGTTGTTGTTACAACTGACTTTGGGGCAGGAAGAAGCCCTGTATGTACACCATGTCTCATTTCATGAACTGTTTGTGTTTTTAGTAAAGGCACCTTTCTTTCGCAGTTGTTCTGCTAGTTTGCTGAGTGGCATAAACAGCCAAGTAATCAAGGAGGGCCAAATGGGATGTATGGATTCTCCTCTGACTCCTGATAATACTGTAGATCAGGAGATCCTCAAGGCTCTAGGGATGCTACTTGAAACATTAATCAAGTTTCCATCCAGATTTTGCGCTGTTTTGTTGTCGACAAAGAGATATGCGTTAAAAAAAACTTTGCGAAATTTGCTGTCTACAGCCTGTTTCCATCCAATTGGCCTTTTACCGATAAAATGGTGTGCGTCATGACGTCATCCCTAAAAAAAACTAATTGTCGCATAAATTTTGGTGTATCGCAAAAAAATGTTGCCCTTGAGCTGTTTCCATACATAATTTATCCTATTGTGTAAATTATAGGCTAGGCTAGCTGTTCTTCATCGATTTGAAACAAAAAAAAGCCTATATTAAATTGTATAGGCCTACATAAAATAATTTTTAAGTGTTTTTTTTTTGTACTCTGCTATAGAATAGATAGATAGGCCACTGTTGATAATCAAGCAATGATCATAAACAGTTGCAGTTGTATTATTATAATTTTTCTGATTAAACTTTATAGGAAATATGAATGTTCATTCCGTTTTATTTCTCCTAACCGACGGTCGTTAAGCCATATTAACCGTTAACCGACAAGATTGTTAAATTACAATTAAATTACATTTAAATTGATGGGTTGACCCATTACAAATACCTAAATTTGTTTTCCAGGGATTCATTTTATACACGCAAAAAGCAGCATAAACAACATGAACGTGAGGATTCACGCACCTGCAGCGCTTCTGCAAACGGAGAAAAACATAAGCTATTATATGTAAAAGAAACAGGCCCATATGCAAAATATGTTTTTCTAAATAATTAATGAATTAACAAACCGAAAGAAAAAAAAACTGCAACAATTAGCAGCCTATATGCAGAATTTCAGTTCATTTTTGTGATGCACTCTTGAGAAAGCGGCAGTTTTCCTTTATTTCACAAAAGTACGTTTTGTTTTTTATTGTGAATGTACACAAATAAAATAAATATTTTGAATAGTTTTGAATAATGTCTTACTCTTATATGACCACAAATGAAGGAGTAGGCTAGTGCAAGTTGTTTCCACTTTTACAAGCGATCGTGCCGGTGCCTCACGCGGAGTTAAGCATAGCCTACTGACTCCACAACGCAACCTGTTCATGTCATAATAAAATAAAATTCTTCAAAAATATTGAAGAAACATGAAAAAAATATTTTATTTCCCCTCACTCCACAACAAATCATTTAAATGTAATGGTAGAAAGAACTCAGAACAAAGCAAGAATAAAAAGAATAAAGAATAAAAAGCTTTCATAAGAATAAAAGCTAACAAGCCAAAACAAATTAATTAAAACTTTTGTACTTCACGTTCCAATATGTAAAACAAAATGTGCTTGGCATAATATCACGGGGTTATGGTGGTCAAGCTGAAAGGCACGGACTACAGGCTGTTTAAACTGAACAGTGCACTGTAAAAAAATTAATAATAATCATGTAAACGTAGACTAGCCTACTAACACCAAATTAAGATAAGTATGTTTGAGAGGTAACTTGTCTTTTTCTTACCATGTATAAAATAATTTTAGATACAATTTAATAATATGAATATGATTTAATGCGCTTTTGAACTACAGGAAAACGATGCTTTAACTTGAGCAACACCATGAACACGGACGCTGCCTATAGGCTAATTCTGTCATGTGACACCACATTTATTTGCGTTAAAGCCCCTTTTCTCAACAAAAAGTGTTTTCAAACTATTGTTTGCTACATTTGAAGTATCGATATGGAATTTATGCAGTAAACTTAAACGGAAAAAGATTTTGTCGAAACATGAGAAATTTAATCGATAATTGGCATTTCCATCAGCTATATTGTAAACATTTTAACGCACTAAATATTTTTTCGCAAAAAAAATCCTTGGATGGAAACCTGGTTATTGTCTGCTTTATGGATTATGATTATTCTTTAGGGTATTCAGCATATTAAATAAAGTAATTTAACTATATGATGGAATTACTCACACTGTATGAAAAGAGCTGTATATGGACCAGTAAACTCCTGTACACATTTTCAGACAAATGTGGGAGTATTACTGACCGGACACGGAAATACCATGGGTCCGTATACTGCCAGATATGTACCAATTCGGATGTATGTTACTGACGTATTCTTCCGTGCAACAGCCGTTTGTTGCCATGGCAAGTAATCCATTAAATGAATGGGGCGTTCACACCTTTGTGGCACTGTGTGCCCTCCCTTTTTGGTCATTTATGTTAAACTGGATTGGTTGATTTGAAACTAAACCCACCCCTAAATCAGACAGCTATTGGGGCATTGAGCACACAGGCTTTGCTCAAAATCATTTAATTGTTAAACTTGTCATTTATCCCACCCAAAACTTCTGCAGAAAAGTGACTTTATTGGTTAAATTTAGAATACATCCCTCCCAAAAACCTTACAGGTGAATGATGTGACTGGTTGCAGACCATGTGGGCAGATTGATTGTTTGTCTTTATTAGGGGAATACGGTAAATACCGGTAGTATCCAAAACATAAAAACAGTCAGAAAACTATTTCAGCAGAAAACAACATTTAAAAATATAACATCTACTTTGAACAAAAGATCAGCTTCAAGGTGAGAAAATGGTGTATCAGGTCATTAGGACACTTTTCCTTTGGCTTAATTTTTTTTAGCCCATGTGGTCTGCCATAAAGAGCCCTTCCCATGCTTCCTGCCAATCAGAGTTTTAAATAGCATCTGGAGAAATAGAAGGCGTCAGTGGCCCTGCTGGCAGCCCCAGGGAGGGGTGGAAAACTGACACTCCTCTCTTCAGTGTCCTCTTCTGGGAGGAAGGGCTGGTGGGTAAGGCCAGGAGATGTGGGTACCCCAAAGCACACACACACACTTGTATGCACAATAGATACAGTGGTAATATGAAAGATCGGTGAGGTCTTGACATTGGCAGGACATTGAAAAATGGCACAGAGCCCTAAGGAGAGTCATAGTTTCAAAGTCCTATGAAAATTAATCAGTAATGGAGCTCGTAATAAATAAATAATTGCAGTGCACTGTGTAGATAATATTGAGATCTTTGTAACTGGCTTGGGTCTGCAAAAGATGAAAATGTGCGATGACGATGCAGCCACTGTGTCAGCAGTTTCGCTCAGGGATCTGGATACACTTTAGGGCCAAAAGTATGTGAACACCCCTTTAATTAACTGCTTTGTTTACTGCAGTATTTTTTTCTTTGGACAATTCTTAATGCATACAGATTCTGGAACTGTGTGCTTTCAGGTGTTGTGTATTTTCAAGGTCCATTTTCTATTTCACCATGACAATACCTCTGTGCGCAAAGCAAGGTAGTAATTTATTTTAATAAATTATAAAAATAAATAAATTATAAATTTTTTTATTAATGAATATTACTCTAACAACACATCATCCCATCAAATACATTATTATGAAACAGAATAAAGCTCAGCTGAGAATGGACAGTTAAGGATGGTTCAATTTGTTGGCGCACACCATTGGACCTTTGTGCGTATTCACAAGATCCTTATGGAACGTACCATCAGGAAACTTCAAGTCAACATACTAAAGGAAACAGAACCTGGCATAAGTCCAAATAAACATATTTTTGAATGACCAGTATCAATCTTAAGTAGAGCAGCCTCCAGAATTCTAGATTTAAAAAAAACAGACTTCTAGAAACACAAATAATTTCTTCTCACCAACTTTAATATATACCATAAAACATACAACAGGTAAACATTACAAACATAAAAAAAAAAAAAAAAATGGAGGAGCATGATCATCTAATCCTGCCAATCACAGCACAAGATACATATACCGGTATAGAAGGCTGCTTACCTCACTCCAGTGATCATTTTTCCAGCATACCCTCCTCCACCTGATCTCAGCCTTTATGTCCGTTTGTCCAGGGGGTTCTTAGAGCTTGACAAGTTTGGCAAGCCAAATAAGTTTAACTTTATCTCTCTAAAAGGTTATAAATGGCCATGTCATGTAACATGCCATTTGGATCTTTGGCAAAACCAAGTTAAAAAGCAAAACCAATTGGAAGGTTATCAGACCCTAAACAGAACATACGATTGAAGAGGTATGAACAGAAAAACTGAGACACAAAGCAGAGAGAGATCTTTTCAAATGCAGACTCAGCCTTAGAAAAGAGCAGACACAGACAAGGGACACTTAAGGGACACTTTCTACTTCATGGTTCAAATCTCAAACATCTTTCTAGACATTTCCATTTGTGTTTCCAGTTAAAGTGTGTGTGGTGTCAGTGTGTATGTATTTCTATGACAGAGACAGAGGGGTGCTCTGGGACAGTATAGCCACCAGGGCTTGTTTACAGCTCAGGCTCCCATATTTGGCTGCTGCACAGCTTCATGGCATTTTTGGAATGACTGAGAGGGAAGTGTGTGGAACAGAGAGAGAGAGGTGACTATGACACTTGGTCAGAGTGACTCACAAGAGAGAGCAACTCTGATTAATGAACTAGACACAATGATCTCACGTCAAAGACACAGAGACTGGCAAAGTCTCTGGTGAGCAGTGCTTTATACACTTCGGAATCAGAACTGAATTTGAATTAGATTTTTCCATTGGGCTTGAAAGTAGGTAAGTGTTACAGAGGAAGTTACAAGTGTTACAAAGTATTCTACTCATTCTTAATGCATGTACTGTATCTGTGTGTGTTCAATCACAAAGTGTGATTTTTATGTTCTGTTGCTGTGTATCTTTTTGGTGGATTTTGAGAGATAGTTTTGTCAGGTTTTCGGAAAAGGGTCAGTATTTGTAGATCTAGAAGTGAGTTCTGAACTAAACAGTACTGGCTAAAATTACCATGAATAATTTCTGAGTCTCATATGAAAATGTTTTACAATTTGGGAATTCAGAAAATTCAGCTCTGCATCTCTTTGTTGGATCTGTTCTTGAATCTGAAACTAAATTCTCTATAATCTAAAAATAGTTTCTACATGTGTTCCGTTTGTGATCAGTCGCTCTAGATTAAATATACAGTGATATTCCTACTAGCTATTATTAAAACATAAAGACAATGATGTACAATACGGTTTTACTGTACAGCAAAAATACTTTTTTAGTGGAATATATTTTATACGTTTTTTGTGATCCTAAAAGTATTTTATCCAGTGTGGTTGCAGATATAAGCATTTGTATAATGGTCTTGTTACAGGTACAGTAGTATTGTGACAATACAGTTTGTGATACTTTTTTTTCTGGCCGATTTCTGAGATAATCAGTGCTTTTTTTTAAGGACATGTTTTTTTCTATATGCCTCTTCTATTACTTTTAAAGCTAGACTGCACAGTTTTAGAATTTTTAAGCATTTAAAGCAAAGAAATGATGCAACGTAAATAAATATCAACAAAGGAAAATATCAATAATAAATATTTAATAATTTATTATACTGTAGATCATTATTTCTCTGTCACTTACAGTTTTTTTCAGCTGCTTACAATTTCAAACTTTGCCTTTTTTCCAAAACTTTACACAAAAAAAAACAAGAATTGCACACACAGAATGCAAAATGCCTCACATTTCTTGCAAAATGAATAACTGCATTCTAAATATCACAAACACATCTCAAAAGCAAACATTTACAAACACCTTTGCCATAATATTAATTCCTGTTAGAGTTGTGTGTGTTACATAGAGAATTGTGTATTGTGTTTTGCAAAAAGTGTTTTATGAAAAAGTCAAAGGGTGAGAATTAGTGTATGGTTTGCAGATTTGGTGTATGGTTCTGGTGTTTGAGTGTCAAGTTTCAAAAATTGTGTGACAAGTAAAGATTTTATGTGTAAGCAGTTGAAAAAGACTGTAACAAATGAAAGTAAATGTTCTTTGCGAAAGACAAAGGACATTTCAGGGGGGGGGAATTCTTTAATCATGGTAATGGACCATAAGGTTTGGCAATAACTTGTCCATACAAAGTTGAATGCATGCTGTAAATGCTAATAATTCTGGGATGTTTTTCCAAGTACTTTTTTGGACCCCAACTAGGCACTTTTGGGGGCTGGGACTTTAGCTCTGTATCTCAGCCTTCTTAAAAATCTGAGATTAAGTTAGCTGTCAGCACCCGTAAACGCTGTAATTATCATAAGCAAAGCCAGGGGTGGGCCAGAGGGGTGCTGGACCCAGCAGAAAATATGACTGGCCCCTTTAGTGCCCCAATCCTGTAAAATGTTTGGTAATAGGAAGCTAAATCAGAGATTATCTAGCTAAATGCTACAAAATTGGAACAAAATAAACATAGATTCACTGCCAATGACAATGTTGTCTCTCTTGACATTTGATCTGAATTTATTTCATTTTAAATCCTTTGATTACCAGATTTTATTTAAATTAAACATGTTTGCAACAAGTAAATACCGTTTTTTACGATTCCTTAGGCACGATTTTAAAAACATTTTGCTCATTTTGTCAAAACACTACACACAGTTCACACATCTACACACACAAGTAGCAGAACATCTCAGATCATTTGCAAAATGAAACCCTTTATTCAAAACTTTACAATAATTTAACAAAACCCAGTTTCAGTACCGTATGGTTCATACAGTCAAATTCTGTTTGAACCACTTACACACTGCTGTGCTCAATCTTAAACTCTTGTTACATTTCTACCTTTCTAATGATAGTCTGGGTTTGATTTTTGATTTAGATTTTTTTTTTAGATATTGTTAAAGGACATGAATTGACCAAACACAATACACGAGACAAGTGTTGCACACTGATGAAAGTATTTATTTCTCACCACATTGTAAAATCCTTCAGTACATCATTGCAATTAGGCTGAAAATCAGAACATATTCTAAATACAATATAGTACATAAACTACAAAAAAAACCTTAGCATCATCTCTTCATGTAGCTGGATATGGCCACTTCGTCCACATCACAGGCAATGTCCTCCTTCGCAAAACAGCAAGGGAAGAATCTTCTCGAATGGTGACTTCATCCTTGCCCAGACTCTGCATTTATTAGGTCACAGGCCTCCTCCGTAGCTTGAATGAGGGGAATAACATGGGGTCGGAGATCATAAACCTTTCACTGCCATGTGGAAGGGAAAAAGGAAAGGAAAGGAGAGTGTTGTGGAAGGTCCTGGAATAATGGAACCAGTTTCTGGTTGCATTTAGTCCAATACCTAGTCTGTCCAATACTTAGTCTGTCTAAAAATGTGTGTGTTTAGTGTCTTGCAAAACAATGTGTGTAGTGTTTTGCAAAAAGTGTGAGGCTGAGAATGTGCTTATAGTTGTGCAGATTTGGGCTTTTGCTCCTTAGGTGTCAGGTTTCACTAATTGTGTGTTATTTTTAATTTTAGTGTGTAAGCAATCGTAAAAAAAAACTGTAATTGCAAAGAATATAGTGTCCTGTGCCTGTGCTGTGTGTGTGTGTGTGTGTGTGTGTGTGTGTGTGTGATGATAGGATGTTATGCTGAATGTGAATGAGCTGTGCAGTCTTACTGAGCAGCAGCTAGATCGCTATGTGACTTCATGTTGAATATAAAAAGCCCACCCCCACCTCAACTGTTTTAACTCTTACTGTAACTTGTCTCTTAGGCTTTCTCATGTAGTTGCCATTTCTGTCAGCTTACCATAGGCCTATTTAATTTCTGTAAATTGTCATAATATACTCACCCCCATGTATGTCTGTCTATTTGTCTGTCAGTCAGTCAGTCTGTCTGTCTGTCAGTTAGCCATTCTATATTTCTGCCTAGCTGTCTACATGTCTGCTTCCCACCTCGTAATCTTTTTTCAACCTCTCCCTGCTGCCATATGTCTGTCTCCTCTCATTCCGTGACCTTACTTTTTTTTTTTTTTTTACTCTTTGTCCTTCTGTTATTTATTAGTATGTCCTTATCTTTCACTCTCTATTTATAAATTTGGCGAGCATAACATGATTATGGTATGTTGAACTGCAATGGCCCTCTGCCTCTTCTCTCTCTTGACCAACACTTTGGCATTATTTAGCCATGATATCATTCCCTTGGTCCTAAGCTTAATACCATGGCTGTTGCTAGACAGACTTAGTAAAACTTGGCCATCATCATGGCAGGCAGGTTTGTGCATATTTTCTGAACCCCAACCAACAATTAGTTACAAAATACTACTTAGGTGTTACGTTACTACTTAGGTAGTACTACATATCTTAACGTGTCATTTTACAGTTTATAGCACATGCTTCTTTACCAAGGCAGCGTGCCAATTACCAGGGCTGGGAGATGAGAATACACAACACATTGATGATTGGGCAATTGTGGAATCTTATAAATGTTATAGTTGTTGTCTCATTTGCCTTGGCTCAAACCTGGAACCTTGGCTCAATTAGACCATTAGACCTTCACAATCAATGATTTCTAATTAATAAAAGCAAAATATTAAAGTAAAATAATGAATTAATATATTACATTGGATTTAAATATACAATTAATCGTTGTAATGTGTAGTTGAAGAAAGAAGTAGTAGTGGGTCTAATTGCAGCCAATTTTATTAATGAATAGAAAAACTCAGGAGCATACTAAAACAAGACTCTAGGAGAAACGGAAAGAATTCATGAACATAATTATTGACTACAGCATCACAGTATATAGTATTTTGCAGGAAAACATATGAACAGTTAAAACCGACAAATGATAAAATTACTAACCAATGGAAATAATAAATAACAGGAAGAGTGAAAAGAGATACAAAGGAACATAACACAAATTAAGAATGCTTGAAAAGGTCAACATAAGATTTTCTGAAATACAACAGAACAAACGACACATGCAGTTACTACTACTGCTGCTGCAGTTATTACTACTTATAATAAAAATGAAAAAAAGCAATGACAATTATATTGCATGATCTGACTGACCTGTGTTTACTGTGCAGAGTATTGTTGAAGGTGTACAGTAGTGCAAAGTTTTCATTTATGAGTTGGACCTACCGATGCGGTTTAATAGATTACCTAGAAAACAGCTGTGTCTGAGATAAAGATGAGAATCATCGGCATAACTGATGAGATTTTGTATTTGTGGGAGATAGAAGCCAGAGGGAACAAAGCATGTAAAGAGAGAACAACAGAGGCCCTAAGATGGATCCCTAGGGAACACCACATATGATGGTCACATATGATGAGAAAAAAATTGTTCATACTAATAGAAAATGTCCTCTACAATCTATACCAGCCAGAGAGTGAGAGACTGAAAACCTGCCTACATCATTCCAGTCTTTAGGATGGATTTCAAAAGACTATAAATCAACATAGAACTGTCAGCTACAGCCTATACTGTATCAGATAGACAGCAAAGGACATCAGTGATAACTGCCTGCATCACACTAGTCAATTTAAGACAGACTTTAAATATATTCAAATCTATACAATTTAATCATTTTCCTAACAGTTTTAACATTTGCTTGGTAACAATGAAAAATTGTATCAATCCATTTATTCAGTAAACACATAATGGTTACACTTTATTTTACAGTGTATGTACTTACATTGTACTTACAGTGTACTTACATAAGTACTGGTAGTATAAGGTAACTGCATGGGTTAAGGTTAGGTTGGTACCTAGTTAGGTACTAAGTTTAGTACCTAGGTACTAATATAACCCAGTTATTGTAGTTGCTATAATAAATATATTGTATATACTGTACACCCGGAGCAGGACTGTAAAATAAATTGCTAGCCATATAACTTATATAACACATGCTATAACTAGATAATATTTAGCATTTTGTACTTTTCTATCATGACAACTCTTTGAATAATTTAGCATGTTAATAGATAGTATTAATAGTGACAGTATTAATATATTTGGTCTTGGCAGAAATATATCTATCATGCATATTGCTGCTATTGATTATAACTGTTGATTATTGCCGTTTCAGCAAAGTTTGCAGACTTGCTACTGCCAGTACATACACAGACACACTTCTGGGTGCATGTAAGAAATACTGCTGCACAAATAGCATACATGAAATTATTCACAACAGATCTATACTGGTGGAGCTGGGGAGCTCAAAATGTTGAGCTGCATTGCTGCAGATTGAACAGAGACCAATCTGCTTGTGTCATCCAGTGAATAATGTGATAACATCAGTGTTAAGTGCCTATTAGCCAGCACAATCTAGAGTTTCATGACAGAGCTAGACATTTGTGGTAATGACATGAAGATGAGCTCCCCATGAGTCTTGTCTCTCTCAAATATTTTTCTCTCTACAAACATCTTTTGAAGTTTTATTCCTAAAACACATTTCTGTTGCAGTTAAACACTATGGATTGAGAAAGGTTATATACAAATTAAAATGGCTTAAAGAGGCAAACCACATTAATTAATTAAAAAAAAAAAAAACTGTTGGTTCAGCCATTGGAAAACTGACATGACTTGATTATGTCATTTTTTTGAGTATACACACGAAACACAGAAAACATCCAACCTCACTTCCATTAGTCAACTGGAAATTTCATCCACCTACCCAAATGTTCACAGAAAGAGAATTAAAATATGTATTTTACTTTATTTCTGTTAAAGCAGAAGGTTTCAAACTAGACAACAAATTGTGAAGGACTGTGTGTGAGTGAATTAATTTTAATGAGTGAAAACCAATACTTAGACAGAAAAATACATAGGCAGAATTTTTTTCAGTTTCTATTTCATAGACAGATTTTTAGTTAATAGCGGATTAAATTTGGCCTCTGTTATCAAAGCTATGGTATGACTTCAGATAAGGTACTGAACACAGAGGATGTGTCGTGGGTACCATTTTAAGAATACTGCAGAATAAAGAATGTATAGGTTCAATGGCATTTCATAAGGGTGAGCAAATGATAGAACCTGACTAGAATAGAGAAAACTGTTTCTAATGAAGAAAACTGACAAAGTGATTCTATAATGTTAATGAGACCATTTTTATAACCTCTTTTTCAGATGTTGCTCATTCTCTAGGTCCAGTAGATGGCAGCCTTTACGTCCAGGTTCAGAAGAGAGACTCTCTTGAGGGAATTGTGTCAGCCAATGTTGCTTATTCAACTGACCGTGCTCCTCCTGTAGTTGAACACGCACTTCCTCTTCCAGTTGCCAACCATCCATTACCAGCTGCAGACCACGCCCTTTCTGTCAGCAGTGACTCAGGAAACTCTACGGCTTCTGTTAAGACAGACCGCACAGATGATGCTCAACAGTCTTTGTCATCCTCAGGGCCTGTGAGCCAAGCTCCCCCTGAGACTGCAGTTAGCCCTTGTGAGAACCGAGAGTTGGAACAGCTTCTGAGCGGGTCAGAGGGACCACCACTTCTCCCTCATCAGAATTTCCTCTCTTTTGCCAACACAAGCCCAGGGGTTGGAGTGCGTCACCTTGTGCCTGCCCAGGTCCACGTTAACGGACAAGCTAGTGCTGAGCGTGAAACTGACATCATTGACGATGAGCTGCCAGAAAGCCAGGTAGGAGATAACAGTGCAGGCAGTCTTGGCACACTCTCCTCCTTTGAGGGTCAAGATACACCAGCTGACAGCAAACCAGTCACTGAGTCCATTGTAGTGGAAGTAGACAGACAACGTGGGAATTTCCTAGAGCGGAGGCCTAAAAAGGAGATGCCTGTGCACCAGCTTCGAGGGTCATCATCAGCACATGGACTGATAGAGTACAGTGGGCAGAACGAAGGAATGTATCGCTCGCAGTCATATGGTGGTCTGATGCTGGATGGAGGACCTCGGTACATGCCACAAGCTCCTGAACGTAACACCAGCAGCCGAGAGGCAGTGCAGCGAGGGCTCAGTGCTTGGCATCAGTATGGTCTTGTGGATGACCCCTTCTTTGGCTCGAATGGTGCCCTGCCACGCTTCCCAACTCATGGAGGTGATTCACAGCAGGATGTAGAACAGTCTATAGATGCTCTAAACATGCTCATGCTTGACTTGGAGCCTTCACATACACCATTTCCCAAATCTCAGAGTGCTCCCCTAGGAGAGAACATCTCAGCTTTCTATCCACCATTTGCCCAGACACTAGCCAGACCTTCTTACCAGGCTGACCAGGCCATCTATAGTGTCACTGGTGGCCCACCTCTCTCTTCCTCTGCCAGTTTTGGCCAGTCCTCACAAAGATCATCACCTGCTTACCCCATGACTCCACTATCTGAGCACCATCAGAGGGGTTACCAGTCCCCTCAGGCCCTTTCACCTATGTATCAGCAAGATCCCTATAGTATCCGTGGAGGTTCAGTTACAACACCATCCCCAACTTTACCCCTCCCATCTCCAATCAAGCCCCAGTATGTCTACCCAGGAAGCAACGACGTGTCTTACTCTCCAGACCTTCAGGGCACTTTCCCAAGCCTTCAGAAAAGCTACAGCACATCTTCATCCCCACTGCCCCCTGTTACCATTGCAAAAGAACCTGAGCCAAAGTCTGAGGACGAGATGCTAAACCTTGAGGGACTTGTGGCCCACCGTGTAGCAGGTGAGGAAGAAGGAAATAGTACATGCCTTTTGCTGCATATATAAGGTGACTGAAACTTGAAAAAAGTGTCCACTAAAGTCTATAAATAATCTATAGTTTGTGATGCATTTTTTGGTTTTGCCTCTGTATTTTGGAGTAAACTATAAAAAATTAACAAAGTTCGCTGAAGCTGCATTTATTATGGTTCATTATTAAAGTTTGTAGGTGACAACTTGATGGATAATCAGGATATTACTCTACCCAGCCTCATTTTGGCATCATTAGAGCATGCAGTTTAGTTTAGCCTGCTCCTGGCTTCATAGTCTCATTCAGAGTGTGGCGGCATCTAATGTTACACCATATTTGACAAAGAAAGACAATACACCAAGCCCTGGTAACTTAATGGAGCCATAATAATGTCAACAAGTTCATCTCTAGATTTAGTCCTGTAGGAGACCAAAAATAAACATTGGAAAAAATTCCCTGCAAGTATGTCCCACTGCATAGATAAATAATGAAGACATGTTCTAATACTGAACCATAAAGTTGACCTACACGCTAAAAATTGATGAAAGAAGATTATAGAGGTGTCATCATTCCTTGTGTAGATATTCTTGGCAGACACGCACACTGTTTATGTCAACACTGTCCTCTGTGTAGGAATGAATAGCTGCATAGATGAAAGTCGCCAGTGGCCAGAATAAACCTTACAACTCTCTGCTTCAGCTACCATGCAATCTCTGGCTTGAACAGCAGACTATTGATATTGCAGGAAAATACATAGGAGCACCACCCTCTGGCAGTGAATGGTATTGCTGGAACAGGATTTCTGTCAAATATATTCTAATGAGACTGTTGTGTCTCTAGTGTTTCTTAGTAGACCACTCTATCATTTTTGTTACTTGATTATTTACTCGCATATGGAAAGCCACATACAATTATACAAACATATTCTAGAAAAGAGTACAGTTTGTAATGTAACTGTATTTTAAAGAAATACATTGAAACCCAGAAATTAATATTCAGATTCACCCTTTCTTCATTCTTCTTGTTTCCCCCCCTTCTGTCTGTCTCTGCTGTGGTATATGGATCACCCCTCACACCACACTGATTTCCAACCTGCACCTTCATACTGCTCCTCTTCTTCTGCTTCAACCCACTCCATAATTCCTCCACCCAGAGTACAACGCCCGCATCCGGGGCATCTCCAATAGCATGTCCTTCCAGTCTGAACATCATCGTTCCTATTCCTTCTCTGGTTTGTCACCCTCACGATCCTCCATTTCTCCCTCTGTCCTCCACTCCCTTCTTTTCTCTTTCTACATCTCTGTCATCTTATTTTGCATTCTGCCTGGTTCTTTTTTTTTATCTGGAATAATTAAAAGGTCAATAGCTGAATGTATGCAGAAAAATACAATAAACCTTTAAAGTATCTTGTCAGAATTATTATTAGGAGTAAGATTTTGTTTTTGACATTATTATTAGGATCCCAGCACAAGATCATCATAAATATCACATTTTGGAGTATAACTTCTAAACCATACTGTATATCACAGTTTATTTTAGTTTTATAGTACTGTAATCCTTAGGTCAAGCGGAACAAAAATTCTATATGATTTCATGACCGTCTAGAAGTGTTTCACCATATTGGATTTTGGCAAAACTTTTGGTACCTATTTTTCTGGCCCTTTTGCACCGAACTGAATTAAAATGGTGTACGAAGATTCTCTGGAGTCTCAATATCAATAATTATCAAATACGTGTTGCTTTTGATTACTTAACAATTTTTGATTACAACTATACATTTTGAATGCAACCAGCTATTACCATAAATTTACAAATACTCTATGTAAGGACCGAATCTGGGGAGGTTTCAGTCATCACAAACTAGCCACTAGAGGCCAATGAATGATGTAGGGCATGAGCTATTTTAATAAAACAGCTGTAATTCTTGAAATAATCCTTAATCTAATGACACTGATATTTGAAGAGTTAAAATTGCCAAAAAGTTAAAGTTGCACCCTTCTCACACATGATCTGCATTTGCTTGAAGAACCTAACATAACACTTTTCCATGTTCTTTAGGATCACATTCACGTGCAGTAACCCCAGATGAAGCCATGCCAACTATACGCCGACGAACCACAAGTGAAAGCCAGTACCTCAGCAGCCAAAATGACAGTGCAGCCCACAGAGTGTGCTCTCCATTGAAACCTGTATCTCCAGACTTTGCCAACACAATTGCAATGAACCCAGGAGAACAACCTAAGGAGGTATATAATAATGGATGAATTGTGGAGATATGTGTTTCACTTTATCATTTCATTTAACATTGTAATGTTTTAAATAAGCTATTGTGTAGTGTTTTTACTTCTCTTAGTTGTACATTGTACTTTAATATTTTGTCATCCTGTATGTTTCCCTTTCAGAAAACAGTGCATAGCTACAGGGAGGCCTTTGAGCAGATGGAATCAGCTCCTTTTGGTCCTACCCGCAGTAGTGGTGGTATGTATCATATCTTTCCTATATCGTCCACAACCTTACTACAGACGAAGCTAGTGAATAAGACTTCAAGTCAAGTCTGCTTTATTGTCAATTCTTCCACATGTACGGCACATACATACAGAGAATTGAAATTGCGTTACTCTCAGACCCTTGGTGCATACAGTTAACATTTAAGACACTGATAGTAGACGTTCAAATACAGGTAAATACAGTTTAAACATATGTACATACAACTATGCAGATATACAAATGAGGACACTGAAGAAAAACAAAGAAAGAGAAGGCACATGGCAGATAGAGTGCAAACCAGTTAAATAAAACAAAACTGTGCAGATATATGTGTATATGTATAGAGTGTATATATATATATATATATATATATATAGTGCAAGAGGAGCTTATCAGTCTGAGGACATTGTAGAAAAAAGAGATAAATAAAGTGGCATAAGGCACATGGCAGAATAGATAGTGCAAACCAGTTAAATAAAAGAAAACTGTGCAGATATATGTGTAGAGCAAGAAGAGCTTATCAGTCTGTTAAAGTGACAAGAGAACAGTCTTTTTATCAAACTATCCGAAGAGGTAGTTTGCAGTCAATGCTGGATGAGGTAGTGATCAGTCCAATGCTGCACAAGTGACAGGTGCTGGTCACAGTTTTTAAGTGGGTGGGGAAGGTGGAAGGGTCCTGGGGATGTGGGGAGCTGGGGGGGGGGGGGGGGGGTCGTAGTATCAGTGTTCAGTGTTGCATGGGGTAAAAGAGGGGAGGGGGGGGCAAGGACGGGAGGGAGTTCAGCTTCCTGACAGCCTGATGTATGAAGCTGTCCTTCAGTCTGTTGGTCCTCGCCTGGAGACTCCGCAGTCTCCTCCCTGATGGCAGCAGACTGAAGAAGCTGTGTGTCGGGTGGGTGGGATCACCTGCAATGCGGAGGGCTTTGCGGGTGAGACGGGGGCTGTAAATGTCCTGGAGGGAGGGGAGAGAGACACCAACGATCTTCTCAGCTGCTCTCACTATGCATTGAAGTGACTTGCGGCAGAATGCGTTGCAAGCGCCATACCACACAGTGATGCAGCTAGTCAGGATGCTCTCGATGGTGCCTCTGTAGAAGGTGCACATGATGGGGGCCGGGGCTCTGGCTCTTCTAAGTTTGCGGAGGAAGTAGAGACGCTGCTGTGCTTTCTTGGCCAGTGCTAGAGTGTTGTTATTCCAGGAGAGTTCCTCTGTGATGTGCACACCTAGGAACTTGGTGCTGCTCACTCTCTCCACAGTCGCACCGTTGATGGTCAGAGGGGCATGCTGAGTGTGTACTCTCCTGAAGTCAACAACAATCTCCTTCGTCTTCTCCACATTCAGAGAGAGATTGTTGTCACTGCACCACCTGGCCAGGTGGCTCACCTCGCTCCTGTAGTTTGTCTCATCTCTGTTGCTAATGAGACCCACCACAGTCGTGTCATCCGCAAACTTAATGAAAAGGTTGGAGTTGTGTGACGGTGTGCAGTCGTGTGTCAGCAGAGTGAAGAGGAGGGGGCTCAGCACACATCCTTGGGGGGCCCCAGTGTTCAGTGTGATGGTGCTGGATGTGTTAATGCCGACCCGTACTGCCTGAGTCAGGAAGTCCAACAGCCAGTTGCATAGAGAGGTGTTGAGCCCCAGCTGGACCAGTTTGTGAGTGAGCTGTTGAGGGATGATTGTGTTGAATGCTGAACTGAAGTCTATGAACAGCATCCTGACATATGTGTCTTTTTTATCCAGATGTGTGAGGGCTGGGTGGAGGGCAGTGGCGATGGCATCATCGGTCGAGCGGTTGGACCTATATGCAAACTGGAAGGAGTCCAGGGAGGGGGGGAGGGCAGACTTGATGTGGTGCATGACTAGCCGTTCAAAGCACTTCGTGAGAACAGGAGTGAGTGCTATTGGACGGTAGTCATTGAAGCAGGATGGAGATGACTTCTTCGGGATTGGAATGATGGTGGTAGCTTTGAAGCATGTGGGGACAACGGCCTGATTTAACGAGATGTTGAAAATGTCTGTGAAGACATCAGTGAGTTCCACTGCACAGTCTCTCACTGCACAGTGTGTTCGGACGTTGACGTAATTATGTACGCTGATGACACGGTGATCTTCACTTCTGGGGAAAACGAGCTGGAGGTTGCTGACAAATTATCAAAAGAGATGCAAAAAGTTGCAGAATGGTTGCAGACGTCCTGTCTGACTTTAAACGTAGATAAAACGGTTTCAATGTTTTTTTCAAATAAACGTAAATTACAACTAACTCAAGAAATTCAAGTTAATGGACAAAAAATTAAAAATGTAAATGAAACAAAATATTTAGGTCTGATACTTGATTCGAACCTTAGTTTTAAAAGTCACATAAAAAAACTTCGTAATAAATTGAAATTTAATTTGATGAACTATAAACATATCAGAAATTCATTAACTATGGAAGCCTCAAATATATATCTTAATACTATGATTGTCCCACATCTTCTGTATTGCATGTCTAGTTGGTCTCAGGCGTGTAAAACATCGTTAAAATTACTTGAATCATTATATAAAAGGGCCATAAAAATTCATGATAAAAAGCCTCGCCAGTACCATCATTGTAAAATACAAAGTAAATACAACATATTGAGTTTTGAAAACCTCATTAAATATAATCAAATTTCTGCTCTATTTAAAATTATCCATAACATCGCTGCTCCCCCTTTGAGAAAATTTGTCACACTAAATTCGGAGAAAATTTCTAGAGCCACACAGTCGACAGTCAGAGGAGAGTGCAGTGTTCCCAGACGTAGAACCACATATGGCCAACAAGCGTTCTCTTATAAAGCAGTGAGCCTTTGGAATACTCTTCCAAACGAAATTATTTCATGTACAAACTATAGTACTTTTACACGCCTGACCAAACAGTGGTTATTATTAAAGCAAACCTGTACACACTGAATGTCTGTGATATGAATGGTGTAAATTGTGAGTAAGTGAGTGATAGATTCCTGAAGTGGAGAGTATTTTTATGATGTGAGTGAAGTAATGCTTCCATGTATTATTTTGTATATATTTTATGAATTTGTGTAAGTATAATATCAACCTGTCCAGGGACTGCGGGTGGAAATTAGCATTTTTTGCTATAACCTGGCACATGACATCTCTTCTTTTTTAGACTAATGTTTTTTTTGTGCATTGTCCCTGATCAAATAAATAAATTCAATTCAATTCAATTCTCAGTACACGCCCAGGAATGTTGTCAGGACCCGGAGCTTTGCATGCATTGATCCTGCTGAGGGATCTCCTCACACTGTCTGGGGACAGTGTCATCACCTGGTCGCCGGGAGGAGGTGTAGGAGGTGTAGTCTTCTGTACAGTGGTGCTAATTTGTGCCTCAAAGCGAGCAAAGAAGGCATTCAGCTCATTCAGCAGGGGGATGGTGATGTCACAGGTCTGTGGTGGGGGCTTGTAGTCCGTAATGGTCTGTATCCCCTGCCACAGGCTCTGAGTGTCTCTGCTGTCGCTGAAACGATGGGCTATCCTCCTGGAGTACTGTCTCTTGGCCTCTCTGATGTCGCGGGAAAGGTTGGCCTTAGCTGTCTTTAGGCCCTCCTCATCTCCAGCTCTAAAGGCAGCGCTCCGAGCCTTCAGAAGTCTGTAGACCTCCCCTGTCATCCACGGCTTCTGGTTGGCCCTGACAGAGATGGACTTTGTGACCGTTACATCATCAATGCACTTGGTGATGTAGGCAGTGACAGTCTCTGAGTACTCCTGGAGGTCTGTAGTGTTGTTGTATGTGGCAGCCTGTTTAAACATATTCCAGTCAGTGGTGTCAAAACAGTCTTGAAGTGCCTCTGACGACCCTTCCGGCCACACTTGTATCTGTTTGTGTGTTGGTTTGATGGCTTTAACGAGCGGTCTGTATGCAGGCATTAGCATGACAGTGATGTGGTCTGAGGCTCCGAGGTGGGGGAGGGGCAGGGCCTTGTAAACTCCTCTCTTGGTGGTGTAAACAAAGACCAGATTATTTTTCCCCTTGTTGGAAAGTCTATGTGTTGATGTATTTTTGGGAACACACTCTTTAAGTCTGCGTGGTTGAAATCCCCAGCCAGGATGAGAAAAGCACCTGGATGGGCTGTCTGCTGCTCACTGGTGTGCTGGTACAGATCATTTAGTGCCTCACTCCTGTTGTTGTTGTTGTTGGAGCTGGGAGGGATGTATACAGCAACGAGCAGTATGCTGTATATTCCCTTGGTAGATAGAACGGCCGGCACTTAATAATCATAAACTCCACCAAGGGTGAGCAGTGTTTGCAGACCACAACAGCGTCGCGGCACCATGCATCATTGATGTAAACACAAAAGCTGTATGGCGCAGTCCGGTACGCTGTTGTTAAGCCATGTTTCCGTAAACACAAAAACACAACAGTCTCTTACAGTCCTCTGAGTAGAGCGAAGTAATCGGATGTAGTCCAGTTTATTGTCCAAAGAGCGTACGTTCGCCAGTACGATGGTGGGGATAGCTGGCTTGTGTGGGTTGGCCGCTAGCCTAGCTCGGATACCTCCGCGCTTACCCCTCTTCTGCTTTCTCTCATGCCGCTTGTAGCACCTCCGCTGTGGGCGAGATGCAGTAGTGGGGGTCGGTGATGGAGTAGGCTGTCGGAGCAGACCGAGGTCCCGCAGCTCTTCGGCGTGTGCTGAGTTTAACTCTAAAAATGTGATTCTGCCGACATCGAGCAGAAACTCACGACTGTATGCGGGCTTAAAGACAGGTAGACGTGACGAAGATGTACAAAAACATTGCGACTTACAAGACAAAAAACACGCAAACACTGTTCTGTCGGGAGAGAGAAAAGCCGCTGCGTCTGTGCGCGCCACCATGTTGCATCGCCATGTTGCATCGCCGCCACTTATATCTCTTATAGACTTACATTGACTTATATTTTCCATTTTTAGCACTTTTGTATTTCTATGCATGACTTGTGTTTTTCTTGTGGCTCCTGAGCAATAAAAACTAACAATGAAAGTATTTTTGTTTAAATAGGCCATTCTGGTCAGGCCGTTCTTTCTGCCACAGGAACGAAGCCACAGAACCCTACAGAAGCTCTAGTACAACAAAGCAGTTCAGGTGAGTACCTGTATGGTGCACTGTCCACTTATGTATATTTTCCATTTTTATTATCATTTAATAAATAGATTGCATGGTTTATTTATCATTACATGGCCAATAGTGTTCAGAAATATCCCCTGCCCCACCCCTTTCATCTATCAGTGCTAGTTTCTGTCACTGTCCTCCTGCTGTGCATTCCCACCACATTCACACATTCACGTTATTATTCTCTTCCCCTTTTAAAAAAACTGTCATTGCTCCTCTTTCTCTTTTTATGCCTGCTGCTGTCAGATTCTGATTCTAGTGATGAAATGGAAGGTAAGAGTATTTTTCAAATGACAGTGGAAACCCTTACACTGACATGCTTATTATCTCAATGAATGCTACATTCTCCTTCCTGCACACATTCACCCCTGTTAACACCTGAAAACCCTCTTGTTTATGTGAGTTTTATTGAAATTGTATTTCAGTATTATAGTGTCAACAATATTTTGCCAGAAGGCTCTGCTCTGTGACTCAAGAAGTTTTTTCCTATTTTAATTCAATGATAAATCAGGGTGGCTAAACCTGCTTCTGAAGATCTACGTTCCTGCAGAGCTCATGGTGCATTCAAGTCATGTCGGATAGATCATATTTACAACTTGAATGCACATGAATGCCACCACAAAGTGGTAATTATGAGTGGGAAACTCATTGTGTTGGGGTTGTGTCATATGCAGCATCTGTATTGACGATAAATTTGTTGAAATTAATGAAAAATTGAGCTTAAACTCTGCAGGACGTTAGCTCTCCAGGAAGAGTTGGATAGCCCGTAGGTAGACCAGTTTCAGGACCAGCAAGTGTTCAGAAAAAAACATAATCCTAATAATCAGCTCCTTCTGACATTGGTATTCTTGGCCATCATTTATACATTTAGTACGTCATGTGAAATGAAATGATACCCATCTTTCCGAGGTCAACCATATTGCCTGCCCTCCATTTTAAATTTAGTTGAAAACATACAGTTTTGAACTCATCCTAGATCTTTCATCACATCATACCCAAAATTTGTGTCATATAATGTTGAAGCAGTGATGGTCAAAGTCATTTACAGCTTTTTTGTATTTTTATTTATTTATTTATTTGTCTTGTAGAGCAACATGGTTTTGTGGCAACAGGAGTCAGAAGAGGGGGATTGATTTCTCCTTTGCAGCATCAATCTTCTGCTTTTGAAAGACCAGGTCCTCCAGCCCACACTTTCAACCCACCTCAACCAGTCAACAATGCTAGTTCTTATAGGTAACTGTTATCTGACCACTGTCCCTTTTTCAAATTCAAAATATATGTATGTGTCCTCATCTGTTTGGGTGAAATGTATCTGATTAATTTTATATACTCACGCTTTCTCCGTTTTATGTTGCACTTTCTAACAGTTTTGGAAGGCAGCCTGCCTTTGCATCATTTCCATCTGAGCCTGTCCGGGCTCCTCTATTCCCAGACACCTTTACTTACCTTAACCCTGATGAGGCCACTGTTAACATCGTGGGTGTTCATCACGTTCCAGGAAGCCCCAACACACTCCACCGTACAGTTGCCACCAATACACCTCCAAGCCCTGCCCTTCAACGTAGGCTTGGTGGTCCAAGTAGCCCTGCTTTGGGAAGACGTCTACCAACAGCCTATGGCGGCAGTGAACCAACCTCTCCCAATAGCCCTCTTTTGGGTCGCAGCGGCAAGTTCATCCCGCCAAGCCCTGTGCTAGACCGCCAACACTCACCTGCCGCAGTTGCCTCTAGTCCAGATCACAAAGTCCCACCTAGGGTTCAGGCCACCTCAAATGAGAGACATGGAGCAGAGTCCAGGCAAAGCACCACTTCTTTGGTTCAGCCTGGACCTGCAACACCATCATTTCCCCTAGAGCAATCCTGTAGCCCCTCATTGTTCTTGCCCCTGGACGTAACAGCAGGATCCATTGCAGAGAATTCTAGAAGTGTTCCAACAGACAGCATAGAAAGTAGGAAAACTCCCACTCCTACACAAGGACCTGCGTTCGCCTCAATATATGGTAACATAAGAACTGCAGATAGAAATCTTGAAAATAAAATGACTAAATGAAACAGATGTGTGTACTCCTTTGATCAACTATTCAGCAAACCATTTGTTCTTTTTCAGCAGATGGACCTCCAGATATAAGAATAAATATCAAATTTGTTCAAGATACATCCAAATTTTGGTACAAACCAGAAATCTCCAGGGAACAAGGTAAGAGATTTGATGCCAGTTTTCACTCTCGGTTTTCACTGAATCTGTGTAGAGTGAAGCCAAACCCATTTATCATAGGGCAGGTCGTATCAAGACACTATTTTGAACATTAATGTAGTTGCAGTGTTTTGCCTTAGTAGCGATGTATCAATGACTAGTGATGCATTTACTCTTGTATATGTTCCAGCAATTTGTATTCTTAAAGATCGTGAACCAGGAGCATTTGTCATTCGAGATAGTAACTCTTTCAGAGGAGCATATGGCTTGGCCATGAAAGTAGCCTCTCCCCCGCCAACGGTGCAGCAGAACAAGAAAGGTAATATAACTACATACAGTGCCCTCCAAAAGTATTGGAACAGTAAAGTCAAAATTGCTCTGTTGGCTGTGGAGTCAAGACATTTACAAATAGGATTAAAAGATTAATATGAGACAAAACTACAGAATTTCATGTTTTATTATTGGGTGATTCAACACATAGATGTTTTACCAGCTAGGAAGTTCAGCACTTTTAGAGTTTCATCCCCCTATCTGATGTGAGCATAAGTATTGGAACAGTTGCCTCACAGGTCTTTCTAAGTGATCAGCTGTGTCGTGTTGCATTAATTCTTCATATATTAAAAGCAGGGAATGTGTTGTATCAGTTAAATCCATTACTTCTGCATTCTGAATCTTGCATTCGGTGATGACACATACAAACCAGGATGAAGATGAGGGAGCTGACTTTGAGAGAAAAGCAAGTAATTTGGATGCTAAACGAAAAGAGGAAGTCAATTAGAGCTACAGCAAAAACAAAGGGCACGGAGAAACCACCAGTAACCAACAACTACCTGATCGGCTGAGAAAACAACAGTAGTTGATGACAGACAAATCATAAAAGCTGTGAAAATGAACCCTAAAAGATGTGTCTGTAAAATCACCAAAGCTTCCAGAAAGCTTGGGTGATGATCTGACAATCTACTGTCCTCAGGAGAATTTTACACAGAATTAGAGATGCTACACAGCAAGATGCAAACCTCTGACCAGCACCAAAAATAGAAAGGCAAGATTAGAGTTTGCAAAAAAGCACAAAGGTGAGGAAGAAGAGTTTTGGAACTGTGTTTATGGACCGATGAGACAAAGATGAACCTTTATCTAAGTGATGGGAAAGCAAAAATGTGGAGAAAAAAAGGGAACTGCAAATGATCCCAAGCATACAGCATCATCTGTAAAGCAGGGCGGAGGTAGTGTCATAGCATGGGCATACATGCCTGCCTCTGGAACAGGCCCTCTCAACTTTACTGATGACTTAATGTATGCTGACAGTAGCAGAATGAATTTGGAAGGGTACAAAACCATCTTGCCTACTAATATTCAAGAAAATGCCACCAGATTCATTGGGAAGTGCTTCATATTGCATCAGGACAATAACCCAAAATACCCTGCCAGTTCAGTCAAGGAATTTATAAAGGGCAAATAAATGGAAAGCCTTAGATTGCCCAAGTCAATCTCCAGATTTAAATCCGATTGAACATGAATTTCACCAGCTGAAGAGGAGAGTAATTGCAGAAACTCCCCAAAACAAGCAACAATTGGAACTGGCTGCATTAAAGGCTGGGAAAAGTATTTCAAAGGATGAAACCAAGAGTCTGGTGATGTCTATGGGTCACAGACTCACTGCTGTGTTTGTGTGCAAGGGATCTGCAACTAAATAATAGCTTTAAATCTTTTATATCTGCCTTATGTTTAACTGCCCCAATATTTATGCTCACATCAATGAGTGGGATGGACTCTAAAAGTGGTGTTCTTTTTATTTGCTAAAACGCCTCGGTTACGTATGTAACCCTCGTTCCCTGAAGGAGGGAACGGAGACGTCATGTCGGATGACCAACGAAATTGGGATCTCGCCAGAGAGACCAATCCACTTCGAGTGTAACTAAACGAGCCAATGGACATTGGCATGCGATCATTGCATCCGCATTAATTCATGCTTTCGCTGAGGAGCCGAGCCGGTGACCCGGCAACTCAGCGGTGGTACAGCAACTGTGGCGATGGGACGTGACGTCTCCGTTCCCTCCTTCAGGGAACAAGGGTTACATACGTAACCGAGACGTCCCCTTTCAGTCGGTCACTCCGAGTCACGTAGGATGACCGACGAAATTGGGATCCCTACCAAAGCGCCACAGAAGCTGCCCCTTCCAGTGCCCTGTGTAGGCCTCCTGATCCTTCCTATAAGGCAGACGATAGGACTGGGCTCTACACAGAGAAGTTCAACTACTCTTGTTCCTTGAGCAACCCACCAGTAGGACTTGGATAACACTGGGAAGCGTGCCCTTCCGCTTGGAAGAGGCACACTGCGGAGTCACCTCCTCCCAGAGGGGGTTAAGTGACATTTAGACATGTGAAGTAACCCCGTAGGGCCCTAAAGCACATGGAAGTCTCTGAGATGGCTTAGGCTACATCATTAGAGATGGCAGAACATGGTCTGCCAGGGGAAACACGGCTCTAATAAGCATACCGTGGGATACACATATGGGATCCCGACAGGGTCTCTCACAAGGGCATTAGCCTCACACCAGATTTCAAGAATTCATTGGCTGAAAGGCCTGGCGGAGTGCTGGAGTACTCAACAGGGTTACCTGGTTAAGGAACTCTCTGGAGAATTAGGCGTGAGGATGCCGCAAGCCGACTCTGAGCCAGGCCTCTCAGTGCCACTACCCATTTGAGGTGAGAACACAGGAGGAAACCGGTTCGACACGTAGGCTATAAAACCTAGCGAACGTGTTGGGAGTCGCCCAACCCGCAGCTCTACAGATGTCTGCTAGCGAGGCACCACGAGCCAGCGCCCAGGACGATGCGACACCCCTAGTGGAGTGAGCACGCAACCTGAGCGGGCAGGGCACACCTTGTGCTTCATAGGCCAAGGTGATGGCATCCACTATCCAGTGAGCCATCCTCTGCTTGGAGACAGCCTACCCCTTCTGCTGTCCTCCGTAAAAGACAAAGAGCTGTTCTGAGGTCCTAAAGCTCTAAGTTCTATCCACGTACTGTCGCAGTGCGCGTACAGGACAGAGCAAAGCTAGGGCTGGGTCTACCTCCTCCAGGGGCAGCGCTTGCAAGTTCACTACCTGGTCCCTGAAGGGAGTGGTAGGAACCTTGGGCACATAGCCGGGCCGGGGCCTCAGTGTTGCACTGGAGTCAGCCGGCCCAAACTCAAGGCACGATTCGTCGACCGAAAATGCCTGCAGGTCCCCCACCCTCTTGATCGAGGCCAACACAGTCAGGAGTAGGGTTTTCATAGAGAGAAACTCGTCTGACTGCAAAGGCTCAAAGGGGGCAGTTTGTAGGGCTCTTAGCACCAATGCCAAATCCCAAGAAGGTAGGGAGGGAGGCCTGGGAGGGTCTAACCTCCTGGCCCCCCTAAGAAACCTGACAACCAGATCGTGCTTCCCCACCAACCTCCCCTCCACGGGGTCGTGGTGAGCGTAAATGGCAGCAACATAAACCTTAAGGGTGGAGGGGGACAGCCTACGCTCCAACCCCTGTTGCAAAAAGGAAAGCACAGCTCTGATCGAACATCTCCGGGGGTCCTCATGGTGAGAGGAACACCAATCGACGAACAGGTTCCACTTCAGAGCATAGGCCCGTCTTGTGGACGGTGCACGTGCTGAAGCGATAGTGAGTGCTACCTCCTGGGGTAGGTCACCTAGAACCTCCACATCCCATCCAGGGACCATACGTTCAGTTTCCACAGGTCCGGACTGTGTGCCAGTGCATCTGTGCCGAGCGTTGCCTCGGTTAGGGAGTAGAACCGCTGGCAGTGGGTGGTTTCCGGAGATGCAAACAGGTCTACCTGAGCAACTCCGAACCGACTCCAAATCAGCTGGACCACCTGGGGATGGAGTCTCCACTCCCCTGGAAGTGCTGCTCGAGACAGCTCGTCGGCTGCCCGATTGAACACTCCTGGGATGTGGATGGCACGAAGGGACCTCAGATGCTTCTGACTCCAGAGAAGGAGGTGGCAGGCGAGTTGTGACATGCGACGGGAGCGTAAACCGCCTTGCCGGTTGATATATGCAATGGTCGCAGTGTTGTCCGTACGGACCAGAACGTCCTTGCCCTGAAGGCGCCCTCTGACGCGGCTCAAGGGAAGGTGTACTGCCAGCAGCTCGAGGCAATTGATATGCCAACGCAGTTGGGGACCCGTCCAAATCCCTGACACTGCGTGCCCATTGTACGTGGCTCCCCAGTCGGTGGCCGAGGCATCTGTGAATACCACAGCATGCCTGGATACCTGCTCCAGGGGCACTCCTGCCCGAAGGAACGAGGGATCTGACCACGGGCTGAAGGTTTTGCGGCAGGCCGGTGTAATCTGAACCCGGTGACTACTGCGTTTCCACGCCCACCTCGGGATTCGGCAATGGAACCAGTGCTGAAGCGGTCTCATATGGTGCAGACCGAGCTGAACTATGGCCGCAGCTACAGCCATATGCCCCAGGAGCCTCTGAAAGAGTTTCAGTGGGACCGCCGTCCTGCCTAATAAAGTTTTGAGGCAGTTCAGCACCGACTGAGCACATTCCTGGGTGAGGCATGCTGTCTGGTTGACCGAATCCAACTCCATGCCGAGAAAAGAGATCCTCTGCGTTGGCACGAGTTTGCTCTTTTCCCAATTGACCCAAAGGCCCAACTGGCTGAGGTGCCTGAGCATCAGGTCCCTGTGTGCGCACAACTGCTCTCGAGGCAACTATGAGCCAGTCATCGAGATAGTTGAGGATGCGCACACCCCGTTCTCTCAGGGGAACAAGGGCCGCCTCTGCGACTTTGGTGAAGACGCGAGGCGAAAGGGACAGCCCGAAGGGCAGGACCTTGTACTGATATGCCCGACCCTCGAACGCGAACCGCAGGAATGGCCTGTGTTGCAGGAGAATCAAGACATGAAAGTACGCGTCCTTCAGGTCGATCTCTGCAAACCAATTGTGAAGTGCACGGTTCAAAACTCGCAGATCCAAGATCAGTCGTAACCCACCGCTTTTCTTGGGCACAATGAAGTAAGGGCTGTAAAACCCCTGACCTCATATCGGCTGGAGGGACCGGCTCTATCGCGTCCTTCACCAACAGGACTGCGGTTTCCGCACGCAAGACAGGGGCATCGACGGCCTTGACTGAAGTGAACCGCATGCCCCTGAACTTGGGGGGACGCCGGGCGAACTGAATCGCGTAGCCGAGTCTGATGGTTCGCAGGAGCCACCGAGACGGACTGGGGAGCGCTAGCCAGGCTCCGAGAGACCGTGCCAGCGGGAGCAGCGGGGCCACCGACGTACCCGCGGAGGGGCAGCGAGGTGGAACACAGGGACCTGCCCTGGGGCCTGTGACGGCCTGGCCTGTGACAGCAGGGGGTGGGGTCTGGGTGTGTAGTGTAACACTCACCTGATTCCTCCTCGTGCGGGAGGAAACACAGGAACCCAGCTTGAGGCTTGTGACAGCCCGGCGTTTGACGACTTGAAGCGGGGACTCGAGTGCTACCACCCTTACCTGGTTCCACGAATGGGCAGGAGGGGTGCTCTTGGGCAACCACCCACTGCCTGGCGAGAGAGAAGGAGGGATGTCCATTGGCATCCTGCCTGCGACCGGCTCCACGACGCTGCCTGGTGGGCGGCTGCTGCGGCTGCGCGGGAGAGGGGCGGCCACAGGGGGGCGCCTACGGCGACGAGCCGGCTGAGGGGCTACAGCCAGGGTGGAAGCAGCAGGTTTCCTCCAGCGCATGATGTGTTTGATCGCCTCAGTCTGCTTCTGTGCTGCCGAGAACTGCTGGGCAAAGCTCTCGACAGCGTCACCGAAGAGGCCGGTCTGTGACATGGGAGCATTCAGGAACTGTACCTTCTCCTGCTCCTTCATGTCAGCGAGACACAGCCAGAGATGGCGCTCCTGGACCATTAGCGTGGACATCGTACGACCTAGAGACTGTGCGGTCACCTTCGTCGCTCGAAGCGTGAGGTCCGTCGCAGCACACAGCTCATGTAGAACCGCCAAGTCGTGACCACCCTCGTGCAGGTCTTTCAGGGCTTTGGCCTGGTGGACCTGCAGTAACGCCATGGCGAGGAGGGCAGAAGCCGCCTCCCCACAGGCTCCATAATCACTGCCAGTTAGACCTGACGAATACTTACAGGCCCGTGAGGGGAGACACGGGTCACCTCGCAGGGTGGTAGCGGCTGTTGGACATAGTTGCATGGCCACAGACCTCTCCACTGAGGGGATGTCCGCGTACCCCAAAGCGGCCCCACCATCGAGGGTGGTGAGGGAGGAGGAGCCATAAGATTTGTTCCGGGCAGTAAAAGGTGCCTTCCACGATCTTGTAAGCTCCTCATGCACTTCCGGGAAAAATGGCACCCCCCCAGAAACCACTATTCCAACCTTGAAGGATCGGGACGCGGTGGAGGATTCCACACGAGCCTGACATTCTCGGCGGCCCGGGAAAGCATAGCCGTCATCTCTGAGTCTGGCTCAGACACCGCTACCACACCCGAAGGGGGCAACGCAGCCGAGTCATCGTCCCCGGAGAGAGAGGGCTCGCCCTCCGATGCAGCGATCGACATCTGGTCATCAGAGGGGGCACCGAACCCAGCCCAGCATGCTCCTTCGGCAGCTCCACCGGCTGCGGAGTGCTTGAGGGGTGAGGAGCTCCACTTGGGGAAGCCCTCACCGTGATCCTCAAATCACCTCTGACTCCACCCGACGCAGCTTCACCCCGGGTGCCAGGACGAACGCTGGATCGCGGCAGAGGCAGAGGAACTCCGCCATGTTCGACATAACGGAGTCTATTAAGCAACTCTGAGATGGTCATGTCCCCACAAGAAGAACACGAACCATCCACGAAAGCTTCCTCAGCGTGCTGAATGCCCAGACACGTGAGGCAGCAATCGTGACCGTCCTGAGGTGCCAGGAAACGACCACACCCAGAAACTCTTAGTGCTGTTCTGCTCTTAGTGCTGAAGCACGCAGGGGAGCTGGCCACCGCACACTCTTAGTGTGGCTGTCAGCCGGAAGACGATCTTTTTTCCTCCCGTCCGACGTGACCACCACTGCTGCGCCGTAACGCCCGCACACCGTTCAGAACACTCTCTGAGTGACGTGACTCGGAGTGACCGACCGTGTGTTGAAACGGCTAATAATAAAATGTGACAATCTGTTGTTTTGTCTCATATTCATCTTTTAATCATATTTGCAAATGTCTTGACTCCACATCCAACAGAGCAATTTTGTCTTTACTCTTCCAATACTTATGGAGGGCACTGTACATTGTGCTAATCATCACTGAACAGAACTTCATCCTCATTTATATTTTATTCTTACTTTGAAGTTGGAGACATTACAAATGAGTTGGTACGACACTTCTTGATTGAAACCAGTGCCAAGGGCGTGAGACTCAAGGGTTGCCCCAATGAGCCCTACTTTGGTAAAAACTAATTTCCAGTGGTGATGCTTTTATGATATTCTGTCTGCTGTGTATAGTACTGACTTAAATTGGTGCCCTTTGAATAGTAGTCTGCAGTCTACCACACATTAGCCTGTGTGTGTACTATAACTTGTCCTTTGTGCATGTATGTTTAAGGGTGTCTGTCGGCTCTCGTATATCAACACGCCATCACACCTCTTGCTCTTCCATGCAAGCTTATGATCCCTACAAGAGGTGAGAAAGCTATTATCACCCAATCCCTGTATCCCCTGCAATTGACCTCTTCTCAATAGGTGGCATTTTTGTTTGTATTCCCTAATCACTGACTGACCTGTACTTGTGTGACCATTTTGTGAACAGATCCAAATGAAGAGGCCTTGGAGCTAGCCACACCAACAAGTTCAACCATGGATTTATTAAAGCAGGGAGCAGGTGAGTGTTTCTTTCACTTCCCTTATTGCTCTTTGTAAATCTTATTTGTCTCCTAATTTCTTGTCCATTTTCTACCACTTCAGGACCTCCTAAACCTACTGAAGATTTTTATGGTAAATATGGCACATTATCTCCTAGCCGGCATTTGTGTTACTGTTTGCATGCTGATTTTATATTAACTACTGGCTATGAAAATCAACTCCTCACCATGTGCACCTGAAACCAATCCTTAAAATAAGGTGATAGCAGCCGACTTGCCTCAAATAATAGCTATGATGTCATAGCTATTATTTATTATTGTTTTTCATGTCATTCCTTTTACGTGGGACTGTTTTGGTGTTGTTTGAGATGTAACCACTATTTAACACTTATTTTATCTCTTTCTCCCAGCATGTAATGTTTTGTACATAAACTCCGTGGACATGGAATCTCTGACTGGTCCTCAGGCTGTGGCCAAAGCCATCACTGAAACGCTTGCTGACAGATCCTCTCCTACGGCAACCACTGTCCACTTCAAAGTGTCCACACAGGGCATCACACTTACTGACAATCAGAGGAAGTAAGTGGATTTAATATGATTCAACTGTTAAAGGAACAGTTCACCCAAAAGAGCCAGGACATCTCCGATTGTATTCATCTAAAAGAAGAAAGTCATATACACCTATGGCTTGAGGGTGTGTAAATCATGAAGTAATTTTCATTTTTGGGAGAACTGTCCCTTTAGGTTAGGGGTCACCAAACTTGATTCTGGAGGGCCTGTGTCCTGCCGAGTTTAGCTCCAACTTGCCTCAGCACACCTCCCTGGAAGTTTCAAGTATGCCTAGTAAGACATAGGCTGTATCCGAAATTGCCCCCTATACCCTCATTCACTATTCCCTACATTAGTCCACTCATATAGTTCACTTGAAGGAGTGAATGAAAACGAGTGAGTGAATTCGGACACTGAATGCACCGGAAGAACTGCCGCTTTTGCATAGTTTGCTTCCTGTTAAATAATCATTTGAAACGGGCAGCTCTAATAGTAAGATTGAAGGATTTATCTAGAACTCAATCACGGAAATTATGTATAAACCCTAATAGTCAATTTACAATTAATTTTGTACCTTTGTTGTATTCCACTGTATTACGCCGTGGACGAGTGCTTCTAAAATCAATGAATGGATGATTCAGCTGTGGGCGCCATCTTCTGGTGAGACGTGGGAATTGACTCGGCGCGCGACTCTCGCAGTGCATTCTGGGGATTCTCTAGCCGTTGAGTGTACATCGGTTGTACACTCGTTTTTGCGGTGCATTGTGGGATTGAATGAGTGCACTCGAGAACATCCACTAAGGTTTCGAACACCACTTAAAATGGCCGTCCCCTCAAATAGTGCACTATTTGAGGGTATAGGGGGCGATTTCGGATACAGCCATTGATTAGCCGCTTCAGGTGTGTTAGATTAGGGTTGGAGCTAAACTCTGCAGGACACCGGCCCAACAGGACCATGTCTGGTGTCCTCTGCTTTAGGTGCTGTCTTGAATCAAGCTTCTGTGATCTTGGAATAACCAAACCTCATTTTCCTTGTAGGATTTTTTTCCGTCGTCATTACCCAATCAACATGATCACTTACTGCAATTTGGACCCACAAGACAGAAAGTAAGTATTTTGTTTAAGTAATTTAGTTTACTCATCTGCATGATCCATATACTACGTTGCATCGTTTCGGAAATATAGTTTTACATTCAATTCATTAAGAGCTTCATATCCCATTGTTTTCACAGGTGGAATAAAGCAGAGGGTGGTGTAGCAAAGTGAGTATACCACATTAAATCAATGACAATACTTTTGTTAAATACTCAGAAAAAATGACTAATAAGACTTTACTCTGGTTTATAATGCAGAATTTTTGGGTTTGTCGCGCGAAAACAAGGAAGCACGACTGACAATGTGACTCATCTGTTTGCTGAGCTGGAACCAGACCAGCCTGCTTCAACCATTATCCATTTTGTCTCCAAAGTCATGCTGAACACCCAGAAACCTTGAGTGATCATCTAGCAACCATCTTGGTTTCTCCATGAATCTGAATTTTCTCACCAAAGAGGATCTGGTTATACTTATCTCATTTTCCCAGAGTGGATTATTCTTTTTACGTACATTATTACTTTCTTTTTGTTGAATAACTCTTACTCTTTCTTCTTTGTGAAGATTTGAAAATGATACTGTTTTTTGAGTGAAGATCATGCTGAAAAAAGCAGATTAAGAATATGTCAGGGTTAAAGTACTGTAGTAAGTGTAAATGACAGGGATAAAGGTCATCACTTTGTCCTTCTTTATCAGGAGGCAGGACTTTACAATAAAAAATATTAATAATATTTAGAGAAAATGCCGATATTGTGATTGAATAACCAAAGGTAGAGTTCAGAAAAAAATTATGTCTGACAATTATTTTATTTTTATTTTGTAAAAAAGAAAAAAAGATAAGATCAGACAATTCAAAAACTCTAAATTCTTCTTTCTGTTTTCTCCTGTATGTATGAAGTATGTAAAAGTATGAAGAAGCCATTTTGCATGTTTGCTTGCAAGAATCACAAGAATAAGGACATTAGTTCGCTCTGCTGTTACTCAGAAAAGCATTTTACAGAACTTAGCTTTTCACTTTAAACAACAGACCAAATCTGTTGAAATAAATGGAAAAAAAATGTGGTTCAAAAAATGGCAGAAAATCACCTTGCCAAATTGATCACCACATAAAGACTTGCTACACTTGCCTGCGGACATGGAAATAGCAACTACACTGCAGTCACTGGAAACTTTATGCTGAGATTCTATATCCATATGCATAGTAAAGAACACTGGCTCTACCCACAAATGTCCTGGCTGTGGTAGTAGATGTTTAGCTTTTTCTGAACTGTGCTCAACATCCCATTCACAGCTTTGCCCCAGTCAGTGACAATTATAAGACAAATTTTGTTGCATACTGTTTGAGTGCATGGGTATATACATTTTGTACTTGTCTTTAAAATGTATTATGACAAACCATGACATTTAATGAATATTTATTTTTGTTGCAGTATTACTCATGGCTAACTAATATTTAAAAATAGTGTATAGTCTACAGAAAAAAAAACGACTTAAAAGTTCAAAAGAAATTATTTTAGCTAAAATAACAAAATCAGGTTTTGAGAAGCTCTTGATGTAAAATGTATGTTACAGTTTTTGTCTTTATTTGAATGTGTGTTCACTGTGTCACTGTGTTAGGTGATTTATAATGAAAAGGCATGAATGTGGAAGAAACTGAAAAAAAAATATTTTAGATTAAAAAAAAACAATTAATATATGTATAGAAATTTACCATGAGTGCTGCCATTATGTGTGTGATTAAAATAGCTCCTGGATTGATATGGATTGCTATTGGTCAAAGAGAGGTCATTTATTTGCTTTTTTCTGTGGAAATGTAAAAGAGGCAATGTAACGATATGTTTGCCAAAAGTATATAGAATTTCATGTAATGCACGTTCCATCCTGTCAATAGGTTGCTAAAGTAGGTTCATTCTCTGTTCACCATCATTAAGTGCTTTATAATCATAGATGGGGCAAAAGAGATTGAATATTTAGAAAATAATAATCTAAAGTAACTGACAGGATGAAAAGTGTTTTATTATAGATTTCTTTATAACAAGAGGCAATGGTTTTACACTTGAACTCTGAGTTAAGTAAGCCATTAGTAGAAAGTCAAAGCAGTTCACCTAAAATGTGTTAGCAGTGCAATATTTACTGTCAGGTTTTACTGTTTTTCAAACGTACGTTCTGGAGCTGTAACACGTTCCACTGTTTTAAGGAGAGCGATCATGGATGAAATGAGAGAAACGGTGGTGTTTATAGTCAATTTTGTCTATTTTCAAATGTCAAAAAGGAGCATTTGACAGACCATGTGCTGTTGAAAATAAAAAAGAAAAAAATCATAAAATGAACCATTTGGTAAATGGTGATCATCTTGAAATACATTAGATAGATATGTCCAGGATCTTGTGTTTAAGATCTCTTCAAGATTAATCGCTTTTTGTATTCCCCAATTGTAAGTCGCTTTGGATAAAAGCGTCTGCCAAATGACTAAATGTAAAATGTAAATGTTTAAGGTCAAGGTCAATGTCAAGGTCAAGGTCAACTTTATTATCCCTGAAGGGCAATTTGTTTCACAGCCAGCAGTAAACCATATGCAAACAACAAACAAGCACAGAGACAAAAACAATGGCTTCCATTAATATATACTAATATACATACAATTATTTGTAATTTAAAAAACCAATGGCAGCTGGTTTTTAAAAGAATTTTTAATACATAAAGGCAAATAATATCTGCAAGTATAAGGAAGCAACATAAAAATATTCTGCAAGGGATGGCATGGGATCATTCATAACTAACTCCTTCAAAGTCCTGGCCTTATACAAGTCATTCAAATTATTTGCTGTCATTCTGTGTTATTACAGTGATAATAATCAGTTTGTGGTGCTGTATGATTTTCTCAGCAGATGGCAGTGTTTCACATTAAGGACCACATTAAGCGACAAACATCAAAACACAGCATTAGATTCAGCAAAGGAGAACATTTTTAGTTCCACAGTGATCAATGCAGACTTAAACAACACAATATTTGCACCCACCGTCTAATTTAGACAGTTGTTACACCACAGACTGATTCAACAGCAGGTGACTTAATCAGAGCTTAAACAATGACTTCTCTCGAGTGCAAGGACAGCTATGAGAGTCAGATATGAGTGTGTAGATTCAAGTCAGATGAACAGATTTGTAAATAGCTCAAACTAAATTCCAAAAATATGATCTTTTGTGTTTTTTTTTTTGTTTGTTTGTTGGTTTTTTTTTTTCTTTATCATTTTCTGTTTACAGGCACAAAAAGATAGCTCAGATACCTGGATAAAAATCTGAATTTTAAAATTCATAATTCAGTCACTGATCTCTAAAGGCCCTGTATTTGTACTCACTGAAACTTTCCATGAAAAACATAATTTAGATATCTGAAAATAATTAATATAATTCATTTCTAATTATATTATTGGGGAATGGAACATGACCTAGTAGAGTGGCCAATAAAGTTCTTAATTCAGTAAATAATCAAATAAGTTGAGAGAGGGATTACTGATGACAATAAACAAAGTTCTCCATGCTTCTCCATTCTCTTGCTTGGGTCATTTCTATTCCAATCCTGTGCACATATAAATGTCCATATATGGTTTTCTGAGTCCGGTGTGGAAGATCATCACTGGCCAACCTGAACCCCATTCACCTTCAGGATCAACTGGACCTCAGTGATGCTCGTCCGAATAAGGGTATCGATTTTCCAACATCTACTTTAATAGTAAGCCTTTTCAGAAGGATGTCAGCTGTTAAAGCATAAAAAGGGTAATACATGATTTATTTGCCTTCCTGTCGAGATTAATTGTACAACAAGACATGTTAGACAAATACTGTTTGTTGATGGTAGTCCTATGTGGTTTAGTATTCATTGTCTCAAAGTGTGTGTCGGGAATTGTTTGCGTTCCTAATATACTATGCATATTGCTTTACTATTATATAATTTCAATGTCATTCATATTTAATTTTTTATTTTATTTAATTTTATTTATTTGTTAAATTTTAAGTAAATATAAAGTTATATCAACATTTTCTGTCAGGAGAATACCTTTTGTTATAATTTAAAGAGGTTATTTATAAGTCAAAATTGACAGGTCAAAGCAGTTTTCACAATTTTGGTAGGTGGTTATCAGTTAAGATAGTCCTGGGAAAAAAGAAAGAAAGAAAATGTGAAAAACATTCTCTCTTTCCCTCTCTCTCTCCCACTCTTTACCTTAAATAATGTTTAAAAGTGCATAAAGAAAGTTCTTAATGACTGCTTTTTGTAGTCATTAAGATACAAAAAGATACAAAATACATTTGTTATACATCATCTTGGTCATTTCTTACAAGTCGTTTGTCCCACAAATAATGTGTGCGAACAAGACACTATTCAAATACAAAAACAAAAGTTTTACTGTAAAAGCTAAAACACAGACTTTGTGTGTGACTCTATTTCTAGTAAACTATGATATTTCAGTCATTTTATTTTTAATATAAAAAGCTTTTTGTTCATCTTATCAAATTAAACTAGCACGTGCTGATTCAGATGAAACACATGTTGTCATTCAGAAGTTCCTACAACAAAATTATTTTTGTCCTCCTGTAAATATTTTATATTCAGACAAAACTTTCCTGCACCATAGACCCAAGAATGAGGTGTCAGTTTATGGCAGCTTATCGAGGAGAGGTGTGCTGTGACATTTTTACAAGACCGGGTGTATGATGTAAAATCAGCCCAAAAAATTGTTGAAATTGAAGAAAATTCTGAGTTCAGAATGTTATAGAGATTTGTGGGTAGGCTCATTTGACTTGGCCAAGAAAGCAGCCAATATGTAGTGCGATACCAACTTCCTTACTGTAACGGAGTGAACAGAGGAAGCGTGCAGATCCATATGCAAAGCTAAGACGTGGCCAAAAAGAGTCATGGGTCGATAACAACAACAGGTATGGCGTAGGCAAGACAAAGAGTAATCCAAGGACAGGCAAGAGAGATTATCTCTCTTTGTCTCCGGCAAAGAGAGATAATCCAGGTACGCAGCAATAGTCTAGGCAGGGGTAAACAGAGTCTGAACGGCAAGACGAAAGGGTAATCTGAAAAACACAGGCAAGAATCTGAACACAGGAAAACAGGCAAGGCAAGACTATGACTAGATTATTAAAGCCAAGACAGGCTCCGTAAAACTATCACAGAAACCTGGCTCTTTTGATTTGGTCAAGCATCCAGTCTATAAGTGTCACCCTGGTAACTGTCTAGTCACACTGTATCAACCGTATAGCAGCATAAATAAGTCATATTTAATCAGTGGAACATCACACAAACATGAAGTTTGGTTCTTTTGATTCAGGAAACCAGTGAGAAACCAGTCTGCAAGTACTACACTGATCAGTGCCTAGTTTACACTAGCAAACACCCAGATCATCTTAACAACCATATAGGGTCATGAATAATACCTCAGCACTAGAAAATTGTGTTAAGGTCTGACTTCTTTTGACCTGAGGCAGTGTATCTCCCTAGCAATTATCTAGCGACTATCTATGGTACAATAATTAATTCATATTTAATGTCAAATATGTTAATGTTCTTACCTCAGACCATTTAAAGTTCTTTTCTAGCCATTTTTAAATATGTGCCTCTAAATACAATGTGCTATAATCACCTCGTCATAGCATCATCTAAAATTAAGACTTAATATAATATTACTTAAAACTAATTTAAGTCTTAATATAAAAAAAACTAGAAAAGGGACAATGATTAAGTCATACTATATGTTAATTACTTTGTCTTTCACTGCATCATTTATTCCATCAAACTGCACCTTTAATCTATGAGGAAATCACGTGGAAATCATTTTCATCTATTTAAAATTTGTTTTATCAGTATCATTTTTCTACCACTATTATACATATAGAGTGTGAATATCAAGCCACACTACTTCAGACCCTAATGGAATGTATGTGGAGAAGGAATCAGAAATGGCACAGATGCTAACATGTCAGAACAGATTACCTAAATATTACAGTCATGTTCTATTAGCACCATAAAGACAGCCATAAAGAACTTTTATGGTAAAGGTGAAGACCAGCAACCAGGAGAATTAACATGAAAATAAATAAATAAATAAACTGGGTTGCTGTGAACAAAGCATGAATTAATTGTTTTTTATACTACGGGGCCGTTGAATGCTTGAATCTGATTGGCTGACGAACGTTCTGAGGTGTGCAATTATTTTCAGGGAAACGCACGGTGAACGTAGTTCCAGGCAGCTTTCTTGACCGCATTACAGTTCTATATCACTTCGCATCGTTGTCAGCGCTGCCCTGACGATTTTATCAGTTAGCCTAGTGTAGCAACTTAAAGGCTACACATGACATTTCTCACTAGCGAGGTAATAACAGCGCTGCATCTTAAAGCAGACTTACAGTTTAGAGACGGTGCTTCAGAACACTGTTGAGGGACACACAGAGGTAGCCTAATTCATACAAGCTATCTCTCTCTCTCTCTCTCTCTCTCTCTCTCTCTCTCTCTCTCTCTCTCTCTCTGTTTCTCTTTCTCTGTGTCTCTGTCTCTCTCGCTCTCTTTCTAATAACTTCATTATTAACTGCATTAGTCTGCTATCAACGGCTCAAGCCTCCATTGCCAGCTTTAAAATGACGTTTTGGAACTAGCAAAAGAGTCGTTGGATGAGATGCGGAAGAAATAATCCTACTCACAATAGCGATTTAAGTAGAAAAACCGGACGAATCCCTTGAAATATATAATCTGATCGATGTCTTGAGGTGTGGCAACCGTAGTATAAGCGGAATAATTGACTCCGGACCGTTGAATTATTAGAAAAATAATGCACACCCGAGGTGTAACGGCCACTCCGCTTCGCGTCGTGGCCGCATCACCACCTCGGGTGTGCATTATTTTTCTAATAATTCAACGGCCCGTCGTCAATTATTCCTTACGTATTGAATTCATATAATTTATGATTTCATGATTTTATCTTTAAAACAAACATAAATATAACATAAACATAAACAAATAAATTTTTGGGGTAATGACTAGTCGCTAGTCATATTTGTGTTAGTTCAATGTATTTCTTTTTTTTTAATAGGCAACACATAGCCTATCCCAAAGCAGCTCTACAGGAAGAAAAAAAGAGAGAGAGGGGAAAGAAAGAAAGAAAGAAAGAAAGAAAGAAAGAAAGAAAGAAAGAAAGAAAGAAAGAAAGAAAGAAAAAGAAAGAAAGTGATAAGATGGTAAAGGAGCCAACCCTGTCGGCTTTAGGACCCAGGTATATAAATGAACCTCTTTGAATCGTTCATTAGAACAGCTCTACTGTACAGTCCGTCTAGGCTGAATTAACATCAAGTGCAAGCCAGTCAAGCGATGCATTCACGCCCCTCTTTCTGTCTTACAATGTTTTCAGTGTTTATTGGGCGTGCATTACTTCTCCACTGATGCTGTTTTTTAATTCTTATATCATTTTAATTTCAGAGAAGTTATTGAAGAAATAGAAGCACGTGATAAAGATGCGATCTCTTTGGTTTATATTGGAATTATCGTTTTACCTGCTACTTACGGAGAAAGTATCGGAAGCTCAGCGCGCAGGTATCAGAATCGCTTGTTTTTCTTGTGGAAATTTTGCACTTATAAAATTTCAGTTGAAATGTCATTTGTCCAGCGTCCACTTGATAGTAAATTAATTATTTAGCATACTCTCTTTTGTTGTGGCGCCAGCGTTCTGTGTGAATGCGTGAAAATAGCTAATTATGCACTGCAACTGTGGAAAGGTGCAATATTATTCCTCAGCGGTTCACCTGCATGATTTGTTTACACGTGTTAAGCCTACATGTATGTTTACATGTTCTTTACATGTCTGTAGGTAGGTTAGCTCTTTTTTATGTTTTTAATAAAGAAATTAGCTCTTGATTTGTTCAAAGTTTAATGGAATGTAAATTTCCATCCTGGCTTGCTTTCATTAAACTTACAAGGTCAAGGTTTTCATGATATTGCTAGCAGATGCAGGGTTGTACAAAAAAAAACTTTTAACATCTGGTGGTGTCAGAGTAAAGGTTGTCATATTAAATGTATCTTTCAATGTCTTTCAAGCTTTTTCAGTTTGCATCTTGCATTATAATATGCCCATTTACCACATACCATTCTCAATGTGCTTGCAATCTTTATGATACAGCACATCTGGGCTCTTTCCACTTGCACTGCTAGAGCTTCTGGGAACAGGATGCTCATGTCTTGAATTGATGTTATATACTTGTTTACACATATATCATAATAGGTGGTTCAGATCTTGTAGACATTTCCATGGTCTACGACCTACCAAGTGGTATGATAAACCAAGGTTTCGCTAAATGCAGTAATGCAGTAGAGCATTTGGAGGAAACTAATGAATGTAGTTAGTCATTTTGTAATTTTGCAAATGACAAGGCATAGTTATTGAAGTGGTCTCACTGTAAAAAGTGCTACACCCACAAAGTAGGTTTTATATACTTTAAATAGTTGTAATCTAGTTTATTTTATTTTTTATACAAAAAAAGTATCAATATACTTCCTCTTTACTTAAAATATACCAGTTTTTATATAACAATATATTTTAAATAAAACTATTGTGATTTATTTAGTTATTTGTATGTGGTTGTTGTGTACAAGAAATGTTATAAATGTGAGTTGACATACACAATTTATTAGAGCAGCTGTCAATGTGGCAGGTGTGTTCATCAAACGTAAATATTTTGAAATTTGGCATTATAAAAGTTGCCATTATCCCTTTTTCACTGGCTGGGACTTTCAGCATCTGCCCCGGCACTTCAACTGTTTGTTTGTTGCAGCAGATCTGGATTTCAGGGACTGATTAACACGGTAAGTTGAGCAAATTTAGATGTAAATTCACGCAAAATCGCTTACTCCACTAGGGAACTGAGGTTAGCTTTGCAAATTATACTGTATAGCTAGCTATCCTGCACACATGGCAAGCTAAGATGGCTGCACAGTGTGGTCTTGTAGGCAACGATCGGCAGACAACGGTTGAGACCGTGTTGTTAATATGAAATTAAATAAGTGCTGTAGTCATGCCTACTATGTGTTTTAAGGCTACTTTGGCTTTAACTTTCCCAATAATATCACTTTTAATCGTTAGTTAGCGTTAACTTAAACTGATATTTGACATTAAACAGTAAGATAAAAGTCCTAGACAAAACACATTAACATTAGTAACTTACTATGCTAGTTTAAGTTTGAGACTCTGGAATCAGAGATCATGTTAGTATACTTTTGCATTACTAAAGCAGATGCACAGATTTGACTGTAGATATGTATGCTTAGTAGTCTGTCTGATTTTAGAGATTTGATCCACGTTTTTTAATGCAGTATAGTCAATTAATGATTTTTGGTTGAAAAAATCCCTAAAACTATTTCTAACCTATTGCTTAAATAACTTACATAAATGATTTTTAACCTTATTCTAACATGCATTTTCCTGGTCTTTAGATACCCAAGCGCTTTTGTTACCTGGGGTCTTCAAGCTTCACATCCAGGTAAGAAAAACTTCAGAATAGATACAATTACAGCTATAACTATTTTCAATATATTTTCCATCCAAAATGTATTCTCTATCATGTACTTTGTCATCAATATTTGACCGTGTTCCTAATGGGAAGGATGGTGGTGTCTGTGTATCAGCAGCATATGTTGAAATCTATTGAGCCAGTTGTTATGACACACGGTGGGCACATCCATACTACCCAGAAACTGATCATAACACTTTACACTGTCAGGACCCTGTTTGATCAGATTTTACTTTTTGACAGGATCCATCTGTCTCTGTGGAGAAAAGGAGAGAAGTGGTCCTGAGATGCCTGATTGAGTACATGGGGGAGAGACAGGAAGACCTCATCAGTGTCCACCACGTATGTATTGGGCTTAAAGCTACTTGTCTATTTTTCTGTCTGTATGTATTAATATTGTGATGATATGGGGTAATTACGTTTGCTCTTGAAAGATGTTTAAACTCGGTAGCTTAATAAACAGTAATGTGATGACCAGTCAGGTACAGGCAAGAACAATTGCATTGTTTTATTGAAATGCATCCTTTCAACCAGAAAAGGACAATACTCATGCTACAGTAGATCATGATAGTATAATACCCACAATCTATGGCATTGTCATGGTAGACTTCACTCTGGTCACATGCTCTAGTCACAGTATCCGTCTAGTATCCACCACCTTTAGCAATAAACGTACAATTTTGACTTTGTGTCTTATCTGTCTTCTACCTGTCTGCTATATTCATCTCATTACCTGTTTGTCTGACCAAACTCTTGATTCTTTTTTGTCTCCACCAATAGAGTCGTGATGAAATAGAGGTGCACGCTGAGCTTGGCAGTTGCCCACTGAAAATTTACGTGCCATTAGCCCGACACGATTGGGATTATCATAGAAGGACAGCCCGTGGTCATAGGGTGTGCCAAACCTGTCGAAAGCATGCTGCCTCCTGTTTGGACTTACCTATGCCCTCGACTTCAAGTATCCCTCAAAACTGGTGTATACTTCTGAGATATATCAGAGGCTCTTTGTGGGATTGGACCCCATGCGTCCTAAGCCAACATTCAAGCATGCAAATCTCCTCACCAAGTTGTCTTAAATGATTTATCAATGGCATCTGGCATTGTTTGCCATCATTTGAAAAAATACAATCACTTTGGTAGGTGAGTTTGCCAAATACCAACTTAAACGTACTGGTACACAATCAGATAATTTGATAATCTTCAGGGTGATATAAATATTTGTCTCAGAATTTTACCAGTATTTTGATTTTAAATAATTAGTCTTACAGATTTTTTTTTTCTTTTTTAACCTTAAGACTCATTTGAGAGGTACAAGTTGCTCCGGTAATATAATTTCCATGGTTATTTTCCTTTTGTGTTCATTGTTCAGTGCCTTAATTAATGTGGACTTTGGACTGTGTTCTGTGCCTATATCATTACCTCATGAGATATATACTCAACAGTGTTGTGTGCACAATTTGTCAGTTCTTAAAAATAATACTTGTTCAAATTATAGAAATACTGTAATAATTTTTTACATTGCAGTTCCAGTGTGATACAATGTGATGTTATGGCTCACATTTAGCTTTATCTAAACATTGCAGATTGGGCAGTTTGAATATTTTACTTTTACAGGTTGAAAATACACTTATACAGTGTTTGTTTTATATTATTGTGTACATGTGCGACTACATTTATTGGCTGTTTTGTAGTCAATGTTAACAGTGACACTGGTTGACATTGAATAAATGTTATTGTCTTCTTCAATCTATCTTCCCATCTTTTCCTTCTTCAATTAAATTTGTAATTGCTATTGACAAAGTCTGTTTATGTAAAGTTTATCACTGTAGTGCTTAGAATATAGACATTTAGATTTATTTTCTGAGGTTATAGCCAGGACTCAATTAAAATGTTTATTCACATATGATTAGGTTAATTTTACTAAGAACATAAAGTTCATAAAACCTAATTAAAATGAGTACAGGTTACTTGTAGCAACCCATAAATAAGTTACCTGTACCAATAAAAGTAGGTTTATCTAACAGTAATACTAGTACTATTAGTTAACTCAACTTGATTTTGTTGCGTTTGTATTAAGTAATGTTACAGTGTTTATTATACTTAAAAAAGGCTGCAAGTTGACTCAACTTAAAACATCCAATGCAGCCACTTGCCTCACTTTTTATAAGTTAGATCTAGGTATTACTTCTTACAGGGCTGTTACATGACCAATGCTGGAGCAGCACATACTTTTCCTACTTTTCATTGATTTTGAAAGCTTATGGTCACTTTGAAAACAGTTTTAAAAAGTGTATAATGTGCATAGAATGCATGATATTAGTGGAAATGATTATGTATGTCCATTTCGATGTATCATATTTAGGTGACAAACGTTGTCATACTCCTTTTCAGTATTCTTTTTTCTTTCAGTTCACTTGAGTCACTTTAGTTTTAATTGTAAAGGAGGGTTTGTGCCTTCATGTCCCTCTGTTCGGTTTCTGATGAATGCTGCATTGTGAATTATATGGAACATTCATTCCATTACCTCACTCTGCCAAAATCCCACTCTTACATAAAGGCATACATGGTAAACACTTTGTGACAGGATGAGTCAAACATGATAGTCAGTAGAGAAGACTTTTCAAGGCAAATATTCAGATATGTTTTCAATTAGTTTGTTTTTCGTCAGTTTTACTAAAATTGGTTCATAACAAAAACAATTGTTGTAATGCATCCAGCAAAAATAAAGAATACTTTATAAAAGAATTGACCATACTAGACAACAAATAATTTAGTACCACATTTCAAACACTGATTCGAAGTTTAAAAAAAAACTGTATGAGGAAATATAATTTATAATAATATATTTTATATAATACATAAAACAACATATTTTAAGTTCTCTAGGAGTCGCAGTTTACACTTTTAAAAATGACCTCTTGTTAATGGAGCTCTCCTGGGATTATGAGTAGTGTAGTTCTTTCTGGGAATTAAGCAATTAGCATTATTTATTTATTTATTTTTTTAAACCTGAAGTTAGATTCATCCTGGTCTCGCGTAGCCAGACCTTCAGACTGATGGCTGAAGGTCTGGAATAGATGTCCGCTTTCATTGGGCAAGGCCCGCCCATGAGGCCGTTTGACCGACATGTCAAACCAACCAATCATAGTTTGTTTCGTTTAGCGTCACATTTCGGGCGTGGAAATGTCGCCACGATAACAGACCAGTGTGTAAAACTCTCGGATGTATTTTAAAGATTTTATGCCGCGAACTTTAAATATTTCACATACTTTTGAAAATCCAGCGTTTAGTTGACCCTAATAGCGTCCGTCGTCACATTTGTAAACGCGACTGCAGTCTTCTTTCGTGAGGGGGTTTGGCACCACAACATCTTTGTTTCCCGACGGACTGAAAATAAATGCGACACTCGCATCTCCCGGAAATTCGGTTTAATTCAACCAGTCAGATGACGACTTCGACATTCCTGAAGTGTTTCCAGAAAAGTGTGCCATATTATGCATCAGGGCCCGTATTCCTAAAGATTCTAAGAATCCTTTTAGAGAGCTCCTAATTTAGTTTAAAAATTTCTAACTAGGAGTCTTAGCATAAAAGTGATTCAGGACCAATCTGAGAGCAACTCTGAGCGAGGAAAAGACAAAAACTTTTATCTTAGTGATAAGGCGGGGCTGACCCCATTGCTAGCTATGACACAGTCTTTTGAAGACTGTGATTGGTTGGCTGTCCAAGAAGGAAATAAATGAGTTCTTTTAAGAGTAGGGTTTATTATTAGCCTTCACTTTGAAATTACATGCATAATTTTTCTGTACTCTCTCTCTCTCACTCACACACACACACACACAACAATATATATGTTCTTTATTTTTTATTTACCATGCTGTCATACTTTACGTATTTTATAGGAAATGAACAGCGACATAATAAGTGCTGTAACAGACCCAAATCATCACTGCTGCATAGTTGCATTTTTCCAGTTGCCAGATATGTTAATGTCGTGATTACATCCATTTCTGGCGCTATGGCATTTCAGCGTGGTGTCGGAGATGTTAGCATGTCTTTAATAAGATCGGTCACAAACATGATCCCTGCACGATCTAAAGTGTAGCGTCTTATTAACTCACTGTCATGCATTGTGTGCAACTCATTTCTTCACCCTCTTCATGTTTCGTCCATTTTCTCCACTGCTAAAGAAACTCTTAAGCCCCTTAAAAGTACTCGTCCGTACTCCTAACAATTTTGGACCTTAAGACCTCTTTTAAGGGTTAAGATGCTTTCTGAATTACTTTTTTCTTTACTAGGATCTTTTCTTTAATTTTAAGAAGAAACACTCACATTTCTAAGATTTTTCTTAGAATTTTGTTACTAGGAGCAACTCAGCACTAAGATGTTTCATGAATACGGGCCCAGACGTTTAGCCAACGGTCCATGGGCGTGACGTCTGAGGCTGAGACTAGATTCATCCTGACCTGTGATGAAAACATTGAGTCACATTGATATTGAGAAACATTGATATATTGGTAGGTTTGACTTAACAGCTTACAGGTTATAGTTAAAAATTTATTTCACTGTGCAGAAAATTATCAACTTTTGGTTTTCAATCTCAGCACCCAGGTTCGGAAATACTGTGTTTGATTACCAGCAGATGGTGCACTTTCTAAACCGAAGAGCAAATGCAATGTCTCTGACTATGAAAATGTCATCACTTATTGTTTTTGTATTTACAAAAGACGTGCAATTATTGTTTTAGACTCAGCACTTTTACAATACACTGTGCATTCATATCCTTAATTTAGGTTTCCTGTACTGATTTTACTGCTAGGATGTATGCCTGTTTCCTTTGGAGATTCCCTTTTTCAAACAAACACAAAATCTCATGGGTAAAGGTAGCTTTGGTAGAATAATGAATACAGTCAATACCAAAATCTACTCGGTGTGTAGAGCAAATGTGGTTGTCAGGTATATTAAAAAAATACATTTGAGTCAAGTAGTTACTTAAACTAATGCTGGTTCCAAATCATAGTTTAGCAATAAATTTAAGGTAATCCAATTCTGTGGCATTAAGGGAACTTTAAAACAGTAATTGGCAGCAGTAACTGCCCCTAAAATATTTGTGATTCTTGTCTATAGAATTACCATCTGTCAGCATGTGTGTGTAGTGTGGGAAAGCAAGACACTTCTATCACTGGAAACATTAAGTGTAATTAGACCATGCTTTGCAGAAATAAAAGGAGGGAGGGAGGGAGGGAGGGAGGTGGGGGGGGGGGGGGGGTATTTATTTTTAAGGTAAAGTTTGACAAGCTACTTCTTACTTTAATTACTTCTTTATTATATGGTGAACTACATAAACATAAAGCCTATAAAAAACAATCATTACATTTAACAGCAACTGCAATCGCTACAAATATTGGTATAGTATGGATTGTTGATAGATTGTACAGTACATGTCCCTATACCGTCACCCAGATCTACACCCATGGAATGCAGTGTTCTTATAAACAGTAAAGGTATTGTATCTGCATCTGTTTCAGTCACATGACCTTTTCTTCATAGCTGCCATATTTATGACCATCTGTGAAATACATTTTCAATTGTACCAAATACCATGAATAATTTATACAGATCTGTATTCAGCACAGCACTGCAGAATCTGAAATCTGTTGAAATCCACATTTATTTTTTCCACAATCAATCTAAAAACATGTGCTTCATAATCTAAGAATGTGTCTAGTGATGTAATGTAAAAGCACACAAAAGCAAGTTTTCAGTTACTGAGGCCAATATAGAACTGCTCTATTCACATCAGGCAGCTTTGAATAATTCATTCTACAAACGGAAGTGTCATTTTATTCAGTTCGTGATTTTAAACATATTTTTCAAAAGTATTATTAATTTCTTTATTTGTAAAAAGGAGGAAAGAAATTACTGTGTGTACATTTAAATAAGAAATGTGCAGTCTTGTCTTCAAGTGTGGTCTTACTGTGTACTCCATAACCCTACGAGAAGCTATCCAGCTGAACAGGATTATAATTATATAAACTCAGTATCGCATAGGCCATTAAGACAGCTGTTCATGTTGCGTCAAGTGTTATTTGATGAGCGTGTACATAATGCTGCTATGCCAATATACGTCAATTATGGAACAGCCTATCCAGTGGTTTTCCCAGCATTTATAGATCTGAAGATGGCAATCACAGCTTTGTGTTCATTGGTTAATACGTGCATATTATGATTTTATTATTCTTATTCGTTTTGTATTCCAAGACTTTTTGTGGCTTGTAGTGGAGATTTGAAAGTGTCTCTCAAACACAGACACACACTGGTCAGTGTTTGGCATGTGGGCGTCATACAGTATCAAGAAGTATTGTTTTACAGTGAATTTTGGAATAGGCTGCTGACCTTCTCTGGCTCTATAAACATTGAGCACTTTATTAATAATACCCCAGAGTGGGATAAACTCATCCAGCACTGGTTTCATGTCTGCCCCCTTGGGTGTTAATCTGCCCAGCGGATGCCCCTGATCTGATCCCAACATGCGGTTTCATTCCAAGTTTGTGAGAATCAGAGGACATTAGGGAGGATATTACGACTGAGTTGCTGAATACAGTATATCCTTATCCTTTTTGTTCACAAGGTTCAACATCATTTAAAAGCCAAAGACTGTGCAAATAATTTAAATTGGAAATTGATTCTAAATGAATGTGCTGATCCCAAAACATGCAATTTGATTGTATTTCATGCCAAAACCAGAAGGTGATTTGTTTTAAACTTAAATGTCCTGCCACTGTGACTTTGTGCCAACAAAAATAGGTTTTTAGCTGCAGAAAATAAATTGTTCTTAAAGACCAGACTTAAAAAATGTGGACTTAAAAAAATCTGTTTTTATAAAGTCAAATAAAGCTGCGCATGAAACCCCTGATGGCAATTGTATTGTTGTTTCCCAGGCCTGTTTCACTGGGCTGTGATAGCAGAGTCAGAGGGGGTCTAAGGTCAAGTCAGAGTTAACAGTGCAAGGATCAAGAACAGTTCATCACCACATATAGTGCTGTAGAAAAAGTCAAGAATTTTTGCATGTGGTCAGATTATGGCATGGAGTGTTGTAGTATAGAAGTAAAAATAGGTAAAATGGACAAATGTTTACTACTTTTCATGTTTTTGATTGCTTTGGTTAACAGCTTTAGGACACTTCAAAGTTAAAACATCTGTTAATTGAAGCAGAGTTGGGTCATTAACCGACAATCTGAAACCTCCAAGCAAGTCTACATCATGATCATAATGGTTAAAAAAATCACCTAGTCAATATCCAGATTGAAACCCCATTTAAATGCTATGCCAGAAGCTGGAATGCATAGTTCATGCTCAACCTGCAAATGATCTGAAGCAGTTCTGCAGTTAAGATTGAGCTAACATTTTAGTGTTTTTTGTTTACTTCTATTCATTAATGGACATTGAAGATTTTGACTGAATATCAATGTGATAATTAATCTAGATTTTTTTACAGCACTGTAGCTGTATGATACTGTAGCTGTAAATGTATAATTTTCTCTTGTTTTACTATATACTTTATTATTACTATCATCAGCGGCATCTCATTGTTTTTATTTTTTTAAGTTTTTAGTGTCACGGAGCAACCCCGTGATCATGAATGAACTGTATGCATGTACACCGTATCTGGCACACACATACACTGCATGCAGTGCATGCACCTGTATAATGTCTGTGAGTGGTCGAATGTATTGTGTATTATGTGGTTAAGGTATGTGAGGGTACGATGTGTATTTTGTTCATTAGGTGTAGTGGATATATGCACAACATTAGCCGCTACATTGTTCATTCATTTTCATTATAAATAACTACAATACACATGTTTGATTTAAAGTATTTTATTTAAGGTTAGGTTAAACAGTATAACAAATATAACTTACCTGCTTGTAAGACACCAGGGATCAAACCTGAATTGTTTTAAACCCAACGCATTTAATGGGAGAAACCATTTTGGGTATGATGTCAATGGGAGGGGGGAGTCCAATGTACCTAAAACAAGGTTTACATTTGTTCATCCATAGGTTGTATTTTTATATTGTGATTTGTGAAATGTATACTTGAGTAGATGCTGTTTTATGTGCATAATGTGATCAGAAGTGCATATGTAAGGAAGTAAACTTACCTGTAGATTGGTACATCCCGGGGTGTGGCTTAGACTATAAAATGGCTGCTTTAATTGACCCACATGGGGTCACCACTAGAGGCTGACATTTTTTCGTGAATCCAGCAGGCTGGGAAACAAAATCGTTACGAATCACGTGATTGGGACGGGACAGAAAAAAATGCTTGCGGGAGCGGGCGGGACCGGGAATAGTAATGATATACCCAACTTTATACACAAATATACTGTTTATATAAATAAACTATAAACTGTATATTTTAATTCTGAACTCAATTCTAGTTGGCCTGTCTCTTTATGCTCTCCTCCTGTTTGTTTTGGTGTGGCTGATTAAGTGAAGATGCAGTCCGTGACGGACAGATTGTTAACGGCTGGTCTATGTCCCAGATAGCACACGTACGTCTGCAAGATATTTGTTAAAGATCTCTTGATCTGGAAAGCATCTGCTGTCTACAAACGTCTGGCAGACGTCTTTCAGATGTCAGTTTTACATACATTCTAAATCATAAACATCTTAAAGACATCTAATAGACGTCTATTTGACATCTAAAAGGAAACGTCCTATAGACGTATTGCAGATGAGCAAACACCCTAAATAATACGTCTTGCAGACATCAAATAGATGTCTCGGAGATGTACGTGTGCTATCAGGGGTGGTAATATCCAAACGCTCACCTATCGTTCATCGACCTCAAATATGGCTTTTCATCTGAAAGCTGTAGTAGCAACTTTACATGGCCGCTCAATATAATGTTAACCTAGAGAAATGTGTGCTGTTGAAGTGTTTGTGGGGAGACTGGAAGCTGAATAGTGCACTCGCTGCAGGACAGGCGCCGGTGCGCTCACTTGCTCTTAAAATCTCTGTATAATGTTTGATCATACAGACAAAAGTAGCCGAATACATCTTTCGAATCTGTAAAGACTGCGTTTATTTGTGTGCACTCAGAATAACAACGAAACGTTGTGCTTTAAAGCAAACAGGATGCGCTTTAGGTCTCTGTGAACTTGAGCGAGAAACTTCGAAACTCCGTCTTTGAGAAATATATCTATAGAGAGTGAAATGTCTGCTTTCACTACTTAAAAAAAATAAAATTCCAAATAGAAAACGTGTGTGTTAACATGGATGATTTACATGTAATGTGTGCAACACTGTGCATGAGCTGGCTTTCATTCAATATAATAACAAAAAACTACATTTTGGGTTTTTATTCAAATAAATATATAAAAACTATATTTTTACTGTAACTGACAGATTTAAAAAAAAAAAAAAAACGGGAGTGGGATGGGATGGGATTTTCCCCCAGTTTTTTCGTGGGATTGGGAGGGGATGAGATTTTTTTTTTTGTGGGAGTGGGACGAGATTTTTTTCCACTCCCGTGTCACCCTCTAGTCGCCACTCGTTGTGGTCACTGGTCAGGTTGGTTTGTGTGGAGGGAGTAAGCAACAGAAGCTTGTGCTTAGAAGTTTGTTAATCAAACTACGCAACTGTTGTTGTGGCTAAGGTCCAACAAAGAGACTTGTAAATTCTGTTTTTGTTTTGTTTTGTTTTTTTGCTTGTTTTCCTGTGAGATCTACACTATCTGTACAATAAATTCACCTCCACTGGAATTTCCTGTCGCCATGGTCTTATTATGCCTCCGACCGCAAGTGCAATCTCTAACAATTAGTTTTGTATGTATACTTTTAATTAAGAATGATAAAAGCCTGTGTTCTAAGGCCAATTCGTACTGCCAGAAGTCCAAATAACCCATTTGCTAGGTTTTATTGGGCCAGTGGTGTTCGCCCTGTTGGCAACACCCTGGCGGTGTGAACTAGCCTGGAAGATACTGTGAATGTGTCTGTGTAGATTGTGCCAATTTCAAAGTTTGCGTGTAAGAAAGACAGGAACTGTGAGAGCATGCAACAGAGGGAGTGGAATAGACAAAGAGATTGTTAGAGGGCCAAGTACCCATGGTGTGATCAGGGTGAGCTGAGAGCATATGTGGAGTGAACAGCTGGACAGACAGTTTGAGATTTTGAGCAGAGGAGGTTCAAGCATGGTCAGAATCAGAATGTGGGAAAGCTGCCTTTCACAATGATGAGGTTATGGGTTTCCACAAGTACGTAGGCTGAGACATCCACCAGATCAGATATGCTGTCAGCTGCTGTGTGTCTGTCACTCAGACCCACGCCAAACCGCCCTGCTGGCATGAATAGATGTACAATGAACTCTCAGTACAACCAGTGAGGGACTGAGAAGAAATGCTGGGTAAACCATTTGCTTGGTTTTCCCCTTAAATAACTGTAGTGCTGTTTTGTGCAGATGCTGTAGAATATACTGAGGACTAAACAGTATTAATAATGAGTAAAAATGACTGAAGTTCATGAACAGTCATTTAAAGACCATATTAAAATTCAGAATTTATGTAGGGGGTTACTGGTGCCACACAGCTTTTAAAGAATAATGAGGTTTGTCCATACAGTGAAAGTCAAAAAGGTCTAACGTTGTTTGGACCCCCACATTCTTCAAAAAGTCTTGTTTTGAAGAAAGGAATGTATAAATGGAAACATTTGAGCCCTCTACAGTCTACAGTGGAATTCACTTTTGTAAATGTATCACTGCTGTAATTGCCGTAGCTGCACACGTGCATTTGCTGTACCCATGCACATGCAATTCACCCTTTTTATGGAATTTTGTACCCACTTACCAAACTTACATACTCCCAGAACAGACATTTAGTGGCAAGAAACCATTTGTCTTATTAGAAGTCAGAATGATGACCTTCAGAATGATTTTGAAACTGATATTTCAATATTGTATACTGATATTTAAATATTAAAGAACTGATTCTTTAATATTTTAAAAAATATTGGACATACAGTTGCTTTAAGTAAATTTATTCCAATTAAATTATATTATTTAATTATACATGTATATATTTTTAAGAAAGAAAAAGAATATGTGCACATAGTGCTCTCCACATTGTGTTTTTCTGTATTAATGGTCAAAGATTAATTGTTCATTTTACTGACAGTCAGTCATGAAAACTGAAATAGTATCCACATTGGGCATTGAAGTTCTGAATGCAAACAAGTAACCTATATTAAATATTTTGAAGGGGTTCATAAATGGATTTTATTCTCAAAAGAGGAGCATTAAGAAAACTGAGGCTGCACATCTGTGTTCTTGGAGCGGGGTCTATTGGGACACAGAGGGAGGTTGAGTATTTCTCACATTTTGGAGGGCAAAAGTAAAAGTGGCCAATGAGGTCGAACTTATATTAAAGAGAACACGCCTTCTGTCTCTCTCTCCCCCTGTTACAATGAGCTAAGAGAAGGAAAAGATAACTCATCTTACATTACAGTGTTGGTTTGACTACTTTTGCCATACACGCTTGATAGCATTTTCTGAATGACTCGGCCAACAGAAGGAATAGTGTATGTGTAAAGATGAGGTTCAGCTGGTGCTTGTCTCTCCTGTTGATTCTGTATGTGGGTCCTCTTAATGCCTTTTGGTGGAACAGTTCACCTGTCACAAAGGCCCCCACAGTGGACAATGATACTTCTGTTGGTGGAATGAGCAGTAAGGAGGAGAAAATTGCCGATGTAGGGTCGGAAATCATAGATGTAGCCAGAGGGATCCAAGGATTAGTGAAGAACTGGGACCAGAACTCAACTGTGGATTGGAATAACAATGTCACAGTGAGGACACCTGTCATCTCCTCGAAGCTTCACCATTCTAAAACGGGTAATAATAAGTCTTTATCAGAAGAAGTTGAACATGAAATAAATGTCAAAGTTTCCTCAGGTGATGCCATTGGGTCAGGCTTAGGCTCAGGGCCCACTATGGATTTGGCTCAGGAAGGCAAAACAACAGCGACCAACCGTACAGGGACAAGGCTCACTGACAGCAGGATTAGCATAATTAGCACTTCCACTTTCACTGAGGATTCCACAAACTGCTTATCAAGAGGCTCTGACTGGCCTTTCTGTTTATCTCACAGTGAAGTCACATTTTCTGTACCTAATTTTTTTAACCACACCCAGGCAGAGGATGTGGTAGCTATGTTAAATGAATGGGGTTGGCTCCTGCGTTCAGGCTGCCACCATGGTTTGGAATGGTTTTTTTGCCTACTACTGGCACCAAGATGCCATCAGCCCTCTGAGAAACCTGGGATAGCCCTGCTACCCTGCAGGACTTTCTGTGAGGTGCTGCTGGACAGCTGCTGGACACTCCTACAGGAGAGTGGCCTGCCTGTGGCCTGCCACACCCTCCCCGAGGGACCAGAGCCCAGTCAGTCATGCCTAACCGTTAGTAACCACAAAGGTAAAACTGTGATGCATGTCAAACTTATGCCGCTTGTCTTGTCGGTATGTGTTTTTTATTAGTGTGCTTTCTACCGTTAGAGACACAGGTCACTTCCTGTCTGTCAGCAGTTGCTCTGCTCTGCTATCGCTTTGCCAGGGCTCAGACCAACACTTAGTACCTGGGTATACGCAAACCAGCAGAACATTTACTTATGCACATCTGCTGTGATGTGAGGTCCACGTCTGCATGCGTGGCTCAGTGTGAATCCATTAGAATTACATGCATGCATGAATACTAATTGCACCTTCATTCTAAACATTTTTATTTTAACAGACGGTTTTTAACCTGTGTGTGTAAACTCTGAGTGCAAGCATTTTCAATCAGAAATAATTATTTATTAATACGTGTGCACTTAATTTAGTGTAAAATGTGGATTCACAGGTTTGCAAAAAATACAGGATTTTGGCAGTATACAATTTGTTATTGTAAGACAGAGAATAATTAAGTGCCACACAATATTTTTTACAAAATTGTGTTATAGATCTTGTGTAGTTGAGGCTTGTATAAAAGTTGTGTTGAATTTTTACTGGTTTTGAAAGTGACACACTTGACTTAACTTAATTTGAGAACAAACTGCACATGCTTGTTTGCAGAAAGTTAATAATACAGGAGAAAACCCTTATTGAGATTTTATGCCAATTATTGTGTGCACGTATTCCATCTTTTAGAATATTCCTGATTCATTAACCTAAGAAAAATAAGAATGAGATGATGTGTGTATGCACCATAAATTTTGTCAGAAACACACTTATATGCAGTTATAAGTGAATGAGAACTATGTGGTTAATCCACTTAGTATGTGTTCTGTTATGTCAGAATTAGGTTATATAATCCGTGTTTACTCATTGAGGTCAGTTATGATGAGCAAATTGTATTGCCTGGTGGTCTCCTATCCAAGTACTGACCAAGCCAAACCTTGCTTAGATTTAAAGATCAGATGAGATCGGGAGAGTCTATGGTTGTCCATGAAAATGTAATTAAAAAAAATCCATCAGGCAAAGTCATTAATTCTCATGTTTAGCATAAGTGCTTCTAGAGTGCTTGATTCTTCAAGCAATGCTTTTGTTTTATTTCTATAACTGAGACTCCTGAGCTTTAAGTCATCTATCAACAGAATTATGTTCACCGTGAAAGCAATGCTAATGTCTCTCAAGCATTTTCACTGCTGGTAACTGCTTCAAGATGCAAAATGGTGTCAATGACCTACTTGCATTTGTACAACAGGTCACAGAGAGATATGAGACACATGAAATCTTCAATTTATTTAGTTCAAATTAGTTGTGGTGGATGACCTCAGTCACATTTGTTGGAGCGTAACACTTGGACAAAGAGGCAGATTGTTGTCTCTGTGTTATTAATAAGACAAAGAACTTTCTTTGCATGCTGGTTATAACAAGGTTCCCTCTGAAAATGTGTGACAAGACACACAGCAGAGAATCCACAATCAGATTTAAGAGGTTTTATTTTCAGCTATGAGGGACTTTTTCTTTTTTGAGATGATGTGCAAGAAATGCTGGGAGATTGATAGGAAAAAAAGGATTCATTGTGAAGATCTGTTGTGGGGGAGAGCAATTCTTATCTGACACAAAGTCTTCCTTGATAGTTTAATGACCTTTCATATTTATGACCAGCTCTAGCATTGCACTGTGATGGTAATTAATAAGGGTGGCGTTTTGAGCTATCACTGTGGTCTTGGAGAAAGTACCATGAAAACCACAGAGTTCTCAGAGGCAAGCAACTGCTAAAGAACATATTAAAGAGTATCGTGCAAACCATGCTGTAAGAGGGAGTTTTTTTCTCTTACACATCTGGTACTGCATCCAGTCTTCATTATTTAACATGTATTAATTTGTTTCAGTGCATTCTTTTTGGATGTAGGCCATTTTGCATTCAGTATGTTAGTTTTCCTTTTATTTAGCCTCAATTTCTTCAGAATAAGTTCTTAGACAGTGTTTAAAAGGAGCTGAATTATTATAATTGGCAGCTGTTCATGCTGGTCATTTCCTTGACTTACTCTTTGTCTTATCTCTTGGGAAGTATAGGGGCTCAGATCATTTTTTGAAGGGAAAGTTTATCTTAATTAGGTCTCTTGGGAGTCAAGGAGCTATCAGTTAACAGGATTCTCCGGTTTCCATCTCATTCATTTAACTCCCATTTACCTATCCAGCTGTCAGTAGAATTACAACCATTAAGAAAATATAGCTATGTATAGAGACAATTCCTGGCGGAAGGCATTTTAACTAACAATTTGAAGGTAACGGATTTGACAGGAGACTTGCATTTTTTATGTTTCCAGTGTTATTAGCATAAAATGTTGTTATTTTGTTGTCACTATCACAAAATTTTATTTTGTTTAGTCATGTCTTATCACAGCTGTAGGATGTATACGCATGTGGGAGAGTGTCTGGAACAGTTGGCCAAACACTGGTGCCCAAGGGACGATTTATTCATCAGCATGTTCACATGTGCTGCAGTACTGTACGTTATTTATTATTTAATTATAGATAGATAGTTCAGAATGAACATTCACCAGTACTTTATATATAATTTCCTTAGTAATCATGTTTTGAAAAAATATTTGGCTTGTTTACACTATTGAAATATGGTTTATCAAATTTATGTGGCAGTTATGCTGTGCATCAATTAGATGTTTTTATCACTTACTTTAGTAGCATTTATAATTTCTTGTGTCATGGCTTTATGAGAAATCATTTTTGAATGACATTGCAATGACATGATGCACTCTCACTTATAGTGTAATTTGCTGTCTGAACTTTATGGTGGTTCCAGTGGCTCCACCTTTATTGTGATTTACAAGTGGATTGTATTAGAGGTGATGTTGTGAGGTTGGATCCAGGAGCAAGTGGACACATCTGGACTAGATAATGGGCCAGCTAAACTCCCAAAATCCCCTGTGTGAGTGTTTTGAAAGAGGGTGACAGAACAACACAGGAACGAAATGAATGCTGGCTGAGTGGGTGAGCGACTGGACAGCCGTGTCAAATGAGAATCATGGTGTAGTATGGAAAAGCCACTAAGCTGCCATTGCCGTTGAAATATGAGCCTAGAATTAGACATGCCGTTCCCACAGTCAGAAGTGTTAGCTTGGTTCAGCCCAAATCTGCCTGCCCATTTTTCTTTAAGCAAGAATTTACAACAGTTTATACAACAGTATACACAAGTATAGATTTAGAATATAGAGGAAACCTATTCATACACAGTAAAATATGTTGGAGTAATGGCTGACAGCTATATGATTGAAATAATAAGGTATTTATAGGTGTTTATTTTATAACAGTTCAGGCTTTTGCCCTTTTGAAAAAAGAGTGCACTTACTGTAATTGTTTTGAACTTGTCTTCAGATTTTTTAATATAATATTACTAAAATAAAATGCCAATATAGTGTAAAAATTTAAGTTTATTTCACTTCCCAAATTCACTTATTTCTCCGTGAATAATATAGACAATTTTATGTTCATTTTGGTAAAAAGTTGTAAATATGTTTAAAAAAAATAAAAAGTCATTATCATTACATTTTGCTATATACAATTTTAGGAGTGTGACAAATTTACGATGAATTTATGATGTATAATGAAAAATAAATAATTACTTGTGCTGTCATTAAAGAGAGTAACATGTTCATGACTGTTTTTAACGCACTTAATTACACTTTTAAAAAGTGCACTTTGTAATAATGTCAAATTAACAGTTTTAGCTAAAAGTACATTTTTAATCATTGTTTTGATAATCTTTTGTTATGCTTTAAAGTACACTGATTACATACTGTAAAGTATATACTGTATTGCATAAAAATAGACTTAAGTCATGTTTAAGTGAGTCAAAAAGTAATCTTAAGTTCAACCAATTCTATTTAATATAAATGTAAACTATAATATTTTTCACAAGGGTGACATAGTTAAAACATTTCCACTAAAGAACAGTCCGATTTTTATAAGACCTAGACCTTTAAATTTCTGATCTGACAATGGTCTCCCTAATACTCCATCATCAACCCTGAGAAAGCAAAATTTCACATATTTTGCATGCTAAATTTAGTCTGATTCTCTCAGGACTTACTGTAATGTACACTTTGAAGAATTATTCCACTGTGTCTGTTTTCCCCTAGGTTCTGTAGACATGGTAATAATCACCAGTCACCATTTTTGTCAGTCCCTAGAGGCTGCAGCATGTTGATTTATGAGGCTGAACCAGTTGACTTTCTTGAACAGTGCAATTTTATCTTACATCTATTGCAAAGATTATATAATAACTGGCCCTTTTTCTAAAAGACAAATGCTATTTTAGGCACCAGTAAGAACTGAATCTTTTGAATATTTCAATTGCAAATGAAAATTTCAGTAATAACTCAATTCATTTAATTTTCACTACATTCATTTCATCTACTGTACTGATTTCCATTATTTTTGTATTTTAGCAGAGAGTGGAATCTCCCTTCTGCAAATAATTGGAAACTCTTCACCTAAAGACATCACCCAGGTTACGGGACCAAATGGACGAACTGCTTACATCTTCACAAATGATACCAACACAGAACAGATGGCACGTGCCCACCTTCCCACACCCTTCTACCGAGACTTCTCTCTTGTCTTCCATTTGAAGCCCAACTCTGAAGATGCTGGAGTCCTCTTCTCCATCACTGACTCCAATCAAAAGATCATGTACATTGGGGTCAAGCTCTCAGCAGTGGAGGATGGCAAAAGAAAGGTTATTTTTTATTACACACAGCCCGATTCAGATACATCTCAAGAGGTGGCCAGCTTTGAGGTGGAACACAAGCCACAAGAGTGGAGCCGCTTCTCTCTCGCTGTTAGTCTGGACCAGGTGTCTTTCTATGAGGACTGTGAATCTGAGCCCAATGTGGTAAAGTTTGAGCGCTCACCTGATGACTTGGAGCTGGAGGCAAACTCCAAGATCTTTGTTGGACAAAGTGGAGCTGATGACCCAGACAAATATCAAGTATGTCTAAAAGTACTCTGTATGTTGGTCACACTTTATTTTACGGTCCAATTCTCTCTATTAACAAACCATTAACTATGACTTTTGCCTCAATAAACTGTTAATTTGCAGCTTAATAATAGTTAATTAGGCAGTTGTTAAGTTTAGGTATTGGGTAGGATGTAGAATATCGTCATGCAGAATATGTGTTTTATAAGTACTAATAAACAGCTAGTCTCGCGTAGCCAGACCTTCAGACTGACGGCTGAAGGTCTGGAATCCATGGCAGCTTTCATTGGCCAAGGCCTGCCCATGAGGCCGTTTGACCGATATGTCAAACAACCAATCACAGTTCGTTTCGTTCAGCGTCACGTTTCAGGGCGTGGAAATGCCGCCACAATAACCAGTGTGTAAAACTCTCAGACATATTTTAAAGATTCTATGCCACGAACTTTGAATATTTCAAATACTTTTGAAAATCCAGCATTTAGTTGATACTAATAAGCGATCGTCATCACAGTTGTAAACACAACGGCTTTCTTCTTTCGTGAGGGGGTTTGGCATCACAGCATTTTTGTTTCCAGGCAGAACATTAATGAACATGACGCACACGTCTCCCGGAAATCCTATATAATTCAACCAATCTGATTACGACTTAAAAACTCCTGAAGTGTTTCCACTTTTGTGTGCCATATGCATCAGACGTTCAGCCAACGGTCTGTGGGCGTAACCTCTGAGGCTGAGACTAATAAACAGCCAATATGTTAATAATAGGCAAGCTAATAAGCAACTAGTTAATAGTGAGAATTGGTCCCTAAAGTGTTACCATGTATGTTTGTCTGTCTGACAAATGATCAATTGATCAGTCTATTGTCCCAGACCAATATGGTATAACTACTGTATCTATACATCCATCCGTCCAGGACAATTATCTGGGATGACATTTATGTTCATACACAACTGATACGCTGATTGATGTTAACTCTGATGTTGATGCTGTTTTTTTAGGGCATGATCTCAGAGTTGAGGGTGGTTGGAAACCCACGAGCTGCAGAGCGTCATTGTAATGATGCTGATGATGATGATGATGATGATGACTATGACGTAAGATGCAAATAATCTTAAGACTGTGTCATTCTTATATCTACATTCTTTGGCAATTTTTTACACAGACAGAAATTACTCTTCATCTTTCTCCTTTTGAATATCTTGATTGCTTACTAACTAAATGCTACTGTGGAAAATCTAAGTTAATGCTTGCTTTTCATTATTTGTAGGGTTCTGGAGAAAATGGAAGTGGAATAGATGACAGAATGGATATTAATCTTAATTTAGTAAGTATTTTTGGACATTAGTCATTGTATTTGTCTGACAAAAATACAGTGTTCTGGCAAACCCTTCTAGTAAAAAACTCTTGGTGAAAAAGCTAATTCTGAAAGTATATAAATGATATTTGTGGTTGCATATATTGATACTTACAATACTTACTACAAGACTGCTTCTGGCATATTGCACTGTGATGTGTCTATCGGATGTTCACTTAAAAGATAACTTACTATTAACTAACAAGAAACTCATTAAAGGGATGCAGTTTATATGTAGTGTCCTTAACTACTATGTACTTACATTTATATTACTATTTGCTACAATGCACTTATTGTGTACATACATGTTTTAGATTGTCTTGTCCTGTCAATACATCTATAATTACACTGTTGACCCGGCTTCTACCCCTTAAACCTCTACCACTAAACCTGCCCGTAACTGTACGCATATCCCACCTCAGTAGCAGCATAAGTGTTTTGCAATTCAACATAATTGGTACACTGCACCTAATAATTCCATATTTTATTAAGTACATAGTATTTAAAACACCTAATATAAAGTGGGACAGATAAAAAAATTAGTAACTACTATTTTTTCATACCTCCCAGAGAACTAAGAACCTAAGAGGTTTTTGTAATGTTTTGGATAATAATTACTTATGATGAAATAACGCATTACTATTGCTATTGTTGCTTTCAAAGTATAGAATTTTGTAATGATGGGTCACTTGTTTGTAGGTAATTCCAGAATTTCAGGAAGGAGAGGCTATTTTTATCTGTTGTTTGGGGCAACATCTCGGGAGGTCGCATACGATTGCGATTTCAACCTTGTAGCGGTCCTATAATCAACTACTTCAATGCCAAATTCGTCGTTGGTTGAATTGATTTTAGTGGCATAGAAAGCACTTATACTGCATAATGTATTGAACTGTGGAATTATTAAAGGGTTAGTTCACCCAAAAAAGAAAATTCTGTCATTAATTACTTAACCTCATATCATTCCAAACCCTTAAAACCAAATCTTTGGAAAACAAATTTAGATATTTTTGATGAAATCTGCTGTCTTCATAGACAGCAAGGATACTAACACGATCAAGGCACAGAAACGTAGCAAGGTCATTGGTAAAATAGTCCATGTGACATCAGGGGTTCAACTGTAATCTTACAAAGCAGCGAGAATTATTTTTGGGCGCAAAGAAAACAATAATAACATCAACGTAATCAGCGCTATTTACGTTCAGTAGAAAGCGTGCGCATGCTGAACGTAAACAGCGCTGATTACATTGATTACATTCTGGGGTACTCTCCAAAATGGCAGATGTCGGTAACTCAGGGAGAATTGTTGAATAAATTATGTTATTACTGATTTCTTTGCGCACAAAAAGTATTCTCATAGCTTTGTAAAATTACGGTTGAACCCCTGATGTCATATGGACTGTTTTACCAATGTCCTTACTACATCTCTGTGCCTTGATCATGGTAGTACCCTTGCTGTCTGGAGGGTCAGAGAGCTCTTAGATTCCATCAAAAACATCACAATTTGTGATCTGAAGATGAACGAAGGTCTTACGGGTTTGGAATGACATGAGGGTGAGTAATTAATGACAGATTTTTCATTTTTGGGTGAACTAACCCTTTAAGACAAAATAACCTGAAGTAGATGTTTAAGTAATGGTTTATCATTACTAAGTGTGACAAAACATCTACTCTGCAGATAACCTAACATCTACAAAAACATCTACAAAAAATCTGCTCTGCAGATAACCGTTAAGTGTGTTTTCTATTTCAAAGGGTTCTTTTCTGCAGCCCTTGCCTCCACAACCTGCTTCTACAGGGCGTACGCCTAAATTGGACACAGATGACCATCAGAAAGCTACAGGTCTGTGCCATTGCTATTTGATACAGTTTTTTGAGTAATGTTAGACAAGAGTACAAATAAACTGGAACTTTATAGAACTGAATTTATAGAATGTTTTTAAAAAGAGTAATTAATGTTCAGTATTAGTGATGCTTACACCGTGAACTATTCTTCTGTTGTTAGTCCTGGCTTTGGCACATACATAAATTTGAAAATTGTGGAATCTCTGAATTTTGGACAACCTATGTAAGAGCTCACAAAATATGATGCCAAAATAGGCATGCAGACAGAATTCGCTTCAAACTGAATGCAATGATAATGCTGCAATGCCATCTTGTGGACAGTATTTATACAGAACCTCGTGTGCAATGGAAAGGTTCCATGAATGTTAAAGGTTCTTAATGGAAACATCAATGTCAATAAACAACCTTCACTGAAAATGAAGCTTTGCCAACACAGGAAACGTAAATTGAAATAATATTTCACAATATATCTGCAATGTTTGTTGTAATTCTAATTAAATAGGCAGGCAAAAAAGCTCTCCTCTTTTAATTATTATGTTTATTGTATTCACTTTATATACATTATATACATGGATTCATGCATGCATGAATGAATAAATAGCTTCTAAATTTATAGGTTCCAAAGGGTTTTATCATTGTTAATTTGGATGTCATTGTGAAAAAGAAATTAAGTTTATCTGCTTCAATGTATATTAAATTCAATTTGTTGAATGTGTGCTCATTTTACCCATGTAAGTAGGAAAAAAAGATTAGGTTATTAAGTGATTTAAAATGTACTGTGCAGTAAAACCTTTCATTTTAAATTATTACAAAGTGCACGTTTTAACCCTCCGTGCCTCTTTTTATGTTTTGAAATTTTGTATTTTTTTCATTTCGTAGGAATGGGATGACACTTTGTGACTTTTTATGTGAACACACAAAAAATCGTGGACATGATCAATAAATAAATCAATAAAGTCACACTGGGCTCCCTCACAGTCAAAATGACCGACATATGAATGGGAAATACGAAAAAATACAAAAACTCAAAGAATATTTTGGTCGTACAAACTACAAATCAGACATAATGCAAACAAAGGCACACAGCAATGAAGGGGTGACACTCTGACTGTAACAAGCTTTTGCAAACGTGTGAAATAAAATCAATAATTCAGCCACAGTGCAGTAAAAAAAAAGGACAGCAAGAAAGGGATTACACTCTAAAATATCAAGAGTACAAAATCGACACACCAACTCAAATGCACACTCACTTACACACATCCACAGCACACTATTGTACACACACAGATGAAGTGGTGTGGCTGTAACAATGACAATATTGATACAGAAGACTCAAATAAGAGGTTGAAATCAGATCAGACCTAGCATTCCTAATAATTTTTTGTAAAATGTATTATTAATTCTGATGTTATGTGGAACCAAATGTTAAAATTAGGGTCAGATATAAGTATTTATGTCTAAAAAAAAACAACTAGAGTATTACATCTATATAATTTTTCTTTTATTACTCCCAGCAGATGGCACTAATCTGCCTTCAAAAAAATCAATTTTAAAGGCCTGGTTTTTATTTTAACATGAAATGCTGCTTTGACATTCACAGAGTCAAAACCAACCACCACAGATGAAGAGAAGGTACAGTTTTGTTTTGGGTTCTTTTATAATCAAATGTATTAAATGATTGTTGCATTAATGGGAGGCTAACAGACAGCTTACTATAATGTCTAAAACAGAAAAGGTTAAAGTAAATAGATTGTAGATAATGTTTTTTAATCGGATGAGGATATACAATTTGCATAGTAAATCATACATTAATTTGCTTTACGCTGTGTCCTAATCAGTTGTGACAGGATTTCTTTCTTTTTTTTCAATCATGTCGTCTTTTGCTTCCCCAGGACAATCGTGGAGAGAACAATTTGAAGGTAAACAAGATTTATTTTAGTGGTACACACACACCTTTCACCAGTGCAGTGACTGGATGATGACTTATTCCAGATATCGGCTAGGTTGGTGAACACATTGCCCATTTTTCTGTATAGGATAGTATTGGATCTGGATATCCTGGCCCCAAAGGTGACCGTGGGCCTCCAGGCCCACCAGGTCCAAAGGGCCCACAGGGGGAGCCAGTGAGTAACATGAACTTCCTTTTAGCCTTTCATTACTGTTAAAATTAATAATATTTCAAAACGTTGAGTCATAAATGTTGAGAAACATAATTTTGATGTTTTATAGGGTGAACCAGGGCAGGACGGCAAACCTGTGAGTTTTCTGGACACTGTTTGAATATTTTCTTAGATTTTGTTTATTACTTCTTCATTCTCATTTGGTGTTACTATTCAGGGCCCTGAAGGACCTCGAGGTTTTCAAGGAATCCCTGGTACTACAGGACCTAAAGGACAGAAGGTGGTTTGCAAAATCTGAATTTTCAATAATTATTTATTATTGATTATTTTTATTGACCTTACTACACATTATATGTTAAACCAGGAGTGTGCAAACTATTGCCGGTCTGTTGTGCTTTGAGATTTGAAAACAAAAAATGTGGACCATTTTTGTGACAATAAAATTTAGAATATGGGTGTCATGTGCACCTAATGAGGCATTGATAGTCATTACTCTTATAGTGAGGTTAAAGTCATCTTGGAGGTGAAAAATCATTGTTGACCAAAATTTTGGCAAGACATGTTTGAACCAAGAAAACAAAAGAAGTCCTTTGAGGGTTTGAAGGGAGAACATTATTAGGCACTGGGGAAATTAAAAATCTTTCACCAATGTCTTTGCATGGACCAATAAATAAAAAATTGTCTTTTTTGTATCTCTAGGGAGAGAAAGGGGAAGGACATCCAGGCCCTAGAGGCCCACCTGGGCCACCTGGACCTCCTGGACCCTCAATCTCAGACAGGACTGTAAGTGTGAATACATCTAGTACAGGTCTATGTGCTTGGAGCTAAAATGTGCATACAGTAAAAGGAACTACTGAGAGCCTATTATGAATTATGGGCACATTTCACACAATTCATGTGAAAGCTGTTTTCTAAACTCATACATGTAGTAACTCATACATGTTCACCAACATTTTTGTAGTGACACAAAAAACAAAGACATGGTGATGTGAACAGTTTTAAAGTTGTTTTCTTGAGTGTCCTTTTTCTGAAAATCAGCAGTTGTCACAGTATGGAAACTACCATGAAACCTGTTGAATGAGCTAAAACATCTGTGTTTTATATTCTAATGTTCCCCCTTCAGACCTATATGGATATGGAGGGTTCTGGATCATTGCCGGTATGTTTTAACAATGCTTTAACTAGCATAATTTGAAAACATTCTTCTTATTATTATTATTATTATTATTATTATATATTTATGTTTTTATAGTGTATATACTATACTATAAACCTGTATTGTATAAAGCATCAACAATTTTGATGGCAATATTTATCTTGGCAACAAACAAACTTTGCATTTCCCAATGTAACTTTGCCCTTTCACTATGGTTACCACACCACATCAAATATCATATTATAAAAATATATATTATATAGTATTTTAAAGTAATGTATTTTATTTAACTCTACTGAATATCCTAATAAATTCACCAGATATGCTGCTGTTTGTGTTTAGCTGTATATTTTTATTTTAGAGTTAAAGTTCAATATGTTCTCATTTTTTCAGCATTTATGTTGTCATCCTGGTCTACCTGGGCCTCCTGGGCTTCCTGGGCCCCCAGGACCAGACTGGCCAACTGAATCAGAATTAGGAACTGTTGAAGCTGACCCCACTGGTCCCCCTGGACAAAATGGGTTCCCTGGACGTCCTGTAAGAAATTGTCCCCTCTTCATTAATCCCATTTATTTTAAAACATTTAGTAGAATTTTGTTTGTGTTCTATTTATTCTCTTTATTATGACTCAGGGGCCCCCAGGTCGACCTGGAAAACCTGGTCCTCCTGGTCCTCCAGGCCAAAAGGTAAATATTAATATGATTTTTAAAATGATTTTAATAGGTCTGATATTAAAATGAAATCAAACTATTTCTTTTTTCTCCCTCTCTTAGGGCAACTGTGGTGATCTTGGCTTACCTGGAGTTGCAGGGGAAAAGGTAGGACAAGTGATGCTAGCATGTATAATAAATTATATGTGATGATGTGATCACAGAATACTGAAATATAACTGAAAGTCATACATTCACATATCTCAGACATTTCTATCTATGGGGCTTTTTTTCATTGGGAAGTTAATATTCACTATATTGTTATTTTTTCTCCCTGTAGCAAAGCTCTGCTTTCTCTTTTTTCTCCAATTGGTTTCCTTCCTGGGAGACTAGTGAGGCACAGGTATTCTAAAATCATGCATGGCTAAACACTAACTGAATTGGGTTTGGTGTGTCACAAGAACTTGATGAATGAAAGTGTTATTTTTAGTTCACTACAGACAACTTTTCATCATCAAAACTTTGCCTACCAGTCAGTGAGGGCTAGTGAATTGATCAAATCAGACTTATGCTTTAGCGATACAAACTTTCTGTTTGACTCTTCTACTTATGTTTTTAGCTCTTGTGTGAGGCTTGCTTGTCATTTTCATGCATTTATTTTTACAACACTGACAATTGAGGACTGCTCACATAATCTGCATCACTCTGTTTTCTTGAGTGGCATTTACTGTAGTTCATGACGTCTCTCTAAATAAACTTATAGCATGGCATGGCGAATTATTGTAATTGGTCTGAGATATTTATACACTGCTGCTGCAGCTGTTGTTAATGGATGCAAAACACGGCTTCGCTAAGCTCCAAAACTTTTAAATTGTTTGGAGTGCATATAAAATTGGCTAAGTCATGTGATTTTAGCAAATGAGGCTTTAGTGTGGTGTATTTCACTGTGTTTAAATTGTGATTGTTCTATGGGATGTTGATGAAGTGAACCCATAAACCTGTGTCTAATAGATTATTTTAACTGATCTTTAAGTTTATAATATATTGTTGACTGATTACAATAAGAGCACCTATTACCTTTAATTTAGTCAACTAAAGACATTCAACTTAAGCTTCTTTTTTTTTAGAACACTTTCCCATTCCCTTCTCTTTAGGGTCCACAGGGCTCATCAGGAATTACAGGACCAAAAGGTATGCCAGGGCCACCTGGGCCTATGGGACCTCAGGGACCTGCAGGACCACCTGGATCCCCTGGACCTGCCTTTCAAATTACTGTAAGTTACTTCATCTTTGAAGTTCAGCACCTTCAAGGCTTTTAATCTCAGGACTATTGCAAGGGCCGTGCAGTCACAGGAGGCCTAGAACTTGATCTGCCATGTCCACTGTGTTTTCAGGCTGATGGGAAAGAAAAAGAAGTTGATCTTCAATACATTCCAGGAGTCATGGGGCCACCAGGTCCACAGGTAACTATAAACTGCTGTCATATTAATATCACAGCAACACAGTGCTTATTCCACCTTATCCCTGTTGTTGTTGTTTTTCTCTAAAGGGACCTCAGGGGATACCTGGACTACCAGTGAGACTATGACTTATATGTTTATAATGTGATATCCAAGTTACAAATTACAATGTACATTACACCTACGTGGGAGAAAAGTTCATTCTCTTTTCTTGAAACTCTGCAGGGAAAACCTGGTTTACCAAGTATTCCAGGTCAGAAAGGTGAAGAAGGTCAAAGAGGACGAGAGGGAATGCCAGGGTTAGATGGCTTTCCAGGGAAAATAGTGAGTGAAAGATCACTAGCATGAAGATCAGCTTTGAACACCAATATTGCAATTTTAAATAATTTCTTTTTTACAGGGGCTAAAGGGGGAAAGAGGATGGAAAGGTGAAAAAGTGAGTATTCATTTGAAGACACTTAGCTTAGAAGTAGGATTGCTGGTTCTCTCAGCCGTCAACAACAGTAATATTCAAGCCAGTTCAACCCTGCAACTATTCTGTGGACCTAAGCAATAGATTTATAATAATATATTTGTCTTTAGGGTAATCCTGGTCGTGCAGTAGGGCCTCCAGGACCGCCAGGGCCACCAGGTCTTCCAGGACAAGTTATCTATATTAATGGCAGTGTAAGTGTTATCATACAGTAAACCCTCAAAGGACATTGTATAACTCTGTAACATTTTACTGCTCCTTTACAACAAACAATGAATGACTTAAATGACATTTAATTTCAGACAAATGGAGAATATGGAAGCCCTGGACCACAGGTGAAAGGAACTGATAAATAATAGTCATTATACTGTAGCTCTTTATTATGTAAAATATCATGCAGTTAAATACAGAATATCCTGTGTAATTATGATTTACTATTTAAATATTATAATGCATATAGAACCACATTCAAAGCATTGTGTTTTGTTCTTGTTTTATTAGGGTACACCTGGTATAGCTGGTCAGGCAGGATTCCCTGTAAGTTTTTAATGACTTGTAATTTTGTTGTAAGTCTCGTATTTTATATTTTGGATAACATCAGATACTACCAGATCTGCACCTTTTATTTAAATGTTAATTTTACACTTAAAAGATCAATCAATGGATTTATCATGCTCTCCCAGCTATTTAGGTGCCAAGAACTATATATGTTCACAAATTACAAAGATTGGTCTGCACTCTAAAAATTGGTTTGTTAAAGCATCAGATTTAAACTTTATTTTATTTTTTTACATCTTTAAAGGGACCAGTGGGTCCAAAAGGTGATCAGGGGGAACCTGGACTACCAGGAGACTCTATCAAGGTAATACATGTATGTTTTGGTAAAACTTTATTAGGACAATACACTTTAGAAAATCAATTAAAAATCAGGGGTATTCCACCAAATATTCTGAACTCTTCCTAAGTTAAAACATTAGCACTGTGTTGTTTAAAGGGGACCTATTATGCTCCTTTTTACAAGATGTGTATGTGAAGTTTTAGCTCAAAATACCCGACAGATCATTTTTTATAGCTTGTTAAAATTGCCACTTTTAGGGTGTGAGCCAAAATGATCTGTATTTGAGTGTGTTGCTTTAATGCAAATGAGCTGGTGCTCCCAGAGAAGAGGATGGAGCTTCAAGAGCTCAGCTCCTGCATTAGAAGTGCTAGCCGTTGCAAATAAACATTCCCCCATTAGTATAAGCCTGTTATCTTTACAGAAAACATACTCCATTTCAAAGTCAGTCATCTGATTGTACTGTGCATAATAAATTTGTGTTTATAAACTGCACAGACAGGGAGCACAGTGCGATAAAAATAACATAGCATAAGTCCCACTTGTGATTATGAGCTCAACCAACTCAAGCGATCGACTCACATTGCTTTCATATGCAACTTTTAACTACCACATTCCTATTCACGATCATTCATGAAGACAGCACCAGTGAGAACAGACAGAGACAATGGTAGCTTTAGCATCATTAGCATTACAGAAGTGCCAAGAAGCTCTTTCAGAAGGGCAATGTGTAAAAACAAACGCGTGATACTTACTTTGTCTGGAGCTGACGTTCACGCACAAAGTGTTGGTATTGATCCCTACACGTATTGGGGACTTTACCGATTTTTTTCCGGGATATTTCCTTAGACAATAAAACTTAACCACAGTGTCCTCAGCGGCTCAGATGGAGGGAGTCTATGGAGACTCCTATGTTCGTTAGTGCTTCCCAAAACACAACACCTGAAAAGCCTCTTTGGCGCTGACATTGTATATTTCCAGCAGCTACAGTAATCAGTAACGTTCATGGCGGAGGCGGACCACAGCTTCTCACTCTGTGTCTATGCTTATAGGGCAGCGTCACAAATGGGTGGGACTTTTTCCCCTCGGTGACGTGAACAGAGGGAGAATCTGAAACTGCTTGTTCTGAGAGACTGTTTATGATTTTTTTTAGATTATAATTAAATGAGTGGGTGGATTTTTACCATTATGGGCTGGATGTTTTCACACACTGCGGCCACACAACTGTGTTAAAACAAGTGATTTTTGCATAATAGGTCCCCTTTAAAAATTAATATGAACTTGTTTTTTTTTTGCATTTTATGAGGTCTGAAAATACTTTTTGTTATTTTGACCAGTTGTCATTTTCTGCAAATTAATACTCCAAATGACAACATGTTTGGAATTTGGGGAAAATGTTGTCAGTAGAATAAAACAAAAATGTTAATTTTACTCTTTAATTTTAATTTAACCCATACCTATAAATAGTAAAACCAGAGAAAATTTTGCAGTGGTCTCTTAATTTTTTCTAGAGCTGTATATACGTATATGGGAACAGCTGTGTTTAGAAGATATTACCTTTATTCAATGAGCATTTTTCATCCTCTCACACTGAATATGGTTTTGTTCTTTTTTCTTTAGGGTCAAAAGGGTGAACCTGGCCTGATCGTAGACTCTAGTGGTAAACCCAATTACATGGGTGAGCTGGCTGGACAGCTGGTGAGAGACCTGTGGCTTTCATTCAGATAGATGAGTTTAGAGCAGAACTTTTAATTGATTTAGTTACTATCTGTGTTAGGGTGAACCAGGACCTCCAGGACCAGAGGGGCCTTTGGTGAGTTTTTGGCTTTTTCTCTTGCTGGGGTATACCCCACAGAAAAGCTATATTTTTACCTGCAAAATGTCCCTGCATCTATCTATCTAAGAAATGAATATTAAGAAATGCATTGATCATTATTAACACTGCTGATATTTCAAGGGTATATGTTCTAGATGATATATTGGTATATTTTTTACTCATTAGGGACCAGTTGGGCCACTTGGACCAAAAGGAGAAATAGGATTACCAGGCAGACCAGTGAGTAACTCCAAATCCAACAAGATTTTCTGAAGAAAGATTTTATCATAGAGTTTTGCAGTGACTGTCAGTAGCAACACATTAGCCAATATAATTCATCTAAACATATAGTTGGCTCCAAATGAAAAGTATATTTACTTTTTATTAAACTTTAATTAAACATTAATTTTTATTAATAAATTTTTATTTACTTTAAATTAACATATGCATTTGCTGTAAAATAATTATATACTTATTACATACAATTATAATATATACAATTGTATAATTATTACATTTATTATATAATTTATCTCACACGGTCTGTCTTTTTATATATACTAGCATCAAATTCAATTCAAGTCAAGTCAAATTTATTTGTATAGCACTTTTCACAATACACATTGTTTAAAAGCAGCTTAATAGAGATAATTGTAATTAAATATGGGGTATGCATTTCATTTCATTTAGTAATGTCTCTGATTTCAGGCAGAATTACTATATTGTGATATCCTTTCTTATTGTTGTTGAATATTACATATAGTGTGGTATGTAATGGTATGTTTAATAATCGGAGACCGTTAATCACAGAAACTCCAAATTTGGTAGGTTGATCTTAAATTATTACTCAGGCACACACAAAGGCTTCCTGCCATTTGTTCACTCTGAATTAAACTAGTACAGAAAATTCTATGGAGTTCCATTATGAATAGTTATTAAAATCATGTTTAACTGTAATTCAGCTTGGTCATTCCCAGCCATAATGGGCATGGTCTCCATTACTTAAATGGCCAGTAACACCAGTAAGAAGTTTTGTAATACATTGATTTTATAATGCAATTGTTTCTATTTGTCAGTCTAGGCACCAGACAAACATAAAAATGTCACTGTGTGGGTTCATTAGTCCAATCAGCTTGAATTTTTGAATGTAGTGTCTTTGTCCTACTTCTTTCTTCTTTCTCACATGCTAACTATCAAAAAGATGCTTAATACCTTGAAAAATATGAGCTTAGGTAAGATGCCTAAACCCTGATAATTGTTGCTTGCAGCTCATTTATTTTCTCTTTTATAACTTTTTTATTGAATATTATTATTTTTATGAGTTCATAACTTGGTATATTACTGATCATGCAATATTCTTTATCAAAAGGGTCGTCCTGGGCTAAATGGTAAAAAAGGAGCGAAAGGCGATTCAGGTGGAGGATACGGTTATGGATATCAGGTAAGTAATGAACAACTTATAACATTTATTTTGTTTTAATTGTTACTACAGAAGTGTGCATTATACTATATACAATACTACACATTTTAAACTGGTTTTAGGGACCCCCTGGGCCGCCTGGGCCACCTGGTCCTCCAGGACCTCCAGTTTCTGTGGGACGATATGATGTGAGTAATTAATGTTTTTAAAAAATATACAAGTACCTAATATCTTATGGGTTTGTTTGTTATAAAAAATAGTATTTGTACTGGCTCACAATATTTACTTTGAAGGGTTATGATGACGGCAGCTCAAGATTGCACCATGGTGAGTAAATAAATCTGATTTGTCAATTTCCAATCCATATCTGGTGTTATCACATTTCAGTTTAGTTTAGCATGAATATGTGTATAAGAATAATTGTTTGCGATGTGTGTTCTTACACCAAAGAATTCTTCAGAAGAATTTGTATATTACTTTGGATAAAACCATCTGCTAAATGAATAAATGTAAATATATCTCAAATTTCATTACCTCAGCTCTGAAAGGGGACAAGGGTGAAAGAGGAACACCTGGCATCCCTGGCTTGCCAGGTATGACACATCAAGCCTTTTTATAGAAACTGTTGAATAAAGATTCAGAACAGTAAATATATATATATTTTTTTCTAAACTATAAAATGGGAACATGATTTGAATGTCAACATTGTCTGTCATAGGTCTCACTACCACCTTTGACATTTATGCATTTAAGGTATGATGATTATAAATTATAGATGATTATAAAATTTAAATAAAATGTGTTTACATGTAATGTTCTGCTGAATATGTGCAGCACATGGAAATTGTACTTGATTTTGTAATATGTTATGCTGTAGCATGAGATGAAAGGGGAGCTCGGTCCTAAAGGACAGAAGGGAGAAGCAGGAGCAGGTTACTATGACCCTCAACATAGTGGAGCACAAGGTCCAGCCGGAAGACCTGGACCACCGGTGACAGCACAGACATAAAACAATCCTTCTTAGATTCTGAGTCAACTATTCTTTCTTGTAGAATAAATGTTTTGGGTTTTTTTTCATTATAGGGCCCTAGAGGAGAATCAATTATTGGGCCTCCAGGACGTCCAGGGCCTCCTGGAGCCCCAGGAATCGGTTATGATGGTCGCCCAGGTAGTCCTGGCGCACCAGGTCCACCTGGACCCCCGGGTTCGTTGCTGCCAGGTGCACACCGACCCTCACAAAGTAAGGAATTTACACACAGCCACTCACAAGTAAAAGATCTTTTGGGTGCCGAGAAATGCAGATTTGAACCTGACCTGTTTCATGTCCTCATCTAATTTATTTTCTCTCCCTTTTTACAGTCTTCTTTCAAACTTTCCTATCCAATAAATGCAAAAGCCAATAATTAAAAAGAGTTTGCCTTTTTATTTTAACACCTTGATCTGTTAGCAATCAGTATTCCTGGGCCTCCTGGACCTCCTGGACCCCCTGGACCTCCTGGACATTTAACTGGGGTGAGTTACTGTTACTACTTACTGTCTGTAGGCACATTGATGACATCTTTTCTAGTTAGTTGGTCTGTTATTTTTTCCTCAGGTCATGGTTTTGAGATCTGTTGACACCATGGCTGCAACAACTATCCGGTATCCAGAAGGCACACTAATCTATGTAAAAGACAACAGAGAACTTTATATGAGAGTACATGATGGCATCAGAGAAGTCATGGTAATTGTCTATTATTGTTTCTCCATCTTTATGTAAGAAGAGTGTAAACTTAAGCCTTATTTTGCTGTCCACACACACGCAAACAGCAGCACATATAAGAGTGATTGTGCTTAAAAACAAAGGTCCATTAGGTTGTGCACATGTGAGGAACACATCCATTCAAGCTCATAGTCAGTGGAGCATACTTTGAAAGGCTTTCACCCTCAAATGTGTACTATCGTAGGAGTGAAATGTGCAAAATTAAAGATACCTAGGACTTAATTTTTGCACAGACAACACCACATGCGTGAATGACTGAACATTTAAATAGAACAAGTAGAACAAATAGAACATTTTGCAGAATGCTAGCAGCATTTCTCAATCAGTGGGCATTTTCAAACCAATAGGCAAGTGGCTAAAGTGGTTAAAAACACCCTTTAAAAATGGCCACTAATTGGGAAACACCCAATTTGGTTTTGCAGAGACACAAGTATCAAATAGAAGGGTCATTCAGATTCACGGTTGCAAAGAAAAATGAGGGGCAATGTTAGCGTTTCACTTGAATGTCACAAAAGCACACCCAAAATTTAAATGAACAGCTGTATAGGCCTAATTGATTTACAAACAAGAAATTCTAACTACCTTTTTACAGATTGCTGAAAGCTACAGAAAATAGAAACAAATGGTTTGCTGTAATTCATAGAAACAACTGAAATCCAGGCCCCCAAACGTGTATTTGTACAGTAGTTGCTGTTTTGTATCATGCTTGTTGAATTTAGGGGTAAAATCATACCCTAGATTATGTTTTATTTGTTATTCATCAATTAAATATATGCCATCTTATATTCTGTGTAACTGTAAAGTTTTTGTCAGAGAAGTAAAAAAAAGATAGATAGATAGATAGATAGCTAGATAGATAGATAGATAGATAGATAGATAGATAGATAGATAGATAGATAGATAGATAGATAGATAGATAGATAGATAGATAGATAGATAGATAGATAGATAGATAGATAGATAGATAGATAGATAGATAGATATTTGCTGAAACATTATTATGCCTGATTTTTCTGGTTGCTTCATTTCAGCTTGGTGAATACACCCCATTCCCCAAGGGTCTGGTGAGTAACATAAAATGTACAGTATTTACTAATTAAGTAATTAATAAACCCTTGTATAATACACAAGCTACAAATCGAGGGCAAAAAAAAAACGTCACAAGGATTCCTACTGAAATGGCTGGATTTCGCACACAAAATTTCACCAAGCAATAGTAATTGTCGTATCTTAAGATGCAAGTTATGGGATCAATTATTGGTTTCTAGGATAACCAGATGGAAGCAGTGGAGCCTCCACAAGTGGTTCAGTACTCTCAGGATTATCCCACAACCTCTCCCCAACAAGGCCCTCCACAACCAGGAGCTCATTACCCTGTGCCACTTGATCCAAGACTTCAGCCATCATATGACCCACACCATAGAAATAAATTTCCACACTACTATTCTCCAACTGATCCACGACACTCTCCATCAATCGACTCAATTTACCAGCACCATCCTGATTCCAGAAAGCACATTCCCAGCAGCCGCCCAGATCATTCTGGCTATCCTGACAGCAGATATGAACGTACACACGACCACAGGCCTGTCATTCACGAGGCTAAGCTTCCAGCTCACACACACACATCAGGCCGTGCAGTAAGTACCTTATCATTATTGAGGTGTAATTGTGTGCTAGTCTGTTTTTCCTATACCCCATGACGAATTTCCTAATAACTGTAGTAGGAAGTAATCTGCAGCATACTGTAAACAATCATACTGCTAATGGACTTGCTGGAAGGCTTGCTTATAATAACAGCATTTACAAAAATTGTGTATAAAAAATGCAGAGTAAAAGAAGGTGACATTTATGCTACTCGAGCCTCAAGGAGAAAAAGTTGACAATTTATTTACAGCAGCATTTGTACAAATTTCAACTCGTACTATTATATGCTATCAACGGGAAGACCATGTGTAGGACCGTAGTGTAATTAAGATGAGAATGTATGTTACAGTAAACTTACACAGACATTATTGAAACTAACAAATATAACTTTATTTACTGTAATATTGAATATTTCACAAAAAAATTGATTTTGACTATAAATCATAAATGTAACACATCTATAACACATATTTTGTGTTTCCCTTCTTTAAAAATAGTAGAAGATAATAGGGGTTGAAAATAAAAGACGAGATTCACAAGGGAAGGGTAACACATTACAAGTAACTTGAGTTACGTAATCAGATTACTTTTTTTCAAGTAACTAGTAAATGAATGCCAGTTAAGTTTGTTTTCCCATATATTGACTAACAGCTCTCCTGTTCCCATGTTGAGAGAAATCGGGAGCATGTGCAGAGACGTGTGTGCGGTGTAAACATGATGGTTACTGTAGTTCTTGACTATAAATGTCAACATGCATTTACTCATCTCACTTGCACAATAACAGATTCAGTATTCCTCAAAATGCATAAAATAGCAGTATAATAACAGTGAAATGCAAACTCAGAATATGATGCAAACCTGCAATAATTAAATATGTTAATAATTTAATTTACATTTACTTCAGCCTGAGGCTTATTCATTTCACTTTTGGTGTGAAAGGCTTTTAAATATGCCATATATATATATATAATATATTAAAGCAAGCAAGCCCAGATGAGAAAAAAGCATGCAAAAGTAACGTAACACATTACTTTTCATAAAAAGTAACTAAGTAATGCAATTAGTTACTTTTTAGGGAGTGACTCAATATTGTAATGTATTACTTTTTAAAGTAAGTTCCCCAACACTGCAAGGGAAATCCACAACAGTGCTTGGTAAAACTAAAAAAGCTCTTGCCACAGAAGCTTTTGTGATATCAATGTCACATTAAATTAGCTTTAAATAGCCTTAAATTATTTTGCTGTCATACTCAAAAACGTAGAATCAATCATTTAGTGAGCAGAAGAGGCTTCTTTCAAAAACATTTTTCAAATTCTCACCGAACCCAAACTTTTGAACGGTAGTGTATAAAAAATATATATATTTTTAATAATTTTACAGTCCTCAACTGTGATTTATGTGATATATTAAAACATAGAGGTGATGTGTACATCTAATCAATATTGTTTGTAAAGCTTATTCTAAAAAATTTTGAATTTGTTCATAGAAAGTGCAGTTTGTATAATCTAAATTATTTGTAATCTTCTTGTAATGTAAACTACTTTTCTATCTGTCACCTGATTTTGTCACCAGTTACACCTGATTGCGCTCAACTCACCTCAGCTGGGCGACATGCAGGGTATTAAAGGTGTAGATCACCAGTGCTTCTTACAAGCCCAAGGCATTGGGCTCAAAGGAACGTTCAGGGCTTTCCTGTCATCCCGGTTACAGGATCTATACAGTATTGTTCGGCAGAACAACAGGGAGCTGATACCCATAGTCAATCTTCAAGTAAAATCCTTCCTTTGTCCACACACACACAACACTATTGTTTTACAGAATGTACTGCAGTCTCTTTAAAACGGTCTTTTACAGAGCTGTTTAATATGTTCACAGGATGAGGAATTATTCAGCAACTGGGAATCCATCTTTAGTGGCTCAGAAGGCAAGATGAATGATAATGTGCGCATCTATTCATTTGATGGTCGAGATGTTCTTGATGATGATGCCTGGTAAGGTCCAACACATATCCACAGCAAAAATTTTAACAGAACTGATTAGTCAGATTAATCCTTTTTTTTTTTTTTTTCTCTATAACCACTTTAATAGGCCAGAGAAGATGGTATGGCATGGATCAAGCACTCAAGGAAGCAGGCAGACAGACAGCTACTGTGAAACATGGCGAACAGGTAGTCAGGCCATCACTGGCATGGCTTCCTCTCTCCAAGAAGGCTACCTACTTCAGCAGTTGCCACATGGCTGCAGCAGCTCGTTCATCGTACTGTGCATTGAGAACAGCTACATTGCAAAGTGAACCAAAATTTTCCTTTAGTCACACCACAAACTGAAACTTAAGTGTTTTATGGTTGACAGTGATACTGTGTATGTTAGTTTACATGTATTTTAGATTAAAATTTACTATTTTTATGTATTAACTGCTGTGTGACAGCCATTTTTCAAAGCAAACAATTATATAACTTGCGTTTTACATCATAAACCTTACAACAAACACATTTTGTTATGAGAGAACATAAAATGAAATACTTGAGCATTTAAAAAGAAACAGATTAAAGCTAAATTCAGGGGGAAAATCGCTGTTTTGTTTTATATTTTTTAACAAAAATGTACATATTGTATTTTCACAAATAACAGGGCAGTATAGAACACCCTTAGGCAAAAACATAATTTTTAATAACTGTCTTTAAACTACTTTGTCATAACCATTTTCATTCACATTTGTATTTGATGTTATGTAAACATATCTATGTAACCTTTCTACATTTTTACTTTGCAACTCGGTAACATCAAACATTCCATGATGTAATGCAAAATGACTGGTTGACTTTCTCTATAGAAAGATGATGACTTTTAATAAAAATATGTAAATCATTGTTTTGTATTTATTTTGGTTTGGTTTTTACACATAACCTGAATAAAATTTTAAAGAGTTGCAGTTCTCTGTACTTTACAGCCTGCTGTATTCTACAGTTCAAATGTGACCACTAAAAATATCAGACATTATTACTTTTATTTTTACTGTATTTCAATGGCACTTACATTAATAAACAATTACAACCTCTGTTGTAAGCTTCTAAAAATTCTATAATATTTATTTGAGAAATAAGTCAATTGCTTGATACTGGCCTTACCCCAAATGTCTGAATGGTAGTGTATAGTATATACAGCAACATTGCTAGTCACTCCGTCTATTTGGCTCCCCCAATGAAAAGTCAACGCAAGCTGAACCATTGGTTTTGTTTCTGAATAGTCGTGACGTATGTCGTGAATGAATGTGTTTTTGAGTGAATGATTTATTGACTCGCTCATAATACACCAAAATAAATTTGTTGTAACCTGGAATGATGTTTCCATCTGCAAACACAGACAAGCATAACAAACAGTGATATAAATAGTGAACCTCCCAGTGCTGCTGGACTTTCTACCAGCAATCTTGTATAAAGAGTAAATAAAGTGATATTTAAAGATATTTAAAAAATTTCTTTGCTTCAGTTGATTTGTCTTGCTCACTGGATGCTGTAGGATATTAAGGCATATGTTCCTGTAATGCTGGTTTGAAACAATTGGAATTTTACAAAAATAAAAATACAAATTAAACATGTAAATGAAAATGACTTTATTGGTAAGAATTTATTTGTAATTAGACATGGTCTGGAATTCCTAATGTGATCACACTATAAAATATTCATAAAAAAACAGGTAGTAATTATTTTAAAATACAGTAGAACTAAGCAAGTGTCCTGTGAACAAACTTATCTTTGTGTGATATTTCTTTTATAGACGTTCTACAAAGCTAACACTGAGTAACTTACATTTCCATCAAAACATGGTCATTCACATATCTTGTTCCTTTGACAACGGCAAATATTTCCAAAAGCGCTAAAGCATCAAACTTTGTGTCAAGCAATGCACAGACTGAAGTGTTTATGAAGCCATTTCCCATCTCTGTTCCGTAACATTCTGTTATCACTCCGTGTCAGCAGCATGTTCTACTCCTGCTTACTGTCTGAGCTATCCAGGAGTTAAAGAAAACACTGACAAAAAAAAAATGTCCTTATGTAAAAAAAGGAAACAAAATTCCCCCAACCCTACCCAGCTTCCACTGGACAGCAATCAGATAACCAGATATAAGGACATATAATAAATATCAGCATTCCTTGATAACTGCTTGGCCAATCAATTTAGAGAACTGGAACTAAAGGCTGTACAGTAGTAATCATTAAAATTTCAATAATTAGCTGCAAATAATACTTCTGCTCTCACGGTACACTGTAGGCAAAAAGTAGTCCTATCAGAAGCTAGAAAGCCAAACTTGCCATGTTTGGCTTCCAATCATTCCTTACAAAAATGATTTTACATTCTTTGTTCACCCTAACAAAGACAACAATATGAAATGACAAAATAAAATAAAATCTCAATCCGAGACTACATTTTCCATTGGCATTCTATCCTAATGACAACCTCAACAATTATACTTACTTTTCACAAAATGCAATTAGATTTTGATGAGGTTTAAAAAACATCTAATGCTATTCCTAACAACTGGAAAAACAAAATAATTAAACAAAGGCTACTTTTACTTCAAAATCAGAACATTTTATTATTTTAAGTACCAGTTTAAGAGATGGAGAAACTCCACCTGTAGGCACAATTTCTTTGAATCTCATGTCTTAATGTTGGTTCCTTTATGTTCCATTGTGCCTTCACTAGCCGCTGTTGTCATGGGATTAAGTTCAGTGGGTATAGCTACTTCCATAGTCTTCTTCTGTGCTCTTTGATTGCGGTAATGACATGTGATGATAAAGGCACTACACCCCAGATAAACCACAGTCAGCAGAGTGAAGTAAAAGAAATAAACTAAAAACTGCAAGAGAAGGAGAGAAACAGAATCAGGCCAAAATCTGAAGTGAAGTGACATACTGCCAAGTATGGTGACCCATACTCGGAATTCGTGCTCTGCATTTAACCCATCCAACGTGCACACACACAGCAGTGAACACACACACACCGTGAACATACACCCGGAGCAGTGGGCAGCCATTTATGCTGCGGCGCCCAGGGAGCAGTTGGGGGTTCGGTGCCTTGCTCAAGGGCACCTCAGTCGTGGTATTGAGGGTGGAGAGAGCGCTGAACATTCACTTCCCCCACCTACAATCCCTGCCGGCCCGAGACTCGAGCCTGCAACCTTTGGATTACGAGTCCGACTCTCTAACCATTAGGCCACGACCCCCCCCCCCCCCCCCCACAATGCAGAAATCTTTCTGCATTGTAATGTTATAATATAAAGGGAAACTTTCTGCATTGTAACATTACTGTACTTTCTTCTTCGATTAACAAGTTGGTGGTATCCATAACTGGTCCTGTTTTTCTGTGTAACTATTAACTGAAGTCGATCTAGAAAATTACACACCTGAGAATGAACATTCAAAGCCAATCCCCTCTTATCTGCTACAATGATAGTGATGATCGTTTTCAGCACTGTTCCAAGAAAAGTGTTCACTCCAAACACCAAAGCACACAGTTCTTTAGTGAGAGAGGAGGCAATCTGGAAACTGAGAAGAAAAATACAAAATCAGTTATTTAGGAACAAAATACAGAGAACTGATGCATTTATTTTTCTTTGTTTTATTTAGTTTTAGTTCCATCACAAGCTCCACATGTGGCAAACTACAACAAGCTTGAACTTCAAAGCAAAGTTCTTGCTCTCCATGAAATAAGCTAATGTTTTCACAGGTGCATGCACATCTGCTTTTAAAACAGTGACTTTGAAACACTGAATGCAATGTGTGCCCGTGTTGTTTAATAAGATAAGACATATAAAAATATTTTAAATAATAAAAATAAATCAATAAATAGGTTTATATAACTCACATGGCGATTGGCACCAAGAACTGGTAGAAGCCTCTGAACAGGGCATATGCCACATAGCAAACCCAAATGTTATCTGTGGTGCCCATGAGAAGCAATAGACCGGCCTGTGCTGCAGTGATCAATCCAATCACCAGTTCAGACCAAAGATTCCATCGAATTTTCACATAGCCTGCCACAAATGATGTGATTGCACCTACGGAGCACATAAAGTGTGATTGTCATGTATGTAGCAATTTACTTAAAAGGGAATTGTATATAAATAATTAAAATTAATTATGATTAATTACAATTATTTATATCAGCTGACAGTAATAACTGTAGCAGAATTAAATTCCCATCAACTGATCTGTCCGTCCAGCGAACATTCAGTGCAAGTCCGTATCAACTCTAAGAAAGGATATTTCCTTGGCCACAGGAAATACTTTCCTATTAATGCATTACAGCATGTAGCGAGGGTCAAAATCGTAGAGACATTTAATTTGCAAGGCAGAACCAGAAACTCGTAATTTGTGCACACAACTTTTATTAACCCTTTAGGCACCAGGGTTTTTTTTTTAAATGCTGGATTTTGACATCAAGATTTCAAAAGCTTGGGGCTTGAAAGGGCTTAAAGATAGAGATCTACGGTAAATTAGAAAAATGTTGGGCATGACCTAAGGTTTATGTGGGGTGTAAATATACTCATCTAATTTGCATATTATGACGTCATCAGGGGGCGGCCCTCTTGAATTTCATAATATTCAGGAAATAGTAGATATTGAATTGATGTCTGAACTTATTTGCATGTTTTTTTTTTCATCGTCATTCCAAATTATCAGAAAAGAGGAAACCAACAATAAAACGGTAATATTTAATCAGTAATATTCAAGAAATAATAGATATTGAATGGATGTTTGGATGTAATGATTCTTCCAGGTAGAGAGTGTAAAAAGAGCTAAGAAAGAGATCTGCTGAGGTCCGAGGAGCTTTGGTTGAATGGAAAGACAAGGCCGCAAGGCCTGGCACAAAACTTAAAGTGTTCAGTTTTAGCTCACATCTTCCTCATCCTCTTAGGATCTAACAGAACCGCAGACTGCGAGGGGCGTCACTGAAGTGAGAGCCTTATCTGATATAGAGGTCACACCTCTGAGGTGTCAAAGAGCCAATGGTGACTTGAACTTTTGGAGGGAAAGTTTACGACTCTTTGTCTCCATGCATGGTAATTTGCATATGAACTGGATTGGAAGTTGATATACAAACTATTAAAGATTCCTAGAACACTTATATGTTGTATAGGTATCGACATATAATATACACTCTCAATTAGATCATCGAAGACGAACTGATAGAGACCAAACATAGTATAAGTGAGTTAATATTAACTAGTGTTCTATCATAAGCATGCATAAAGCAGGATACAGTACACAAGAACATATACAAGAACAGTAATAATATACACAATGACCTAAAGATGTGTGTGTTCATTCAAAGAAGGTTGTTCTATTAATTAATTAGAGAAGAGTCAATTTTTATGGCCTAACTTCTCTTTTTCCAAAGGGAAAATTAAGTGTGTTGCTCTGCCCGCATTCCTTTGAGTTAATAAACAAGTGTTATCAGATGGGTTGCCATGGAACCAGGGGCCTGGAGTCATTGACAGACATACCAGCACCCAGTATGTGTATTGGGTGTGGGGAGGGGGGTCTGTGATCATTTGTTAATCTAATAACTAATTGATTTGTTAAATCAAATGCAAAATTGTGTGTCTGATTGGTCCAAATGCTACATGTAATACTCATGCAATGCTGATTAACAAACATTTCTTCTCACTAAATCGAGTTTAGTACCACTTTAGAGTGGGCGGGATTATTCATGTGTCGTTATAGTTGTGCCCTCTATTGCCGTGACTCCTGAAAAACTTTTTAATTCTGCGTCGCTCCATCACGCACCTCGGCTATCAATGAGAGGAACATCTGTACTTCCTCAGACAGCGAAACAGACATTTTTTGGTTGTTTAAAAAAGGTGCGCTCATTCAAAACAGTTGCGTTCGATCCTTCGCTGGCTGTGCTGATTTAAATCTAGCGGGTCTGTTGTGTCTCATGCTGAAAGTTCAGTGACGCAGGCAGTGACGATTTTCTCTGGCCAATCAGTGATCCGCAGATTTTAAACGTCATGTTTTGGTAACAGTACGGCTCGCTTGGAACCTCGGCCAAAGTGGTACTAAAAAAAGTACCAGGTACTGTTCCCAGTAGAAAACCCGCCAAAAGTGAGCTGTACTGAACCGTGCCGTGCCGTACTATGCAGCGGAAAAGCGCCATAAATGTCTTTGGGTTTACTTGGAAGAAACTCCAATAAGGAATAAGCAATCCTGATTTCTATGTTGTTTTATGTTTTCCAAGCATGTGTCATGCCAAGGTTCAAAGGTTGAGGAACATGAACTTTGCTAGTTCTCACCAAATAGTAAACCATCTTGTATAATGTAAACCTTAATTATTTTAAAATCACGTGGAGATCAAACTTTAAGATCATATTAAAAAAACAACTGCAGGTCACAACGACCTGTCAAATCCATTGAGAACACTGATAGTGAAATTGAAATTCTGGCCAGTACAAATATGCAGATTAATATTTTCATGTTTTGGCCGATAACTAATAAATGTCTGTTATTATAAATTTATACTATTTGTTAAATGAGAGAGCAAGACAGATTGAAAACTACAACAAACAAATCTAATACTGTATAAATATTCTGTCTGCTAAAGTGGACCACAAAACCAGCCATAAGGGTAAAATGTATTTATTTACATCATCTGAAAGCTGAATAAGTAAGTTTTCCATTGATGTATGGTTTGTTATGATAGGACAATATTTGGCCGAGATACAACTGTTTGAAAATCTGGAATCTGAGGGTGCAAATAATCTAAATATGAGAAAATTGCCTTAGCAATGCATATTACAAAATATGTTTTGACATATTTATAGTAGGAAATTTACTAATTATCTTCATAAAACATGATCTTTACTTATCCTAATGATTTTTGGCATAAAAAAAATATATATATAAAAGATAATTTTGACCCATACAATGTATTGTTGGCTATTGCTACAAATATACCTGTGCTACTTATGACTGGTTTTGTGGTCCAGGGTCACATATAACGTATATCCAATACATTGTATATCTATATTCATGACCATTGCTAAATCAGTCTTTAAGTGACATCTACTCTGAAATTAATGAACAGTTGGTAAGCAAGAAAACAAGTCTCTTGTATGTTCTTCTGCTTTCCTATAGCTCAAATAGTAGAGCATGGCAGTAGCAACGCCAAGGTCATGGGTTCGATTCCCAGGGAAAGCAAGAGCTGATAAAATGTAAAAAAAAAAAAAAAAAAAAAAAAAAAAAAACTGTAACTTGAATGCAATGTAAGTCGCTTTGGATAAAAGCGTCTGCTAAATGCATAAATGTAAATGTTCTGCCAACAACCGGTTCATTTATTTGCTTACAAAAACAGAGTGAATGCTACTTATTTAAAGTCTGACTTTGTGGTTGAGATTGTCAGTATTTTTTATTTTTATTTTTAAGACACTTTTTTTTGGAAACTATGGCAACTACAGCACACTAAAATCCATCTTACCTAATAAGGTAGAGGCAGCTTCAACCGCTCCGTTGTAAACATGTTTGTTCTCTGTAGCAGGGTAGACTTTATTCCACAGGATGTGCACATAAAATAGTACTAAATAGTAACCAGTGGAGTTGAACACCCACCACAAGCTCCAAAGCCTTAAATTGGGTACTTTCACTACATTTTTTAACTCCTTCAGCATCTGAAGAAACACTGAATTTGTCCAGGATGGGGATTTGTGGTTACTGCCTTGTGCTGCCACACCTCCATCATTCTCCTTAGGCTTCATTCTGGCCAATTCTGATTGAACTGCTTCCTTCCTTTCCTCTTCCAGACGTGCTTGGTTGAAAAACAAGCTACGTTTGGGCCATGGCAGGCATAAGGACAAGAGAAACCCAAATGTGACAAACCCCAGAGAGACTCCACTTAACGTCCTGTACGATACATCTCCTAGTGACACGCATATCTGACCCAGCACAGAGCTCGTGAAGACTCCCATGAGCACAGATGAGCGGGAATAGCCGGCTACACGCTGGTAAACAGTCGCTGGTACTAGCGAGAAAATGTACGAGGAGTATGCCACACGGGCAGCCATGGTGATGCCATAAAAGAACTCCATAAACTGCATCTCCAGCAATGAGTTTCCCAAAAGCAGCAAGAGCCAAATGGAAACATGACTCAAGCTCTGAAGGATCAGCACAGGTTTGTAGCGTAGGTAATCTGTCAGCAGAAAAACAGGCACCAGCACGGCCATATAAGAATATGTGAGGACTGGGTTGATTTCATTGGTGACCTGTAAAAACCATAGAAAGCCATTATTACACGGGGTAGACAAAGCAGAGATAATTGCACCGCGCAATAAACGTAATAACAGACAATGCACTTACCTCCACCACGAGGAATGTACAGTGTGAAATGTCAGATTATAAATACTTAAATTGTTAATCCCAGGTAAAGCATGAACATTGTGAAAAAAGATAACCCTTTGCTTAGAATGACCCAGCCCTTCTGTATGTCATCTGAAATTAGGGTAGTGCACATGGAGAACACATGGTATCCCAAAATATACTTCATATAATTGTTCAAATGTGGAAAAGGGGTTGATTTTGAACTACAGTTTTAGCCCATATAAAAAGTGAATCTTTGGGGTGACTGAAATATGTATTTTCCTTATGTCACTGTTAAAGCCCATCATTCATAAAATGAGGATGTGTTTTGTACTGGATAACATTATTACAACATAACAAAATAAACCCAAACAAATGATCAATACACTGCCTAATGCATAACTTAGACATACATTTAGTTACCTAAGCAAGGAGACTGAAAAAAATGTGTCTTGGTTTTGTCTAATAAGATCAGACACACATATGACACATGAATGTAACAGCTTTTAGGTGTCCTTTTATTTACTAAAATGTAATAATATGTAACGTGAAAGAGAATGTGGGCTAAACAGAAGTGTTTTAATCCTTGAGACAAACACTGGGCTAAAAACAAGTCAAAACAGGCACCTACTGTAATCTATTTTGCAGTATTTAACAGTGGAAAATTCCCATACAGATATTCTCTGCATGTGGTTGACTAATTGCATGGTTTACTAACCTTATTTTAAAAAAACCCAGTTAGAGCCTGATAAGATCAGTACATTGAGTGCAAATTCATTTGAGGGTTTACAAGCGTTTACAAAAAAGTAATCTTATAATTCATAAATCCACATATAATAAGTCAGCATGATTGTTTCAGTCCCTCCTCAAAGCAGATCTGACCCACTTTGGAGGAATGTGAACTCTGACCACATTCACATGGCTTGCCAGACCCCAGTAGCTGTCAGAGTTGGAAAACTCACAGTCATGTGTCAACTCGATATTGGGAAAATAAATAAATACATACTATAGTTGGGAAAAACAGTCTCTCACATTTGAATGTTTACAAAATATATGTATATATATATTTTTTTAAACTTTGCAGTATAATTTAGCAAGATTGAATGATTTTATATTTTAAATGTGCATTTTGTTTTCTCCCACAAACTTAGAAAAAGATTACAATAAAAGTAGAATAGCACCACACCTGTTCTCTAGTGAAGTTCTTCTCTGCACTGAGCAGGTATGGTGTGATAAACGGCTCTCCAGGCTTCAGCTGCACCATGAAGCCATAGAAGCAAAGATAAACTACGGGCCCTATCCAGGTTCTGGTCTTCTGTGTTTGGGTTTCCAGATCTTCCTTGGTTTCATGGATGACCGGCTCTGGAGCCACGTTTTCCACAGTGTGTCCATTGCCATCAGTCCTCATGTCCTCCTTAGCATCCTCAGTCCTTTCATTGCATGTAATCACTTCCACCATATTATAGCAATAATGATGCTGTAAAGCTTAACTATTTAATGATGTACAAAATACAAAAGGTACGTTGATCCTCAAAGTTAATAGCTGAAGGCTTAGCAGTGTTCACAGACCGACAACAACCAAGCGACTGCACAAGCCAGTAAATCCTAAAGCATGTGTGGTGTTAACTATTACTGGGGGCTGAGAGGAAACTTTCATAATGATACAGCAATGTGTTAAACAGCTACAAGCGGACATTTTCTGTGTGTAGGCATTCACCTTTGTCCAACTTCCAACACAGTCGATGATTAAAAATTACTACCTTACTGGACTGCACTTTTTTATTCTGTAAAGAAGCACAAAACAAATCCAATTGTTATATGGCAAATATGCACTCTAATGAGCATAGTTGTACATAATCTAGTCATTTATTTTATTGTGTCTTATACTAAATAAGAAATAGACTTTTAACAATATATCAAACTGACATCTCTATTAGAACACAGTTTGCAAACATGTGCTCTTGCATCTTGTACCTGAGTGAACTCACATTTTCCACAACTCAAATGTCTACCAGTGCAATGTCAGCTCTTACACACATCTCATGACTACGTCTGCTTGTTCATGGATAACAATGTGTCGCAGTCTCTTAATGTTGTTTGCACATAATCCCACCAATATTCAAGTACGGCTCGTGTTTCGCGTTAAACTTGCCTGTTGCTTTCCTGTGGTCAAATTTAATCCTTTCTTGCTGAGGCTGACGAAGAGCTAATAATCTATGTTACTTAAAATATTATAGTGGAAGTTATTTAAGCGACAACAACGCGACAGACTTTAATCCATCGGCATGGGATAACCAGACGTCCCAGATATGTCACTGAAAGCAGTTGTCAAAAATCCACGAGCCTGCAGTTGTGCGCGCCCAATGATCCATGGTCTGCGCATGCGCACCGGATGTTTATCTTAAGTTTATGAACGAATCGTTCTTTAAAAGAATCTCTTTAATGAACACCTATGGAACATTTCACAAAACCGGTCCAAATGATTAAGTCTCGAGTCAACTGAGCCGATGTTCAGTGTCTCTGGGAGTTTAATCCTTACGTCCACAAAATATCTTTATTTTTTGTCAAAAGAGAGCTGTTCAATTGTATAAGCCAATCCGAAAGACTAATTTGCCACGGGTGTTTTGAGAATTTCTAATTGGAAGCGTTTATCTGCAACATGAATTCTGTACAGTTGTCTCTAGGCATGCACCTAAAAGATAAAAACAATTCAGAATGTTACAAAATGTGAATGTAGCTTGTGTAATGTGTTATGATGCTGTGCCAAAGGAGGGCGCTCCAAGTATGGTCTAGTCCTTGTTGTATATCCGTTGTTTTCTGTAAAGCAGAGATGGAATGTGTTAGGATGTCTTACCAACAGAGGGCACTCCAGGGTGCGTAAAATAAATATATCTGAGCACCACTAGGGGATCTTTATAAACATGGTCAAACATGGGGTGGGGGCTCAATTTTTATAGTTGGAATGTTGTGAAGCACCATGTACTCTGTGGAACCTACTTTTGTGGGCCAGGTTAAAGTTTAGCAAAGGAGTGAGTTGTTGACGCAGTAGCAGTAAAGTTCATTCAGGTGACAACAATTATCCTGTACATTTTACACCCCTGCTTTATAATCGCATCAACAACAAACTATTTACTTTCACAGTTCCTATTTCCGAAAGCCAGTGGCTGAAATCAATTCAAAACTAAAATGTAAATCACTTCAAGGAAATGATTTATCACATTATCATCAGCAGCATGTCATGTTTTCATACTGTGCTCATGCATTATGGTCCAGGTCAGGAGTGCAAAAGCTCTATGTGAAAGACAGACTCAAGCTGTTGCCTTTTGTTCCTCTGAGAATAAAGGAACTGCAGCCTCTAGTTGTTGAGATGGACACATTATTCTTTAATGTTAGTTCAATGGTGCACAAAGTCCTCTGCTGCACATATTTTGGTGCTGAAAACAAGTGTAAAAACTATTCATCGTGATCATCTTTAGAAAAATGTATCCTGTAAAGCCTGACATATAATAACTCATAAAAATCTAATTTGCTTTAGTCCAGTAAGGTAAAGCAATCTTGAAATATTACTAGTTAAAAGTTATTCTTATGTTTACTTTATTTAAAATCAGTGAAGATTTTACCACAAAAAGGCATTTTAGAATTATACTAAAAGGCCTTTTATTGGCTAAAAATTATAAACTATCAATCAGATGATAGAAGGCACGTAGACCGCTTTTTCAGCAACATTTTGATTTTGATTATGTTGATTTATTACATTTAGAGGCCTTAAAAATATCTGTATAAAATATGATACTGTAGGATTTATTGGGTTAAAATAATTAGGTCAATTTAATTTTAATCATTTAAGCATCAACCTTGGTCCGAAACCTGATATTTTAGCACTTCTTAAACCGGAGAATTTCCACTTTCCCTCACTTTCATAGGCATCAGGCTCACTGTCCTCACTACTGTATCTGTTCTTTTAAAACAATGGTTATGAAATGTCATGACTGTATCACTACATGTCTGCAAAAGTCAATACTCATCAGGTTGAGGTATATTTTCATTGGTGAAATAAATCTGTTTGCTAATTAAAATATACCGGTAGTCAATATAGACTATTTTGTAACACCACTTTAGAGAGTGGCCTGTACAGTGTATTGAGTTTGCCTATAGGATGCTTCTCTGTCCTTCACGCCTCTCTGGGCCCATCAGATCACTGAAATAATGTGTACCAGGGCCTGTCGATGACTGAATAGAGGCTGTTCTCCTTGCTGGAGTGGCAATACAGGATGGGTATTGTGATAAAGACCATGCTGACCTGTCATGCATTCATCAAATTTAGTACCTGCGGAAAATGAGACTGTATAAAAGCTGAGAACTGACACTATTTTGAGGATGTTTGACTAACATGCACATATACACACACACACGTTGCTTTTCATTGTTAGCCCATGTAATACATATTTGTTCAATCATTTTTTCCATAAAGTTGTGGAACAGTGTTTGCGTTGCCTTCCTTCTGATCCCAACGTTAGGAAAGAGTGAATGAACTTTATTTTTAATGAAGATCCAGACTGCGTCAGTAAGAACTTGGTCCTTTGTTCACTTAATTTTACAAACAAGGCACAATTCGACACGGGATTTTCAAAAAGATTGAATCTAAAAGACGATGCTGTGCCGACTATATTGGATCTGACAGTAACTTCGCAATACAAGTGTGAGTATCTTTTTTCATTACGTGGTCACTATTACTTTGTCTCTTCCTACAGATCGTGGTTTATGCGTTTTTGACATAAATCACAGCAGCGTCCATCTATGAGGAATGTACGCTGTCAAAAATACACATAAAAATGTGGGCGTTTACTTGTGAGTCTGGAATCTGCCACACCTATTCAAACAGAGCGTTCTGATGAAGGGGGATAAAACGGGACAGAAAATAGCTTATTACTTCTAAATTATGTTTTTTTATGTAAAAATCTTGATAACATAAGTGGACCTCAGAGAACAGTACAAAAAAAAAGGCAGTTCATGACCCCTTTAAAGTGGTCAAAATATAAAGATATAGTTGAAGTCAGCAGTTTACATACACCTTGCAGAATCTGCAAAATGTTACTGTTCTTCAGAAAAATCATTTAGGTCCCACAAATGATTTGGTTTTCCAGAATTGTTGTGTATTTGAAGCCTTTCCAGCAATGACTGTATGATTTTGAGATCCATCTTTTCACACTGAGAACAACTGAGGGACTCATATGCAACTTTTATAGAAGGTTCAAATGCTCACAACACGCACAACCTTGAGGCGGATGGGCTACAACAGCAGAAGACCCCACCGGGTACCACTCATCTCCACTACAAATAGGAAAAAGAGGCTACAATTTGCACGAGCTCACCAAAATTGGATGGTTGAAGACTGGAAAAATGTTGCCTAGTCTGATGAGTCTCGATTTCTGTTGAGACATTCAGATGGTAGAGTCAGAATTTGGTGTAAATAGAATGAGAACATGGATCCATCATGCCTTGTTACCACTGTGCAGGCTGGTGGTGGTGGTGTAATAGTGTGGGGGATGTTTTCTTGGCACACTTTAGGCCCCTTAGTGCCAATTGGGCATCGTTTAAATGCCACGGCCTACCTGAGCATTGTTTCTGACCATGTCCATCCCTTTATGACCACCATGTACCCATCCTCTGATGGCTACTTCCAGCAGGATAATGCACCATGTCACAAAGCTCGAATCATTTCAAATTGGTTTCTTGAACATGACAATGAGTTCACTGTACTAAAATGGCCCCCACAGTCACCAGATCTCAACCCAATAGAGCATCTTTGGGATGTGGTGGAACGGGAGCTTCGTGCCCTGGATGTGCATCCCACAAATCTCCATCAACTGCAAGATGCTATCCTATCAATATGGGCCAACATTTCTAAAGAATGCTTTCAGCACCTTGTTGAATCAATGCCACGTAGAATTAAGGCAGTTCTGAAGGCGAAAGGGGGTCAAACACAGTATTAGTATGGTGTTCCTAATAATCCTTTAGGTGAGTGTATATTCCGGGTAAGTTTTCCCGGAATTTGTGCTCTGCATTTAACCCATCCAAGTGCACACACACAGCACTGAGAAGTGAACACACACACAGAGCAGTGGGCAGCCAATGCTGCGGCACCTGGGGAGCAGTTGTGGGTTCGGTGCCTTGCTCAAGGGTCTCACCTCAGTCTTGGTATTGAGGGTGGAGAGAGCACTGGACATTCACTCCCCCCACCTACAATCCCTGCCAGACCTGAGACCCACGACCCCACGACATTTGTCCGACTCTCTATCCATTAGGCCACGACTGAGATAGTAATTGTATGTTTGCCTTAACAGGAACTCGAGGATCTTGGATCGGAGAACACACCTCACACAGGCACATTCAATGACTTCTGTAACAGGATCACTGGAGGAGACAGACTTGGGAACACAGGCGATCTGACATTGGAGAGGACACAAGAGGTAAGTACACACAGGTGGTACATAACAGGCAAGCCGCCGTGGTAGCATAAGGAGTCCACTTCATAGGAACGAGACCAGACATTGAGGTGCTGTGAGGTGTGTGTATTTATGGCAGAGATAATGAGTGTCCAAATGATGTGCAGGTGCGAGTGATTAGAATTCAGGTGAGGGTGTGCGCTGTGATTGCCAATGTTTACCCTTGTCACAGATCACCAGCCAGTGTATTTACAAGCTAGAGGAATTTGATGGAATGGCCATACACCATTTCCCTTTCCCCTTTGAATTTGTTTCTTCTGGACAGGAAAGCTAAATTTCATGTTAAAAGTATTCCTAATATGTGAAGTGAAGTGAAGTGAAGTGAAGTGACATACTGCCAAGTATGGTGACCCATACTCGGAATTCGTGCTCTGCATTTAACCCATCCAACGTGCACACACACAGCAGTGAACACACACACACCGTGAACACACACCCGGAGCAGTGGTGTGGGGATGTTGGACCTTTTATTGAAAGTAGCCCATTTTTCATTTTAATGTTTTCTCTTTTATAGCCCCGTAAGAGCTGAGTTTGTGATGTTTGAGTTGGGGGGAGCGTGGCACGTGAAAGTGGCATTGTTTGCAAAGGTTTTTTGAAAGTTCTTGTAATAAGTTGAATATTTCCAAACAACTTTAATTTGTAGCAAAACATAGGAAATTAATATCAAAGCTTCAGAGTTAAGAACAAATGTTACAGTAGGGCTGGGTGGTATATCGAGATATCGATATAGGCAACAGTAGTTTAAATTATATATATACAGGTATATTCTCCATCTGTAAATGTTAGAAAGCCATGGATATATTTCCATTTTGCTGTCAGAAGTGCATGAGCTTTTGCTTTGCGATTCTCTGCAGACTTAATTTAGAACGAGCGCTGCCGCGCGCAATGAAATAGGAGCACAATAGAATGAATTGAGATATGAATTTTTGCTCCTATCGCCCAGCCCTATGTTACAGCAAAAATTGTTGCAAACATCCCTGATTTCCCCTACTTCAAATCAAACAAATGCGCACACTGAAATTTTGTTAATCAAAATACATGATAATTTTCAGGGGCTCTTTCTAAGGTATTGAAAAGTATAACGTTATCATAAACCTCAAAAGATACCTTTTTAAATTTGCAGAGATAATTAGATTTCACTCAGTATTTTGACCCAGGGCTAGGCATCCGAGTTGTCATTTAGTCCAGGTACAGGCTTAGCATCGAATATTTCTGAAGAGGAAGAGTGTTGAAAAGTGATTGCATGGCAGATTACACCAAAGGTGCCTGAACATGAACTTTATTTCTTTTGATTGGGCAGCTTTTCTCTCACAACAGTCTGGAGCGTCACTGCATTGCCTATTTCAATGTGGAACAAATTTAATGCTCTATTTGTGTCATCTACCCAGGGGCCATTGAGGCTGCATATCACCCTCAATTATGATCACAACCAAAGATCATGAACAAATTTGTAAAGTTTTTCAAAAGTCTAACATGAAAAAAACTTGAATTTTTATATTAATAAAGCTAGTGTGAATGTTTTTAAGAAAGAGCTTAAGGAAAGCCCAAAGGAATAGTTTTGGAGCAATTACAATGAAATAGGAAACAAAACACATTATTTGTTGGGGGTTTTATATACAAGTACAAGAATGGAGAATATTTATACAATGACTGTCTGAACGGAGCGCTTCATAATCACTGAAGCATAATCCCTCCACAACTGTCCTAACATTGCCATGGATTTGCTCTGGGTCACTTAATCCATGGAGGAGAATGCTAAAGCTCATTGTAATTCTGGTCTGGCTGGAGCATAGAATTGAAAGTGTAGTAGAGTACATTGGGATGACAACATAACAATTGACATTCTTAATTCATCCCTGTGTGCTATAGAATGTAAAGATGTAAATACCCTATCAATTTCAATTAGGGAAGTGGTCCTTGTGGTCCATGAAGTTGGTACCTATTATACTCTATACCTTTGGTACCTTTGGTTTGAAACACTGCTTTGTTTGGTGATGTGGGGCAGGGGGTGATTAGGAGATCTGTTACTCATTGTAAGAGTAAATATCTATTATCATAACCAGGACACCCTCAGGGTAAAGAACACGGATGACACAGATGAGCACTATCCAATTGTTTTTGCTGAATCGCCAGGGTGTCTCATTGGACAGATTTGGATATCTCGCATGAGGGGAAACCCCTGTGCCCCTGCGCCCATGGTCTCCTGACCCGCTTTCAGCATTTCACAACACTGTCCGAAGATCAAAACGAACCCCAAAATCACTTTAGTCCAATTGCGTTTTTGCCATCATTCTGTTTCGTGAGAAAGTCACGTGTTGTGACATTGTGTTCACATGACTCCATCTTCAAGCCAATTGGATGCCACCTTTCAATCTGAGTTAACCGAGAAGATAGGGTAAAATAATTTTCCCTTTGCCTGTCGTCCTGTTTTTATTAATCTTTTCGCAAACGTCGAAAGTGGTGGCCATCTGTTTCCAGTAGCACCAAAGGTAAAGCCTCTTTTCAAGCTTCTATTTTTATTGTTTTCTGAGAATGTTTCAGAAGGATGTTTTGTTCTGAATATCCATTATTATATGCATTTAAAATTTGAAAGGAAATGGATAATATGTAACATTTTTTTCTTAATGTGTATTTGTATTAATTTTGATTGAAAACAAAAATATGCATGTTGACGTTATACATAATTTTGGCTGATCATACTATAAATAGCATTACAAAATTTTAGTCTAGACGTTGATCTACAATACCTTTAACATATCTGCTATGAAACTAGTCTTGTTTTCTAGGCCGACTGCAGGTCAAACATATCATTAATTAATGAATCGCAACAACTATTGTTTAAACATTTCTGGACATCGTTCGGAAATGGTTGGATTTGATTCTCAAAGACATTCCTAAATGAGTCACTACACCTAATTAAACAAATACAAAAGAACAATGCGTGTTCGTAGAAAGTGTGGCTATCTCTTGGGAAAATTGGTCAATTAGATGTCCTATATTTCTTCCTCACTGCTATCTGCACAACAATGTGTATATTTAACAAAGCTTATGTAAGATAATTTAATTATTGGGCAATTACCACTAGACTTGTCTATGGATATCTGCACCGTCTTTGTATGTGACAGATACTTGAGGTGGTACTGCACACGGAATTGACTTTGATCAGAACTGAAAATATCTGTACATTCATTATCCTGATTATCATCATCATCATAAAATAGCGATATCAATTCATGCTCTTGGATTTACTAGGGTGATTCAGGATATGTGGTACTTTAAAGGATTTAAATTTTTAAGCCATTTTGGCAACCCATGAATATGCAACATTTACATAAGTCAATGACATCTAGTTAATTTTTCAGCACAGGTTATATCAATTTGCCATGTCTTTGCATGAAAATGACAAGTGTAACTCTTCTTTAATCAGATAATGGTTTATGTCTTATACAGAACATCCTCTAAAATATTTGTTTCACAATGGCTAGAGAAAAGCAGACCACTGCAAAATTCAGAATATTTTCCATTATTTTACACTGTTAGAAACTATCAAACTGAGAGAATCATTTTGTTTTCTTGTGACTCTTCTTGAAATTCAAACTAATAAGTGGGTTTATTAACTTTAAACCCCCTTTCTAAATGTTGTCAGTTTGTATTCACTCACAAAAAGCTCTTGTTTATTCCTATGAAGTTCAGCATACTAAAAATAATATTTGTTACCACAATGCAATACAATACGATATTATAAGACAATAATAAAAATCATGATATGAGACAATAAATGCTTAATAATAATAATAATAATAATAATTCCTTTTCATATGTGTTGAAAGTCAGCAAGTTACTAAAAACAAATAAAAATGGGCATGTATATAATATAAATAAAGTGGTCTCTCTTTAATGGATTCTTTGTTAATATCTTCTTTCTGTATGTAATGCGGCTCATGCCTCAGTAGGTTTAAATAAGAGATGTCACTCTTTATTGGAACTAAAACCTCAGAGAGGGAAGTGCAGAGAGGGAAGACCCTCTTCTAACAATTCATTTTTCTACATTGAGTGCCATGCAGAGATGCGCAATGGAAACGGGGGGAGCTTGTTCTGAGCATTGCTCAGCCATGCACAAAGCGTGCTTAATTTGATAGCCGCTACAGAGGAAGAGGCCAGAAGCTCTTTAGTAGAAAGCTTGACCCACTTTCCCAATCAGATGTCATGAGCAATGCTGCTCTTACAATGCTGCGCACAGGCCAAAATCACTGTTGGTGTTTCTGAAATTAGTGGGGGTGCTCTAATAGTTAAACTGTGGACATAATGTGTAGGCCACAGCACCTCAGTAATGTGTATTGTATCACCGGTATACTGTTAGTACAACAGTAGCTAAAGTAGACTACATGGTTGAATTTTTTTACAAATAATTACTGTGTATTCAGTGATACAATGCCATTACTTAATCAATTGTGCAATAGTTTAACAAAAAAAAATCATACAAGGCATGATCTTGCTGTGTTAACATAACAAAGGATGTAGAACCATGTACAATTTACAAAAGAATGGATAAATCACCTTCAATCTTTCCAATTTACCTTTTGGGTTGGGTGTAAATGTGTCAGGGGAAAAAATATATGGCTAAGAATATACAGAAAAAAATACATTATAGGAAAAGGTAGTTTTAGGGATAGTTTCCTGACTTGATGTAAATGCAATAATAATAATAATAATAATAAATAAAGATGTTCACTTCTTAATTAATTTGTAATATCAAAATGTACTAAATGCATTTTACACTGCAATTAACAAAAAAATAATAATAAATAACTTTAGCGATCATTTAAATCTGAAATATATTCATTTTTAAATTAATTCAATTTTAAATTAATCTTTTCTCTACAGTAAACACTGCAAGTGCAAATGCATAATAGCAGCTGTCTGCAATAATATAAACTCAGGTTTTCACTAATATTTGTCTTTATGAAACTTAGACCAGCAGTTACGAACAACTTTATCCTGGAGTAGCAATCAAAAGCAATAGCCAATTAAATTTTTCCACCATGTATTCTCTAAACACAAGCTGAGGTCATAAAGCACAATATTCCTGATTCAAAGCATGCAGCAAATTAGGAGACTGATTTAAAAAATGTTTGCTTTAGTGCAGGGATTTTGTGTGTGCATTGGCTTTAATTCAGTCAGTGAGATCTGCATCTAACTAAATTACTATTAGTAAAATAATTAAATAATTAGTAATTAAAAAAGAAAACAAGAAACCTGGATTCAGCATTGCTTAAACATCTGTTTTTAATGCATGAACTTTTGTATCAGTGTGTGTACGTGTGTTCATGTGTAGAAGTGATGAAAAGATGAGTTTGAAAAAGAGAATTTGTTTGCTAATTTGAAGCAAACATGCCTCAAACGGTGCCATATGTGACCATTTTGTTTCCTACACAACCTCATCAGCCAGAAGTGAAACTCTAATTAGACATAACAATGTAAAAACAAAGCTCCTGTCCACATTCTCTTTAGTATGTCCTTTCCTCTGAGGCATTATGGATGCTAAAGAATCAGACCTGATTCATCTAAGATCCCCTTGGCGCAAAATAATGCCATCTGTTTCAGCCTGATTGGCCCTTATGAAAGGGTGTAGTGTATAATCCTCCCTCATGATTAATGGCTCATCCCACTGTTAACATTTCTCTCTTCTTCAAAAAATGTATCTTCTGTTCAACATGCTCTTGAGCTCTTAAGATTTGAATTCATCACAAATTTCTTGATCTTTTGAGAACTGAATACATCAAGGTGTGAACTGCTTCTACTACGACATATCTTTCAACCTCTTCTTTTATATAACCCAGGAGGTTTATTTATTTGCCGTCAGCTTCTAGGCCTGGCACTGATCATAGTGGATTTCTGTAGATTATTTTTGCTGTTAAAACTAGACACCAACCCCTGGATGTTGTTAATCTGGATTAAAGTCTTTATGTAATCTGGCGTCCTGTGGGAGATTGGAGGACATCTGGCTGTAGATCTCATCCATCTCTCTATGTGCCCTGCTACCTCTGCCTGCTTGTCTGAGATGGGCAGCGCAACATTCTAAATATTTTTGGACATGCAATTTATTGTACATTTAGTTCGGAAAACTTAATGTTTTCTGAAATGTGTTTGTTTTAACAGTCTATTATCTCTTATTTCTAATAAGAGAGCATTTTATATACATATTAAGTGTTTATTTGAGCCAGTCACCTGAGCTGTGAAATGATGCAGCCACAAGAAAATGATGTCTGATAAACTCTGACTGGCTGATGACATTACTGTAATGCTCACAATCATTATTTATCATTAATTAGCGACTACTATATCCTATATTTTATGCTTTTAAGAGCCTTGCAAGATACATCACAGGCACAGCATCTACCATAATCGAATTAAATACATTTACTTTGTAAATCCTATTTATTTCAACTGATTTAGTAAATAGCTATTTTGATTTTTCAAGGTATTATAATCTCTGATGCTAAACAACCAAATCCTGACCTTTGCAGCCTTTGTTCTTCTGATTTTGACACTGTGAAATCTAAAAGTCATATTTACTAAATGGAACAAGTGCATTTTATTCAAATATTACTGAAAATTGACTGAACAGAAAAGGTTATGTGAACTCAGTAACTGATTATATCAAGAGGAATTTAAACCAAATGAGTTACAGTAGATTTCTAGCTTTGCTTTAGACTCGGTAAGAATAGTAAATGTTAAAATGATATGTATTTGCTAAATATTTTAGAGGAGATATCTGTTAGTGTTAAATGTTCTGTTATTTTGTGACTTGAATGGGTTTCTGTTGCGTCTGAGTTTTGGGGGTTACCATTGTCCTGAATAGGGATGTAACGATTAACCGCGAGCCAGTGGAAAATCGATTTAAATATGTGACGCTTCAAATCGGTTGAGATGCTGAACAAATCTCGATTCAATTAGGGGTAGGAGTTTATATGAATGTATGTCGGAGAGGAACTTACTGTCTTTATAAAAGTTTAGATGGTATTTTTTTTTCTTTTCATCCTGCCTCTGTATTATGCATATTAATGTTCATAAGTGCAGCACTGCTTTGTTTACAGCGGAAACCAAGGAAATGCTTTAAGCGCCACCTGCTGGCAAAGAGTGAATCTACGTCTCATTCAGCTTGTCTGCTGTTTCTATTTCATTCTGATATGTTTTATGTATAGATTCACAAAACTGAAGTCAGACCATTCTGTTTTTGCTTCAAATTTTGAAATTATACAACCTAATTTAGATTAAAAACAGCTCATGTTGCATGTACGCAGCATCTTTGTTTGGATCATGATTAAAATGCAGTGGTTGCCAATGGTCGAATTGTGAAATCAAAATTGTGAATCGAATCGAATTGTTAGTTGAGTGAAACGTTACATCCCTAGTGCTGAAGAGTAGAGCCTTTTGTTAGGTTGATAATGGGCCAATGGCTAGTGAGCTATTTATGCTGATTTATTTAAAGACCATGCTTGCTTATAGAGAAGTCTCTTGATTAGTTACATTAGCACATGCATATTTGCTATTGCTAGTTCATTTAATAGTTATTTTTCATTTGAATGGTTTTACTCGCTACAGTTAAGTCTCAGATAAACTAAGGACCCTATTTGAAAAGTGTGTTTAGTTTAATTGTATATTAAATTGGATGCCCATTTTTCACAAGTTGGTGTGATTCTTCAGGGTCTTAATGAAATGTCTGCAAAATACTTTGGTTAAAATTCCTCAATGGTCATGTAAAAGCACACCCTTTTTACCTTGTCAAAAACATCTCTATTCACATCTATCCAACTCTTAATGAATATTGCTCACCCCACGCCTCTTCCTGTTTTCTTGTGTATTTGGCGGCACATTACCATCAAAAACAAAACTAATTCACTGCATCTTCTATGGCTCTCATGTCAGTAGAAAATGAAGACTCTTATGTTCACTTTTACATCCAAATACAAAACACCTGCATTGGTTACGAGACATTGTTGTCACTACAGCTGCTCTAGCGTGGAGAAAATTCCAGACAGTGGACAACTGGCTGAGGGTGGAAATATGCTCCGTGGTCGTGGGTGGGGCCTAAAATCCAAACCGTTTCGTAATTGAGACTGTTTAGGTTTTTTGGGGATTAAAAAAAGGAGTGAATGGATTTTTATTATTGTAGTGTGATTGTTTTCACTCACTGTATTCACTCTATACGAAGTATTCTTTTTCAGTGAGCTCAAATGAAATAAGTCCACACTACACATTACTATTGGTTTTTAAACCTTAAATGGATTGAGGTAACCAATTTCTTGAAAATGAAATGATTTATCCTAACTTGTTGGGTTTTACAGTATAATAATACATTTTAATCTGCTTTTGTTTCAAAATGAAAATATAAATATGTAAGGTTGTTTTGTTTGCTTCTTTCAAATAATTAGGTGACTGTGTGGTGACCACCGGCCCCTGCATTCCTTAGTTCCTAACTAATTCAACCAGTCCTAAATCCTCACCATGGAGCCCAACAAAGTTCAGTCTGAAGGAGGGCTCAATGTCACTCTGACTATCAGACTCCTCATGCACGGCAAGGTAAAAGAACAACATGCATCTAATCTAAAACTTCCACATACACAATTTATACGATTGTGGACATAGTACTATATTTTGTAAGAGGACAAAAATATCTCTCCTTAAAAGGAAATAGCAGTAATCTCATAGGATCTTTCCAATCACAGAAGATGTTTTTAATGGTACTTGGTTTCACATATTTATTTGTGTTATGCAGCCATGTGTTAGACAGATTGCGCAATAAATCGATTGTAAGTTTGTTACTACAATAAACACATTATCTTTTTATCTTGCAGGAGGTTGGCAGCATTATAGGCAAGGTAAAAAGACACATTCAGCCACCAAGACAATGCTTGCAAATACTTGAGTTTGTAAAAGTCTCTTTTTTACTGAATGTATTGAATAAATTTTAACATGTATTTAGTAGAAATGTAAATTGTACAATCATTAACATCTGCATTTTATCAAAAATGTAATTATTCTATACAGAAAGGGGAAACCGTGAAGAAGATGCGTGAGGATGTAAGTAACATTACATTACAAATACTGTTAGTTGCTGTGATAAGTGTAACATGGTTATTAACAAACAATGCAAACTGTTTCTACAGAGTAATGCACGCATAAATATTTCAGAGGGGAATTGCCCAGAGCGAATAGTTACCATCACAGGACCCACAGATGCCATATTCAAGGCCTTCGCCATGATCGCAAACAAGTTTGAAGAAGTATGAGACCATTTTCTAATAAAAATGTTAGTGAAACCCCAAAAGAATCAATTAAAACTGTAACGGTAATAGTAATTGATGTTTTGGTTCTAAATAGGATATCATTAATTCTATGAGCAACAGCCAGGCTACTAGTAAGCCTCCGGTGACTTTGCGTTTGGTGGTGCCGGCCAGTCAATGTGGCTCTCTAATTGGAAAAGGAGGCTCCAAGATCAAGGAGATGAGGGAGGTATGTTCAAACTTATTTCTTTATGATCCACATATTCCATAAAGTGCAGCAATTATTTTAATGCACAGTATATGCACAGAATGTCATTGCTACTCCAAGGCAACAGCAAAATTATACATTTTTACTTGGATTAAACAAGAAGTAGTGCTTTGTTCCAAGGGTTTTTATAGTGGAAACCCTTGGAACGCCATTGCTACCCCAGGACAACAGCAAAACTATAACTTTTTACTTGGATTAAAAAGGAAGTATGGTAGTGCTTTGTTCCAAGGGTTTCTATCCTGGCTGAATGTGCTTTGCTTGTTCTCCAGTCTACAGGGGCTCAAGTGCAAGTGGCTGGAGACATGCTACCCAATTCTACTGAGAGGGCAGTCACTATCTCAGGTGCTCCAGAGGCCATTATCCAGTGTGTGAAGCAGATATGTGTGGTCATGTTGGAGGTAAGAAATAGACAAATGTCACCCAACTCAAGTTCACCCAACTCTCAATCTCATGTTGTTCCAAACTTTAATGGTTTTCTGTCTTCTGTGGACAACTCTCAAGCTACAAAAAGCTAATGCAATGAACAGATAGAAATTTAACACTTTATCCACTATCAGATCAAATCCAAACATTGATCAGCACATGCATACATAGACTATACCAAATATTGCAACATAAAACTCAAACATCAACGAATGTCAAACCTCATTAACTTTTTATCATAGTCTCATTTTGGTAACCATCTACTGCATCTATTGCATTCTGTTCTATTATAGTTTGCCCTCACTTTTATTTTTCCTAATTTCCGTCTTTTCTATCTTTATTTGACCTCCACTGACCTTTGCAAGTCCCCACCCAAAGGTGCCACAATTCCATACAGGCCGAAGCCTGCCACTGCACCAGTCATCTTCTCTGGGGGCCAGGTAAGGGCAGACACTCTGACAGCACCAGCCACAGCCAACCTCAGCCTGTTACTGCAGCATCAGCCTCTGCCTGTAAGTATGGTCAAAATACACTATTATATCTACAGACATACAGTACAGTACATACAGTAGTACTAGTATATAAATATAAACTAGTGGGACGTGAGCCATTTGCTTAGATATATTCTCATCTTTTTGCTTAGAAAAAATCATCAAGTCTTATGATATGTAATTCTAAGTTGTAAACAACTCTACATATTCCTCTTGAGGTGATAAATGTAAAGTGTAATTATAGTGTTTTTGGATGAATTAATTACTTGCAGACAAAACGCAGTTATATTTTAATGCAATTCGTACACTGCAAAAGAAATCTGTAAAATTTACAGTAAATAATGGTAGTGTCACGCTTGACCAAGGAACGAGGGAGCGAGGAGTATTTCCAAACACGAGAGTCTTTAATAGTCCACACACGTAGGAGACACAGAAACACAGGGAATGACGTTTAGAACCGACAAACACTCACAGAAGGACTGGGGCTTTTAAACATAGGATAATAGGGGAAGACGACGAGACACACCTGGAATCAAATTAACACATTCAACATGAGGGAAAAACTGGGTCACAGGGAACACATGGGGAGCAAAACACACACAAGACAGTCCACAATCCTGACAGGTAGCTGTGGTTGCCAGAATTTACAGAAAATACCATAAAAAAATACGATAGCAACATTTTAGGTTTTATGGTTTTAACTTAAATTTAAGTTTAAATACCGTTATTTCATTATAAACTGATATAATGTTAATTTACCAACCTATTGAAGTACTGAAATCTGTATACCTTTGTAATACACGGATAACCACCAAAAGCAGGTGAACCAAAGCCCATCACAAGCAGCTTTTAAATACTAATATAGAAGGTACACAGTGTCATTCACACAAATACTAAACACCATCATGGTAACACATATGAAAATGAAATAATGCAATAAACATTAATTTAACAACATTAGATGTAACATACAACCCTAATGTACAAAACTGATAAGAAAAAACTAAGAAGAAACATAGTTCTTTCAACAACAACAAAAAAAACATCAAATTTGAAATGTAATGCAGGGAATTCTGGGAATGTCAATTTATGGTTATTCACTGTAAAATATACGTTCTTTTTCACTTCCAAAAATGGTATACTACCGTAAAATGACATGTAATGTTCAATACAGTTTTTCACCGTATATAGTAGGGGAACTTACCGATATCCATTTAACAGGTTTTTTCTTTTACTGTTAAATTCATGGTCATTTTTTACAGTGTACAGAAAGACAAAAGCCAGTTGGATTTCATCAATAGAAGTGTAACAGCAATTCAATTCATGCACAAAATCAAATGTTTTTCAATCAAAAAATTAATTTCAATCAATCAATTTATTAATTGGATAAAATGGATGAAAGGAAATATATTTCCACCGCATAAGTGAATGCATTTTGTGACATGCTGAATCATGAAATGGAATGTACAAATAATATTTTGTGGACAAATGCATCTCATTCAAAGACTGAGCAAACAAAAAACGAAAGTTGTTTTCACTTGACGACCATGTGTTCCACATGTATATTTGATTATTATTAAACATAATTACAGCAATTATTTTAAAAAAAACAAGCTTATGTACATACTTCTACGTGTACATTAAAGATTCTGTCCGTCTCAATCTTAGGCCTACACTATACAAGGACAATACGCCATCCCACACCCAGACGTGAGTACAATGTACCTTCTAATCCTTTTTCCCTCTTTAGTGTATCGTTCTTTTTAACCTTTTCTTTTTCTTGACCTGCTTTATTAAGATTCACACAACTGATAGATAGGTTTATTTTTATGTGTTTTTATAAAAGACAGTTGTATATGAGATTTCTCACAGCTTCACTGTACAAAACAAAAAAGAAAAGTTGAGTCAACTTAAAATTTTAAGGCAACCAGCTTCAGCAGATTTTTGAGTTCTCTCAACTTATTTTTGTAGGAGATTCTTAACGTTTTGTTGTATAAACTTAAAACAACAAGTTGAGAAAACTAAAAAATCTTGCCTTAACATTTTAAGTTGGCCCAACTTTTTTTTTTTTTTTACAGTGTTCCCCTTGTTAGTGTCTAGATGAGATTGTGAAAGTCCAAGCAGGATTCCTTTATTTAATCATAACTTCTTAGGTGTACTGACCCTCCTCCCTCCCCCAGCAGTTGACAAAGCTCCATCAGCTGGCTATGCAGCAAACCCCCTTTACCTCCCTCGGACAGACCACCCCCGCTTTCCCTGGTACGTACCCAACCCTCCCGCTACACACCCATCACTATATACCTGTAGGTCTTTCATTCACTTTTGTCTTTCACTCTTCTCCCCCTGGATGGGTTGCATATTAGTACCTTAAAGGTACATATTAGTACCTAAAGTATGCATTTAAGTAATTAAGTGGTACATATTAGTACCTTTTGAAAAGACACCACCCTGCGACAACTTTTGTACCTGAGAGTGTATAGAAATGTATAGAAACATTCCTTAGATGAACAAAGACATAATATTACGAAATGCCCTACGCTATAAATAGGACATTTATATAAACTTTTTTAAAAAGTTGTGGTTGCCAGAATCAGTATATTAAGTTTTACTAAATAATAATAATAATGTACCTAACTTACATTTTAAATTTACATTTTCAGTATGAATAAATAAATGTACCTAACTGATAAAAAAAAAAAACCTAAGTATAATTTTTTATTTCAATGTAAAACGCTCAAATATAAAGAATCACACAGGGAATTCTGGGAATGTCAATTTACTTTTTTTTTAAACAAATTTTATGCATAAGAAACTGTAAAGTATAAGTAACAGTATTTTACTTATTATTAAATATGAGTATTTACAATTACATGAAATGCCCCTATACATTAATTACAGTTTTTCTCTGTAGCTATATAGTACGGAAACCATAGCCTTTTTTGCCATAGCCTTTTGCCATTAAATTACAATACATTTTATATTGTGCAGATTTAACATGGTTAATATTGTGAAAAAATGTTCTCTGTGTTTCTCAGTTCTTTGGCTTTCTATCTGTTTCTAGGTGTGGATGCCAGTTCACAGGCCAGTACTCATGAACTCACCATTCCAAATGATGTGAGTCTTCAGTAATGCATTGGGCAACTGTATTAAAGAAGAATTTACGGAAGAGTCATTGATTTTCCAGACTGACGTCTATCTGTCTGTATGTTTCCAGCTAATAGGCTGCATAATCGGACGTCAAGGCACCAAAATTAATGAAATCCGTCAAATGTCTGGGGCTCAGATCAAAATTGCTAATGCCATGGAGGGGTCATCAGACCGTCAGATCACCATTACGGGACCACCTGCCAACATCAGCCTGGCACAGTACCTCATAAATGCCAGGTGAGATTCAAAGCAAGCAATGTAACTGGTAAAAACAGATGTATTTTAATACTAAACTAATAATTTTAATTGTAGTACTTTTTAGGGGGAAAATATGAAATATATACCAAAAAGCTATAATTTTTAAACAGAAGAGTCTTATGTTCACCAAGGCTGAATTTATGTATACAAAAGTAAAAACCGTAATATTGTAAAATATTAATTTTTAAATACCGTTTCTTTATCGTGAACACTTCTCTTATGTTGTACATGCTTACATATTGCTACTTTCTGCAGGTTCAGAGATGTGGCAGCCATGTGGACTGACCCTTCAACCATGACAACCTCCTGAAGTTATATTATGCTCTTTTTATCTAAGACGTTCTGGTCTTAAACTGTTTTTGGGCCTCATCGGTGTTCTTAAAACCTGGGAATTGATATAGTCAGACATTTGTGTCTCAGGATTGCTGAACTACATTTAGTGTAATTAAGCCAGTTCAATTTATTCAAACAAAACAAAGCTTCACCCAACAGGGGCCCCTCTGCAAACTGTATTTATTGTCTACATCTCTGCAGTAAAAAGTATTCTAATAAGCAACCTGTATTTAGGCAATTTTGGAACTGTGTCTGTGTACAAGAATTTGATGCACTGTCTTATTAATTAGATATAGTTTTGAGTTTTAGCACAGAAACTTAGCATGCTGAATGTCTAGCAGTTGTTATTGCTCTTATTTATTTAAACGCTTTCTCAATATTTTAAAGTACTTTAAAAAATGTATTCAAGTTATCATACATGTAATGTGAGCAATAAATTGTATTAAAATAAGCTTCTTTTAACTTCAGTAGTGGTAAAACAGGCAGTTTAGAAAAAGAGAAATCTGATTTCCGGTTCATTTTAATTATAGATAGATATATTGCTGGTTTATAATTTGTAACAAAAAATATATTTCATACAACGCATGATATCCTTGTTTTTTTTCTTCTGGTCCTGAAACAATTGTCTCTTCAACATTTGTACAATTACAAACCAGGTGATCTTGTCATGTGTGATTTAATGATTTTTCAGCCTTTCAAAAAAAGACCTGATTGTTTAACTTTTGACATTTTGCTTGGCTAAACATTGATGTTGACTGTGCTTCAAGTAATTGTAATAGTTTTATGAAGCAATGTACTTTGTTTACATCTTTGTTTAATGCTGTGTTGTGCACTGCAATAAAGTGAATAACTGAAAGTGTCAGACGTAAGTAGTCTAGACAAAAGTAAGATTAACTAATTCATCAGTGGACGACAGAGGAATTGACACTTTTTGGCAATGCAACTGTGATTATACAGTAAGGAAACAAGTAATAGAAGTTGATTTGAATGTAATGATGTGACTCTTTAATAGGTCATTTACTGTTTAGCTTGTCAAATATACACCCAGTTCCAGATGGATGAAACAACAGCCTACAGTATAAAACACATGCTCAATGTCTTTAGGTTTTCTTTTCAAGCTTGTCTCAATAGCTAGTGATTACATTGTGAGTTGGATTCACAAGTTGTATATCTGCTCTGTGTTAACAGTTCTCTGTTCAGAATGTTTATTATTTATATCAAAGAAATGTGCTTTGATGAGTTAAAATGTAATGTATAATTCTTTCATGTATGCATTTTGGTGTTGACTTATATTTAAGATTTTATGTGATGATTTATGTGGCATAAAATGTCATTTTAATGCATTGCAAGAGTTCTTAATAGGAATCCAGTAAGTGCATGTAAGGTAATATGTATCTGTTTCTGTCAATTCTAGTGGCTAATAGACCATTAATTGTGCTCCATTGACTCCAGTGACTTTTGTATATTCATACCCCTATAACAGGGTATGAATTTACAAGCATTGCAATTTTGAATGTCTTGGCACTCTTGGCAGTCTTTCTATACAGTATGACATCTCATATAACCGGTTATAACACCAAAATAAGTGAAACTGTACTTTTATTAAACTAATGTGCTTATTTTATTCAGTCTTTTATGTTTCTTGTTTTATAAAACAAGACAAAAATCCATGCAGACTACAGTCTAGTATTTCCCACAAAGAAGCGTTGGTTTCTATGTTTGCTGCTGAATGACTCATGGTTTGACTTACAGAATGCTTTCATTTTCATATATTATTTTTATTTTCAATAAAGTCTCTTGATCTCACATGGGTGCTGTTTATTTTCCTTTATAGTAGTAGTTTTTCAACACTTCGAGGAGATTAAAATAGCTTATTCAATCAGTATAACTGTATAACCATAAAATGACTCTTTGCCTCAGGAGGGCTCACACTTAAACAATTCTGAAATACAGATATTTTTCATTATCAATATTATCTAAAGGTCATGTTAGTGACTGATGTATTAGTGTACAGTAAACCATGTTAATTGTACTGTATTCTCACATTAAATATTAAATTCTTATGGCTCTCTATGTGTAATTAGTTACTGTGTATAGTATGTGACAAGGATGAATTGTCCATTTTAGATGAAAATGAAAGGAAAACTGTCAAAAACAGCTGTTTGTCAGGTTATATCAGTAACGGTAGCACATTTGGTTGCATTTTAATTTATGATTTCACAGAGCATTCAAAAGATAAATGGAGCATGTGTCTGTGACAGCTGCGTGAAGAGAAGTACTCAGTGCCATCCCGTGTTGCCTACCACTGATTAATGTAAAAAATTATGTAAAGAACTTGAAATCTTTTATCAACTTCCTAGGCAGTCATTAAAAATATTTAAAGCTGTTTACAATACATAATATTATAACATAATTATGACACACTAGCTGAAGTGTTAATGGTCCTTGTATTGATGTACTGGTAAATGGATTAAAGGGATGGTTCACCCCAAAAAATTGTCATTGCTTACTCATCCTTATATTGTTCCAAACCTGTATGAATTTCTTTCTTCGTTTTAACACACGCACACACACACACACACACACACAAAGATTAGTTGAAAGATGTTGATAACCAAACAGTTGCTGGTAGCCACTGCTGTCCATAGTACTAGACTTGTTTTTTTCTTTCTTTTTTTCTATTGAACAGATAAAAGAAACTCATACAAGTTTTGAACTATACTTGAGGGTAAGTAAATTAGGACTTTATTTTAATTTTTGAGTGAACTATCCCTTTAAAGGCAAACAAAGATACAACTAAAACAAAAAGTACAACTAGACCAAAAAAAGGCTTCTTGGAGCTAACGTTAGAGAAGAGTTAAAAGGCCAATTAGTCATGTGATAAGAGACATTAAACACCTGTTTTAAAACACCCCATCCAAAATTGTTCTGTTAAAGTCTTTGCATGACAGATTTGCTTTTATACCTTTCATTTCCGTTACGTTTATTCTCCAGTGTCAGCATGTCTTGAAGATATTTGTGTTTATTCCTCTTTTTTTGCGGGTATCTCTGGTCTTCAACACCCAATTGCACCACCTATTGTTAATGTTTGTAGCAGCATGTGGAGATTTTTGTCTCGGCACGCTGCTGCTTTCTTGCAATTGCAAAGGACCTTTGTCTGAGAAATATTGTCTACAATTCCATTCCATATAAGAAACCAAATATGCTTCAAACAAAGCTCAAAAAATCTTTCTAATGTTTTTAATTAGCCTGGATTCACAGGTTTTCGAGTTCCTCTCCTGAAACAGCCAATGAAAACAATGAATATAGACACTCGTCGTGACTGACCAATAGGAATGAGGTAAAAAAGATTTCCCATTAATATGATTGGCTGAAGTCATCTAAACCATGTGCAGTGTACGTCAGTACGCTTCACCAGCGCTGCACGATGGCTGGGGTTAAGGAGCTAACGATTCTTATTCTATCTTTCTTGTATTTGACATTTGTGAATGGTTCTGATGACATTTTGGTAGGCTGCGGGGGCTTTGTTAAGTCAGATGTTGAAATTAATTACTCTGTTATTGAGGTAAGAAGACTTGAGATTTCTGGTTTAAAAACGATTAGCTGGCTAGCTAGCGCATGCTCTGATATATACATCATCTGCTGTCCTAAACAGTTATGCTTATAGGTTGTATATCGCATAATCTGGTGATCCGTCTGTCGTGAATGTAGCAGGTTGCATGACAGCTACCTAACCAACTGTCAAGCATTGTCAGCAAAACACATGATTTGTCCAAGCATGCTTAATATTGTTATTATCACAAATCTGCCTGACTTAATTAGCATTGCCTCACTGAAATTATCTAAATGCATAGACGAGCAATTCATGTAGTTCGTATTGGTTTTCATTTGGGTCTTTTTTATAAAGTCAGTTTAAAATGGGTTTATGATTACCAACGTTTACTATGTGTGTGTTCTTTACAGATCAAGCTGTACACTAAGCAGGGCTCTCTGAAATATCAGACTGACTGTGCACCAATCAATGGTTACTTCATGATCCCTCTGTATGACAAGGTACTGTAACTCAGGAGGCATCCAAGGTCATCTTAGAATGTCTTGTAGCATTTGTTCTGAATCATATGGAAGTGTGTTTCTATGAAGACCTTTCACCACTCATTAAGGTAGCTTTACTTGTGCTAGGGCTACAATATATTGAGGAAAATTATATATTTTACGATTTTAAGCCATGAAATAATTATGCATCCAACATGAATGTTTCCTATTCTTTCTGGGTACAGAGCTAAGTAAAAAATAGTGAAAGATCAGGCTCAATTTACAATGTACTTGTGCAAAATGATGTCGGGAACATCAATATAAGCAAATTATGAGGAGAGTGAAGCTTGCATTCTGCTTTATATTTTACTGTTTTTCCAAATTTTTAATAGCGTATAATACCATTTCTACTTGTACACTACCATATATAATTGTGTATATATAATACCATTTCTAATTGTACACTACCATATAAATTGGACTTCTTTATAATTGTTTCAAATTAATCTTAAAAAGTAGTCCTTATGTATAAAGGCTAGACTGATTGCAACTAAAACTATTTTGATAATCAGTTAATCTATAGATTATTTCTTTGATAAATCAATCTGATAAAGGCATGATTTTATGTTCTATACTTAATTGACGAAAAATATTTACCCTATCTATCTAGGGGTTCTCCTCCAAACAATGCTCAAATTAAATGCTATAAAAACAAATATTAATATTTCTATTTGTTTGTGTTGTTTTCATCTACATAAACTTTCTGGATTCCTGTATTAAAAGCAAATTGTAATGCAAATCACATCCCTTAGTTCATTTGTGATATATTATGACATTTGATATATTGTACGGCCCTAATCTGCGAAATCTTGAAGATTTCCTAGGGGAGTTTAAACTAATCACGTTTTGGCATAGTACTTGCAAATTGCTGCAAGCTTTCTCTGGTGGTGTAAATTGGGGCAAAATTCATCTTTGACATGCCTGTCTATTTTTAACTGGAACAGGAGTTAAGTGGGTTGAGGGACAGCCTATCAGGCTCTTACAATGCAGTATTTCATCCTTACACCAGCAGCTTCACCTTAATTCACACCATCAGAGAGGCGGTTTCCAGCCTCAGTCACTTAGAAGAGTGTCACAATGTATGATAAATATGAAATGAAATTTGCGAGTCATGCTTCTTGTTAATATTTAGCCTGGTGGTTTTTGTGTATGTTTGTGTTAATAGGGATTACAATCTTTTACAGGGTGATTTTGTTATAAAGATAGAACCACCATCAGGATGGAGCTTTGGTAAGGAATGATTTCACATATCAAGTGGTGGTTATATCATGAGATAGAATCATGAATAATTCCATTTTAGAGTTCTTGTGTACTCTAATCTGCTCTTGATCAATCCAGGGTTCACTAAGGTGTGCTCACTATTCATCTGTCATGTGTTGTGTTATACTTTGTCTGTATGCAGAGCCAACAACTGTGGACCTACATGTGGATGGAATTACAGACATCTGCACTAAAGAACAAGACATCAACTTTGTTTTTACTGGGTTTTCAGTCCTGGGAACTGTAAATTGAGATTTTATACATCTGAATTGTAATAGTTTTTTTTTTTTGTAAGGTAAAAAAAAAAAGCTAAATTATTTCCTTGTTTAGGTCTTGAGTAAAGGGCATTTGTTGGGGCCTGGAGGGGTTGAAGTAAATCTGAGAAAAGCAGGAGAAGATGATGTCCTTCAGAGTGTCCTTACACAAGCTGGAGGCCAGTGAGTAGATATTGTCTAGAGGTCAAACTAGAATTTGAGCATGCAAAATTTCTTTGGACACTGACTGCAGCAACATCACACACAATCTGGAGTCTTTTTTTTTTTTTTTTTTAATTCAACAAGAGGTCAGTCTGTAATGTGTTGGTCCTTTATTGGTCTCATGTCAAGTTCTCAAAGCCACATCGGAAACTATATAATTCTTATTTACATTACATTTTACACGAATTACATATGAAGCGTTTATTTGCAGAAACAGATCACGCTAAAACTTCCTAAATTAAAATGTCCATGAATTATAATAATTATTCAATTAAACAATGAGAACACCAGCAACAATTTCCAGCCCTAATTTGAGGGGGGCCATCTTACCCCAAGGGTCTCTCTGTAACTATTACTTCAAAATAATATCCAGTGTCCATAAATGCCATTAACAAAAAACATTTTTCCCTGTTTGTGTTGCTTTTTCACAGGTATACTTTCCTCAAGGTGCTTCCAGGAAGTTATGACATCAACGCCTCTCATGCCTCATGGACCCTGGAGCAGGTATAAAGTACAAACTGTCTTATTGACAAAACATATTTCTCAATGGCGAATGTGTCAACACCTGAAGAAAGATTTTCATGCCACTACAGTTCACATATAGCATTTATGTCAAAGCATCTAATTTAAATGTAGATGCAGAAAACTTTGTTCACTATTTTTGTTCCTTCACAGAGCTCAACCACTGTGGTTGTGTCAAATGAAAATGCCCCCGCCGCAGCTCCTCTCATGGTAAAGGGCTATGATGTCTCTGGAGAGGTGCAGAGTGATAGTGAACCCATGAAGGGAGTCAGCTTCCTCCTTTACTCTGCCAGGGTAACACAGGAGGTAAAAGGTTTTATTAGATTCATAGCCCAACCACAAAAAGATGATCCACACAAAATGACTTTATCAAAATTACGCAGTGGCATTCATTTAATGTTTTGAAATGTGCACAGATTCATCATCTGTTATCCAGTAGACTTTAAACAAATGTATTATTTATTTAGGATATCAGTGGCTGCAGTGTGGCTCCTGTGGATGGAGCTGTAGTGGGCAACCCTTCCCTTGTGTATTTGTGCAGTTCCCAGTCTCGTGAGGACGGCACTTTCTCATTCCCATGCCTTCCCAGTGGTGAATATACTGTGGTAAGAATTTACTGTCACCAACCTTTATATTATTTGATCATGCATGCTTGTATTATATGTAGAATTTCACAGAGAAATAAAATATGGCTTATTATTGTCAGAAGAACATTCTTATTGTTGGTTCAAATCATGAGAGAAAAAGAATAACGAGACTCTACTCTAGACTGACTCTACAGACAAAGACAGCAGTGTCATTTTTTTCATCTTAGACATATTTTGTTTTCTAAATAATGCAAAGAAGCTGATTCATTCATGCTTTTGTTTTCTCTCCCTTCACTTTTGAAATCTGACTTCAAATAAACTTCAGATGATACAAAATTCTACAGATTACTTCAGGTCCAGAAAGGGAGATGTCATATCAGTTTTCTAATTTTCATGGTTTGTCCGTTCAGTTAAAGATTGTTTTTTAAAGTTATTTTACTGATTTTTAAGGCATCAAATGACTTGGCACATTCATAGGTTTTGACTGCTTATCAAAATATGTTCCAAATTATTAAGACCTTCTAATGCTGCTCTTTTGGCACACTGCAGTATAATCCATACAGTCAGGTGCAGCTATTAGGCCCCATGAAATCCCAGATGGAATTATGATTAGAGTTTTGTGTGGATCATATGGCCACGCAAATGCACAAATACATACAAATTTCTACTGGATTATTGCAATTAATGGCAAATTTTTTGATGGTACATATAAATGTTTTTGGTGACAAATCTGATATGTCTGTGAGACTTTTGATAAGTATTTTACTACTTTCAATTTAAATAATTTGAATATAGTTTCATCCATCTCATGCAGCCTTAATTATGATGTGCAGATAAAGCACAGATGTCAGTTTTTTTTTTTTTTATCTTTTCTCTTCTTGAATTGTAGGTCCCATATTACAGAGGAGAGAGAATCACTTTTGACGTTGCTCCTTCTCGTATGGATTTCAAAGTAGAACACCGCAGTTTAACATTGGAGGTGAGTTTCTCAATGCTCTGACTTGTTCGGAGACATGACTTAACACCTTAATTGACAATTTGGGTTGGACAGTATTATAATTTATATGAAGTGTTCCAATAGACTAAGTCATTTTTGGGGGGAAACCAAGCTGGAAAAAATTTATAAAACAGTTGGTCTTGCTCAGCAGCCTAACCTGGTTTCTAACCGGTTTCTCCTGTTTTGTCTTTCAGCCAATATTCCGTGTCATGGGATTCTCTGTGATGGGCAGAGTTCTGAATAGTCCCGATGGAGAGGGTGTTGCAGATGCTGTAGTAACGCTTAACAACCAAATTAAAGGTAACTGTGATGATACACGTGAAATTAACATAATTTGGCATTATAGGGTATATCCAAATTACTCCACAATCATGCTTAATTAACAAATTTATGCTAAATGAACACATTGAATTTAAATTTAGCCTCCTCCTTGATCTCTTTCACAGTGGAAACTAAAGAAGATGGTTCATTTCGATTGGAGAATATGACCACAGGCACTTATACCATCAACACGCACAAGGAGCTGATGTTCTTTGAGCCGATCACTGTGAAGATTGCTCCCAGTACCCCTCAGCTGCCAGACATCATTACTGCAGGGTGAGTATGCAGGCAAGAATTGTCCTCAGAAAGCTGTTTTCAGAAGATAAACAGACTTAAGGTGTCTGTCATCTAGCTTTAGGGGTCCGATTTGAAATCTCTGCTCCACTCTCATTTTCAGGTTTAGCGTGTGTGGTCACATCTCAGTCACCCGTCTTCCTGAGACTGTTAAACAGCTTGGGCACTACAGAGTTACGCTTTCGACTCAGGATCAGGGCTTTTTCCGCACTGTCGAAAGTAACAGCCATGGAGAGTTCTGCTTTCAAGTTAAACCAGGAGACTACAGCGTACAGGTAATGAGAATATATATTGTGACTTGACTTTAAAGTGCCCCTATTATGGATAACGAAAAGTTCATGTTTTGGGAGTCCCCAATAACAGGTTGACATGCATGCGAGGTCAAAAAACACTTTCATTGTTTTATAATATGCATTTTTACCATACTTGCTCAATGACTCGCAAACGATTTGCTCAACAATTCAAACCCCTCCTTTGCGTGACGCTAATCTGAGGTGATTGGTCCGATAGGTCTCATTTCCATTTCATCATGCCTGTAATGCCTGATAAAGGAGCATTTGTGAGCGCAGTGTTGCTTTGTGTACAGCCGTTACTGGGGAAAGAACTATTTTTATCGCTCCAAAAGTGGCATCTAGTGGCAAACAATGAGTTTGCATTTTCATTCAGACCAACGCAAAAAGACCAATAAGTGGGTGGGCAATATGCTAATGTTTCATGTTGATGGCAACATGAAACGGCTTGGGATTCACAGACCTGCCAACCTGTACTCATTTCATATTCAGTCAGATCTGCTGCGGTTTATTTGTGTTCATTTAAGTTGGCAAAGTAGGGTAAAGTTATGTGCTCGGTGACAGAGAAGTGTGTGTGTGTTTTCATGGCTTGCAGCTAAAAAAATAAATAAAAAAAAACCATGAAATCAGATGAGCAGCAGACCTAAAAAGAAACCAAAAAGAGTCCATGCCCCACAGCAGTTCCTCACAAAATATCAGGATATGACATTTTTCTTTTACTCTTTCTTTTGAGAGACAATAACTTTATACACGATGCACTTTCAGATTTAAAAATGCAGTATATTTTCATTCACTTAGAGCTGTGTTGCACACTTCATGAAAGGTAATTTTCAAAAATCTATAGTAGGGGCACTTTAAAGTTAGAGTGAATTGCACCGTACATTAATTTAGATACATTGTGTGTTGTACAGGTTACCCTCCCTGAAAGTGATGTGAAGGCTGGACTTGCTCTTCAGCCATACTCTCTCGATATCTCGCTTGTGGATCGTCCTATCACCAACCTTCTCTTCACTCAGTTCATAGCATCTGTTTCTGGCTCTGTGTCTTGTCTTGGTGAGCTTTTTTTTTCATGTTCGCTGTCAAATTCAATTAGATAAGTGTGCTTTCTGTCTGTGTCTCAATGATTGAATTTTCCCATCAGTGGCATGTGGAGATCTGACAGTCACTCTTCAGCCTGTAAGCAGACAAGGAGAGAGGAAGAACCTCCAGTTGTCTGGCAGCAGTGAAACTCTCAGCTTCACTTTCAATAATGTGTTACCCGGAAAGTACAAAGGTAAGCACTGTTTTTACATTTGTTTTATTTTAATGAGCAATAGAGCTGGTTATCATTATGGTATTAAATAGATACACTATAAGTCAAACGTTTTTTTCAAGAATTGTATTTTTATTCAGCAAGGATCAATTAAATTGATAGAAAGTGGCACTAAATAATTTTACATTATTTTACTAAATGAAAAAAAAAATTTAATAATCCTGTTGATTTTTACTTTCTATTTTTCAAAGAATCCTGCAAAAAAAAGTATCAGGGTTTCCACAAAAATATTAAGCAGCTCAACCGTTTTCAACTGATAATAATAAGAGCTGTTCCTTGAGCACCAAATCAGCAAATTAGAACAAATTTGTTTTTGGGTTTTTGTTGTTGTTTGTTTCTTTTTCTTTTTTTAATATTACCAGAAATCTGTGGTAAATTATGATAGATGACCTTTGGGTAGGTACTAAACGACTAGATATTATGCAATTAATCAAAATAGAAAAACTGAGAGCGTAAAGAATCAAATACATTACTATTGTATAGTAAAATAAATGAAATATCATCATTTAATTTGAACTTTATTGTACAGTCATATGTTTTAATTATTTATAACTAGAAAAATATCAGAAAGATAAATAATATAGGTTTTCATCCTATTTAATATGATTTGTTTGTTATAATTTTGAAAGTTTATTGAACTGCTATATACGATAAACTAAGCGTATTATTATTATTATTATTATTATTATTATTATTATTATTTATTTATTTTTTTTAGCTAAATTGTGCAGGATTTCAGTAGTGTAGACATTAAGTTCACAAAAAATTATGTTTAAAAAATTAACAACCTCTGGTTGTCGCAGTGTCTATCACCCAAGAGGAGTGGTGCTGGAAGCAGAAGTCAGTGGAGATCGATGTACTTGACTCGTACGTAGAGGGAGTTGAGTTCAGACAAACCGGATACTTGCTGCGCTGTTCACTGTCCCATGCCATTACCCTGGTGAGGACTGAATGCATTCAATATTTAAAGATGATTGATCACACAGTTACCCGAATCAGCTGTTACAAGCCTAAAATGGTCATGCTGATGATTATGCATTATTTGTCCGTAATTTTAGGAGTTTTTCCAAGATGGCAGCTCACCAGAGAACGTTGGCATTTACAATCTGTCCAAAGGAGTCAATCGCTTCTGTCTATCCAAGCCAGGTGAGCTCAGCCTTTCCTTCAGTTTTGGAAGTTCATTAAGTTCATAAAACTTAACATATTTATTTTTAATCTAAGGTGTTTATAAAGTGACTCCACGTTCCTGTCACCAGTTTGAACAAGATTACTACACCTACAACACGTATGTGACTGGTGCCAAGCGTTTTATTAAATTTAAAGTAGCTGCAACAACCTTTTGATCCTGTGCTTTTGTGGTATGTGCTTGTTGTGTAACATTATTAAATGAAGTCTAATCCACATTGTTGTTTTTCATCCTTCCTTCCTCAGGTCTGCCCCAAGCATCTTAACCCTAACTGCTGTGAGACACCACATGACAGGACTCATCACCACTGATAAGATGCTGGATGTCTCTGTCACCATCAAGTGAGTGAGGGAATTGTTATTAGGTGTGTCTAAAAGACTAAAGTCTGTCTTGTTTGTTTGAATTCTGTCTGTTGCTTTCAATACACCTGGTTGTTTTGTTTCATTTTGGTAGATCTTCCATTGAGAGTGAGCCTGCTTTGGTTCTGGGGCCCCTGCGCTCAAACGAGGAGCAGCGATGGGAGCAGCAGGTTCTGGAAATAGCTGCCCGTAAGAAGGAGAGGGAAGAAAGAGAAGACAAGAACAGCCCCCCTGTGGAAGAGAAACCAGATGAACTCCATGAGCCTTTCCACTTTGAATTCTCCTACTGGGCACGGTATGATTTTGGAGAATGTTTGCCAGCATTTTCCTCTTCTGTCTCTGTTAGAAAAATATTGTGAAATTATTGCAAAGACTATCTTCCTACCAGTTACAAATTTCATGGTCTTAATTTTATATCTTGGCTCTGTTGGCTATTTTAGGGCTGGGGAGAAGATCACAGTGACACCTTCATCCAAAGAATTTCTGTTTTACCCTCCTGAAGTAGAGGCTACAATCACTGGAGGTTAGAGTGCAATCTTTTTATAGCTTTTTTATTTTATACTAATGGATGCTTGTTGTGTCTAGGACCTTTCACATCAGTTATGGAACAAATTGCAAACAACTTCTTTTCACACAAATAATGAAATTAATATTTGTCAAGCTATATAAATAGGAAATCCGCTGTAACGCTTACTGTAAGGTGACACTGACCAACAACCAAATTCATGCAGTTCAATCATATAAAAAAAAAAAGGATATTGTAAAAAAAAAAGTTTTAAAGTACAAAGCATGATGTACCATTAGGGGTACAACACATTGTCACTGGCCAGTAACTTATCTAGCCCTAAAAGGTGCATACTAGTACATATTACTAGGTGTGGTATACCGGTAGAAATTTGTCAACTGTTCAGAATTTCTGGACTATCGTCTCTATCGTGGCAACATGCTCACTTGACGTTGCTGTGCTACATAGTCACAAAAACATAGTTTGCACGCGTTTTTAAGCATCGCAAGTGATTTTAGGCCATTGAAATGTAATCGGCAGCAAAAGAGAACTCATTTCACGATATGCACGCACTGTCTGAGAAACTGTTTCTGAGCGCTGTTCAGAGAGGCGTACGCATGTGCTCATATAGTGCAGGGGCATTTTTATTTGTGCCACTTTACAGGCCTTGAACAGTTAAAATAAACACACTTGTATGTTTCAAAATGCCTGTCTTTGCAAGTATCCTCATAAACACAGTAATTTAGGTCTTAAGTGAAAGCAAATAGCTCAGAAAGAAAAAAATGTGTGTAACAGTATATTGGATCCGGGCAGCTCTTAAAGTGGCAGCAGTCTAATATTCCTGCTGTCTGTCATTCATGTTAATCCAACAACAAAAGAGAAAATCTCTCACTGCTCTTGACTAAATCACTTTTGTAACTTTAATAAAAAGAAATATATATTTAATTTACACAATGGAGAATATGCTGTTTTATACATTTGATTAAAGCAAAAATGTTATATCGATCATTACCGTGAAATAGAATTACTTATAACATTTTGGTCTTATTTTATTAAATGTACAATTTTTGCTCTTTTTTTTCCTGTACCTTTTTTCCATTCTGCTGAATAACACTCAGAAACAGCTCTTGTAGATATATGAAGCAAATGAATACTTGGATTTAACTCTTTAGAGTGTGAAACAACACACAGCCACAAACACCTTCAATTTACTTGTTTTAGGATCCATTTAGAAAGAAACTCTGTAGGTAGGTGGCCCTCCAGAACAGAACTGGACACGCCTGATTTAGACCCAGGGAACTTATCTGCCTTATTTTTTACTGTAAGAGCCGGTGCTACCATTTGTAACTTGAATGTGCCATTAAACGGCTCATTATGCTGCTTGAAATGTGTTACTAATATCACTCAGAAAAATGGGGTTTCAGATTTACCCCAGTTTATATTTGAAACTGATATGCAATGATTGATATGTTTTAACAGAGAACTGCCCAGGTCAGATGGTTGAGATTGCAGGCCGGGCAGGACTGTTTCTCACGGGGCAGGTGTCACCTACACTGAAGGGTGTGGAAATCTCCATTAAGGAGAGAGGAGCTACAACCCCTCTCATTACAGTTCTCACAGATGACACCGGAACCTACAGGTATCTCACTTTTTCACAAACATACTGCGTTCATTTATTTAATACCTCTCTTAACTGTGTATTTAATAATGCATATTAGCTTAAAAGCATAGTTTAAAAATATGAATGACTGTTGGCCTATTAGAAATAAAGTGCTGTCATTATGGCTGAAATCTTAAATGCGCTCTAGCATTCTAAACAAATAAAATGAATATTCCTTTTTTCCCTTTTGAAACCAGTGTTGGACCCCTACATAGTGACTCACTGTATGACATCAGTGCCAAGAAAGAGGGCTTTGTCCTGACTGCAGTAGAGGGAAGCACAGGAGACTTCAAGGCGTTTGCCCTGGCAGGCGTCACTTTTGAGGTCAATGTTACATTAATGTCTTCTCATCATCGAGTTGAACTATCACATTTCATTAAGTATTTTAATTTCTATGAATCAAATTTATATTTTGTTTTTCTTGCCCCTCAGATAAAGGCAGAGGATGGCGTTCCTCTCTCTGGGGTTCTGCTGTCTCTCAGTGGGGCCAACTTCCGCTCAAACATGCTCACTCAGGACACTGGCCTCCTCACCTTCAACAACCTGGTACTGTCTTCTCAGCCCCTTATGGTCATCTTCTTGATGTGTTAAACACATTTGTTTTATTGTGCAATCTACCTCATGTTGTTGCAAATCTGTTTGACTTTGTTCTGTGGGACACGAAAGAAGATTTTATTTTTTTTTTTTGAAAATGGTTTAATATTTTTTGCCCATACAATGAAAGTCAGTGAAGTTGAAAACAACATTGACTGACATTTGATCGCATGTTCAAAAAAACTGAATGCTCGTTTTTGCTGAACTATCTTTTTAAATTTATAAATAAAAATAATGCATACATATGAGTACAAACAGCATGCATTGTTAAATGAAGTACATGGAGATTGTCTTCATTTCTCCTCCCCCCCCCATCTCAGAGTCCTGGCCAGTACTATTTCAAGCCCATGATGAAGGAGTTCCGCTTTGAGCCCTCAGCACAAATGATCACAGTAGAAGAAGGACAGGTCCTCCATATTCCCATCACTGGATTCAAAACAGCTTATAGGTCAGCAAAACACAGCATGTTAGAATATGCACTGCCTGTTAAAATGCTTAGTATAAAAGTTAAGTAATTTATGCAGATGTACACTAAGTCCCTTAGTACACAAAACTGAATTTAATTGATCAAAAATACAGTAAATACACTAATAATTTTTTTAAATTATTTCAATTCAAATTAAGTTTTTTCTTCAATATATTTTAATTTATTCCTGTGATGGCAGAGCTGAATTTTACTCTAGTCTTCAGTGTCACACAGTCCTTCAGGAATAATTTTAATATGCTAATTTGGTGCTCAAGTAACATTTATTCTTCTTATCATTATTGTTAACTGTTGTACTGCTTGGTATTTTTATAGAAAACATGATTGAACAGGATTTTTTATTTTTTTTTTATATTGTTTATATATATATATATATATATATATATATATATATATATATATATATATATGCATACATACACACGCGCACACACATATATACATTATATATATAAAATATCACACACACATACACATATAAAAGTTTTAAAAAACATTAATTTGAAATATACATTTTTGTAACATTATAAATGTAATTTTTGAAGAATTTAATTACAAGAAATCTGTGTATGTATTGAACATTTTACAAAATATGCCCTGTCGATTGTGGGGTAAATATTCTATTTGTGCATTTCAACCGGTCTCAGCTGCTATGGAACAGTGCAGTCAATAGGAGGCGATGCGGAGCAGGGTGTCGCTGTGGAGGCAGTGGGGCAGGGTGAGTGCGACATGTACAGTGAGGACACGATTACTGATGAAGAGGGCCGCTTTAGACTCAGAGGCTTGCGGGTAAGACTTTATTGGAGAAAACTGTTTAGACAAACATTAAGACTGACAAAAGTTCACAAGAACATGCATTTTACGATTCGTGCGTTTCCTTCATGTCAATGTCAGCCTGGGTGTAACTACAACATTCAGCTGAGAGGAGAAGGAAATGATCACATTGAGAGAGCATTACCACCACACAAAACCATTGAGGTGAGCTTTGAAGTTATTTTACTTTTTTTTTTTTTTTTTTTTTTTTTTTTTTTTTTTTTTTACACGTTTTGCATTTATGTGTTTATTTTTGGATGGTTTTAGGTGGGCAACACTGATATTGAAGGAATAAACATAATCGCCTTCAGACAGATCAATCTGTTTGATCTGAGTGGCAATGTCATCACTTCCCCTGAACACCTTCCCACTCTCTGGGTAGGTGCAGTAATTGAAATACTGCTTTAAAATGGCTTCTCTTATTTGATCAAATCTCGAAGTCATTGTTGTTCCTCCGTCTCTAAAGGTGAAGCTCTATAAGAGTGACAACCTTGATAATCCCTTCCAGAGTGTGTCTCTTGGCCAGTCCCTGTTCTTCCACTTTACCCCCCTGCCACGTGATGGAGAGGTACTTTTATTCCTCTAAACGACTCCTATTTTTATTATGTTTACAATATTCATATTAATCTGCCCATACTTTGATTAAGTACATTTTAAAATGGGTGCTGAGACATTTTATTAATTAATTTCATTTTATTGTCTTCTTGCAGAGCTATGTGTTGATGCTGCACACATCACACTCTTGCTCCCAGTATGACTTCAAACTCCCACAAGTCTCGTTCACATCTTCTGGTTACCACAAACATGTAACACTAACCTTTAACCCTAAGGTAACAACCTTGTCACACAAAACACTTGTTTTTTCTTTGTCCAGTGATCAAATTTATGTGTGAATAGATCATTCATCTGCGATTTAGTTTGTCATTTGGTGTAAAAAAAGATCAAAATTCTACATTCAAAAAGCTGTCCATGAGTGCGACACTTTTTTTTTTATGAAATGTTATGACGAAGTTATGATTTCTCAAGTCTTCACATGTATTTGTATAGCTTTTGTTACTAGGGATGCACGATATGAAAAATTTGAACCGATAACCGATAATTAAGTCCTTCTCATGGCCGATACGATAAATTCATATTTTTATATTATAATTTTCATATAATCTGCAGTTTGTGCACCCACGAGATTAAACTGATATTTTAGTAGCTCTGGCCTAACTATAGCAAACATCAGTCCTGACTCTTCAAATGTTTTTTATTTTTTGTGTAAAGCACCACAATACTTTGTAACAGAAATGGTTTAACAGAATTATGACAGAACTATGGTTTATCTGCAATTAACAACTCATTAACAACAAATTTATATTCAAATATTTCATGCATAAAGAAATGCATCTATTCAACGTTTTTAGTGCACGAGGATGAGAAAGTTATATAGTCTTTAAGCAGTGTTGGGAGTAAGGCGTTACAAAAGTAATGCATTATAGTAACGTATTACTTTTTGCTGTAACGCAGTAGTGTAAGGCATTACTAATCAATTTTCAGTAATATTTTACTCGGTACATGTTCAGTAACGCTTGCATTACAACACACTTTTAGCCCCCAATTATTGTTATTATTATTATTATTATTATTATTTTAAATTTAATTTAAAGTCGGGCTCCTACTTTTTTATGTTCCTAGGGCCGGGCTTCGGGCCAATTTTAACGTCATAGTTCAGACGCGGGCCGGGCCTCGGGCCTGTTTTAGGCTTCTCCTTATCTTTATATTTTAGACATCCATCAATTATTGATGAAAAAAAATTGCCGCGCCAGTGGAAACAACATGAGTCCGTGCTGCCGCGACTGTCAAGAGCGACTCGACGGTGTTTAATGTCCCGCAGCAGCAGTGAGCCGTCAGCACAGCTGAAGAGTTCTGCTTCAAATACACACAATAAAGCAAAAGCCCCAGCAAAAGTAATTACCATGAATGTGTCCGTGGGAAATAGTAAGGATTCGCCATCTCCTCGTTAGACGCGCCTTTAGAGAGAAGTGCATCTTCACGGATAACGATTGTATTAAATAGTTTTTGTTTTCGTTTTTATTTATTTTGTTAAGAAGCAATTTAAAGCTTTCTTTAGATATATTTATCATGTCTGTAAGGCATGTATTTCGGTTCATTTTTGTGAACGAACGACAGTCGCGCATCACAGATCAGATTTCATTGATCACCTGAGGAGAGAGTCGAGTTGACTGACAAGAGTGAGGTGAAAAGGACAAGATTATGGCAGTAGAGTTTCAAAACTAAATGTAAAAGCGCCTGTTTTAAAAATATTTTTGGATTTTGAAAAGCCTGATATTGGCCGGTGATATTGGAAGGTCTATTTATTTATTTATTTTTTAAACATTCGTTTCTCATTTAGTCTATTTGGTTCCACAGTATTTGCTGATTTTTATTTTATTTAAACTGTTTTTTTTTTTTTTTTTTGTTTTGTTTTTTTTTTTCTTTATTTTACATCAAGGTGTATGCAGTCCTTGCCTCAAAACTTTCCATCTCACTAATAAATATTCTACGTTTTATAATTATTTGTTCCTCAGTCTTTACTGATTTTCAGTTTTGTAAAGGCCTACCATGCATATTTAAAATTTGTAAGTTATCTGTTATTTTATATTAGGCATATAGCATGGTGCATTTTTATTCGTTTTGTTAATAAAAGTTAGCTATATGTTGTATGTTGTAATTGATGCCGAATTGCCGTTAATTTAAAAGTGAAAATACTTTTACAAGCTATTTAAGCAAAGGAAAGTGAGAAAACTCAAGCGAACTAAAAACAAACAACTGCTTGATGCCGAATTGCCACTAATTTGAAAATAAAATGCGCACAGAGCTTACAAGCTATTTAAAACCGAAGGAAAGCGAGGAAAAGAGAGAAGACTCAAACGACGTCCACCCCCCATCCACCGAGGTGATACCGGTAAGGTGTTGACACACGTCGATTAACCATTGGGAAAATTTCCTCAGTCACAACCCTACTTGATGCCTTTTTTTCCTCCTTTCGGAATCCTTGCTGAACATGCGCTGGAAATAGCAATGGCATTGTCCTCCTCTGCCACCGAGAAAAACTTCCAGACCGCCGAAGACATGTTCGCAAATGATGACGTAATGAGCACAACACATGCTGAGAGTCACTGGAGTTTAAAGCTGCAATCACTTGCACTCGGAAAGAAGATGAATCTCAGATAAATCAGACTGATTGATTGATTTACCAAGCATACTTTATCGGATCTAGTTATCGGATTTAATTTATTTATCGGAGCAATAAAAATTACGTAATTTTCTCTCATATCGGTCGATAATTTATCGGTCCGATAAATATCGTGCATCCCTACTTGCTACAATACAGATTGTGACAGCATGTGCACAGTTATGTTAATGTTGCAGAATTCATCAATTAACAACTGTAAGCATATCAGAAAACAATGGTGTTCAACTCAAGTCAGTTCAGCAACAGTGTCCGTGTTGCCAAGTTCATCAATTATTAAACAAGTTCAATTCAGCTTTAAAGCAGCTCTACGGAAAGCAACAGTATCATTATCCAGTTCAATTTAGTTTAGTCGATAGTGTCAGTGCAGTTGAATACATTAAAAATATTATGATTATTACTAATTGTCTTTTAAAGCCCAAGCTCTTCGATTTAATTTGTATGAATTCGTTTGGCTTTCCACAGAGGAAAATACCAGATCAAGATGTTGCCCAGGGATCTTTCATCGCCCTTCCTCTCACATTACTGCTGTTGCTTGCTGTCTATAATCATGAGCGGGTACCAGTTTCTTTTTCTTTCAGAATCGTTAAAAAAAACTTGACATTCTTGACATTTACAATAGCTGCTGTTCTTATGACATTATGTAGATAATGATATTGTGTCGTTCCCAGGTGATCCCATTTCTTCTGCAGCTGGTCAGCCAGATCCAGGGAGTTCGAGGACTCGCTCAGGCAAGCGGGGATGGACTCCCTGTGGATGAAGCCAAACGCCAATCAAAAAGGCCAAAGACGAGACGTACATGAGACCTCAGTATGATTTAATATGAAGGCCAAGCCAGTCACTGCATTCAGATCTCACAAGCGTCCAGTGTCAGACCATGTTTGTCTGATCATAAAATCCTATAATAAAAAACAACATCACATGGGGTCGGTAAAGTTTTTGGCCATATTTATTCTTGCTGAATCGCAGATGACCTAAGGTTCTTTTACTGTGGTGTCCTGGTCAAACAGATCCCTATATTTTGCAGTCCTTAACATGTGAATATGGCTCGGAGATTGTGTATTTATGTTTGTGAGAGACTGCTCAGGGAAGATGGCTGATTTAAGAGACTTCAAATGTGTGTGTTTTTGTTTTTTGGTTTGTTTATTTCAGTAGTATAAAGAGTAATAACCCAAGAAATAGATTTTTTTTTTCATGATTCCAGTAGTAGCCTGAATGACTAGATTTTATTGAACCACTCCAGTTAAAAAAAGTTATTATCAGTTCAGTTTTTTATAACTAGAATTTGTAGAATTAAGTTGTAATTTGAAAAACTTAAACACCCTTACATTTTAAAATATAGAGATCAATAAACATTTGACCCACTAAATTTTCCCTTATTTGTTAAATGCCACAAAACAACTAAAAGCTTCCAAAAAAAATTTTTTCAGTTCCTTAAACGTAAATGACTTGCTGCTACCATTTGATGGGTTCAGTACATATTCATTCCACTGCATTCATATGATCATCATTTGATAATATGTATGGTTGTAGAGAAAAAAAAAAAGATAATAAAGTTTTTTTTGGGAATTATTCTTCATTGTGTTTTGGACATTTGTTGTTTAGACCCCCCTGGAGCAAGAAGTCCTGTCATCTGATCTTGCTTTTTTTGTGTGTGTCAATGTGAAATACTATAGCTCAAATATTTCGCAAATATGCATTGTGACAATATCTTTCAATAATAGGGCAGACAAAAATACAGTAAAAGAGATGCATGTCGATTATGCTATATAATTATAAAAATTATATAGTTTTTATTTGGTTTTGTTAGCAATAGACTATGAATTTAGGTTGAATTATTCCACTCAATTGGCCTGAAATTCACATGGAAAATCTGAATTAATAGGACCATAACTATTCAGTCTGGTCAAGATGTGTATGTGGGAAACAGAATAATACCCTTTTTTCAGAATCCGGTTGATTGAACTGAATATATCACATTTGCACACTAACTTTTATTCCTGTCTGATGTATTATTAAAGAGGGATTCATGTGTTATTGGTTAACTCTTATGAACTGCAGATTATGAACATGTATAGGCTATCTACTGGTGCCATAAGCACCAGAAGAGAGTTTAAATCAATATTTGTTATATGAAAGGATCACATTTTAGGTTACATTTTATTTTAAGGGGTCCTTGTTACAGTGTAATTATACATTTAAGTTCTGAGTAATATTAATTAACAGCATGAACTTACTATATGGTCAGGGTTAGGATTAGGGTTTGGTTTAGGGTTACTTGCAGGTAATTATGCATAATTTATTGTTGTTATTATAATAGTAAGTACATGTAACCTGTAACAAGGACACCTTAAAATAAAGTGTTACTACATTTACCTTACATTTATTGCAGTGCAATTACAATGACCATGTACTTGCAATGCAGTTGTGCTTTTTATTACACTTTTGTTCTTGCACAAATGAATTATATGCTATATATACATATGATATTGTATCCATAGTTTACATTAAAATGTTTTATTGCTATAGTTATTATTAACTATACTTTAATAATTTGCCAATTTGGTTTTCTAGAACTGTTATAGAAAGAAAGAAAGTTAAAAGGACTGGGATTCTGAAAACTTCTTACATGGTTCTCATATAGGCTATTGGCTTATTTTTATTTATTTATTATTGCTGTAACAGTGCTTGTAATAGCTGTGATATTTTAGGAGAATTGTCGATTTGGGTAGTAATAATGCAGTATTAATTGTTACACTGAAATGTTTGCGAATCTCGAGCTTTTAAGACCCAGAGGGGGTCCGTCGCTCCATCTCATTGATTACGTATTTGAAGCCGTATCTTCAAACCGGTGGTCGGTACGTGTCTCTAATTGACAAGTGGATTCGGTCTTTCAGCGCTGCTCCACGGGGTGCTGTCGACACAAGTCAACACCTGCAGCCATTTTACGCTCCGATGTAAAATATTACAGTGATGCCGTGAATCAAATCCGTCTCTGAGCAGTCCGTCTGCACCCTTGAATCCAGCAGGTCAAAAATGGTGAAAAGAAAGAGCTTGGATGACAGTGACCAGGAAAACTGCCGGGGGATCCCGTTTCCGATCCAAACCTTCCTATGGAGACAGACCAGGTCAGTGATTTAGTCGTGGCATAACAGGTGTTTTCTGCGAGTGATTAGTCTGATTCCCGCAGAGCGGTTCTCATTCGTATGCATCTCTCATACCGGTCTCTGAATGGATTTCTGTTGCGCTGGTGTCTCGTGCGTCATCTTTTCACACACCGCCGCACCTTGTGTGTCTTTTAGAATGAAACCCTGAACAAAATTTGCAGAATATTCTATCGAATATTTCACCTTCGTCGAGCAATGCTGTCAGTGCCTTAACCACAGCTCGTCATAATTCAGTATCAGTTAAAATCATGCTGTGGCACAGAGTGTCCTTGCCGGCTCGATTATGGCTGTTATTTTATAAAGTTTTATGATATGGAACTAAATGGAAAAATGTATCTGTTACAGCGCGTTTTTGCGGCCGAAGTTAGGGAAGCAGTATGAAGCCTCCTGTGTGGTGAGTGTATTAATAATCATAAGTGAACACCTTCACCTGTGAATAATCTTTCCATTATACACCTAAATCAGAGGTTCATATACATTAACTGATTTAACTTTATTATACAAACCTACTGAAATACCTTTATAGCTAATATACTGACAACCACTAGTAAACACAAGTGAAAGAGAAAGCCCCCCCCCTCACACACACACACACACACACATATATATATATATATATATATATATATATATATATATATATATATCAAAGCTCATTTACATATGTAATGCTGTATATACTGTATGCACACAAATACAAAAGGGCATAATGGTTACACACATCATATGTGACACATGACACTAAAATAATTCAATAAACATTAATTTAGCAACATAAGGTGTGACATAAAACCTTAATGTCCATAACTTGTAAGAAAGAACTAAGAAGAAAAATAATTATTTCAATAAAGTGTCAGCCAGGGAATTCTGGAAATTTAAATTATAATTTTTCACTTTCATTTATAAGATGACTTGTTCATTTCCAAAAACTGGAAATTTAACAGTAGGCCTACTGTATATTAATGTTTAAATGTTCTGTGAGATTTATTTACAGTTTTTCACCATAATAAGGGAACATGTTTTTACTTGAGCACTCTTACCGTAGTTTCCTGTTAAAAATGTACAGTGTGTAACCTCCCTAAGTGTTTTTTTTTTGTTTGTTTGTTTGTTTTGTTTTGTTTTGTTTTTTCAAATTGAGATTAAGGTAATGAACTATGCATTTGTTTTTTATTAAGCATTCTGCAACCAATCATTAATTTGATTGTGAATATTTAGTTCTGTTGACAGCTACAGTAAGAAATAAAAAACAAATCTGCTTTCAGTTCTGTTAATAATAATAATAATTTGTATTATTGTTGGTATTAGTATTACAATGCCATATGACTGCTGGTATATTATGTTTTCTTCCTTGTGTACAAATAATACTGTAACAGGAAGAAGTAATCATTTAATAAATGCTCTTGAGGATTATGTCTCATGCTTTTATCCTGCCTAGTCATTTGAGCGGGTGCTGGTGGAGAACAAACTCCACGGGCTCTCTACAGCCCTCACTGAAGCCATCCAGAGCATCTCTCGCTGGGAACTGGTCCAGGCTGCTCTGCCTCATGTTCTCCACTGCACTGCCATCCTTCTCTCAAACCGCAACAAGCTGGGTAGGAACCTTTATTAAACTGCAATTTCTATGTCCTTTGTGCACTGTGTGTTTGAGAGAATTCATTTTGTGGTTAATTTTATTGATCAGTATGTCCACAATCTCTCTTCACCAGGACACCAGGATAAACTCGGGGTAGCTGAAACGAAACTCCTTCACACTCTGCATTGGATGCTTTTGGAGGCGGCCCAGGAGTGCCACCAGGAGCCTGGCCTGGGACATGGCTGGTCTGGGGGCAGCAGTGGTAGCAGTAGTGCCTACCTTCAGCCCATAGGGAACCAGGGTCTCACAGACCGCAGTGGCAGCACAACTGAAGAGAATGAATATGCCCGTGCCAAACTCTACCACAAGAACATGGCCACTGTGGAGCTCTTTGTGTTTCTCTTTGCCCCCCTCATTAACCGGATCAAGGTTGGAACTTTTATCGTTGATATTATTTATTTTTTTCTCTGCAGGGCTCAACAATACGGATGTCCTGCTGGCCCAAGGCCAGTGTGAGAGAGTTCATGGAAGTGGCTGCATTGCCCCTGAAAATATTACATCATTGATATTGTGCATTCATTTTAATGCCTTAGTTTTCCATGGTCTGTTTTACATTGTTGTTGTAAATTCTTCTGATTTGTATTTTAAAGATAAAAAATTATATCTAACATTTACTGCAAATATATATATTTCTAGCAAATATAAAAATAAAAATGTATAATTTTTTTGTGTTGGGGCAGATTAATTTTTTTAGGACAAAGCAAGGAAAATCTTATTGTTGGGCCCTACTTTATCAGTTCAAAATCCTTCATTTTTGGCTGTGAATGTAGTTTTTTTTTCTGCAAATAATAATTTATTAACTTAGCTTAAACTGCTAAAAAATGTTGATCATTTTGCATTTGGCAGGAGTCTGACCTCACCTTTCGATTGGCTGGTGGACTTGTTATTTGGCAGCCAATGTGGGAGCACCGTCAACCTGATGTTCCTGCTTTTTCTGCCCTTGTCAAACCCATGCGTAACATTGTTACAGGTCAGATTTCTGTAAATTCACCTATTTTTTACAGTTCTTCTATCACTTCTGTCCTCAACAACAATTTAATTTTCGCTGTGTTTTACCAGCGTTAAACTCAAAATACAATTCTATCTTTGCTCGTTGTTCTTTATGTGTGTAAATCGTTCATGCTTCACACATCTGCTATCTCTGTTACATTCTCCACAGCAAAAAGGAATTCTCCAGTGAATAACCAGTGTAGTCCTCATGATACCAGGAACCCATGCCCTGCAGTGAGTATTTAAGTGTTCAAGTTCAAGTTTATTTGTATAGCGCTTTTTACGATACAAATCGTTGCCAAGCAGCTCTACAGGAAATTAAGTTTCCACAATATATTTATATATTTCAGAACCTTAATATATTTAACTTGTGGCAAAATTTGGTAATTCTGTATGTTGTCTGAGCTTTGGCATCCTCTGAGGTCCTCTGAGGGGTTGGCATTATCTTTTCTCAGGTGTTCGGTCATCTCAGATCATTTAAGGGTTGGATCCAGACTGAAGCTTCTGTAATTCCTAGTTACCACGGGATGTTAATTCAGACTGTGATTTGCAGCTGCACAGCCCCTTGTGGCTCATTTAGTCCTGGCGTATATTAATTTCCTCTTGTACTGCATTAACATCATTGTTCAACTAGGGTCATGTGATTTCCTCTTCTATCTCGGCTTTCAGGTGGTATGTGAATCAGCCCAGCCAGACTCCTCCTCCCCCTCAGTGACAGGACAGAGCTGTCGCCGTGGCAACTCTGTGGAGAAGGGAGGGTCCTCACAGCAGGCCTTTGAGAAAGGATTTTCACAACCAAAGAAGTGAGTGTTTGCACATACAGGTGGTTCATGGAGCAGGACTCTATTCATTAATCTGTTTTGAAAACATCAAGCATTGTCAATATAGGAAAAAAAAAATCATATTAAGACTTTGTGGTTCTACTCTGACAAAAATGTTACAATTTTAAAATAAGTTTCCATAAATTAATTGATCAGTTAATGTAATAGCTATCATGAAATAATAATGACAACATACTTTTACAGTAATTATTATTCTTAGTTAATGTTATTTTCTACACTACCAGTTTTCAACAGTAAGATTTTTCATGTTTTTTAAAGAAGTCTATTCTGCTCACCAAGCCTGCATTTATTTGATCCAAAATACAGCAAAAGCAGTAATATCGTGAAATATTTTTACTATTTAAAATAACTGCTTTCTATTTCAGTATATTTTAAAATGTAATTTATTCTTCAAAATAAATAAACTTCTTTAAAAAACATTAAAAATATTACTGTTCAAAAACTTTTGACTGGTAGTGTACATATGCAAATACATTTCAACATATATATTTCGAATAAACATTATTAACTTTAGTGAACATGAATTGCCAGTGAAAAATAATAAATGTATAAATTAGCCTAGATTAAAGGGCACCTATTATTCCCATTTTTACAAGAGGTAATATAAGTCTCCGGTGTTCCCAGAAGGTGTCTGTGAAGTTTCAGCTTAAAATACGCCACAGATCATTTATTATATTATTTTGAAAATGGCTATTTTGAGTGGAAGCAGTTTTCGTGCATTTCTCTTTAAATGCAAATGAGCTGTTGCTCCCTGCCCCCTTTTCCAGAATAGTGCTCATACCTCCTGCCAAAAAAATCTGTTTGGATTTGATTATCATGCCTGTCGTGCTGAAATCATGTATTTTAAACCATATTAGTTTAAACTTCTGATATACGGTTTTCTGAGCGCACACATCCGAAGGACGCACACAGAAAGCGGCTGTCACATGGCATGTGAGTACTGAACTGAAGTTCTGAAGTACTGAAGTTCGCTTTCATGTCTTAAACTGTCAAATACACACAAGTTTATGTTAAAAACACACATAAATTACAAAAAAAGTTGGTTATGTCTGTGAAGGTAACTTTACTGCACGATGTTATTCTTCTAGTTATTTACCTATTTACCTCTATAGCTTTAATAAAAAGACATTTCTTATTTGAATGCTGCTTTTAAATGCTCTAGCGTGAAGATAAATGGATTGTGTGCCGGTCACTCAGGGTGGGTCTCAGCCAATATATATGGCAATGTCCATCAACAGTCGTGGGATGTCACATTTTACAGATTCTGCGAACAGCTTCTTCTAAGACACTGCTTATGATTTATGGGGATTAAAAAAAGGAGCGGTGGGTTTTTATCATTATAGGGGGGTTGTGTACACACACCAGAATCACACAATTGTGTTCAAATAACATGTAAAAGTGAATTTTGCATAATAGGTGCCCTTTATTAAATACTGTAAAATTTGTTGTTCATTATACCATATTAAAACATCTTTATAACATAATAATGTTAACAAATTGAACCTTAATGTAAAGTGTTGGCCAAAAAGTTGATCTATTGCAATCTTTTAAAACTAAAATGATTTTAAAGCATTTTTCTTTCATCCTATGTTAGCTAGATAAATAGTGTCCAGTTCCAGTCAGACTCCCATCTGTCACAGTGTTAGTCTGTGCATGCGTTCGCACTGCAGTTGCCAAGCAACGATTCTGACCATCATTTCTCTCTCTTTCTTTCACTGAAAGTTTCTCAGTCCCTGGTGGTATCTCTGTATCACAGCGAGCAAGGTATGCCACATATTTTGATGTTGCAGTGCTGCGTTGCTTGATGCAGCCTCACTGGACAGAAGAAGGTGTGCACTGGGCCCTCATATTCTACCTGCAGCGGCTGCGTCAGATACAGCAGGAGAAGCCTGAACGCCCCCCTGAGCCCCCGATACCCCCTTTACCACGGCCCCGCAGTAGTTCCATGGTGGCTGCTACCCCTTCTTTGGTTAATACTCACAAAACACAGGTAACAATCCTATGTCCGTTAGCTGACTGTGTGTTTTTACATAGCAGTTTCAGATAGTAATGGGCAGTGGCATATCTGTATTCGCTTCTGGTGGGGCCAGGCTTTGAAATACATTCTGTGATCATTAATTAATTTAAAGCAATATACTGTGTATTAAGTGGAAGACATGTAACTGTTATCAGGGATGCATGGATATTAAAAGCCCAGCAGATATTTATAAAGCACACAACGATGGAGATAAGTAACAAACATAGACTTTATAAATCCACAAATGACACTCAGGAAATTGTTGGAGAAACGCACTTATGAGAACGAACAAAGGAACTGAGAAAGAGGGCTTATATAACAGGAACGTAATGAAGTAAAACAGAGCAGGTGTACAGGAACACAGGAAAACGTACAGAACATAGTGAAAAATAAATCAAGACGAAAAAAAATAACCCTGACACTAATAATATTCAATAATAATACTTGTTTTGTTGATGATGATGTTGTGTGAGATAATAAGGCCAGTCTATGTGAATAGTTTAAATGCATTTTTGCTTAATATAAAATTACTAGATGTTTTGTATGTGCCCCCATGTTAGACTTGGCAGCTGATTTTGCCTCTCCAGTAATGAAAATCCAAAAATGCCACTACTAATGAGTAATAGGGATAACTGAGCAATCTTACAATTGTTAATTTTGCACAAGATAAAAAGTTAATTATACACGATCAGGATGTGCAATTGCTACTTTAAAAGATGTGTAATGAACTGAAATACTATTATTCAACATTTTAACCATCATAAGTCATAGGTTTTTTAAAAATGCATACCTTTGATAGCCTGTTTTTTCTTTGCCATTTTTCTTAGGATATGACTCTAAAATGTAATGAGGAAAGCAGATCTTTGAGCTCTGAGACCTTCTCTAAAGTGTCATTTACCAATCTCAGGAGACCAGCAGTCCCTGACCTCTCAATTGAGATGGGCATGAACATATTCAAAAAGGTATATTTTAGTTTTTGCAAAACCTCAAATAAAATGTTGATATCTCATGCAAGGTTACTTGATTTTCTTGACAATTAACTTTCATTATTCCACTTTATTCTATTACTCTATCACTTTTTGGTCTTTTTTTCCAGTTTAAGAACCGTAGAGAAGATCGAGAGAGAAAAGGCTCTATCCCATTCCACCATACTGGGAAGAAACGCCAGCGTCGAATGGGTGTGCCTTTCCTGATGCACGAGGATCACCTGGATGTCTCACCCACACGTAGCACCTTCTCATTCGGAAGCTTCTCTGGACTGGGAGATGACCGTCGCACACTGGACCGTGGGGGTTGGCCTTCCACTATCATGGGTATGTAGGGCCCTATGAAATCCATTTTATTTCTTCCTGTATGCTGTGTTTTTTCTAGACAATTTTATTTGAATTTTTGGCCATTCTGTGCTTAGTGGTTTAATGCATCAGCCATGCCCATACAAATTGTGCATTCACATATTGCTTGCACTTGTTTGAGATTAGTTTCAAATGACTCCGCTTCCAATGACTCCGCTTCAGTGTGGAAAGGGCTGAAAGCCATCACCAAGTGCAGGACACCATCCCCCAGCTCTGAGGTGAATCATCAACTTGCTGAAGACCTGAATGAGTTTTATTGTAGATTTGAAACCCCCCAAACTCCCCAGATGTGCGCCAGATCTTCAGGAAGAACAAGAGAAGGACGGCACCAGGCCCAGACGGTGTGACACCAGCCTGCTTGAAAATCTGTGCTGACCAGCTGGCCCCCATCTTCACACAGATCTTCAATAGATCTCTGGAGTTGTATGAAGGCCCTTCCTGCTTCAAACACTCCACCATCATCCCTGTTCCAAAGAAACCCAAGATAACAGGACTTAATGACTACAGACCTGTGGCTCTAACGTCTGTCGTCATGAAGTCATTTGAAAAACGGGTTGTGGCTTATCTGAAGGACATCACTGGACCCCCTGCAGTTTGCTTACCGAGCAAACAGGTCCGTGGATGATGCAATCAACATGGGACTGCATTACATCCTGCAACACCTTGACAAATCAGGGACTTATGTGAGGATCCTGTTTGTGGACTTTAGTTCGGCCTTCAACACCATCATCCCAACACTCCTCCAGACCAAACTAACCCAACTCTCTGTCCCTAGCTCTATCTGTCAGTGGCTCACCAGCTTTCTGACAGATAGGCAGCAACTAGTGAGACTGGGAAAATTCATGTCAAACAGCCGCTCCACCAACACTGGTGCCCCTCAGGGATGTGTTCTCTCCCCACTGCTCTTCTCACTGTACACCAACGACTGCACCTCTAAAGAGACCTCTGTCAAGCGCTTGAAGTTTGCAGATGACACCACACTCATCGGCCTCTTCCAGGACGGCGATGAGTCTGCTTACAGACAGAAGGTTGAGCAGCTGACTGTCTGGTGCAGTCTTAACATGGAGCTCAACACACTCAAAACAGTGGCGATGATCGTGCACTGCACTCTCCCCACTCACCCCCTGCCCACCATTCAAGAACTGTATACATCCAGAGTGAGGAAAACTGGAAGCTTATGACACTAAAACAAATTCCTTGTATGTGCAAGCATACTTGACAATATAAGCTCTTTCTGATTCTGATTATTGTCATATTGTGGCTGTGTTTTGTTGTGTTGAAGGAAAGTTAACACGTCGTGGAAGCTCAGATACTGCCGCAGATGTGGACAGTCTTGGAGCAAAACATTTTCACTCCCACCACAACTTGCCTGAACACTCCAACAGTCACAGTGACAATACCATCAAAGAGGGTGGTAAGCAAATAAGCAGCACCATTATAGTATTAATTCTAAATTATTTCAGTTAATCTTACATGGAATGAATAAAGATGAGTAAAATACAACAGGGGTTTTCAAACTGGGGGCCACAATGAGATGCTAGTAGGTTCACTGAACATTTTATAGAAAAAAATAATTATACAAATACATTTGAATTATCAATAATCATGTAAATTAATCTTTTCTAGATACTGTTTTGATGATGATTTTCACTCATTGACTTCTTTCTCAGTTCGTTCCCAGATCTCCACCATCACCATGGCTACATTTAATACAACTGTGGCTTCCTTTAATGTAGGCTACACAGATTTCTTCACAGAGCACATTAAGAAACTTTGTAACCCCATTCCCATCCCTGAGATGCGATGTGAGCCGCTGGCCTGCTCCAACCTTCCCCGAAGTCTGACAGACTCCTGCATCAATTACACATCGCTAGAAGACCGAGAAACTATTGAGGGCACTAACAACTTCATTTTGAAGAATGGCATGCTGGACCTCATGGTAAGGGGTGCAGACTCGAGCAAAGGGGCATGGGTTTATTGTCATAGAGACAAATTTGTTCATATACGCTATCGGTCAATAATTTTAATAATTAGGATTTTCTTACATTGTTAAATGAAGGCTCTTATTATACTACTATGCTTATTCTGATTTGATGCATAGTTATTATTAGTAATGGTCCTTATAATTATCAGTGTTTTTTCTGTTATAATATTTTTACAGGCTTCTCAATAAATAGAAAATTTCATTTTTAAAACATAATTATTTTTTAAGATGACAAATGTCTGTGGTCACTTAAAATAATTTTACATTTAGTTCACCCCATTAAAGCTTGAAAAGATCTGACCATATAGTTCATATTATGAATAGTGTTGCCTTTTCTGTTTACTGCTGTGTTGTTTTTTTTAAGGCTATTCTGCGGGCCCTGTATTCCGTACTCATCCATGACATCAGTTCTCGGATTTGCGACGTGGCGCTCAACATCATCGAATGCCTCCTGCAGCTAGGTGTGGTGCCCAGTGTGATTAAAAAAGCCTCCAAACCCGAGGACAAAGAGGTGGAGCGTCCGAAGGAGGGAGCCAGTCAGAGTGTGGGTGGAGCTCAGGGGGAGGCGGCTGGAGGCACAGGAGCAGCACCTAATGGAGGTGGTGGAGGAGATGGAGGAGGAGGGGGTGGAGAGAGTTGTGGAGGAAGCAGAGATGATATAAAGAATAACAAGGACAAGGTAAGCCAGTTAGCATATTTGTTGTAAATGAAAATGTGAGAGTAATTATCACATGCATTTTTTAAATCATCAACAGGATGGAGACACTTCACTCAGCACTCACAGGTTGGCTCTCACCATGCTCATTAAGATCGTAAAATCACTCGGCTGTGCGTACGGTTGTGGTGAAGGTCATCGTGGGCTCTCTGGAGACCGCCTTCGGATGCAGGTCAATATATGTGTACAATTAAAATATCAGTTTACAGTACAGATTAACTTTAGTTTTTAAGAGGTTTAATCACTGATCTCTGTCAGACAGCATTACGTTGATTTGCATTACTGTCAACTATTTGTCAGATGATATGGATTTCATAAAATATGTAGAATATAGTACATTTGCGTGTAGCAGTTTGTCTCCAACAAAGGTGAATGACCAGATGCTCTGTCCTATTTTTTAGGCGCAGAACTGTTTGACTACTCTGTACAAGCTGGATAAAGTGCAGTTCCGGCAGACTATGAAAGAATACGTTAATAAGGATTCGCTCAACAACATTGTGGATTTCCTGCATGCCCTACTTGGCTTCTGCATGGAGCCAATCACTGACAGTAAGAGGGCAGAGCTGCACTTATTAAGTGCATGTCTTTAACATGCCCAGGCTTATTTTTTAATCCCTTTTCTGAAATCTCCAAAGATACAGCATGAGCCACATTTTCATGCATCAGTAATAGAGATTGCATTTATTTTATAAAAAATACAGCAGAACTGTAATATTAGGAAATATTACAATTTAAAACAACTGTTTTCTTTAATTTATTGTAATTTATTCCTGTGATGGCTGAACTGAATTTAGAATTTATTCCTTTGATTTTAAAGCTTAATTTCACCCTATTTGAATTATTTCTGAAGGATCACGTGACACTGATGACTGGAGTAATGGCTGCTGAAAATTCAGCTTTGCCATCACAAAAATAATTTACATCTGAAAACAGAAATCAGTTATTTTAAATTGTAATAATATTTCAAAATGTTACTGTTTTCACTGTGTTTTGATCAAATAAATGCAGCCTTGGTAAAAAATCTTAATTATTCAAAACTTTTGACAGATAATGTATCACAAACTAATTTTTATTCTAGGGTTCTGTAAAATTTATTCAAGCGACTTTGAAGTAATTATTAAACAGCTCTCTGCAATACTTGATTCTGATTGGTCAATAATAGCTGCTAAGCTGTATATTTGACTGTTGTCCATGGCAAGATACCGTTGCTATTTTCATGTCTCTTGTATAACTCCGTCATCTGTTTTCATAACAACTTAGAATAGCAAATTGGTGCCGTCTTCTTGTGACTCAAAATTGGAAGACTTGAGTTTCAATTTATTAATATGGTGAGGATAAACCTTTGATAGATGACTAGAAGCACAAAAATTAAACCATTGCTTGGAAGAACAACTAACCGGTAAGAGACATAAAGAGGTGGAGGAGAATAGATAAAGTTACATTTTACATTGTAGCTAATTATGTTAAATAACTAGTCCACAGAAGAAATAACTTACATTTAAATGAATAAATAATAAAATATAAATGAATATTATACTATCAAGGAGCATTTATTTTGTTGACTGTTTTGCTGTTCTAAGGAATAATTAGCTGTTTTCTTAACTTAGCAAAAGCTAACTTAATCTATAAGTAAGATAATAAAATCAAATCAGTATTTCTTATTCATGTATTTATTTGTTTGTTAAATAAGCAGGATAATGTACTGTAGAGTTAGCCAGTCAAACCCCTCCAGATTTAAACAGGTGGTACCTGATAACCTGTCTGGGTTAATGTTTTCCAAAAATTACCTGCTGACTGTACATTGTGCAATTAAGTCTCATTTCTTGTAGAAGTGACTGGAGTGAGTAGCTTTTCCTATGACCACTGTGACTGTCACATTTCCATTTATCAGAACATCTGGATATTTCTGTGTCATACCACATGTCTCAGATACACAACAGAAATTTTGCTATATAACAATCAGAACATATCATAGCACCTAATATAGCAGGCAGAATAATTTAGTGTCATATATCAGGGCTTTTCTATTAGAGTGTCATGAAACCCCCCTGTTTCAGAGCTCAGAAAACTGATGAGGTAGACGTGTACTCTCCAGCCACGGCAGCCAATCACAACTCCAGATTAACGCATATGTCACTTTTCGTGACGTAGGATCAACTTTGCTTTTTGAACCACTTTTACCATAATAATAGACATAATGAGTGCTAAATTGTTTTTACAGATGTGGAACCTGTTCATAAATGTTAACATCTCCAAAAATGTGTTTTAGGGTTTCATGACACTTTAATGTCTTTTCAGTAGATTATATGATTAGCTATTACACACTTAGATAGATTAGACTGAATCCACACGGTTTGGAGGCTGGGTATAGCTAGCCATCATCAAAAATCTATATTTAATTTAAGAATGGACATGCCAGCAATGGTTCTATCTACAGTTCTACACTACAGTTCTATCACAATAAAGAAGTCTTAAAATCCATTAAAAGGCCATGTGCTACAAAGTATTAAATGAGAAACTTGAAGCAAATGTTACAAAATTAGCCGGAACTACAGATCGTCTCTACATTTTTTAATGTCATTCGTTTCTCGCTCCTTGGCCTCTTCTGTCTTCTGCCTTCATGTCTGCCAGTAGTACTTCTTTCTTTCTTTCCTCCTTCCATCCGTTTGTCAAACTCCACTGTTTGTACCCCAGTCCCTCATCACTCATCCTTTCAGCAGACTTGCCAAACATCATATTGACAGTGTTAATTCTTATTGTTTGTATTTTTCAATTTTATGGAATCAAAACAGCAAGATAAGCTGAATTTCGATTGATTTCTGGCAAGTTAGTGAACATGAGTGAGCGCTGTGCAAATGATATCCCTATGTTTTTTGGAGGTCGTCTTCTTTTTGCATCTATGGGTGTGCGTCTGTGTGTGGATGTGTGTTTTGGAATGAGTTGGTGTTTCCTGACTTACGAGTACATGTCTGTGCTGGCCTGACACCAATGTTGCCCACCATCTTTTCTCTTGCAGAATACGGCAGTGCAGGTGAGAGGTCCAGGAGGGCGAATAAAAGAAACATCGGTAGATACACAATATCTAAATTTACTGCCAAAACTAGGCATTACACCCATTCCTGCACCCCTCACAATGTCCAGGGTGATGTTCTCGCCTGTAGTAGAGCTAAACAGTGCTTAGGCCTTACCGACTAAACAATCTAAAAACCGGCTTTACAGGATCCAGCTAAACTAAACTCAACATTGCTGTGAAATCAGAGCATGACCTGATTGTTAGGTCTATTACTATCTCTCAGGCCACAGTCACTTGCATGTATGCAAACCTTCAAAACCCCGCACAAATCACTTTTTAGGTTTTCCTATCATATGTGCTATTGATCCCCCCCCCTTTCATCTTGTAAACATCAATGCTTCCTGCTTCCCGTTATTGTTTGGCACTTATGGCTGAGCCTCAGTGATTTTGCCTAGACATGGCAGCCAGGTCACAGCTTTTCCTCTGAGATGACTTGTTTGTGTTCGCAGACAAGGCTGGCTTCGGGAACAACTTCACTACTGGAGGAGACAAGTCTCTGGCCCACAGCATGGAGACTGTGGTGGTGGGCTGCATGTTCAAGTCCCTCATCACAAGATGTGCCTCCACTACACATGAGCTTCACAGTTCTGAGAACCTGGTGAGAGTACTGAATTTAACTCACGAGTTGCCAAAAGTTTGGGCTTGAGTTTACATTTGGTAAAAGTTATACTATCCAGGCTCCATACAATAAAACAACAAATGAAAAGGCATATCTTTGCTAATTCAATGTAAATTGTATCATGTAAGCATCATGTTTTTAAACATGGAAATATGAAATCTCATATCCTAAAACAACAGCAAAACATCAACAGAATAACACAACCTTCAGTAAGTACATGCTGGAAAAACATTAAACACACATAAAACACAGCAGACACAATTATGGGTTAATAAACTAATAGCACACACCTAAATTGTATAACAGCACTATAAAAGAGCATTCCATGCATTTTCCAGCTCTTACGGAAAAGCATGATTGGCTAAAAGAGGTGGACCTAAAATGAATTTCACAGTCCCCTCTTTGAGCGGATCTTGTAGATCTGTTGTTTAAATTTTTCTGCTTAATAAAAATACTAAGTGGTAGAGGAGCTTTTCCATTTAGGTTTTTAAACATCAGACAGGTATCAGTGTATTTTGTTAGATTTTCACAGTTAAGGATATCATATTTGCCCAAAATATCGCAGTGGTGGTAAGTATTGGGTTTTCTGTCCAACACTTTATATATGCCTGCTTGTACAAAGAGAGAATAGGCTTCAGTGTTGTACCTTTAGCTTGAGACCAAGTTATACAGTCATACAGTATGTAAAGTGAGGGATAATCATTGAATTTATTTATAATTTTGCTGCTGTAGTTGTTAAGCAGTTTCTTATATACCTACAATTAGCCAGATTGTATTTAGTTATTTGCAATACTTTCTTCACTACTTTTTTGGAATATTTTTCAATAATCCATTTTAATCAGATGTAGGTCACAATACAGAAAAATAAAATTGGTCACAATAAGGTCACAAATTGAGAAACAAGGTTGCAAATTATGTGAATAAAGTCACAAGTTGTGAGAAATAAAGCCACAAATTGATAGAAATAAAGTTGCAAGTGTGAGAAATTAAGTTTTATTGTTAGATTCCAATTACATTACTTTTTTTCACTGTGAACTGAGACAGATTTGTTCTGATTGGCTGTGGTTTGTTATTGATAGCATCTCATCATGCTTCATTTTGGCATTCAGTATGAACAGACAAATATTTTTGCGGCTGGGATCTTGACGCATTGAGTCTGGTTAGGACAGTTTTAGCACTAGTTTTATGTTTCTATGTGTATAGACTATGTAAAATGAATAGCTAATAATAAGCTGTGCAGAAAAGCACTCCCTCGTTCACAGAAGAATAAATATTTAAATCTATATTTCTGTTTTCCATCTCTCTCTTTTCACACATTCACACTATGACTGTCTCTCCTTACATCTAAACACACAAACATCAGGGCCTGTATTGTGACATACGTCAGCTGGTTCAGTTTATTAAGGAGTCCCATGGAAATGTCTTCCGACGTGTGGCTCTCAGTGCCCTTCTGGACAGCGCTGAAAAACTCAATACCACTAAAAAAACAGATGAAAAGGAGACCAAGCCATCTTCAGCAAAAAAGTACTTTCATAAATTTTCCGTCATGATCTGACTGTAGTTATCCATGTAGCTATTCGCTTAGTTCACTATAACATTTATTTGTAAATCAATTTGAACATATTAAAATATTTGTAGTGCATTAATCAAATATGCATGGACTGAGTTTGTGTGTATATGTTTCTGCCTGTCAGTGAGGAGCAAATCCCAGGAGCGCTTTTAGGAAGGAAAGACTTTTGGAGGAAGATGTTCAAATCTCAGAGTGCCGCCAGTGATACAAGCAGCCAATCAGAGCAGGATACGTCAGAGTGCACCACTGCCCACTCTGGTACTACCACAGACCGTCGTTCACGATCACGTTCCCGACGGATTTCACTACGCAAGAAGCTCAAACTGCCCATAGGTATGTTTTTATGAGAGAGAAATTCTTTACAAACATAGCCATAATTGTCTCTGTTCCTTTGTTTTCCCACACAAAGCAGATAATTACAGTCTTCACTGTGAACAACATGACTTCACGCCCTTGGCTACCCTGAATTTATTTAATTACAGAATTACTAAACAAGCAGGATTCAGGTTTCATAATATTCCATATTATGAAATACATTTACTCATTAAACAGCAGCGAAACAGTAAGTAAAATAGAAAGTACAGTAAATACATTTATATTAACAGTTCAAAATTGATAGTAATGATATCTGCAACTACAAATTTATCATTTCCATACACAGATTATTCTTTAGGAATCATTTACTCACTTTAATTTGTTATGCATTCTCTTTAATGTGTTAATGTCCATCCAACACATAGGTAAGATTATAAAAGTTCTTTCTGGTACACAATCATATGCATATTTATATGATAAGAATACTTGTAATATGAGAGATTGTAAAGTTCATATTAGGACTTAAATAAACCAATAAACTGTATTTTAACTAGAGTTTTCAGTTGTAATTGGTTTACTGGTGTGTTAGGGATCTGAATATTAGGAAAAATATTCATATCTCTGTTCTTTCCTTTTTGTCACCAGCATGCCATAGGAAAGTTCGCCATCCTCTCACTCTCTCCATGTTACGTATGTGTGTTGTGTTTTAGTAATGCAGCCACATCATACAGTGTCATAATGGAAGCTTTAATTTTAAAAAAACATGCATTCAAAGGTTTATTTATTTATCATACTTTTATGTACTGTGAGTGTATGTGTTATTTGTCCATTTTTGTGTTTATGCTGTATGAGCCGGAGCACCAGCATGAAATCTTCCCTCTGTCATTCCTTTTGGCTTGAATGCACTTCCCTTTAAAGGGTACTAGAGTGCAAACCTGAATAGGTCTAAGACTTATCAGAGTGCTAAACTAACTGTATTTCATTTAACCATTTAACTTGTGGAACAGGAAACTGGCTGAAACGCTCCTCTCTATCTGGTCTAGCTGATGGGGTGGAGGACCTGCTGGACATCAGCTCAGTGGACAGACTGTCCTTTATCAGACAGAGCTCCAAGGTAAGGACAAACCTCTGCATTTACTGAGTAGTGAGGTTAGAATAGTTGGTTAAGATGGTCAATGACAAATATGTGTCCATGATAATAAAAAAATATATAGTTTAGAACACATCTGCAAAGTTCTGTAATATTATCCATGTAATGTAACATTATCCATGTTGGTTTGATATGGATTCATACCATTTTCAGGTTTAATGACTCTATATTGTCATGTGGTGCTACCATCAAGTAAACAGCAATCACATACTTTCCTTTAAACACTTTCTTTGAATACATGTTATATTCCTCTTGAAATAAACAAAAATGAAAATTAATCTAATTCGAAAATTTTAACAAAAACCATAGTATATCAATGAAATATCAGTGATACTAAAATAGCACTGCCTTGACCGTTTTACTTTTATGCCCCTCAAAAATGTAAATAAAACATAAAAAAGTAATCAAAAACATACTCATCGTAGATGTTTATTCAAGTCATATGTAAAAAAAAAAAAAAAATATATATATATATATATATATATATATATATAAGATGATTATTTTATTGGTTAATTAAATATAGACTATTATAGTTGTTGTTCATATTTTGAATTTTTATTTTTAAATTTTCCCTTCTATTACTATCCTGTTAATACAGGTGCTGGTCATAAAATTAGAATATCATGAAAAAGTAGATTTATTTCAGTAATACCATTCAAAAAGTGAAACTTGTATATTAGATTCATTCATTACACACAGACTGATATATTTCAAATGTTTATTTCCTTTAATTTTGATGATTATAACTGACAACTAATGAAAGTCCCAAATTCAGTATCTCAGAAAATTAGAATATCAATTAAGATTATAAAAATTATCTTTAGAAATGTTGGCCAACTGAAAAGTATGAACATGAAAAGTATGAGCATGTACAGCATTCAATATTTAGTTGGGGCTCCTTTGGCCTGGATTACTGCAGCAATGCGGCGTGGCATGGAGTCGATCGGTCTGTGGCACTGCTCAGGTGTTATGAGAGCCCATGTTGCTCTGATAGTGGCCTTCAGCTCTTCTGAATTGTTGGGTCTGGCGTATTGCATCTTCCTCTTCACAATACCCCATAGGTTTTCTATGGGGTTAAGGTCAGGCAAGTTTGCTGGCCAATCAAGAACAGGGATACCATGGTCCTTAAACCAGGTACTGGTAGCTTTGGCAGTGTGTGCAGGTGCCAAGTCCTGTTGGAAAATGAAATCTGCATCTCCATAAAGTTGGTCAGCAGCAGGAAGCATGAAGTGCTCTAAAACGTCCTGGTAGACGGCTGCGTTGACCTTGGACCTCAGAAAACACAATGGACCAACACCAGCAGATGTCATGGGACCCCAAACCATCAATGACTGTGGAAACTTTACACTGGACCTCAAGCAACGTGGATTATGTGCCTCTCCTCTCTTCCTCCAGACTCTGGGACCTTGATTTCCAAAGGAAATGCAAAATTTACTTTCATCAGAGAACATAACTTTGGACCACTCAGCAGCAGTCCAGTCAAGACGCTTCTGACGCTGTCTCTTGTTCAAGAGTGGCTTGACACAAGGAATGCAACAGCTGAAACCCATGTCTTGCATACGTCTGTGCGTGGTGGTTCTTGAAGCACTGACTCCAGCTGCAGTCCACTATTTGTGAATCTCCCCCACATTTTTGAATGGGATTGGTTTTTACAATCCTCTCCAGGGTGCAGTTATCCCTATTGCTTGTACACTTTTTTTCTACCACATCTTGTCCTTCCCTTCGCCTCTCTATTAATGTGCTTGGACACAGAACTCTGTGAACAGCCAGCCTCTTTAGCAATGACCTTTTGTGTCTTGCCCTCCTTGTGCAAGGTGTCAATGGTCGTCTTTTGGACAACTGTCAAGTCAGCAGTCTTCCCCATGATTGTGTAGCCTACAGAACTAGACTGAGAGACCATTTAAAGGCTTTTGCAGGTGATTTGAGTTAATTACCTGATTAGAGTGTGGCACCAGGTGTCTTCAATATTGAACATTTTCACAATATTCAAATTTTCTGAGATACTGAATTTGGGACTTTCATTAGTTGTCAGTTATAATCATCAAAATTAAAGGAAATAAACATTTGAAATATATCAGTCTGTGTGTAATGAATGAATCTAATATACAAGTTTCACTTTTTGAATGGTATTACTGAAATAAATCTACTTTTTCATGATATTCTAATTTTATGACCAGCACCTGTATATGTGTGTATATATTTATTTATTATTTAACATTAATTTTAAAGTTTTACATTTTAAAGTGTTTAGTTGACTATTATAAATGAAACAATAAACACAGGTACACACAAAACAAAGTAAAATTAATTAATGATAATTATACTCTATCTATATGCACACACAAGGGGGGAAAGGGGGTTATATTTGTCAGGTCCCACCAAAAACTAGTCCTGTGTCAGTGTTACTGTGATCATTAGAGCAATCATTTTTCTGCCTCAACCTAATTTCTTTCTTGGGAATAAAGCTTAACTTTCATGGCAGACAATTAGTCATTGCTGTAGGGTTATTATACAGAAAGTCCTTGATTCAAGTTTTTTCTGTACACCTCAGGTCAAGTTCACCAGTGCCGTGAAGCTGTCGGAGGGTAGTGCTATTGAATATGGGCGAGAGGAAGAGGAGAATTTCTTCAAGCGGCTCGGTAAATGGCGGTCTGGTCGGAGGAACCCTTCCAAGCTTCACCACACAGAAGAGAAAGATGGTAGAATCCTGGGGTGCCTTCCCCCACCCCCGTCCACAGTTCGCTCTGTTTGTTTGTTTGTGTGCCCGTACTTGACGTGTCTTGTGCTTCTGGTACACTCCTCTACCATCTTCCATACCAGCTCTCTGTGTGTTTGTCCATCTTTGTCAGAGCCATCCGCTGGAAGAGGGACTGTGGTTCTCTGACCTATGACCTGGCACCATGACCCGTCACAGCTTTGTCAGAGTTGTCGTGAACCTTCAGCTCTCCAAGTTAATAGTTAATAGTTATTAGTAATTTATTTGGGGGATTTCAGAAATCATAGTTTGATTTGCAAATCTTGAGTATTCTTGTTGTTTCAGACTAGTGCCAAAAAACAGACTTGCATGTTCATTAGATATCACCAGATGCATATTTCATAAGCTATGTTCAGCTGTTCATGTAGAGGTTTTACACTCCTTTCACTGTCACCATTCTGTACCCAACAAGGTTGCCATGGATTCCAGGAGCGCTTGGCCGCCAGTCAAGAGGCCATTAAGAATAAGAACATTGTGAATCTAGGTGCAATCAGACAGGGCATGAAGAGATTTCAGTTCCTGTTGAACTGCTGTGAGCCGGGAACCATACCAGATGCTTCGATTTTAGCAGCAGCACTGGACCTGGTCAGTTCTGTTCCTTCTGTTTATATATAAAATGGTGTCACATTACTTTTTATATACTAGACTTTATAGAGACTAGACTAGACATTACTTTATATATACTAGACTGTAAAATATACATAGATAATATATCTCTATATATAGGGAGAGATAAAATGTTACAATATATTGCTACAAATATACTATATAACATATTTGATATTTTAGTCAGTTTTACAACACAAGTTTTAATTTGTCGCAGATCCTAGCAAGGATGCACATTAGTTCAGAATGCCTTAAAAGTCTACTTGGGTGTGATCCTCAGTTGTTTAGTCTATGATGCCCAGAATGTGTGATGATATGATATGCTAGACAAAGGTGGCAAGTATATGATGCCAGTAGTGTTTTAAAATTTGTTGATTCATTTCAAAGTTGTGTAGTGTAAACCAGTCTTAAATGTGCATTTATCATATATATATATTTTTTTTTTATTTGTTGGTGCCTCTTGATATACAGTTGTGCTCATAAGTTTACATACCCCTTGCAGAATGTGCAAAATGTTAATAATTGAAACAAAATAAGAGGGATCATGAAAATTGCATGCTATTTTTTATTTAGTACTGTCCTGAATAAGCCATTTCACATAACAGATGTTTACTCCACAAGACAAAAAAATAACTGAATTTATAAAAACAAAATGACCCCATTCAAAAGTTTACATAACCTTGAATCGTAATACTATGTGTCATTTCCTGGATGATCCATGACTGTTTTTATATTTTGTGATAGTTGTTCATGAGTCCCTTGTTGGTCCTGAGCAGTTCAACTGCTGGCTGTTCTTCAGAAAAATCCCCCAGCTCATGCACATTCTTTGGTTTACCAGCATCTTCTGTATATCTGAACCCTTTCCAAAAGTGACTGTGTGATTATGAGATCCATATTTTCACACTGAGGACAACTGAGGAACTCATACACAACTATTACAAAAGGTGGAATCATTTACTGATGCTCAAGAAGGCAACACAATGCATTAAGAGCCGGATGATGATGTGTAAATTCTTCTCATTTTGTTTAACGATCATATTTTTTCATTTAGTACTGGACTTCAGAAGCTACATAAATACTTACATGTTTCCCAGAAGACAAAATAAGTACAATTTACCCTGATCATCCAATTTTAAAAGTTTACACCCCGCATCTTTAAATCAAGGTCAAAAACTGATCTTTATTTTCAGAAAATATATGGAACCGAATATTGTCTTGTTAATTTTGCTAAATGTCTTCACCAGGAAGCACCCGTGGTGGCAAGAGCCTCGCTTTTCCTGGAGTGTGCTCGTTTTGTGCATCGCTGTAACCGAGGTAACTGGCCAGAGTGGATGAAAGGTCACCATGTGAACATCACTAAGAGAGGGCTGTCCAGAGGACGATCGCCTGTAGCAGGAAACAAAAGAAACACAAAGCTCCAGTGGAACGCAGCCAAACGCTTTTACCAGTGGGGAGATGTGAGTCACATTATACTGACAGATATGCAAATTTAGTCTTTCCTGCAGAAAACATTCTTACGTATTTTTTGGAGAAATTCACATGTGGTATTTGTCTGCATCTAATATATGTATCCTCGAAAAGGCAATAGGCACTCGGCTGAGTGAAATTTGCCACTCAGACAGTGAGAGTCCAGCCAACATATTGGGTTTTATCTATGATGAAGAGAGCAAGAGGAGAGCGAAAAAGGAGGATGAGGAAGAAGATTATCTGGATGACAGTAAGAGTTGAGATGATGAATGCTGATAAAACAAACAGACGTTGGACTTTTCGGATCCAAAATAATAGCTGAGCATTTAGCTGATGGTTTTTTTATGATTCTCTCAACAGACACAGTCAACCCCACAAAGTGTGGATGTCCCTTTGCTCTGAAGATGGCCGCTTGTCAGCTGCTTCTGGAGATCACCACTTTCCTGCGAGAGACCTTTCCCTGTCTTCCCAGACCCAGAACAGAGCCCCTTGTGGTCAGTTTTAGTATTGTCTCCCTCAGACAAGATTCATTGATTTTTACGTTATTATTAGCTATAACTAAAACTATTATCTTACTAACTTAAACAAAAAGTTTGAGTTAAAGCAGTAAAATAACTGAAAGATAAATAAAAACTAAAACAAAAATAAATGTAACCTAAAAAGTAATATTTAAAAAAAATGGAATTAAAATGAAAACTGAAATTACTTTTAATTTATTTTTCCACATGTTGTGCGTGGCATTACGATTAACAATTCAGAGAGACCTGATAAATTCATATTTTCATAAAAATATTCTATACATCTTTATGTCTTTGTATGGCAGAATAAAGATTTGCTCTATTTCAGTTCATAATTTGGAATTTGTATTCAGTTGGCCACAATACAGAATGTTGAATTGGAATGACAGGAAAAGAAATTAATTAGGAATGGCAAATGAATATCTCAGTTCAAGCCTTGCTGTATATTCAGCCTGTTTGACTAATGATTGAAGGGAAAGCGGATCTTAAATCGCACAATAAAAGAAAACATATTACAGGCTTGTCTTTTGGCTTCAATAGGATTTAGAGAGCTGTCGTTTGCGTCTGGACCCTGAGCTAGGCCGTCACCGCTATGAGAGGAAGATCAGCTTTGCAGGAATCCTGGATGATGAAGATGGACACGATTCTCTGAATAGCAGCAGCCACACCCTCAAGTCTGACACTGGCTGTGAGGAAAAGAAATCATCACAGGAGCCACTGGGTAAAATGAAAAAGGAATAATTGACTACATGTTTGCTCAAGGCTGAAGTCTGATTTGTCATTTCATTTTTTCTCGTCTTTCCCCAGCTCCAATTAGGAAGATACGTATCGGTGGCTCTCGGTTGCTACAGATTAAAGGAGCAAGGAGTTTCCGAGTAAAGAAAGGAGGCTCTTTGTCTTCTATCCGCCGAGCAGGGAGTCTGAAAAGCACTAAAATGTCCAGACAGGACTCTGAGTCTGAGAATGACGTAGAATCGGAACGGCCGCTCTCCCAGAGTAGAGATACAGTCACTGATATAGGTCAGACCGTCCTTCTCCAGCCCTATGAATTTATTTTGGCTAGACTTCATGTGTCTGAGGGCTTTAATGTTAAATTTGTAAATGTCATAATTAGGGAGCTGGCCAAAGCTTCCAAACCTTATTTGGAAAGACATGCATAATGGGAAAAAATGGCAAATGAAAAATATTTGTTAGGCTGACCCAGCAAACACAAGAATAAAGTAATGCTTTTACTAAACAAATCTAAATGTACACATTATAACTTAATGGTCAGGTTGTGAAGCTAAGTGTCATAAAATATTCAAGGTGTGTTTTTAACTTCAATCTGGATGGCTATTTTGCAGTTCTTTCATTGAATGTTTCTCAGAAATTCTAACTTGTCAAGAGTAACATTGAGCTATTTGAAAGGTTTTTATTGCTGCTTTAAATCTTCAGAGTGAGAGATATCTGATAAAATGTTTTTGTATGCAGTGTATGAAGTAAAGGAGGGGTCAAGTTTCTAAAATATAAAATAATAAAAAGGGTTTTATTTCTTATATTTTATTTTTTCGATAATACAAGGCTTATTTGATGACTATATGAAAACTACAATGTCAAAGCAATACATCTAAAACATATAAATGCCCACTTCCAAAACTAAAAGATACATTTGTCATTGCCACAAATGGATATTCCATACAAACGCAGATAATGGCTTTGCTGGACATTACTAATAGTTATGCAGTAAACCAAAAATTGACAACCTAAATAAGAACTTATTTTCATTGATTACACAATGTGTGTATGTGTTATATGTTTAGGGAGCCCTTGGAGTGCTAGCGAGCCAAGCATTGAACCTGAGGGTCCTGGCAGCACAGGAGGTGTGGAGGACAATTACCATCGCAACATGTCCTGGCTACATGTAAGTACCAGCACTCTGACTTTTCCCTGTGTGAAATAAATGTGTCTGATATTTGTCTGATACAATCCTCTTTCTCAATTTTCAGATCATGATTCTGCTGTGCAATCAGCAGAGTTTCATCTGCACTCATGTGGATTTCTGCCACCCTCGCTGTTATCAGCACCACAGCCGCTCATGTGCTCGGCTCGTCCGTGCCATCAAACTTCTATACGGAGAGACAGTAGACAGTCTGAAAGAGAACAGCACTACTGGAAATATCAGTGGCCGTGCCAAGAAGAGCAAAGAGGTATTTAAATAATATTCAGTGTTTCTTTAGTACAGTATCAGTGTTCAAGATGGCCCAAAACAGAATAATAGAAATATAAAACATTTTTTTTTTTTTTTATTGTGTGGACACAACGTGGCATTGTAAGTTATTTGTCCCCGTTTTATACATAATCCCTCTAAAAATTCTAAGCATGCACAAGTGAAGAATTTTGCCATTTTTGCCTATATTATGATAGGACAGTTTAGAGCTGACAGGAGAGGGAGAGGGGGGTGGGACTGGGAAAGGTCCTCAAGCTGGGATTTGAACTCGGGACACCCATAGCGCAAAGGTGCTGTATGTTAGCATGCTGCCCACAAGGCAATTAGCGCGGACCAACATGCTGTTTTCTGAAGGGAATTCAATATACACTGAATGAATTAATAATTCATCAAATCATCAAGAATTATTCTACTGGCAGTTTTAGTTTCAAAATGGAATCAAAATGCCACTTTCATTTGCATCTTTCAAGCCACCCTAAAATACACTTTATAGTATGTGTTGACTAAAGGCATCCAGGTACAACCTAAATGAGCCCTTCCTAGCTCAGCCTGCCCAAGTACAGTATATACTTGTTTTTTGTTTCAGTGTTCAGATAAATCCTGCCTCCGGACCCCATCCATGAAGAGACGTCCCACTGACAGCAGTACTGAGGGGAAAAAAGACACTGGCATGTTAAAGTACATCCGCAACCAGGTCTCTTCTTACTATCCACTACTGGAGTGTAAGCTATTGCTGTTGTTACAGATCCATAAAGACTGTGTGTTAGTTGTAATAGGTGTTCTATGTTCTATTCCTTTAGGTAATGAGTCTGTCTCCAGCCCCTTTGTCCTTGCTTATAAAAGCAGCCCCTATCCTGACTGAGGACATGTATGGAGACATTTTGCCTGCAGCATGGGAGCTCCTGCTGAGTGTGGATGAACATATGGCTGCAGCTGCAGGTCTGTCTAGCTAATATATTCCTCCTTTGCTGAGGAATCTAGTCATTAGCTAGTTAATGCAGTTTTTGTCAACTGTGTTACATTTTAAAACACTTGGATTTTTTACACATTTAACATAATGCAAAACTTGAGCAGGCTATATTCATCCATCCATTTCTTAAAATGATTCTCTATGTCCATAATCTTGCAAACACATAGCTGCCCTGTTCCTGCTGTGTGCGGTGAAGGTGCCGGATGGAGTGACCGAGATGATGATGGCTGAGTTTCATCACCAGGAAGCATGTCAGAGAATTAACTCCATTTTGAAATTCTACACTGTCTGGAGATTCCGGTACCAAGTGTGGCCTCGGATGGAAGAGGGGGCTCAGCAGATATTTAAGGTAGGTCAATTTGATTTTTACAATTTACCTGCAGTGTGCATATTCTACTCTGATATTACTTTGTTTTCAAACATTATAACAAAATAATATCAATACTGATGATGTTTCATAGATTCCTCCACCCAGCATTAACTTCACACTGCCCTCTCCTATCCTGGGAATGCCCTGTGTGCCTATATTTGACCCTCCGTGGGTTCCTGTTAATGCAGGCACTGTTCCGGATGCAATCAGTGAAGATCAGTCTGTAGGTTTTTGTGGCCTACTGCATCAAAACTTTGCTGCCATAAGACAAAATGGTCATGCACAAATTTTACATAAGATATTTTCCCGTTTTCCACCATTAATTTCTTTCTCTGCTCCCTGTACGTTTCAGAAATCATTCTCTGCACGAGCAGTATCTCGCTCTCACCAACGGGCAGAACACATCCTGAAGAACATGCAGCAGGAGGAAGAGAAGAGGAGGCTCGGTCGTGAGGCCAGTATCATCACGGCCATCCCTATCGCTCAGGAGGCCTGCTATGAGCCCACATGTAGTCCACCACCTGAGCAGGAAGAGGAAGGTGTGTCTTTTATGTGCTGTACTAGTTAGGGTTATACCATAATCATTTCCTTGATCTTTTCAGATTCATTTTACTATGAAAACAGTTACATACGTAACGTCCCGTAACTCAAAACATGGTCCAAAAAGAGTATTGATTGTAACTAAGCTGGCAAGAAATCTTGTTACCTACTTAACTTGCTAAAGTCAGGAAATTCTGAACAATTATACACACATATATATATATATATATATATATATATATATACATATAACAACTCACATTTACTATTAAGTACTATTATTATCAAAAGACTTGGTATAAATGAATGTATTTAGGTAGATTCAGTGATATTAATAATATGTGGGTGTTTTTTTTGTTTTGTATTTTTTGGTGTTTGACACTTCTCTGTAAGATTTACAGTTTCAGAAAGAAAGTGGTCATTAATAAAAAAAAATATGCACACACACACATATATATTGGATTTCAGAATGACGTGACCTCTTTAAGTGAAGGTTGTCAGGGTTTGCTTCTGAAACATTGATTTCGCTTTAAGCCCAATGATCAATCCTGAAACAATTTTATACCTCATGGGTTTTCACAACATGTTCATAGATGAGCTATTTATGTACAAATATAATTTCTGGTGTCCTCTTCTCTGTCAGTAGAAGATGTGATGAACTTGACATCACGTCGTCTGTCCGTCAGCCCCTCTTGTACCTCCAGTAACTCCCACAGAAACTACTCCTTCCGCAGGGGCTCTGTGTGGTCAGTGCGGTCAGTGGTCAGTGCTGAAGGTAAGAAACAGTCAAAATTATGGGAAATTAAACTGAATATTAACAATCAAAATGATCTCTTTTCACCATGAACACGTTTAGGTACAGTAAGGAATCATAAATTCTTATATTCATTGACCGTCATTGAATTTATTGTTTTACAAATGTGGTTTGTTTACCTTATAAGATGATGAGAACACAACAGAACTCACACCAACACATCACATGCTGCAGCCACCCCAGTCTGTTTTCCCACCATGCATCTGTGCTGCTGTGCTGCCCATTGTGCACCTGATGGAAGATGGAGAAGTTCGGGAAGATGGAGTTGCAGGTGAGTGGGAACGAAGAAAAAAAAAATGTACCCACTGCTCTTTTAGACCCTCACACTAATTTATTTCTTTGTTTTGTGCTCCCACAGTATGTGCTGTTGCTCAGCAGGTTTTGTGGAACTGCTTGATTGAAGATCCAGCTTTGGTTCTTAGACATTTCCTGGAGAAACTCACAGTCAGTAATAGACAGGTAAGGTCACTAAATAAGTCATTATTTGTAGAGAAGAAAAGATGAACATGTGCTGTTATATGATGAAACATATGTTATGGTTATTGTTCTCAGGATGAGCTGATGTACATGCTGAGGAAACTGCTTCTTAACATTGGGGATCTGCCTGCACAGACCTCGCACATTCTTTTCAACTATCTGGTGAGACCTTAGCATGCTTTTTCAACTGCTTTTTTAATGTAATGACTGCACTCTTAATGTAACAGGGCGAACAAGATGTGAGACATGCAGATCCATACACAAAGCTTTATTCACAGATATGGTCATACACAGGCAGGGTCGAGCATCAGCAAACATATGTATAAGGCAAGACAAAGAGTATGCCTAAGGCTGGCGTACATCATCGATCGGCGTACAAAATCCAGAGGGCTTGACAACAGGGGTAAATAAAACAGCAATAGTCCAGATGAGGTACAAACAGAGTCCGAGCGCCGAGACACGGCTAAATCCACACAGGCAGGAATCAGGAAACAAGGAAATACGAAATGACTAGATTTAACTAGAACAAGAAACTAGGCTCCGTAAAGCAGCTATCACTAGGTGAGTGAAATACGCAGAACAATACTCGGCAGTTTGAGAATGATCAGAGTGGGTGTAATATAGTGTGTGTGTGTGTGTGTGTGTGTGTGATATCTATCAGGTGAGCGTGTGATTGGTTACAGTTGTGTGTACTCAGTGCAATGGATGATGGGAAATGCAGTCCAGGATGATGTGTAACAGTCTGTGTGGCAAGAAAAGTCAATGTAATGGAAGAGCGATCTCTAGTGGCTAGCAGATGGACAGAATTCTAAGTCTATGGACAGAATTCATGGCAGAGTCCCCCCCTCAAGGAGCAGCTTCCAGATGCTCCCGAAACAGAACAATCCAGGAGGGTGGTGGAGCAGAGGCAGAACAGGGGGAGGGACGGAGGGCCAGGTCCATGTGGAAGTGGAGGGACAGGGGACTGAGGCAAAACCAGCAGAGCAGGATGCCCAGGCAGAGCAGAGAGCCAGGGTGAAGCCGGCAGAGCAGACAGGTCCGAAGATCCCTATGGCGGAGCAGAAGCCCAACAGGGCATAGCGGGAGCCCACCAGGGCGAAGCAGACGGAGCAGGAGCCCACTAGGGCGGAACAGACAGGGCAGAAGACCTCTACGGCAGAGCAGATGGAGCAGGAGCCCACCAGGGCAGAGCAGACGGATCAGGAGAGCACCACGGCAGATCAGGACAGCACCACGACAAATCAGGAGAGCACCCCGACAGAACAGACTGATCAGAAACCCACAGCAGAGATTGGAGCCTAGGAAAAACTGAGACACAAAAGACAGACATGGCATTTACGGTCTCAAGGACCGAGGCATGGAATACAAGAAGTTCATCAGCAGTCTCCATGGTGACAACGGAGTGGGCAGACAATTCATAATAAGGCTCCTTGACTGAAACTGGACTGACAGGCAGTTCAAAATCTGACTCATTGACTGAAACTGGATAGGCCGACAATTCACCCACAGGTTCATTAGTTGAGACTGGACAGACAGACAATTCTGAATCAGATTTAACTGCAGAGTTTAAACCAACAGACAGTTCACAATTTAATGCATAGACTGAAACTGGATTGGCAGACAGTTCAGTGATTGAAGCTAGGTAGACAGATGATTCATACTCAGACCCATTAACAGAAACTGGACAGACAGATGGTTTAACATCAGACCTACTGACTGAAACAGGACTGACACAAGGCTCAAAATCATGTTTGTTAACAGAAACCAGATAGGTAGACATTTCATAAATGGTCTCTATGGCAGTGACAGGGTTAACGGGACAGACATGGGATGCATTTATAGTTTTTGAGCTCAAGACAGGCAGGTTTTTGGACTGTGACATGCAGGACTGCAAACTCAGTATTGGTTTCCTTGAGAGTGGCTGCACAAACAGACAGTACAATATTAGACTCATGGACTGGAACAGGACATGCAGATAATTCAGGATTAGGTTCATGGACTGAGACTGATAAGACAAATGGCTCACAATTAGACACACTTGGGAGCAGGGGACGGGCTGACAGATCAAAACCAGATGCACTGACTGAAACTGGACTGGTAGACATTTCAGTAAGTGACATTACACAGGCAGATAATTCACAGTCGGACTCAGTGGGAACAAGACAGACAGACAGTTCAAAGGGAAACTCCTTGGCTGAAACTGGGTTGGCAGACTGTTCATTTTCATTCAGATTGGTTGTGACTATACAAACAGACAGTTCATTAGTGGCCTCTTTGGCAATGACAGACAAGGCTGATAATTCAAAGACTGCCTCTTCGGCTAGATCAGGACAGGACAATAGTTCACAATCGGACTCCATGGCCGGTTCAGGACTGGACGAGAGTTCAGGGACAGCCCTTCTGGCTGTGGCAGGACAGGCGACAGTCTCCTTGACTGTGACAGGGCAAACTGGGAGCTCATAATTGAGTAGTGAAGTGAAGTGACATAGTGCCAAGTATGGTGACCCATACTCGGAATTCGTGCTCTGAATTTAACCCATCCAAAGTGCACACACACAGCAGTGAACACACACACCGTGAACACACACCTGGAGCAGTGGGCAGTCATTTATGCTGTGGTGCCCAGGGAGCAGTTGGGGGTTCGGTGCCTTGCTCAAGGGCACCTCAGTCATGGTATTGAGGGTGGAGAGAGCGCTGGACATTCACTCCCCCCACCTACAATCCCTGCCGGCCCGTAATCCAAAAGTTGGATTACGAGTCCGACTCTCTAACCATTAGGCCACGACTTCCCATGGTGAGTGGATCCTGTCAAACCGCTGTATGGTCTTGGCCGGCGTGCTGCAGCTCAGTTTCAGGGTCTTGGCAATCTTCTTACAGCCTACGCCATCTTTATGTGAACAGAATTGAACAGAACCTGCAATCTTTGGATTATGAGTCCGACTCGCTAACCATTAGGCCACGACTTCCCCCCCAACTTCCCGACACCACTGGAGGTTCTGCAGCAGATGCCGCCACCTCTGGAGGTTCTACAGCAGTCTCATAGGGAAACAGAGAAAGTTCCTTGCTGGGCGCTACCACCTCTGGATACACAGTGGACACCGCCACCTCAGGCAGTTCTGTGGTGGTGTACGCCGCCCAAATGCAACATAAAACGATCCCAATCATGGGAATCACTTCAGACAAGAGAATTAGTTCAGGAACAGGAGGGTTACAGTGAGTTGATTTGGGGATACCCGCTGTGCGTGCAGACACCAGCAGAGCATCTAGATACCAGACTGGGATACCGAAAGACTGACCTTGAAGATCTGGGTGCAGCAGACAGGAAGTAACTAGACTCTGGACGATCAACAGCAACGAGGCAAGACTTAGGACGGTCAACTGGGACATGACGAGACTCTGGAAGATCAGCTGGGACATGACGAGACTCTGGCAGAACAGCTGAGACGTGATGAGGCCCTGGGAGATCAGCTGGGACATGACGAGACTCTGGGAAGTCAGCTGAGACATGACGAGACTCTGGGAAGTCAGCTGAGACGTGACAAGACTCATGACAATCAACTGTGACTGGACTTGACTCAGGAAGATCAACCGTGACTGGACTTGACTCAGGAAGATCAACTGTGACTTGAATGGGTGTTGTTGTGGTCATTTTGTTGTCGCCATTTTGCGAATGTGCTCCGGTGTGGCTGCCATTTCATTCACGGACGCGGTGTCACGTTCTTCCTCCGCAACACCCACAGTAAACAAAGAGCCAATAGTCAAAGCATAAGCCATAAACTGAGAGAGTGATGAACATGTCACCCTTGCGTCTAAGGTGAGATCGTAGGGGTTGATTAATGCCATCACAGAAAAACTCTATCCACAAACAGTCTGGTAGATCAGAATAGTTTGCGATAGCTAAAAATTTGCGGATATAGTTCTCCAGCGATCGCAGGCCTTGTTTAAGGGCTAACAAAATTCTTGCCGTGTCCATACCTGGCCAATGTTCCTCAAAAAAGCTGCTGGATCCTTATGTGTGGTTGAGTATTCTGTAACAGGGCGAATGAGACGTGAGACGTGCAGATCCATACGCAAAGCTTTACAAGGAAACACAAAATGTCTAGACTTCACTAGAACAAGAAACTAGGCTTCATAAAGCAGCTATCACTAGGTGAGTGATATACGCAGAACAATACTCGCCAGTTTGAGAACAATCAGAGTGGGTGTAATATAGTGTGTGTGTAATAGCTTTCAGGTGAGCGTGTGATTGGTTACAGCTGTGTGTACTCATGTGTAACAGTCTGTGTGGCGTGAAAGTCAATGTAATGGAAGAGCGATCTCTGGTGGCTAGCGGATGGAAGTCTATGGACAGAATTCATGACACTTAGTCAGCACAAAATAATAAAGCTGCCAAAAAGAACCAAAAAGGGGGTTTTCAGAAATTCCATAGAACAAATATTTTGGATTCCAGGAACAGTTTTTCTTTGTGCCATATAGAATTTCTATGAGATTATTTGAGTGTGAAGAGCTTTTTTCTAAAGCACCATTTTTTTTGCAAGGTTTCGTCGTTTCATTTAAGAATCTTTGTTTTAAAATATCCAAAATTGTCCAAAAATTTTTAATTGTGTCGTCATTTACTCACTCTCATGTCATTCCAAACCCATAAGGCTTAGGTTAGTCTTCAAAACAAAATTAAGAAATTTGTGAAACCTGAGGGTTATCTGTCCCTCCATTGAATGAAACTGATACAAAAACTCATAAAAATTAATCTAAATGAGTCGAGTGGTTTATCATATGTGATGTTTTCTCTGTATACAGTATCTCATAGAAGTGAGTACACCCCTCACATGCGACAACACTGAAAAACAGGACAGGTTCCACTTAGAACAGGCTTCGCCATGGTCGACCAAAGAAGTTGAGTGCACGTGCTCAGCATCATATCCAGAGGTTGTGTTTGGGAAATAGACGTATGAGTGCTGCCAGCATTGCTGCAGAGGTTGAAGGGGTGGGGGGGGGGGGGTGTTCAGCCTGTCAGTGCTCAGACCATACGCCGCACACTGCATCAAATTGGTCTGCATGGCTTTCGTCCCAGAAGGAAGCCTCTTCTAAAGATGATGCACAAGAAAGCCCGCAAACAGTTTGCTGAAGACAAGCAGACTAAGGAAATGGATTACTGGAACCATGTCCTGTGGTCTGATGAGACCAAAATAAACTTATTTGGTTCAGATGGTGTCAAGCATGTGTGGCGGCAACCAGGTGAGGAGTACAAAGACAAGTGTGTCTTGCCTACAATCAAGCATGGTAGTGGGAGTGTCATGGTCTGGGGCTGCATGAGTGCTGCCGGCACTGGGGAGCTACAGTTAATTGAGGGAACCATGAATGCCAACATGTACTGAGACATACTGAAGCAGAGACTGGGCCGCAGGGCAATATTCCAACATGATAACGACCCCAAACACACCTCCAAGTTGACCACTGCCTTGCTAAAGAAGCTGAGGGTAAAGGTGATGGACTGGCCAAGCATGTCTCCCGACCTAAACCCTATAGAGCATCTGTGGGGCATCCTCAAACGGAAGGTGGAGGAGCGTAAGGTCTCTAGCATCCACCAGCTCCATTATGTTGTTATGGAGGATTGGAAGAGGTCTCTAGCGGCAACCTGTGAAGCTCTGGTGAACTCCATGCCCAAGAGGGTTAAGGTAGTGCTGGAAAATAATGTTGGCCACACAAAATATTGACACTTTGACAATTTGGACATTTTCAATTAGGGGTGTACTCACTTTCGTGGCCAGTGGTTTAGACCTTAATGTCTGTGTGTTGAGTTATTTTGAGGGGACAGCAAATTTACACTGTTATACAAGCTGTACACTTACTACTTTACATTGTAGCAAAGTGTAATTTCTTCAGTGTTGTCACATGAAAAGATATAATAAAATATTTACAAAAATGTGAGGGGTGTACTCACTTCTGTGAGATACTGTATGTGTATGTCCTTGTTTAAATGTAAATAAAAGCAAAAATAAATCGGTTCATCATAACAAGTGATCATGTCTCTTCACAAGATTTAAACCACTCAGTTCATATTGATTCAGTTTACAATGCCTTTATGACCTTTTTGTATCTTGTACATTTTTGATACCTGGACACTCAATGGAGAGACAATATTCTCTCAGGTTTCATTAAAATATCCTAATTTGTGTTTTGAGATTAACCAAAGTCTGGACAGGGTGTGCATATAACAACAGAATTTTCATTTTTCTATGCACACGTTCATCAAGAATTTTTATTTTAAAAGTAAAGGATGGAGATACAGGGATCTCATACTGCAGATATCAAACTTGACATGTGCAATCTCTTATTTTTCTCATTTTTTGCAAGGTGGGCTTGATCATGTACTTTGTAAGGACTCCCTGTGAGTGGGGCATGGATGCCATATCAGCCACTTTGACCTTTCTGTGGGAGATTGTGGGTTATGTGGAGGGGCTCTTTTTCAAAGACCTTAAACAGACTATGAAGAAAGAACAGTGTGAGGTCAAGCTTCTGGTTACTGCCTCCATGCCAGGTTGCACATTTCAGCATTACTCCATACAGACAATAATTTAGCTAGTGTCTTTTTATGTTTATAACTGTGACTGTAATTGTGTGCCTAGGAACCAAAACCCTGGTGGTTCATGGACAGAATGAGTGTGACATTCCCACCCAGTTACCCGTGCATGAAGACACCCAGTTTGAAGCCCTTTTGAAGGTCATTGTTATAGCTGTAAATTTGTTATCATTATTTTGATAATATAACATCCTTTTTTCTTATTACTTATATGTTTTCACACCAGGAGTGTTTAGAATTCTTCAATATTCCAGAGGCTCGATCTGCTAACTATTTTTTGATGGATAAGCGTTGGAACCTTATACACTATGCTAAGGTGGGTTATGGTTGTTTCTGAACAGAGCTACAAATTTCAAAGGATAGATACTGTTTATTCTTGATAGCAAACACTAGAATGTTTGTATGTTGACTGAAAATTGGTATGCTCTCTACATCAGACCTATGTGCGAGACATCTACCCTTTCAGAAGATCAGTGTCTCCTCAACTTAACCTAGTTCATATGCTTCCAGAGAAGGGCCAGGAGCTCATTCAGAAACAGGTGAGTTTTGTGAATTTTAGCATTAAGGGAGAAAGTGTTTCACTGAACAATTTAGGTTCAGCTCACATTATGGAGGTTTTTGTAATATGAAGGTGAAATTATGATGCATTGTTAAATTCATATACTGTACGTAACTTTTTAATTAGAGCACATTTTGTAGTTCAGTTAAGAAGATATAGCACATATAACCATACTTCTTTTTTGCAGGTGTTTTCTAGAAAGTTAGAAGAGATTGGTCGAGTTCTGTTCATCATCTCGCTTACCCAGCGTATGCCTGCCATGCACAAACAATCCCACGTCTCCATGCTTCAGGAAGACCTTCTGCGACTGCCGTCATTTCCTCGCTCTGCCATTGATGCTGAGTTCACACTCTTCAATGAGCCTCTAGGTGAGTGAGAAAAACAATTTGGTATTTTTTTTAAATAGCTAATAATCTTGACTAACTGTCTAGCTATTTAGCAAGTGGTGTCAGTTCACCAAAATATTACATCTTACAATATTACTGTAACAGGGCGAGGCGTACGGATCCATGTGCAAGCTTTTATTGATAGACATGGTCAAAAACACAGGCAGGGTCGAACAAATGGCAAACAGGTATATTGAGGGCAAGACAGATGAGTACTCAAGTAAACGGGCGTGGTCTTCAATCGGCGAACAATATCCAGAGGGCTTGACAAGAGGGGTAATCCACGTACACGAGCAATGGTCCAGGCAGGGGCAAACAGAGTCCGAATGGAAGGCAAAGGGTTAATCCAAGATAAAAGGCAGAAGATCAGGAATCAGACAACAAGGCAACACAAAAAGACTAGACTTAAACTAAAATAAGAAATGGAAACTAGGAATGGCTCCGTAAAGCAGCTAACACTCGGAGAGTGATAAACGCAGAACAATACAGGAGACTGAACAAAAAAACAAACACGGAAAGGCTTGGTAAGTAGCTAACACTAGGAGAGTGCTAAACACTAGACAATACTCGGCAACTAGATCAGGATCTGAGTGTTTTTCATGTAGTGTGTGTACTAGCTCTTAAGCCCGGTACACACCAAGCCGACGCCGACGAACTAGTGGCGACGAAAGCAGACTGCGGGGTCGGCGCACGTCGGTAGCGTCTGGGTCCAAAGTTGCCCTGACACACCAAGCCGACGCTCGACACACGACGGCCAAGTAGCGCCTCCATTCTGAGCTTTTCTCGTGCACTGGTTCACCAGCTGAACAGCCAATCAGAATGATCAGATGGCCCTACTGACCGACGATTCAATATGTCGAATCGGCCGAAAAAAAGCCAACAAGGACCAACTTCAGCCGACGCCACGGAACACACTGAGAAAACTTAGTCGGCCGACGAACAAAAACTGCCCGACGGCTGACCGTCGGCTTGGTGTGTTCCGGGTGAGCGTGTGATTGGTGACAGTTGTGTGATTAGTGCATTCAGCTGTGTATGTGCAATCAGTGTAATCAGCTGTGTGTCATCAGTGCAGTGGATGATGGGAAATGCAGTCCAATGTGATGTGTGGTGTGAGAGTCAGTATGATGGAAAGGCGACTTCTTGTGGCAGTCGGATGGAAGGCCACGAACCAGATTCATGACTATTACACTAAGATATCAGTTCAAGTTTTGCTTATTGTAATCCTTTCTAACAATATAAATAGGCCTGTTCTAGAAGCTAATAATCAGGTATAACATAAAACGATAACATTAAATCTGATGCTGAGTTGAATTGTAGCATGACAAAAAAAGACAAAAAAATATTCATGCACACAGAAAAACCACACACAATCACGCAATTTTAATCTTAACAAAAAGTAAGCATGAACTGAAAACTGTGACCAACTTTTCTTCTATTCAAATTAAATGGCTTATTAACTAAACTAAAGAGAGTATTTACTCTATTAAAGTGAAACAGCAGTCACTTAAATTAGTGAAGTCCATTTTAAACAATATAATTATTTAATGTGTTAACCCATAAGCAGTTGATTCAAACCATAAAATAAACAAATGCCCCTGTAAAATACTGCCATAAACTACAATTGCTAGCAAACAAAGTATTTTAGCTGTTTTGAATTAATTTATTGCTACACATTTTTCTGCTTGATTCAGTAACAGAAGAATGGGACTATAATTTAGTTATTTACTTATATATAATTTTGAAATATCATTACATTTAAACTAGCTGTTACGATTGAAACAACTAGCATTCAAACAAACTGCTTTAGCTTAATTTTACACAGCCAGTTACAAAAATACAGGATCCCTTGGCCCTATATTATATAATCAATAGGTAAATTAATATATATTTCCCCCCCTTCCCAGGAAAAGAGCTCTTTGGTTTGGACACTTTACATAAGGTCCTATGGATCAAACTGCTGGAGGAGATGTTTCTGGGCATGCCCAGTGAATACCCTTGGGGTGATGAGATTATGCTATTTCTGAATGTGTTTAATGGTGCCCTGCTCCTACACCCCGAGGACAGCGCCCTCCTCAGGCAATACAGTGCCACTGCCATCAACACAGCTGTACACTTCAACCACCTCTTCTCCCTCAGTGGCTATCAGTGGATCCTTCCTACTATGCTCCAGGTTATCCGCAAACATATAAGATATTTTTATTCAGTATCACTTAGCAATGTTTTTTTTTTCCTGTTTTTATTATGCTTACTCTGTTTTGTGTTGCTGCTGTTCTTTGCTGAAGACATACGCAGATTATGAGAGTAACCCACTGTTACGTCGAGGGATTGAATTCTGCTGCAGGCAGTTCTATATTCTCCACCGCAAACCTTTCATATTGCAGCTCTTCGCTAGTGTGGCCCCACTGCTGGAGTTCACTGTAAGAACACTGAGCTTTAATGATCAACACTTCATTCATAGATGGTGTTATTACAGTGTTATTACAGCATTATTAAACATTGCATTTTTTTTCTTACAGACTCGCACTAGTACTGGTTTATCAAAAGGAGTGTCTTCACAGTGTCTTTTTGACCTGCTGGTATCTTTGGAGGGAGAGACTGCAGATTCCCTGGATGCTCTGGAGCTGGTGAAGGCTGAGAAACCTCTCCGGTCTCTGGGTAAAATGGCTCACAGAGCTCCTGGAGGATACATAGCTTAGACTGACCCTCATGCTCCATGTCACGTGAATAGACTTTTGCTATTGTTTTGGGTTTCTTTTTCAGATTTTTGCTATGGTAATGAGGACCTGGCATTTTCAATCAGTGAAGCCATAAAGCTCAGTGTCACAGTGGTTGCTTATGCCCCAGAATCCTACCGCAGGTTTGGACCTTGCAGATTTCAATCAAATTCTTTAGGAATTCACAATATGTATTGGTAACATATCAGTTATAAGCAGATGCCTATTAATACTGGATATGTGTTGTCCAATATTAGATATGTGTGCATGCTTTAATCTTTAAAGGGGTCATCAGATGCACTTTTACAAGTTGTTTGAACTGAAATGTGTGTTGGCGGTGTGTGTACACAACCACCCTATAATGATAAAGATCCACCCAGTGTTTTTTTTTTAATCTCGTTAAATAATTTCCCCTTTCTCATATCAAGCCATTCTCAGTCGCCTGTCTGTGTGACGTCACACAGACCCAGGCCCTCCCACGATTGTTGATTGACACTGGTGTTTTACATTAGACCTGAGTGAGCTGTCATCAGTCCGCCATTGTTTCGACACCGGAGCAGGGGGGGGTAGACAAGAATGTCTCCTAAGCGATTGAGATGTTTTGTTGTTGGATGTAATAATGAACATAGCATTCGTCAATTACTCCTGACATCTGATCCACTGAAGACGCAGTGGGTTACCTTTGTTTTTGAAGGGAATGCATCCTCCGATCTACCTAAATGCATTTATGTTCGCGCGAATTATTCGTGAGGTTCTTTTATGAATCTTTGCAAATCGCCTTTCCTAATAACGTGCTAGTTAGCAAGTTCCGCAGCTAAAGTAAACCGTATCATGGGAACGGCTCGTCATCCCACAGAAGAGAGGGGCGGGGTCAGCAGGGCTAATTACCATTTAAAGGAAAACGCCCTAAAACAGCTTGCTGAAAACAGAGCTGATTTTGACAGGATAAAAAGGGTGGTGCTTTACACTACCATTGAGAAATTTTAACCAAAGTATGTTATAGACTTTTCATTAACTTTCCACAACTTGTGGAAAATGGGCATCCAATGACCCCTTTAAAAACACTAATATATATCATAATAATTTTTAAAACACTGTTAAATGCAATTTTTAGCATATCTAAAAATTCAAATGACTGGTTTTAGTTTTTAGCTAATGATTTAGTGATGCCTCAGTCCTCTATAGAGCGATTTAGAAGGCCTTTATTCCTGCTGCTGTTAGGTTTTTTAATGAAGTTGTGTAAATCTTGTATGTTGTTTGTACTGTGTAATGGTGGCAAATGAGTTTCCCTTTACAGGGATTAATGAAGATTTCTAATCTAATCTAATTCAATCCAGTTAAAGGATATCAAACATGTTTGACACTTTGAGTTCCTGTGAGTTTGTTGGGGCACTTTTAAAGTCTGGTAGTGTGGTCCTCAGTCATTTAGTGCATGATGACCAGTTTTTTTCTATAAACATTTACAAAATCGGCAAGTGACTGTTCATATCTGAAAAGCTGTAAAGTGTATTTTAGAGTACAATGGACTCTTTCTTTTTGAAAAGATAAAATTCTATTACCAAGGTAGAAAATCTCTGTTTCTCTTGTCAGTTTGCAAATGCTCATGGTTCTTGAGGCTTTGGTTCCGTGTTACCTGCAGAAGATGAAGGGTAACACACAGACTCTGGAGTCGGCCTCTGCAGCGAGGGATGAGATCGCTGCCATAGCTGCTCTGGCCACTTCTCTGCAGGCTCTGCTCTACAGCGTGGAGGCATTGACACGGTCAGTCCCAGAACACAGCCTTTACTGTAATTACATACTGTCCTAGAGTCCTAGATATTCCCTGTGTCATGTATAATTTATTATTGTGTTATCATTTGATTTTTAATTCATAGACCCATGACTGCACCTCAGATGAGTCGATGTGATCAAGGCCACAAGGGAGCAACTACAGCCAACCACGCCATGTCTGGAGGACCAAACACCAGGTCAGGGCAGATATAATGTGTTCATTTCTATTGTGTCTGTACACAAGGAAACGTTTGTATAAAGAGTACAGTACAGTGTTTACAGTCTAGATAAGTGTTTAAAGACGCTGTTTACAGCTGAAATAGCTGATACTGTATTGAATCAGTTTCTATTTCTGTGACTTGTTGCAGTTTCTTCATTTTTTATTGGGGCATCATAACAAAATAATACAGTTGACATACAGAAACTGTTCCTTTCCCTTCCCAACTGGCCCACCTTTTTTAAAGGTTTTAAAACCCACAATATGACTCACATTCAGAGTTGTCTGTTTCTTTGTGGTAGGAAATTTCAGAGAAAATAAAAGAAGAATCAATTACTATAGCAGCATATGGTACTTTCTTGTTCAGATTATGTTTTTCAGATATTTGATCTTTACATGGCTAGTCATATCTGCATTTATATGGTTATCAATATTATATGGTCATTTTAACTCAGTATTGTATGTCTCGTTCATTTAACCCAACATACTCCTCATCCCAGCTTCCTCCTTCTCCCAGCTGCCATATAAGAAGGTCACTTGGCACTATGCTGACACCTACTGTATATTGTTATAGCAAAGTAGTATAACAGAAAATGTCTGCACTGCCTGAACACATATGGTTTGCATGTTGAAATGATTTGAAAATAATAGTACAATAACAACAAAACAAGCAGTAGTTGTTTGAAAGTGCTCTGGTTTGACTCTCCGCAGGGATAACCTGCACCTGTTGGAGGAGGGTCAGGGTATGCTGAGGGAGGAACTGGACGAGCGTATCACCCGTGAAGAGTTCCGTCGCCCCCGTGAGTCTCTGCTTAACATCTGCACAGAGTTCTACAAGCACTGTGGTCCACGCCTCAAAATCCTGCAGAACGTGGCAGGAGAACCCAGAGTCACTGCTCTAGAGCTGCTGGATATCAAATCCCATATGAGGTAAAACAAAAGCTACCTAAAGTAGTTTGAACATCCAGTAGCATGATGGAGCAACTAAGTCATAGCATACATTTCTAACATGTTTTACAGGTTGGCAGAAATCGCACACTCCCTTCTCAAATTGGCCCCGTATGACACGCTTACCATGGAAAGCCGAGGACTGCGCCGATACATCACAGAAATGTTACCCATAACCGATTGGTCAGCAGAGGCCATTCGTCCCGCCCTCATCCTCATTCTGAAGAGGCTGGACCGCATGTTTAACAAGATTCACAAGATGCCAACACTCAGGTGCGTTCACCCTCAGGCTCTGTGCACCAGGTATGTCCTCACGCTGATCTCTAGTCATCCACCATCTGTGTTTCTGTCTGCACTGGTGGAGCTCTGCTGCTGGCCAGCTGCTGTTTTTGTGCTTTGTTTTCCATTGTCTCGTTATGATTTCAAAATAAAGTTGAGTAAATGGTAGACTAAATGGTGTAAAGCAGCAAGTATGCCTAAGAATATTATATCTTGCTTATGTGTACATATTATAAGCTTGCTTACGTTTGTGAAGTATTGTCTACAATACACTTTTACAATATACTTTTAAATTAATTAGACAGCAATGTCATTTATCAAAAACGTACAACATAAAGTATTCTGCCTAAAGCACTATTTTATGTAGGCATTATTTTTGTGAGGATCAGTGCAAAAAATTTTTTTCGTGTGGCAGAAGGGATTCATTACAAAATCCATAAAGTGACATTTCCAGAAAAAACTTTGTGCTCAAATGTGGTTTTGTGGACATATCAAAGTTTCTTCTGCATGTGGAAAACTATTTTTGTACGTGAATTAAATTCTTATTGTGCATGCAATTGCAATTTGTTTCTGAAAAACCTATATGTGCACAGTAAAACTTTTATGTGTGCATAGGAAAAAATGTTTTTTGTGTTTTTAGCATAAAGGTTTTCTCGTGCATTCACAATTTTTTGTGTGCAGATTTATGTACACAAGCCAATAACTGTAATGTGTGAGCACAAATATTTTCCAACAAACAACAAAATGTTTTTGTTTGTGTATAAATTTTTCATGAGCATATACACTACTATTTCTTTAAGTTGTAATACTACTTAATAATGTTGTTTTTAATGTATTTTTGATCAAATAAATCCAGCCTTGATAAGTGACTTCTTTCAAAATCATCAGTCTAAATCATTTAAAACTTTTGACCTGTAATGCATTAACTTTTTAATGCACAAACAGATATTTTTTTCTGGAAAATTCCACTTTGGGTGCTCTGTAATTCAGTGACTAGTGGCAGAAAACATATTGTATGATACCTTGTTGATATCCAACTTTTAAAAGTGTGTGAGATGAATATCTCTGTGTGTTGTTTTTCAGGCGGCAGGTGGAGTGGGAGGCAGCTAGCAGTCTGATTGAAGGGATTTGTTTGACACTTCATCGGCAGCCAATCATTTCCTTCCTCCCTCACCTGCGATCTCTAATCAACGTTTGTGTCAACCTGGTGAGTTCCAAACACCTGTTGCCGATGAGATCCTTTGTGTGATGTATATTTGTTTACATAAAGATGTATGTGTTTAGGTGATGGGGGTTGTGGGGCCATCTAGTGTGGCAGATGGACTTCCCTTGTTGCATCTGAGTCCATACCTGTCTCCGCCTCTTCCCTTCAGTACAGCAGTTGTGCGTTTGGTTGCTATGCAGATTCAGGTATAATATGTTTCTTTCAATAGATATTTCTAATAGGCATTTCAGTTCATTGATATATTTTTGGGCATATGTTTAATGTCTTCCTCTAATTCTAGGCTTTAAAAGATGACTTCCCACTCAGTCATGTGATCTCCCCCTTCACCAATCAGGAGAGACGAGAGGGGATGCTGCTGAACCTCTTGATTCCATTTGTATTGACTGTGGGCTCAGGGAGTAAAGGTCTGCCTTAGAGAACAAACAGAACCTCAGTCATAATGCAACTGGGTGTAATTTACAATGTTTATTCATGTTTTTCCTTTACAGACAGCCCTCATCTGGAGCAGCCAGAGGTATTTCTACTTCTACAGACAGTCATTAACATCCTGTTACCTCCACGCATTATCAGCACTTCCCGCAGTAAGAACTTTGTTCTGGACGCATCTCCTGCCCACTGCTCCACCCCAGGGGACACTGGGAAAGACCTGCGTAGAGAGGGACTGGCTGAATCCACCAGCCAAGCAGCTTATCTTGGTACTAGAGCCCTGGAGACGGTTGGATGGTGTGACATGAGATTTTTTTTATAGATGTCTGTACATTTTTATAAATTCTTTTCTTTTAATCTGCTCTTTCTAGCTCTGAAGGTGGTCTTAGTCTGCTTTGAGCGACAGTTGGGTAATCAATGGTACAAGCTGAGTCTGCAGGTCAAGGAAATGGCCCTGCGTAAAGTTGGTGGTCTGGCTTTCTGGGATTTTATTGACTTCATAGTGCGCACAAGAATTCCAATCTTCATTCTTTTGCGCCCCTTCATACAATGCAAGGTGGGTAGATTTTGAGGATATGTACTACCTTTTTGAATTCTCTGTTAGTGGTTGACCGATATGGGTTTTTAATAACCAATGTCGATATCTTGAATGGTGGCTGATATAAAGCTGAAATATATCACACATTTATTTTAAGTTAGTAAATAACACATGTACTGCTGCTGCACTAAAATTGCTACTTATTTTATCATTTTAAAGTCACCATGAAATAGAATCTGACAACTGGAAAATTGTCACAATGGAATATTGTAGTGTATAATATTAATTAGCAAACAACAATGATCCAATCAAGTGAGTCTCTTGACCACTATCAGTTCACACCGTGAACTGTCATAATGTTGCTTACAATTAAAACAATTCAGAATATCGTCCACTTTATCAGCGTTGGCAATATATCAGTCGCTCATATGTTTCCATCTATGGTCCTTTTTCTGCCAGCTCTGTATACTTCTGTAAGATTGATATTTATGAAAATGTCTTCATGTGTTTACTTTCAGCTTTTGACCCAACCAGCTGAGTCTCAGGAGGAGATCACAGCCCGTCACCATATTGCAGATCAACTAGAGCGTCGTTTCATCCCGCGGTCCCTCTGCAAGAGCTCTCTGTTTGCTGAGTTCAGTAACGAGCTCAAGATACTGAAAGAGGCAGTGCACAGCGGCTCTGGTGAGAACTGGCTTAATTGGTATATTACCTAGAAAATAAAAACTGGTAAAACTGTCTCAGTAAAACTGGTCACACTTTGTTAGCCCAAAGTCATCTAACTATGGGTTAATGCAGTTGTTCTTAACCTTTCCTGAAGCCCCACAACAAGACACATTTTGCATGTCTCCTTAATGAGTGAAGTGAAGTGACATACTGCCAAGTATGGTGACCCATACTCGGAATTTGTGCTCTGCATTTAACCCATCCAACGTGCACACACACAGCAGCGAACACACACACACCGTGAACACACACCCGGAGCAGTGGGCAGCCAGTTATGCTGGGGGTTCGGTGCCTTGCTCAAGGGCACCTCAGTCGTGGTATTGAGGGTGGAGAGAGCGCTGGACATTCACTCCCCCCACCTACAATCCCTGCCGGCCCAAGACTCGAACCCGCAAACCTTTGGAGTACGAGTCCGACTCTCTAACCATTAGGCCACGACTTCCCCCAATCACACCTGATTCGGATCATCAGCTCATTAGTAGAGACTCCAAGAACTGAAATGGGTGTCAGACAAAGGAGACATGCAAAATGTGCAGTCTACATGTACATGATTCTGTGTCAGGTATTCAGGTTTTGTGATTTAACCTGAGGTTACAACTGTACTTTATCAAAGACTATAGAAATACAAAGACAGTTCACTCCTATACTTATGAATGCGAGAAACTTCAACATACAATATCGCGGAATAGTCCCGCCATCTAAATGAAAGAGCCAGTCGCTGATTGGTAAATCAGTGGCGTCACTGCAGCGGCCATTAGATGCTCCGGTTCCCATAGAAACCTGAGGCTAGAGCAGCCGATGCGCATGCGCAGTCATAAGTTTGTTATAACTATGCATGCACATTGGCTGGTCTAGCCTGAAAAATATGCTTTTTTTAATGCTATTTGAGCAAAAGAAACAACATTTATGGGGCAGTTAATTTCAGATTTTGTTGCTGATTTGAAATTGTGAGTTCAGCAAGCAGTTTTTGAGATTTCAGGATTCCCCCATTCATTTAGATAGGACTTGGTCTCGTATGAGCTGCTCGGAGGCATTGCAAATATGGCCGCCGAGTGAACAGACCTTCATTGAAAGGGACTTTGACTTTTTTTCTCCCTGTTTTTCAGCATATCAAGGAAAGACTTCCATCAGTACTGTTGGCACATCCACCTCTGCATACAGGTTGAGTCTGGCCACCATGTCCCGCTCCAACACCGGTACAGGAACTGTCTGGGAGCAGGAGAGTCAACCCTCACGCCAGCCCTCACAGGACACACTCAGTGTCGATGAGGAGGAGGAGGAAAGTGTGTGATTCATCCTCTTTGGTTTCTCTCAAAACATTTCAATTCTGTCATCATTTACTCACCCTCATGTCATTTCAAATGACATCACTGTCTTTATAAACCTGTTAATTTAATGTTCTGACTTAAAAGAACAGTCTGTTTATAAATATATATGTGACATACATGACTTATACTGTGTGAATACATGAATGGACATACATAAATTTTGTAGCAGATCTAGACAGGTGGAGCTGGAAAAGGTGGAGGGTTTCAGAGCAACTGAGTACACTGCCGGACCAGCTTACAGCGAATACTAAACCAGACTATTTAAATGTTAAACAAGCAATCTTATTGGCCGCAGAATCAGCTTGTGCCATGCAGTAAATTATATTATTGCTAAGAGTGCATGTAAAGGACCTATCAGCCTGCATTATCAAGAGGTTCATGACTGAAATATTGTTTTATTATTATTTTTAACAATGATTTCAAACAGCATGGTAAGTTTAATATAAAATTGATGGGTTTTATTGCTGAGGAATTTTATAGATGCACCTGCTAATGTTATTGTTGAATGATCCATATTAATGCTTACTCTGTCGCTTTCAGATGACTCCATCAGCATCCCCAGTGTGGTAAGTGAGCACGAAGCTTTCCTCCCCAGGCTCATTTCCCAGCGGCGTTTCTCCAGTCACGCCACAGGGTCGGCTGCCACTCAGCCTGAACCAGGCATGAGCACCATGCTGCCCAGTCACAGGTAAACAGACACCCCTCTTCACAACTAAAGCTCATTCAGACCGAAAACTGTCTATAACAACCTTATTTATCCAATCTTACCATATCTTTCCCTTTAAGAGAGGGCTGAGCTACAGCTGGGGGGTTGCATGTCTCTCTTATTATTCCCCTAATCTTGTTTCCTGCCCATCTCTACAGTGAACCCAATGTGCTAGATGAATCCCAGGGGCTTCTGGAGGAGGGTAACCTGTCTAGGTACAGTGTCATGGCCCTGTGTGTGCAGTGTCTCACCGTCTGTGTGCCAGGGCTGGGCCTGCCTTCCCTGTTCATCACATCCAACTCGATTCCTCACTAGGATCTCTCTCTTTCTCTTCTCATCCACTCCAAGTCACTATTTCTTTCTGTCTTTCTTTCTCTCTTGGCTAGGGACAATGATGCCCGTCTACGTTTTATCACTTTGTAGTACTCATGTCATCTTCAGTGAGCCTCATGGTGTCCACTCATGTTTCAGGCTTTTTGCTGTTCAAATTGGAGTTCCTCTTTCGGGGGCCAATCTGTGGGGCTGGGGAGTATGGTCTAGCAGGTGTTAAGTAGACAATTAGACATGAACAAATGTCTTTTTTCTGATCTGACATCAGATGAATCTGACAAATTCTTGTACAAAAATGGCTTAGTTTATACTGGATGTTCACATCCTCTTGCTCATACTGCTATACCAGCTTCTCTATTCCCCTTTGTTTTTTGTGGATGACATTGCAGGTTCTGTCCTGCGATTCATGCTTTCTTGATTCGTCCCTGTCCCTGTGTTTGATTGGTGGAGGGCTATGGACTGATAGGGATTTGTGGATGGGACACATTTCCTTTTAACTCTCCAATTAATCAGGAGGATTTAACAGGGATTGTGTTCAGCTCTTTGGGCAGTTCGAGCTCATCAGCTCTGTTTGTGTGTCTGTACTTTGGTTTTATTCTGCAGGGTTGCCAGCGTGCAGAGTGAACCAGGACAGCAGAATCTTCTTATCCAGCCACCTCTCGGTCGTAAGAGAGGACTTAGGCAGGTGAGCGCTCAGAACACTGTCTTATTTTTTGCATTCAGTATATTATGTCAAGGCATAAAATTGAGGCACTGTGTCTTGTAGCTGCGGCGACCCCTGCTGTCTATACAGAGGGTGCAGGACGAGTCTCGTGGACGGCAGGGAGCCAGACTCTCAACAACCCGCAGGAGCATTCAGCCTAAGAGTAAACCACTCGACAGGGGTGCGTGTTGTTTGTGTAATTACATTCAAAAAGAAAATGAATATGAGTGCCAATTATGTGTATACCACAATCAGAATCAGATATGTATATGTTTATAGCATGGATAATTTAATCTAATCTAATATGTGACCCTGGACCACAAAACCAGTTTTAAGTCACTGAGGTATATTTATAGCAATATCCAAAAATACATTGTATGGCTCAAAATGATAAATTTTTCTTTTATGCCAAAAATCATTAGGATATTAAGTAAAGATCATGTTCCATGAAGATATTTTGTAAATTTCCTACCGTAAATATATTAAAACTTAATTTTGGATTAGTAATATGCATTGCTAAGGACTTCATTTGGACAGATTTCAAGGCGATTTTCTAAATATTTAGATTTTTTTGCACCCTCAGATTCCAGATTTTCAAGTAGTAGTATCTCAGCCAAATACTATCCAATCCTAACAAACCATACATCAATGGAAAGCCTATTTATTCAGCTTTCAGATTATGTATAAACACTTATGACTGGTTTTGTGGCCCAAGGTCACATATAATATAATATAAACATGTGTGTATCATTATAGGTAAGTTATTGATCATGACAAAAAAACAAAAAAAAAAACTTTCATTGCAGTCTTAAAAGCATTTCTATAAATTCCTTTTTGTTTATTGATAAACGTTTTAGTTTTGCTTTGTGGATGTCCACAGTTTTAATGCCAAGTATAATAAATAATGAATATATTAATGTAATATACACATAAATTACATTATAATGAATAATAATATTACTTAAAAATATTTATGATTGCAAAACCATTGTTATATCAAAAATCTGAGATTTTAATAATTATACAGCAGACTGCATATAAAATTACACATCAGTATCCACTCTAAATAATACATATCTTAGTAAAAAAAAATATATAAAAATGAATTAGTTGAATCATTATATTATTTCATGCTATTTTGGAGGGAATAATTTATACAAAGTCATTCCTAAAATAAATAACGTATAATTTTTTATACATTTTCAACATGGCTTTTCTATAAGCAATCTATGAAATATTTTTACATTGCTTAAATCCACTGAATAGTAATTTTGAGACATCAATACTTTGCAATATTTTATCAAAACCAACAAAGTCTTTCCAGCAAAAGGCAGATAGTTTGGAAATAATATTAAAGGTCCTTCTGCCACCAGGAGTAGGCCTTTTTTGGGGTGGGCGGGGGAAGCATTGATCAAATGAATAATGTAGAGGCCATAGAAAGCCATGTTCTGAATTTGTAACGGTTTGATATGGCTTTTTAGGGTTAAGTACATCCACTCAGATGGCCACTATGACAACCAGATAGAGGTTCTTATAATTCAAACTGTAGTGCATAGTGCGAACAAAAAAGAGGTTATGAATTTGATTCCCAGGAAACATGAAGCAATAGTGTATACTAATGAATTTCTAGAGTCTAATGAATCTCTCATCTTTTCCTCAGCTCATGGTGACCAAAAGAGGTCTGTCACTTTCACTGAAACCCAGCAGGAACCGACTGGCAGATCTCCCACTGCCACTCCCAGCCCCGGCTTACCAGAGGTCACAGAGGTCAGGAGGCTGAGCCATGCTCCTTCCGCTGCATCAGAGTCCTCATCACCTAGCATCAAAACTGCCCAGCACAAACCAGCATGGCCACAGGTCTGATTTTACCCACTGTCAGTCCTAAGAGCACATTGTTTGAATGAAAGCTTGCCGAGTTGTTGCTTAAACACATGCTTAAGTTTATATGCAGCTAATGAAAATATGTCGTAAGAGCATTTTGATATCATTCCCACTAAGTAATGAAACAGAAATGTTATTTCTGAATGTTCTCTGAACATTCAAAATGTCAATTTTTTCAACAATTTTTTTTCTTCTATGTAATCATTAAGGGAACATTCAATTTTATAATTTTGCAAACAATATGGGAAGTACTGACATGACAAATATTCCATTAATGTTTTTGTGCTATCAGTTCAAGAACTTTATTAAGACCAAATAACTTTGAGCAAATGTTCTGTTAAGGTTACTGGAAGAACATTTGTTTATAACTTTGAGAGAACTTTCCCAGAACATTATGGAAGTTCTGAGAATGTCCCTTTCTATTTCTATAATGTATGTTTGGGTGCGTTGTGTGAGTGTTGAGTGGAGACATCATGTCTTTAAAATTGAATGTAGCCATTTATACCTCTGAATTTGGCAGCTTGTATAACACTTGCTTCATTTACTCCTCTCAGTATGAGAATAAAGACAGGAAAGATCAGGGGAGTGTAAGAAGCAGTCTTTCTCCAACCCCCTCTGCTGCCTCAAGCTCCACTTCTAGAGCCTGCTCCCCTCTTCCTCCTCCCCTCCCCATCCTGAGTACACCATCCCGACTGGTCCCAACCCAGATCAGAGAAAGTCCAGAGGACGAAGAGACCACTGAGCTTCTGCAAAACACGGACACCTCCCCTAGTGTAGGAGAGGACCGTGGCACGGAGAACCCACTCCTGACCTCGCTGCTTACACCCCACGCTTTCTCTCCGCTCCCCTTGTCCCCTGTTGACCTGGATCTGGACGAGTCTCACGTGTGAGAATGTCCAGCTTCTGGATACTGTGCTAGTTTAACAGGAAGTGGAAAAAGAAATCCTGTAATCAGATTTCTTGCATAACTTTAACTTAATTTTTTTTTTTATAAACTCTTAACAGCGAAGGAGTTAAAGCATATTAAGCTATCATGGGACATCCTTTGCAATTAATAGACATATTTATGAAGCACTGTGCATAATTCTACTCACCAAAGAAGCTAATTAACATGTTAATGTATCATTCAGTCTTTAGTGAGATAAATAACGTCATTTTAAATCAAATTAGATAAGAAGATTCTGTGAAAATTATAACTACTCTATGTAATTATATAGATGTATTCTAAATATTTGTCATCTATTAGAGGATTATATAAAAATACATATTTACAATAAATATTATAAATGCTTTATTTTCAGAAATATAAAGATGCTTGTATAATATTGGTGGCAATTTGTTTTGCCAAATATTTGTTTGCAAAGACAAATTCAAAGCACCGGCCAAATTTCAGCGGGAACAAAATAAGAAAAAAAGTGAAAACTAAATTAAATATTATTAATATTTTAAAACATATATTTAAAAATATATATTTAAATAGAAATATTCTAAGTATCTTCCCAGCTGTTGTCCTGATTATGTTGGTGTTTGTTCTTCTGTTAACCTCAGCATAATTCAACTAATGCTTAAACTGACTCTAAAATACATGATACTGTAACCTTTTTTTCAGAATCTTTACAAATTCTTCTGCATAACATTCGGTGTTAAAATAGTCACTAGAGTATTAACTGAATGTCTCATACCCTTGTATTCAGAATGTAAACGCTCAGCAGGTATTATATGTTTTTCTGTGTGTGCTGCTTTGTGGGTATATTCATTTTTGTCTAATGTGTTGCTGTCTGTTGAATTTGTTCAATAATAAATTATTTAATCCTGTCATGTTGGTTTGGGCTTTTTGGATTATTGTAATTAGCATAATTACCTAATTATTTGTATTTGTTGCATTTGTGAAAGACTAATCTAATACTAACTACTATTTCTATGATTCTAAAGAACTAGACACATGATGGCAATGCAAAAGAGTTTATTTGTAGAAAATAAGCAATTCTTGGAATGTATCAGTAACAGTTTTACTTATTGGCCATTAATGTCTCAAGGATCTTAAAAAGCCTTTCTTCTCTAGCAGCAGCTTCTCTTTCTCTCCTCTCCTCTCTTTCTCTGTAGTCCCTTTCCTGTCTTTCTTCTCTAGCCAGCATCTCCTTCTCCCATCGTTCTTGTCTCACAAACATTTCTCGTTCCCTCCTCTCCTCCCTCTCCAGCGCCTGTCTCTCTCTCCCGTCTTCTCTCTCTGCAGCCATTCGATCTCTTTCGGCCTCCCTCTCCGCAGCCCATCTGTCTCGCTCTTCTTCTCTTGCTGCAGCTCGTCTGTCTCTCTCGTCCTCTCTCTCTGAAGCTTGCCTCTCTCGTTCCTCCTGTCTCCTTTCCATCTCCCGCACAGCTGTCAACCAGTCCTCTTCCTTTCTCGGCTTGATGGGAGGAGCGTCCTGAGCAGATGAGGACACTTGGACAGGCGTGATGAAATGGCTGAGGGGGGTCTCGCTACTCAGTGCTCCATCCATGATTGCATACCACTTCCAGGTTGCAATTGATGTGTCTCCCCCAACCATACTGAGGCTTTTGAGGTCCTGCAGTAAATGATCAAAGACAAAATGGCTATAGGTCAATGAGAGTGTTGTGAATTAAAATAAAAAATGTTGAAAACCTAGTTTAACCTAAATTTTCTACCAAGTTCTTAGAAATGTACTCTTTATATTCATGTTTGTTTCATATGGTTTTAAAAAACTCGATACTTTAAGATAATACTGATGCCAAATATTTATTTGAAGAAAGAAAAATTTTACAGCACCTGCCAATGTTCAGCAGAAAAAAATAGGTAAAAGTAATTAAACATTATAAATACTATAAATAAAAATTAGACTAATTTTAAGCATCTTCCTGACTGTTTTCCATGATTATGTTGGTGTTGATTCTTGTTAACCGAAGCGTAATTCAACTTTTATATCATTTTCAATTTATCAATCATGTATCAACATTTTCCTTACATCTTAATTATAAAATCAAGACAGTCACATCTCTATATATAAAAAACAGTAAAGTTTTACAAATAGTTTACATATTTTATAATTACATTTATTTATTTGATTAATTTAAGTCTGCATGTAGGCGACTTAATGCCTCTAAAATAACATAAAAAATATTTTTTTTATTCTCAAATCAATAACACAAATGTATGTTTGAATAAATTAATAGATCCTGACAAAAAGTCCTATAATTTATGTTTGACATACGTAATCTTTAAGCAAAGTAATTCATTAGTATTTATACTGTATTGGATGGATTTCCACAGACATGTGACTTGCAAACATGCAAAATAAATGCATGGCATCACCTTATACTTCTGTTTTAGATTCTCCCACTTCTTTCGAACCCATGCAGGAGTCACTTTCCCCACCAGCTGTTTCTCTTTCACATACAGCCTGTAGATTGACAGATCAACAGCATCAAATAAACATGTGTACATGACAAGGTATAATAACAGCACTCAGTAAAGTCAAGACTGGATTTACTCACTCAAAGGCTTTGATGGCTGCATTTCTCCTGCCTGTAAACAGACTGGTGTTACTGACTCTCCATACAATCAGATCTGCCGTGTTGGCATCAGTCCCTAAATGCACAGAGACGACTGGTAAACATATTTGCCTTTGGCCAGCACTTGAAAATGGAATCAATCACATAACGTTACACTGACAAATTCGCGATATTGTTGTATCAGCATGCCGTTACTGTTGCAGAACTACGTTTTGGGAAGTGAGGAAGGTTAAAAAAACAAAAAACAGGCTAAACCGATAAATTTGTCTGTAAAACGTGTTACTTGCATTTAAAGACTCCATCCTCCGAGCCCATTTTATTTTTTTGTTTTGTTTTGCACTGTGTTTTCTTCTCTTGCTGGGTGAGAATGAATTACAGCGCACTGCCGCCCCCTATCGCAAACTACAACACGTTTGTTGTTTTCCGTTTAAAGTGAATCACAAATTCTCCCATGGGTAGGATTCGAAAATGATTTTAATTCTTTATGCTTTTAATTTGACAGTTGGTAGTCTAATGATTTAGCCGAGGATTCTGTCCAGCAGGGGCGCTGTAGGAACCGCGGCTGTCGGAAATGACGTGAGCAGCAGGAACAACTAGCAGGGCTTGAAAGAAAGTGTGTAGTCACCGTGTGTAACCAGCTTTATTTTCAGCATAACATAATCAAATCTTATAAATAGTTCTCGTATCGGTGCCTGCTTTTTACAGTTGCCATCATGGTAAGTGAACACGTTTGAAGAATTAAGTGTGTTTGTTGAATGTAATCGTCTATATTAGCACTGTAGCAGATTTGCCATCTCATCTTTCCAGGCGAAAGTATTTATAAAGTTATTTGTCCTAACCTGCAGCTTATATTGCTTTTTAATATGAATTGATTAAATGCATTCCACATGCATAATAAGCTTTAGTTATATGGAGTGTGTACTATTGAGCTGGATTATTTGATTCGATCATATTTAAAACGAAACTAACAGTGTTGCATTTGAATGCCTGGGCTAAATATGGATGGTGATCAGTCATGTGTATTTGTATTTTATATCATCATTTTTATAATTGCATCTATATTAAATGGGGAACTCTGTGTTATCATTTATACGCATTTCAGATGTGGAAATTAAACCATCCCTATTTAGTGTATCTTGTTTGAAATTGTATTTTATTGCCTTGCTCTATCGCATGTTTCTTAACCTGTTCTTTAAGTGGTCTTTGTGATATAATGATAAACAATTTAGTTTTTTTTAAGCCTGTATAATAACTGTTTAAAATATGTATTTGATGTCTACACAGACTGTATAGAAAAGTGCAGTTGTTTAATCTTAAATAAGTTTTGTTGTCTTATCTTCTTCCCATAGTCTATTATGTCATATAATGGAGGTGCCGTCATGGCAATGCGTGGAAAGGAATGTGTGGCGATAGCATCAGACCGGAGGTTTGGCATCCAGGCACAGATGGTTACCACCGACTTCCAGAAAATCTTCCCTATGGGAGAGAGACTCTACATCGGGCTGGCTGGCCTTGCCACAGATGTACAGACAGTGTAAGAATACAGTGTCAGATGCATTATAATATTTGAAATTAAACATAACGCTTGTCATTTTTTCTTTTTAAATACCTTGTGGTTTTTACCTTTCTCTCTCGTTTTAGATCTCAAAGGCTGAAGTTCCGCTTGAACTTGTATGAGCTGAAGGAAGGTCGTCAGATCAAGCCGAAGACCTTCATGAGCATGGTGTCCAACCTTCTGTATGAGAGGAGGTAAGAAATGCATGTCTGTACATGCCAGTTACTGTTAATTGACAAAGAGAAAACCAATTACTGAAAATGGAAGGGAATCAATGGAACACCAAATGCATTCAATCAGTGGTAATTTACGCAACCCAGGCAACGATTAGTTCTGTGAAACATAAGCCGCTTTTCCACCAAAATTACCTGGAACAATATGTCCCAGGAACTTTTTTCCCCCAGACCTGCTGCTGTCTGCGTTTCCATCGCGGTCTAAACTACCGAGAAGATTAGGCAAATAGTCTGGTGACTTAACGTTAGGTCTGCGCGCGTTTCTCAATACCAAGTACGCAAATTTCGGCCTTGCATCCTCGCTAGTTCGGACTTCACGAGTTAGACTCGGCAGTGTGAACTCCCGCGGACAGAACGACACAAGTCCGGTAATTCTGCAAAGAACAGCGTACTTGATAACATCAGTCAGCTTGCCTTGGCTGCTGCAATCTTCCTCACTGTATTTACAGACGAAATATATCAAACACCACTGCCTCTTTTCGTTTTCATTTAAACATATTAATAGCCGCAGAAATGTAGTTCAGGGGACGTACATACATTACAATGAAATGAAATATTATATCAAACATTGCCTGTTTTCATTTATTTTAACATATTAAAAGAACAATAGAATAAAGGCCAAAGATTACCCAAAACGAATTATATCTTATGTTTAACCACTACAGAGACATCAGGGCCAGCGGCAAATGTCAGAAGGACTAGCCGAGGTTATGCTCCTCTCAGTGGGATACATGAGCACTGAGCGCCCGGTGATCGCATGGAACTCACGGCTCCGAAATCGGTGAAGCACATTTTCTAATAGGCGCCGTTTTTATAAATAAACCGCAGATTTGAGTTTTGAACAACTACATTCTTGCCTGAAATACACACGTCCAGTGTAGGCAGGCTTTAGCTGTTGCAGCACGTCTGGTGTGGACACGGTGTTACTCATCTATCAAGAAGAACCAAAGCAACCTCGGCATCCAATCGCAGGCCTTCCGCTCCTTGAGTTCTCTCCAGCGCTGGAAAGCTGATCTGATATTTACACGGGTCCTGCTTCTTTCCTTATCGTTCCGCAGACGTTTTCCTCTTTTGTTTTTTATCCGCCATCTCTATCTTTCTGTCACTCGGCTCGGCTGTTCACTGAACGCTCTCTCCTCTACATCATGAGTAGACACGCCCCTTACTGCTGATTGGCTACAAGTTTGTTTTGGTACTCGGCCCCGAGTCGGTTTTCTAAAGCGTTTTTGAAAAATCGTTTACCCTGCCTTTAAGTGTAATAGTGCTACAGTGCCCACTCTGTATTTTTCCATAGGGATTTTAAAGTCATTAAAAAATGTTAAATTATGTATTTTTAAAAAAAGAGTGTGACGTCATATTACGACCAGTGTGGTGTCTGTTGCAGTTTTGTGTGCTTAAAGTCTATGTGTGACCACGACATAATACGGGTATAACCGGTTTAAAATGCAGATATCGTACTGGCAAGTCTTGTAGACCTGCTAAAAAGCATAGAACATTGTCAAAGTCAGCTAATCAGATGTTGTCAGTCATCCAACCCATCCCTAGAAGAGTTTTTCAATACTGTTTCTGAGGCACACCAACTATACACACATGGAATAGCCCTTATATAACCCATTTATATTAGACCTTGATGTCTCTACTAAGGAGCTGATGGGTTGAATCAGGTATGTTAGGTTAGGAAGAGTTAGGAAAATGTGTACTGTTAACGTGCTTCCAGGAACAGGGTTGTGAGACACTGCCCTAATATGTAATGTTTAGCACTGTTGTCTTTCTCCGCAGCATTGCTAAACAGAATATGCCCATGTGTACTATGTACAGAATTGCAATCTGTCATGTCCCTGTCTAAGGTTTGGGCCATACTACATCGAGCCTGTGATTGCTGGTCTGGACCCAAAGACTTCTGAACCCTTCATCTGTTCCCTTGACCTTATTGGATGCCCAATGGTGACAGAAGACTTTGTTGTTAGTGGAACTTGCTCAGAGCAGATGTACGGCATGTGCGAGTCACTATGGGAACCTGACATGGTAGGTGGAGGGAAACAAGACCACGTAACTGTATTGGGCATGAAGGCTGATTTATGATCTAGGTCTGGTAATCTCATAAACTTTTGCTGTTGATTGTTTTCTCTAGAAACCAGATGATTTATTTGAGACCATCTCACAGGCCATGCTGAACGCTGTTGACCGAGATGCAGTGTCTGGAATGGGAGTCGTTGTTCATGTCATGTAAGTACAACATCAAATGTCATCAACTTTAGTGATAGCATGACGATCATTAACTTTTAATGAACTGATTTTAATCTGCACAAAACATTAAGATTTTTATTTTTTTTTACAGTGAGAAGGATAAGATAACCACACGTACCCTGAAGGCCAGGATGGACTAGAATAAAATGCTATGTTTCCTCTCCTACAACCCCAATTTTTTGTACTCCAATAGAATTTGCTTTGTTCCATTTGTCATCATCAAGATTAAATTGTTCAATAAACGTTTCTAATATTTACTCATTTGCTAGTTATGGGGTCAGAGATGTTTTAAAAGATACTTTTTGTGATTAATTTCTTGACAGCATGAAACAAATCTATTTTCTAAATGATTATTACAGATCTTATTGAACAATTGATTTGTGCATGTTTAATAAAAACCAAACAAAAAACTTAACATTTAAACAATTTCATAAGTGGACTTGGACTAGTTCAACCATAAATAAAAATTGTCATCCTTTACTCACCCTCAAATTGTTGGTAACCAAACCGTTGATGATAGCCACTGATACTATGGAAGTCAATGGCTACCAGCAACCATTGTGCTGGAGTGGGTATGCATGAACGGATGGTTCTTGCTCAAAACCCCTCCAATGTGGCTGAACTAAAGCATTTCTACAAAGATGAGTGGGCATAATGAAAAACTTATCTCCAATTATTGGAAGCATTTGGTTGCAGTTCTTACTGATAAAGGTGACACAAGCACATTAGGGGAAAATTTAGTTTTTTACTTGGGTAGTTGCCATGTTTTAGTTTGAAGATCTAAAACTAGTATGAATTACATAACACGAGATATCAGGATGGGGACAAATACAAGAACTTAGAACATTAAAGAGAGCTTTCTACTGAACACCAGAAGAAAACTCTCCAGAGTACCTGATCACTGGATATTTACACATTGAGAAATGTACTGGACATGCAACAGTTTAATGGAAGACGACTTCCTTTTCAAGACTCATATATAATTCAACAACATATAGCATTCCTATTTTGATATATAGAACATTTAAAGCCAGGTCCATATATATTTGGACACTGACACAATTTTCATAATTTCAGCTCTGCCACCAGAATATAATTAAAATGAAACAATCAAGATGAAATTGAAGAGCAGGCTTTAAGCTTTCATTCAAGGGGTTGAACAAAAAAGTGCCTCCCATAATTTAAAACGCAGTAGGCTTGCTACCAAAAAGGTGGATAAAATCAGGGGTATGAAACACCATTCCTGGAGGGACAGCCCTGAACCACTTGTTAGATCAGGGTTGGTCTTTATGACTGAAGTCTGACACCCCAGTGTGACAGCTCAGATCATAATAAAGTCCACTTACATTGTGTATGGTCCCAAGGGTTTTATGAAAGGCTCATTGTAGCTAAACAATTTCTTTGAAATAAAGGCTGGTGTCATAAACAATAAAGTGGTCTAATAATACTACTTTACTACTTAAAACAAGACTGTACATTAGTGGGGTTTTACTAAAAATGAATACACAAGTTAGCTGCCTTAAACATATAGTTATTGCAAAATTACTAATGTGTGGCTTTAAGTGTCTTATTGGTCTTAAAAGACTGCAGAAAACATAAAATAAGAGACCAAATGTTCAAAATATACATTTATTAATAACAAGAATCAGAATGGACGATTCTTCCACCAAGTGATATATTGTTTACGGTTGCTAATTATGCAGCCTGGTGCTTTAACGTGTTTACAGTTATGCATTTTTAAGCACTGAACAACAGCTCTTAACATCAAATCATAATTTAGAGTAAGAACTAATCTTTATACATTTACATGTATTCGTGATTGGCATGTTGTATGAACATTTCTAGAAACACTAGTCTAAAAAGTAACAAATTTATTTTAGTTTGCATGTTTACTAAGAAATAAATGTTTACCAATGCTTTTTGCTGGCACATGCTTTTGTATGGAATAACATTGTAATATTTTGGAAAAAAAAAATTAAAAAGGCAGAGAACATACAGTATATCCTATTAACTATACAAACAAATAAAATAAACTATTTACAATAAACATCAGCAGCGTTACCCCATGAATTATTCCAAAGCAGTGGTGATTTTGCTGTTGTAACGTAAAAGGAGTACACGCTCAAAATGTTCATCTGAGAGGTGATGTCCTTTTGGGGTCACAATGTTGCTCCCATTGCTGAAGAGCTGTTGCACTGGGGCACTTGAGGGTAGAGTTGTATTGAACTTGATGAACACTTTTTTCACACCTGGAAATTCATTTAGGCATTTCAGATCTTTGTTTGTGCCCTGAAGATATAGCCACACCTCTTCCGCTGCTTCCCTCTTTCCATTTTTGTTGCCAGAACTTCCAGGTCCATACGAGAAGAATTCATCCTCATGAACAGAGCCTCCATTGGTCTCAGTTTCTTCAGTCCCTTGGTCGACCTGTAAAACTTCAGTGATCAACTGTGCTCGAAGACTCTCCCTCTCATCTTCTGGTAACCACCAGAGTCTAAACTGTGGCATGGTGGCTGTGGCCAATCTGGCATCAGAACTTTCAAATACCTGCTTGAAGCGAGAGTCAATTGCCTTGACGGTGCTGTCAATGACCTTGGAGAAAAGGCGGGTGTTTGCTGCCTTCTCCTCGAGCTTCCTTTTAAGGGTCAACAACGTTGGTATCACAATGCCAAGGAAGCACTTTTCTTCTCCGTGCAGAAGGTCAAGCGCAAAAGCCACAGGTTTGAAGACGTCAGTATATTCTGTGAGATAAGCAGTTTCATCAGGTGTAAAATGTGGAACACCCAAGACTTCGGACAGTTCGTTGAGCTGCAAATCAGTAAGTGACATAAGCTTGTTAATGGCGTAGTATTCTGAGCTCCACTGATTCAAACAAGGAACTGTAAAATTCATTTTTGCAATGGATTCAATTGCATCAGCAGCTTCAGTGGATAATTGGGCCTTGTGCCATATTGCTGCACATTTTTCAGTTGCACTGCTGTGCAGTTTACCTGCCTGTCCCTTTGAGACGGCATCCGCTAGATCTTTCGAGGCAATCAAGTTCAGGGTTTGAGAAGCACACCGTTGGTGGGGTGGTAAGAAGTAACTCAGAAAGAAGTCTCCACCCATTTCTCCATCACAAAGAATACTGCCCAAATCCTCAAAACGACTTTGCTCAACTTCTTGGTCATCCTCAGAAGAGAATTCTTTGAAGGCTTTCACGAAATTGTTACCGTTGTCAGTGACGGTGGCCTGAACTTTGCTCTCGATGTTATAGGAAGAATGAATTTCTTGAATTTTAGCGATGATGGTTTCACAAGTGTAGCTGATGGGGATTCTTGTGCAGGCAAGAGCAGCAGACTTCCTTTCGAGATTGTCCTCAAGCCAGTGACAAGTCATTCCAAAATAACTTCTGTCCTGCACTGACCATACATCAGCAGTTGTACATAATGTCTGCACTTTGTCAAGTTTCGCTTTTAGCTCCCCTTTCATGTTATTGAAAGCTACTTCAAGCCTGGTGATAAAAGCATTTCGACACATGACTTTTTTGCCCCTGCTTAAAGCTTCAATCAACTTCCTGAAGCCAGGTTGCTCTAGAATTGAAATGGGTTGCACATCCTCCACAATAAAATTAAAAACCAGGCTATTTAGCCTTGATTGTGATGTTTGATGATAAATGGTGGTGGGATCCATCTTAGCTTCTTTCGCTTCAGATGATGATTCTGCCGTTTGATTTTCCAGGACGCTTGGTCCATAACTACTTGGCCCGTAATTGCTTGGTCCATCACTGCTTGGTGCATCAACGCTTGGTGCATCCCTTATTCTTCTCCTACACACCACAGAATGCTTTCTCTGTAGGACAAAGAAAATGAGTCAAAACAAGACGCTTATTTTCTGTGCTTAAATGTGGTGAAACCAAGGCACATTAAATGCTAAAACACTTTTAGACGTTAAATAATAAGTATGTGTTGCCCTAAAAAATTTTGATATTTATTAGAGACCAATTCATTCATTAAGAATATTTTCCAGGTTTGAAATCAATGAATGATTGACTTATAAAGGATACGAGTCACTCTTGAAACTGCTTTTGTACAAACAATGAAAGTTAATGGATTGATATTGATATTCCCATTGATATTCATTGTATGGTCAAAAAATTCTCAAAGTGCCTTACAGGTTCTGAACAACCTGACTATCAGTAAATGATCATTTTTATTTTTGTGTGAACTATCCCTTTAACGTGTTGGATACAGTGGGACAGTGGCTTTGAGGCAAATTGAACTAGGAGTGTAACGGTATGAAAATCACGGTACAATGAAAACGGTATAATCATTTGTTACATTTGGTGCTTATTTATTGCCGTTTTTTTCTCACAGTAATTTTTGGGTTGTTTTTTCTGCATTAAACATTCGGCCTGCAGATGTAAACGTCAGAAAGCACAAAAAAATTATGAAAAGCGATCCATAGTTTATTACCTTTTATTTATTAGCAATTCACAGTATTTTCACTTACATTCATCTTTGCAAATTCCTTGGGGTGATGGTCACGGAGATGGTGCGCCATGTTTGAAGTGTTGCCTGTCCGAGCCGACACTTTTTTCCGACACAATCTACAAACTGGATAACCATCAACATTGATGGTGCCTCCTGGGTCTTTTAAATACCCAAAATACTCCCATACAGCGGATTTCAGCCGCTTTGGTGGGAGAAAAAGAGGCTCAGGCTCCGACATTTCGGTGTTCTGGCGTTTGCGCATCTGGCAAGGTGAGTGACACTTAAATGAAAGAGGAGAAAGGCGCAATTTAGACATTTTTTTTATGACTATCTCTTAATTAAACGTAGATTAAATGGAAAAATTATTTCTTTACTTTGGTTTTATTAAAAATACAAATCCTAACTTATACTATTATTTAAAGCCGTGTACCGTAAAATCATCATACCATTACATTGCTAGTTGGAACAGATAAAGTTCTTTGATGAATTATAATTATTCGTATGAACAAACCAAGTCGTATAGAAGTTCAGCTGTTTCTGAAATTGTCCCATTCCCTTATATAGTGCATTACGTAACCTACTCTACATAAACCCATAGTGTAGACTATAAAGCACATTCATTTAATCCTTGTAGTGCTGGGTGATATACCTGTTCAAACGGTAAACTGGTTTGAAATGAATTTTTTTAAAAACAGTATACAAGTGGCTAAGCAACGTAGACAGCATCATGAATTGAGAGGGGATCCCTGTTAACTGCATACACTTTTGATTAATGGTTAGAGAGCTATTAGAACTATTAATAACATACAACTAATTCTAATAACCAAGCAAATAATCCAGCACACAACAATTTATGAAACTTAAATAATTTGTAACAATTGTCATTCTGATTAATATTAAGGCCCAGTCAGGGAAAACAATATAATAAACCGTGAAACGGCCAGAATCCTTAAAAAAAAAAAAAAAAAAGTGTGATGCATATTTTTGGTCAAACCACCCACCACTATATCCTACAATCCTCAAAAACTACAAATTACCCATAATGCATGATTATGCCATTTTTATTTGAGCATTAAAGCAAATGCAAGCCTTGTGAATGTGCAAAAAGACTGTTAAGGGGAGTATAACAGCACAGTACCAAGTTTATTATTTTTACACAATTAATTAATTTTTAATCAAATTAATTATATTTTATGCTGATTAATATAGCTAATTACATATCAGTAAAAAACATTAAAAAAACAACCAGTAGCCCAAATAACAATTGTTGCTGATATAACCACTGAACTGGCATCACAAAAAGTGGCTTTAAAAGTCAATATTGTATGTTTTAATTATAATAAGCATACAGTTCATAGCCATTAATTTTGAGCAATTTAGTTTGTCGGTCTTTCAGAGGTAGATTTAGGACCTCATCGCATCTCGCTGTTTTAGAATGTGTTTGCGTCCCACTGTACTTCTTTTTTCTGTGAATAAAACTAAACTTTTCTGTCTGACATAACATTTTATAAAATGATTTCACTTTGCATTCAAAAACAATTCAAAATGCTTAAACATGAAACTTCTCTCTCAAGTTTATGCTTGCTAGGTTACTGCTTTTTTAAATACTTCATGCCAATTTGAAGTTGTACTTTTTTTTAAACTTTCACTAAAGCATGTTTTTGACTTTGAGTCAAATTTTCACTTAGTATCCATACTTTCACTTAAGTATTTCGGAGCCCTCTCCAGCGCACGTTATTTACATCATCGTCTGAATTCGCTCTGCAATTTCCATACACTCCTTTCTCGTGTAGTAGACTATACGATATCCACAAAATAGGGAATGGGGGTGATTTCGAAGACAACATTTTTCATATAACAAAGTTACACACTTTGCTAAGCCCGCCTTAACGTAGACTAATGGACCAATCCACCATGGCAACTGCAGCCGTCCGCCATTTTCTCAGGCGAGCATTTGCTTCTCTTTTTAATGTAAATCAACAGAGGATATGCATGTTTCGATAGTTTTAGACTTTTTTACAAACATACAGTACGATTTTGTAGTCGAATCACTTATAATAGTGACACAAGCGCCATTTTTTTCCTTCTGCAAAGCACAATAAACAAACCATGAGACGTGCATACGTAATAATAGTAATGCCAAGTATTACATTAATAACAACATTTTCCCCTGACAAATTAATGTTACTAACGTTTTTTTATCTAAATCAATATAATGTCGACAATTTAATTAAAGAGTTTGCGGAACAAGCGTTATAAAACAACGGAACGGTCCTGCTCACCTAACGTTACACCAATCGATTACAGATGAAGCCTTTTCATTATATGATTGGAAATTATATTAAACGTTAATACCAGACCTAATTTAACACTCTAACTTATTACTGTTCATTAAAAAAAAAAAAGTTTACTATAAACTCAAAACCACTCCCACTTTGTTTGATCGTCTGTCTCACGTCTCGCTTAAAACTTCGCCTGACAAACAAAAAAAGTGAAAATCAGTGCCTAAATGTGTTTATAATCCACTAAATGTGATCATATATTATTTTCTTGGATTCACATTTAGTAGTGTAACAAACGCTTTTATCTGGAATCTACCAAAAATAGTTAAATTTTGCATAGTTGTGCACACACACAACTCAAATACACAATAAAAAAGCAACCGATGGGTGTTAAATTGAAAAATACGTGCAAATGTAACTTGCCTCCAAATGCTTCTTTAGATTAGACGTCGAGTCCCTTGCAGTGGATAAGATGTTGATCTTTGGGAGGCAGAGGTTGCACTGAACATTAATGTTTCTCCCTCTTGTGTCCCTGAATGTGAAGTGGTGTTTGTGCATCCAGTGGTCAAAGGCTGAACGAGACCTCTCCATCTTCACACGAGGCTCCGGCGTGGACAGCTCTTATAAAACGTAAGAACAAAAACAGTAAATTACACTTGCTGATTCATGTGTAATCGTGAAATAAAAAAAATAAATGTACCATATTCTATTTGCAGACTCTTTATTTTTGTAATCTAATTACGTAATCCAAATAACGTATCCGTTACTATCGAACAACAGAGGCGCATTTCCTATGGAACAATTTCTTCTCTTTTGTTTTTGCTGTTTCCGTCGCGGGGCAAACTGAAATAGCTCATTACTGCCACCTTCTGCTAGCATGGAGCAAAAACACTGTACCGCAAAGACTCGTATGTTCACCTCCTTCTCCATGCACACGGATCCCTCACACTTCACTTAGAAAATTACACTTATGTTACGTCTCATATAGAAGTTGCACCCGAGGTTAAAAGTTTGAGGATGTCTAATTTCAGAAAAGTATCCATCATCAAACTGACTGTTACTCCTCTTGAGGCGTAGGCTAAATTACTGTCATTTCTTAAGAATGTAATGGTACTTTTCTGATATCAGGCTTAAAGGGATATTTCATAAAAAAATGAAAATAAAGAAAATTTATTCACTCTCAAGTTGTTCCAGTGAGTTTCTTTCTTCTGTTAAACACCCCCCCCACAAAATATATTCTGATTCTGAATAATATTTGCAACCAAACAGTTACCAAAAAAAAAAAAACAATGGAAGTAAACCATTACCTGTTTGGTTATCTTCAAGATATCTTCTTTTGTGTTCAGAATAACAACTTAAATGATGACAGAATTTTTTATTTTGGGGTGAACTATTCCTTTAAAGATGTATGCATCCAACAAATGTGACTCTCGGAGGGCACAGCCTTTAAAGACAACACACTATAATATTATGCTTTAATATGCTAAGTTTACATGTGTTTCTTTCAATAGGCAATTTTGGCCTTGTTGGTTTTAAGAAAAAAACAGTAATGTCAATACACACACACACACACACACACACACGTTTGTTTTTGTGAAAAGTGGGGACATCCCATAGGCGTAATGGTTTTTATACTGTACAAATTGTATGTGCTATTGCCCTACACCTAAACTTAGCCCTCACAGGAGACTGTGCATTTCTACTTTCCCCCCAAAAAACTCACTCTGTATGATTTATAAGGGTTTTGAAAAGTGGGGACATGGGTCAATGTCCTGAAAAGTCACCTTCACCTTGTAATACCTGTGTCATTATACAAATGTATGTCCTCATTTGTCACAAAAACGCACGCGCGCACACACACACACACAGTTAACAATGTACATTCCAGGAACTGCGGCAATAGATTGTGGTACTATTGCTCAACTCCTCTAATAGCTTTTGTCTTTCACTATTCCTGTAATACAGTGGACATTTCAGAATGTTCCACTGATTCACTGACTCAAGATTCAAGATTTTTATTTGTCACATACACAATTATACAGAGTATAACCAGCAGTGAAATGTAGGTCAGGTCCGCTCCAAGGACAGTGCAATTATATAAAATACAAATATTAAGAAAAAGAAAAGTAGAAAAAAAAAAGAAAAGAATAAAATAAAATAAAATATAAAAAATATAAATATAAATGTGTATGTTGTTGACCTAAATAGTAATAAAGAGGAATGTGCAAAAAAATGTACAAAAAAGTTGTACAGGGTATTTAAAAAGCAGCAATATGAGGTAGAGAAAAATTCTGAATAGCTTATTGATATGGTGATATTTACATGGATTCAAGTGATGTTATGACACAGAGTTAGAGTTTAGGAGCCTGATGGCCTGGGGGAAGAAGCTCCTCCTAAGTCTCTCAGTTTTTGCCATCAGGCTACGGAAGCGCTTACCAGATGGAAGCAAAGTGAATAGTCGGTTACCAGGGTGATTTGACTCCACAGCACTCACAAAGCCAATATCCAACCATTCATATTTGATATTAATTATATCTTTCAGCAGATAGGAGAAAAAACTTTCTGCAAAGCTAGAATAAACATATATACTTAATGTAATGAAGGTAATGTATTGGTCACCCACTGGCAAAAACATAAATCAGTGCCTATGCAGTCAGGAACAGATACTCTAACCCAGGGCTTTCCCACTTTTCTCCTGTTCATATATGCCCCACACGCTGTATGGAATTGTAGCATTTTGGCAATGCACTTCTGTTTGCCAGATCTGGTCCACAAGCAGGTCATTGCACAGCCTAGACTGAAGCAAATAAACCATCACTGTTTTTGGCCAGAATATAGTAAAATATAGCCTTAAACCAAATCAGGTATGGCATATGTAGGCTACTGTGTCTGCTTGTGTGCGTGCATGCTGGGCCATTAAAACTTTGGTGATCAAATCATTGTAAGTGATTTCTGCATCAACCATATTCAACATACAGGAATAAACAAATGTAGGAGGATGATTACACAACTCCAAAAACAGTGTTGCCACCTTCACTTGTTACAAACCAATTTTTGGTACATGTACAGACATTCTTACTGAGAATTAACCAAGGTTTAACACACTCCCTCAGCCTCATTTTCATTGACTAAGGTCTATTTCTCACACTCTTAATTCTTTTGATATTTTTTGTACCTTATATTCAATGTTATCGCCTAGCCCTATCATCTGGAAACAATGATTTGACAATAATGCCATAAAATATTTCAGGAATCATGATGACAAACAGTAAAATACTTCCTTGAGGTGTCCATCCCTGCACATTGTTGCACCATGCTTTGACTGAGGGGGCGTGTCAACGGAAAGCGCTCTCATTGGCTTGCTACCTGACGTCACTCTCCCGCGCCGCTTGTCCCTTTGACTCGTGTTTAAACCGGTGAGAGAGGTGCTGTTGCAAAATGTTCGTGCATTGTTCGTAGCAAGAAGGTCAATAGGCGCAAGCGAGTATGTCTGAATCATGGCATTACCCTACCATTTTACTATGCATTTATGGATTTTTCTCCAGCCACAGACCACTGGAGCCTTTTCTAACCCCGTTTTTGATGGGACCTGATAAAAACCTGACGGAGACGGAGGTAAATGTGCTTGAAGGGTGATGTAAGCATACAGTGAAGTGATGCCAGTAACTTCGACACCTAAAGCGCTTTAACAGAAAGCGGAATATTGGTTCAGAATAAAATAATGAAATAATATAAAATAAAATGTAATCACTTTTTTTTGCTACATAGCCTATATATTCTGTTACTTACTGAGTACGCTTTCAAAGAATCTACACGTGTAGAAAAAGATGTAAAAAATATATTGTGAAGAATATATTATTTGTAAGTCGCTTTGGATATAAGCGTCTGCTAAATGACTAAAAGTAAAACAGCCCGGCTCACACTGTGCGATTTTGGCCACGATTTGGTCGTCTGAGACAAATTTGGAAAATCCTAAAAGATTCCTATAATCCTAGGCTAAAATCGGTTGTCTAGATCGCTGGTTTGACATGTTCGGTGACAGCCGATTAATGGCAGTTGCGATCAATTTTTTCCTCCGATTAAATTCTGGCAGTGTCAGAAGATTTCAGACACTTTCCTGCAGTGTGACATCTCCTACGACGACCGTCAAACCAAGAACCAATAGGAGCACTGAACTTGATGACGCAATTAGCGCGACAACTTCAAACCATTCATTATTTGTAAAAAACAATATATGTACAAAGTAAAGTTTACTTAAAGTTTATTTATTAAGGGGCAGGATGTTTAAACTCGAATAACAAAATTACCTCAAGTTCGCTCTGTAGAACTGGAAGTCCATAAAGTCCTCTTTTGCCCAGCCATGACTTGCTCCACACACGTCGTCTTTTTCGTTTTTTTTTAACGTCAAGGCATGTAATTAAGAAAACTAACGCTACACGTTGCTGTTGTTTGCTAGCTACCATTATAGCGAGAGAACGCGGGTCACGTATTGATGACGTAAAACTCCGGACAAGTCTTCTTGAGTACGTCCGTTTTTATCGCGTCTTGACTATGGTACAGTCTGACATTAAGACAACTGAGATCCTACAGTCTGACATGGGGATCATGTTCGTACAGTGTGACAAGCAGCAATCGCAAAAGACTATTAAAAATCGCACAGTGTGAGCCCGGCTTTAGTAAAAGAATATATACTTGGGTGTAAGAGTGCACCCCCCCACAAAAGATGGGAATCTGCCAACTATTTTGTCTAATCTTTACATTAATTACTGAATCTGTGTCACAAGATTTTTTAGGCTTCCGAGAGTGTTTGTGTGGTTAGTAACTGTTTTTTAAAGAATTGTTAATTGTAGGTTGTCAGCTTGCATAGTTTTGCATAAAACCAATTGTCAAGGTAGCACAACTGTTCTTGTATATCATAATGAAGAAAAAATAAAAATGCAATTCTTGGTAAGAACCAGTAGTTTCTCAGAATTTGTCATATCTATGTTGTGGGTGCCATCAATATGATTTATAAAAAAACAAACTTAAAACAGGAAGTAATGTCATAGAGCAGACCCTCCTGACTCAAGGTCAGTAAGTGTCCAAGGTTAATTCAGGTCATAAGATGTCCCCCAAAACTTTTATTAATAAATCTAATGGTATTTTGACATACTTTAGTTTTATATTTTATTTAAGTGTATTTTGACTCACTTCATTGAAACTCGCTTGTATTGAAGCTCTAAGTAAAATGTATTACATGACTTTTTGGAGTTAATTTTTAATTTATTTTATTTTATTTTTTTGATCCGAAGCTCTTATTTATTGTTGACCAACTACTTCAACTTTTATTACAGGTTGTGAGTCAGATCTATCCATTCTGGACATATTCCTACCTAGTGTTGCTTTTCCCTGTCTTCCTGGCCACAGATTACCTTCGCTACAAACCTGTGCTTGCTGTCCAGGCGGCCAGCTTCATAGTGACATATGCTTTGCTCGTGAAGGCCCAGAGTGTGAGGGCCATGCAGTTATTGGAGTTCTTTTTCGGTCTGGCAACTGCCACTGAAGTTGCCTACTATTCCTACATCTACAGTGTCGTGGAGCCATGTCATTATCAGAGGGTGACTGGTTTTTGCCGCAGTGTCACTCTGTTGGGCTCAGCCATTGGCTCACTTATCGGACAGATTCTGGTGTCTGTAGCCCAGGTGCCTCTGTTTTACTTGAGCGTCATCACACTGGTGTCCTCCTGCATAGCCTTTGTTGTCCCTTGGTTCCTACCCATGCCCAGTAAGAGCCTGTTCTTTCACCACAGAGAGAGCAGCTCTCAGGATGAAGGAGCTCTGGAACCCATTAACAGCAGTCAGCTGATCGAGAAGTCAGAGGATCCAGAGTCCAAAATACAGCTTAGTGCAGATAAAAGAACGGTGGGTAGTTTGTTTTTGTTTTTTAACAGCAGAAAATGAAAAGTAATAAAAATGTGTGTGTGTGTATACTCACAATGTAGAGCGCTTTGAGTGCTTAGAAAAGCGCTATATAAATGTAATGAATTATTATTATTATTATTATTATTATACAGTGCCCTCCATAAGTATTGCAACAGTAAAGACAAAATTGCTCTGTTGGCTGTGGAGTCAAGATATTTGCAAATATGATTAGAATATGAGGCAAAACTACAGAATGTCACATTTTATTTTTAGCCGTTTCAACACATACATGTTTTACCAAATAAAAAGAACAGCACTTTTAGAGTTCATCCCACTCATTGATGTGAGCATAAGTATTGGAACAGTTGAACATAAGGAAGATATTAAAGATTAAAAGCTATTATTTAGTTGCATATCCCTTGCGCACAATCACAGCAGCGAGTCTGTGACCCATAGACATCACCAGACTCTTGGTCTCATCCTTTGAAATACTTTTCCCAGCCTTTAATGCAGCCAATCCCAATTGTTGCTTGTTTTGGGGAGTTTCTGTCTTTACTCTCCTCTTCAGCTGGTGAAATTCATGTTCAATCGGATTTAAATCTGGAGATTGACTTGGGCAATCTAAGACTTTCCATTTCTTTGCTCTTATAAATTCCTTGACTGAACTGGCAGGGTGTTTTGAGTCATTGTCCTGATGCAATATGAAGCACTTCCCAATGAATCTGGTGGCATTTTCTTGAATATTGGTAGGCAAGATGGTTTTGTATCCTTCCAAATTCATTCTGCTACTGTCATCATACATTAAGTCATCAGTAAAGTTGAGAGGGCCTCTTCCAGAGACAGCCATGCATGCCCATGCCATGACACCACCTCCACCATGCTTTACAGATGAGGCTGTATGCTTGGGATCATTTGCAGTTCCATTTTTTTCTCTACATTTTTGCTTTCCCATCACTTACATAAAGGTTCATCTTTGTCTCATCGGTCCATAAACACAGTTCCAAAACTCTTCTGGCTCACCTTTGTGCTTTTTTGCAAACTCTAATCTTGCCTTTCTATTTTTGGTGCTGGTCAGAGGTTTGCATCTTGCTGTGTAGCATCTGTAATTCTGTGTCAAAGTCTCCTGAGGACAGTAGATTGTCAGAGCATCACCCCAGCTTTCTGGAAGTTGTTGGGGATTTTACAGACATGTCCTTTAGGGTTCATTTTCACAGCTTTTATGATTTGTCTGTCATCAACTACTGTTGTTTTCTCAGCCGATCAGGTTGTTGTTGGTTGCTGGTGTCGCTGGTGGTTTCCAAACTCTTGATTTCTCCATGCCCTTTGTTTTTGCTAGAGCTCTAATTGACTTCCTCTTTTCTTTTAACATCCAAATTGCTTGCTTTTCGCTCAGTCAGCTCCCTCGTATTCATCCTGGTTTGTGTGTGTCATCATTGAATGCAAGATTCAGAATACAGAAGTAATGGATATAACTGATACGACACATTCCCTGCTTTTAATATATGAAGAATTAATGCAACACGACACAGCTGATCACTTAGAAAGACCTGTGAGGCAACTGTTCCAATATTTATGCTCACATTAGATAGGGGGATGAAACTCTAAAATTGCTGATCTTCCTAGCTGGTAAAACATCTGTGCTGAATCACCCAATAATAAAACGTGACATTCTGTAGTTTTGTCTCATATTCATCTCTTAATCATATTTGTAAATGTCTTTACACAGCCAACAGAACAATTTTGTCTTTACTGTTCCAGTACTTTTGGAGGGCACTGTATATGTATGTTTATTTATATAATTTATTTATTTATTTATATATATATATATATATATATGTATGTATATACAGTGGAAAAGTTCATTTATTTCAGTAATTCAACTCAAATTGTGGAAAGGGATTGTAGGTGGGGGGAGTGAATGTCCAGCGCTCTCTCCACCCTCAATACCACGACTGAGGTGCCCTTGAGCAAGGCACCGAACCCCCAACTGCTTCCCGGGCGCCGCAGCATAAATGGCTGCCCACTGCTCCGGGTGTGTGTTCACGGTGTGTGTGTGTTCACTGCTGTGTGTGTGCACGTTGGATGGGTTAAATGCAGAGCACGAATTCCAAGTATGGGTCACCATACTTGGCTGAATGTCACTTCACTTCACTTTAAATAAATTCAATGCACACAGACTGAAGTAGTTTAAGTCTTTGGTTCCTTTAATTGTGCCTATTTAGGCTCACGTTTAACAAAAACCCACCAATTCATTGTCTCAACAAATTAGAATACTTCATAAGACCAAAAAAAACAAAACCTTTTTAGTGAATTGATGGACTTCTGGAAAGTATGTTCCAGATGTGCTCAATACTTGGTAGGGGCTCCTTTTGCTTTAATTACTGCCTCAATTCGGTGTGGCACGGAGGTGATCAGTTTGTGGCACTGCTGAGCCCAGGTTGCTTTGATAGCGGCCTTCAGGTCATCTGCATTGTTGGGTCTGGTGTCTCTCATCTTCCTCTTGACAATACCCCATAGATTCTCTATGGGGTTCAGGTCAGGCGAGTTTGCTGGCCAATCAAGCGCAGTAACACCATGGTCATTGAACCAGCTTTTGGTACCTTTGGCAGTGTGGGCAGGTGCCAAGTCCTGCTGGAAAATGAAATCAGCATCTCCATAAAGCTTGTCAGCAGAAGGAAGCATGAAGTGCTCCAAATTTCCTGGTAGATGGCTGCGTTGACTGTTGACTTCAGAAAACACAGTGGACCAACACCAGCAGATGACATGGCAGCCCAAATCATCACTGACTGTGTAAACTTCACACTGGACTTCAAGCAACTTGGGCTATGAGCTTCTCCACCCTTCCTCCAGACTCTAGGACCTTGGTTTCCAAATTAAATACAAAACTTGCTCTCATCTGAAAAGAGGACTTTGTACCTCTGAGCAACTGTCCAGTTCTTCTTCTCCTTAGCCCAGGTAAGACGCCTCTGACGTTGTCTGTGGTTCAGGAGTGGCTTAACAAGAGGAATACGACAACTGTAGCCAAATTCCTTGACACGTCTGTGTGTGGTGGCTCTTGATGCCTTGACACCAGCCTCAATCCATTCCTTGTGAAGTTCACCTAAATTCTTGAATCGATTTTGCTTGACAATCTTCATAAGGCTGCGGTTCTCTCGGTTGATTGTGCATCTTTTTCTTCCACACTTTTTCCTTCCACTCAACTTTCTGTTAACATGCTTGGATATAGCACTCTGTGAACAGCCAGCTTATTTGGCAATGAAGGTTTGTGGCTTGCCCTCCTTGTGGGGCAGTCATGGCCTAATGGATAGAGAGTTGGACTTGTAACCCGAAGGTCGTGGGTTCGAGTCTCCGGTCCAGCAGGGATTGTAGGTGGGGGAGTGAATAAACAACACTCTCTCCACCCTCAATACCACGACTGAGGTGAGACCCTTCAGCAAGGCACCGAACCCCCAACTGCTCCCCGGGCGCCGCAGCATTGGCTGTCCACTGCTCCGGGTCTTCTGGACAACTGTCAGATCAGCAGTACCATGATTGTGTAGCCTAGTGAACCAAACTGAGAGACCATTTTGAAGGCTCAGGAAACCTTTGCAGCTGATTGGCATGTCACCATACTCTAATTTGTTGAGATGGGGAATTGGTGGGTTTTTGTTAAATGTGAGCTTAAATCATCACAATTAAAACAACCAAAGACTTAAACTACTTGAGTCTGTGTGCACTGAATTTATTTAATACACGAGTTTCAGAATTTCAGTTGAATTACTGAAATGAACTTTTCCACGACATTCTAATTTGAGATGCACCTGTATATATATAATATTATATCTTTATTTAAATTTTTGTATATACATTTATTTATTTATACAGTATATATATTTATTTATACATATAAAAAATATATATTTATATAATTTATAATCCTGAAATGAAGAAAACATTCACTAATGCTCAAGAAAAACGTGAGTACTAAGTAAAAACATGATATTTAAACAAAATAAAACTGAACTTGCACATCATCATCCGGTTCAAAACGTTTACACCCACTGGCTCTTAATGCATTGTTTCCTTTTTGAGCATGAAACATTGTTTTCAAAGAAAATTCATAATTTATTTACCGTCCTTTCATTCCAAACACGCACGACTTTTGTTCATCACAAATGAAGGTATTTTTAACGAAACCTGAGTGGTTTCTCTCTCTCCATTGAATGTCCAGGTAATCAAAACTCTCAAAAAAGTGTCATAAAATGAATCCATATGAAACACATAATTTCTTTATATGATAAACAGATTTGATTTAGGTTTTATTTACATTTAAACAGTAGTTAACACGCATGCATAGCCCACATCACATATGGGAAACCCAGAAGCTCAGATGTGTGTGATGCACTAGAGCCATTGAGGATTGTTGTAGCTTGTGACATATTCATTCATATGGATTCATTTTGCAACGCCTCCACGACCTTTTCAATGGTGGGAAGGAAACATCCCTGGTTTTTTATTAAAATTATCTTAATTTGTGTTTTGAAGTCTTATGTGTTTGGAACAACATGGGGGAGAGGAAATTATGACAATTTTCATTTTTAGGTGCACTATCCCTTAAATCTTGGCATTAAAAGAATAGTAAAATTGGCAGATACTGATATGTTCACAGACATATGCATGTGTCTCTGTGACTTGGTTTAACTCATTTGTTTGACTTTCAGACTCTCAAGGACAAGACTAGCAGCAGTGGATTACTGGAAGTGTTAAAGATGCTCTGGTCAGACTTCCTTGAGTGTTACTCCTGCTCTACCCTACTGGCCTGGTCAGTGTGGTGGGCTTTGTCCACATGTGGTTATCTCCAGGTGGTTAATTATGCTCAAGTGCTTTGGGAGAAAATCTTGCCTTCCAATGATTTTGAGATCTACAATGGATACGTGGAGACAATTTCTACCTTGCTTGGTATGGCCATTTGGTTATCTGTTTATTCAATTCATTTTAATATGTTCACATTCTCAAAAGCATAAGTAACAGAGAATACATTATACCTATGGAAGACCATTTCCACCACAGGATTAAAAAAACATTAATTGTGGCTTTATCTCTTTATTAAAAGTTATTCAAACATTTTTCTAACAATTTATGTCGCAATTCAGACTTTGTTTCTCACCATTTTGTTCTTTTTTTCCCCTCAGAATTGCAAGATGTATACTAAAAAAAGTTAAATAAGTTGTGAGGTTATTTTTAGGTAAAACATTAGTATTGCGAGGTGTTAATTTATAATAGTTTATAATTTATTGCAATTTAATAAGTCAGAATTTGTATTTATTTTTTTTCTCATGGTGGAATAATAAATTTAAAAAAACTAATTACGAGATGTAAACTTGGAACTGCGTACATCTTGCAATTCTGATTTTTGTTCACAGAATTGTGAGAAATAACGTCCGAATTGTGAGATATAAACTCAACATTGTGAGAGAAAAAGTTGCAGTTTCCTTTTTTTATTGTTTTATCCCAAGGTGAAATCATGCTTCCATAGTTCCCAGCATTTTCATCATCATAAACAAATTCAGCAGTCATATATAACAGCAGACACACAACTGTGTGTTATGTGATTCAAAATAAAACAGTTTGACACATTTTTCCCGAAGTAATTAGTTTGTTTGTGTTTTTTCCCCACCAGGTGCTTTTGCAGCATTTGTTGTAAGCTTTGTGAAAGTGTCCTGGACAGTGTGGGGAGAACTGGCTCTCTGCATTTTCTCTGTGGTAATTGCAGTGTGTGTGTACCTCATGGACACCATCAGAAATATCTGGGTTTGCTACACTGCCTACATGCTCTTCAGAGCTACCTACATGCTGCTTATCACCATAGCAACGTAAGTAAAGCTATCAATCTGTATCCATTTTCTTAGAAATCCATTGTAAGCTGGATATTTCGATCTATTCTGACTACAAAGTGCTAGGAACACTGTGCATTTGACCTTACAACAGTGACTGCTTTACCACGCTCAGAGGTGGGTAATTATGTCCATCTATTGAAATGACATCACAAGTTGGCTCGCTCGCTCATGAACCTGATGATTTTAGAAATCAGTCACTTCAAATGCACATCTTGCAAAAAAGGCACAAGCTTGTGTATTAGGTTATTTTTATACACTAAATATAACTGTAAAAAAACGACACCATTTGACAGTGACTTTAACACAAATAAAAATCTGTAACATGATTTCTGAAATCAAATCATGGAAGCTGACATGGACTGTCAGTCATGTATCTGTTGTAAGGTCAGTTTAAATTATTACACTGTACATCGATGTCTCTTTTATTTGCCACAACTATTTCAGGTCTTGGAGTTTATTCTAATGAGTTGAATCAGTTGTGTTTCATTAGAGGCATCTAAAATGTGCAGTTTTTGGTAGGTACTGTAGGACCAGGGTTGGGAACCACTGTTCTATGGATTGTTCAGAAGGATTTTTATTAATTTAATTGTTTAGCAGGTAATAGTTTTTTGGGCATATGGCCCATAATAATTCTGAGGGCACATACCTAGTTTAATTTTCTGAAGCTACTGCATGATGTGGCCCAAAAAAAAGCACATTGCAGTTATTTTAGCATACCTTGTAGTTGGATTGCAATATGAAAAATGTAACTCCTACTGCTGCTGATTATTACGCCTGATATTCAAGACAGTGATTCTCAACGTTTGTCAAAGCTAATATCTGAAGGTTCCCCCCAAGATGTTTCTGGTACTGTATTGAAAGCTGCTTCTTTCAATCTTTTTTTTATTATTTCAGAACGTAGGAGTGGCAATATATTAAATCAGTTAAATAAAAATTGTTATAAATAATTAAGATAATTAAATTTCATACTTCCAGAAATCAGTACTGAATGTTTTTATTCCCCATTAATTTACATGACTTTAAAGTTATTTGTGATTTACAAGGTTTTTAAAGTTATATTTTACTAGTAAATAGCAATTTAAAAATCTGTCTTTACCAGGTATAGAAATTCCCTCATGTATCCAGGTTTTCCTAGACCACAATTAAAATAAAATGGGAGTTGTTAAAGGATTAGTTCACTTTTAAAAAAACTTTTGCTGATAATTTACTCACCCCCATGTCATCCAAGATGTCCATGTCTTTCTTTCTTCAGTCGAAAAGAAATTAAGGTTTTTGATGAAAACATTTCTCCATATAATGGACTTCAATGGGACCCAAACGGTTCAAGGTCCAAATGACAGTTTCAGTGCAGCTTCAAAGGGCTTTAAACGATACCAGACGATGAATAAGGGTCTTATCTAGCGAAACGATCGGTCATTTCAAAAATAAATAAAAAAGTTTAAGTTTTATAAGCACAAATGCTCGCCTTGCTCTGTTCTGTGATGCGCGTTCGCGACGTCGCGTAATACGCAATGACGTTGAAAAGGTCACTTCCGCCTAAGTCAACCGTGACCTTTTCAACGTCATTGCGTATTATGTGACGTCGCGAACGCGCATCACAGAACAGAGCAAGGTTTTCATCAAAAACCTTAATTTCTTTTCGACTGAAGAAAGAAAGACATGGACATCTTGGATGACATGGGGGTGAGTAAATTATCAGCAAAAGTTTTTTTAAAAGTGAACTAATCCTTTAAGGAATTAATTAAAATGAGAAATATGTCAGCTTACATCTGGATTTTAGCTTATTTTAAAGTCTTATTTTTTTTAGTCTTATTTAAGTTCATTTTAAGCCATCTTGTGGCCCTCTTGGAAGTTTTGGCCCCCTAGTTGAGAATCACTGATTAAGGATATCTAACAACAAGCCATCAAACTGAAATAGGATGTGCAAAAACTAAACAAGTACTGCGTTCTGTCTCCATATCCTTCCATACTTTCTGCCCTAAAATCTCTGATCTCTGATCTTCAGAGATTGTAAATTACGGAGAGCCCAAACTCAGTCATTGGTTCCATATCCAGCTGTATTTTTATTAGAGACTGATCGGACAATTTTGAGCCATTTTAATACCTACTTTTTCCATATTCATCAGTGTTTGTTTGATTATACACAATCTTCCTTCTAAACATGACTGCTCTTTTATCTGAAATTCCTTTGGCTCTTTCAGTCAGGTTCTCCTTGTGCACTTGACAGTTGCCACTCACATTTCTTAAAAAAAGATTGCATTCAAAAAAGCTTTGAAAAAAAACTAATGTGTAACATTTTTTATTAATGTTGGGTTCTTTTCATTTGTCTTTTATATTGCAGGTATCAGATAGCTGCTAACCTAAGTATGAAACGATATGCTTTGGTTTTTGGAGTAAACACTCTCATCGCACTTTTACTGCAGACGCTTCTTACCGTGATTGTAGTAGATTCTGCCGGTCTAGGCCTGGACATTTTTCTACAGGTAAAGTACAACGCATAACTAGCACAGTGTGTCATCATTAATGTGTATCACAAATGAAAGCTGCTATAATATTGGGTGCATTTTGTTTGCTCTTTTCCACAGTTTCTGATCTATGCAAGTTACTTTGCTGTAATAGCTGTGATATTCTTGATTGCTTGGCTGTATAAACTGTTCAAAAGAAGGGGACCTGAAAGACAGACCGAATTACCCTCAACAGAGACCATTCCAGAAGCTTGAAACACCTCACATCAGCATCCGTTAAGCACAAGGTTATGGAATAATCTTCCGTTCAACTGAATGCATAGGTCAAAATAATAACTGTATATTAAGAAAATGCAACATTTCCAAATCAGTTATTTATTCAAACCATTATGATGCCTTACTTTATAGCTGTTACTTGAATCTAAGCAACTAGGTCAAAATAGTTAGACTTTTTTAGCCAATGCTATGAATGTAAGCGCTTGTTTGAATCTGCCATCTTTCATGTTTTTCTCTGACACATTTACAGAATTATGGTACTTGTTTCACTGCAAATTGTTTTTTTTACACACATTTTGATTTTGAATGGAAATATTCCTATGAAGATGAAAAAAAAGAAATACTTGGTCCAGTTTTTTTCATTGACTATCAAAAATATTTTTTGTCAGCACGTTTAGTTGGAGCTGATTTTGAATAGCAGCACAATTGTGATTGTGTGGTATTGCTTTTTTACAACAGTTTGATTAGAAAAAAGAGAGAGATGACGATATGTAACATTTTACACAACCTTGTCAGTAACTTTTGTCTATTTGTGGTCTGTCAAGGAAAGTAGTTCCAAATGAAGCGACAAAACAATCAACTGTTGTACCTTTTTGTGCAACCCAAAGTAGTATGATTTGACTAGAGAATGATTCAGTGACTAAATCAAACACTGTCATGTGATCAATCAAATCTGAGGAACAAAACTAACTGTTGTATAATCATGCTGTGCTGCTGGCCTTAAATGATAAAATATCTCCTTACAAAAACTATAAGTGACTTCAGTTTTGTTGGACATTCCATCTATGTTTTACTGGTCACATTTTATTTTAAGGTCCAGTTCTAACTATTAACAACGACTTTTGCCTCAAACTCCTATTTGCTGCTTATTAATATTTCATAAGGTAGTTGTTAAGTTTAGGTATGGATTAAGGGATCTAATACAATATATGCTTAGCAAATACTAATAATCATAAACTAATATGCTAGTTAAAAGTGAGAATTGGTCCTTAAAATAAAGTGTTACCATTTTATTTAATAAATTATTCTTTAAAAAGCACTGAATTTACAGATGAAGAGGAAGGCATTTGTGTGTTTATTGAATACTGCTCTTATAATCCTGGATATATCAGGTTACGCACAATGGAATTAAGTTAATTATTTAGATTTGTCTATAATTACATGGTACTATTACTTGATATGGTTACTTAGTGCATTGCACCATCTATTGTAGCATATTTGCTTATTCAGCTTGGCAAATATCTTTAAATGTTTATGGTCTAAAGTTAAATAAAAAGTTACAGTAGAAAGCTTTTTTAGAAATATGCAGCACTTGCAGTAATACTGTGATTAAATGTATTTTCTTAAGTATTCGGCCTTCATTAAAAATACAATTTGAAATGTGTATTTTTACAGCAATAACATATGATTGACTTGTTCACTGTATAAATGAAGTAATGATTGTTCCAACATTGTAACAAAATGTAATTTTTCATCTCTAGCAATATTTCAGTCATGTTAAGAATTGTGGAAATTTGAGTCTTTTGTGTGGGAATAACATTAGTATTTATTTGTTTTTAGGTGTTGTGTGCTCCACGGTGTTGGATACAAAAGCAGAAAATATTGAGGTTTTCTGTCCTGATAATCTTTTTTTTTTTTTTTTTTTACAAGAATGATTGTTGATTGTTTTCTGCAGAAGTAAAATAAAAGACCTGATAACTGAAAATGTGACTCTGTGCATTTCTTTTGGTATAAAATATGTAAGATTTGCACTAATTAAAGCGAAAAGGCTGCATATAATATGCTAATAACTCGTTTAACATTTGGCTTTTTAAAGAAATATTTATTTTAAATCATCCAGATCATTAGATGTATGAAAAATCCACTTATAAAATGGTTTTTAACTACACTACCTACGCAATATGTACTCTACAAGACATATTTTGACACTATCCCAAAATGCCCAATAGAGGACAGTAGAGAAATTCCAGAATATTCAGCTGAAACAGCCCATACAAAAAAGTTCCCAGAATACAAAAAGCTTTCTTAGGACTTTACAGTTTACAAAATATGTAGCCTACATACATTTTTTTATTTTTTGCTTCTCTCAGATTAATTGATGAACAAAATATAAACACAAACATTAACAAATCAAATTTTTTATTGTTAATTCGTAAATGTACAGTTAAAAAAAAAACGCACACCCACATGCAAATACATTCATGTTATGAAAAGTCAAAATCAAAAACAAAAAAAATCAACAGCGATTTGAAATCTACTTCATGTCAAGAGCAAATCTAAATATCAGCTACCACAAAATAGTAAAGTGAGAGTTGTCCGTAGTCAGAGCAAACTATTCACATTTTTCCTTGTAGAGAGTGCACATGCTCTAAGACACATTCTCCATTGTTCTTAATATCCATAACCACGATGATAGCCCTCATGGTAACCATCATGATGACTGTAGTCATCGTCAGGGCAGCGCATGCCGAGAGACTGCTGGATGGCCATCTCCTGCCTGCGAAGCTGCATGGAGTCGACCAGCTCATAAATTATTGACATGGACCACATAGGGGAGGGATACCAGGATTTCACATTGCCATCTTTCCCCACAAGCAGCATGGAGAAATACTCTTGGCTGATCTGGAAGTAGTTCCTAATGTCCTGCACCAGCGAGGCAGACAGGTCCTCACGGTCCACTGATGCACTTCCTGCAATGCAAACCACAGTTTCCTCAGTTTTTTCCATGATAAAATAGAACTACATCATATTTTCAGCAATAAAGGAAGTCCAGGGACCATAAAAGAGTTTTGTTCAATGCAAAACAATCTCACCATTTATGGGATAAAGCTCCAGGACTCCACTCATGTCATCCAGGGTTGTTCCAACAAGTTTCAATAGAGACATATGACGCAGGCCTGTGAATTTATAACAATTTATGAAAAACACTGGTTAATTCATAGCTGCCCGGAAAGACTAAACAGATAAACAGCAAAAGATGACTTAGCCGTTTCCAACTCTGACTCATACTATATATGTGAGATTGGAGTGAGAGTTTTTTATAGAGGTGTTCTCTGAAACATGCATGTGATCTGCATTAAAGATATCCGTTGTTGTTTTTTGTTCTAAAACAGGCCTTCTTTTATGAGGGCATCAATCAAGCTGTCATGCCCCAGAGAAGAAGTGGTCTCTGTTGGATCGCTATGCAGGACCCAAACATCCACAGGTCTTCCTGGATTGTAAAGAATTCAGAGAAAGATTCTTAGCAATGTTCCTACCTCCAAAATAGCCAACAAAAGAGCTTTAAAAGGACTCCGTCATTCTATTTTCATTGGTGCCATTCCTCAGAGGTATTTGTGATTGAGGGCTCTTGTGCAGATGAGAGCTGGTTCCAATTAAAAGAAAAGGACCAATAACATATGTGCATTTCTATAAGCAGGAAGATCTCTGGAGAATCTGACTTTGACCAATTCCCAAGATGTACAGCAAATAGGTTTTTAACGTTAGTTGTCAAAAGTTAAGTTGGTTTTTTTGAAGGTCAGACATCCAGATAGTGTATGATGCACTTAGTAGTTGTGTTAAATCATGCAGTTTTGATTGGAATGTCTATAAAAATTACAGCTGTTGACATGATTGCATAGGGTGTTCACTGGAATCGACCCCAAATTTGTTTATACATGCTTAACATTGAATTTCAGAGAACAAAAAAAGTGTCTATTTTCCCAAGTTACATAAACAATTGGGAGTGGTGTTGATACAGCAAAGCTCTTAGAGCGTTCTGTATATATCAAAGACTATAGAATACCCAAGACTTTAGTATAGTTTTGAATGGGGAAAAATGCAATGCTCAATATGGCCGCTCTATCAAACGAAGCCCCGCCTTCTTAGCAAAAGAGCCAATCCCTGATCGGTAAAGTTAGCACGTCACTGCAGCTGCCATTAGAAGTCCTGGTTGCTATAGAAACAGACGTGTGCATGTCCACTGGCTGGTCTAGCCTGAGAAATAAGCTTTTTTAAATGAGATTTGAGCAAAATAAACAACATTTATGATAGAGTTGTTGTCAGATTTCATTGGTGGTTTCAAATATGAAATTTAATCGTAAGCTTGGCAACCAGTTTTGTAGAATTTGATGTTTCCCCATTCAAAGAGATCGGCGCTGCACTTGCATGCCTGAGAGGCATTTCAAACATGGCCGCCGAGCGCCAAGGGACTTTGGTGCGTTTTTTCATAACATGGTCCTCATATTGATCATTTGAGTGTGGTGTCATATAGTCTCAACTTCCCAGCCATTTCTCAGTCTAGTACATTTTCAGATGGGCTAGTTTTACGCAACTACTGATGTCATGAACAATTCAGTCCGTCTAGCACCCCAATGTGATTCCACTGGCTGAAATAACTTTGAATGTACTTCAAGTAAATATTTCAAGTCTATGGGGTTTGGTGATAATGTAATAATATATAGTCTACACAACTGAATGTGAAATTAAACATGTTTCTTTGTCTCATTCTTTTGGATTTGTCTATAGTAAATAGCACTAGTAGTATGATAACATTTAAAAGTGCATGCTTATTTAAGTGGAAGATGTTTTTAAATTACGTTGCTACGGTTTACCCAAATGATCTCACCTAGATTGCAGGCTTGGCTATTAATGGTGTAGAGTTGTTGCTGATAGGCCCATTCTTCATCACTAGGGGTGGATATTACAAACAGTCTCCGCCTCCAACGGAATCTTAAGAGACATTTTAATGAAAAAGCATTGAGATGAGCATATTCTTTATGTTAATGCATTATATATTTTGTTATATATAAAAAAAAACAGTTAAAACAGTCATTTCAAACCTAGATAGGAAGTCCTCTAGAGATCTTGATTTATCTTCTTTCTTGCACATAACTGCAAGTTTCCTCTGCTGTTCTATTTCTTTAATGCGGGTTGACAATGTGTCAATGTAGTCAAACACTGCTTTCATGACAATCGGCACTTCATATCGTTGCTGTGGAAACAAGGAATGCATAATTTCGTGTTATAAAATTAGGTCAGAAATGATTACATCTACATCTCATATACACTGATAAAATTATCTAGTTTTTTTTTAACTACACACCTTGACTTTCATGTCAAAGTCAGTCAACACCATGTTGAAATCATTATAAATCATCCCAAAATGCTTCCGAAATGATGTGATGAGTTCCTGATTGATGAGGTCACTGTCCGGCAGGCCCCGCAAGGGCTTGTCCTGTTCTGTTAAATAATAATGATAATAATAATAATAATAACATTTTGATAGGACATGTTACAAACAAACACAGTAAGCAGCACTGACCTGTCTGGTAGTGTTCAATCTTCATGGTACTGTTTGCGAGGGGCCCAAAGATGCTGATGATGGAAATTTTACGTAGTGCCATATCACAAACTTGCTCCAGGTACTCATCCCTCTGTTCACAGTACATATGATTCTGCTCATCTGGAGCAGTAATTATCTGCAGCCAATGAGAATGAGAAGATTAATAAGACACTAATCAGTTTTAAGTTTAAAGTGCTTTTATGAACCAAAATACTTCTTAATTTTTTAGAACGTAATTTTGGGTTTCCCTTTCAGTGAAAGGATCTTAAAAGAACTATTCTCTTAGTGTGAAGAACATTTTAATAATCCAAAGAACCTTTTTACACTATGGATGTTGAAGGTTATTCATGGAATCCTAAATGCAGAATATTTACAGGGCTCAATAGTAAGGATTGGATAAGTGAAATTATGAATTTAAATGTTTACATTTATTTTTACATTTGTTATTTAAAATGTAAAATTTGTCAATATTAAAAAAATACTTTTATAGTCTTTTTCCATCAAATGTAAATTTTCTAAACAAAGAAATATTGCAGCAATAGCTAAAAATTCTAAATATTTTATCTATAGATGGGTCAATGACGTGACGCCTAAATTTTCTGTCCGATTGCATTTTCTCAGTTATAAATAGGTTTAATTGCATAAAAAAGATGCCATATATATGAAGGGCCTCTCCCATGTATGAACTCACTTTACATTTTCAAAAAACATTAGTTATTTGTAATTTTTCTTTTATTCTAAGTGTCAAATTATCATGTGGTGCAACTGTCCGGCCATAACTTTTTTTTTTTTGTAAACATCTTTGAAATTACCCTAAAACTATTTGGCAGAATTTCCAAAGTGTTTTGTAATACTGTATAAAATTGCAAAGCATTTGTATTTATATTTACATCATAATATACAAACAAACATTGTCCGATGATTTCCATTTTATGAAATATCATGTGGTGCAACCATCAAGAAACTACCATTTTGGGACTTTTATGTTGAAATCCATTCAAAGATAAGACTTTGCATCATATACCAATTTGCCAAGGACCCATGGAAGCATCAAGTAGGTTTGTAAGTCTCTTTTAAATTTGGGAAAAAATTATCTTTTTAACGGCTGGTATGTAGTTACCACATTTGGATATCATGTGGTATGACCTCAAAAAAACAATGAATAATAAGTAATTTCTGCTATTATTTATTTTCATTATAAATGTCTTAGTGACCTTTAGTGAGAAGCTAGCTTGTTTTGTTTAGGTGACCAATTCTGTGATTGTAAATTTTGATTGAATTTGAAAATATCATGTGGTGCGACCACCGCAGAGTGTTTTCCATTATAGATATATGTCCCAGATTGGCAGTTTTTTGCTTTTATAGTCAATTGATGGTTTATATACATAGAATACTTTATTTTAGTGTAATTTGGAATATATTTTTATGCAATTTGGTTAATTTCCGACTGTTTATGTTTAATCTTTGTACAATGAGAAAAAATGCAAAACAAAAAAATAAATAAATAAATAATAATTCAGAGCATGCAATTTTAGTTTGGTAATTATGCATTTTAGTAATTTATTATTTATTAATAACTATTTAATCTTATTCTACCAGATTATACTGCCTAGCAAAGTCAAATAAACGCTCACCAAAGGCAGCATGTTAATTCTGACCCTGCAGTCTAGCAATACTGGGCCAATACAGCCAATATTGGGCAAAGTACAGAAATAACTGGGGCTAAAGAAATGCCTGCAGTTAATGCCACGTGCTGCACTTTTCACATGTCTTTTTAAATAGATTTTTAATGATATAATGTATTTTAGTAATTTGGAGCGACCACTCATGTGGTGCGACCAATAATAGCAATAACTGTATTAAAATAAAAATAAAATATCTAATTTCTGTGGTTGAAATATGAATCACTGCTATAGTATGCTTAAGTGAATGGTATTTTTAAAACATTTTTATCATCTTTTATGCAATTTGCAGGAAAAATAAGTCTGTTAACTACATTTAAGAAGGCAACTCTGAAATTATAGAACAAAAATAAGAGATCATTATTTACAAAAACTCAAATTAAATGCATATACTTTGTTTCTAAACACTTTAATTACTGAGAACATTTTTAAAAAATGTTAAGCATGTTAAGGAAATTATTTAATTTTAATATAAATCATGGTCGCACCACATGACATTTTTTAAGGCTATGGTCAATTCATCTAGATGAAAAAACACTAAAATCACTTAATTTTAAATTTTAATATGAATTTATGTGTGCACAACATTCGTAACGTTTGAACAATTACAGTAAATATTATTATTTTTTTGTATTTTAAAATTGGCCTGTCGAAAATCCTTATACGTCAATGACCCAGATAACACATTTAATAATTTGATGAACAGAATTCCATGTCACCAACTTAGAAAACATTTTGTGACATGTAATGTGTAATGATCAAAAAAAAAAAAAGTGTAAGTTATAGCACTTATCCACTGGGCATTGTAAAATCCTTATTGTTGAGCCCTGAGCTATACATTTTTTCATGTGTCTCACTTGTGCAATACGTACCACGAGTCGTCGTCTTCTCTGAAAATAACTCAAAAAAGTGTCTAATGATTTCTTGGGATTCGCTGCCTTAGTCACTTTTGAGTCTTTTTTCCCTGCAGGTATCTTCTTTAAAGGCTTTTCAGGTCTATCCATCTTCTTCCTCCTGTCGGCACGGTCAGGTTTAGTTTTCCCCTTTTGGGTGGTCATAAGTTCTGTTTCTGGTTTATTAGCAGTGGGCCTCTGTGTGTCACGTTCTCTGCTGTGCTGACTAAGCTTTTTACTCCATCCATGTTTCACCACAGGCAGTTTGTCCTTGGGCTTCTGTATGGATGCTTGTGTTGGCGAGATTGCAGTTGAAATCTTTTGCGTGTGGTCTAGGTATTTTTCTTTATGCTGTTTGTAGAAGTTTGAGGTGACAGGGAGATGAGAAGTTTTGTCCCTCATGCGGTTTCGTGGTGAGGGCCGGTAGACATGTTCAGAGGTATTGGGAACAGACGTGTGCCAGGGTACGGTTGTGTGTGGATGCGTTTGCTCCACTGTGGTGGGTATATGTGTAGTAATAGTAGTTGTTGTTGAGGGAAAAATGGTGGTAGAGGGTGCAGTGGTTGTTATAGTAGTTGCAGTTGTAGGTTTTGAGGTTGTAGTTTTCAAGGTAGTCGTTGTACGTTTTGTGGTTGTAGTCATTGTAGTAGTACTGATGGTAGTTGATATTTGTGCCTGAGTTTTCTGAGTGGGATGAGGGACAGGTTTTACCTTGTGTCGCCTTGTATTTTCCGCCATGTTCACCTGTGGCTGCAAACCAACTGCATTTGAGCCAGACTGCACCACCTGGCCCTCAACTCCAGCAGTCTTGCACTTTTGCACAAAGCCCTTTTGCCTGGCCTTCTCCAGTCTACGCATAGGTGCCTGGTCTACGGCTTCATAAATTGCCTCCAGTTGAACAGGGTATGGGTATCTTTCCTCTGCCTGAAGGGTTTTTCTTAGAAGCACCATTCCAAACTTACCATCCTCCAACTTCAGGAAGCCCATCAGTCTTGGCACCAGGGCTGGATCCAGCGGCTCCTCCAGCAGAGATCCCTGATTGCTAACTCGTCTCACCTTGCCTCCCATCTTCCCCTTTTCATGAAACATAATGATCTGCTGCATGTGTCTGTCCGCCATCTCGCAGTACACATCAGGCTTGAGCAAGTTCATCATTAACCTGTAATAGCCATCAGAGTCATTGGGAGCCGAAATGACCAGCACGCGATTTTTACCTGCAAAGCCAGCCAGGATGTTAATGGAGCCAGTGGCGCCCAGTGGAGTAGACTGAAAATTAGGTTCTTTGGCAGGACTGCTGTCAGTTACACTGGGTTTCCTGTGTGGAACTGGTCTTTGCCCCTTCAGGAGCCTCCTGGCTGGGAGTCGTGAGGACTCCACGGTCTGATCATTCTGAGGCTTCCTGAGTGTATCTGTGTTCCTGGAAGTGGATAGCCTTGCAGATGTTCTATATGATTGTATATCATTTGTGTACTTTTTGACAAAAGTGTTTGGATGTAATTGTGCATTTCCTTCTTCTGCTCCTGTGTAATTCAGGACCATGGAAGACTTGAAGTCAGATGCATGAACCCACGTCAGAGTCAACAAAATGACATGTACCTGAAGATTTTTCATTGCAATTATACTGCTAATATGACATAAACACAAACCACTCCAGAATTATGACATTGGATAGGCGAGTAGGTTTGGCGTAATTCCAACAGCAGCGAGTCACAAACTATCAACAGTAAATAAAGTGTTAAAACGTGTTACATTACTAATAGTTAACAAAGACAGAACAATACTTAAAACAATGCAAAACGGATGTAACGAAACCACTAAAGGTAATTCCAACTCGTCTTCGTGGAAAAAATGATATATTGTCATAATCCAAAGCGAATGAGTTTGTCAAATGATTGAGGGAAATGCATTATTCCGTATAAATTCCCTCATTATAATATTCAGTTAGGTCCAATACTTTCCAGGATAGACAGGCAAAACTCCACAACACTTTTTTTTCAGTTTGTATCCTTTAAACAACGGCGTGAAAAGACACTCAGCTCACGATCATCGTCTCCAATGCTACTCAATGCTCTCTGAGCTCCACGCGCTGAAATCTGGAAGAAAGCTCTGAACAAGCGGTGATCACAGCCAGATTGACCACGCCCACTCTAGCGTGACTTGCTAATATATTACATACATATGCTACCTAAACTTTGCACAACTTCATATTCCATAGGGTTTTCAAATATTTTTATGTATTTTTTTTAATGTTTTTTTTACGTTTATTGATTAAAAAAGCCTACATAAATATGCATTTTTGCCGTTCAGTCTTCTGCTTCAGGCTATAATAAAACTGTAGCCAATTTATTTATTTAATAATATGGGAGCAAGCGAGCGAGAGAGCGAGAGAGAAAGAGAGAGAGAGAGAGAGAGAGAGGACTGCCATCTATTGGTAGTGACCCAAGAGCAACAAAAACATCCAAGCTTTTTAACAACTGAAAAATAGTTTTTAGGATTTTTAGACCTAATGTCTATTTAAATTTAATTGCAGTGCAAATAACTGTCTCCTCAAACACTCTCTGCTGCCTTGATAAGTTAAGCCTCTTACACTAATGCACTTGTTGCTGAGCGAGCATAGGATGGCAGCCTCAATAATATACAGAGATTTAATCAGCAATTGCACATGAGGAGGACTGCTACTATGATCAGTCGGAAGCTAAAAGATTACATAGAATTAAAAATAGTATAGAGCGGTTGGGCAGTGTGGATCTTAACACAGCATGTCCGGAGACATTGTGGGAGCGTGGGACGTGTCGCTTAGTGATGGGGTTTACCGAATTGAGTTTGAACATGGAACAACAACAGGGAAACGGGTCATTTACATTAATGGGAAGGTGAGAAGTAGTCAGTTATGTTAGATTAGATTTGAGTTGTCTTATATTTTTACATACGCTGTGTGTGTAGGCCTACTTCATATACAAAGTTTATATTTTTAAGTTTTATATTTCAAGTTTCTATTAATATTTTTATGTATCTATCTTTTTATTTACCTTGAATTTGATATTAAGACAATAATAAGATAAGGTGTAATATGTATCTTATGTTATTATAATTAAGATGATACAATGTAGAGATCAATGTTGGGCTAGTTACTCAAAGGATGTAATATATTACTTATTACTAGTTACTCCTTTCAAAAGTAATATTGTTACTTATTACTTTCTAGCAACAGTAATTAGTTACACTATTAGTTACATTACTTTTTCTTCACGCCCCACAGAAGTTGTAACTTTGTATCTTCCACATAAAATTCTTCTAGGATGTTACTAATAACATATTTCTCATTATTTGACCAAAATCCACATTGGATCGCAGTCAGAAGTTATTACAAACACTCAATAGGGATTGAAAGTGACATTTAAGTAGAAGTAGAAGTGTCATGTGTAGCTTGAAGCTAATTGTAATTTCTCCGTTACCCATATAAGATTACATTTCATTATGTATTTTATCAAATCACATAAGTTTGTAAGAAACTGATTCATTTTCCAAAAAGATCTTTAATTATAGTAATATAATGTACCACATGCTGATCAGAGGGATGTGGGTGGTAAAATCCTGATAAAATCAATATAATGCAATATTTCTATCCGATGAATGTAATCTTTTCCATATTCCAAGTTTGCCTGCTGCACTGGGGACATCACATGCATGTGTGAAGATGTGAGTCGTGAAAATTATGAAAATAAATCTAGGAATTATTTGATTGTTGGATTTTAAATCAGCGGGGTTGAGGCATCAAAAGTAACTAAGAACTAAGCTGTTTTATGGATGGTAACTGTAATATTATTACTGAAATCTTATTAGTAATTAGTTACACAACTAGTTACTGCAAAAAGTAATATTATATTATATTATTATATTACAGTAACTAGGTTACTAGTAACTAGTTACTGCCCAAGACTGGTAGAGATAAGATATTATATGAATAAGATAATATAAAATAATTCTATTAAGTCTTATCCACTTTTTAAGGAGGTGTTGAGGGATTGGATGTTCAAACTGGTGGGCAAAGAAACATTCCCTGTTGGGAGCACAGATACAAAAGCAACCATCTCTATTGAGGCGATCACTGGGTTTTCCTATGAGTACACACTGGAAATCAACGGAAAAAGTCTCCAAACTTTTTTGGACAACCGATCAAAAATGTCCAAAACATGGATGCTGAAACTGGGTGGTGCTGATTACAGGATAGTTCTAGGTAAGAGACACTGTGAAAACATTCCCCTTGATTTATGATGTAAAAAGAATATACTTTGTATATTATATTGTCCAACCACACTGTAAGAAGAGAATGACTTCCAATTAGGGTCCGGGGTTAGCAGGAAAAATTGTAAAAGTAAACTTATTCGACAGTTTACTTTTTGATGCAAATACATCTGCCATTATATTTTAGGAAGGGATGTCCTCTCAAGGGGATCATCATGTGGGGGTCTGAGGCATCGAAAAGTGTGAAAACGTCTGGACTAAATTACACAGTGCACGCTGCTTTACTAATAGAACAGAAACATTTGCTTGTTTGTTTGATTTTGGCCTGTTCTCATGCAGATATTAGACAGTTAAACTGTAATTAAAACACAACTATTAGCAAACTATTGTTTTTATGTTTCACTAGAGAAAGACACTATGGATGTATGGTGCAATGGACAGAAAATGGAGACTATGGTAAGTAATTTTAATACCTCATTTCAGACTAACACATGCCTTTGGGTGTATGAAAGGTCCACTTTGGTCCATTGTTTATTTAAGTCTGAGTCAAGCCGGCTTATGGTGTAGTTATGTGGCCACTGTGGAAAAAACTTAACACCATCTTCTTCATATCACATCATTCCCATGACTGGTGCTTGTTTAGTTATAGGCCTGTGTTTATATTGATTTCCTTTGTGCAGGGGGAGTTTACAGAGAATGGAAGCGAAACACACTTTGCAGTGGAGAACCATGAATGCTGCATTAAAGCAACAAGTAGTGGAAGGAAACGAAACGGAATAGTTCATTCCCTGCTGGTGGACGGAATCAGGATAGAAGAGGCCATTGAGTAAAATGGAGGCTAATAGAATTCAGCTGTGCAAGACATTTAGCAACAGTACTTTATCAGAATTAGATACAGATGGCATCGAACAAGTTAAAAGTATTAAAGTAAAGTACCCCACCAACACATTTAATGAATGGCTTGGCTAAATGATACTGTATTATGCTGAATATCAAAGGTTTTTGTGTCTATTTGTTAATAGGAGATTTGAGGACACATAAATGTTTCAGACGTGTGGAGTAAAACATTTTTTTATTTATTTTGAAAGGGTAAAATTAGAGCCTTGTGGTAAGATGCCCAGATAAAAGGCTCTTAATGTTATTACTTACTGTTATTATTTTGTAATTTAATAATTGCTATATTTAATGGGGTTAATATTCAATAAATCCATGAGATAGATGCACACTTTAGACATCTTCACTAAAACTTATACTAGAAATTAAGTGAAATAATTTCAGTTAGAATTCATTGTGTTGCTTATAACATGGCCAAGTAAATATGTATATATTCATATGCCTTATATAATTCATAGAATAATTTGACCTTTTATATGAATCTCTTTTAATTGGACTCTGCTTTATCTGTCATCGATATTAAATTATTAATATAGATTGTCAAAACAATTTTAAATAGAATAGTTGATTTAGTACACATATATAAAATGTAAATAATATGTATACTAAATCAACTGTTGTATGTAAAATTGTGTTTTGCATGAATAAAAATACAGGTGCATCTTAATAAATTAGAATGTCGTGAAAAAGTTTTTTTCTTGTAAGTTATTTAAAAAAGTGAAACTTTCATATGTTTTAGATTCATTGCATGTAAAGTAAAACATTTCAAAAGTTTTTTGTTTTAATTTTGATGATTAGAGCTCATGAAAGTCAAAAATCAGTATCTCAAAATATTAGAATATTTATATTTGAGTTTCAATTAATGACTATCCCTACAGTATAAATTCCGGGTCTCTCTTGTTCTTTTAAACCACAATAATGGAGAAGACTGCTGACTTGGCAATGATCCAGAAGACGAACACTGATGCCCTCCACAAAGAGGGTAAGTCACAGAGGGTCATTACTGAAAGGTGTGGCTGTTTACAGAGTGCTGTATCAAAGCATATTAAATGCAAAGTTTGAGAAGAATTTGGATAGGAAAAGGTGCACAAGCAACAGGGATGACCGCAAGCTTGAGAATACTGTAAAGCAAAGCTGATTCAAACACTTGTGAGAGCTTCACAAGGAGTGGACTGAAGCTGGAGTCAGTGCATCAAGAGTCACCACGCTCAGACGTCTTCAGGAAAAGGCCACTTCTGAACCAGAGACAACGTCAGAGGCATCTTACCTGGGCTGTGGAGAAAAAGAACTGGACTGTTGCTCAGTGGTCCAAAGTCCTCTTTTCAGGTGAAAGTACATTTTGCATTTCATTTGGAAATCAGGTCCCAGAGTCTGGAGGATGAGTGGAGAGGCACATAATCCATGTTGCTTGAAGTCCAGTGTGAAGTTTCCACAGTCATTGATGGTTTGAGCTGCCATGTCATCTGTTGGTGTTGGTCCACTGTGTTTTCTGAAGTCAACAGTCAACGCAGCCATCTACCAGGAAATTTTAGAGCACTTCATGCTTCCTTCTGCTGACAAGCTTTATGGAGATGCTGATTTCATTTTCTAGCAGGACTTGGCACCTGCCCACACTGCCAAAGGTACCAAAAGCTGGTTCAATGACCATGGTGTTACTGACCTGAACCCCATAGAGAATCTATGGGCTATTGTCAAGAGGAAGATGAGAAGACACCAGACCCAACAATGCAGATGACCTGAAGGCCACTATCAAAGCAACCTGGTCTTCCATTACACCTGAGCAGTGCCACAAACTGATCACCTCCATGCCACGTCAAATTGAGGCAGTAATTAAAGCAAAAGGAGCCCCTACCAAGTATTGAGTACATATACAGTAAATGAACATACTTTCCAGAAGGCCAACAATTCACTAAAAATGTTTTTTTTAATTGGTCTTATGACGTATTCTAATTTGTTGAGACTGAATTGGTGGGTTTTTGTTAAATGTGAGCCTAAATAGGCGCAATTAAAACAACCAAAGACTTAAACTACTTCAGTCTGTGTGCATTGAATTTAATACACGAGTTTCACAATTTGAGTTGAATTACTGAAATAAATGAACTTTTCCACGACATTCTAATTTACTGAGATGCACCTGTATATACATTTTCTGCCCCCATATCTTCAATTTTGGGAGCATTCTAAATGCATTTTAATAGACTGAATCATGCAGTGAAAGAACACACTCTAAATGAGCAGTCAGTCTAGCTATTGTTTAAGCACTCATAACTCCTTTTATAATCTGTATGATAAATTAATCTCTTACTTTTTTTGTATAAGTACATCTGCACTTTTGTTGCTTATGATGAGGGAATTTGTGAGTTTCAGTCCAAACTAAATTTAGCGATGATTCATCTGAACGCCTCTGATTGCCATTCCTAGGCTCAACATAATTCTGTGTGATTGGTTAAAATATGCAACACTTTAATAACACCTAAAATGAAATAACATTAGCAGATCTTAATTTAACGCCACAATCAACACTGTCTATTCATTTTCACTTTGTTAGCAACAAATGTAATAGATTTAATTGCAGGGGCATTTTTGCCCCAAGTCCCCATGCCATGCGCTGCCTATGACTGTGTACATATATGTACATATTTACGCGCGTGTGTGTGTATACACACACACACACACACACACACACAAACACACACACACACGCGTAAATATGTACATATGTATATGCTAAATGTGTTACAAGAAAATTAAATGCACAATGCACATGGTTTCATCTTTTCTGCTCTTAGCCTGCCTATGTTTAACCTTTATTGGATACATGGGTTAGCTCACACCCATGTTATCATAAGTCTTTGAGGTCCTATCTGTGAGTGTGTCACAGACCTGACCTGAGACCAGCAATTCATTCCAATGGTTTACACAGGGCCCACTAATCGGACACCATGTGTTCAAAGTAAGATAAGTAAGATACAGCGCCACCATCCAGTATGTGGCGACTTGTATGCGTTTTAATAACAACACATACTGCGCATAACTAGCGCAGCTACGACCTGGACAACGGCTCCTAAGCGCCGACGTTTTTCCAGTAGGAAACGTCCAAAGGAAGGAGCAGGCGCAATGATGTTTGAGAGGATACAGACGGGACGGACCTCAGTGCGGGAGGAAAGGGAATGCACCCATCTTTGCGGATAAAACAAGCCTGATACCCAAAAATCACCCCGGCGATGATATCTCGTTGAGGTTGACGTACATCAGTGGTTTTGTATCGAGACCGCAGAAAGTAGTTCAGCGTCTGTAATGTCAGCCTGAGCCGAAGTGAACAACAGCAGACACACCGTGTCCAGCTCGTTTGTGTGAACTAGTTTCTCGCCGAGTTTCAATTTGAATGACTTATCTTCGTCTCAGCCCCTTTTGTCGCTGAAACTGGGCAGTGTGTATGAAGCACACAGCCGGAGGCGACCATGTGGACTCTTATCGCCTCGGACTGTAGACCTGAGATGGCCTTCTCTTGCCTGTTATAGTCTGTAATGACGATGCATGGTGATTTGGGGGAGCTTCTGTGTTTTTATGCTGTATTTATGAGGATATGGGGCATATGACTGTGTCCTGGGATTTCAGATCCGGACAGCTGCAGATCTCCCTCCAGCGTCTGGACTTCTGTTGTAATGCACATATACTCAAACATCACATGCACTGATATCAAAGCCGTTGCTAGATGTTAGTTTGTCTCGCATTAAGTGATTTCATACTTAATCTTTAACGTTTTCACAAGTTTTTCTGTCATCTGTGTTTGCATCTATACCCAGCGTACATTTGGGAACATTTATAGTTTTTTTTTTGTTTGTTTGTTTTGAACAAAATCGTTGGAGCTGACCACAGACCTCATGTGGACATCTGATCTCCCTCCTGTGTTTGCAGCATATCGGTATCCCTAAATCATCTGCAAACACTCTTTAGATAATTTTCTATCGGCTTCCATTGGAAGAGATCATATTGCAAACATGAATTATCAGCAACACCTGGCGAACTCATCCGCGATCAGAGCTGAGATTCAGAGGTTCGAGTCCGTCCATCCGAACATCTACTCCATCTACGAGCTGCTGGAGCGGGTGGAGGATCCGCTGCTGCAGAACCAGATCCGAGAGCACGTCATTGCCATCGAAGGTAAGGGCATCAAGGGCGTTCGAACCCTGCAGAAATCCCTCAGAGAACTTTCAGAGCCTTTTTGTATTATTATCATTTCTTTATTTCGCCTTTAGTCCAGTTTAGTTTGTATGTCAGTGGTGAGTAATGCCAAGTTTGGCGGAAACTCTGGTTGCTATGGTGAATATGGGATGGGACGACAAACCTGCATTTGAAATGTGTCCACTCCCAGTGTCATTTTACAAAAATACATAATTAGGATTATATTACATAATGAATAATGGCATTACAAATCAAGCCACTCCAAAAGATGATTATTAGTTCTTTCTCTTCACAAGAGTATGCCTCTTATGAATCTCAGAAAGAATTTGAACCTTTGGCTTCTAAAGATGAAAGGTAGTAAATCTTTATTTTTTTTCTCCAATTGTTTTATTGGTTGTTATACTTAAATTCTGGTTATATTTGTTCTTTAAACCATTTCCTTGTCCTTGAGACTTGCAAGGTTTCAGATTTAGTCATAGTGTCATTGTGAGAGGCTTGAGTCAAACTTTAAACTGAAGTTTAAAAAAACAGTCAGATTTTAGTCAGCCATATTTTTGTCATGTAGATGCCATATTTGACTTTTCACTATATGACACTATAAGGTATATATGTACAGTCTCTTCAATAGTTGTGTTGTCTTTGATTGACACACAAGGACAAAGCAGTACAACCCTTTGATCGGCCCGTGCTGGTCACAGCCTCGTTGTCATTCCTGAAAATTAAATGTCCTCTACTCTAAATAAAGTGTATACTGTAATATGAAATTGTTGATGGTTGTGTTTGTCAAGTACAGCTTTCATTCAATCTTTTAGAGGTATATGTGAGATATGGTTTGCATGAAGCTTTTGGCAGGGTGTTGTGAGCATCACTGTCACAGTCTGTGAGGTTTTAATAACTGTCTTTTTGTTTTAGTATATTGCTGTTATTAAGAGATAATCAACATGAATTTTACACACACATGCTATTTACAATATCTGCTGGCAGTTTTACCAGCAGGTTACATAATAGCAAAATGAGAAGCTGCATTGTGTGTTTGAGATTAAACTCCACTAGATTGCAGTGAATTTTTTCCTAATGAGTGGGTGCTCGGCTCTGTGTGTGGTCAGTTACATGTCTCTGTCAGAGATGAGTGGAATGATGTATGAATCTTTGACCCCTTTTCAATGAAAGTAAAATGTAGGCAGCGTTTAAAATGGTTCTTGACTTGCTGAGACATGCACATGACAGAGACAAACCTGTCACTACCACCAACACACCCCCTTTACAGACCCCGGCCTGTCTAATTCCTGAAAACCAAGACGAACTCCTTACTTGCTTAGTGGAATCAATTTATGGTGAATCTTTTAAAATCCTTTGTATAGTTACTTAAAGTCATCAGTACGTTACTTTGCAGTATGTGGTCATGAGTCAATGTTGGCATTCTAAAAGCAGAACTTGATAGTTAGTTTTTGTTGTTGTTGCCAAAACAAAATGATTGACTTCTGCACAACAGTGTTTTAATATTCAGGTTAACTAGCAATGAATTTAAGTTCACAATATCCCAAAAACAGTTTGCAGTAAAATCAGCGTTTAGGAGTTTGTGTGAAAGTATTTTATTGTGGATTAAATGTTGACTTTTTAATGCCACTTTCATTAACTTCTCGCTGACCTCCCAGTTTAACAGATGGCAAATCTGAGCTGAAAACCGATACTTAACACACCCTGTGATCAGAAGCGAGTCTGTCTTCAGATATTAGACTGGTGTAGCATTTACATTGGTGTGCACAGTAGTCATTTTGCTTAATTGTACACAAGACGCCCGCTGACACATAAGGGGCGGGTTGGTTTGAGCCTAAGCAGATTGCTCTCTATGCAGAGCATGTTTGTGATCTCAGAGACACGCATCTGGGCGACACTTTAGCCTCCCTGTTTCTTGCATAAAGGGCATGACATTTATAAGAATGAATAGTGTAGCTTGTGCATGGAAAAGAAGATTTTTGTGAATGTCTGCTGGATAAAACAGACCTTCTGAGAATTTAAAATTCAGAAAACTCATGCACAATCATTTACAGGAATTTGTTTTAAAGTAAATGAGGGTTGGTTTGATTTCATATTGATTTTAGTTGACTAAGCAATGAGGTAGCACGATGCTCTGGACATCATGTAGGCATACAGTTATTTCTACTTTCTCTGTCATTAGTTTTTCCCCCTTTTCCTGGCTTGAAGGAAAAAGTAAAAAAAAATTAAATAAAAAAAATGTATAGATTTTTTTTTTAAATTGCATTTTGCTGATTCTATCCAGTATTTTTAATGATATCCCAAAATGTGCATAAAAATAAAATGATGAAAAATGGCTTATAACCATTTGGGGGAATGTTGGGAAATCTGGTACACTGATTACAAATAATTGTTTCCGTCTGATTCATTTGAGTGTGAATGCTGTTAGTTTCTTGTCTTTTTGAATTTGATATGACTTTTGAAAATTTTGACCTAAATTCATATTTCTTGGGCTCTTGGGAGTTTTTATACCAATAATGCTCAATCATTTTGAATTTTGGCATAAAATGCTGTATCTATTGCGTCAAGCCATTTCACTTCAATTGTTATACAAGTGATTTATTATAACAAATTGATAAATCTCTGCACCTCTTTGGTCAATTGCTAAAATTGTACATCCGGATAAATTATATTTTTTGGCCACTGGTGTGCTTGGCCCTGTAATTTCTGTTCGCCTATTTTGTCAATAAAAGTAGCTGAACAAGCCCAAATATAGCATAATAAAAAATTGAGTTTGAGCTCATTGTGTGTTTGGTAAAATTCTGTCAAAATCCACCAACTAATACTGTCCATTTTTGGAAGGCAGGACAGATTTCTTCTTGGGATTGTTGGCTATGAAATGTCTGGTAGCTCTAATGGCGGTGTCATTGTGCTAAGGTAACAGTGTTATGCAACACACCCCCTCCAAAAGAGAGGTCACAGCATCATGCAGATATCGGGACCACAGCCCCTCCCATCAAATCTGTCTGGAGGGCGCCATTAGGGAGATGCAGTCGCAGTAGCCCCAAATAGTTTGTTAAATGCACATGAAGGAGCATGTGTCACCCCGCAGTATGACAGCAACCGAGCTGCTCCGGATGTCAGAAGCGTCCGTCTTTACAATTCCATTTCACATCCTACTGCTGCGTCATACTCCGCTTTTATGGCCAGTCTGTCTCACGCATTAAAGATTTTGGCCATCTCTTTGGCGTTTCTCAGCTGTTAGCCTCTGTGGTCAGCATTCTGCTTAAATTGCACAGAGCATTTGGTTCAGTAGAATGTTAACCAGAGAAATGGCTGCAAGGAGACCATATATCTGTTTATATTTAATTAGAAGACCCTGAAGCACGGCCATAGAGTCTGAGGCCAGGAGAGAGGAACGGGGCAACATATGCAGAGGCCATATGCTGAAGAGCCTGCTAAGTCTAGACTGGGTTCAGGGATTAACAAGCTGCCAGTACAGTTGTATTAAATGGCTCAGTGGGGTTCTGAACACAAACAATAAAGTGGCAGATTAGGGGCAGTGACTGTCTCTTCTAGTTATGAGAGTAAGTAGATTGCAGATTGCTTGACCTTCATTGGTTCCCACACAGTTTTTATCTACGAGCAGTTTTTTCGAGGTGTTTATTTGCTGTTCCCAAAACCAAAATGGTACACATTTTAGGGCTCTGATTCTCTAACAGTGGCTGTTCAGTAGCATGATGGGTCTGTCCCAAGGGTCCTTTTTTCTTTGGTGGTGGATGAAGGCAGTAGTAGCTCTTCTAAAGGCCCTGATAAGGTGCTTTTGCACCGTGTAGTTTAACAAACACAGTTCTAGGAACTAGCCAGCATGATGATTCCTAGAGAACCAATTTCCCACTCGGGCCATTTTCCTGGTTGCATTCGCACCGGCAGCAGGACACAGAAGCGGCCGACAGCAAAGTCTTTATTTGTGGTATTTACAAATGTCAACAACCGGTGAACGGAGGATGCCATAATCGAAGCTACTTTTGTTGTGTGTTGTGGGTTTTGTGATAATGGAGATGGAATGTAAACGCACAATTTACGCGATTTAAAAGAGCATGAAAATCTGACTAAATCTCCTATGACAGCTTGCAGTGTTACATATCATTGAGGCTAAGAAAAGAACAGCGCTGCAGACAACAGTTAGCTAAATGCTGTTAGCGAACATTCTGAACATCCAGTTTTACAGTATTAAACATGTCAAAACAGTGCCAGTGTCGCTTTCAATTAGAATTACAAAATCTTCAATAAATTACTTCAGTTTCCACTATAAATTGGCTTTCCAGTGTGTTTGTTTTTACTTTTGTCTAACCTCCACGGATTGTACAGAAGAAATGAACGGAAAAAGATTACCATGTCAAAGAAGGTGGAGCCACGGAGCACTTTGGAGAACTCCAAACGAAATTCATTTGAGCCTTTTTTCCTTTACAATGACGTCACACCAGTTTGTTCTTCAGTTTCGCTTATAACGTATTTGGGGGCTTAAAGTATATATAAGTCGATGGCTTAACCTTCACTGGCTCCCACATAATTGTATATAGGTGATGTTGTTTATTTGCTTTCAGAACTGAGATGGTACATTTTTGATTCTCTAACAGTGAGTGGGACAAAACATCAGTAGCATGATGGGTCATTCCCAAGGGCCTTTTTTTCTTTAGCAGTGGTAGAAGGCTATAGAGGAAGTTGAGCTCTTCTAAGTCTTTTTCAAAGGAAAAAGATTAAACAGTGCCACAGGCAAAGCTGTAAAGTGTCTCCAGTCGAGATCGCCTCTCTCTCCATCTCTTTCCCTCTCACTCCCTCGGTTTATCATTCTCTTTCTCAGTGTGGGTGGTGAGTGAGCAAAAGTTCTCAGCTGAATAGCGATTTGTTCTTTCCCGTCTAAAGCAAAAAACAACACCCTCATCCCTCTCTTACTGCTTTTATCTCTCCACATTGTCACCCTTTCAGCAGACGTGTGCACCCGTGGCCTCTGAAAAACGTGTTGGGTGATTCAGAATAGTTGTCTCATTCCTGTTTGAGCCTTGCATTTGTTACTGCATTCTTCTCAGATAATAGACCAGATGCCAGATAATCAGAAAGATCAAGATGTGGGAACTTAAAAGACAGATTAAATAAAAAGATCTACATGTTGTTACATGTAATGAGTAACTCCACTGTCATTTGCTGCATTATCCAATAATGCATTACTCGGAAATGGGCTACAATCTTTTCTGCTGTGACATTAAGGCAACGCTCAAGTTGTTGTGTCTATATCCTTGTGAAACTGGAAGTGAAAAATATTCCCCCCTCAGTCTGTGGCAGTTTGAGCAGTAATGGGAAACTCTTTTAGCCCATCCTCATATAGACTAACCTAGTTCTCAGAGGACATTTGACACTGAAGGAAGTGTCAGGTGTTACAGCGTTTCTGATTAAAAGAGTCACTTGTGTTGGATTGTTTAAAACTGATGTATTCTTATGAGATGGGGGAGGATCAATCAAATCAAATTCAAATCATTCAGCAGGCCATCTAGATGGAAGTCACTTGGTTCCTCTTGTTTTTAACGTATTATGTGGTTATGCTGATCAACAAATTTTAGTTCCACCTTGCTGCAGACAAAAGAAAAAGTATGTATTGTGTGTTTGTTATGGATTGGAGTACTCCATGTAGCATATAATCATAATTGTGTCAGTGACTTGACACTTTGTGTGTGTGTGTGTGTGTGTGTTTGTGTGTGTGTGTGTGTGTGGCCGTATTAATTTGGTCAGAAATACATAATGCAATTCTTAAAATACTTACAATTACTTGAATTTGAATTAAAAACATGCACATCGGGGAGCTGAATTCATTTTAAAAAAGTGTTCATAAGGAAAATAATTTAGTGTAATCTTTCATTATTATACCTTATTATTTTAACAAAACCACCTCACTGTATAATATTTGAAGAAATTTGATCTGCCATAGCAAAATAAGGTGGTGCAACCAACATGCAGAAAAGATGTAAAACAGGAAGTGATGTAATAGATATGACCCCTGCAGTCCCTTATGGCTGTGTGTAAATCTTTTAAATTATCAGATAATTTGACTTTTTTTATGAAGTAATTAGTTAAAATGTCATGTGGTGCAACCTACCAAAATCATATTTATGAATTATTTTTATTACTTAATGTAAAAATAGTTTTTTACTTGAACGTTACACTGTATTACAAACAATGTTTAACAGTATATAAATTTTTGTTTTTCATTAAAATTCAACTTGATAATTTAAGGAATGTTTCTTAGCAGGTTCATATCCACAATTTGTTTAGACATCATCTTAAGAATTGTTTGCTGATGTGGTCCTGTGTTGTTTGCTGAATTGCACTGATGTTTGAGATCTGGCTTTGATTGGTAGGAAAAGTGGAGGCTCTGTTAAACCTAGTCACTACTGTCTCTGAAGATCATCATAGAGGAAATACCAGACCGTTGCATTGAATCTAATATGGGGACGCTGGTGATGTAATGCCTCTAGAGACACAGGGCTTTGTTGTCATTTTGTCCTCTGCATGCTTGTGCACTCCGCTGATGGGTTGGGTTTGTATCTCTTGTCAGAAGAGCAGCTCACCCAGACAGCTAAAGCTATGTTCTCTTTGTAATACCACACCATGTGATCTACCTGTTTGATGACCTCACATGCTGATACAATTGCTTAGTCCCTTTGTCCTCTTCCTTTTTTTATTGGACTCATTTGAATCGCGCCTCACGGAACGTTTATCCGGCATGGGCTCACTAGAGCAGATGCATTTACTCGGTCACGCGAACACTAAGCAGCGCTGTGAGATCCAGTGTGAAACGCTTAAATTCAGGGAAGAACACAAATGACTCAGTGATAGTTTAAAGTTTAAAGCCAAACAGGAGAAACACTGTGTGCAACGAGACCATCAGAAGGCTTTTCAATCTACACATTGCCATTATTTACCATGGATTTACTGTAGTAACACTCACTGCACCATGGTATTGTGGCAGAAATGTGGGATATTCACATTGAATTTTATTACAGGAGTTATGGTATATAATTATAGTATGTATGTGCGGTTAAGCAAAGACTAATGTTTTTCATACAAATAGGCTACCTAAAAACCATATAGTTATATTTTTACTACGGTATTGAGGTGCTATACACTCACCTAAAGGATTATTAGGAACACCTGTTCAATTTCTCATTAATGCAATTATCTAATCAACCAATCACATGGCAGTTGCTTCAATGCATTTAGGGGTGTGGTCCTGGTCAAGACAATCTCCTGAACTCCAAACTGAATGTCAGAATGGGAAAGAAAGGTGATTTAAGCAATTTTGAGCGTGGCATGGTTGTTGGTGCCAGACGGGCCGGTCTGAGTATTTCACAATCTGCTCAGTTACTGGGATTTTCACGCACAACCATTTCTACGGTTTACAAAGGATGGTGTGAAAAGAGAAAAACATCCAGTATGCGGCAGTCCTGTGGGCGAAAATGCCTTGTTGATGCTAGAGGTCAGAGGAGAATGGGCCGACTGATTCAAGCTGATAGAAGAGCAACTTTGACTGAAATAACCACTCGTTACAACCGAGGTATGCAGCAAAGCATTTGTGAAGCCACAACACGCACAACCTTGAGGCGGATGGGCAACAACAGCAGAAGACCCCACCGGGTACCACTCATCTCCACTACAAATAGGAAAAAGAGGCTACAATTTGCACGAGCTCACCAAAATTGGACGGTTGAAGACTGGAAAAATGTTGCCTGGTCTGATGAGTCTCGATTTCTGTTGAGACATTCAGATGGTAGAGTCAGAATTTGGCATAAACAGAATGAGAACATGGATCCATCATGCCTTGTTACCACTGTGCAGGCTGGTGGTGGTGGTGTAATGGTGTGGGGGATGTTTTCTTGGCACACTTTAGGCCCCTTAGTGCCAATTGGGCATCGTTTAAATGCCACGGCCTACCTGAGCATTGTTTCTGACCATGTCCATCTCTTTATGACCACCATGTACCCATCCTCTGATGGCTACTTCCAGCAGGATAATGCACCATGTCACAAAGCTCGAATCATTTCAAATTGGTTTCTTGAACATGACAATGAGTTCACTGTACTAAAATGGCCCCCACAGTCACCAGATCTCAACCCAATAGAGCATCTTTGGGATGTGGTGGAACGGGAGCTACGTGCCCTGGATGTGCATCCCACAAATCTCCATCAACTGCAAGATGCTATCCTATCAATATGGGCCAACATTTCTAAAGAATGCTTTCAGCACCTTGTTGAATCAATGCCACGTAGAATTAAGGCAGTTCTGAAGGCGAAAGGGGGTCAAACACAGTATTAGTATGGTGTTCCTAATAGATTCAAGAGTTTTATTTGTCACATACACAATTATACAGAGTATAACCAGCAGTGAAATGTAGGTAGTCCTGAAACAGGTTGGTGTAGCGGTTTCCAATGTCCAAAAGTGTTTCTATGTTGTAGGTGATCAGTGCCGACGTGAGATGTGTAAAAAGAGAAAGTAAAACTAAGTAAAAAAGAAAGTTGAAGCAAAATCTCAGTGGAGCGACCCTAACGGCGTCCGAACACAGCGGCGCCATCTTGGTTTAGCCAAGATGATAATCCTTTTTAATTATCCTTTAGGTGAGTGTATGTGTGGTTTTAACTGTGTTTATCATGATTTAAATGTATGCTACTATGGGAGACCAATGCTTAATAAAAAATAAATAAATGTGGTCAGAATAAATTTAACCATATAAAAGTGAGATTGCTACAATTTTTACAGATGTTACTGACTTTGATAATGAATCATTTACCTCTGCATCCTAACTCAAGCTACTATCAAATGTGCATTTCTAAGAGACAAAAAAGTGATATTATTATTATAATAATAATTATATATTATTATAATTATCGATATCGACTGATTTGAAAAAAATTGTTTTAATTTTTTTTTTTTTTGGGCCATATCGTCCAGCCCTAAAAGGATGCGTACAAACCATTCTTCTGTTTGTTTTCAATAAATGCTGTATTCTTCAAACAATCCGTTCATCAAAGAATTCTTCACTTGCAGCACTGACAGCTTTTTACACCGTCAGTTAATTAAAATGTTCTTCAGGTGAATTTTCATTCAATGCTTTTGATCATTAAAGAAAGATTTATTGCTTCTGCCTGGCAGTTTGATGCAAAATAACTTTTGAGAAGCCCTTCAAAGACACTTTTTTTGAAATCTGGTTATGAAACTTATGAATATTAAGAATTTTGAAATTGATAAAACGTTAAAACAAAACATCTTGGAAGCTTCTTCAGTCAAAAGATGATTTAGGCTAATTTTCTATCTGAAATTCTAATCCATAAATATAACTTTTGGTCAAGTGGGCTTGTTTCTAATAAACCCACTAAGCTAAAAACACATTGAACCTCATAAAAAGCATTAACTGAATGTTCTGTGCTTGGAACTGATCCTTTTAATTCATGAACTGTACCCAGCCGGGCAAAAGAAAATCACACAATTTCCTAAGGTTAAACATAGAATAGGTTATAGAAACATTCAGATTGAAAGTAAAATACTAAAACAGTTATGCATATTTGTCCAGTCTAGTCAGCAGTTCTTATTTAATGTGAAATATTAATCAAAATTGAAGTGTTTATTTAACCAAATGTGAAATATTTATGATAAAACACAAAATTTGGAACACAGGTGGGTTTAAATAGTATGCAAGTAGAACTTATGTTTTATAATGAAACAAGTATTTCAGATTTTCAATTAAGTTTTGATTAATCAAATTTTTTTTTATCAGCTTTATTGGGAGGCTGTTCACATATCTCTAAGAAAGCATACAAACTGGATTTGGCTGAGTTTAATAGGTTCTCTGCTCCACATATAAAGCAGCACAAAGGTTGAAAAGGCTTGTTTGCATGACTGGAGGCAGGACGCTGTGTTTCTGTATTTAAAGACAGCCAGAGCTTGAGAACAGCAGAAGTAACAGCACCTTCTGGCTCTCATTCTCTTGATATTGCTCATCTTACTGGTCAGGGGACAGACACCAACCAAAACAATAGTGGTGCTCTGATTCAGATCTCAGGGAGGCAAAAATAGCCTCCTGAGCCGTGGCCTTCCTGCTGCTCAATGTGCTGCTTCCCCACATTAATGTCTCCAGGGGTGTGATGTCATTTCCCCAGCATTGATCGCTCTGTTGTGGGTCGAGTGGATGTCCTCCAGCTGCAACCTGTCCCGGTGGCATTGCTGTCAGTCACTTAGTCTACACTTAATGTTAGTCTACATTTAAATGCTTCTGAAAAACAATGTCTTTATTTTTCCTAACTTTTATACCATGAAGAGTTACAATTTAGTTACAGTAAAAATGTCACGTGGTGTAACCAGCAGAAGTAACCATGTTTGTGTGTGTTTGTTTTTAAATAAAAATTCATAAATATCATTAATTATGTGGGAGTCACACCACAAGACAATATATCCTACCACCAGACCTGTCATAAAAAGGCCTAAGAAGTTTACCGCATGGCTTTGGCAGACAAAGGTTTTTCAAACAATAAGTAGTGAAGCAGATTTGTAAAATTTATTTTCTAAATAAATTCAAATATTCTTATACATTTACAGATTTTTGTTATAATTTTGTCAAACTGCTTAATATTTTCAAGAATTTCAATCTTTTGTTTTAGCTTTTTTCTTCATTATGACATCAGTACACCCTGAAATGTATGCATAAAAGTTTAATTCTGAAATTTAAAACTCTCATTATAGAGGTGTGTCATGCATAAATTGAGTTTTACTGTGTTTTTTAAAATAAATTGAGTGAAAGTTTTACCTTAAAATGACGTAAAACTTTGATGCGTTGACCTTTTAAAAACGTTAGCACTGTACTTGTAGCTCTTAATTTTTTAATGTTTTTAAATACAGTTACGATTTTCCACAGCCTGTAGTGTTATAAAAGCATAAACCCCACCTTTGAGGTGAACTGGGAAATTAAATTTGGCTGAGTCTGTCTTTTTTTTCCAGTTAGTTTGTTTTTTTTTTCACTGGAATTCCCCCTTATTCTTTTAAATGCCACTTGGCCTTAAAATAATTATGCTTCTGCATCTGTTGTACATTTAAAAATAACATTCTGGCTTAAAGACATGAAATGATGCTTTGTTTCTTCTGTAGGAATTCCCATAATGGGTATAGCTGATGTTGTGTCCTATATTCACTGATGCAATATTAAAACAAAATAGTTTTTTCATTCATTCCTCATAACGGCCTGGTTTGTATAAGATTTATCTGACTATCAGTGTTCTTGCACATCATTTGTTGGTGCAGCAGTGTTTGCGTAGTGTAGTTGCTCACTTACAACGGCTGTTCAAATTTCAGCAGAAAGGTCAAAGCACAATGTTACCTGGTCTTTTGAAATTAAACGTTTGTATCTACAATCAGGCCATCTGCAACCGCCCAGCCCCCACCTTTGTAAGGAAAATAGAAACAGATTAGTTGAGCCTCTGTCTGTACATCTTGGGGTTGCCTCCTTACAATGGGTGAAGCTCACTGGCTGAATTGGCATTGAAAGTGGAAGTGTTGCGTCAATAAGAGGCACTGTTCCCATCTGGCCCCTGTTTAGAAAGGAAGAAGAAAATCAATGGCACTTTCCTTCAGGACCGTCCTCTTGTATTAGGTCACCATCTGCCAGTTCTAGACCCCTCTTTCAGTGTGAGTGGAGTAATTAATATCTTCTGCTACACCTCGAGGATGTGCGCTAACACAGCCTGTGAGCGCCGACCCAAATCTGTGCATGGTTTGTGTAGATGAATATGTCTGACTTTATTTTAACTAGGGCTGCACGATTGATCACATGCTACTGTCATGCGCATCTCGTCAGTAAAGCCGGTTCTTTGATTAGCGGTAAATCTCCATCACCTGCTTTCAGATGGAGCGACATTTAATACATGGAGCCGTAGTTCGCTGACAAGCCACGCAAAATCCCGTTCATAATCGCTGATAAATCACATTCGATTATGAATACGATTTTGCGTTGTTAGCACGCGACAATCGCATGCGATTAATCGTGCAGCCCTCATTTTAACCTTCCCACAACCTGTAATGAACATTTAGATTGTCTGTCTTTCAAAGGAACGAACTGAAAGACAGACAATCAAACTGAAACCGCTTTCGAATGCACGCTCTTATTTTAATTTCACTTTCGAGATTCGCGATCACATGGACTCTATACTATGGAGCAGCAGTACCATACATTTTACAAGATTAGATATAGATGCTCAGTATCTGCAAATCATTCGCCATTGTCTTAAGTCATCTCTGCTTACTCTGTGTATGTGGTAAGTGAACTTTCATGTACTGTAATGTAACAGGCTGCTACTGTAGCAAGCAGCTAACCATGTCCCTTTAGTGGCTCCGTAGAACGTGTTATTTGTTTTCCGTGCGTTTCTGCATATGGATTCGGGCACACCCCTAACTCCGCCCCCCCGATGTCATCGTCCATCACAATGTTTCACTGTAGACATCGTCCGATGCCAATTTGGTAGACATCGCCCAACCCTAAATCAGAGTGTAAAACAGTGAGAGATGCTGAGGCAGGTGAAAAGTGTTAATGGTTAATGAAATTTTGACCTATTGTGCGTTTTGTTGCAGATCCCCGCCTTGATATAATGATTGACAGGGTGGGGGCGTGATCGGCTCAGAATGCATTTTCAAATCCACATTGACTTAAACTACATTATCGTGGGATATTTAATGAAAATACAATTGAAACGTCTTGTGTAAGTGTCAATGCTAGGGATGTTCATTTTAACCGTTTAACCATTAACCGACCATAAGAATTTTAATTTTATTACAATCCGTTAAACGGTTTAAAAAGTGATAAATTTTTTTCAGTAGGCCTAATTTATAAAAATATTTTCAAAGGTTTGCTTCTTGGTTGAAATTATCCTACGCGTATATAAAAAAAAAAAGCGTTTTTAGAGAAAAAATAAAATGTCGCATTTTATTATTTCATTCAGAAACGGGCCTAATGCCAATGCAAAATGTTTACAAACGTTATAATAAACACTGTAAACATAGCTAGGCTATTTTAGTTCCCCTCACTCCACAATAAATCCTATCAATTTAACAGTATTTAGAAAAGAACAAGAATTAAAAATATAAGAATCTATATCTATATAAACGACAAGCATTTGATGAATTAATTTAGGCTAAAACGAAACTGAAACCAACGTTGGGTCTCTCATTCAACAAAATCAAATGTTTCCATATTCGCAATGTATTTGAATGCCAAAATATTATTTATTATGTAGCCAACTTCACTGGCGTTCCAATATCCACGTAAAACAAAATGTTTTGCATAACATCACGGCAGTACGGTGATAACGCTTAACAGCACAGATTTTACTACATATTTAAATTGAGCAGTGTGTTTTTTCCATATGTTTGACTGACTGAATTTTATTATGATAATGACAATTCTTATAATAATCTTGTTGGTTAACAGTTAATAATTGGTTAACGAGTGCCAGCTGCCGATTAGGAGAAATAACCGAAATGAACATCCCTAGTCAATGCATTTAAGCAAAATAAAAGCCATTTAGGCTACGTACACATGAAGCCAGAGCTTTCCCTATCAATCATTCCTCGTCTCAAGAAATATCTGTGTACACTCGAAACCATGAAACCGACACAAAACGATGTAGTATATATGCCAGACCAGCATATGGCGCTGTAATTCTGCCACAGAGATACACTAAAAACGGAGAAAAAGACGTGGAATGTGCGCATAAACCTTGCGCTCCGTATACAAATGAACATGGAACAATACATTTATTAATCTGTTAAAGGGCTAGTTCACCCAAAAATGAACATTTTGTTTATCTGCTTACCCCCATGGCATCCGAGATGTAGGTGACTTTGTTTCTTCAGTAGAACACAAATAAAGATTTTTATCTCAAACTGTTGCAGTCTGTTAGTCATATAATGGCAGTCAATGGGTCTCACGGCTTTGAGAGACAAAAAAAACATACACAGACAAAACCAAATTAAACCATGTGGCTCATAACGATACATTGAGGTCTTAAGACACGAAACGATTGGTCTGTGCAAGAAACTGAACAGTATTTATATAAATTTTTACATCTGATCCACCGCAATGTCCAACTGTCCTTAGCACGTTCACAATATCCGGCGCGTGACGCCTCAACATGCTCTGGTATAGTAGAAGCATGCGTGGAAGCGATCTGTCGCGCATATACATCACTCATTGTTTAGACCGCTTCCACATTTATTTAGTTTCCTGAGAGACACTGGTATAGTAAAAAGGATATAGAATACAATTTTGGAAATTATTATTATTAATTAAAGAGGAAGGGGAAGAAGAGAGATGGAAGTCTCCCTTCTAGTTATAGTTTATCTCTGTCTAGCACTGGTTCACACTCCAGTACAGTAGGTGACAGTAATGCGCCATTGAAGTTGGATGCCAACCGCCGTTAAACATCAAGGAAGAAGATCGCTTCCACGCATGCATCTACTATGCCAGAGCACGTTGACGTATTATGCACCGGATGTTGTGAACGCGCTCAGGACAGTTGAACATTGCAGTGGATCAGAGGTAAAAAATTATATAAACTGTTCAAAAGAACAGTTTTGCAAAGCATGAGGGTGAGTAAATGATGGCAGAGTAAGATATTCCTTGAAGTCTTACAATCCTTATGTGTACCCTGCAGCAAGGTCATGAATGACAGTAAGAACTTGCAGTCAGTGACAGTTGTTCTTGAGAGTTTAAAAGTGATTCATGTTTTTTTTTTTTTTTTCAGCTGCCTCATACAGGCAGTTAATTCATATTGGTTGTCACCTGGAACCAACAAACATTATTTATTTGTGACCCTGGACCACAAAACCAGTCATACTGTAAGTAGCACAGGTATATTTGTAGCAATAGCCAACAATGATTGTATGGGTCAAAATTATCGATTTTTCTTTTATGCCAAAAATAATTAGGATATTAAGTAAAGATTATGTTCCATGAAGATATTTCCTACCGTACTTATATCAAAACTTAATTTTTGATTAGTAATATGCATTGCTCAGAACTTCATTTGGACAACTTTAAATTTAAAACAATTTACCCTTACGTTTTGTGGCCTAGGATCACTTATTTAGAGGATGTAGATTTGGTGAAAGGTTAACACTTTTTATTTTTTTAAAGTTATATTTTTGGGCTTTTATGCCTTTATTAGATAGGACAGTAGAGAGCAGACAGGAAAGCATTGAGTGGAGAGAGTGGAGCTGGATTGGCAAAGGACCTTGAGATGGGAATCGAACCACTGGGAATCACCGTGAGCACAGTTGCGCTATATGTCGGCACCCTAACCACGAGGTTATCTGCGCTCACACAGTGGTTTATTTTTTTTAAATGATATAATATAAAATGATATTATATTCATATAGTATTCTATACGTTTTTTGCACGTGCACACCTGCCCAGGTCCTCCCAGACTCCTATTGTTTAATTAAGATTTACACAATAAAAATTAAGCTTCACTACAGTGCTACAACTAATCTTTCCCTTTACAGACAATTTTGGGTTTTTCAAAGAATATTTTTAGTGGTGTTTCAGTAGTAGAGGTCGGTCCAGAAATACTAGTGACCTACAGAGGTCATGCTCTTGTCTCAGCATGTTGCTGGCATCTGAATTACAAGGGTGAGGGAACCGCTGGCAGAGGCTTGTGCTTTCCATCAGTATGATAAGTTGTTGGCTTCAGTAATTGAAGCCGCTCAGGTAAAAAGAAATGTAAATAATGTAATGTGAGGCAAAGCTTGCACTAATCCATCTCATCTGTAGTTAGAGATGTAGGCCGTTTCTGGAAATTCACCACTGATGTTTTGTCAGCTGTAGACTTGCTCCCCTGGCATCGGAATATAGAATTTCTATTTAAGCCATTTAGCGCGGACAAGCTGGCACTGAGAGGCATGAGAGTGCAAAACACACACACCCACGCGCACACACACACACACACACTCACACTCACTCAGTGCTCAGGTGTGCTGGAGTTGCCATGGTGCTATCGCTGGTTAGGTCGACAGCGAGCTGGGCTAATTAACCCCTGTGGATGCAACTGCCTGCGTGTGGCTGTGGTTCTGGGTCATCCCTGCTGACTGGAAATTGCACCAAACGCTCCTCTCCTTTTACTTCACTTGTTCCAGCTATAGTCAAGTGTGCTTGAGGAGTTTCCATCTAAAAGGGTCACATTGGGATTTAGAGCAGCAACGGCAGTCTTGTGTTGAAAAGAAATCCAGCGGTGTGACATTATCACAGTATCACAACTTCCCGCAGACATTTTAACAATACATAACTTGCGTGCCAAAAATCTGCCGCAATTGTTTCTTATGCATGGGACGCCTGAGGGGGAAGCTGGATATTTCAATTGTATATCTAGGTTTTCGTTGAGGCTGTTTAATGTGTATTAATGAAGCAAAGGACGTGCCATGTAATGATAGCCATCTTCTCATCTAAAGACACTGTGACAGCACGTAATTATGATGTAACGTAATACAAGTAATATTAATATGTAATTTAAAAGAGTTTAATTTAGTTCAAAGGGAATCATTTATGATTTTATAGGGATTTGAACAGAATCAGTGTTACGGTGATTCACTGAACGAGCCGTATAACAAACTCTGTACTGGATATTAAAATCCAAAATATAGTGAAAACACTATTAAACAGCACAGTAACTAGATCGGCAGATTAAGACATTAACTTGTGAGCAGAAAACACAAGATACTTCTCTTTTCAATATAAATCAGATTTTATTTATATAAACCCAAGACATAAACTAATCTAACACATGAACACAAGCATTCACACGTTGCAGAAAGTGAGGAACGGGTGAGTTTAAGGGAATGGAAATGTGAAATCCCAAGTTTACAGCAATATGTTCAATTGCATAGACCTGAACAACCATCAACCACTTATTTAACCCTCGCTTTGAGTTTGTCAATGAGGCCAAGATTTATATTAAAGTCACCAATTCAGAACTTGGAGGCGTTACTTGCTTGCATTGCCTGTGTTGCGGGTTTCCTTTGTGTTGTCGTTGCAGACGGGGTTCCCCGAAGTGTCTGATTGGCTGGAAGTTCAATAGTCTTTGAATTGAGGTCTTGGGCGTTGGCTGAGGATGCGGAGTTGGTCTGGTCGAAGTTTGAAGCGAGTGCAGTCAGAGCTGGACTTTGTAGCAAACTTACATTAACACACGAAACTCCACGGAAAGACAAGAAACTAAAGTAAAAGAATAAAAGGATGTAACGAGACTAGGTTGGTTTTCTTTCCATCGTGGTAGCACCTGGCACGTGGCCCAGAGCACGCTCAAAGAGCAGCACGCGGTGGCAAAAGAGAAGAGGAGAGAGAGTGACTAAGAGAGCATTTTGACGAAGAAGAGTAAGAGAGACTAAAGAGAGTTTGATTGTGTTCTGAGTTTTTAAACTCTGCTTTAGGGATGTAACGGTATGAAAATTTCTCATCACGATTATAGTGACCAAATTTATCACGGTTATCAGTATTATCACGGTATTTTTAAAATGTGCTGGAGATGTTCAAAAAGTACCGAAACACAAATCACTTCAAGTTTTATACTTAAAAATCAACAAACAGCAAATAAAGTGACTTTTTGTTTGCGTAATCACTAAAACAATAACATTACCAATGAGGTCTGGATTTTAAATGACAACTTGACTGACACCAGTTTAATAGCATGTTCAAATAAATAATGTAAATGTTCAAATAAAGCTTTGAAAAAGTTTCATATAAAGGTAAACTTCACATTTGAGCTTTTAAAGAAAAGAGTCGAGTCAAAATGATGATTGATTAATAAGGGGAAGTGGAGGGGGGAAGTGGTGTGTGGCCAAGTACGGTGACCCATACTCAGAATTTGTGCTCTGCATTTAACCCATCCAAGTGCACACACAGTAGTGAACATACACCCGGAGCAGTGGAGTGCTGCGGTGCCCGGGGAGCAGTTGGGGGTTCGGTGCCTTGCTCAAGGGCACCTCAGTCGTGGTATTGAGGGTGGAGAGAGTGTTGGTTATTCACTCCCCCCACCTACAATCCCTGCCGGACCTGAGACTCTGACCCACAACCTTCAGGTTACAAGTCCAACTCTCTATCCACTTATCTGCTCCATAAATAATTCTATATAGCTTATCTGAATTGTTTAAATGTGTAGAATCCATATAAGCTTGTTTTTCATCAACCGGTAAAAATTTACAGCAGGTCATGCAAATTTGGTCCGTTTTTTGGCCAGACAGAAACTGCACACAGGCTGAATGCAAATAAGTGTCTGTAAATCCACTCTCTGACAGCAGGTGGCGCTTTATATGGAAAAGCTGAATTACAGCTGATTCCCATGAACTCCGCGAACAAAGCAGTATTGTGTTTAAGAACACTTCCTTTAGGTATTACATGGAGCTGAGATGAAAACAAAATGCCATCGAATTGTTTCTGAAGAAAGTCAGATCCTTCAGAGGTACATTTCATATAATTAATTCACTGATATATTCATTTGTATAATTCCCTCAGCACGCTTTTAAAACCTCCCAGCTTTTCCGCCCTGTTTTCACTCAGAATGAAACTGCTGCCGTGCGCTCGTGAGACTGTTACACTCTGCTTTATGCTGGACAGTATTTATTTATCGTCAGTTGTTCAGATCGCGGTAATCGAATACGGTTTTAATGATAATTAAAATATGAAACGGTGATACTAACCGTGGGGAATTTTATCGTCAAACCGGTAATCGTTACATCCCTACTCTGCTTTCAGACCGTCCCATCTGGACGTCTTGACCAATTAGATACTGTCCTTGCTTGGGGTATTGCTTTGTTTCTCTACCCCACTAATAAATCGTTGTTATCTGTTCAGTCAGAGGTCCGAACTTTACAGACTCTTGCAAAGTATACTTTTTGAACACGATTTCTATAACAAGACTATGATGCATTTGGCAAAGAATCGATTGGAAGAAACATTTAAAGCATGAATTTTCAAACTCATACATACCAAGCATGAATATTAATCCTTCAGCTATTACCACTACATACACAATGAGTGATTAAAACAAGGATATACAAATGTGTGGATTACATACCTAATATGCAGTTATGCACAGAAATGATTAGTTTCATTTAAAAATTTAAAATGAAAGTCTTTTATGTAGTTCTATGGAGAACAAAGGCATGTTCTTTTAGACAAAGGAATTTTGGTTTGGTCTGTCTTCTATGTGTGGAGACCAGCCCAAGAGAGTCTGTAGCTCATGATTTTCTATCACAGGTTTACATGTGACCATCAGTCTTGATTACTTGATTAAATTTGACGGTCTCTTTCCTGAATTGGAATTATCAATAAGTGTTCTTTTGTCTCAATGTTGAAAGCTGTTTTGGGAAAGAGGCTTGCTGGTTAGTCTTTCTTCAGACTAGCTGGTGCTAGGATCTGGACAGATTTATGACATCCTGTTTCTTGGAGCCTCTCTTTCTGGAATCTCAGCTTCTCATGTTCCGATGTTCTGATGGAATCTTAACTTTGTCTGATTCAGTCTCTGATATCTTACAATGATAAGAAAGGCCTCTGGTTGAAGGTGTGCAATGTAGCTTGTGTATACAGTATACCTTTCTTAAAGACCCCATGAAAAGAAAAACACTTGGCTGAAAATCTTAGCTGAAAATATGAGCCGAAATCAGATCAGACAATCCAAAACTTTGATGTGGAGAAAAGCAGTTTGCAAGTGAAATGATCCAGGTTTATTTATATTTCATGTAAACACCGAATGATGGTGGTATATTGCCAGAAAGCGCTTGTGTTTAAGTTTGAGACTTATGTGCCCACTGTGCATGACATATGCAATGAGTGTGAATGTGCATCAGTCTCACTGAAGTCAATGGGAAACACATTGCGGTCAAAATTCAAAATTCATTTTATAATGCTTTGTCTAATTTTGCATATACAGTGTGTGACATAATTCAAATACTATTAATAAATAAAACATTGTACTGCATGTTTACATTTGCATTTTCATCGATACTCTTCTTTGATACCGATAAAGAGTGGTTTCAGTTCTTGATGTTCAGATTACGTACATGTTAATGAGAGACTAACGTGGTCTCAAGATGAGCTAATATGATCCAAAATCAGTTTTATAGATATTCTGAGATTGTGTGTTGTTTCCAAAAGCAAGATCTCTGTTTGATTAGTTTGTTAATATGGTTATTTTATACTACGGCTGTTTCTCAATTTCCAAAAACACAAAGAACGGATTTTGGTTGTTGTGGAATGAACTAGGCAAAAGTAGAGATACAGTGAATATAAAAGAAAAAAGGACAATATAAAAGTTCTGTTATTATAATAAATTGTAATAATTGTAATAAAATGCCATGATACTTTTACTAGTTATTTATCAGATTAAATATATCAGCCTATTTTACTTTCCTGTAGTGATGTATTTCCAATTGGAATAGCTGGGGCTGGACATATCAATTTTTTTTCTTCCCTTTTTGAATGACCGTTAGCTTTACTTGACAGCCTGGCAAAACCATTCTTGACTGCTTTAACCTGCATGTAAGCAGTGAGGAAGTTTTCAAAATGAACTCGATAAAGGGTTTTCTATTTCTAGAAAGGATTATTAGGTCAAAATAGAAACAAAATGTAATATTTGCATAAATGCTAAAGTTAATTTAGTCAGCATGTAGGTCTACATTAACAGACATGGACTAAAACGCTCTTTTAAAAAGTATCCAAACTTATGGTGTGGTATTATTTATAGTTAAATCATCTATATTCAGTACTTGATAGTATTTGCATTTGTGGGTGGTGGAGCCTATAGTGTTTAAAGACTACCAAACCAAACGTTTGCCGGTTTTAACTCTCCACGTTTTAATTAGGTTAATTCCTTTTAACTTTACATTATTTTGAGTGAACGTTGCCGAAACAACTGTCCCCCTGTGCTTGTAGAGTTTCTCAGGAAGACATTAGCACTGCCTGTTATCAGTAAAATCTCATTGTGATTAGTAGCTGTTCTCAAAGCTCTCAGTGGTATTAGCATTAATGTTCGAAAGTGGTGCTTAGGGAGTAGAGCCTTTCCCTCCAGGGTCTGCATTTTTGCACAGTATTGTGGGTATTTGCACTTCAACTGCTCATTGGATGCTTGATGTGTTCCGTGTGAACGTGCAGTATCCTGTTTCATGCCACTATTATTCCCATAGCAAATGAGGTTCCTTTGCCATGAGTATATTGATATGTTTAGTAATCAATAATAAACAACTCAGTTTGCAAAATGTTTGTTAGTCTCCATGTAACAACTAATGGAATGATATGGAAATATTAATTAGACATGCAGATGGTGTGTCTTACACTAAGCAACAAGCGAGGTGTGGCAAAACTAGGCCACTCTCTTATTACAAAGCTGTCTACACTGTATGCTTTATATACTTGCAGTGCACTCATGGTGATTGATCATTTAATTTGAGTAAAATTGAGTGGAGCGTTCAGAACTGAGTTTTGAATAATGATCGGTAATATTTCAAAAACATTTTGATGCAAAACCATTCATTAATCCATACTGACATATGTCAGGAATGGTGTAAAATCAGGGTGACATCCAAAATGTGTTGTAGGTCCTCCAGGATAAGAATATTTCAAATTAATTTTGAGCAGAACAACAACCTAAAGGTCATCAAAGAATACTTGCAGGGAAATGGCTAATTACACTACAAGATACATTTTTGCTACATTTAAGATTTTATTTTTATAACTATGAAAGCAAAAAGAAAGCTGTAATTAAATGAATACACAATATGCACAAAAGTTAATGTACCATGATTCAAATGAATGTATCATGATATACATTACGTACAAAGAATATCGTACATATTTAAAAATGTGGTACTGATGATAATCATACTCATAAATGCCATTTACACATTCAGTGTTTTTGTCATTGGAATATTTGGTACCAAGTGCTGTTTTTTTTAATGTTTTAATTGATATATTTGAAAAAATGCCTTTACTTCAGACATTCACAAGCTGATCTTAATAAAAATGTTTTCATTGATACATTTATGCTTGGCTTTCAATAGATTCTAGGGAAATATTTCACTTTATCCAGCATTTTTTTTAACTTCATGTTTTATCACACATACCCCCTGGTAATTGCAGCACTGCATTGAAGGGTCGATAGTTTAAAATGTACTCAGTGTTAGACACTTCTGACGAAGGCAGCAGCTAAAAAGGCTGTGACTAATGCTATCATTAGCTAATAAGCTAATGTGGAAATGTAGGGATGTAGAATGTGGGAAGAGGGAAGACAACAACCAGGAAAACAACTAAGAGCTATCATGAACAAATCAAATAGGTATTAATAGACCAATTGTTATGTCATGATATCAACATTTTAACTTTTCATAGTTATTAGTCTGTGTGAAAAATTAGGAAGATCAAAACATTAAAATCATAATTTGTAACATTTCTGAATAAATGAATTTGCCTTACATTCTGTGACATTACTTTTCAAACCTGGCTCTGTTTACACTCAGTATTAAGATGCGTTTTTGTTCTTTTGGCTGCCTCTGGAACAGGCCCTCTCAACTTTACTGATGACTTAATGTATGATGACAGTAGCATAATGAATTTGGAAGGGTACAAAACTGTCTTGCCTACCAGTATTCAAGAAAATGCCACCAGATTCATTGGGAAGTGCTTCATATTGCATCAGGACAATGACCCAAAACACCCTGCCAGTTCAGTCAAGGAATTTGTAAGGGCAAAGAAATGGAAAGTCTTAGATTGCTCAAGTCAATCTCCAGATTTAAATCTGATTGAACATGAATTTCACCAGCTGAAGAGGAGAGTAAAGGCAGAAACTCCCCAAAACAAGCAACAACTGGAATTGGCTGCATTAAAGGCTGGGAAAAGTATTTCAAAGGATGAGACCAAGAGTCTGGTGATGTCTATGGGCCACAGACTCACTGCTGTGATTGTGCGCAGGGGATCTGCAACTAAATAATAGCTTTTAATCTTTTATATCTGCCTTATGTTCAACTGTCCCAATGCTTATGCTCACATCAATGAGTGGGATGAACTCTAAAAGTGCTGTTTTTTTATGTGGTAAAACATGTTGAAACAGTTAATAATAAAATGTGACATTCTTTAGTTTTGTCTCATTCATCTTTTAATCATATTTGCAAATGTGTTGACTCCACAGGCAACAGAGCAATTTTGTCTTTACTGTTCCAATACTTATGGAGGGCACTGTATATGTATATTACACTGACCAAAATTATAAACGCAACACTTTTGTTTTTGCCCCCATTTTTCATGAGCTGAACTCAAAGATCTAAGACTTTTTCTGTGTACACAAAAGGCCTATTTTGCTCACATATTGTTCACAAATCTGTCTAAATCTGTGTTAGTGAGCACTTCTCCTTTGCCGAGATAATCCATCCACCTCACAGGTGTGGCATATCAAGATGCTGATTAGACAGCATGATTATTGCACAGGTGTGCCTTAGGCTGGCCACAATGTGCAGTTTTACTGTGTTGGGGGGGGGTCCGAAAACCAGTCAGTATCTGGTGTGACCACCATTTGCCTCACGCAGTGCAACACATCTCCTTTGCATAGAGTTGATTAGGTTGTTGATTGTGGCCTTTGGAATGTTGGTCCACTCCTCTTCAATGGCTGTGCGAAGTTGCTGGATATTGGCAGGAAATAGAACACTCTGTCGTATATGCCGATAAAGAGCATCTCAAACATGCTGTCGTATATGCCGATCCAGAGCATCCCAAACATGCTCAATGGGTGACATGTCCGGTGAGTATGCTCCCCATGCAAGAACTGGGATGCTTTCAGCTTCCCGGAATTGTGTACAGATCCTTGCAACATTGGGCTGTGCATTATCATGCTGCAACATGAAGTGATGGTCGTGGATGAATGGCACAACAATGGGCCTCAGGATCGAAAATGGTATCTCTGTGCATTCAAAATGCCATCAGTAAAATGCATCTGTGTTCGCTGTCCATAACATACGCCTGCCCGTACCATAACCCCACCGCCACCATGGGCCACTCGATCCACAACGTTGACATCAGCAAACCGCTCGCCCACACGATGCCATACATGCTGTATGCCATCTGCCCTGTACAGTGAAAACCGGGATTCATCCGTGAAGAGAACACCCCTCCAAAGTGCCAGACGCCATCGAATGTGAGCATTTGCCCTCAAGTCGGTTACAACGACGAACTGAAGTCAGGTCGAGACCCCGATGAGGACGACGAGCATTCAAATGAGCTTCCCTGAGACTGTTTCTGACCGTTTGTGCAGAAATTCTTTGATTATGCAAACCGATTGTTGCAGCAGCAGTCCAGGTGGCTGGTCTTAGACAATCTTAGAGGTGAAGATGCTGGATGTGGAGGTCCTGGGCTGGTGTGGTTATACGTGGTCTGCGGTTGTGAGGCCGTTTGGATGTACTGCAAAATTCTCTAAAACGCCTTTGGAGATAGCTTATAGTAGAGAAATTAACATTCAGTTCACGGGCAACTGCTCTGGTGGACATTTCTGCAGTCAGCATGCCATTTGCACGCTCCCTCAAAACTTGCGACATCTGTGGCATTGTGCTGTGTGATAAAACTGCACGTTTTAGAGTGGCCTTTTATTGTGGCCAGCCTAAGGCACACCTGTGTAATAATCATGCTGTCTAATCAGCATCTTGATATGCCACGCCTGTGAGGTAGGTGGATGGACCTTTGTAAAGAAGTGCTCACTAACACGGATTTAGACAGATTTGTGAACAATATTTGAGAGACATGGGCCTTTTGTGTACATAGAAAAAGTCTTAGATCTTTGATTTCAGCTCATGAAAAATGGGGGCAAAAACAAAAGTGTTGCATTTATAATTTTGGTCAGTGTATATATGTGACCCTGGACCACAAAACCAGTCTTAAGTCGCTGGGGTATATTTGTAGCAATAGCCTAAAATACATTGTATGGGTCAAAAATTATAAATTTTTCTTTCATGCCAAAAATCATTAGGACATTAAGTAAAGATCATGTTCCATGAAGATATTTTGTGAATTTCCTACCATAAATATATCAGTATATATAAATAAAACTTAATTTTTGATCAGTAATATGCATATCTAAGAACTTAATTTAGACAATTTTAAAGGCGATTTTCTCAATATTTTGATTTTGTTGCACCCTCAGATTCCAGGGCCCGTATTCATGAAAAATCTTAATGCTAAGAGTTGCTCCTAGTAACAAAATTCTAAGAAAATTCTTAGAAATGTGGGTGTTTCCTCTTACAATTAAAGAAAAGATCCTAGTAAAGAAAAAAGTAATTCAGAAAGCATCTTAACCCTTAAAAGAGGTCTTAAGATCCAAAATTGTTAGGCGTATGAATGAGGATGCTTAAGAGTTTCTTTAGCAGTGGAGAAAATGGATGAAACATGAAGAGGGAGAAGAAATGTGTTGCACACAATGCATGACAGTGAGTTAAGACGCTACACATTAGATCGTGCAGGGATCATGTTTGTGACCGATCTTATTTGAGACACGCTAACAACTCAGACACCACGCAGAAATGCCATAGCGCCAGAAATCACTACATTAACTACATTAAAATATTTGGCAACTGGAAAAATGCAACTATGCAGCAGCGACGATTTGGGTCTGTACCTGACAGCACTTTCAAAACCTTATTGTGTCGCTGTTCATTTCCTATAAAATACGTTAAGTATGACAACACGGTAAATAAAAAATAAAGAATATATATACCTATATAATGTGTGTGTGTGTGTGTGTGAGAGAGAGAGAGAGTACGGTAAAACAGGAAAAATTACAAGTGAAGGCTTATAATAAACCCTACTCTTAAAAGCGCTCTTTTATTTCCTTCTTGGACAACAAACCAATCACAGTCTTCAAAAGAATGTGTCATAGCTAGCAACAGGGTCAGCTCCGCCTCCTCACTAAGATAAAAGTTTTTGTCTTTTCCTCGCTCAGAGTTGCTCTCAGATTGGTCCGGAATCACTTTTAAGCCAAGACTCCTAGTTAGACATTTTTAAGCTAAATTAGGAGCTCTCTAAAAGGATTCTTAGAATCTTTAAGAATACGGGCCCAGATGTTCAAATAGTTGTATCTCGGGCCAAATATTGGCCTATCCTAACATCAATGGAAAGATTATTTATTCAGCTTTCAGATGATGCATAAATCTCAATTTCGAAAAATTGAGACCACTGGTTTTGTGGTCCAGGGTCACATATAAATATATGTATCTCACAGAAGTGAGTACACCCCTCACGTTTTAGTAAATATTTTATTATACCTTTTCATGTGACAACACTGAAGAAATGACACTTTGCTAGAATGTAAAGTAGTCAGTGTACAGCTTGTATAACAGTGTGAATTTGCTGTCCCCTCAAAATAACTCAACACACAGCCATTAATGTCTAAACCGCTGGCCACAAAAGTGAGTGAAAATGTCCAAATTGGGCCCAAAGTGTCAATATTTTGTGTGGCCACCATTATTTTTCAGCACTGCCTTAACCCTCTTGGGCATGGAGTTCACCAGAGCTTCACAGGTTGCCACTGAAGTCCTCTTCCACTCCTCCATGACGACATCATGGAGCTGATGGATGTTCGAGACCTTGCGCTCCTCCACCTTCCGTTTGAGGATGCTCCACAGATGGTTTAGGCCTGGAGACATGCTTGGCCAGTCCATCGCCTTTACCCTCAGCTTCTTTAGCAAGGCAGTGGTCATGTTTGGGGTCATTATGTTGGAATACTGCCCCGCGGCCCAGTTCTGCTTCAGTATGTCTCAGTACATGTTGTCATTCATGGTTCCCTCAATGAACTGTAGCTCCCCAGTGCCGGCAGCACTCATGCAGCCCCAGACAATGACACTCCCACCAACATGCTTGACTGTAGGCAAGACACCCTTGTCTTTGTACTCCTCACCTGGTTGCCGCCGCACACGCTTGACACCATCTGAACCAAATAAGTTTATCTTGGTCTCTGGAACCAGTAATCCATGTCCTTAGTCTGCTTGTCTTCAGCAAACTGTTTGTGGGATTTATTGTGCATCATCTTTAGAAGAGGCTTCCTTCTGGGACGAAGGAACCATGCAGACCAATTTGATGCAGTGTTTGGCATACGGTCTGAGCACTGACAGGCTGACCCCCCACCCCTTCAACCTCTGCAGCAATGCTGGCAGCACTCATACGTCTATTTCCCAAACACAACCTTTGGATATGACGCTGAGCACGTGCTCTCAACTTCTTTGGTCGACCATGGTGAGTGGAACATGTCCTGTTAAACCGCTGTATGGTCTTGGCCACCGTGCTGCAGCTCAGTTTCAGGGTCTTGGCAATCTTCTTATAGCCTACGCCATCTTTATGTGGAGCAACAATTCTTTTTTTCAGATCCTCAGAGAGTTCTTTGCCATGAGGTACCATGTTGAAGTTCCAGTGACCAGTATGAGAGAGTGAGAGCAATAACACCAAATTTAACACACTTGCTCCCCATTCACACCTGAGACCTTGTAACACTAACGAGTCACATGACACCGGGGAGAGAAAATGGCTAATTGAGCCCAATTTGGACATTCTCTCTTAGGGGTGTACTCAATTTTTTGGCCAGCGGTTTAGACATTAATGGCTGTGTGTTGAGTTATTTTGAGGGGACAGCAAATTTACACTGTTATACAAGCTGTACACTCACTACTTTACATTGTAGCAAAGTGTAACTTCTTCAGTGTTGTCATATGAAAAGATCAAATATTTACAAAAATGTGAGTGGTGCACTCACTTCTGTGAGATACTGTTTATATATGTGCGATCGTATGTATTTATATATGAGATCGTCCCCCTACTTTCAGAACTGTATTTCAAGGTTTCAGGCCCTGTTCTCTAATTCTGACAGCCAAGACTGGTTCTGTAAAATTCCCTACACTCTGCAATTTGGAGGTCCAAAATTCCCTTTCTCTCCTCTCCCCCTCCACTTTTCTGGCTGCCATCGCTTTGCTGACTGTGCGAGAGTTTTCTCAGGAACAACAGTGACTCACTTTTGAGGGAGGGGGCGTGCGAGCTGTCTGGTGACGCAGGATGATGTCATCTCCCCTCTCGAGGCAGTCATCCAGTCATGCGTGTGTTTGAGAGTGAGCACGTCTGTGTCATCATTCTGTGCTGAGGTTACATATCTTGCTTGCTGCAGTTTCATCTGTGATGTGATTGTCTGTACGTTGACAGCGTCTCCCACTCGCCCGTCAGTCTCTCTGTCCGCCATCTGTCTGTCACACTGCAGCACTGCGCTCGACTCAGAGACAGGAACAGTGATCAAGGAGGACAAACTGTGACTAGAAATTATACACGCGCAGAGGCAGCCATCACTTTGGCACTGATGCCTGTCATACGGTATTCATTCCTTAAAATCTTAGGCAATGGATCGTAGACTGAAGCACAGCATGCCTGTGCTAGTAGCTGCAACTTTCAATTTTTTTGGGACAATTATCTGCAAATTATTTATTGGATCAATAGATTTCTCTCCAAAGAAATTTTACTGCTCTTAATATGGCTTCTCTGTCTAGTTTCTATTGGAACCTTGAATACTTTCATTAAAAATGCAATTTTAATGGTAAAACGCTGTGGTAAAAGCGTAGTAGTTATTTCCTTTAATAATACTGTCGTAGATCTAATGGAACATTTCATGTAGTTTTACAGTAAAACACTATTAAATGTATAGAATAGTTTTTGGAAGTGAAACAAAAAAAGTAATCTTATAATTTACGTTTACATCCATTACATTTTATGCGCATTTTGGAATATCGCATTAAAAACGCTGGATGGAATCACCAAGATGCACATAAATTCTAGAAATGCATGTAAAAAACTTATATGCACATTTGAGTAGGATAAACTTTTTATCCGATAAGAAACAATTTGCGTAAACTACGATGGAAACACATTTACCGAATAAATTCCTCCATGCACATGTGACTGCGCTATGAGATGGGATAACTTGACTAGCAGCTGACCGATCTCGTTCACAGCATCTTTATGTTATGGTCGTTCTGAAATACCTGAGCAAAGTTTGTCATCAAAGTATTTCTGTATAATTACTATCTTACACGACCGGGGTCCCAAACAGCTGGCATCCACCTCTGAAAGCAATGACTGCGTTTCGTCTGCTCACTCTGAGGCACAAGTCATTTTTCATATATGAAAATTATTATATTCAGTAGCTTCTCCTAGTTTTCTTAACTATATTTAGTGCCAGGTGAACAGGAAGTGATGAATTTGTTCTCTTTGACTAATTGGATGGAAACTGTGCTTTGAAACATTTATTCAATCACATTGATATATACCCCCCCCCCCCCCCATTCATCTTAGTTTTTAGCAATATTAACTACAATTGAATGTTATTGTCCACCCTGTCATGTGTATATCCACTCTATCAAGTCTAAGTGGCCGGCAGGGTGGGCATTTTGGAACAACAACAGGGTGGACATTTTGAGCTGCAATTAGCATATTAGCTTACAACAAACTGTGACTAGCTAAATATTTAGTCTGGTTATTGAAGAGATTATTTGGTATATTTACACTTACAAATTTTGAAAATACTGTATTCTAATAATTTCTGGCATATTTTATGCCGACAGGGTGGACATGTTAAGCTTTGGCAAAGCAAGTAAGCAAAATCATACAAAGAAAATTTGTCATTTGAAAAGTCACCAACTTATTCGCCTCTGCCGTTGAAATTAAATAAAAAAAAATCTGTTGTCCTGATGTTACTAAAGGGGATGGCCTTTTCTTAAAGGGGCGGATTCCCCAACACTACAGGGTGGACAACCATTCAAGGGACATGGAAAAACTCTTCTTTTTTTTATTAAATAAAATATAGCTTTTATTACCAAGTGATCAGTACACTCAGGTTGAATAATCTCTTATTTAACAAAATATTAATAGGAGAACAAAATTTTAGCTTTTTATGATTTGACAATATTCTACTATCATTCAAATTTAATGAGCAGTGCATGGGACATAGTAAAATAACATGCATCCACAAAAATAAAAATGTAGAAAATGTGTCTAAAAGAGCCAAGTAATGCTTTTGTTATGAATATAAAAACTTAGCCTAGTATAACACCCTTTCAGTCATTTTTATGCTAAGTTATCATGGCAAATGAGTTATTTATGTAGCTACAGGACACCAAAAGGCACCCTACAGTGATAGTGACCCTACTACGTTGCTGCAAGAAGAGAGTCCAGCCTCCTTTTGTGTTTTAAGAAACACGTATACGCATTGAAATAATTTCAATAATAATAAAAATGATATTTTTTCTTTGCTTTTGACCTTGATGATTACATTTTACAATATAAAATACTACTATATTTGTTAGCGTGTTGAACTTGCTTCTGATAGGCAGAGCTGCTGAGGGGTGCCAACAGTTCATCTGTTATACAATGTGAATTCTTCCACTTCAATAGATATTGGTGTGAATAGACTATGTGTCTGTGATTCTTTAATTTTTTTGCCTTGTGTTTGATATGAAAGGGCCTTATGAGCTAGCAGGGAGACCAGAGGCTGTTCGGTTTGAAACAAAAGTGTTTCAGTGACGTCAATACCATTATATGCTTTGATCCAATTTGAGCCCTGTTGCCTGTTTTATTTATTTATTTATTTTTTAAGCGATACAGACGCAGAGGTTGACATCTCCTCCTCCACCTCCAAAGAAAATCTCAGTTCAATTCCCTGCCTCTCTCACAGACGCATTAAAGCTGGGTCACATTCATCATATTCCTTAACTCGATTTGCTGACCAGCTCAGCATTTCCGTTTGACCCCTGTGAATAACTGAATTCTGCTTACGTCATTCTTGTCTGAACATGAGTGGACTCAAAAGAACGAGGGAGTGATTTAATCCTGGATTTTGTTAGGAAACTGATCTTTGTTACATTGTGAAACCTGATAAGTTAAGAATACTCAAAACATTTGAGGAAACAAACTCAATTTTTTTAAGTTAGTACAGCATAAAATTTTTATGACGAGTGGGGTGGGGCTGAGACCAATGGGAGCCAAGCAAAGCCTCGTTCCCGTGATCCCACCCCATTCATCACAATGATAATTATTTACAACTTGCTTCCATAAACACATTCATTCAGATCTGTATAGTTAAGTGGTAGTTAGCAACAACACACTGACACATGCTAATATTGTTATCTAAAAGACTCACAACACTTGCATGTAAATAGTCAAACAACATGCCGTATATGTAGTCTTTAAGTATTGCTGTCCATCCTCAACCTAACCACAGGCTCTACTCCTATGTAAATCCTAACATAACACAACATTTAAGTACTAACTTATGTCTCTCTTTTGTTAATCTTGTGCAAAACTCACAAAATAACGCTTAATTCGTACATTTATTTTCCTTGTTGTCTGATGCGAAGCATGCTGGGAACTAGAAAACTCAATCATTTTAACTTCACCTAACTACAGTGACATTTTGAGTTTACAGAATTTATTTCAATTAAGTCCAATGAACTTTCATTATTATTTGAGTGAAATTAACTCATTTCATTTAATTCATTTCACTGTTCGGTTTTACAGCGAGGAAACTGAATAGACTTACAGATGCTGACACACACTACATTTTCTTTTCCCCCTCATGTCTGTGGAAAACGGTGAAATAGCACATTGTTTTCTAGATACATATCATGGCTTCACTTTAGAAAGGAATAGAGCCAAAGCTGTTGAGCGAAATTGAGAAGGACGTGCACAGGAGGGGTGAGACATTAGAGGGCCGCATTGAGTGCTTTGGAGATCCATGTGGCGGAATGAGTTTAGTTGTCCTTTGTGACCTAAAATACAGTATGCAATTGAATTATGCTGCAAATCGCATCTGGCTGTTCTTCCTCCCAGGAGACCAAGGTTAGCTGCATGCACAGACCCGTGATTATTCTCCTTTCAGGCTCACAGAACCCTGTGCTGTTTCTCTGCACTAAATGAGACCCTCTCTTCTTGCCCAAAAACATGTTTCTATTGAATTCATAAATAGTGATTGAACATCTTTCACTGTAGACTTTTCACTGCTTTGCTTTTTTTTTTTTACCTGAGGATCCCACATACAATATACAAAGGTCCAACACAATATACAAAGCACCCTCAAATAAGAGATTTTCGGTATTTCTGCTTTCTGAAGCAGAAATATTTCTGAAGTTTGCTGAGGCTCTATTCAGTGGCCCCCCATCTCCCATGGTTAAGAACCTCTGTCTCCTTGCTTACTGTTTAGCTCCATTGTTGTTTTTAGAATCTTTATTTATCACCACACATCCCGGTTTTAAGCGGTAATCCCACTGATTGGGTGGTTGTGATATTATGGAACTGGCTTAGCTCATTAATATTAATTAGGTTGTGCTTGTCCTGTGCATTGATTGATTGAATATTTTACGGTAATATTGTCATATTGCAAATAAACATTCTAATGTTTTATGTAGAATTTCAAACCGTTATGTCAACGGTTTAAAAGCTTATTACAATAAGAAATAAATGTACAATTTGCATAAACACGTAAAGCGGTCCATAGCACATTGATTGGCATAAATATAAAGTTCAGGCATGAATTTTAAAATCAATATGAAATGCTGTTCACAGCAAAGTAAATCTATACTGCCTGCTTAAGAGTGCTTTTGAAATCTGCCGTCTTTGCTAATGGGAAGATTTAAGGCAATCACCATATGACTAATCGTTATGGAGCTGCAGGGAAATGATGTTATCACAACGCTGACTCGCTCATCACACCACAGGAACTCACAGTCTGAAGCCTTTCACTAGTAGTGACTGTCCTGAGCTGTGATATCAAAGACAGGACATGGTGCACAAAAGTCAGTTTCACACTGTAAGAGCCTTAAAAAGAAACACTGGAAACACATCTATACTACTGATATTATCAATATATGTGTTGCTTAAATTGTCAGAAATACATGGTTTATCTTGAATAACCAAATGGAGGAATATGTATTAGAGTCAACAGAGTCATGCTAACCAGCCAAAAATGAACCTTTTTGTTCACAACCCATTTTATTTCAATGTTGTAGCATATATCAGCATATTCACTGAGAGAATGTTGGGGCAGAGCTTGAGTTTAGCCGTTGGAAATTGATTGGTTTGTATATGGTGGGCTCAATTACACCAGAATTGAGGCAGGTGGTTTGGAGGGTAGGTGTTTGTGAGACAAAAAGTAGTCATTTTCATTGTCAGAAGTTAATACATTTTTAGAAAGGTTACATAGACAAACATGCACATAAAAAAAAAAAAATGTAAATAAGAAAATGTTGGTTTCATGCTGAAACCCAATGGCTATTTCTGTGCATTATTGCCAGCCTATTACAGTGATTTTTCAGTTTTCTGACTTTTGAAGATTATTTTGATGTATATTTTTCTTTTACTTTTCTTGCTCTGAAATGGTTTAAAAGACTGATATTTTAAATTGATAAAAGATTAATTTAACACGGTAATAAACATCAATAGTTTTTTTGATATGTTTATCTCAATACTTGAAAAATGGCAGTGAACTCCATTTCCTGTTGGCTCAAATGCTTTAGAAACATTCAGGAGTGTTGAACACAATGTGACCTCTCTGACATTCTTCCTCCTTCAAAGAACAAAAATTCAAGCCATGGCGCATGCAGCCAGGTTAGTTAAAGCGGGATGAAAATCACAAAAACGGTTGGCCATGCTGCTGTTTTCATGTAATAAATTTTACATTCACAGCTCTTTCGAATCCAGGGCTAATGAAAGTTTAATTTGCACTCATTTTTATTCATTTAACAGATGATTTAATTTAGATTTTACAACTGGAAAGAATACAAGCAGTTTCTGTTACATTCACATAATGTCACAACTTAGTTCTTCCTTGGCAACCTGGGGTGCAGTGGTCATAACTAACTTTATGCTCATTCATACTCACTGACTGGGCCACAGTGGCATAAGCCTTCCTTTCTTGTGTGTCTGCTGTCTGTGTGAAGCATTTCTGTCAGTGTCTATCACCTTCAGACAGCCTGAAGCTCTCCACCCGACTCTTGTGACTGCCTGGCCTGTGTCATTTTGAATTTTTCTAGCCTGTGTGTGCTTGTTTTCATGCATGCCTATCTGCCCATCACTCCGTCCATCTGCAACAAGAACAAAAACAGCCTTTTGTAACCTCATGCATGAAGCTGTTTTCTGTCATCGTGATGGCTTTGAGGGTGTATATAAAATCTAGTTTTATATTTTTCTTGTAAATGCTTTAAAATGTAATTGAAAAATTCTGATATTATGTATAATTGATGACGGGCCACTGAATTATTAGAACATAATGCATCATTCAAATGACTTGTCCATATCACTTTGCCAAATGATTTAAGGCATTTCAAAGGTCCTTACAGCTTACAACAACAAAAAAACTAAAACCCCCAATTTTTTAGCCAAATTATTTTCATGTTTTTGCCACTGTTCTTGAAGCAGATGAATTTACAGTTTCGCTTTTAGTAGAGATGCACTGACTGGCAATTCATTCATTCTTAATCTCTCTCTCACTCTCTCTCTCTCTCTCTCTCTCTCTCTCTCTCTCTCTCTCTCTCTCTCTCTCTCTCTGTAATAACTTCATTATTAACTGAATTAGTCTGCTATCAACGGCTCAAGCCTCTGTTGCTAGCTGTAAAACGACATTTTTGAATTAGCATCAGAGGTGTGGGATGAGATAAATAAGAAATTAATCCTACACCCAAGAGTGTTTCAAGGGCTAAAACCTGATGAATGTCTTGAAATACAACATCTGAACAATGTCTTGAGGTGTGGTAACTGTAGTATAAGCGGAATAATTGACTCCACATTTAATTATTAGAAAATTATACACCCAAGGTGTAACGGCATCATTACCTCAGGTGTGCATTATAATAATTCAATTCTGAGGGAAAAACAAATCAGCTTACAATTCTGATATTTTCAGTTTATATCTCACAGTTCTGACTTTATTTTTCAGAATTTCGAGTTTGGTGGCCAAAATGATTAGAACACTAGTATTTTGACCAGCCAAAAAATGGTTTTAGGTCTGTTATTTCTATCTTTTGCTGTAGTGTGCCAGTAGGAAATATCAGTTTGCATTTCCAAATGTTAATTTTACCATTAATTGAAATAATCCAGTGAGACTGCATGAAGAAACCGAACAAACTGAGACAGACTAAATCCAGAAGAACTGTGACAACATCTGCAAGATGCTTCAAGAGACCTAGCTGCAAAAAAAACTATGCTCAAGTGCACCTAGAGCAAAATCTGCTTTAAACGCAAAGGATGGCCACACCAAATGTTGATTTAATTTAGTCAATATAAGTTAATTGATAAAGAAATTCTATTTATGACAATTTTTGACAGCATCGTCATTTTACAGCACTTTTACACAAGTGACTAAAACTTTTAATAGTACTGTAGCTTTGCAGGTAGGTTTCTTGAAGCATCTTGGAGACGTTGCCACTGTTCTTCTGGATTTAGTCTGTCTCAGTTTGTTCATGTTATTCCAGACAGACTGGATGATGATGAGATCAGATCTCTGTGTGGATCAGATCTTTGGCTGTTGTCAGACTCCTTGTGCAAACAAAAATCTCACTGGATTATTACAATTAATGGCGAAATGAATGTTTGGAAATGTAAACTGATATTTCATACTGACAGTACAGCAAAAGATATAAATAACTGACTTAAAACCATTTTTTAGCTGGTGAAAATACTAGTGTTCTAATAATTTTGGCCACCACTGTATATCTTGCAATTCTGACTTATGAGCCCTTCCAGAAGTCCGTTAGTGAAGGGAACATGCAATGGTCACATTTAAAAACAAAATATGTTTTAAGATGGTATTGAAAGCAGGTTTAAGCAAGTTTAGTTTGAAAGTTTAATAGTAAAGACACAATTAGGCAACATTTCAATAAAATAATAATAATAAGAAATATTTATTTGCAACAACTGATGGAGTACCGAATGCTGCACACATGTGCAGCGTTGTCATGGTAACATGTGGTCAGTCATCCCCTTTGTCAAAGGGGAGTTCCAAACGCTTATACGAGACAGCAATGCCCTACAACCTTCAAAGAACACACTTCAAGGGCTCTACCCTTCGAAGGGAGTAGGGCATAGGGATGCTCACTTCCGTTTGGAATTCGCCCTATATAACACACAATTGCACATAATTTGCACACAACATATGCCACACAATTCTAGGAAAAAAAGTTAGAATTGTGAGATGAAAGTCACAAGTACAATTTCCTTTTTTTTATTTAGTGGCAAAAACAAGCTCCCATATTATGTTGATCAAAAGTGACAGTAAAGGCATTTGTAAAAGCATCTTTTTTTTCTAAAGATTTCTATTTAAAATAAATTTTATTTTCAAAGAGCCCTAAAAATTGTGGAAAAATCTTTTCAATGCAATTTCAACAAAAAATATTAAGTAAAACAATAGTTTTTGTCTGTGATAAATGTTACTTTAGAACCAAATCGGCATATTAGAATGATTTCTGAAGGATCATTTGAAATTTTAGACTGGAGTAATCTGCTGAAAATTCAGCTGTCATCACATGAATAAATTACATTAAAAAAAATATTAAAATAGAAAAGTTTTAAATTGTAATATTTTGCAAGTTTCACAATACTGTTTTATCAGTTTCACAGTGTATGGTAGCTACAGACGTTGTTTTCAAAAAGATCCTTTATTACGTTGATAATAATAAGTCTTTATTACTGCAGCTTTGCATTTTCACTCCAAAATGTCTCATAATATGAAATCAACACCCTGTCATTCCTGTGTCTTCTTGGGTTTATTTATAGATTTGTAAGGACACTCTGTTAGTATGAATACAAATGAGATATGTGGCCTTCAAAATATGCAGCACAAAAGCAGCCTCTGTTCTTATGCGTAGTAGCACATTCACACCACTCTGTGGCGGCAGTGAGCTTTGCACTCAGCAGAATAGTTTGATGAACAAATATGAAAATCTATACGTGTCCAGAAATAAGAAGGATACTTGTTTTTCATGTACAGAGATTGTATTTTTTCCCCAGAGTTTGTTTCTCTCACCGTCTGATCATATTTTATCTATTAAGTTTGCATACTTGCAGGCTTGTTGTGTATACAGCTCTGCTTTAGAAAACACAAAGTGCATGTGGTTGTTTTGAAGTGAAATCTGACTCCTTTGTATGCGATACAGGCTTCTTTTGTGTGTTTACATGCATTATTCTGCACGCTGAGTCAATCTGTGGGTCTCAGTTTGGCTGCAGTTTTAGGTCAGACTCCCATCTCGCATTATTTGTGCTTGCTCAAAGACGGCGCCACATCTCCCTTGTTGATACACCGCTGCTTCAGGGGTCCTACTGTGGAGCGAGGGGCCCTGGCCAACAGCGCCTAAACAGCCAATTTGCAATAATTAGCCTAAATTTGTTGGTGCACTGAAAATATCAAGTGTGTGCGTGTATCTGGTAGGTTTTTCGGTCCCAAATGTTGTAGCTTTAATATTTAATGACAGTGTAAATTGTTTATGAAACACTTGGTGTTCTTATAAATAATCCTGTGATTTTGATGAGATTTTTGAGATCTCTTTAATGCATAAATGTATGGGTTTTTACAGTATTAGAGGCCATGTTTTTATCTATTAGATAAACAATTGTGTAACATACAGTTATTATCTCTATATAATATCTCTATATAATGTTATCTATTATAGATCAGTGGAGCATTTTACACACACACACACACACACACACACACGTTTGTTTCTGTGAATTGTGGGGACTTTCTATAGACTTCTATTACTTTTATACTGACCAAACAATATTTTCTATCCTCTAACCCACCTAGATCAAAATTTACTGGTATTACTATCCTTGTGGGGACATTTGGTCCCAATAACTTGATAAAAACCAGTTACACACACACACACACACACACACACATTTTGTTACCCATTTTGGTGTAGTTCTTAATGATAAATTTTCAATATTTTAATTGCATTTAATCTTTATTGATGAAAAAAGCCATCATAATTCAAAGTACCTTTAGAACTGTTGGTTTTGGCTGCAGTCTGTTCTTAATATATTTCTAACAGAGACCAATTCAGTTAAATTCTTAAAGTCGCACACTTACACGGTGAATGATAATATTGTTTCTCCTAGGCCTCTAATGATGTCTCCAGGGCAGGAGTATGTATGCATATGCATATGTGTGTGCGTGTGTTTACGTAGGATACTGTTCTTCCTCTCACTGACAGCTCCTCTGCTTTATTACATTCTTTCTCTCTCTCTCTGACAAATCTGACACTTACCCTTCCTTGCCCTCTAAATCTCTCCTACCGTTCTTCCCCTTACCATCCCTTGTTCTTTCTCCAGCTGTCTTATTTAGCAAACACACCACTGCATGTGTCAGGTACTCCCGTCATCCCGTTGTGCATTTTGGGTGTGTTTATGTAGGAGACAGTGGTGGAATTCTGAGACTTCGTTTCGTGGGAGACTGACAGCTACTTAATGAGAATGGAAGTCACTTAAATAAAGCATTTACGCTTTGTGGGTGTTGGGCTTCCGTGACCGCTGATGTGGAGGGGTCTTAACACAGTGGATGTCATTGTATTTTTGCGGGGGGGTTTCCTAAAAGAATGTGAAAAGGGCTTTTTGAGAAGAATTTCTTTGAGACATGTCCAAGACATTTCCTTTTAAAGTCTTTATAAGCTAAATAACTGATACCGTGACTTCCTCTTTCTGTATTTATATAATGGAGCACACATGGACACTGGGGAAGGGCTGCACCAGCCATTTGTAAGGTCTTTCTCAAATTGGGACATAAAGTTGGCACTAGTGACTACTTGTTTGTAACTCTGTTCTTAATTTGGTTGTACCATTAGTTCTTAAGGAAGAATTTAGCCAATAGGTTGTAAGCTCTCCATAAGTGGTGTAGTTGCATATGATGTTATTGATCTAATAAGAAGCCACAAATGTTTATTCACTTTAGTTAGTATGTAAGGAACTATATCTAAAATTAATAAATACACTACCGATTGGGATCAGTAAGACGTTTCTTTTTTTTTTTTAAAGAACTGTATACTTATATTCAGCAAAGGTGCATGAAATACATCAAACATGACAGTAAGATATGTACAAAATGTTTTAACTTTTTTTTTTTTTAAGAAAATATGGTTTCCACAAAAATAATATGCAGCATGACTGTTTTTTTTACATTGAAGAAATGTTTCTCGACACCAAATCAGAATATAGAATGATATCTGAAGGATCATGTGAAACTGAAGACTGGAAAAATGGCTGTTGAAAATTCCGCCTTTTCATCCCAGAAATAATTTACATTTTAAAATATATTAAAATAGAAAATGTTTATTTTAAATTGTAATAATATTTTACAGTATTTCTATTTGATCAAATAAATGAGCCTTGGTGAGCACGAGACAAACTAATACTGCAAACTATGAAAATTAAAATTTTTGATTTATATTTTTGTTTTGACATGACATGCCTGACATGCATCAGCACAATACAAATTTGTATTGATTTTGTCAGATAATGTTCTTAAAATGTAAAAGTAAAATCTTAAAATGTAAATGTAGACCTTCATGTGAATTTCAACAACAAGATCAAAGGCATGAAGAATGCTTACTGATGTAATTTAATGTCTGTTATTTTTATTACAGGTGTTAGTCCTGGTTTCTGCTAAATTAAATAGTGCAACAATCAAATATTTAGTTGCAGCATCTAGACTAAATTAGTGCAACCAGCTTCAGAGTAGTCTTAGTAGTTCACAGGACATGTTCGTGCATTGCAGTTTATGTTGGTCTGTGTACAACTGTTGCTCTATACACAGGCTGTTGTATCACGTCTTACGCTATGAGATTTTAAAATGCAATGACCACTTAATGACAATTTTTAATCAAACCCAAACTATGAAAAATGAGCTGTGAGACTGCTGATTTTTTGGTACGCTTCTGTATGAACAGCTCCTTGTGTTGGTGTACAGAAGACGAGGTAGAGATCGGTCTGTCTAAAAATATATTTTTTGTGCTATAATGTTTCATTTAATGTGATTTATAGATATATTTTGAGGAAAACGCTGCTGCCAACTAGCATTGCTGACATCTTGAAAGGCTTCCTGTGTTCTAAAGGAATCTGATGGAGTTCAGCCAACTTAATGTCCTGTTGTTCTGAACACCAGCACTTCCTCTTGCTGCCTCTCTCTTGCCTCCATGTTTTTTGTGTTTGCGCTCTCTCTTATTTTGAATGTGTAGTTCAACTGTAGTATCATAGCCAACACGGTTGACTTTTGTACAAAAAGAATGGGAGTCTCCACTCTTTACACGGAGTAATTTAGACCAGTGTTTGCTCAATTTTAGATGTCTTTGTAATATAACACACCTGATTCAAATCATCAGCCTACTGACCCTTCACTAACCCTGCCTTTAAGACATTATTAACCAATCCTGCCTACGGATTCCCCCATTTTCACAGACATTCTTTACTAATGTACGTCAGGATCTGTAAATTTTTTGTAAAATATTTAAAAATACGGTTAAATGATAATGAGAGGGCTTTTATACTACTGACACAAGGATAGACAAAGTGATAATATATAAAGTGTATGTTGGGTTTTTCCCCCAAAATAAATATTGCTGAACTATTGAAAATAAAACACTAAAATAAATAACATAACAGACATGACAAGGTTAGTTCTGTTAGTAAAATATCAGGGGAGGTACAACCTCCTCAAAAATGTTATTTATGAATTATATTTATAAAAAAAAATACTTTTTGACTTGAAAATTATATTTAAAATGAAAATGATGATTAAGATGTGTTTGCATTCAAGGTGTAAGGACAATTTGTTATTATTATTTACTGTTTAATCCCTTTATTTTATCCCGTTTTTCCCATTTGTCACTTCATTCTAGTCCAAATAAGAATGATATCCCAATAATTGCACCACTTTATGAGCACAGTTTACTGAACATTGCACTATTCACAGGAATCTTAATCAATAACAATACCCAAGAGGTTTAAAAGCAAGTTGTGTTCTCAGTAAATTGATGTTTTCAGATGGAATAAGCAGCCATGCCACAGGACGCAGCGTAATTATAGGCTCCAAACTCACTCAGATATTTTTCCATATTTATACACAAGCCTGAATTTGAAACGTTATTGCTATATTGGTAATGCTTGCCATCTATCTATTGACAGAAGGAAGTTAGGCAACTGGTCTCCAGACGGACTTAAAGGAGATGAATTGACTCTTGGCTTTTGATCCTAACATCTGTGACTCTGAGCTGTGTTGCGTAGCGACAGCTAGATGGCATCAGCATATTGAGTGACCAGCACCAGGCAGGAACGGAAGAGCCTTTGTCCACACTGGTTCACCCTGCTATTACTGACGTGAATGTTCTAACGCAAATAATACAGATAGTGTTAAAACTTTTGTTGTAATGTCATTTGCTTGGTCAATCTCATTTTAAGTGATTTCAATTTAGTATTACATATTCCATTCCTAGAAGGAGGTCCTTCAACATCAGATCCTCATCATGGTTTCTTGGCAGGGTTTTGGGCTGTAGCTCAGGTTATCTGGTGTAAATCTTATGCTCAATGTCAGATCAGTTGTGCGTTGTACAGCTGGCCAAATCCTTTTTAAATTGCGGTCACATCAAGAAACTTAATCCTGCTTCCTTCATCACCTCATCATCCCCACTTCCTCTCCATTGCTAGACCAGGATGTAGCACTTTACCCACTGATTTCGAATGTTTTGAGTCTATCCATTTATTTATTTATTTTTTACAATAATTTAAAATGAAATCTCGGTGACACTTTATTTTAAGGTCTCTTAAATAGTTGCTTATTAGCATGCATATTACTATAATATTAGCCATTTATTAGTACTAATTAAGCGCACATTAATGCCTTATTCTACATCCCTAATCGTTGAAATCACTTTCGGAACGATTTTTTTCCCATCTGATGTACGATACAAACATTGACACCCAATCAGAATCCATCCTGCTGTAACGAGCTCGAGAATTTAAAGCGGCGAGACGAGAGCGTGCTTAGACTAAACAGACGGTATCGTCCGCTGGTGTAGACGCTAATATCGTTATCTTTATGGTTATTGTTCTTGGTGTGAACAGGCCTTTTTTCAAATTAAAATGTTTATTACATAGAATTTTGGTGTAAACTGCCCTTAATAATTGCATAAGGTCATATTGCACTTTCCATTTTATTTTAATTAATTGTGCAGCCCTTTAGTTATTTGGCCGATTGCCTTTCCCATATCTTCTTTATATCTGTAAACTTGCACAAGATGCTATTTCTAGACCCTGAGAGCTGAGTCAGTACTTTGGCAGTGTACAGCTGAGGTTGCATGTGAACCGTGAGTGAGTTCAGGATGTTTTTTTTAGGCAGGTTGTTGTTGAAAGGCAGCTTGAGAGAGAGAGAATGAGCATATGGTGTGATCTGTGAAGGGTGATTAAGGCTGGATGAAGGCAGGAGCACGGCAGGGATGCCCAGGGGGTCTTGGCTCAGCTGCTGCTGGTACTGCCAATCTGATAGGAAATGGCATACTGTTCCTGTCCCACTTTAGTTGGCATTGCGGTTGTGCAGTTCTGATAAGATTACATACGCATTTGGAATGTGCCATATAGTACATTTACACTGATTCTACTTTCTGGATAAGCAGAGCAGGATCAGATCATGCGCTGTAATATGCGCTCTTGCTCTCAGGCAGAAGTGTGCGAGTGTGTGGATTTGTAAACTTGGCCTCTGAACTCCAGCCCTCACTCCACCTGCTCATGAATATGTAATGTGTGTGCTAAATGCCACATTGAATCTACATGGCTCATGAATAATTAATGCTCGTATGTAACAACACGACTCAAATGCTAGTCTGAAGCCCTTGAGATGACCTTAAAGCTGCTATAAACAGGGCCAAACACATTTGATCACTATATTAAGCCCTAGCTTGACCTTTAACCTTGCCTAGCAAGAAGTTGGTGTCTTAAAAGTTGCTTTGTTAATGTTTTGTTCACAGTATAATGTAGTATAGAAATCACACACTATTACTAATGAATGTTTTTCTTTCTCTTTTATGTCACAATGATTTCCTTGTTGTGATCCTCAAAGGTAAGAGAGATTTTATTGATTTGTTTGTTTTTTAAATCAAGTAAAGCAGTCTAGAGAGCCTCAGCAGTCCATAGGGTGACTTAAGAGTATTTATAATTATAATTTAATACATTATAATTATAATTTATAAAGCATTTTTGTAGTATAATAAATACATAATTTAAATAAATTATAAGTAAAATTTTTATAATTAACAATTTAATAATATTATTGTTAAAATAATCAAACCCTAATCTAAATTAAAATACTAACCCCCGTTTTCAAAGACAAGGCTTAAGCCTAGTCCTAGACTAAAATGTAAGTCTGAGCTGTTTGAACTGAAATAAACTTGCACTGACTGATCATCAAATATATCAGTGCCTTTGTTTTGTCTCAAGGTGCACCCCAGTAATGTTTTTTTCTAAGCCGGTTTATAAAAATGACTGATGTCCTAATTGAACTATGGCCTAATCCTGGCTTATTCTAAATCCTGTCTGTGAAACCGGGCTTAAAACTGTTACTTCCCTGTTTAGTACGGTGAAGCTAAGTCAATATGTATTCTTGATTCTCTTCATAAGCAACTATAAACGCCATCTCTGCCATGTTATTCAGAGTTTGTAATCAAACGTAATAAACAACCCTTCATTTTGTTGTTTATTTGATTACAATCTCTGCAGAGTGCAATGTGCAAACAGAGCACTGTTATTTTTAATTATTAAAATAAATATTTTAATTAATAAAAAATAAAATACTAAAATAAGACTGCTGAAAGAACTGTTTTTTTTATTGGTTGTGATTTATGATTGATCTACACAGCATGTTCACTGTGGACAGACAGATTTCTTATTGATGAAATTGTTGTGTAACGACCTTAATGAGACATTGTTAGACTAAAAGGCTAAAATGTGTCATTAAATGTTATTTCTTTGAGGATTTTATCTAATGAATCCATGTCCTATCTCCCCATGTCTAAATCTTTGAGCAAATGTATATGCAACATTGTGGGAATAGTTATATCTGCTGTTCTTGTCAAATTATCTGATGCTCATTTGTTCCTATATGTTTAGCGTTATGCTATTTCTGTGTTACCACCTGCTTTTCCTGTGCTCAATGTTATCTGATTTCCCTGTTTTAATATTATCTGTCATGTTTAGCATTATCCTGTACTTCCACAGTATATAGTATTATCTGTTCTTTGACTATTTATAGCTTAGCTAGGCTTTGCATGAATCTTAGTCCCTTTATATATATATTTTTTAAAGTTTTTGCTTTTGTGTGAATTGTGTATGTATGTACATGTGTGCCCATATGCCTGTGTGTGTGTGTGTGTGTTCCAGCAGGGGTCTGTACTCTCTGCTAACTGACCCATTTTCCACCGCCTCATGGGGGGGATGAAAGGCAGCGTGGTGCTTCGCTCTTTCAGTCTCTCTTCTCATCAAAGAGAGAGTGAGAGCTGCTCAAATGCACCTTATTCAGTGTTCAAACCCCTCTATCCCAGCATCCCCACATCAGCTCCATCACAGCTCTGTTGGTGCCTTCATAACTGTCTTTTAATGTCTAAACAAGCACCATTTAAAGTTTTTGAACGGTTTTACACGAGCTGACACAGAAAAGCCAAGCATTTCTCCTGTGTTGCAGGGCTGCGATTCATATTTAATGCAATGCGCAGAGTGTGTGAGAGTGCGTGTCGATGCGTAGGAGGGCAGCTGCAACCGAGGGTGTGTTTTTGAATGTAGAAAGCACGAGAGTGTCTTTTATATTCCACTGCAGTGTCAATTCCCTTTTGGCTTTGCTAGTTTTCTGATCTCCATTTTAGCAGTGACCTGCAAAAGCGCTAACATGGAATCTCTCATCGCCATTTTATTTAAGTTTCTGAACTGTAGTGTTAAGGTTGATGAAAGGTCTGGAAGTAAAATCTGCCCTCAGGAAAAGTGGCCTATGTGACGGTCACATGACAGACAGGCTGCTTGATGTGTCGTTTTCACACACAAAGTTTTGCCACAGACGTGGATTTGGTTAATTTAAAGTTCTGTATCTATAGGACTGGTAGTCGTCTTAACTCAGTCTGAAAGTGGGGCGGTGGAGGTCTTGTTTTGTATGGAATTACCTCTTTATTAGCTCTTTTTGCAAAAATATGCAGCTACGCGGACAAATTTTGATTGTTTTTCCATAGTTAATACACATTCTTTCAAAGCCGCAGCCAGTGTACGCTGGGTACTTTCTTTCTGCTTTTTATAGAATAAAAATACTAGTGTAATCAGGTCATGACAGGTATTACATTACACAGGGTTTTGTCCAAGGCTTCCTCACTGTGCCAGCAGGTGGTGTAAACCTACAAGGATTTCAGTTGACAGTTGACATGCCTTTAAAAAAAAAAAAAAAATAAATGTTTTTGTTTTTGGAGTCTGATTCACAGTCTGTAACCAGGTAATTTGTTAATGTAATTACCTTTTTATATATTTTATTTTTAATAATATATATGTTGTTGTATAATATTTTATTTATTTATATAGCATTATGTATAATACATATGTTCCCTATTAACAAATATAACAAGTATTTATGCATTTATAAAAAAATTGTGGATCTTTATTGCATAGGTATAATTTCATTTAATTTGTAAACCTTTTTAATTTAAATAATACATGCATTTGGACTTTATTTGTATTTAATATTATAATTTATATACTACTTATACAAAAATATAATACTTATTTACGCAAAAATAACTATTTTATTTACATTTATATTATTTAACACCATTCATATTATGTGTAATTTAGTGCTGTCAATTGATTTAAATTTTTTTAACTAATTAATCGCACGTTTTTTCTGAAAATAATCGCGATTAATCTTACCTGCCATTAAAGTTTTTAAATATACTTTTATATTGCAATAATTTCACATGCAATCTTCAGATTAATGTAGAAACAAAATAAAGACAGTGTATATATATATTTTTTAAATATTTGTTCAGTGGCATCTTTTTTTATGACTGAAGGCAAGTATCACTGATACCAATACTGATGTCTCTATGCAATAGACCCCCCCCCCCCCCTAATATTTAACCATTGATTATAGCCATTCAACATTACAGTATAAATGAGAGCTATCAATTTAATACACTTTAAAAAATAACTACTTCTAATTTACTTTAACTTAAAACAATCTTCACATAAACCCATTATAATATGTCATATTTAGCTACCTGTGCCCTTCAGCAATATACAGAAATTGAAGGAAGTTATCAAACACTAAATTCTAAATTAAATATAGATGAATTCTTGAAGCTGCAAAAGTTATAGATTTTTCTCTTTTTTTTCTTTTGTTCTTTGATTAACAGACATCACAGCAGCTGGGTTGTTCGGTTTTTTGGCTGCTATTTCTGTAAGATCTGCCACGCTACACGTGACACGTATCTGACACGCACCATATTTTCTCACAACTTTTTATTTATAATTGTGCTTTAATATGAAACGATATACAGCGCACCGGCTCAATGTTACAAATGTTCTGTTCTTAACCAGAATTCACTTGTGTAACAATAGAGGAGCTTTGTGTTAGTGGTTTGTGTGAGAACAGTAATGACTGATATCTCACTGTCTTTCTTTCAACCTGCCGGCTGGATTCTTGATGTCAGGTTAAACAGTGATGAAGACATGGACCAGATCCTTGTTCTCTCACTCATTCCCATTGAGAGCTGTGGTGGTTGTTCCCTCTAAGCTTTAGCTAATAATACGGATCAGAGATTCTGTGCAGGCTACACCTGTGAAGCTCTGTGGTCCGTATCAGGGATCTTACATGGTGCAGGAGTGATGAAACCCACCAATCACGGGGCCTGTCGACACCCTGCCACTGGACCGCAGCAATAAACAGGGTTTCTTTTTTTTTCTGAGCCTTTTATCTCAGATGAAAGTCTCTCCCCCATGAGTCTTGCCAACCCTTCCAAGAGCAGCAAATGGGTCAAAAAACACCTGCTAAAGTCAGCATGTTTCTACTGTACATCCCTCACTGCTTCTTTTTTCTTTCTGTCTGTCCACCCACCTTGCCTGCCTTGAGTAGGTTAAGTTGGTACTGGGCATCTATGTATTCCTGTAGTGTGTCACAATAACAGTAAATTCTGCTTTGGTGGTTTATTGATTGTACTTTGTTTTATTGGCCTCTTGTTAAACTGTCATAGAAATCATAGAATGATTTCTGTAGCATTATGTGACACTGACGACTGGAATAATGGATGCTGAATATTCAGCTTTATCACAGAAATAAATTGCATTTTAAAATATATTACAATAGAAAGCAGTTATTTTAAATTGTAATAAAATTTCACAATATTACTGGTTTTCTGGATGAAATCGTCCCCAAACTTTTGAATGGAAATATCTTTGCTATGTTCACTATGGTAATCTTTAAAAGGCACCACTCATTTAATATAACATTTGTATTCTTTAGCAAATAATCATAATACATTTTCATTTTTCATGCATCTTTTATTGTAATGTCGCGATGCCTAATTTTTGTGTTTTTAATATTTTATTTATTAAAATAGTGTATTTTTTTTATATTGACAATGTATTGCTTATTGACCAGAACATGAAAATAATTATTGGCTTATCGTATTGGTAACATTTATAAGTTTTAAATGTGTCCCAAATTGAAATCTTACATATTTAAGTCTCTTTACAATTAATTCTGGCTTGGTTTATGGTAAAATGTGCGAGAATTATTTTTTTGTAGTATATTGGTAGTCCAAGGCACTTACAAAGCACACTAAATCAGTGTGGGCTCTTTTGGCCTGCTGAGAAGACAGGTGGTTCTTCACACGGTACATTTTCTTCAGACCAGGGCTCTTGAAACATCATTTCATTAAAGCAGCTTTCACGGTCTGGCCTGCAATTATCAGATTCCTGTGTCTTTCTTGGCCATGAATAAAAAAGGACGAAGCAAAGACGGGTCCAGAATACTCCAGACAATGTTCACTTTGAAATAGATATACAGCTCTTTTTTTTCTAGTGCTCTAAATTTGTGATATTTTTGTGAATTCAGGTAAGAAACTGATTTCCACATCTTTAAATGTGGAAATAAAATGTCGAATTGAATTATGCATGGCGTGAGGCTTTTCTCCAAAAGTTTGGGAGAACATTTGTATGTTTTGAAGACACATTAGGCAAAATCTCAGTGTTTGTTACTAGTGCAAGTGGCTCTGCGTTCATTTCATGGCATGCAGTGGGAAATCTTACACTGGAGAATTTTTCTGCAATCAGTCAGGCTCCCGGGTCGCCCAGCGGTGCCACATGCTGTTCAAAATAACTGAACTCCAACGTCATTTTTATTCAGCTGCATGCAAAAATATGCAGAAATATTAATGTGATATGGAACATAGAAACATGCTTGATGCTCTCGCCATTACAGGCTCTCTGTTTTATATTTCATATGTAACGTGGGGGTGGGCCTGCTTTATATTCCATTCTTTGTGTTAAAGTATTCAGGAGATATGAAGTCATGCAGTCACATTGAAGGGCGATGTGGTGCATCAAGAGCGTGTAGCGTGCGTCTCTTTATGACAGTCCTGTGGCTGTGATGAAAGGACGAGGCATGTTTGAAGTTGGACAACGTCGTTTACAGAGGTGTATAATTTGCCTAAACTGATTTTCTATAGTGTCGCTGGTGCAGAGGTTTGAAGCTCTACAATCAGAGCAGAATTGAAGAAACTGGAACACATTTGGTGTTTGAATCTATGACATTAATCAGTTATTTATTTATTTTTAGTCCTGTGGAATTAAAATAAAAACTATTCATAGAATGATTTACATATTAAATATTTTTTGTGGGTCATGAAGTACAAAAATATCAGCATGTTACAAATGTGATATCTTAATAGGGAAAAAAATCTTATTACAATAACCAACATTTTTGAAAAGACAAGTAGTTTGGCATATTTCTGGCAATCCTTTTTTGTTGTCACTACTTAAATATTAATACATTTAAGTGTGTCACTACTTAATATTTTGTCCACTAAAGTTAAAATCATATGGGTAAAGTGGGAAAACAAACATGAATGGAACAAAATGAATTTCATTGAAAGGACCCATTTATTATTATTATTATTTTTTTTTTTTTTAATGTTATTACTTTTTTGCTTTATAGATGCACCTCAGGGCATTATTGAAATATTCATGGGCATTATGTTAATAGCTCTAATGGTTTCCCAACATGTATCTGTGTCTGGAATTATTGAGGTAAGTGAACTGAGGTCTTTGGATTGGAGAGCAGTAGATGAAGCTTGCTGGAGTAGATGGGAGCTTCACAGGGGCAGGTGGGGCTCCACTGGTGAGTTAGGGGGAGGGCAGGGAGAGGTGATGCTGAGAAAAGCTGTACAGAACGGATCCTAATGAGCCTTTTCTAATCCGCCCAAATCTTTGTAACGATCCCACAAATGTCAGGCTGTACTTGAAGGCGAAAGGAAGACAGGGATTTGAGCGGCAAGATAAGGAGTAATCTTCAACACTCACACCTCCCTCCTTACAGAGAGAAGGGGGAGATGGAGAGGTGGCCGGAGGGCAGATGAAAGTGCTGTGCTCGACCCAAGTGTGTTCTGACTGCTTATGAAATTAGTCCATACTAGGCGGTTAAATACTGTCACGTCATACTATGGCATTGAGAGAACTGTAGATTTTTTTTTTTAGTGTATAAAAGTGCAGTGAAATTTTTATAATAATCGTAATATTAATAATAACTACTAATAAATTAAATAAGCCTAATGTAAATGTTTGACCTGAATCTCATTCAGTGAAAGCCTATGACATGTATGCCCATCTCATTTTCCCACACATGATGCTTTTTTTCTTAATTAAGTGCTAAAGCATCAATAAGACAAACCATTAGATCACGGTATTCGTGAATATACACAGTTTAAACGATTGCATATGTGCAAACAAAGTACTTAGTGGATTGTAGCGTGTCTCCTGTCTGTGAGCCCGGGTGGGTTTAAAGATTTTGATGGACAGAGACGTGGAAAGCCCACCCCCGCTGGATAATGCGATGTCCCGAAGTGGATCATCCAGCGGAGTAGGCCTAGATTCACTTCAAACTAATACTCGGTGTTTTACACACCTAAGCAAATACACACGCTTGCATTGCAGTTACATTTATTTAAAGCACAACTTCTGTGCCACAGCGTAGGTTTATTGCTTAATAACCTATTTATGCGTACAGGAGTTTACCTTCACAAGTACAACCTGCGTTTGATTTTTCTCTTAGGCACCAATAGTAAACATTTATATAGGTAACGATCAAAATAATGGCGTTAGATGAGTTCTTGAGTAATGCGTGCATTGATTTATTGCATAATTCCCGTATGAGAATCTGAATAAATGATGCAAGTCGCATGTAACAGCGCTGGTTTAAAACGCGTCTTGGAGAATCCGTTCCGGGGTTTCTTTCGGCCCTGACTGGATGATTTGTGTGTATACGGAGCACACGGGGCAGATAGAGGAGAGAGACGGGTATGTCTCCGTAGCTCTTGCGGCTGTCCGTCTCGTTTCCCGGGACTCTCGTTTTGAATACAGCGAGACTTCGGGTCTTGCATGGTACATTTGAATGAGAATAGAAACGCACAGCGGCGGGAAACAAAGGCGCTCCCGGTACGGTGCAAAGGAGCAAGCTGGCTGCGCGGCGGGGGATGCAGGGCACAATAGGGAAGACCACACTTCTGCTTTAGGAGGACAGTGTTGCAATAACATTTCCCCCAGACAGACAAGCCTCGCTGCGGGGAACAGGAATTTGAAGCAGGACTTTACTTTTCAGGCAAATGTTGTGTGAATATGAGGATGGGCTTTGCACTGGACGTCTAGGCGATTTGATGGGGCTTTTTCAGGATTTTTAGAAAGCGCAAATAGTCATATGACGGTCTCAAAAACGCACCGGCACAGCAAAGGAGAATCAACTTGTTTTTTTGCGCACGACAGCGATTTTGAGCTGTAATTGTTTATTATTATATTTATTAATAGTATTATGTGCTCTGGAAATCGTCAGCTGTGGGTGAAGTCACGCTAGGAACAAATTTGACTTGAATTAATTTTCTTAGAGTTGGTTTCTGAAGAATGTACGTACTTGATGGTAATTACCCGGAAAGGATGGAGCGGGGTACGCCACAAAGAAAAACCGTATACAGGATATCTTTGACACTAGTGAAAAAGGAAACTCTGCAGGATGGCGGAGGTTCAGCGCACCGGAGGCTGGAGAACCCTAAAGTGAGCGCGTACCGGCGAGAGGGAGCCGCTGACGCTCAGCGCAGCTCTCCGCTGGAAGAACTGAAAGAAGTGGAGGACGAGACGGACGAATTTTCTGCACACTCATACATGAGGAACTTCAGGACATTCAGTACTGGACATCTAGAATTGGGCAGGTTAAAAATCTCAAGGCGGGCGCAGCATTTACACAAAGACAAGGATTTAAATGAATCGTGCATCCTGCCAGAGAATGGACAGAGCAAGGTCATTGAAAATGGGGCACTAGTGCACAAAAAGGCAGATGATGTAGCTGAAAGTGACAGATTGAAACGTGATGCTGAGCGTGGAGAAATCTGCAGCACAGCTGCTGCTAATGGAGAAAACACAGCCATTCGAAAGAAAATCCTCAAGACTTCTTGGAGCACAGAGGAACCGGTCAGTACATGGTCAGATGAGACCTCTGAGGAACCCAAGGGTGGCAGGATGGCCAAAGACAGCGGCATCTCTTCTTTGCTGGATAAAGGGAACGGGAAGTCACCCAAGCCAGCACCTGAAACCCCTCCGGCGAAGAGGCACCCAAGCCTTCTGCGGCGAAGTTTCAGCTTTCGCCACTGGACGGGTGGAGAGTTGATCCGCATACAGGCGCTTTCCAAGGAGAAGCACCACAGCAGCTCGGGCTGCATTGGTCGCGATGGAGAGAACGGTCAAGCCCCAGCTGGCGTGGTTCTGCAAAACATGGCTTTCACGGAGTCTGAGTCCACTGAGAAGCGAAACACCTTGGATGTGGGTGAGGTCCTAAGCAAAACTGACTCTGTGACTGAACTGGGCCGCAGGGAGAGGATGAAGGGCAAGAATCGAACACTGGACAACAGTGACCTGCTCAAGCTGTCGGATAAATCTTTGATGGACAAGGAGGGTTTTATTAGAGGGACAGGCTCCCGTTCCAGCGGGCAGGAACGTAAACTCATTCGGTTCTTCAGCGGTATCTTCTCAAAGCGAGACGGGACGTCCACGCCGCTTAGCAGTCCCAGCAACCGGGCTCTCCGGAAGAACGGCCTACTGGGAAGTCAGCGAAGATCAGAATTGAGCTACTCTCAGTCCAGCACCGAAAGTGTTAACGGATGCCAACCAGACGGTAATAGCGGTTATCATTGCACTATTTTTTGCCGTCATGGCTTGTTATAAGGCAGGAGGATGCTCTGTTTGCTATTGTGGACTTAGAGCGGGGGTTAGAGGATGCATGTTTGTTTTGGACAGGAAGGTGATGTTTAGTTCCCACTTTGCAGTCCGCCTGTGTTTGTTTCATTATGCTGCGTGCTTGCAGCTGACTCTGAGAGCTGGCAGCCTTGTTTGCAACAGCGAGTGTTTACGTTCTTGTACCCCGAATGTAAAACCCTCTTTAAGTGCTGTATCCATTCTGTTAGCCTGCTTTATGTATTTTGCTGGTAATGCACAATGTCAGCGTGACAGTTTCTCCCACTGGTGCTTTCTTTTAGAAGTTTAGCATTAATATAAGTGGATTGCACCTTTAACACACGCCTTTTTTCCTCTTGTTTTGGATCTATTATCTCACTGTCGGTGTTACTGGTGGACAGCAGGTCATCTGTTAAGGCCACCACCCTCTCCTGTCACTAATATGGTAATGTAGAGCTGCTGTAGATACTGAGAGTTTCATAGAGATTTGAATGAATTACCACACACTATCTACTGACTGTGAGGTCAGCAGACCCTCATGAAAGACAGATTGCCTCTGTGTGTGAAACATGCGTTTTGGACTGGGTTTTTTACATTTTTGATCTCTTAGCATGAATGACAATCCTCTTGCTAGGATCCTCCATACTAAATTATAATCAAAGCAATGCAATTTAATCTTGAAAGATACATTTACTCAATTAAGTCATATTTTATATATATATATATATATATATATATATATATATATATATATATTATTTATTATATATATTATTTTATTTATTTATTTATTTATTTATTTTTCAAAGGGAAATAATTGGCTTTTATATTGTCACTGTACTCACACTACTACACATTATTTTATCTGTAGAATATTTACTTGGTACCAAGTTGACTGATTAGAGTAATGTTAGGTGTATAAATCTTTCAAATAACATCCTTTTTTTCTTATTGTTGTTAGTTAAAATAAAGCTCAGCAGAGGGATTATTTCAGGACGGTGGTAATGATCAGCGGCTTGTAGTAAAATCTTTAGTGTCTGTGGGGTGATAAAGCACCTTAGCTGATTACCTGTTTCCACATTCCTCAGATTCCGGAGGCATGTCTGACTCTTCTGAAGAAATACATTCTTGTCAGTTAGATAACGATCTTATATTAGAGCAGTGTCATGTTTCTTTCTAAATGAGCGGCTTTACCTGGAACTGTTGAGTGATGCTCCATTCTATCTATTTTTTTGGCTGAAATTCATCTTAAATGGGTAACTCTCAGAGCTGATATTTTAAATAGCGTTAAACAAAATATAAACCTATGAATGCAAGGATTATGAATAACAGTACTTTCTAATTGCTCTGCACATGATGCACCAAGACCGATTCATTTTTTTTTTGCTCAGCTTACCAATGACATGCGTTCATCGCAAAAACATTTAATTCAACAATATAGTTGATTTTTAGGGATTTTAGTTGATGATTATTATTTTCTTGTAACACAAATGATGGTAAACAAATCAAATCTGATCGATTGAATTTTTAGAATGGTTTTTATTTTTGCTCTCATAGCCAAACTATGTTAGGCATTAGTACACACCTGCCTCCTTTGAGGTTTATTTTTAGATGGTTGCTTGTTTCATGACTCAGCTGGTGTGCACGTAGCTCTGACGTTTGGAGTCATTAGTTCACTTCAGTTCAGTTAGCATCGCTGTGTTAGCCAGCAGCCGGATGGGGTATGACTTTCATTCATTTGGCTCTATGCGAGCAGGATGCGAGATGGCACTGCAAAGTCAGCGTTATATAGTCCTGCAGGGTATATTCCCAGATGGGACCTACATATGGATGTCCTCAGAAGGTGCTTGCTGTCCTATAGCTTGAATGTGTAGCAAGAAATCATTCGTAATAAGAGCGGAAATGTGTATTAATGAAAAAAAGGGCAGTTTTTATTGCGACTTTTAGACCTTTGCTAGCAGTTATTCACTCAAAGGATGCCTGCGACTTGGAAGGCAGGATGTTATAGTCAGTGTTGCAGTTTTTTGGCTGTAGTTCAGAGACAGAAAATAAATAACACACAACAGTGTTCATTTGTGTGTTTAGTATGATCTGTACTGCACATCCCAGGCTGTACATCTGCACATGTCTGTGATTATATAAAGATAAAACCTGAAATAATGATTATTTGCACTTACTGTAACCAATTTGTTTCTTTACAGTATTCCGTGAACAGTGCTCTGGAGCTCCCTAATTTAATATTTAATATTAAAATAATGTGTACCCCCCAATATTTTAAAAAGTTGTGGTTGTTGTGTTTGTAATGCCACTTGAAAGAACAAGTGTCGTCACCCTTTTTTTTCAGTTTCTGGTTTTTAGCCCTGTATTCACAATTTCTGCTTTCGATTTCAGTATTCATTAAAGAAGCACTACTTAGATTAACATTGTTTTGTTGGTGTACATAAATTAGAGAAGAATGTCAATGTGGCTATAAAGCGAAATTCAACCAAAATTGAATTGGCTGAGCCCAACATGTATAATTTGTTCTTTTCCATGCAAATATCGTCAAGGTGGATTGAAGATTTTAAGCTTCAAATAGGACACACAAGCAACATAAACATATCATAAAAGGAGTCTGTATGACTTTTCGCTCCATGTTCCTTTGTGTCATAAACAAACCAATATTTAATTGATTATTCATGTAAAATCTTCCCCTCTGGTATGCGCTTATTCACGCTTAGTGAATCATTTGAGTCAGTGAGTTGAACTTGAGCATTGGATCGTTCCAATTTGAAAACAGGATATTACTGTATCTCTCATAAACTCATTAAAGTACTAAAGAAATCTAGGCTGGACTACATTTCACGTGTTTATCGCCTTGTGGTTGACAGGTCAAGTATTTTTTTTTTTTTAAAGCCCCAAATCTTATAACATGTTAAAGGTGTAGGTCACATAAGCGTGCAAAATAAAGTCCGTTTTAAAGAGTGAAGGGATGTATGAACACAGTAGTCAATTTCAAACAAAGCAGCTTCCTGTTGGTTAGCGCAACATGATAATCTGTGTGGGGAAAGTTTGTCACTTTCATTTAAATCTCCCAATTGCACAGATTTCTATTGGAATGACTGGATTTTGCCAGTGAAATTTCACAGAGAAGCAGTAAATGTGGCCGCATCTTAAGAAAGATCTGTGTTTTTTGCGACACTTGGTGTCTTAGGTTTCAACAAAACATAATGCTTATGAAAAGCAGAAGTCGTATAACCCCGTATCATTGATGCTCTTAGGATGAAGTGGCTAGAGGAAGTAATGGAGGCGCCAGTGTTTTTTTACATTGAGTCATTGGGTAGTGTTTAAATAAAACTTACTCTCAGCTTCCTCTGGAACAGTGTGGTCACAAGGGTGTCCATTTCATTGTTCTGCTCAGGTATTTGTTGTTAGTAGGGTGAATTTTGTGTTTTATGGAATGGCTAGAGGGTCTGAACTGTGACTATCTGCCCCACCCTCAACACGAGCCATCTATTGGTGTCAGGTATAAGTGGGTGGGGTTGTGTGTGTGACCTACATCTACAGCCATGCAGAAGTAATGCCGCATGCATGTGGAACTGTGACATGCTGGAGGTGATAAGAGCATAGCTGGAGCTTCTCGTGGGACGAGTGTCTGAGGGTGGAAGGGAAGCAGACTGTCGCATACACTCACACAGAAGTCGCATGGTCTTTTTGTAGACAGTCATTGTCAGTGACACTGAGTCAGATACTGCTCTGGATTTTTTTGCTTTAAGAAGTGTTTAAATATTGTATTTTTTAACACTTTTAAGATCTTAGGGGCCATTCACACCGAAAGAGTTCTTGTTTTTCAAAAGTTGCACTTCTTTTTAGAACTTGATACTGAATTATATAATTGTATGTGTGAGATGCTGCAAAAGATGCAAGACATGACCTCAACAGTCAAAGGCATCAGTCTAGTGCATGTTTACATAAATAAAGGAAAAGCATGTTGTGTATGAACACAACTCTGCTGATATCTTAAAAGGATAGTTCACCCACGTTCAAGGCCCAGGAAGAAACATTGGCAAAGTAGTCCATGTGACATCAGTGGTTCAATCGAAATTTTACAAAGCTACGAGAATTTTTTTTTTTTTTGCGCAAAGTAAACAAAACTAACGACTTTATTCAACAATTCATCTCCTGCCTGTCACCCTATTGTGCCATTTTGGAGAGCATCATATACGTAAACAACGTATGCTATTCTGTGTCAGCAGCACGATGTACGCGGACACGTTGTTTACGTTCAGATCAAAGCATGCGCATAAAATCCAAAATCTCCGAAACTGCTCTATAGGGTGACGGGGAGGAGATGAATTGTTTTGCGCTTAAAAAGTAGTCTCGTAGTTTCGTAAAATTCTGATTGAACCACTGATGTCACACGGACTACTTTGCCAATGTTTTTGGTACACTTCTGGGCCTTGATCGTGTAAGGACTCTTGCTGTCTATTGAGGATCAGAGAGCTCTCGGAAATTGATCACAAATATCTTAATTTGTGTTCCGAAGATGAACGAAGGTCTTACAGGTTTGGAACGACATGAGGGCAAGTAATTAATGATAGAATTTTCTTTTTTGGGTGAAACTATCCCTTTAATGCCACCCTTTTTCTACCTTTATTCAATCTCTAATGCACACTGACACACAAAGAAAAATTGAACAATTCTGATTGCTTAACAATTCCATTATTGATTCTTTCAGGAGAAATCTTTAAAAACAAATGCTTTTATTATTATTGCATTTAAGGCCTTTAGAAGTTATTCCAGATTTCCACAGAGAAGAAAAAATGTATATACATTTAAAAAATGAAATGGAATTCATTTGGGAATCAGACTGCACTGGTTGTGCTGTAAGTTTTTGTTTCCTGTTCACACCAACACAATATTTTTGCATTCGATTTGTCTGTTTGAATCAAAGCAAAAAATTGAAGGCTGCAGACAAGCTGAATGAAAATGCAAAATTCATTCTCTGACGGTAGGTAATGCATATGGAGAAGCTGAAATACAGTGGTACGCAGGGGTAACTTCTCCTTTCTGACACCCGCTTGGCAGAGGAAAGAAAGTCAAACAGTATTTAGGCCTACATGCTTTCAATCAGATTTGTGACCCTGGACCACAACACCATAAGTAGCACGGGTATATTTGTAGCAATAGCCAACAATATTTTGTATGGGTCAAAATTATCTATTTTTCTTTTATGCCAAAAATCATTAGGATATTAAGTAAAGATCATGTTCCATGAAGATATTTTGTAAATTAAAACTTAATTTTTGATCAGTAATATGTATTGCTCAGAACTTCATTTGGGCAACTTTAAAGGCAATTTTCTCAATATTTAGATTTTTTTTTGCACCCTCAGATTCCAGATGTTCAAATAGTTGTATATTTTCAAATTTTGTCATATCCGAACAAACTATATATCAATGAAAAGCTTATTTATTCATCTTTCAGATGACGTGTAAATCTCAATTTCGAAAAGTTGACCATTAAGGTTTTGTGGTCAGTACGGTGTTCTTCTGTCCACATCAGTGGAAGAATGCACAACTAGGAACTGTTAACAGAACCGAAAGTCATGAAAATCGTTTGGTTCTGGTTCTTATTTATTTTTTTTTAAATGGGATATGCTATGAAGAACAGAGACATAATGTGAAAGAAATCTCGCTGTGGATTGCAGCCAGAGATGGATTGTTGAGTTGTACTGTATCCATGCAGCTGTCATCACTACAGTGTGCTGTAGAACATCCACTCCAGAACAAAGACACAGCAGGGACAAACTAAATGTGACTTTTGTTTCCCATGTGGCTCGAGAGGAGGAAGTAAAGAAGTATTGAGCTGAAGGAATGAATTATTTTGTGTGTGAGGGTTGACACATGCTGCTTTTATTGGATAGAGAAAGTAGAGAACAACTGGGAGTAGTAGAAAGATCAGGACTCACTGTGTCCAGACATCACCTGCTTAAACAACACCTTAAAATGCCATATAATGATCTTTGAGAGTGTTTTTAATGAGAAGAGGGTCTTACTGGGTTCACTGCTAGTACTTGTGATTTGTAGACTAAGTGTGTGTGTACGTATGTCTTTACAGTTGTCCTTTGTGGCTACTCCTGGCTTCGTACCACTGCGGAAGCAGTGCTGTGTAAAAATAACGAGCCCTAGCCGAGTGAACAGGGATGAGGGGGTGGAGTGGACCGCGTCTGAAACTCAGATGCACTCATCCTGCAGTCTGTGTTTTGTAGGTCAGTCACTGCCTGTATGCACCATGTGGTAGTTGAAGCAGCCGCTGTTAGGCATGGAATTCTCTGAAACCTTCCATTTTAAAGTTTAATGAAGTAGCTTAATGCGTCTTACCTTTGCAGCCTGACTTCTTCAGATTTGACTGTGGTCATGGAAAGTTGGAGCAAGGTTTACACAGTGAATGTGCCAATTGTGCTTGTTTCAGTCATGCGCATTCATACGGTAGTAGTGTGTGTATTGTGTTTGTGACAGAGGGAGAAAGACTGTTATAGCTTTAGGCGATAATACTGACCTGACCAGTGGAGCATGGGCACTACACAAACACACACACGCACATGTGCTTACAAGCCTTCACTAACTATATGGTATTTTCTCTGATGAGGGATGAAGAGAACACAAAAATAGAAACCTGCAGCACTGCATACACTATTCTCACACAGCATATTCTCTTGGACTATTGTACATTTTATATTATATTTGTTTTACATAATATTTGCTAACTAATTAGACATCTATTTAAAATGAATCAAGTTAAAAATCATTTGAATGTGATAAATCTGTAAAATAAACCAATTATACAAATCTATTACAGGCTAGTATTTTTCACAAGTAAAGTAGCTGCTAAAAACACAAATAAAGTAAACACTGTAACTGTCAAGTTCAAGTCATTAAATATTTATTAGCATGTAAAAAAGCTTTTAGTAGCATTTGCCTTTCAATTAGTAGACTGAACTGTTAAACAAAGACACCAAACTAAACAAGACTAAGAACGGGAGCTCCTTCTGTATTCTGGTGCTGTCAAAATAAATGTCCTGTTTCTGACACTTGTCAGCCAAACAGAGCAACTTATTGGTAACGCAATATAATACAATCATTTAAAAAGGTCAGATATCATTGATATATCATGTATTGAGCAGAATTAATAAAAGAAAAGCCGTTGAGCATTCACACAATTTGTATTGTGAATATTAGGGTGGGCAATATAAGCTACCAATGATAACAATGTTCATCATTTTACACTCATTTTAAAGGAAAATGTAAAACTGCTATAAAAGAGTCATTCTTATGAAATTTGTTTTCGTAATTTAAAATACCATTTTATGTATTATATGCTCATCATTGTTTTCTGTTCTTGCTTCTTTTTATAGTTTAGTGTGAGCATGAACTTTGGCTACAGTTACACCTGTGGGGGCTGTTTCATAAAACAAGTTTACCAATTAAGACAGGCTTATTTCAGTTAGTCTGACTTATTGTCACTTGATTTGGTTCAAAATATCTCAGACTAACTGAAATAAGCCTGGATTATTTGGTAAACTTGTTTCATGAAACAGCCCCCTGGTCACTTCATGTGTTTTTACTGATTGGATAGCCATCCGATTTGTTAAAACGGTAAAAGTCACTTAAAAAGTTCACTTCAACGAAAGCAACAGAGACGCCATTAGCTAATTTCAAGATCAAAGACCGCAACGTAAGAGAAGCGGCATCAGCACTGGTAAGATAATAGTCTCACTACTTTTAATGAAGATGAATATATGTTGAGCGTCTGCAACTTTGTTTCATTTGTGGCAGTTTGCGCATCGACTTGCTGAAGAGATAATCAGCTACTCATCCGCGGCGATCTGTGTTGCATTATTGCTGTCATATCTTGCTATATGTGTCATATAGCCTATAAACTATATAGCGAAGTATTTGCAAGATTGAGTCCACCCTTTAACTCCCGAGTTCATGTGTCTTTTGCTTGTGAATCAGACTATACTGGTTGTGCTGTGTGTTTTTGCATGCAGCAGTATGTACAGCAGTGTTTCTTTCTCTGTCGTTTAGGTTAATTAAGTGTCTAATATATAGATCAGCAGGGTCTTCACGGATCACAAATGCATCCCATTCTTTGGTTCATTACCCCCAGACACTACAGCACAATCCCATTAAACACATGCTGTGTCTGAATAAACACCTGCTAGTGTGTGAGAGATACTGAGAGATCGGTGTTAAGAGAGCAGGCAACCTGACAGCTTTATGACGACTACTGAGTGTTTGGAAGTAGATTACACTCTGCTATCTGTGTTTATACTCTCATAGACTCTGATTTGATCCAAGCTGGTATTAAGGTCAATGTGTGTGTTTGTGTCTGAGAGAGGATAAATTAGAGCTGTGCCACATGCTCGGAGGAAACCAGATGCTAAACAGCGGGGAGGGAGTTTTGCAGCATTCTTAGTGAACCATTGTTGAGATCATTAGCTGGAATTTTACATTGTTTTGTGTTGTGCACGTGTGAGAGCTTCAGTAGCTGTTATTACATGTGGGTTAGACAGCTGCGCGAGTACAGGTGAATGTGATCATGTTGATCATAGAGTTTAGTTCCCCTAGATGAATCAGGCAGACTTAGTTCTTTGTCCCCCATCTGACCTCACAACACTTTTGTTTTCAGTCAGCAGCACTTATACACCTCTTCTTAAGATCATGAAGACAGTCAGAGGTCCAGATGGTGTCTCAGCAGAAAGAGGGGAAGACAATTGGGATGTCTCATGTAAAACGAGTTTTTTCCACTTTTTGTCAATAGTACTATAAAAAAGTGTGCTGCAAAACAATCAGATATTGTAATTGCATTTACATCACAAACCGTGCGTGCAATAACAAATGACCACCCATGTTTTTTTGTATTGATTATTCAGCAAATTGTCCCACAATAATAAATGTCAGTGTGAGCTATGCCAGTAAATGAGTTGACCAATGAACACAGGACATTCAGACACATGACACAAGTTAAGTAGCAAGAACTTGAACGTAGGATAATTTAAAGGTATTCTATCTGTGAATACCTAAATTGGATGTGTTAGTACTGTTTGTATAGTATTCTAGCAATTAACATTGAATTATCTTTTATTTTTTATATTTTCCAATTTATTATTTTTTTTTTAAATCTGTTCATTTTTAATAAATTTTATTTCAGTTGTAGGAATTTCAGTTTTCCTTTTGATATTTGTTTTTTAATTTATATCGGCATTATTTTTCATTAATGCATAGCATATTTTAATTGATGATTTTTTTAAATTAGATTTTTAATAGTGTCAAGTTGAAAGTAGAATGAGACTGATAACACTCTTCTTTAGATATTATTAGGTATTGGTTCCTTAATATCAGATCTGTTGATAAATGACATAATTTAATGTGCCTATAAAGAAAAGCACCCAATATGGGTATTCACAGATAGAGGTACTTATTTTATTTACTGTTTAATTACTCAGTTTTTTTTAATTATTGCCATTCCTTTTAATGACAATTAGACGTTTCCCAAAAAAAGATACATTTGTAAAAAGTTTATTTTCGTCTGCATTATTGAATATTATATGTGACCCTGGACCACAAAACCAGCCTTAAGTGTCAATTTTGAGATTTGAAAGCTGAATAAATAGGCTTTCCATTGATGTATGGTTTGTTAGGATAGGACAATATTTGGCCGAGATACAGCTATTAGAATATCTGGAATCTGAGGGTGCAAAATATCAAAATATTGAGAAAAGCATCTTTAAAGTAGTCCAAATTAAGTTCTTAGCAATGCATATTACTAATCAAAAATGAAGTTTTGATATATTCACGGTAAGAAATTTACAAAATATCTTCATGGAACATGATGTTTACTTAATATCCTATTGATTTTTGGCATAAAAGAAAAATCAATAATTTTGACCCATACGATGTATTTTTGGCTATTGCTACAAATATACCCCAGCGACTTAAGACTGGTTTTGTGGTCCAGGGTCACACACAGGCTAAATATTAAATATTAGTCTGTATTATTATTATTATTATTATTATTATTCTTAGAAATTAAACTCATTGGTTATTGGAAATTTAAACAAAATAATAATCTTTACTATTGGTCATAATGCAGGTTGTCTTTAAAAGAAAGTGTAAAAAATGGTCATGTACAACTTATGACTTTTTGATGTAATAAAAGAAAGTAGTTAAAACATTAACATTAATTGCTGTAGTAGGATATGGTCCATTTAAATTGTGTTGAATGGCAAGACTTGACCTGTAGTAACGTTTTTCAGTTGCTGTTTTGCATAGGAACTGCTGTTCTGCCCACTGCTTTACTCTGCTCTGGGATTTGAATGAGTTTTTGTCCATCTGTCTGTCTCTGTGTGGGGGTGATGTGAAGGGTCGTAGTGGAAACTTTTTTTTTTTTTTTTTTTTTTTAATGTCTTTTCCATGGGTGTTTGCTTGTTCTCTGTCCTGTTATCTGTGCATGAAATGGAAAATAAAGGAAGAGAGGGACAGAGCGGTGAGATTTTGCCTGTGAATGTGAAACTGGAGGTGGGGGAAGCCCGCCTGGGTGTGCCAGCTGAGATTTGGCTGCCCAAAGGTTTGGAAAATGGACGTAGAGGTGAAGAGAGCAAGACAGCCGTTCACATCTTAATCCTAGAAGAAGAATGTGTCAAGTCAAGTCAAGTCAGCTTTATTGTGTGTGTTGTAGCGTTCCAGCAGCTTGACTGATCGTTGAGCATTTCGCTGAGATGATGATGGGTTTAAATCCAGAAACAAACAAACAAACAAAAAAAATATCTTGTGTCCTTCATTATATACCTAATGCTCTGTTAGTCACTTTTCTTGATTGTGTGCCAAATGCATACATTTTGGAGAGCAGGGTGGCCGATGGCCGATAGAAAGCTGCATGGTATATGATAGCACATGCACTATCTAATCTCAAAACATGCAAAACTGCAATGAAATTTATATTTATTTTACATTACATTTAAACACTTAAATTAGAAATAAAAATGAATCCATGCAACAACAACAAAAAAAAACTTAGAAAATAGCTACACTTAATTTAGATGCAGCAAACAACTTCTATCGGTTGATGCTGTTAAATAAGTTACATATTGTGCAGTATGTAATGCAATATAATAAATTAAATATAAATATATTAGTAATTACCTAAAATAAAGCAGTATTTTTTTTTTTACATAACTTTATCCTACAAATAGAAATAATTTACTATTTATTTTGTTAACCATCCATCCATCCAAATATCTAGGTAGATGGTACTTAGTTAATTTGTGCTTTGGATGATTAGTGTTGATCACTTCATAGAGGGTGAAGTATTCTTACTTTTGTGACCAAATATTTGAGTTTGTTTTCTGCCATTTTTATTATATAGCAAAGTAGAGGTTTTATCATCACTTTTATTTTACTGGATCATTATGCACAAGCATTATAGCTTTTCTGATTGCACCACCATGGTGCCACAGTTACCCAGCATTGTGTCTGTCACCTCTGCAGTGAAGGACAGCTGTGGTCTGCCACCTCTCATGCTCTTGTTCTGCATCCCTATAAGTGCCTGCCAGGGCACCTATGCCAAGGAATTAGGCCACATCTGCATGTTTTCCCAGAGTGTGTTGCAGCTGCGTAGAATTGATAGCAGCACCCAAGCATTTCTGTGGCTTACATCCAGAAGTGGGATCAGAAGGAAGAACATCTTGTGTGGCGTTAGGAATTCACAGCTCTGTGTGTGCGAGAGCAGTTGGTGTATCTTTGCTTTGCTGCAGGTGTCACCTGTTCAGGCAGCCAATGAGCATGGTAATCATAGGAAAGGACAAGAGACAATCAGCTTCCACAATATTCTGTTTATCTTCATAATTTCTTGTGCATCATCAGTGTCCCATCTTGCCTTTTGGTTTTGTGCACTGGTATACTTAGCTGTTCAGACTCTTTTTGTCATCTGCCTGTCTCAGTGAGGTTGACTTCCTGTCTGTCCTGTAGGTCCTTGTGAGAAACAGTGGCTTTATAAGGACTGAAATATTCCTAGAAAGTGTGAAGAAGACAATCAGGCTTGAACCCTACAAGTAATTCATGAACTGCAATCAAAGGGTGTTCCAAAGCAAGGCCCTGTAATGAAAGTTTATAATCAGAACTCAAAATGTTTGTTGTGGCTAAAGGTTGAAATCAAAATTTTCTTTAGTTATAAGTTTGTCGATAATTTTTTTTTGTCTGCGGACTGTGCATATGCAGCCCAGTTTTTGTAACAGTGCACCCATGTATGCATGTTCCAATAAAAGTGACAAGATGGTGGACAACAATTATTATTAGGAGGGCAGTAGGACTGGGTATTGATTCAGATTTTCTCATTCGAATCACAAGCTCTTGGTTTGATTTTATTTGATTCTAAACGTCCTTGCACACTCCGAAATTTTCGTATTTCGTTTTTGTCATCCTTCCCTATCAAAATGCTTATGAATGCGAAAACACAGAAAATCGAACCTGATCTGAATTTTTTTATGGCGGATGAAAGTTTCGGAGGCAGTGTGTAAATGTGATTGACACGTGAGGTTGTATTAATTTTGAAAAATTCGGACAAAAATGTTGGATTCAATATTTGAATTATAATGTCCATTTTGCTTTCCTGAAAAAAATGCTCTGATAATGGAGTAAATTAATCATATTTTTAACTTTATTTTTTTAACTATTTATTAATTTCTATTGCTGTTGTGCTGCTGAAGATTCAGCAATGGAGGAGCAGTGCTGCTCCATGGAGTTTAGTTTGAAAGGCTAGAATGTTCAACTTTGTATGGGATTTAATGGGAAGTGAAAAAACGAAGCAGTCCCCAGGCTTGATCATGGGGAGTAAATGGCCTTTGGCCTGTAAGTGTAAGCAAAGGCCATGGGTTTACCCTGGCCAATGACTCAGGGTGTAGCAGGGAAACACTTCTGCCATTATGTATAAGTGTCTGGGCAGATATTGCTCACTTCATGTGTTTTTGTTCACCTTCTGAAGAGGTCACATCCTCTTTGAAGCTGCAGTCAGGTTATTCCTGCTTGTACAGGTGAGTGTTATGTGTGTAAATTCCCTTCTCTGTCATCATGCCCCTTTAAATCCTGCCAGTGAGCTCATTTTCTGTGCATTACTACCCAAAGCGGCACTGGCTTTCCACTGAGCCAAGCATTTCTGCCACCATCCGTCCTGTAGCTCTTTTTTTTTTTCCTCATTCTCCTGGTCCCTTTCCTCTCGTCCTTGGCTGGTGTCTCTATCTGCAAGCTTTCCATGCTCAGTTCTGGATCTGTGCCTGGTAGATTATGGTCACAGTGACCCTGATTGGTCACTAGCAGATGTCTTGATGTCTGCACGCTCACAATCAGTGCTCACAATGGCCCCTTCTGTACAAGAAGCATTTCCAGTGGACGACTTTAAAAGTGATTTTATGACTCTCATGAATGATTCACTTGCTTTTTCAGAAGCATCTTTGCAGTTCGTGCCTTTTGCCAGGAGAACATGGTCTGCATGAAGACTTTTCTGTTTTGTACTAGTACAGAATAATCCTCATTGATCCTTCGTGTCTTAATACCCTGATATACTTAAAGTCCGTGTAAAGAGAATTCTTAGAATTGTTTCTAAACACATTACAAATGTTAGAAATGTATTGCTTAAATGCATTACAAAGACTCTGAACTATGTAGTACTGAACTATGGAGTTAAACCGTTAAACAGTTTTTCACCAATTCTGTGTTCAGGATTGTTTGGGCGGGGCTAAAACGGTGGCACGATGACGCAATGGAGCCACCGAGCGTGGCCGCCCCTAACACTATAATAACTGTTGAGAGGTCAAGTTCTTAGTTTGTCTTTTTGAATGTCTGTGATGTTAGATATACAGATTCTAGGCAGGGACGGTTCTAGGGTGAATGGATACCTGGTTCTTAGCCCAGAGACATCAATATGTGGCAGAATACATACAATTTAAAAACATGGAGCGTTCACAAAACAGTTGATCTGTTTTTTTTTTTTTTATGATACAATTGCTGCTTATTAGAATGCAAATCTATTCTGCATATTGCACTCTTGCAATCATGTCATGAATTCATGCAATGTTTGCAGAGCCAATAATAGCCCAAAGGTTACCACGATTTTCAGTGGAATTCACCAGGTCATACAGTCATGGTGTGTATCGCTGCTTCTCTATGATAATCAGGTAAACTACTTTGTGTGCAAGGGCTCACAACTTTTCGCTTTTTGGGAACCCACACATTGTACACCCATTCTTAGGTTCACATTAAACAATACTTTTCCTCTGAGACTGAAAATATAGATATCTGACACCTACTTTAGGTCTCTACGGTCTCTGCAGATGTACTAAACCCATACTAAACAATATCCAGACAGGCCTAGAATGGATTTAACAATAGAAATTAACTTCAGGGTATTTTTGTCTCCAGCAGGAACATTTTTATTTACTTTTATTGCAGTTTTAGCCACAAACCCTGGTTAATTTCTGATCTTGGTGGTCAACAAGGTTTGCAAGGGCAACCAATGAAAGGTTTCCTCTGTGTTGCTGTGATTTTCAGATACAGCTGGCTTCCTACCCTGGTTGCCCTCCATGAGCTGTCAATCAACAGCGTGCGCAAAACCACACACCACAATTGATAGCAAACAGCTGGCGAACGCAAACACTCAGTGTGACTGATGAAGGTGAATTCATAAACATTTATAAATCCACCGCCTGGATTTTGCCGAGTATCCGAAGACGTCCCACACTCAGATGGAAAAAAGACAGATAATGATGGGAACCGATAACAGAATTGTGGGGGATGGGGTTATTCTGGAGGGTGTTCCAGTGCAGTTTCAATGACCCGTGACCATTTCCTCTGTGGTTAGGGCTCTTACAATTAACTGCTTCTCTTCTCCGGGTGCTGCAGAGTGATTCTTGAGGCTGGTGTTATCCACTGTTTGTTTGGCTATTGTTTAGCTGACAATAGGCCAGATCAACGGCTGCAGGCGGCTAACTGATGAAAGCTTTTCATGGCAATAAGTCTCGCTTTCGGCAGACGCTGTGAAACAAGAATTCAGCGGGAACTGTAACGTGTGGCGCATGTGTGTGGGGTGGGGCTTATTAAGCAAACATGAATATTCATAGTGGTTTCATCCACCGTTTGATGTTGTACATTCAAGTATTGTTCTTTAGCAACACATTTGGAACAGAAAGGTCTAATTTTTAGATATTTACTTAATTTTTACAGATCATAAAGAACAAATTACCCATTGCGAGTTACTGAGGGCTTTCCCCAAATGCTCTGATGTTTATCTTGGAGTCTGTATGTAAAGTAACCTGTCAGACGAGTTACTTGGACACCACGAGTCTTGACTGTGAACACTGCTAATATCTCATTGAGAGGATGAAATTGGACTTAATTGCTTTGATTGAAACTGATTTGTAGGCTCTTTGTTCGAAGAGCATCATTGGCAACACCGTTTGATATGGGGGATGCTTAATTGCGAATGCATGAAGAACGGGGTTGCTTATTTGCATATGGTCGAGGATGTTTATTATTTGGGTATTCAAGTGAAATTATATTTTCGTTTGTGTATAAACAGCAGTGATCTCTTGTAACCCCTGTGCTGAGAGCACAATGAAAAATGAATAGCAGCCTGCGGGGTTTGACAGGGAGAGGGGGATGAATGAATGAGTGGTTATGGGTTTGATGCCGTTTATGAGAAGCCAGTGACTATTTGTCATCGTCAGTCTCTCGTTAACCCACCGTCAGACACACACACCTCCCCCCCACTGCCTTCTGAAGCACGAGCTGCCCTCAGGATATGGGGCCCGACCCTCACCCACACAATGCAAGCGTCTGTGTATACGCATCTCATTATGTATGCAGCGTGCAGTAATATTGATAATGTTTCTCGGCACACAGAGCAATTAAAGTTTTGTATAATTATTTCATTAATTTGTGAGTCAAGGTTTGGCCTGAGACCCCAGCAGGGGTCTGTCATCGCTCAACCTGCTGTTGGGATACTTTCTGTCTCTATACCTTCATCCCGTTTTCTGTTTCTTTATTGTGTAATTGTTAAAACTTGTTTCTTTATCCCTACATCTAAATATGTACAGTATCTATGAGTATACATATCACTATGTGTACTTAATGTATGGTATATAAAAAGCAGTTTGTCAAGCAAATAGTATGTGACATATGGGAGTTTTTGTCCTATCTATTCATTTATTCAAAAAAATGCATTAAAAATGCAGATAATGCATACGGTGAGTACATCTTGTCTTTTTGTAATTAAAATCCATTTTGATATTTGTTTGAGGGCATAAAGTCACAGATGTCAGGGTGATACACCTGGCCTGATATCATAATGAACAGCCCGATCTCACAGCAATCCGTACATATTTTACGAGGTGGCTAATTCGTATGACCTCACTCGTACAAATTCAGACGATTTTTGCTAAATCGTACTTATTTTCCGAGTTGCCAATTCGTATGAATTTGTACGAATGACCTAAACCTACCCATCACTGGGGTTTAGACAAATCGTACGATTGAGGTCGTACGAATTCATACAAATTAGCCATCTCGTAAAATATGTACGGTCTTGATCTTGAGAGAGCGTTGTAATGAAGAAAAAAAGCCCCAATTTGTTTTGGCACAATTTATTAAATTTTTTTTTACAAAATGCATATTTTAACAAGCATTCTTATTAATATTTGCAAATCCTTTTGTCTGACAAATCAAAATCATGTTGTCTGTCTATAATTGTCTGTTAATAATATTAACTAATTATTATAACTAATTCATCATAAAAAACTTTGAAAAATATGTTTGAACACTTTTGAAAGTGTACTCACATATGTTCAAGGAATAAGAAAAATACATTACGTTTTACTTGGTTACAGCACTTAATTGGAACTTTTCTTGAATTAAATTTTTTAAAGTTTTTCAGAAATGAATAGTACAAAGCGTAAATTTAATACAACTTGGCAAACGGGTTTTAATCTAGATTTTTTTGGTAGAATTATCCTTTTCTATGTTATAGTATTCATCATTATTATTTATCATTGATCCATGTCTGAATGTGCAGTATTCATGACCTTTAGGAGAACAATATCTGCATGACCTTCTACATCTGCTGAGGTTCTCATGTGTCAGACCCTAGTCTCCTCACTCCTCCACCTGTTTTGTCCTGACGGACGGAAGGTGAAGCCGTATCTGAGACGAGGACGAGAGGCTCTCTGTGTTTGAGTGTGCCGTCTGAGGATGTGTCGGATTGTCATTGTTGCATTTCTTGGAAAACCCTGTCTTGTACCCCCACCCCTCACCTCTTCACCTCACTCAAGGAAATGAAAAAAATAAATAGGCATGGATAATGGCACTCTTACAAACAATCTGTTCCTTCAGTCCCTGGGATTGGGATTGTTCTTGACAGCAGTGTGTCTGTTCTTGATGAGTAATGCCACGCTGCTCTGCTTTGTTTTAGACCCTGTAGGCATTGTTGTTTTCTGGGCTTTAATTCCTTGCTTTAATTAGTCTAAAATGAAGAAAAGGACACTACATTTTATATCGCTACATATTGGTGTAGTTAAATATTACACAACTTCATGTTTTTTTAATTTTCATCTCCCTTCATTAGTGTCCTCTCCTGCTCATATAGCTTTCATCTTGCCATTAGACACCGCAGGCTGGCACAGAGCAGCGGCGCGGAAATGGCGCCTGGCATCTTGGCCATGCTTACAGACCTTCCCACCAGCCTCTCAGATTCCTGCCATGACTGTGGTTTGTATTATGCTCTCATCAATGAGTGATGACACACAGGAACCCATAGGAGTGCATGTAAGCAGTTTATATATTGTTGGGACAGGTGCTTATAATGGACTGTTGTAATAATTTTGCACAATTTGGACAAACTGTAGCTGTCAGTTATGACCCTTGATATGGTAAAGTCGATAAATATTAAAATCCATTGAAATCAATCAGTGAGGAAGGAGAACTTTTTGCAGTGATGAAAATCTCACAGAGGCGGACTGCCTGTGCTTTTGGAAATCCAGTTCAATGATTTCCTCCTTTGTTTAAAATGGTTCTCTTTCTTTTTTCGTCTTCAAAAAGTAATGTTCAGATTTATCTCTGTCGGATGCTTCCTTAGAGCAGCTGTTTTTAGTCATCTTAAGAAATGCCTCTGAAATTTGCAGGGGTTCAGGTTTACCTGACCCTAATCAGTTGCGTTTCTTGTTTACTTAAGACATGTTTTCGTCTTGTGAAAAAGGCACAGATATTGATTATTTCAATGTAAAAATGCAACTTTACATGTTGGACTGTTTGTCATTATGGATGATTTCTGATTCAATTCTGATTCACAATCACATTCACGCGCAACACACATAGTGTGATTAATTTTAATGCTCAACTGCTGCAAAAAACAAATAGTATATACTACCTTTCAAACATCTGGGGTCAAAAGTTTTTTGTGTTTACTGAGGCTGCTTTTATTTGATAAAATACAGTTACATCAGTAATAATGTAAAATATTATTTCAATTTAAAAATGGTTTTCCATTTAATTTTTTTTATATAATTGTAATATATTTTATACAATATTATCTCATGCAAAGCTTCAGTGTCACTTCATCCTTTAGAAGTCATTCCAATATGCTGATTTTGTGCTCTATGTATTATCTGTGTTGAAAATAGCTGTGCTTTATTTTTGTGGAAATTGTGATGCATTTTTTTCAGGAATTTTAGATTAATGGAAAATTAAAAAACAGCATTTTATAACATCATGAATGTCAATTTAACAAACCCTTTATGAAAAGTATTGCTATTATTTTAATCTTACTGACCCCAAACTTTGCATTGGACAGATGTGTCTTGTTAAATAAGTAAGGAATAATTGACGACGGGCCGTTGATTTATTAGAAAATAATGCACACCCGAGGTGGTGATGCCTTGAAGGGCATCACTGGTTACACCTGGTGTGCATTATTTTTCTAATAATTCAACGGCCCGGAGTCAATTATTCCGCTTATACTACGGTTGCCACACCTCAAGACACTGATCAGATGATAAATTTCAAGGCATTCGTTCGGCTTTTCTACTTAAATCACTATTGTGAGTAGGATTATTTCTTCCACATCTTATCCAACGCCTCCCTTGCCAATTCCAAAACGTCATTTTAAACCGTAAAGGAGGCTTGAGCCGTTGATAGCAGACTAATAATGCAGTTAATACAGTTAATAACTAAGTTATGAGAAGAGAGAGATTACCTCTGTGAGTCTGTGCGTCTCTCCAAAGTGTTCGGCAGCAATGTCTCTAGTTATAGTGAAACTTAAAGTTCATTTTCTTCACGAACAGTGCCGTTGTTGTTACCTCGCTTCTGAGAAGCTTGTGTAGTTTTTAAGTTGTTAAACTGTTACTGATAAAATCGTCAGAGTAGAGCTAACAACATTAGCGCTTATGTTAACTGTGTGTCTGTGAGGGAGAGATACGCTATGTGTTTTCTGTACATAATAAAAGAGTAATTTTGTGGCAAAAACATGGATATAATCTGTCGATTGTATCCTCTTGTTTACTATATTTATTTGTTTGGCCAGTGTCGTTGTGGGTTTTGGTTCTTTTGCTGTTTTAGGCTGTAAGGACCTTTTGAAATAAAGCAAATCATTTGGCGGAGTGATATGGACGTAATGCGGTGCTTGGAACTACGTTCGCCATGCGTTTCCCTGAAAATAATTGCACACTTTAGAACGTTCGTCAGCCAATCAGATTCAAGCATTCAAAGGCCCCGTAGTATAAATGTACATAGAAAACATTGTAGACCTTAATGGAGCACTGTGTTCCACACTTTTCATGATTAAAATTGTAATTGTATTCCTGATTATTTTTTCAATTAATGGTGCTGCCCAACAAGGGACCAAAAACCGAATGACACAGTGGTGAAAGCTCATGTGTGTGGTCGGATCCAAATGCTGCAAGACAACAACACCTCTGTGGAAACAGCACACCGCTGAGTTGGACCGCTATTGTGTGAACCCCAGTGGTGCATCAGACCAGCGGTCGTCTTGTTTTTGAGCTGCAACACCGCGATGGGTTGTTTGGAGGCTGCCAAGTGTCCTTGCTGTCTTTTCTTAACCCGCTTGTGTTTGTTTCCTGACATTGCAGTGGAGCCTATGTACGCGTTTGTCTGTAGTCTGCATTGTTGTGAGCTCCACAAGTGTTGGGTTTGATTATGGACATTTACAGCTGCTAAACCTTTCATAACACTGCTGTGTCTCATTACGTTTCACATTTTCTTTGTTTTTTCCAGGAAACCCTTTTGATCTTGTTATGTTAAATAGCACTTCACTTGACAGCTTAATTGCAATGTGAATTGCAGCATGCAGCGTACGGTTCGATCCCTCTGTAAGGAATGTTATTTCCAGATCGTTCTAGTTACGAGGGCATTCCAACAACGTTTACAGGGCTGACTGGGTTGTTTTGTCTTGTGCATCTTGCTAGCGCACTCTCCCATTGTCATTCTGTCACTGCTTCTTGTTTTTTATCCATTGTCTTGCTTTAAGTCAAAACAATGAGGGGTGGAGAAGCGTTTTGCGTATGCCTCGTTTATCAAGGGCTCATCAGATCTTCTGGCACGCTGACAGTGTCAGCTGTAATGATATCTTGACTGTAACTATGATGATAGTCTTTCCTGTAAGTACTGGTGTGTTAAACGTGGGTGGCTTTTTTTCCCCTTAAGGTTAGGAGAGAGAATCCGCATTCTTGTGCTGAAGGGCCTAATTAAGGCTGAAACTTAATTGTGCATAACTTGTTTGAAGCTCTATGAAAACGTATAGATGAATTAAGATCTCTGACCTCTACTTCACAAGTTACTCTGAAGTATGACTTGTGTGGGTCGAGTTTTGGTCATCTTTGACAGAAACATATGTGGGTTTTATTTTGGCAGTCTCTGACTTCTGTGAGACTGAGATCTGTGTGGTTTGTGTACAGAAACATGAAACACTTATAGAGTAAATTTCCATGTCTGGCTCCAGTCGTTCCCCAAATTTGTAAACCGAAAACAAATTGAATGAATATGTGATCTCAGAGTGGTAAACAGATATGATCACCCAGATGTATGACAGACGTGACGTGTCAAGTTTTTTTTATATCTGATCATTGATGAAGTTGTTATCATGGTATGCAGTGTTATCCTGATATTCTATTACATTACAAAACAGGTTTAAATGCAACATTTTTTGCACATAATATAGTAGTTATTTTCTGTTAAAGGGGCTATGTGTAGGTTTTTACTTAAAAAAAACATCTTTAAGATAGAGTTTTCATTTGTCCATTTATGAGCCAACCATAATGTAATAGGAAGAATGACACCTTGACTGTCCACCACAGTTGCCTCTAGGCTCAGTTGTGTCTGGAGGAGTCGGGTCCGAATTGGCGCGAAAATTCACAAAATGTGACGTCATGCACGTTCTCGTCTACAGCGGCAATCGCTAGCGGTAGTGTTTGAAATGGACTCTGCGGACGGAAAGAAAACGACCAGCCTCCAGCACAACCCAGACACCCACGGAAACTCCTCGTAAGCTTAAAAAAAACAAAAAAGCCTTATCTAGTGCGCACCGAGAACGAGCATGAGACTGGCTGCAGTTCCTCTAACGGCCACCGGTGTCAGTAACTGTTAGAAATTTCAGAACTTACGCAGTGCTCCTTTAAATGAGAAAATCATGAAGAGAGTTCTTAAATTTCGAAAAGAAAATGAACACTCTTAAAAATAAAGGTGCTTAAACGGTTTTTCACAGCGATGCCATAGAAGAACCATTTTTGGTTCCACAAAGAACCATTCAGTCAAAGGTTCTTTAAAAAAACATCTCTTCCTTACCTTTTTATAATCTGAAGAACCTTCTTTCGCCACAAAGAACCTTGTGTGAAACAAAGGTTCTTCAGATGTTAAAGGTTCTTTATGGAACCATTCAGACCAAAAAGGCTCTTCTATGGCATTGTGAAGCATCGTGCATTTAAGAAACTAAATGAATATCTAAACAAGAGCACACAAATAAATGAAAAAGCATGAAACATTAAAATCAATATAAAGTGAAATGGACATTCAAATGTGCAGGATTGATGTGTGAAAACTAACCAGTGAGATTTGTTCTTGCGTGTCACGCAAACATGTTTGAGCTTCCGCAGGAACTAGTGAGGTTTGTTTTGAAGTGTCAAGCAAGTCCGTTTATCATTTTAGAAGTGCATTAGTCAATATTTTTGCAAAAAAAAATCTAATTATCAAACAAAGTACTTGTGTCAGAAGGACTTTCAAGAAACAGCTCAATATGGATTACACTCTTAAAAATAAAGGTGCTTCACCATGCCATAGAAGAACCTTTTTGTCTAAATGGTTCCATGAAGAACCTTAAACATCTGAAGAACCTGTCTGTTTCACAAAAGGTTCTTTGTGGCGAAAGAAGGTTCTTCAAATTATAAAAAGGTAAGAAAGAGACTTTTATTTTTTTAAAAAGAACCTTTGACTGAATGGTTCCTTGTGGAACCAAAAATGGTTCTTCTGTGGCATCGCTGTGAAGAACCTTTTTGAAGCACCTTTATTTTTAAGAGTGTACTTTTACATTGTCTTTACAAACTTTTTGAAGCTTGAACATTTTTTTGAGGAATGGGCTTTCCATGGAGGGGCTAAAATATATTAGCTTCTTCATTTGTCTTTTGAAGATGAACAAATGTCTTATGGTTTTGAAGAAACATGAGAGTAATTGAGGACAGAATTTCCGCCGCTGGGTAAACCCTTTAGGTAATTTTTTGGGTTTACACAAAGAGTGTAAACACTCGACACATTTTGAAGTAGTCTGACATGTTCTGGCTCAACAAATGACGTGAATTTCAGGGTGGGACTACCTGTAATAAATCACTTAGCAGGGATTTGACTAGCTTTTTCAGTTAACATAGTAAAGGGAATAACCCCAAGGAGGATTGTAAGAAAACTGTACAGATGCCGAGTTCCATCTTGACAGGTAAGCTTTGGATAGTTCTCAAATTTTACGAACATCCTCTTTTTAGGCTGCACAACCAACTTTTCCCCAGTCTGCTGATGTAAGTTGTTAAAATCTGGGTCCCGAGTTTCATTTGTATAGAGAATTCAGCAAGAATTAATTCTCAACTGCCGCTGGTAACTTTTTCTATGCCACTTTAATAAGAACATCCTTAGAATAAAAACATCAAGAGTACGGAGTCGTGCACATGCAGCGGCACACTAGAGAGATCATTGTCAACTCAACTCTTGCAGAAGTGGAGCCAGTTAATATTTGCATTTAGCATTTGGAATTCAGATAAGCCTAAAATGATTTCCTTGTGTGGTTTGGCATGTTTGTTCTTAGCTGCTTTGGTCCTGAATCAGGTGCTTTGTTAGTGTGTGTGTGTCTTTTGTACCTTTCTTCTAGTGTTCTGTATCGTCTATTCTTCTTGACAGCGCTGACTCAAAGGTGGCCACAGTATAATAATAGCAGCAGCGAGGGAAAGAAAAAAGCGGAAGGAGAGCTGCGGAAACTGTGCCAGCGGCGCGGGTTGGCGGAGACAGAATTATGGCAATATGGCGGTTTTTCCTTCTCTTTTTCCCTTACAGTGGTGCTGCCATGTTTTGAGCAGACCACATCACATACACAAAGGGAGGGAAGTCTATATAGAGAATGTAAACACTGCACAGGAAGTGGGAAACACGTTATATTTACGTCGTTCCTTGGATGCATCCCTTTGTTTAACCCCACGTTTCTGCACAAGTACCTTCTATTGCAAACTTACTAAATCTTTGTTGCAGATGTTCATCGCAAAAGTCTGTAAAGTGCACACTTAACACTTGTGTAAGTACAGTTCAGATTGAATTAAATGAGCCATTATTGGTTCTTTTGTTATTGGCGATTGGTTATTTTAATTGGAAGGTGGGAGTATTGACAGATATTGTAAACTAGAGCAATCTGATTTCTTCCATTCATTGTAACACCCACGACCCGTCTCAGCTATATACTGTCTGGGCTTTGGTCTGTGCAGCCTCCAAAAGGAGATTGTCTATATATTGTGTAAAAATTGTCTATAGGCGCACAGCTGTATGTATGTTTTGACCCACCAATAGAAATAGAATAAGGAGAGGCAATTCTGTGGCTTTCATTCTGTGTAACCACATCAGATCCTTGCTGATTTCAGTCAGCGCGTCTTGTTTACTGTGGCTGTACATGAGATATATTTAAAGCATAGATCGTTGTGTCCCACGATTGTGACTCCTTGGTTTTTCCTAAATGCATTGTGTAATGCGCGTAATGCATATTGGTTCATGATTCAGAATGCTGTTTTTTTTCCCTTGTTGGCACAAACACCAGTGAAAATGCACCCTTTGCCACTAATTCCGCACAGTAATTTATTAATATCATGCAAGTTAAAATCTCTGCACAGAACCAGCCTTAAGTAAATAAAACCAATGCTGAGTTCATCAACAAAATGACTGACATTCTCATGCTTTTTTTCATGTCAAAGATGAAAAAATGCACCCTGATGATAATTAAATTAATTTTAAAACCCAATTTTAAACCGGTGTCATGCTAGTATTTCAGGATGTTTTCATAAGGACAGTTTTAATGTATAATATAATGTTAAAGGAATTAATGTGAACACAATTTAAGTAATGTTGAAAAATCTGATAGTTTGCTCTGTTACCGTTGAACACATTTTTGTTGTTTTGCGTATTATTGCCAACTAATGTTATTTTTCATTGACCCTTTCGTTCAATGAACATAACTTTAACAAAACAAGACTAAATTTAAAGGATAGTTTTGTTATTCAATGGAAATATGGCATAACAAAAACGGCAAAAATTAACACTGCAAGTCAGTTCACCAAATATTGCAAACATAATACATTTACTTTCATGACATTTTGGTAATGCACAACAATGCATGCCACTTACCTTACCTTTTTTTTAAAAATTAGAATTATAAACAATAGATTTGAAAATATGTCTGCAGAATTGTGTGAGATGGCAAAATGAAAGTCCCTCTCAGTCCCACCCTATATGTTTGGCACAGGTACAAACACACCTTGTTCAGCTGTTTTGGGAATACTGGGTTGATATATACTAAAGCCTGGGAGAGAACAGGCCATGCTTTGGACAGGCAGAGCACACAAAACACATGTTTTAACTGTGCTACGCTGGATAATCTATCTACCACAACGTGGAAATATCACCCCTGCTTATTCCATCACTAACTTGCTGTGCCTTTTCTTTTCCAACCCTCTTCCTCTCTCTCTTCCTCTGTATCATTTTGATGAAGAGCAGACACATTCTGCTAAACTCTCTTTTCTCCTGCTGTCTTTGCAGAGGTGACACCCAGAAACTCAGTGTGAGGGTAATAGACGTTCCATTGTCACAGTATGTGTGGATACATTTAAAGCATGGAGCTTGCATGTTCACCTTATGTAGCTTGTAAAATCTAGGACACAGACTCAGCTTTTCTTCTACTGTCTCAGCACGTGTGTAGCAGGTTTATGTTCATTAAGAATGTCTTACCGAGTCAGGAAACTTACGAAGCCTGGTGCATTGCAGGAGACCATATGGTTTGTACTAAGGAAGTTGAATATAGATCGTTTTAGACGATCGATTTAAAATTGATGGTCCTTTTTGTAGTTTTTAAATAATGGTAGAAACGTCAGCTAAAATGAATATTCTGGGTTTAATAAAATTTTAAATGAAAGTTCTGTTATCATTTACTCACCCACATGTTGTTCCAAATCCATAAGACTTGCACTCATCTTCAGAAAATAAATGAAGATATATTTAATGCTCTCCTTTAATTGTTGTCCACTGCAACTTCAAGCTTCATAAGTTCATAAAGACATTAAAAGTCTTTTGAAAAAACACAATGGCTTTGTATGATGACCAGATTTAATTTAGGCTGTTATTCACAGGATTCACAGGAGTGATATGAAGCTTCAGTATTAACTGGTCTGTTTTACTTTGTCAGGTTGGGCCCATTTGCTTCAATTGTTTGTTTGTTTTTGTCCATTATTTTGATAAATATATATATTTTTAATCATCAATATGCCACAAGTACTGTCGATTAATCTGTTTTCTGCCAAGAATCAGTATTTGACCGGCTTTAGACGTCACGACTGCCAAAGGGTCCTATAGTGTGTCAATGAGAACTGGTTCAATTCGTGTGTGGCAGCATATTGATTCAGCCAAAGCAGTGACTTCAGCATGCAGGTCAATGAACTGGTATCCCTGCTGCACTGGGAACACTGGGGAAGATGGAAACTTAAGGCCCCTCCTAGGAAAACAGGAAGCAGCTGTAACAACATCCTGTTTCAGAGTGATGTCCAGGGAGCAGTGGCGCATGGGTGAGCCATCAGTAGCCCCAGTGCAGCCCAACAGAGGGGCAACAATGCAGCCCTGTGTGTTAGAGGAGAAGCGGGGGGGGCTGACGGACTGGATTTTTTCCATTTGCCCTGTTAGGGTCAATGACCAGCAGTCAGTTGAACATAGACGCTTGATGCAGGAATACAATTATTTGCTGGTTTCTTTGTTAAAGATTATTAAGGTTGGGAATCAAAAATCAATTGTAATTCATGTGCGCGCATCCTTTATTTTTAGGTGGCGAAAAGGGGCTACTATAAATGTATTGTCTTTGAATCAAGAGATTCATTCAAAAACACTGATTCATCCAGTAATGAAACAGGTAAATCTTGAGTCATTGAATCATTCCATTCATAAATTCCATGAGCTTTTGTTTGGTTATCTAATTTTTTTTCTTTAGAATTGTGAGAGAACTACAAGCGCCATTAAAAAAAAGTCTCAATTTATACATAATCTTGCAGCACTATTTTGCACACAACAGCTCTTAAAGGGTTAGTTCACCCCAAAATGAAAAACCCAGAGTTACGTCTTCCGACATTTTAGAGAGTATCACAACGCATCCGCACGCTTTCCCCTAAGCGTAAACAAGACTTAATATGCAGATTACGTTCATGTGCGCGCTTTCCCCCCCGAACATAAACAACGCTGATTACGTCAAATACGTTCTTAGGTACTCTCCAGAATGGTGGAAGACGTAACTCGGGGGAGAATAATGGTTGAGTAAATTGTTATTTTTGTTTTCCTTGCGCCAAAAAAAAAAAGGATTCTCGTAGCGTCGCAAATCTTTGAGCCACTGATGTCACATGGACTGTTTTACCGATGCCCTTACTACGTTTCTGGACCTGGGAACATTTCAGTTGCGTTGTTGTCTATGGAGGGACAGATAGCTCTCCGATTTCATCAAAAACATCTTAATTTGTGTTCGGAAGATGAACGAAGGTCTTACGGTTTTGGAACGACATGAGGGTGAGTAATTAATGACAGAATTTTCATTTTGGGGTGAACTAACCCTGTAATCGAGTCCAGTTTTTATGTAGCCATTGTTCATGGTATTCAGCAGCAATTAAATTTGAAAAAAGATACACAAAATAAAAATGTTTGATATCTAAATGTTCAACTATTTTGACTTTTTTTTTTTTTTTTTTTTTTACCACATTGGATTCGAAACTGGTAATCGATAAGTAGATTCGGAATTGCAATTGGAATTGATCAAATTCAAACGATACCCAACCCTATGTAAGATGATGGTTGACAGTGGAAATTGGAGGGAAAGACAATCTTAGTAATTTGAGCTAGTGTGGCGTGTGTCTCTTAGTGTGTGTGTTTTCACAAAAACTGCTGGGAAACGCGGCTTTGTGTTCACAAAGCTATTTTGGGAGCTGCAGTGAATGATGAGATGAAACATGCTGTTCTCAGTGTCTGGAGGGAACGATAGGGTGAGGTGGGAATGAGTTGAGAGAGCTTGAGATGAGGAGTGTAAAGTGACAGTGAAACGGATGGAGGAGGGTGGTTCTCCAATATCCTCCATCAAATGATCAAGAGTGTACAGCAGTAAGTCATGTTTCTGTCAGCATTCGGAGGTAATTGAATTGAACTGAGGCTCCACAGAACACTGATTCCACATGCACTTACTGTAGCTGCCTCTCACTGTGCTCTTTATAACAGTCTCGAACCAATCGGGCAAGCCTTATGTGTGCCTTTTTGTCTGAGGCAGTTCCTCATTTTCAATTCTAATATGGCCCGTCTTGACTTGAACCTGACCTGTGTTAGCATTTTACTTTGCAGTTTCATATTGAATCAGACAGATGTTGACTAGTGTTAAGCTCAAAAAGAACGCCCTCAACTGGGAGACCGTCTAAGATCTTAAAGGAATAGTTCACCCAAAAATGACAGTTGTGTAATTTATTCATGTTGTCTTCTGTGGAACATCTAGAAATATATATATTTTTTTTAAATATGACCGTTTTTGTCCATACAGTGAGTGTCAAATGTTATTTGGCTTTAAAGGTGTGATCACATTTACTGCTATTCAGCTTTTTCTTGGGTGAAATCCATTTTAATGAGTCCACACAAGTGGCAATTTCGCATGATGCCGAGGGATTGCCACAAACAGATTTTTTTGTGCTCCTATGATTTCCATGATGCAGAAAATGCAGACAGTCACAGAATTATCACTAGTTATGAAAATGGAATGTACAGTATAATGCAGAATGGCATAGATTAAATCAAGAAGACTGATATTTAAGTTTAGTTTGTTGTTTAGATGTTATTGATTATTAAACAATTAATTAAACCATTAAAATGGACTCCATTTGAAAAAAATGGACTAAAATGGACTATTATTGGGGAAAATAATAATTTCATAGGGCCCTTAAATGTATTTGTTTTTTTTATTAAAATTTGAATATATTGTTGCTAAATTGTATAAATTTCATAATTCTAACAAATAAGTTCTTGTTAAAAACTAACCAAAATTAAAAATAATTTGCTTAATTTCCCCACAGGAGAGACTTGGTGTTGTTTCCAAACAAAAGGAAATATATCGGTATCACATCGGCTATCGGCCAAAAAGAGTTTAAATAAATCGGCAAAAATCCAATATCGTGCATCCTTACTTCAAACTATAATCTTTTGTACTCCACAGAAAAAAAGAAAAGCATAAAGTTTTGGAACGATGTGAGGGTGGGTAAATGGTTGTTCCAGATTTATCAGACTGATTTAAACTCTTGAGGCTTTTGAACAATTCAGTGAAAGAAACAGCTCATAAGAGTCATTTACTCATGAAATAGGCTACACTGGTCACATCATATTTCACACTCAATAGTATGACATGTTCTTGTCAATATTGTGCTGTACATTGACTGCAAACTTAAGGTCATGCTGGAGCTGATGTGAAAAGCGGCGCAGGAAATGCTGTTAAGCAACCTAATGCATATTGCAAATATAAATGGCAAGAGCTTTTGCCAAGCTCCAATCTGATGACCTCTTCCTGTTCTTAATTAGGCCAGTTCTTAGACAGAATAAGCTGCAAAATGCATCAGACTTTGATGACTGTCAAGATTTTGGCTGTAGATGAATATAGATGAGACCAGATATAATCAAGCATCTCGGATCTCATACCAGACGTCTCATTCAGAGGAATTACACACTCTCACTGTTCTGCAGGAGAGGAAAAGCCGCTTCATGACAGAGAGAGATTTACATCCTGACCGAATGATGATGGATGTCCTTGGGAGTTGTGATTTGCGCCAAGTGCGCCTTTGAGCGCTGTGTAATGGTTAGTTGTTGCAAGCTACCCGACACATTCATTATTGCGCTTTGTGTGTTAGTTCCGCTTTCATAAATCCTAATTGAATCTTTGGTGGAGCCTCATGGTGTCGATTTTGGACTGGTGTTAGCCTAGTTCTCCAAGTCCCCTCAGGATGCTTACATTGGGTGTGTGGGATTTTAATGATTTAGGAGACTCTCTAAAAGCTGCAAGTTCTTAAAATGAGGGTGAATCCTACGGACAAAAGCTGAGCAGAATAAAAGGATCTGCTCTGGGCCATCACAGACACTAACCCTGACCCTGGTGACATTATGCAGAATTATTATTAATTAAGGGACTTCCTGTAAACGTCCTATTTTTTTTTTTTCTTCTAGTTTCACTACTGTTTTTTTCCATCACATCGTCATTTTCTGCCCGACACACACAAAGTGGGTGGTAGAAGTGCGCTTCTGTAATCGGTCAGCTCACAGCGAGGGGGTGGAGGGCCCAGGCAGGTCATGGGAAACTGGCTGCAAAGAACCAACGCTGAATTGACTCGTACTCTCTGTACACATATAAACGAATCCATAAGAGCGTTTAAATAAGACGCGTGAGCTTCCCACGGGGCACACAGATACCCCTCATTAGCACACCTGCTGGAATATCTTGGTTGTTCTTCGTTCTAAAGTTGATTTTTGTGTCCTCCTAGACTTTCGGTGACATATGATTGTCATATTTGTGAAGTAACTGTGTGTTTACTACACATTCAAATGCAGATGAGGATCACTTGCCAGAATTATTTCACCTAGAGCCGAGGTATCCCTTGATTGACAATGAAATTCAAAGTATTCAACAAAAGTGAAGTGAAGTGACATACTGCCAAGTATGGTGACCCATACTTGGAATTCGTGCTCTGCATTTAACCCATCCAACGTGCACACACACAGCAGTGAACACACACACACCGTGAACACACACCCGGAGCAGTGGGCAGCCATTTATGCTGCGGCGCCCGGGGAGCAGTTGGGGGTTCGGTGCCTTGCTCAAGGGCACCTCAGTCGTGGTATTGAGGGTGGAGAGAGCGCTGGACATTCACTCCTCCCACCTACAATTCCTGCCGGCCCGAGACTCGAACCCGCAACCTTTGGATTACGAGTCCGACTCTCTAACCATTAGGCCACGACTTCCCACGACTGAAATATGTTCACATGTTCAGGCCTTCTAGTTTTAGTTTAGTTTTAGCATTTTAGAACAATAAAAACTTAATTAACCTGTATCATTTAAAAAAAATTCATGACATTTTAATGTTAATGTAAAATATACAATGTATCAAAAAAATAGGCTATTTATTTTATTCTTATTTTTAGGCTACATTATTTCTCTTTAGTTTGTTTTTTCCAGTTATGCTTTGTATTTTCAGTTTTTTTTTTTTTTTTTTTTTTTTGGAGGAAGATAAATACTGCTTTTAATTAGCTAAGCAGACATGGTTATCCTGCAGTAATCTCAAATACTGCATTTACACCTCAGGTCTTGATGTCTAATTATCTGCATTTACACTATACACTTGGTAAAACAATCCAAGGTAGACATACTGACCTGGAAAAGCATCCATATGAGTTGACGGGAATATATCTGATCTGTCTGCTTACATGGCAGATGCCATTTCATGTATCTTGATTTGAATTAGATTTATTCCCACATATCTGATAATATATTATCCCATATCTGATGATATCGGCATCCATGTGCTTTTTTTTCCTGCTTACACATTGTGGGTCATATCCAATCTGTCACACGGGAGGAAAAAAATCATAATTGGGACACTTAAAACATGTAAAGATAACTAAATATTAATGACTAAATATTGACAGAATCGTCTTGGCCTAATGCTAGGTCTATCACTCCCTGTAGCTGAGCAATTGAAATCGACTGGGTGTTCATCAAAGCCAAATTGTTCAGTTGTTTGGAGCCAGTCATTCAGACGTTGAACTCCAGACGTGTATGTATTCTCATGAGAAGCAGGCTCTGCATTGTCTCTCCTCAGAGTTGCGGATGAGGAGCAAGGATAATGACTGGGTGTTTTAGTTTCATCTTTACTGCCTTCAGTTTTTATAGATGAAATACAGGCTGTTGTCACACAGTATTCATGATTATTGAGCTCTACAAACACAAATATCAAGAAACTTTCCTTATTTGTGACAATTTTCTGCAAGGATACATTTGTTTTTTATCCTGCCAATGTTTGAGATGGAGATTTCTTTTAGATAATTGTACTTAAGTATAATAGTAGCTTCAGACTAAAGCTCTTGCAATGTCTTTCATCACTGTTTTTATCGAGGTTGCAGTTTTATAATCAAGCATGCTATCGGCTTCCATAATGAAAAATAATCCAGCAAGTCTAGATCTGGCTGTAATGGTTCATTACCGATCTGTCACTCCCATCATGTCTCCTGTGATGTTACAGATTGTCATTTTGAATGAGTCGCAGTCTCACAGACAGCTGTCATAGCGTTGTGTTGATTGGTTCCATCTGCGCATGGAACGCCTAATAGAGAAAAGAGATAAGAGGTCTCAAATAAGTCAGGTTTCTCCAAACAATATGAGTTATATGTGATTACAGCATCAGTTGTTCAGTCAATCCTTATTTTTTTCTTTAATACCCAGTCGGTTTTCATATATGCTTTCTATGTGGGTAGCAGATTGTGTTAACCTTCCTCAGATCTCAGACACTGTGGCTTTTCAGGGTCACCCCATGGAATATATGAAGCAACCCCCCCAAAGGCTCTTGTTTCCGTTTTATTCTTCATCTGCTAGCCTTTCAAAAAGTGGCAATGGTGGCAATCCCCTAGGGTTATGCATATATGTTAGCGTTAGCGTGTGTTAAAAATGGGTCTCTTGAGAAATTATAGACTGTTGTTATCTGACATCATTGAGCAGAAGATGGAAGCAAAACGTGCATTGCTTTGCGTATGGAGAATAAAATGAGAATGAACCAAATAAAAAAATAAAGCAGGGTTTCTTACCTAAACAACATTTAAGACATCATATGCACACTCTCAATGTAAAAACCGTTTCCAAAAGTAAGCTGCTTTGTTTGGGCCAAATTGCGTATAAGGTAAATCAGACAATATGGTGGATGGTTTAGACAAATATAAGTTTGTAAATATGCTCAAATACCTAAAAGTTTTGATATAATACAGCCTATTTTAGAATATTTGACACAATATTTGTGTATACAGTGTGTTTTTATGCTGATGAGATGCTTTATGCTGATTGTGATATGTATTTGTATGCTAGTTAATCACATTGATAGCATAGCAATATCTAATATCATGCTCTACTCGAGTCAACCTTTCTGACTCCAAATCTAAATTTGCATGACTTTACAAATTGTTGTGATTTTCTGGATGAGGATTAAGGATGAGGATGCATGTGTTTATAATTATTACCCAATAAAATACTTTAGAGCTAATATTCTATTAATTTACATGACTTTTTCAGGTCTGGAAGTTTCACTCAGAATTAGGCTTCCTCATAAATACAGTTTTCTGGAGGGCCGTTTGTGTGGTGCTCAGAGTTGCAGCCTATCAAGATTGTCCAAATTAGTTACAAATGAGGTTCCATTTCTTCTGTCTTAAAGGGGTGCTATTATGCTCTTTTACAAAGTCTTGATTTTGTTTTGGGGGTGTACTAGAACATGTTTTCATGCTTGGTGGTTCGAAAAACACATTATTTTTCACATAATTTACAATACCTTTATTGTAATAAAGGTACATTAATTACAATACCTTTCTCCCCAGCCTGGAACAAACGGCCTGATTAGTTCCGGGATTAGTTGACGAAGTCCCGCCTTCCAAAAAACGAAATGTATTGTGATTGGTTAGCTGTCCCAGTGCATTGTGATTGGCGAACAGCTTAGATGGTGTTCAGTACTGCCACGCCCTTTGCCAAAGTTGCATGGCGTCAATGTTGCCATCAATTTGAGCCGGATTCAGACCCCAAGAATATTGAACAAGAGGATCGCACAGAACCTTTGCATGCACGGATATTGCAAGATATATTAGAGCGGTAACGTTGTTGTTGTTTTGTTTTTTTTGGCTAAATCACAATTTCGAAAGTAAAAAATAACTGCAATAACTCCCCTTAAAATAACTGCATTTACTATGTACAGATAAGTGCAACGGTAATATGCATTGTTTATTGTTCTTTAATTCTAACATTATAACATGAATTGCAGTGAAACTGTTATACAGTTGAATTGATTTATACCAGGGGTGCCCAACCCTGTTCCTGGAGATCTACCTTCTTGCAGAGTTTAGTTCCAGCCCTGATCAAACACACCTGTCTGTAATTACTGAAGTGTAAATTCTGCGGATTACATCGTTGTCCAGTATTGTACTGTCAGCAGTTTATAAAAATGTTTTCATAATTGTAACATACATATTTACATACATAATTATTCAGGTGCATGTTTAATAACTTGCGAAATCTTGACGCTACAGCAGCATTTCTTCGTCGCCGCCTTGTCTGATGCACTCAACCGCAAGCTTTCTAACCACGAGGTCGCCCTCCCACCACCCAACCATTCAAATTTCCATAGGTGGGATTTATTTTAATGATATTCTAATGGGCCGCTTTGTGACATCACTAACACCGGAAAACAACGTTGTAGTCCAAACGAGCCGTTAGTGGTAGTTCTTGAAAAGGAAAATATCTCACTTTGGAGTGGACTTTGAGATTTGTAACTTTTAGATCTTTTTAAGCCCAAACATACACACTGACTAAAATTCAATTCTATAATAGAGCGTGGTCCCACTCTCACCATATATAAACTTAATGATGTCCTCTGAGCGTTTTAGCCCACCGTGCACCTGCATCTATTGCACTATTGTTCTATTTTAATGTGAAATGTGTTGTGCGGCTGAGCGTGGGGGCCATGCAGGCACTGTGGGCTCTAATTAACACATTTGATCATTCGCTCTGCTGAAAAGACCTAAAATTAACACAAACATGTTTTGTTCTGTATATAGTTTTGGAGTTGGGTCCGTTTGACTGTGTCTTTTCCTCTGCTGTTTGTATTGATCAGTGAGCCGCTCATCTAGAACCGTTCTGTAAATAAGACTGAACTGAAGGGCATGATCACATTTGTAATGATCTCTCTCTTTCTCCGTTACAGATGGCTTTGTCAACAGTCAGGAGTGGACACTCAGTCGCTCCGTACCAGAGCTCAAAGTGGTGAGTCCTGTCACTGATGTTTAAAATTTGCCATTTTTATCATAACTATTACAAGATTACATTTGCATTAGTGATGCATGCTCTTGACCTCACAACAGAACAGCTTTGATCAGCCTGTGTCTTTTCTAAATTGACCTGAATACGTTGACTTCTCTGATTCTTGACCTGTGGAAAGTTACTTTGAAATGAAAAATAAACTCACTTTTTACACTCACTACTTTATTTGCTGGTCCACTGATAATATCCATAATGACATTTGTGTCATTTGACAGCGTCATTTCCTCCATCTCAAATTATTTCTTGTTTGATAGCATTCTGTGATAAAATTATTGCATGTGAAAATGACATTGTACAGTTTTAAAATTAAATGACTGACTTGTCATGCTAGCACATATTAATGCATGGATAGAATTTGTTTAATCCAAAATAAAGAAAATTAAACACTCTTTTATTCCTTGTTAATATTGATTAATCTTACTTGGAACTACCTGTGCATTATACGGGTTTAATGCATACCAGCCAGGCAATCAGAATAGAGTATTCAGACAGACCATGGTATAATGGGACTTGCTTCAGGTCTAAGTTGAGACACTGTTTATTTACATGCCAAAATATCATGTAAGGGACTCCTATTAATTCTGTGTGTGTATTTCTATGTGCAGGGCATTGTGGGTAACTTGGCCAGTGGGAAGTCTGCGCTGGTGCACAGGTATCTGACAGGGACGTACGTGCAAGAAGAGAGCCCTGAAGGTAGGTGTTTTGCTATGAAATGGGTAGGTGAAATATGGAGAATCATTAGAAGCCTTTGTACTTTTATATCTCTCACTGTCTTTATCTTGTGCAATATTATTAACGGTTTATATTACTCCCGTTTGAAAGGCTTTACAATGGCATATGTGTGTCGTCCTGTTCTTAGATCCCATTTAATCTTGAAGTTGTGTAAATAAAATTTAATATTCCTCTCTTTTCAGTACTGCCGAGGCATAGCCTAAATACACTTATTTTTCTCTCCTTCTCTTATTCTTTCTCTCTCTCCGCACACCTGCTGTTAGTACTGTACAGTTGTGCCGGAGGACTCTGCTATACTCCCCATGTATAATTGAGAACATTCAAGGCACCCCGCCAGAACACCACAATATGCTCTCTTCCCCGAGCACGGATCTGCTTTCAAAAGCTCCCGTGTCAATATTTCATGTACTTTATAACTGTTATTATGTAGTCATGTTAAACTGGCCTTTCAGATGGCTGCCTCACGGAGCAAGGTTTAGGTATTCATTTAAAAATCAGGGCTTTTCTTTAAAGATCGCAATTAGTTTAAGCAACATTTAGTACAATTGTGCTTAACTGCAGTAATCTGAGTGCCTGGGGGTCCCGCAGAGAGCATGAGGTCACAGAAGAAGAGGGCAGTTAGTGGGCCGACGGGCACTAATCTTGTCTCGTCCTCTCCTTTGCACTTTACCGTATAAAACTCAAGCCACTGCATACCAGCGGTCAACCAGGAAATAGCCCTGCAAGAAAAAAAATCCCCCAGAAATGTCAATTGCCTGTTTGCCGCAGTGGATTATAGCACAGAGTGCCAAAGGAAACTTAGCGCGACATCAGAGACCGTTGAAGTGTGTGCCTTGCTAAGCTCAAGCGACACGGTTAAATCTTTCACGTTTGAGGCCAGCATGTCATCTGATGTTAGAAGTGCCGCAAAACTCAGATTTGCAGTGGCGTTACGTCACATTTCAGCAACAGAAAGCTGTGATTTGAATTTCCAAATTTACATTCCAGTAAAACTACTACATGAAATGTTTTCCTACTTTTCTTTTTTGAAGTTTCACTATTCTGGGTTTAAAAATAGTGTTTCGTAGCTTTGGTAGAGTAACCCCAACCTCAAAACCACTAAGTGGGGCTGGAGCAGATTTTTACAGCGCACTCTGCAATGAAAGCAGTGGGCCGCATGGGTTTTGCACTGTCCTCCCCCTTCTATCACACACACTACATGAATAGACACATTCTCAGAGCTCATTAAGAGATATTATCACAAGGCTAACTGTGTGACTGCGTTTGTATGTTTGCGTAAGAAGAAAGAAAAATCCCTACAGGCCTTGTGGTCTCCATACAGACCCAGCCTTTATCATTTCAAAACCAAGCACCCCATATGGGTAACTAACACAGTTTTGTGCTTATGCCGCCACAGTCGTGTTTGATTTAGAAATGCAGCTCTGCTGGGATCAGCAGTTTGGTGCAATTGTGCAGATCAGCCCCTCTGGCGTGAAAAATAACACTTTTATCATTGTGAAATATCAAATTTAGACTTTGAACCTTTTCCAAGTAAAATCTAGATCAACTAGTTGCAAACCGTAAAATCTAGATAAACCAGTTGACAGTCGTGACCCATTTCTACATTCTTTTTCTTAAATGGGTCAGTGGCAAACAAGAATATTTAAAAAAATCTAGTTGAAAACAGTTCTTAGGAATCTTGGTATTCGTGTTGGTTTTAAATGATTATTATTTTTTTATCTTGGGTTTAAATTTAATTAGCTAATGTATACACCTTTAATGCGTCACCACACGCCACATGACTTTAAATTAATGTGCACAAAAGCATTTTTTAATTATTAATAATATTTTAACAAGATCACTTCACTTTCACATTTTTCTCAAAAAATAAATAAATGATAAAAGCTTAAAAATAATTGATTTTGCTAAACTACTAATGTTTTATTCAAGAATTATTAGTATTCATAATAAAAATATTTTTTTTAATTTGCTTAATTATGGTGTATTATTCTAAAATGTATTTGGCTTTGTCCTAAAACAAATATAAAAATGAATTATAATAAAAAATAAACATGCTCATCATAGAAGAGATGTATTGAAGTCATTGTGTGTTTAAATGGTAATGTATTTTTTAAGTTAATTAATAGATTTAGGAGTGTTACGTTACTGACCTCAATACTATAAGCATGTGCGAGAGTATGTGGCCTTATCACCGTACTGTAAATCAGCTATATTGACCTGACTGTTTCCTCAGGGCAGACGTGTTAGATCTGTCTGTTCAGATGCAACATACTCGTGACCCACAGACACAGAAGGCCCATGACAATAGATAAGCTTGCGATGAATGAATGAAAGTTATGCTTCTTTCTCTCTCTCACTCTCTTTCTCTTTGTCCTGCTGTTTAATTTCTCAACTGACTGTGCATGTTTAGCTTGGCTGCTTTTTGATTTGAGTTTGTTTATTCTCTCTTTCCTCGGCCGCTTCTTTAACTAGCTGACGTGGATGCAGGTAACTATTTGCTCTCTTTTTCACAATGTCACCGTCATGTTCTTCTTGGGGAAGGTCTGTCGTAGTACAAGAGAGTTGAGAAGGTGGATTCTCCCCCCGTGGCTTGTTTAACAGAATATTCTTCATGTTTCTGTTTAGATGCTCAAAAACAATGTGTCATTGTCTACTCTAAAATCTTCAATTATAGAGTAGATTCCACTCCACATGGCTTCTCTTTACTCATCACAAAGCTTTGAGCAAATCAAGCCATAGAACAGGAGGTTCCACTCTACTCCTCTCTTGATGCCACTGTAGTTTTGCCATCTTCCATTTCATTCATTTCCTCAATGACACCAATGCACTGAGCATTACAGGTCACTGTCCATCAAGTAATTTTCTAACAAAAACTGTGTTTCTGAGAGTTGAGCTAAGCTTCAATGCATCAAGAGACTCTAAACTCAAGTGTGTTTTTACTCAACTCCATGGAGAAAGAACCCAGAGTGTAATTAACCGATGGGTGTGCATCTTTCATTCACTGTGCACTTTTGTAAAGCACATGAACTTTGGCATTCACATTATTGCCGACATGTTTGGTTCAGTGGACGAGCAGAGTTTAAACACTCGAGTCATCCAGACAGAGGGAAAATTGGAATGGAGGCTGTAACAGATAAAGCTGTTCGAAATCATGCAAGCGAGAAACATTGTCATCTCAATTGAGTAACAGTGGCTGTGCTCTACAACCATTATGTATCTCTTAGTAAGAAACTTTAAAGTAAAAAACTATTGCAGTGCTGCTTATGCTGTGATAATGCCACTGATGCTGTATTAAAATTAAGATTTCAATATCTTCTCTCTAGTGTAAGAACTGTTTTATATTTTGAGCTGATTTGATGATTTTTGCAGCTGTGTCCAATTATGAAGGTATGCAGAACTAATATATAATACCTGCTATATTTATGCTTTTCTGGCACAGTTATAACCAAATAAAGGGTTTTGAAGCTTTTTGTTGAGAAGGACCCCCAAATTTGAAAAGTTCCCCCCATTAAAACCAAGTAGTTATATATGAGAAAAAAAAAAAAGTTTGATATTATGAAGAAAAGATGGTTTAAAAAAAAAAGGAAAAATTTAATTTATACATAAAATCCAAAATAAATCTAAATATTACATATACATAAGTTTTAATTCATATATAAAATTATTTATATATGTATGTATGTGTGTGTGTGTATATGTATATACATATATATATATATATATATATATATATATATATATATATATATATATATATATATATATATATATATATATGTGTATGTATGTGTGTATATATATATATGTGTATGTATGTGTGTATATATATATATATATATATATATATATGTATGTATGTGTGTATATATGTATGTATATATATGTGTGTATGTATATGTATGTATGTATATATATATATATATATATATATATATATATATATATATATATATATATATATATATATATATATATATATATATATATATATATATATATATACACAATTAAATTACAATACCTATTGTAAAGCCCTTCACAAATATATTTTAATAATTCCTTTAATATATATATATATATATATATATATATATATATATATATATTAAAGGAATTATTAAAATATATTTGTGGAGGGCTTTACAATAGGTATTGTAATTTACTGTGAGGGGAAAAAAATGGCTTACAAAATTAAAAATATACAAATAAGATTTAAAGTTATTTCCTTTAAGGTACTTTAGTTATTTCTTAGTTGGTTAGTTACTTTCTTAGTTTCTTATTTCTTAGTTACTTACCTGTAGTTGCACCACTGTTCCTGGTTAGATCTGATAAATCCAAAAATATTATCGAGTAAAATAGTGTAAATAGCCATCAAAGCAGCTATCAGTCCTTCCCAAATCTCTCTCTGTATGATTTATTGTCTTTGTTGGTTATCGTGGATACACAGTTGGAGGTCAGAGGTGAAGGTTTAAAGTTTAACATGTTCAAGTGGTCATGTCCCCAGATGACCATGGAATGTCCTTTCAGGCTATGAAATGAGTGTGAAGCTCTCTCAGGTCTTCGGCACACAAACTGATTAGCAGTGTTGAGCTGCGATAAGGTTAAGACCCTCTAACATCTCCAGGAATCTCCTCTGATCCTCTTATGCTTCTGCAAACCAACCAACAGTCGCCCTCCCATCTTCCCCTGAGAGAAAGCTAGAGAGAGGTCACTATCACACACGCTGCTCTCTCATCTCAGATGGGGCACAGGTCATAAGTTTACTTGAGACGTTTTGACCTTTACCACTCCAGCCATTGTTAGCCTGGACGTTTGGAAAACTAATTGCAGCAGCGACACTTAATTAGTCTTTGGGTTCAAATAATTTTCTGAAGCATTATTTGTCTTTCTCTGAAAAACAAAGAAGGTCAGGAAGAAAGCACTCAGATAGCGTAGATAAAAGGCATTTTAATGCATAGATAAATGCATTATTTGAATTAAAAAGGGAATTCCAAGTGCAATAAATAAATAAATAAAATACAAATAAAAAATAAAAATAGAAAACCCCTGAGGGCAGAAAAATGAATGAATGCTTTGCAAGCATCTTTGTTCAGTCTGCATATTATATTGTGACAAATACACACATTAATAAGGTTTAGACCAATGGTTCTCTTTTTTTGACCTGACCCATTCATTGTCCAACAAAATATTCACAGGGCCTTTGTTTTCTTATTGTTTTTTTATTGTACAAGTTATTTTTTAATATAATGAATTAATGAATTTATGGGATTAAATCAGTATACAAAATTGTAAATAATAGGGATAGAATTGAAAGAATTTCAATTATTGATTGAAAAAAGTCCAGTTCCATTGTTAAATGTACAAATACTATTTAAACAATTCTTACAGAAGGTGTTTTTAAACTAACTTTTCAGAGACAGCATAAATGCAATCCAGTAATTTGCTTATCAGTACTAAACAAACAAGAAAAGTGGTAATATATTTTAATAATTGATTTATTTGAATGAAATACTACTGACAAAATTCATATTGTGTGTCTGTAACTAGACATTGTCTTAAGAACAGCCAGTCAGTTAGTACTCTATGAGTGTGAGCAAATTTGATTAAAGTTCTAAGGTGTAGGATTTTGATTCAAAGGACATTTCAAGTTGCAGCAGTAGATCTTATACAGGAATACCAAAACTCAATTCCTTTGCTTTTAACACAATTATAATTTAACTTAATTATAACATATAGAAGTTGCGAAAAGCAGTTCCCATGCTATAGATGTCCGTAACAGTTTGAACCCTGCAATGAATCTTACACTGAATAAAATTATAGCACTCACTTTTGTATATTTACTAGTTCTGAACTCTTGAGTTGTAGAACAAATTATTTCCCCCCCAAAATAATTAGAAAATAACAAAATGATACACATGCCTTCTTTATCCATTTCAATCAACAGTCCACCAATCATCTCACTGTAGAAGTAGTGAATGTATTAGAATCATCAGACTCTTTAAATTGACTGGCTTCTTTTGTTGGACAGGAGGACGTTTTAAAAAGGAGATTGTAGTGGATGGACAAAGTTACCTTCTCCTAATCAGGGATGAAGGGGGACCTCCGGAGGCTCAGGTAAGTAGTGCTGCCACAAATACAATGTGTTTTCCTCACAGAATGCTGAGCCTTAGTCTCAACTCTGGATGACGTAACTATAACAATATATTAGTTTTGTTTTACAAAGCGGCTGAGGGGTTTACATGAGGTGGATAACATTTATTTAGACAAACTGATTCTCTGTTAGTCATAAAATGCAAACAGGAAGATTGTATTATTTTCCTTTTTAATGATATCCTGCAAAAAAAAAAAAAAAGAGAGAAAGCATGAATTGTGTATAGTTATAAGAACACCCCACCTATTTATTTTACTTTTTTTTTCTTTTTTTACTGTACTGAGGTGCTAATATGTGCTCATCATAAGAGTAATAATATATAATGTATACTGTATACACTTTCTTTTTTTTCCAGACAAGCACATTTTCGATATTTCATTAACGCTGTACTTTTTAGGACAGCTACAGCTAAGATGCAAATAAGAGACTCATCAGTGTCCCAATATGTAGTGGTTCAAAGCCCTTGCTAGTGCACAAGTTCACATTCACAATCACATCATAGGGAATAAGGGGCGGAAAATTATGAAATAATTTTTATGAAATATGTTTAGCCCATTTTAAACAAAGAGGGATTGTTTTTTTTGTTTTTTTATAATGTTTCTCTCTCACTTTCTAAATCCTTCCCACTCTCTCAATCATTCTTTCTCAGTTTGCATTGTGGGTGGATGCGGTGATTTTTGTGTTCAGTCTGGAAGATGAGATCAGCTTTCAGACGGTCTACCACTACTATAGTCGCATGGCCAACTACCGCAACACAGCAGAGGTGCCCCTGGTGCTTGTGGGAACTCAGGGTGAGTCTAGGAGAGAGAAAAAACTGGATATATCATATGACAGCAAATCACACTCAAAATTCAAGGCCATATTCTCCAGTGGCTTGGCAACAATTTGAATAGAGTACAGTTTGACGACTAGGCACACATTTCTTACATATTTCAGGGATTGTTGTAATCAGTTATTTTTACACATTAATTGTTGATTTTTCACATCAAGGTATGACTGTGTGGGCAAGTATTATTTATAGATATTTTATATGTACAGTGCTTTTCAAAACTTTGGGGTTGGTAAGATTTATTTATTTTTTTGTTTCAAGTATGATGTATGGAAGTCTGTTTCCACCACTGACTGAAAATAAAAAAGGTCATTGTGACTTTTTATTTAGCAGAATGTGAGATAAAAAGTCCGAATTGCCAGACATAAAAGCGCAATTTTTTTTTTCTCAGAATTGTGTGATATAAACCCACAATTGAAAAAAAAAAAAAAAAAAAACTCAGAATTACGAGATTTAAACTTGCAATTCTGAGAAATAAAGTCAGGATTGCAAGATATAAACTCACAATTCTGACTTTTTTTTTAGAATTGCAGCGTTATATCTCGTAATTCTGAATTTATAACACACAATTGGAACTTAAATTATAATAAACTTGCAATTCTGAAAACATATCAGTCTTTTTCTCCCCTCAGAATTGGAATTCATTTCACAATTCTGAGAAAAACAAATCTGAATTGTGAGTTTGTATTAGGCAATTCTGAGAAAAGTCAGAAATGCGAAAGAAAAACTCAATTACCAAATTAAAATAAGTAAATAAATACCTACATGTACAATCATAACAATATTCTAAAATATTATTGCAATTTGAAATAACTTTTCTATTTTAATATATTTTAAAACATAATTTATTACTGTCATGCACAGCTGAATTTTCAGAAACCATTACTTCCCCTGTCAAATGATTCATTCTAATATTCATTTCTAAAGAAATCATTCTAATATGCTAATTTGGTGCTTAAGAACATTGTTTTAGAGCTGCTTAATATTTTTGTGAAAACCGTGATAATTTTTTTTAGGATTCTTGTTAAATGTTAAATAGAAAGTGCTAATAAACAGCATTTCTATCATTTCTATAAATGCATTTACTGTTACGTTTTATGCAAGTATTCATGAACTGACCCCAAACTTTTTAATGCAGATATATTTTTTTAAATATAAAGTAATGCAAGAAAAAACCCTTCATACTACTTGTTTTCAGTATATGAACACTAGGGGGTGCCACACTCTAATCAATGGAAGATTACAGCTAAAGCTCATCTGCTTGTTCCCTTGTTCTTAAATATGTCCACAAGATATTTTGATGAATTTGAAGCCTCTCACATTTGATGAAATGATTTTCACTAATCATTAATGTTATTATTCTGTCCAGTTTTAGTTGAAAATGTCTTTGTCTCGTCCTGATCATTCACAGATGCAATCAGTGCAGCTAACCCTCGTGTCATTGATGACACCCGTGCTCGCAAACTGTCCAACGACCTGAAGAGGTGCACTTATTATGAGACCTGTGCGACCTACGGCCTCAACGTGGAGCGCGTCTTTCAAGATGGTGAGTTTCTTCATACTGTCCTAAATCGTTTCAAGTGTAAGTTTATATTTGTGCTGTGAAAAAGAGTTTGAAGTTGCTGGCAAAGTTGTGTTAAACACACACAAGGTCATCAGTGGTGGTTTAAATCCAATATTCGGCCTGGATGTGTCAATTGTATGTCACCTCTGTTAGATTAGATTCATCGCAGGACCGGTCATAACAGTTCATGCTTGGGTAACTGTTACTTTTGCATAATGTAGGTTACCGCACAAGGAACAGGAGGTAGAAAGTGCAAGGTGACTTTGCTGTTGAATCGCCGGCCCAATCTGGCTTAATCAGCTCTTAATTACAGGCTAAATGGCCCATCTCGCCTTGCATTGCTCTGTGTGGTATAGAGATAGCCGTGTTGTTCTGTGTGCTGGATTTTGCTAGGACACTTTGAGAAGTAAGATTTCAGAGCTTCATTAACCGTTGCAGGTGTAGTGTTGTGTACTTGCAGTTAAAAACACTATAATCTTGGACCAGTTGTAAGCAGCCTTTGAGACCTGTGCTCCACTAGAGGGCACAAGATGGTAAGAAATGAGGCTCATTTCACAAGATTTTATTATGTGAAAAAGCATCAGAGGCCTTATGGAAATTTTTTGTCTTGTTGGAAAATTGGAATTGTGTGTTTGACAGACTTGATGTGCCATCTGAGCTATGTTTATTGTCATACTGGGAGGTTTAAAAAGACATAAGACTATTATGTTTATGTTCCTGGCAAGTGCTTTAGTGGCTTAAATATCTTTCAAGTGTTTTCGAGTGCATATTGTGTAAACTGTTAGTATATGAAGTTATAATGCACATGTGCAGTTGGAAAAGGAAAAAGGAAAAGTATGTTAAAATCCCACTAAAACTTTAAGAAAGAAACTTGAAGTGCTATCTTTAAAAAGTGTTAGTTTTATAACTAATTCACCACATTAAATGGGAAACTTCAGGAAAAGTCACTGTTCCCCGTGTTATGAATGAACAATGAATGTCGATGTTTTTGGGAAAAAAAATAATATTTTGAATTTTTTTACAAAGAATTCTGAAAAAAAAGTATTATAATTTTCACAAAAATATTCAGCACAACAACTGTTTTCAACATTAAAGATAAGGGTAATAAACTGTTTCTTTAGCACCAAATTAACACACTATAATGATTTCTGAATGATCATGTGACACTGAAGACTGGAGTAATGCCTGCTGAAAATTCAGCTTATTATCACATGGACAAATAACATTTAAAAATATATTAAAATATAAACCAGTTATTTTGAATTTCAATGACATTTCACAATTTTATTTGACTGTTTTTACTTTTTGATCAAATAAATGCAATCTTGATGAGCACAAGACACTTGCAAGCACACTAAACAAGCATGTCTCTAATAACAGATGAAGTAAATATGGTGCAGAATGTAATAATACTTTGATGAACACTGTCAGTAGTAAATACAAAAGCTTTGAAGGTACAGTAAATACAAGCAGCAGACATGCATTTATGAACACTCCACTGTGAGTGTCAGCCCTCATAAATGAACCTTCAGTTTATGTTTGTGTACTTATATCTGGATACAGTGGTGTAGTTTGCATGTGTTTGGTGTATTTGCACACGCATGTGTCTGTGTGTGGCAGATGTACGCAGCTCTTCGGAGGGGATGGGAAGGCCGAAGCGTTCAGTGCTCATTCCAGGATTTACACTCTAAACGCTCAGCTATTATCTTCTTAATTATTACACTGTTGGCTGCAGCCAAGACTGCTGTAATTTAACTGTGTGTGTGTAAAAAGAGTGGGTGCATGTCTGTATGATGGCCAAGCTCATCAGTAGCACTAAATGAGAGCGAGAAAAGGCTAAATTCCTGATCATTACTGACGCTGTCTCCTCGCATCTCTCGTTTCATTATCCTCAATTAATCGTGCATTCTAATTATCCACTGTAGTGGAATTTATTGATGAGTAGCAAAATGATTATTTTAATGTTTTGTGTTGCATTGATAGCATAGCAACTGCCCAGAGGTGTGTTTTGCGTGTGTGTGTTTGTGTGCGGATTCATGTCATTTTGTTTGCCTGATTTGGGCCTATTTTTGCATCAGAGCAATGCATGAGCTGTCATTACGACACATGTGACCATAATTAAAGAGTTTTAATCATTGGCTCACCGCAGATTTACAGTCTCTATGATTTTGTGAGAGAACTGGACAATAGCAGTTGATATTTAAGTTGATCATCTCGAAGTAGAAACAGTATGGTCTGATTTGAAGTCAGTTTGGCTCCATAATCATATCACACAGGAACAATGCCATTTTAGTATTTAATCGAGAGAGAAAAAAATCCAATCTGGCTTTGTTAAAATATATAATAAGTACTACATCATGATGTAAAATATAAAAATATAATATAGCTGTTTTACGAAAAAAAGTGTGCATTTTGCAAAAGAGCGATGTTGCAAAAATGTTTATAATTATAATATCAAATAAATGATAAATAAAAATAATATTTTTCATATTTTGTCTTTTGTTCATTTTTTATTTCAAAAAATATTTGGGTGTGCCGTTTTAGTATTTAAATGAGAGAGAGAAATTCAATCAGGCTTTTTTTAATCGTTTTTCGATATTTTTCAGAATATTTTTCATTTTTTGATAATTGTATTGTTTTTTTAAAAAACAATTTGATATCGTTTTTTTTTCCGAAAACTTTGCAAAAATATTTATAATTATAATATCAAATAAGATAAATAAAAATAACATTTTTCATATTTTGTCTTTTGTTCATTTGTGTGCCGTTTTAGTATTTAAATGAGAGAGAGAGAGAAATTAATTATATCTGGCAGTGTTTTATAATATAATGTAATAAAATATAATATATAACAATATAATATAGATGTTTTATCAAAACTTTCCACAATTTGCAAAAGAGCAACTTGCTTAGAAATAACTGGCTTTATATACATGCACATACATGCGTATATATATATATATATATATATATATATATATATATATATATATATATATATATATATATATCATTGTTGTTCTTTTCATTTTTTTTCCTAAAAATATTTTCTTGCCACATTTTACAACATGCATTTGTGATACACTATCGTTATAAGTACCGGGATCGTTTTTCTTGAAGCAGTTCTGCTTTGTTAGTTTTCTCGATTGATTTGAGAGATTCAGTGGCGTATTAATGAAAGTGCAGTTTATCAGGAAAATAGATTTTTTTTAAGCATGATTCCCATTGATTTGCAATGCAGTTTTATGCATGTTTGATCACCCTGGGTTACTTTCTGTCACAATCAATTATTACTCTCTCAAATTCATAATTCCTAATGGGACAAAAGTCTATATATACAAGTTTGCTCATGTTTAAGAACAGGGCTCCGGCTCCTCATGGCATTTTGCCTCTAATAAATGGTAATTGTCTTTGGTTGAGCATTCAGTAATATAATGACCTGAATTGCCATAAATCAAATAATGCAGACGAGCGAGTTGCATTGCTTTCCCAGAATCATAGAGATGGCAACACGCAAATAACAAGAACATTAACCATTAAAAATAATTGGTGCAGTAGTTATCTGCATTAGATTTATGTAACAAAGTGTTTACGAGATGGCCAGTGGAGAAATAAAGTGAGGCAATTTATTTGGTCCGGGTCAGCTGAGGGTTTTACCCCAGTAGGTCACGTTGTCTATGTGTGCATTTCCATGTGTTTTGTGCTTTGCTATATGTGCCTACTGTTTAAATAGTGTCCGCAGCTCTGAGAGTGCTTGTGGATGTGGCTGCGTGTGTATTTCTACGCTTGCAGAGTGTGTATGTGTTTGTCAGTGGTTCTTCGGTAGAGGTGAGGGGTCCTGACAGCTCCCCAGCCTGCGTCCATCAGCGTGCTAATTTAATTATCCTAATTACCCCCCTCCCCATTCTTCCCCTCACGCTAGCTGGCTTGTCACAATGTCAGAGTGAGGATGTAGAGCTTTGTTAGCGTACGCTAACATCTAACGAGGTCTGCTGTGCACTTCCTCTCTCTCTCTTATAATCTCTTCATTTATATCTGTATCTCTTTCTATGGTTTGATCAGTACTTCAATTGTAAATGTTATGGAGTTTGTAGTGAAGTTTAATAATGAATTTGTTGTGGCTGCTTTATAACTGTTGCTGTAGAATATTTGCTAACACTGTATCAGTATTTTTTTTTAGTGTATTTGCAAGTTTTAACTGAAGTATACAATAATTTTTGAGTACCAGGTGTTCTGGGTCATAAATCACCATGATATGAAAAACATTACAGTAAGGTTAATTAAGTTACCATTACTAGAATTTATTATCCTTAGTGAATGTTAATTTCTTCATATACTAATACATTTTTAACTTTGAATGGAGTTGTGTAACTCTATTATGAATGAACAAGAATTAACAATGAACTATAATGTATTAACACACAATGCCTTTCAAAAGCTTGGGGTCAATGCCTGTTTTTCATTTTAATTTTAAAATGTAATTTCTTCCTGTGATGGCAAAGCTGAATTTTACTCCAGCCATTACTCCAATCTTTAGTGTCACATGATCCTTCAGAAATAATTCTGATATGCTGATTTGGCGCACAGAAAACATTCCAAATCAGATTTTAATCATTATCATAATTTCTGCTTCTCTCGATTTATTAAGCAGAATCGTCTTTGATATTTGTCCACTTGTTATGTATCCCGAAAACATTTAATTTTAATTTTGATTTGTGTTTTAGCATTGGTAACAAGCCTCTAAATCTTTAATGGTTGCAGTTACCAGATGTCAAGATTTAAAATCCACCCCCAATCGAAGATTTCCTCATTAAACCAAACATATTTTGCCCAGTGGTTTATGTAATCTTTCCAACCTGGCAACCATGTGCATGTGGTCTGTCTACATGAGGGGGAAAAGCACTGATGAGCTGAAAACACTGGTAAACATGTAAGTTGTGGAGTTTAGTGATCTCTTTTGGGAGATTCTGTTCAAATAAAAGTGTAATAGAGCCAAACGAGCAATCCATGCAAGTTGATGTTCTCTATAATAGTGCTTATATGAAAGTGCAATAATCCTGATGAAATCTTAAAATAATAATAATTGTAATAATTTTTGTGATCTTAGTGGATTGGATGGTGAGCCACCATAGATGCAGAAAAGCAATAAATTGTGCATGCAACCATAACACTTCCCCCTCCCCTTTCAGATTGGCTGGCCAATTTGTGTTTTCAACAGTTAATTCTCAAATTATTACATTAATTCCCTCACCTTATCGTGTACCTGTAATATCCTTGCTCATACCATATCAGGAATACCTCAAAAATAATCTGTAAATTTACTAAACTGAGATTCAAGTTTCATTGTAGTAATGTTGTATTTGAGAGAAAACAAACAAAAATACTAGCGCTTTTGGTTAATGGAATCCTAATGGCCCAGTAGGACATTTGTGTTGTTATTCCTCAAAGAAAATAAAAGAGATAATTTTTTAAAATTTGGGATCTTGTGATGGAACAGTCAGTTTATTTCTGTCATATTTAGAAGCTTTTATCAAAGTGCTCAGAACAGTCTTTATTTGGGCTGGTCCTATAACAGAGAAGACACACTTGCATCTACTTGAGGACCTAGTCAGGAGTCAAGTCTGTCCAATCAGATCAGTGCTTGTTGTGTGTACATTTGTGATGTATACTGAGTGAAATAAGCTGTCAGCATGTCATAACTATCACTGTTACACCTGTGACTTTAATTCGCTGCATTCCCATGTTGTGTTTTGTGTGGATACGAGTCTGTGTTTACACAAGTGTGTATTCTGTGTCTTGTATAGCAGGTCTAATTACCGAACAGTAAGTGCAGGAGCTCTTTGACCTTTATACAAGATTCCTGGCGGGCGGCTCATCTGCCCTGCTCTCCACCGACTCATTAGCTAATATTTATAGCACACTGCTTCTAACCGGTCTGCCAGCAGCCTAATGAACGTACCTGTGACTTTATTTAGTTCCACTTACCTGTTCTGTCCGTCCTTCGTGTGCACAATGTAGTCTCTTTTCCTCTTCTTTCTCTCTGGGGGTCGAAAATAAAGGTCAGTCTGTTGTATCAGCTCAGCGTTTAGAAGAGAGGTCACAACCTGTGTTGCGGAGTCAGGGGTCCAGGTCTTTGTTCAGCAGGGTTCTGTGATCTTTTGACCTTGACAAAGTATTATTGAGTGAATAAATTAATAGCAACATGGCCAATAAATTATAACAAGGTAATGACTGTGGATTATTAGTAGAAATCGATGATTATCTGATTATCTACAAATCAACAGATGTGCAGAAATCATGCTGGGATTAATACTAATACACACACACACACATACGTAGATAGATGGATATAGATATAGATCAATATTTTTCAACACTATCATATTTCCATACAAGTTCTAAATATAATTTCTGCAAAAAAAAAAAGAAAGATTGTGAATAAAGCAGGGAACTTTGTCCCAATCGCAGCATAATGTAGTAACATTTATTATAACAGGATATTTTGCTAAAGCAAAAGCAGCATTTTATAATGAATGAAAAATGTATGAGAAAATGTCACAATAACTACTGACAAATGCCACCAATTATTATATAGCTGGAAGTATTCTTAGTGGTTTTAGTACTAGCTGCAGTTCTCTAAATCTGTACAAAACAGTAGCTGCAGTGGGGTGGATGGTCCTGCACTGTGATGGCTATGCTTCTGTTTCTCCTGGCTGCGCTGTTCAGGCCACCTGCCATAAATCTGATCAAACGGGAAATGTTTCCGGCAGGATAAATGGCTGCCTCTCACAGGGGAGCCAAGATTGATAGTCAAAGTTAAATTGTATTAGCTGTGCAGTTTAAATATTTAACCCAGTCTTATCATAACTGCTCTTATCACTTAAAGTAAAATACAGCAGGGGTGTCTGGAGAGGGATCTGTGGACATATATCTCTCATCACCTCCATGCTCCTGCAGTGCTATTGTCTAATAATACTTAAATGGCTTGACTTATTACAAACGGTCATTATAAAGATTCTGGGTAATAACAGAGTCACTGATAAGTGTTTTCATGAAGGCCACTGTGGGTTTGTGAGCTGCATTGCTATTAACATAAGGATCAGTGACAGTGTTTTTTTTTTTTTTTTTTTTGTACGAACATATTAATGTAAATTCCTATTTGTCTATAAATTTAACATGCACACAATTGACTTGAATGCAGTTTTGCCAAGTTGAGCATATTTTTTATTTCTGAATTAATCTTATTGTTTTATATTTTTTGAGGAACATAAAGTAAAAATGTCAAGTGATTACAACTGCCCTGATATCATAATAAAGAATAAAGCCTCATTAAAAGAATAAAAGAAAAAGAAAATGTTTCGTCCATCAATTCAAAGTCATGCAGTGTGACCTCAAGTCTGGTGCAACCAACATGCAGAAACAAAAAATAAATAAATAAACACACAAAAAGGAAATATAATGAAGAAAATACCTGCAGACCCTTACAAATATGTTAAAACAGGACAAACAAATAATTGTTTCTTCCAGTTTTTTTAGTTTAGGTTGTAGCATGTCCTGTGATACGACTCCCCAAAAATAGAAGATTTATTAATTTAGAATTCATTATATTTGTAAAAGAAAAGCTTTTACCTTAAACTCATTTTTAGAATGATTTGTTTGGAAATAATTAAGATCTGTATTCACCCATTGAAGTCATTTTCTTACATTCATGTAAGAAAATTATAGTATTCTTTAATAATTAAATGATTATTTTTCTTGATTACACCTTGACTGTGTTCATTGCCTTTGAAAATGCTATTATAAAGGTTTTTTCTAACCATTTAAAATAAAAGATTACATTTCTAAAAAAAAGTCTTTTAACCTTGATTTTTAAAACATGCTTCCTTTTCTCTATTGTGGACACTTATATTTGTCATCGCCCCTTAACCATTTTCGTCAGCGCTGTTGCTGCTTCTCTTTACTCTTTCCTTTCAAATGAGAGGAGATGCTCGTTTATGATTATAATTAGCCGATTAGCATGGTAGCGTGTCACGACGAGTCTAAATAAACACAGCTGCACAGCGTTTCTGTTGGAGCGGCAGATGGGACAGGGAGAGTATGCGAGTACTGCATTGAGAATGTTTTTGCCGAGTAGCATGGCGTTTGCCCTTGGACAGTGCTCTCTCTCACCTGAAGGTAAATGTTTATGACGGAATCATCATTAAAACTCAGACGTTTAATAGGTCCAATTAAAACAATGACTTCATTTACAGCGGGATGAGAGCCGGCCCTATTTATTGGGAGCTGGAGTAATTGAGTTCTGGGCTCTTGGACCGTTAACTCCCTCCTGACTCCTGAGAGCCGCTTCAGTTTAAAGGATTGAGGAAGTTTCTGAACACTAGAGGGCAAATGTTTGAGGCTCATGGGAAAACTAATCTAAACACTATTATGTTTAGATGAGTGTTTAATCAGAGAATTTCAATTTTGAGTTGACAGTTCGCAACTTAAGAGTTACTGTTAAGTTCTGAGAGGAAATAAAAAGACACTCTCTACTCTTCTTTCCCCCGCGCGTGTCTGTTTTAAGGGATTTATGGGTTAAAGAATGAGCTCTTCTCCGTAAGCTTCTCTCCACGTGATGGGATCAATGTCGTTAGCCGCGAGATGACGAAGCTGTAGAACATCTCTCGGCGGGCCGGGCGCAGATTGCCACAGGGTCCGTCAACCGATCGATAGCGACAGAGGCGAGCGATTGACTGACGCCGCCCTTTTCCTAGCGCGGGCAGAGCATCGAGGAAAAAGAGAAATGGACAAGGGAGGGAAAATGTTGAAATAATGGGCCTTGGAGGCTTTGAGAGCGGGGCGAGTGCCGGCCTGTGGAGAAGAGTGATGGGCGAATTAGGGGCGTCTTGGGTTAGTGATTCTGTACACACTCTCATGAGGGGTAATGAAGTGGACCACTTTACCCGTCTGACTATGGACTGAACTGGTGCAGTGTTTACTGCAGCAGTTTTTTGCTGTAGGTCTTTCTCCATAATATATAAATTCCCCCTAACCTTTTCCACTTCTTTGTAATTTCAGTGGCTCAGAAAATAGTTGCGACCCGGAAGAAACAGCAACTGTCAATCGGACCCTGTAAGTCACTGCCCAATTCTCCAAGCCACTCCTCCGTCTGCGCAGCGCCTGTGTCCGCAGTGCATATCAGCCAGGTGAGTCTCACGCACTTAAAACACAGTGAAAAATCTTTTAGCTCGTTATGTAGAACCCATTTTTGTTTTTTCCCTAAAAGCGCCTCTTTGTCTCTACCCAAACAGTTTTTTTTCCCCCCCGCAGACAGTAATCCTCTTCCGCATGGCTCAATCCTCATTGATTTCTCATTAGCAGTGTACAAGTGAGCCTGTGTTTGTGCAGCCAAGCTTAGAGAGGCTTAGAGAAGCTCAGAAAAACAGGAGGCTTGTGGCGTTTCTTTGTAATGCGAGTTTATTTTATTGCTTTTGTATGTGATTCTTGCTTTGTTGTGTGTGTTGCAGACCAGTAATGGTGGGGGCAGTTTGAGCGATTACTCTTCTTCTGTACCATCCACTCCCAGTACCAGTCAGAAGGAACTACGTATCGATGCACCCCAAACCGCCAACACCCCTACGCCCGTCCGCAAACAGTCCAAACGGCGCTCCAACCTCTTTACGGTCAGTCTTTTCTCCTTTTAGACATATAGGCATGATTGGAATTGTTAATTAGTGCATTAATGTTATAATTACAATTCTCATATATTATTTCATTTAATTCATTTCCAATTTCCAAGTTTATTCTTCAAACTGTCCATTTCATATTGGACATGATCAGTAAAGATCTTTGATATGATCGTTCTTCTGGTCTTGTATGCTCCTTAGTAGTGCACATCCTGCACATGTACCACATGCCTTGCTTTCAAGAACTTATGGGGGTGGGGTCACGTCAAGGTCAAGATGACCCCTCCCACAACCCCTTGACTTTTGAAGTCATGTGTGTGCCCTGCACTCCAAACTGGATCTAGTCTGAAGACAGGCTCAATTAGCAGCAAGCTAGCCTTTGACTAAAATGATGTCTTCTCCCCCACAGTCTCGGAAGGGAAGCGAACCAGACAGGGAGAAGAAAGGGACGGATGGCCGAGCAGACAGCATTGGAAGTGGCCGTGCTATCCCAATTAAACAGGTAGGGTCTGGCTGGCCGTCTGGACTGGTATAATTGGAGTCCAACAGCGGCGTATTGTGGACGAAGGGGCCTCAGATCAGTACTCAGACCCGCACAAAGCCCGTTTGATGCCATCTCCTTGATTAACAGTGAAAGCACGCACTTGACATCAATTAGAGCCAGGCTCTCCCGTGTGCTGAAATGAGATCATTAGGATAAGAAGTGGGAAGGGATTTTTCTCTCCTCAACGCACCCCCCCCCCCCCCCCCAGCCAAAACCCCTATCCCATCTCACTCTCCCACCTTCTTTTTCCCTGTCAAAAGAGGGGATAGAAAAAAGCTAAGAGGGCCCTAATGAAGTGCAGTCTACCAATCTGCATACGGGCCCGTATTTCCCATCAGCCCTCCCTGAAAAGCTCGGATTGGGTCGTGAATAAGCGGTGTGTGTGGGGAGGGGGGAATGAGAAGCAGAATATGATGTGAAGAAGACCCCCTCCATTGCACTCTGGGAGAGATTGTTTGACTTGGCCTTAATTTGTCACAAACAAGAGTGCGTAGCGAGAGAGTAAAGGAGAGCTCTAGCTAGCGTGGGGGTGGGGGGGCTAGATCATTCTCGGCGCATCTCAGCTGGAGTGAAAGAATCAGGTAATTAGCGGCACTAATCGTGCCCTCTCATGTCAGCGCCGTGGCCTTGTTTGTAATTTTCTAATGAACAAATTGCGTCTCTGATTAAATCTGCCTTTAAGTGAGATCTGTGTTTATTAGCGTGCCACAGTGGAGCAGCGCTTCTGTCGTCCACCGTACAGCACAGCTGGCGTTCAAGAGCGTAGCTGCAGACTTTTTGGATGTGCGGGATGCGTTTGAAACCCGCTGGGTTCGCATTGAGAGGCTCTATAGGAGGCAAGGACATTTATACAAGACACCCAGGCAATGAAACGACACTGTAATCGGCCCTCTTTTCTGCAAATTAGACGTTGGAGAATACATTGCATCTTCGCTGGCATTGTATATGTGTTATCATAATTTTTAAATCCTGCAATCATAATACAGATGTCAAAATATGTGCTATGGATCAATTAAATGATATTCAGTTTTTGTCCTAACTATTAATTCCATTTAGAAATATACTAAAATGTAGCTCATATGTGTAGTCACTTCTATGAATATACCTCTTCTATGATTCTGTTTTGGTTTTTTTGTATTAAAATGAATTTAAATATTTGTGGGGTCAAAAATATTAGGATGATATTACCGTCCTGATTTTATAATGACGATAAAAGAATAATTGAAGTATAGCAGTTTTTGAAATAAGTAGCTTGGCATAATATTTTATTATTTCTTAGAGAAAACAGTTTAGCAAAGATGCTCTTAATATTTGAAAAACATATGTCTGCAAAATTTAGCATGCATGAATTAAACAGGAAATAACATCCGATTATCATATAATGGATCCTATATCAATATCATATAGAGGACCCCTAAAGAAGATGTTTACACTCACATTTATATACCGTCAAATGTTTTTTTTAATTGATACTTTTATTCAGGAAGGATGCATTAAATTGATTGAAGGTAACAGTGAAGACATTTATAATGTTAGAAAAGATTTGTATTTAAAAATAAATTGTTCTTTCGAACTTTCTAATCATTGAAGAATCCTGAAAAAAAAATGTATCACAGTTTCCACAAAAATACTTAACGCTAATGTATTTGAGGTGTAAGGAAAATATGATATAACACATTCACATAGTAATTAAATTTGCTGTATTAATAAATTTACTGTGTGTTGTGTTTTTTTAATCGTAAGAAACTAACATGATTACAAAGAGTACATTTCAAGAACTTGGCACGTGTTTTAAAAGAAATTCATGTAATATTTTTCCTTTTCCATTTATGTCTTTTATATGTCGTACAATAGACTTCATAGCAAAGTTTAAGCTAAGGCAATTTCCTGTATGCGTATAAATCGAATAAGCCTTTAATTTCGACTTCCTTTGATTGGAGAAATAAGACACTAAATTTATTCACAATTGTTGTCCGTTTTATTGCTGATTTGTAAGGTAGAAACATGATCTTGAAAACACTTTTGGAGATTTTTGGCCTTTTCAAGCAGATGTATGCCTATTGTTACCTACATGGAAAATAGCTGCCTAGGAGCATTACAAAGATGGCCGCTGAGCGAATTGCCTGAAAGGGACTTTGGAGGTACTTCTTTTTCGAGGCACACAAGCGAGTGCTAATGCTGCCAGCAGTGATCTCTCACCTCCTGCTGCTCTATTTGCATAAATCCTGTTAAAGTCAGTGGCAGTTAATGAAGAAGAAATGAGGCTGGCCCGGCTACAGCGGTGCTGAGAGCAGGGCGCCGCGCTAGTGGCAGATGGGAAGGCTGAGCCGTAGCAGGCAGCTGTGCGGAGGAGAGAGCAGCATGCAGTTTTAACTATGATCTGACTCCCTTCCGACTGGGCTTGCGCTGCGGCTAATTTGTATGTGCGATGCCAAGAACGATCAAGACGATAACGCGTGTTCTCAAGAGAGAACAACCGTGTTCTACTGTTTTACATAGATTACATAGTGAATTTAAAATATGTACTTGATTACAGTTGGGAGTTATCATTGTGTGTACTAGTTGTATATAGGTACCGAAAGAAAGAAAGTTTTCTATTAATTATGTATATTAGAGAGCCTTCAGTATAGTGAAACCGTAGCAGACTGAGAGTGTGTCGCACGGGGGTGTCCTGGCACAGAGCCATATCTCTGAAGCATCTCTCAGCCTCTTGACACTGCAGGTACATAAATGAGGGATTAATTTCCCTGGTGTCAGACAGAGCCTGCCCCACACTTACTCGTACACGCACACACTTACGCACACACTCTTGTGCTGATCAGAAGCCCCAGCGGCGCCCGTGTCCCTCATCTCATGAGGAGATCAATCAGCCAAGTCTATGCAGTCCACAGTGTTTCAGTTCTCCCTGCTGTCCTCTCGCTCACTCGCTATGGTGGTGCAGACTTTTTTGCATTTTCTTTACTGACTTCTACATATTATATAATATTCTACATTCCTAATTCTACCCAATGCCTTAATTTAACAACTACTTTACTAACTATTAATAAGCAGCAAATTAGTAATTTGAGGCAAAATTCGTAGTTAATGGTTTGTTAATGGCAAGAATTGGACCTTAAAATGAAGTGTGACTTTCTTATATACTGCAACTGGGATTTGAACTGCAATATGACGAACGTTTGTTCCAGGTAAAATTAAAAAAGTCATGCAGTTCCATTGTACTTGTATTTAATGTGGACTTGGATCTTTTCTTTTTCGTTTATTTTTTAATTGTGATCATTTCAGTCTTTTTACTTTACTGTTTTTGGAACCCAATCAACATGAATTTAAAAAAATAGCAATAATAATAATATACTTTTTAATGTAATAGACATAATATACATATTGTATTGTGAAATACAGCTATTACTGTTGTATTGTAAAATAAATACTAGTAGTACAAAATAACAGTTTTTCGCAATTACTATAGTTTTAGTTTCTTATTAATAAAATTATTAATAAACATTTTTACAAATGACTGTGATACTGTAATATAAAAATAAAATAAATTCAATAAAAACAATTCTTAATTTCCACAGTGAAATTCTACTGTTACAATGAAATATATTTTGGTGTAGAATTGAAGCAAGACCTTTGTTTCAATAGTGATATTAAGCCATATCACAATTTTGATTTTACTTTTATTAATTGTGCGTTCCTAGATGTTGTAGAAGTTTGTGAAAGATGAGTGTACAATTCTGCAGACTTCTGGTTGCCCATTTGTCTTTTAATTAAACTTACTTTATAATATCAATTTGATCCATGACATCTCAAACTCCCCAGCCCCTTCAGAAATGGATGTATGGAGAGACAAGCATCAGTGAAGCCGCTGACCAGAATCCCTCCATCAGATCAGTGACTGCGTCTGCTCCAGTGGCATTTCCCATCTAATTGGGTGCTACATTCAGGCGATGAGTGTTTCACCAACAGTATGAAAGCGGCCCGGGCGCATCCCCTCACAGACGATAACGCAGCCGAGCAGTTTGCGCTCAGAGGCACGGGGCAGATCTTCGTTCAGGAATTGGATGTTAATTGATTTGATAATTCCCTGTGGTCTTTCCTCTTACGTGCTCGCGTCTCTCTCGATCTGTTTCCTCGCCTCTCACTGGCCACAGCAGGCTGCTGGGCGTTAGACCTGCTCTCCAATTGGCGTGTGCGGGCATGTTCACTTCCGAGTCTACCTGCCTCCCATTAACACCTCTTCACTGGCCTCTTTTGGTCCAGGAAAGTGGATTTTACAGAGTTCGCTGGAAATCCCTCACTCATGGCACAGCATTAATGACTGGCTTGAACTCTCGTACACTGGCTCTCAGCTGCACATCATCGCCGCCTCAGCTGTTGATGAAGAACGTTAACTTGTAATCTCTTTGGCAGATGTCTGAGTGCATTAGATTTATCGCTCAGCTGTTCCTTGAAGGTATGGCCATAATTGTTAGTGAGTTACTCACACATGGATGAGTCCTGAACAAAATCGATTGCCCTAGATGTTTTGGATTTCCTGTTCCACTCAACACTCTTAAGAAATAAGGTTTACAAAAGGAGGTTTTCGCAATGATGCACAGAAGAACTATTTTGGGTTCCCCAAAGAACCTTTCATTGAACAGTTTTTAAAAGAACCATTTTTGTTTTAAAGGGATAGTTTCTGTCATTAATTACTAGCCCTCAGACAGGTTTCCGTAGTGTAGTGGTTATCACGTTCGCCTCACACGCGGAAGCTCCCCAGTCGTACAGTCGTGGCCTAGTGGATAGATTGTTGGACTTGTAACCTGAACGTTGTGGGTTCGAGTCTCAGGTCCGGCAGGGATTGTAGGTGGGGGAGTGAATAACCAACACTCTATCCACCCTCAATACCACGACTGAGGTGAGACCCTTGAGCAAGGCACCGAACCCCCAATTGCTCCCCGGGCGCCACAGCATTGGCTGCCCACTGCTCTGGGTGTATGTTCACTATTGTGTGTACACTTGCAATTCCGAGTATGGGTCACCATACTTGGCCACACACCACTTCCCTTTCCCCTCCCCCTTTCCTTTTTCTTATGTCATTCGAAATCCGTAAGACCTTCGTTTTTGATTAAATCCGAGAGCCCTCTGACCCTGCATAGACAGCAAGGATCCTATCACGATCAAGGTCCAGGGACGAAGCAATCAGTAAAATAGTCCATGTGACATCAGGGGTTCAACTGTAATTTTATGAATCATCAAAAATACTTTTTGTGCAAAAAGAAAACAAAAATAACGACTTTATTCAACAATTCTTCTCTTCTTCGTCCCGTATGCTGTGGCACACTGCCATTATGGAGAGAGTATCACGACGCATGCGCTTGACCTTGATCGTGGTAGGATCACCACGCCTTGCTATCTATGCAGGGTCAGAGAGATCTCGGATTTAATCAGAAATATCTTAATTTGTGTTCCGAAGATGAACAAAAGTCTTACAGGTTTGGAACAACACGAGGTTGAGTATATATGTATATACTTCAAGTGAAATCGAACACTGAACTGGTGTGACGTCATTTAGAACAAAATCATGCCAATACAATATTAGTTTGGAGTTGGTTTTGGGAGTTTAAAACAACATGCGAATGCAAACTTTCCAGAAAAGCTGATAAGCAGTAGTCAAACTACTATTTGTTCATGACGATTACATAACAAGTAGGTGTGCTTTGGAGCCCTGTCGTCTTTTGCCTGGAAATCTTCTCTGGTTTATTTCTTCAGTTTAGTCTGTAACACACACAAAAAAACAACACAGTCTAATATCAGTTCTATGTAACGATTTTGTTTTGATGGCTAATTGGCTACAGTCTCATTCATACATATTCATACAATCTGGGGTGGTTATGTTTAAGGGTGGACCTTCTTGCTTTTTTTTCTAAAGATCGACTGATTTTGTAAGTTTTCATTAAGTGGACAGTACATATTTGCATATTCATTTAAATACCGCTCCCAGCAGTGTTGGTGGCGTTGGGATGTTCGCTAACAGAATACCTGCACAGGTATTTTAAAACTTACCCCTAAGCGAAAAAGTGTAAAGTGAAAAGCCTTAAGTGTAAAGAACTTTTTTTCAATATAGAGAACCTTTTGTGCATTGGAAAAGTTCCATGTATGTTAAAGGTTCTTCATGGAACCATAGATGTCAATAACAAACCTTTTTTTTTTTTTTTTTTGTGAGTGAAGAACAATGTAAAGGCTTGGTCGTTTTCTGTGGGTGTTACTTCGACACCTAATTCTTCCTCTTAATCCCTGAAATTCACAAAAACAAAGACATAAAACAGGCGTGAACTAATTCAGTAGTTTTTTTTTACTGTGTATGTGCGCATGCTAGTTTTATTCTTTTTTAGACCTTGTCGCAGTTTATTTGCCATTCGCTGTGATCTCATTACGAAGGTTATTGTCCTGACTCCTGAGCTGAAGGTTACGCTCTCAACATGGCTCTCAGCTACAATAAAACCTTTGTAAAAACGCCTTCATTAGAACATGCTCCTCATTAAAACACGCAGACTGCTCGGTGGACAGTAATGAGGCTGGGGTGGGCTCGCACTCTCCAGCAATTAGATGCTAAAGAGGAGCGTTTTCACTGCTGTCTCCCTGTGGAGGGCTTCAAACCGGCCTCTCTGAGCCCTTAGAGTGGGTGTTGGGAGGTCAGATGTGTCACCTGAATTTGCCATGACAACTCTCGCCTCTGCCAATCACAGCCTCCTTTGACCCTTTGCCTTGTTCTTAATATGACTGTTTGTCCAATCACCACAGAGATCCCGGTTGTTTTGACATCTATGCTATATTATGACTATTATGTTGTTTGTTTTGACTGGTGGTCATTTTAATGGCTGTTAGTGTTTTTTTTTTTAAATAGCTCATTTAAATTTGTCAGAGGTCACGATGAACAGTGATTATTATGCTGAAACTCTGTCGAAACTTGGCGAGCTCTTTGGTTTGTCTGTAAAAATAGTTTAGTTTGATAGAGTTGTTTATAGCTTTGTTCAGAAACTGTTACTCTTAATGATCGCCAGCTTTGTTTACTGACCCTGTGCAGCCCGGAGTCTGCCGACATCTGTTCCCCGTTCTTAATTAGCCGATTGCCGTGCACGCACACATCTTTGTTAACTGTATGGAAAGGCATTTTGACACAAGCTGTAATACAAATTAATTTTCAGAAGTGGGGCTCTAGATGGATGCAGGGAGACTAATGTCTGCAGAAGAGCCATCTTCATGTCAATGTTGTGTTTATAAAGGTTTTTGTTGTTAAATTTTAGTGCAGTCATAAAAAAACTAATAATTTCTGTTCTGATTATTATTATTATTAGTAACTAACAAATGTCAGTTCTGAATAATGATTCTCACGGAAAGATATATAAAAAAGAATTGATAATCAGTCAAATAATTAGCTCTGAATAATAAATCATACTAAAACAAAAATGGTAACGCTTTATTATTGGTAGAAAATACTACTGACGAAACCATAACGTGTGACTTTAAATGCACACTAGTCATTATCTTGATTTAATTCTCGCAAAGTAGGTACAGTTGGTGTAGTGTGTAGTTTGATTCACTGAAAAGAACTGGATCATAGAAGTAATTTGTTCAGGAATCGGACAACAGTGGTTGTTCAGTATGTTTTTGATTCATTTAAAAGAATCTGCTCATACAGTCAGTTAGGAATTGGTTATTTCATTCGGGAAGCAGACTACACTGGTTGTGCTGTTTGTTTTTGATTCTCTAGAAAGAACATAATGGTAATTTGTTCAGGAATCACTGATTGCTGTTTCATGTTGAAAATCATTTTGTTCAAATATTTAAAAAAGAAGAAGAACCAGTTCTGAATAACAACTATACTTTTTAGTGTTTTATTTTGCTGGCAATAGCTACTATTATTGTCTATCCAATTGTCACCCTAGCTGATGTGTTCTGAAAGCTCAAGAATAAACATTGTGACCTTTTTGCATGTTTGGTGGTGCAAAGTGAAACATTTTACTGTGCATTGCTCTCTTAATTTCTGTTTAAGAAATACGATGGCACTGAAACATCTCTCCTCATCATAAAGGGAAATTAGTATCATGGTTGTAATTGCATGTTCTGGTGCGTAGATGAGCACTGAGCTGTGCACGTTTGACGAAGTTCTGCCCCCTCAGAGCAGGGGTGCTTTGTAAGGAGTTAAATTGGATGGTTAATTCGGGTGTTATTTACCCTGTAATTCATTAGCTTGGCCCTGCCATTGGCAGCGGGCAGGCTGTAATTTCACGCTTCGCAATAAAAGATGTCTCATAATCTGCTTCATTTAGCACCGAAAGAATTTAATGAAATTAACTGCAGCCCTAATTAAGACGGTGAATATTAAAGACCTGCTATCAAGCCTTTAACGAGTGTGACATGATCCGCCTTCTGTGGGATTGGAAAAATATCATTTCCCAGGGAAAGGTTGTCGCTGCTCCGAGCCATTTTGGCCAAGATGGCATTTTTGTCATGCACACTAACCTCCCGCAAATTAGATTTTTTTTTTTTCCTTTCCCTGTATAATTTTAGCTTGAAAATAATTTAACCAAATACACAAACATCAATCAGGGCTCTCTGTTTAGATTTGGCTAATCTCTTGTTGCCAGTATCCATTGGCTTCGATTGGTTTAAGCTTTCAGGGGAGTGTTGAAACCACTCATTAAGCTTCTTGATGACCTTGATGTGTTATTGTTTAAAACTGAGAGCCACGATGAACCTCACATTACCATCTTTACTGTCTGTTCATCAAACTTGGGCTCCTGAGCATTATTTAACATGGCCAGGTGTGTAGTTACGAAGACAATGTGTCCCTCACATTCACAATCCTTCTTCCACTCAATATATTCTCTATACAGAATAGATATACTATATTTCTTGTACAAATATAGTTTATATTAGGTCAAGCAACCTGCTTTAACACCAAATTAGAAAAAAATCTTTTGAAAATCCATTTGGAAATGAATGTGGCAGGTTTTTAGAAATGTAATCTTTGAAATCATGTTGGTTTCATATACAGGTGCTGGTCATAAAATTAGAATATCATGAAAAAGTTGATTTATTTCAGTAATACCATTCAAAAAGTGAAACTTGTATATTAGATTCATTCATTACACACAGACTGATATATTTCAAATGTTTATTTCCTTTAATTTTGATGATTATAACTGACAACTAATGAAAGTCCCAAATTCAGTATCTCAGAAAATTAGAATATTGTGAAAATGTTCAATATTGAAGACCCCTGGTGCCACACTCTAATCAGCTAATTAACTCAAAACACCTGCAAAAGCCTTTAAATGGTCTCTCAGTCTAGTTCTGTAGGCTACACAGGCTGTGTCCAAATTCAGGGTCTGCATCCTTCGGAGTACTCATTTGAAGGATGTTACATCACAGCGCCGCGACGAAGGCTGTCCAAATTCGTAGGATCCTTCAAATGCGGCCCACAAATACGTCCTCCTTTTCCCCGAATTGGAAGGATGGGTGTGGTGGATCCTTTCCCGTCCTACCTATCCCATAATTCTTTTCGGCAGAGCGTAATGGCGGACGAAGCGAGCGGTAGCGGAGTGGGAGAGGAGTTTCTCTGACAAAACAAGCTAAAGTTTATGCTTCGGCTCAATGAATTTGTAGGAGAAATTAGTAGAATACTTAAAAACAAATAAAAATAGGCTATAATGGCTTACCTGGATGTGACTGTCTTGTAGTCTGATATAAAAAACTATCCGACAACGAGCAAAGAAAGTATTTAATTTATTTAATTGCTTTATTTCTTCCAAAAGAATTAAAATGAGGAGAATAACTCTTTGTTTGTCCATTTTCCCGCTTCTTGCTTGGCGCTGTCACGGTTGCTAGGCGACAGGATATGAGCAACGGGTAAGGGAGGGAACTGAAAGAAGGGTAGGCTGTCCAAATTCACAAACACCGACTTCCGGGTTTTGCGGACGTCGGAGGATCCCACCTCCTTCAACCGGGTAGGAAGGATCCTAAGGAGGATGCAGACCCTGAATTTGGACACAGCCACAATCATGGGGAAGACTGCTGACTTGACGGTTGTCCAAAAGACGACCATTGACACCTTGCACAAGGAGGGCAAGACACAAAAGGTCATTGCTAAAGAGGCTGGCTGTTCACAGAGCTCTGTGTCCAAGCACAGAGAGAGGCGAAGGGAAGGACAAGATGTGGTAGAAAAAAGTGTACAAGCAATAGGGATAACTGCACCCTGGAGAGGATTATGAAACAAAACCCATTAAAAAATGTGGGGGAGCTTCACAAAGAGTGGACTGCAGCTGGAGTCAGTGCTTCAAGAACCACCACGCACAGACGTATGCAAGACATGGGTTTCAGCTGTTGCATTCCTTGTGTCAAGCAACTCTTGAACAAGAGATAGCGTCAGAAGCGTCTTGACTGGGCTAAAGACAAAAAGGACTGGACTGCTGCTGAGTGGTCCAAAGTTATGTTCTCTGAAAGTATATTTTGCATTTCCTTTGGAAATCAAGGTCCCAGAGTCTGGAGGAAGAGAGGATAGGCACATAATCCAATGCTTGAGGTCGAGTGTAAAGTTTCCACAGTCATTGATGGTTTGGGGTCCCATGACATCTGCTGGTGTTGGTCCATTGTGTTTTCTGAGGTCCAAGGTCAACGCAGCCGTCTACCAGGAAGTTTTAGAGCACTTCATGCTTCCTGCTGCTGACCAACTTTATGGAGATGCAGATTTCATTTTCCAACAGGACTTGGCACCTGCACACACTGCCAAAGCTACCAGTGCCTGGTTTAAGGACCATGGTATCCCTGTTCTTGATTGGGAACCTGTTTTTCAAATACATGATTAATCTTAATACATATATATATATATATATATATATATATATATATATATATATATGTATGTGTGTGTGTGTTGGTTGCACCACATGACTTTTTTCAGATATTCATAATTAATTGTAATTTTAGGTTGTAATCTGTTATATAGTTTTAACAAAGCAAAATCTTTCCAAGTACCTCTGTAACTCGTTTAAGTACCCCAGTGCTAGAAAACACAGATAATTCTATACTAATGTTTATTTAGTGATATTTTCACATTTCTGGCCTGATTCAGGTGTGTTTGTCAGCGTGAGAGAATGTGTGCTAGAGCTGCCTGTCGTTAAATGATAAATGTCTTTTGGGGAGGTGTGTCCTCTCACTGCCTGCACCGGCCAGATCAGATGGCCGTAGCGATATAAGACCATGTCATGCCATGTCACTCACGTGGCCCCACTTCCCTCGTACACACACACACGTACACAGTCACTCACAATGACAGGGCCGGAGGCGAGCCAGTGTTGGGATGACACACTTAATTTAGCACCCTTCTCTCTGGAGCGCCCAAGAACAATAAGGCCAGCGTGGGCAAACACCCAATCTTTTGTTAAGCGGCTGTCCGGTGCGGGCTCATAAAAAACGGATCCTGTCCACCATACTGACTCTGACCACACCCATGCCACAGTCCGCATTCATCTCCTGGTTAACCTCTCCTTTTGTTGTAGAAGAAATGAGAAGAGCTGAAAAAAGAGGATAACGCACTGATAAGAGCACATCGGCACATCTTTTAATGGGAGAGTGCACAGATTAGAGGCTTTTGTTTGTTTGTGAAGTTTATTTATAATTGACGCTTATCCTGTTCTGGCTCTTTTCTTCCAGAAAAAAATGAGAATATACATTTTCTGCCTTTGCTTTGTTTTCTTATGTTGACTTGACAAAGCCGACATATACTGATCTACTATTTTCTCTAATGCTGCCTCTTCTGAGTCTAAAATTTGTAAAAAAAAAAAATTATGTGGCCTAAAGTGTTAAAGCTATGACAGCCCAACTTGAAAATTACGATTTTCACAAATCTGATTATCAAAACTAAAAAAAAAATATAAATAAATCTTTCTAGCAAAGTTTAGCGAATAGCAAAGGATGTGCTACTCTTACGAAAATTAACCATGGTTTTATTATAGTAAATGTGTAGTAACCATTTTTTTGGGCGAATTGATTACCATTTGTATAACCACAGTTTTACTACAAATACCATGGTTAAACTATGGTTAGTGTAGCAAAACCATGGTTATTGTGTAGTTACCAGTTATGCTAGAAACATGTTAACAATGTTACAATGTAACAAAACAGGCTGTTTGTTAGCAATATGTTTAATCATGCTAGCGAAATGTTAAAAGATGCTAGCAACTTGTTAAACATGCGAGAAATGTGTTAAACATGCTAGCAACACACTAGGAACATGCTAGCAGCATATTAAAACATACTAACAATGAGAAACAACAGGCTAACATTATTCTAGCAACATGCTAAAACATGGTGGATGACTGCTAATTTTTTTTTTTAAAGGTCTAATAGTTTTAATGTAGTAGTCTAATATGGTTAGACCGTTTTTGGTCCATCTGGTCCTTTTTTTTTCTTTCAAAGGTTTGTTATTTTAAACTTTGAGACAAGGCTTTGTCAAGCTTTTCTTATTTAGTTATTTGTTTGTACTCTTTAGTGTTGCGCTTTATTGGATGATTTAACAACTATATTATTGATGTTCCACTAAAGTCCACGGGTGCTGTAGTTATGACTGTGTAAGATTTATTTTTTTGGCCCCTGTTTGCAACATTACAAGACCTTCAGGTTGTCAACCAGGGGAGGGTAAAATAGAGGCAAAGCAGGGTGTCACCGGCCTGGGCCTTAAATAATGAGCGATTACTCCCATCAGAGAAGTGACGTGGTGTTCAATTAGCCTCTCCTGCTGAATGATCGCTTGTCATCTTCCCGATGGATGTGGAAAATTAATATACCTAGATCCAAAGCAGGTGAGGCAGATACCTGCCCAACACAACATGCTTGGAGAGACCCCACACTTACACTGTCATTAAAGATCATCTTTTTTTTCTTTCTCAATCTGTCCATCCCTTTCTTTCTCTCGTTCTTTTCCCCTCTTTCATTTTTGCTCTTTTTTTTTTTCTGAGCCTCACACACACATACACACACATACACACACACATACACACACACACACACACACACATATATCTCAGTCTTAGTTAATGAAGTAATGGATATTCACCCTATGTGACAGATGGGCCGCTAGCGGCAGCACCCTTGTTAGGAAATTAAAAAGCTCGTCAACTTGTGTTTACCACTCAGCAGGAGAGGCTGTTATTTCACCCAGGAAGCGCTCTTCTCTTGTCTTGAACACTGGGTCTAGGGTGTACAGACGTGCAGACTGACCTAAGGGAACATCCTCCCACACGTATATATCTCCATCACCCAGGGCCAGACTGATCTCAGAACAGTTACAGGCCTCATTACCTACAACCCAGCTGATCTTAGAACAAACATATACAGTATGTGTCACCCGGGGCCAGGCTGATCTCAGAACAGTTCCACAACATATATTAAATTAAATAATGTAAAAATCATAGTAGAGGACATGATCAAAAATATATGAACTATATATGAAATGTTTTTTTTAGGATGCTAAGTCAAGTTGAGAGGCTCAGAGGGACACATGCAGTGTAACAGCAAAATGTTGTTATTGTCATTTGGTGCTCTTCAGGTTTTTTTTTGTTGTTTTGTTTGCTTTGTTTTTTTGAAGTGGCTTTTGACAAAAATCAAGCGCAACTTTCAAGTATCCAATACACTACACTACAAAAAAAATCAGATTCAAAATACAGATTCTCTTCCAACCTGTGCAGTTTTTTTTTTGTCATATTTTGACAACTTCAACTTTTAAAAAATAAAATAAAACTTATTTTATTTTATTCCATTTATTTTTATTTGACATCCAACTCTATGGTGTTAAAACCTCTTTTAATCATCACTAAATAAGATAATGGAAAATCATATTTATAGTATAATGTTAAAATATATGATTAAAATTACATTTTAATCATGACATACAAATATATTACTACTATATTTGGCCATCACAATGTAATGAAAGTCATGACAATGCTTTTCTTCCTTTTTCTTTTCTTCTATTTTAAATGCTTTAGGAGAAAGAAGTCTGGCGTTGACGTGTGTGTGTGTTTATAAATATATTTATTTTTAAAATTTGTATTACATCCAAAAAAATTACATTTCAATTGCTGATATGTGCTGTGAAAAAAAAAAAGTATTTTAAAGATTGACATTTACGAGGTGAAGTTTATAATTTACATGTTTTTAGCCACAGCAAACTAAGTTTTAAAATGTGTGTTTAGATACCAATTACCACATAATTAGGCCAGTTTAACGGTGTGTGACAGTTAGGGATCGTGGCATTTTTTCTGAAAATTCAGGCTTTGGAGTGACTGAAAGAAAAACAAGAAGAGAAATAGGCAGCGAGTGACAGAAACGTGTCGGCTCTGGTGTTGCACGCTCCGTGGCAGCCGGAGCAAGAAATCTATTATTATCTGTCCTGTCTGCGCGTTAATGTTTAACAAGTCCAGCGAAGTGACACGCTGCCGCAGCAGCATAATTGCTAATCAGCGGACAGTTTTATTCCCTTCTTGCCTAATGAATTTGGCTGAAATGAGGTGTGGGCGGCCGGACCCTTAAACGGGCAGTCAGCCGCCACTGATGTGTGTAGGAGAGGAAGGTTAGTGCTCGTGTCATAGTGCTAATGTGCTCGCTAACACTCCAAGGGGAATTTGCATGTGTAGCTCACATGCTCTCCTCAGAGTGTGCAAATAAACTGTCTGTCCACTTGAGTACAAAATAATGGAGTGTTTTGTTTGTAAGTGTGGAAATTGGGTGATAATTTAACAGTTTTAGCCCTCTTTCACACTATAAAGCAATTTATAAGTATTTTTCAGACCAGGATGCTATGTTGTTCACAATAATTATTATATGAGAGAAATTCATAAATGAATATTGTTAATATTCAGTAATGAGAATTAAACTTTGTATTTCTGTTTTTGTGTATCAGGGCATGTTGCTGAAAAGAAGCGGCAAGTCACTGAACAAAGAGTGGAAGAAGAAATACGTCACGCTTTGTGACAACGGAGTCCTCACGTATCATCCTAGTCTGCATGTGAGTACCAACACACACACACACACGCCGCCAGTACATGTGTATTGTATTTGCCTTTCTCTTCGCCTTATTGGTCCTGCCCTGTTAATGTTATTGTTATTCTCAGTTCACCCGTCACTGTAACATCCAGGGTTTTTTTTAATGTCCTTTTCACTGACGTTTAACGGATTATTGTGTCCGCCTCAGTAAGCATGGTGTCTGATGACACGATCTTGTCCTAATTACCGACTCATCTGTTTGCACGCTGCTGACGCTGTTGATGTGTAATATAACGCTGTAATGGCTTGTCATAATCACCAACTCGGATGACCTGTTTGCCCACACACCAATGGAAACGGCCGTCTTTTATTGGTAGTTTTCCCTCTCTGGATTTTTTTGGAGTGATAATCAGACCGTATTGTTAGTGCTAACCAATCCCGAAGTGATTTGGCAAACATGCAGATGAAAGATACTATATAGAATGAACGGATGAAACCATGGATAGCAAGTAGTCAGACCTTGCCCTTTCAACAAGAACAAGTTAGTTTTATGGTTTAAATGAACAAGATAGAAACTTTGAACTGTTATTTTTCATGCTCTCTACAGCCAATAATTCACCACACAGAACACATAGTAGTGAGGGTATGTGATCAGATTTTTTTTTTGTTAGTTTACTAAACTTTGACGGGTAAGAAGGTAAAATGACGGGTATATGAGCTCTCGCATGTAAAAAAAAATGAACAAAAACATAAAATAATATGTGAGGTCTATAATATTTTCCTATTCTAGAGACATTTCTAGAATACAGGATGCTAGAAGTGATTAGAAGAAAATAAACAGCATAGAGCGAGATAGACTTGGAAACAAGAAATTCCAAGTGGACTTGATGTCCAGTGGAATAATTCAAGGGATATTTCAAGCAAATTCCAAGAGCAGTGTCTGTTCTCTTTTTTCCCATTATGAAAGCAAAAATTGTTTATTTGATGTAAATGCCACATTAAAAATACTAAGTGTTACAACTAAACTAAACTTTACTAAACGATGAAATGGTAACTTTTGAAGTTTATTGATTTTGACTTAAAATTGAAAATGTGTTTAACGATTGAACCACGTATGTATATAACCATCATCAGTCATCAATGATTTTAGTATAGGCCTTAATGAGCTTATTGGTATAAATAAGATATAGACCAATATAATAAAAGTCTAAATGTGAACCCCTTGCAGAATCTGTGTAAATGTGTGTAAACAAAATAAGAGAGATCATACAAAATGCATGTTATTTTTTATTTAGTATTATCCTGAGTAAAATATTTTACATAAAAGATGTTTACACTTAGTCCACAAGACAAAAAAATAGCTGAAATTATTCAAATAACCCCATTCAAACGTCTGGGAACAATTGGTTGTTTTGTGATGTGTTTTCATGAGTCTCTTGTTTGTTCTGAACGGTGAAACTGAGCACTGTTCTTCAGAAAAATCCTCCGGGTCCTGCAGAATCTTCAGTTTTCCAGCATCTTTTGCATATTTGAACCCTTTCCAGCAGTGACTGTATGATTTTGAGATCCATCTTTTCACACTGAGGACGATTGAGGGACTCAAACACAACTATTAAAAAAGGTTCAAACATTCACTGATGCTCCAGAAGGAAACATGATGCATTAAGAGCCGGGGGATGAAAACTTTTTGAATTTGAAGATCAAGGTAAATTGAAGAATCTGCAGGACCTGGAGGATTTTTCTGAAGAACAGTGCTCAGTTTAACTGTTCAGAACAAACAAGAGACTCATGAACAACCATCACAAAACAAAAAACAGGTAACCACACACAGTATTAAGAACCAAGGGTTCCCAAACTTTTGAAGGGGGTTATTTTAATATTTCAGCTATTTTTTTGTCTTGTGGACTATATGTAAACATCTTTTATGTAAAATATGGTTTTGTATGATCTCTCTTATTTTTGTTAAAATTACATTTTCACAGATTCTGCAAGGGGTTCACAAACTTTAAAGCAGCACAGTATATATATTATAGCTGAGTTGCTTACTAAATTGATATTTTACCCAAAAATCTCTCATCATTCTTGTCCACCCAACCACTTGATTTTTATTTGTTCTGATTGTTTTGTTTTAAAGCTTGAAAATGCTGATTAAATATACTTTCCAAAGAATTTATATATATATATATATATATATATATATATATATATATATGTATGTGTGTGTATATATGTATATATGTGTATGTATGTATGTGTATATATATATATATATATATATATATATATATATATATATATATATATATGTATATATGTGTATATGTGTGTGTATATATATATATATATATATATATATATATATATATATATATATATATATATATATATGTGTATATATATATATATATATATGTATATACACATATACACATATATACATATACACATATATATATATATATATATATATATACATATATACATATATATATATATATATATATATATATATATATATATATATATATACACATACATACATACATACATATATAAAATATATTTTTTTATTATTTATTTATTTATTTCCTGAACCCATCATTCGGTTAGATGCCTTCCTGACACATTGACAAATTTTAGTCCAGCCAGCTCATCTGGGTGAATTAGAGGAAGTGTGCGTCATCATATACAGTCCCCCTCCTCCCTTTGGCTATGAACAGGTTCCTCTCATCAGCAGGTGTCTGCTACACAGGCATCAATTAGAGTGTTTGCAGAGGCTAATAGGATGAAACTCAATCAGGGCTCTTAATTGCTCAACTATGTGAAAAAGAAATCACATTAATGCAGCTGATTAAGAGGATGGCAATAGATGCAATCCAATTAGTGAGGAAAAAACTCAAATAACTCATCCATGTACACATCCATTACAACCACGACACGACTTTATGTAATTTTTTTTTTTTTGAGGCACAACTATTGTGTGTTGATTGAACTTGCAGTGTTTTGTTAAACATTATGTGATTTATGATTTTAGCGCGGTGCGATTTGATAGATTCATCGATGTGGAGCATCAATTTTAAATGCACATCTGCCCCTGAAGTGGCCAGATGATGATCTTTTCATCAACTGTTCTCATTTGAGCACTCAACTCCCTTAACTAAATCCCTCAAGTGGCATGCTCGTCCTTTATTTTAAATCAAGAGTTACATATGGACCAGTCCCCGGAGTGTATGTTCTACATGAAACGCAATAACATATGTTCTTCAATAGAGCAGCTTCGTGGAGTCTTTCGTCTTAATGAGCAGGGGCAAGGCTTTGAGAGCGAGAGCGTACCACCCAGAACTGCCATACATCAGCTGAGTGCCAATCAAATAACACAAAGACCTGAGAATCTCTGTGTATGTGTGCTGCACCGAGCAATTTACAGCAAGAGCATAACGTGTCCATCCCTCACTAGAGGCCAACAAAAGGGCAATTCAAAGCCAAGAGCTCTCAACACGGTTTAACAAGCCACAGGAGAGCCCTTCAGGAGTGGCGGGCCAACAGCTTGCGGCTGGTAATTGCATCCCTATTAGCATTGAGTAACTTTCATCATCAACGCAAGCAAAGCCATGCACAAATCCAGGCAACGCAGTCAGAATCGCAGTCACATGCTGCGATGGCCTGCTGTGATCCGCAGAAAAGGAAAAAGAAGCTCGGGGGAAGATTTTACATGTCTTCTAAAAGGCTGGATTTCTGCATACAAAGTGCACTTCACCATGAATATCAAATACATTAATATTGATTTCTTCACCTCCAGAGGGTGGGCAGAATTAACTGTGTGCTGACAAAATAAATTTAGTAGACACTTTTCATCCAAAGTGTCCACTGCTGTTGTAGTAATCCTTTTGTCATTTTTACTAAAGGATTATATGCAGAACGTTCATGGGAAGGAGATCGACCTGCTTCGGACTACAGTGAAGGTTCCAGGAAAAAGGCCCCCCAGAGCCATCTCCACATGTGCGGCCCCCAGTCCTAAAACCAATGGGCTGACCAAGGACATGAGCAACCTGCAGCTTGGACAGACACCAGGTAATGGGATCATGCTTTTGTTTCGTGTTTTTTGTTTTGTTTTGTCTTGTTTTGTTTTGTCTTGTGTTGTTTTGTTTTGTTCTTGTGTTGTTTTGTTTTGTTTTTTGTTGTGTTGTGTTTTGTTGAACTTTGCTTTCTTTTGTATTAAATAAAATTGGATAATATAAAATAATTAGATAAGTAATCTAAAGTAATTAAATTTATTTAAAATAATAAAATATACACTGACCATCTATCACTGAAACATGTTCATGTTTTTTTTTTATTTTCCTTTGATTTTTGTTTTATGATTTTTACAATTATTTAATATAATATAGTAATGTAACAAAAAATTAGCTAACAATATATTTTAAATAAATATTTTTTATTTTAAATATTTAAATACATACCGTCCATCCATCCAGGGTGTTCCCCTGCCTATGGCTTGCAAAAATAGCCTCCAACATGTCTTTGACCATACTTAAGACAAGTAGTTTGGAAAATGAGTGGATAATAAAATGTATTTAATTTAGTATAAATTAAAATAATTAATTATAATAGTTAATACATATTAAAAATAATACAAAACATTTCCTTACATTGTTTTAGCAAGTGCTTTCCAAGAAAACAAATATATTACAAAAGTATCTTAATGTCAATATAATAGGCCTAGGAAGTGGTCTTCATTAGTAGAGAATTAAACAATTAAATTATTGTTTAGTTATTCGTGTAACACTCATTGGATCAACAATCCTTAAGCCCCCCAAGGAGTGTTAAAGACCCTTCTCAGGCTCATACACACACACAAAGCACCAGGAGGACCAAACTAATAGCATGAATATTCAGTGACCCATAATACATGTACTAATTATTGTCATGAATATTAATGCAATCAGCGCTCGTTCTCCAGTCAGGCAAGTCCGAAATGAGCACTAATGAGAGGGAGAGAGGGGGAATGAGGGAAGGAGGGAGGGAGCGAGCGAGCGGTAGAGGAGAAAAAAGAGATAATTCACAGTGGTACGGCAGTCAAGCTTTTGTAAGTCAAGTATTTGACTGTAGGGCTGGGTCAGCGGCGTGATCACATGCACCTTTTATTCCTTTGGTCTTAACATCTCTTTTTGTGAGAGCTCCAATTAAGCAGCGAAGCCGTTATAGCATATCTTCACACACTGCTGTTCTTGCGCTATGTGTGTGTAGACCCTTTTCTGCCCTCATACATACATAGTGTTTATTTTCCTCCAGACGACCACTGATGTAAAAATGTAGTTTATCAGGGCTCTCCTGAAGTATGATCAGCTTTTGCCATTTACCCAAAGGTGCTGCCGTCTGATTTATCCGCTACAATGGAGATTAAATTGAGTCGTGACATTTCATTCAGTCGAGTTTGCAACGGGCCATTGGAGGCCCGTGGGTACACCTTTTTGCAACAACAACATATTAAAAACCAGAAAATTAAGTATTTACTGAACCCTCTTTTTTTGTTGTTTGTTTAAACTACATTGAGTATTTTGTGTGTGACTGTAGCTAAAGCAAACGGTTTCATCAAATCAGTGTTATTTACATTTTGTTCACCGCTATTGGACAAACTGTTAGATTTGCTCTGTTCGTAAGCCCAGAAGCCTTATGGTTGATTGTGTTTGAGTCTGTATGTATGCGTCACATCATATCCCCCCCCGCTTTCTTTTGTGAGCAGTTGTGGTGAAACTTATTAGTGCGATTAGATGCGACTTCCTATGATGTCCACTTTAATTTCCACGTTAGTCAGATGAACTCCCGCAGTTTAATGATGACTCACGGTGGTGATAATTAACCTTCGAGTAATCTGATGTTTACAATTTATGCACTTTGATGACAACAAATCAAGACGTTTTGTGCATGAGATGTAGTTACACTTACTATTATTATTATTATCATTAACAAGCATTACAATTATTACGAAGATGACACCTGGAAGTAAAAAAATTAGGGATGCATTGATATTAAAATTTTGATCAATATCAGTAAGTTGATAATCATAAAATTGCATACTGTCTTGTTTAAATGAACAAGGACTAAAAACTAAATTATTTGAAATGCTACAAATGATTAATGCATCACAACAAAATACAGTATTAAAAATTTGTCTGTCTGTTTTTTGCTACATATTTTGCTACACATTACATTTAATGGGTTAGTTTACCCCAAAATGCAAAAAGAAAATCATCATTTACTTAGCTCCATGCCATTTCAAATCCAAAATATTTTCATCCATTTTTGGAATACAAATGCATTTTTTTAATGATCTCTCATCCATTCATTGAAAGTCGAGGTAACCAAACTTTTAAGCTTCAAAACAATAAAACAATATACACATTGACATGACAGAAATAACCCCTTGCTGAATTATTCATCATTTTTAAATGTAAACTTTGATTATGATTACAAAGGTAATCTAAATGTATAAATTGTGGAAATGACCATACAATATTAAATAACTGACCAATACTGCTAAAAACAAATTCTAATAATGGCTGATAACCAATATAGTGTCAATATATTTTACTTATTGTAAAAACATTTTTATAAACCATCATTAAATACTCCAGTTTGCCCCCCCAAAAAACCTAAACTCTATATGTACACTATAATACAAACAAAAACTATGGCATTACAGATGACAAGAACCAATCAGGAAATTTGGTGCAATGGGTATATTACTGTATATTAATGGTGCATTAATTTTCATGCGTCTGTTTCGCAGGCTCTGTGACCAGTAGTTCTTCTGCATCTCAGATGGCGAGTGGCATCAGTCTGGTGTCGTTTAACAGTCGGCCGGATGGGATGCATCAGCGCTCGTATTCTGTGTCCAGCGCTGACCAATGGAGTGATGCCACAGTCATCGCCAACTCAGGAATCAACACGGGTAAGTGTAAGACACATTACCACGTGTAGCCCCTCGAACTGCTGTGGGGGGTTTGCTTTTATGCATGTTGTCATCTTGAAGGTTTTTCTTCAGAACTGAGAACAGATCCTTAAACAGTGATTTGTTATCCTATAGTAGTAAACACACACATACACCCACTCCACCTTTCATTGATCCTTGTGTCAAGCTCTAATGCTGCTTTAACTGTTTATCAAAGTAATGGCCACTCAGGAGAACCACATTACCAAAGGCTCATCTGTCGACGGCTAGCAGAAGAGAAATGTTTGGAGCCTGATGTTTATCAGTCTGTCACCTTTCTGTTGTCAGAGAATTTCATACTTGGCTATTTTTATTAAATCTTTCATGTCTAAACAGCCACAGGGGGAAATGGGCATACACGTATACATACACAGAAGTCACTATTGGATTGACAGCTGTCAGGCACAATGTTTTATGTGTGCTGATGAAATGCTGTGACATGGTGTGAGTAGTTTTAGGCCTGTTGTTTGACCCCTGCCTGTAGTTGACTCCGTGTTTACCCCTGATAACAATTAAAGCTGTGAAACACTTAAATGGGCTCCTGGCCACGTCCACAGCAGGACACTACTCGCACACAGCTGAGACACAGACCCCACATGACTTCAACAGTACATCTTTTAAAATGTTAGGTTTTTTATTCTAATTCTTTTTCACAAAACAGTCATGTTTTGGTTTTTAATGGCCATTTACAATATTTTCTGTCACCCTTAAACCTGTTTCACTCAGCACACATAAACAAAGCTGCAACATTCATGTTTTTCTCTTCCAAGAAAAGTGCTGATTTGCCTACACAGTGCTAAAACATATGTGACCCTGGACCACAAAACCAGTCAAAAGTAGCGCGGGTATATTTGTTACAATAGCCAAAAATACATTGTATGGGTCAAAATGTTTGGATTTTTCATTTATGCCAAAGATCATTAGGATATTAAGTACAGATCATGTTCCAAGAAGATATTTTGTAAATTTCCTACCATAAATATATCAAAACTTAATTTTTGATTTGCAATATGCATTTCTAAACTTCATTTGGACAACTTTAAAGGCGATTTTCTCAATATGTAGATTTTTTTGCACCCTCAGATTCCAGATATTCAAATAGTTGTATCTCGGCCAAATATTGTCATATCCTAACAAAACCATACATTAATGGAAAGCTTATGTATTCAGCTTTCAGATGATGTATAAATCTCAATTTACTTAAACTGACCCTTATTTTGGGGGGGGTTTATGGTCTAGGGTCACATACACTAACCACTAACCCTAAAATTAAAAAGTAACCTCAGCCTTAGTTTAGCATTGGTAGCAACTGGTTTAGAGGAAGAAAAAAATCATCTGGATTCAACAAGTGTTGGTAAGTAGAATGGTGCTGTTTGTATAACACTCACTTTGTCTGGAATTATTGCAAAAAAAAAAAAAACTTGCATTGCTTTATAGTGCCTTGTCAACATTTTCTGAGCTCGGCATACTGCTTGTAAAGGTAAATGCATGTATGTGCTGTGTGTGTGTGTGCGCAGTATATATACAGCATATATATATATATATATATATATATATATATATATATAGTATATATATATGAAACACCAAAATATTAAATAAAGATAAAAATGTTAGTGTTTGCTGATAGATACCCTCTCTTTAAAACAGTAAGCATATGAAGAATTCTCTGTTTATCACTGTGTTAATCAGTGACTTCAGCATTAAAACAGCAGTGGAGTTAGTGGGAGAATCCATCAGTGGCCTCTACTTCAGTGATATTAAAGGTGGTTGTTCGGACACTGCAGCGCTCTGGAGGGCTATGTTAGGAGGTTGTGTGAGTACTTGTATGCGTCCCCCCTGGAATCTCTTAAAAATAACCTTTCTGCTGGCCTAATGATGTGTCTGTCCACGGCCTGACTGGATCAGATCTGATGGCTGGATGACGGTAGTTCTGGACGCTGATTGCTTGTCACCTCTTGCCCCCAGGAGCTGACGGGAATGAGATCCTGTCTTTTTTTCTGAGAGAAGTGAAGAGAGATAAGTGGTAGCAAAGTAATTAACTGACGTTCCCAGCTTTGTGCTGTGAGGGAGAGACTGTTGACTAATCTCTAACCTTTTGTTTAGCCATTTGCTTTGTTTAGTCTTTAGCCAGGGAGTTACATTATTTGTTCATAATAGCTGAATGAAATCCAATACTTTTTTCTTACTAATTTTGAGATTCTGTATAGAAAAATTAATAGAAAAAGAGTTTCTCACAAAATATGTGCATTTTGCAGGTGATGAAGTCTTGTATTGTCATTTAATCACCAGAAACTGCCACAAATGAATGATTTCTAATGACGTTATTTTATGCCTAATTATGCATAAAATAATGAATTATGACCAGTGACAGAAGAAAATGCAAACATGACCCAGATGTTTTTTGCTACATCTGTGGGTGTTTTACTACTGTACATTCAGTACACCGGTTCTTTGATAATTAAATAGAGTATATTTCTCCACTACTTTGAAGATTGTAGGTTAAATTAAGTATTTTGAATACTTCTTATTATCATTAAAATTAAACATTTAACATTTGACTGCTTTTGTTATTTTCGCAAGTACATTAAAGGCAATACGATTTTTCGAATTATATATTTTTTAATATATATTTGTTATATATCTAAAAAAAAATTACATTATGGAATTTTTTTATTAATTTTGTTAAAGTTACGATCCAATTTTTTTTTTTTTTTTATGTTTGCAAATCAGCAGTAAAAAAATTTAGTGGTCTAAAAGTAAGCCACAATGCAATTCTTGTGATTAAACACATACTGACAACCTTGTGTTTTTTATACAAAATAAACTGAGCTGGTTTGAACTGAGATGATTTAAAACCACAGATGCCTTTAAAGTGTAATTGTAAGAGGGTCAAAGTTGAAAAGAGCTACAGTGGTTGACACTCGGCTGTGTGCCGTCTGAATGAGTTGGATCACATCAGAGCAGACTCGTCCTGACTAGACATGGCTGCCATTTGAGAAACACAGCCTCAGTAATGAGCTCTTTTATTCCAGAGGAAACAAAGCCAAGTCCATTTAAAGGAGATAAGATCCCCTCCAGTGATCGGGCTCTCTGTGTCTTTTTGTCTCACTCCATGTTGTCTTGAGGGCATGGGAAAGGCAGTGACATCCCTGTCTCTTTACCTGGAGCATACTAGGCTCCAAGCAGACAGTTGCACATAAAAATATCCCCTCTGTTCCTCCCTCTGTGGCTATTCTTGATCCTCGCTCTCTTTTGCTTAATAATGAGAGACAAACAGCAGCAGAAGTAATGAGTGTCTCTTTGATTACTGCTGCTGTGTTTAGGTGCTCTGGGGTACATACTTTTGGTTTGACCCGCTTTAAGTTCCTGCCCACCCTGATGTCATGTCACCCAACATGTTGATTAATGCACTTGTTTTTTTGTTTGTTTGTTTTACATATGGATATCCCTTTGTCCTTCTGCCATTTCCAAGCTAGTAATGGCCTAGCAACAGCCGAGAAAAATGCACATAGCAAGTTCCTAGATATGTACTCTTTGTATTCATGTTGCTTTCGTAGTTTTGAAAAACTTGCATATTATTTTCAGCGGGTTTACACTGCTGTTCAAAAGGGGTTGGTAAGGGTATTTATGGATTTTTTTTTTATGTTTTTGAAAGAAGCCTCTTATACTCACCAAGACAAATTACAGTTGCCTATTTTAATATATTTTAAAATGCAATGATTTTCAGCAGCCAGTCTTCTAGTCTAGTCACATGATCCTTTAGAAATCATATGCATATGGAACCATTATTTGGTGCTTAAGGATTTTTTTTAATGAATAGAATGTTTAAAAGAATAGCCTTTATTTGAAATAGAAATCTTTTCTAACATTATAAATGCCTTTAATGTCACTTTTGATATATTTAATACATCCTTGCTGAATAAAATTAATTAAATAAAATCTTTCTGAATGCAAACTTTTGAACTGTAGTGTATATTAAATAAAAAATGTCACGTGGTGTAACCAAGTAAAATGTATTGCATCTATCTATCTACAGTTGGGCAAAAAAGTATTTAGTCAGCCACCAATTGTGCAGGTTCTCCCACTTAAAAAGATGAGAGAGACCTGTTATTTTCATCATAGGTACACTTCAACTATGAGAGACAGAATGGGGGGGAAAGAATCCAGGAAATCACATTGTAGGATTTTTAATGAATTTATTTGCAAATTATGGTGGAAAATAAGTATTTGGTCAATAACAAAAGTTAATCTCAATACTTTGTTATATACCCTTTGTTGGCAATGACAGAGGTCAAACGTTTTCTGTAAGTCTTCACAAGGTTTTCACACACTGTTGCTGGTATTTTGGCCCATTCCTCCATGCAGATCTCCTCTAGAGCAGTGATGTTTTGGGGCTGTCGCTGGGCAACACGGACTTTCAACTCCCTCCAAAGATTTTTTATGGGGTTGAGATCTGGAGACTGGCTAGGCCACTCCAGGACCTTGAAATGCTTCTTACGAAGCCACTCCTTCATTGCCCGGGCGGTGTGTTTGGGATCATTGTCATGCTGAAAGACCCAGCCACGTTTCATCTTCAATGCTCTTGCTGATGGAAGGAGGTTTTCACTCAAAATCTCACAATACATGGCCCCATTCATTCTTTCCTTTACACGGATCAGTCGTCCTGGTCCCTTTGCAGAAAAACAGCCCCAAAGCTTGATGTTTCCACCCCCATGCTTCACAGTAGGTATGGTGTTCTTTGGATGCAACTCAGCATTCTTTCTCCTCCAAACACGATGAGTTGAGTTTTTACCAAAAAGTTCTATTTTGGTTTCATCTAACCATATGACATTCTCCCAATCCTCTTCTGGATCATCCAAATGCTCTCTAGCAAACTTCAGACGGGCCCGGACATGTACTGGCTTAAGCAGGGGGATACGTCTTGCACTGCAGGATTTGAGTCCCTGGCGGCGTAGTGTGTTACTGATGGTAGCCTTTGTTACTTTGGTCCCAGCTCTCTGCAGGTCATTCACTAGGTCCCCCCGTGTGGTTCTGGGATGTTTGCTCACCGTTCTTGTGATCATTTTGACCCCACGGGGTGAGATCTTGCGTGGAGCCCCAGATCGAGGGAGATTATCAGTTGTCTTCTATGTCTTCCATTTTCTAATAATTGCTCCCACAGTTGATTTCTTCACACCAAGCTGCTAGCCTATTGCAGATTCAGTCTTCCCAGCCTGGTGCAGGTCTACAATTTTGTTTCTGGTGTCCTTCGACAGCTCTTTGGTCTTGGCCATAGTGGAGTTTGGAGTGTGACTGTTTGAGGTTGTGGACAGGTGTCTTTTATACTGATAACGAGTTCAAACAGGTGCCATTAATACAGGTAACGAGTGGAGGAGAGAGGAGCCTCTTAAAGAAGAAGTTACAGGTCTGTGAGAGCCAGAAATCTTGCTTGTTTGTAGGTGACCAAATACTTATTTTACCGAGGAATTTACCAATTAATTCATAAAAAATCCTACAATGTGATTTCCTGGATTCTTTCCCCCCGTTCTGCCTCTCATAGTTGAAGTGTACCTATGATGAAAATTACAGGCCTCTCTCATCTTTTTAAGTAGGAGAACTTGCACAATTGGTGGCTGACTAAATACTTTTTTGCCCAACTGTATGTATCTATCTATCTATCTATCTATCTATCTATCTATCTATCTATCTATCTATCTATCTATCTATCTATCTATCTATCTATCTATCTATCTATCTATCTGTCTGTCTGTCTGTCTGTCTGTCTGTCTGTCTGTCTGTCTGTCTGTCTGTCTGTCTGTCTGTCTGTCTGTCTGTCTGTCTGTCTGTCTGTCTGTCTGTCTGTCTGTCTGTCTGTCTGTCTGTCTGTCTGTCTGTCTGTCTGTCTGTCTGTCTGTCTGTCTGTCTGTCTGTCTGTCTGTCTGTCTGTTCTTTAATTCATGAATACATCACATGAGTATATGCAATTTAATCATTATTTTTTTAAAAAAAGTGTTAATTATATTTAAGGTGCAAAATAATATAAATAATTTTTTTTTATTATCGTGGCAGGGAGGTTGTATCACCCTGACATTTTTTTTCCCCCTGAAAAGAATATTAACGTGAATTTTAATTCTGAAATATAAAACACTCATCAGAGATCAGGTGTATTCAAGACATTGTTTGCACGAATTGCATTTTTAATATATATTTGAACATATATAATAAATAATAGGTCTGGACCAAAAAAAAAAGAATTTCATGTCATTGATCCTAAAAACACAGTTTTTTACAATGACCTGGCAACCACCCACAAGAATCACTCACTAGTTTGTATCGTTCTCCATAAAACATGATAGACATTTAGCCTTTGCCTTGAAGTGGATTATCCCATGATAATGTATGTGTTGTGTTGCTCCTCCTCTCCTCCGAAGTAATTGGATATTCTTTAAAACAAAACCTAAAAGCAAACTGGCTGTGACTGTCTGCCACAATTATAGCAGACGAATTAATGACTTTTTGAGAAAGCATTGAGCTTGCGAAGACAAGGATGGAGAACATGAGGGAGAGGGAAAAGGTGTATTTGACGTTTAGGTGTGTGTGAGAGGGAGAGCTCGGACAAAGGGGCTGTTAGAATGAGGTGGTTAATTGTTCACTTTGGGATGGCATCTTGTCAGCAGAGATAAGTTGTCACGTTTTCCACTTGAGCTGAGACTAAACGATTGTAAAATAAGTTACGGCCGTCCTTGGGGCTGTCTGCTGATGCACGGTGCTGGAAGCATGCTCAGTGCCAGCCTGAACATCCCCCCAGCCTCTCCCCACATCAGCGCTTTCACTCCGCCTGATATTGATGTGAACTGAATGTTATTTTATTCTGCCGCTAGTCACAGCTGTCAGTGCTGCTTATGAAAAGTGAAGCAGCCTTCTGATAGCCTGAGCCGGAGAATCTAGCCAAACGCCAGTCAGAACTGGCCTCACACGAACGCGAGCGCTTGATCATTTAAACCAGAGCAGACATCACAGAATATTCTAAATGCGTGTGGTAAAATAGAGCTGAATGTTTACATCGATCTCTCTCTCTTTGTGTCCAGACACCGGTCTGGGAGATTCTGTGTGCTCCAGTCCAAGCATATCCAGTACCACCAGTCCAAAGATGGACCCGCCTCCATCACCCCACGCCAACCGCAAAAAACACAGGAGGAAGAAGAGTACCAGCAACTTCAAGGTGGACGGCTTCTCTGGAGCTGCAGAAGGTACTTCCGGTCTCTGTCCCACTCCACCTGTAGTCGTCTCTCCCTCTCAGATCTGGTCAGATCTCTGCTGATCATCTCTTGGGCCCCTATTCCTAAATATTCTAAGAATCCTTTTAGAGAGCTCCTAATTTAGCTTAAAAGTGATTCAGGACCAATATGAGAGCAACTCTGAGCGAGGAAAAGACAAAAACTTTTATCTTAGTGAGGAGGCGGAGCTGACCCCGTTGCTACCTATGACACAGTCTTTTGAAGACTGTGATTGGTTTGTTGTCCAAGAAGGAAATAAAAGAGTGTTTTTAAGAGTAGGGTTTATTATAAGCCTTTACTTGTAATTTTTCCTGTTTCTCTCTCTCGCTCTCTCTCTCTCTCTCTCTCTCTCTCTCTCTCTCTCTCTCTCTCTCTCTCTCTCTCTTCTCTCTCTCTCTCTCTCTCTCTCTCGCACACATACGCACACACACACACATTATATGTGTATATATATTCTTTATTTTTTATTTACCATGCTGTCATACTTGACGTATTTTATAGGAAATGAATAGCAACATAATAAGTGCTATAACAGACCCAAATCATCCCTGCTGCATAGTTCCAGTTGCCAGATATGTTAATGTAGTGATTACGTCCATTTCTGGAGCTATGGCATTTCTGCGTGGTGTCGGAGATGTTAACATGTCTTTAATAAGTTCAGTCACAAACATGATCCCTGCACGATCTAATGTGTAGCGTCTTATTAACTCACTGTCATGCATTGTGTGCAACACATTTCTTCACCCTCTTCATGTTTTGTCCATTTTCTCCGCTGCTAAAGAAACTCTTAAGCCCCTTAAAAGTACTCGTCCGTACTCCTAACAATTTTGGACCTTAAGACTTCTTTTAAGGCTTAAGATGCTTTCTGAATTACTTTTTTCTTTACTAGGATCTTTTCTTTAATTTTAAGTGGAAACACCCACATTTCTAAGAATTTTATTACTAGGAGCAACTCTTAGCACTAAGATTTTTCATGAATACGGGCCTTGGTCTATAAATTCAGCCATGTTCCTTAAACAGTCTTTAACATTCTCTCATATCTAATTGCAACGTTATATGCTGTTTCACAGGGTGAGTGTGAAAAACTGATGCGCAGAAGTCAGGAAAATTGTACATTTTAAAATCTGTTTAAACCTGGTAACAAATAGAAAATTCTATGATGCTGCATTTCTAGGTCACTAATCAAATTAGTATTCGTATGATGCCAACATTTCATTAGGGAAGTTGTGGCCTAATGGTTAGAGTCTCGGACTTGTAATCCAAAGGTTGCGAGTTCGAGTCTCAGGTCCAGCAGGGATTGTAGGTGGGGGGAGTGAATGTACATTGCTCTCTCCACACTCAATACCATGACTGAGGTGCCCTTGAGCAAGGCACCGAACCCCCAACTGCTCCCCAGGCGCCGCAACATAAATGGCTGCCCACTGCTCCGGGTGTGTTCACTGCTGTGTGTGTGCACTTTGGATGGGTTAAATGCAGAGCACAAATTCCGAGTATGAGTCACCATACTTGGCCGTATGTCACGTCACTTTCCCTTTCAATAGTCAGTAAGTACTAATGCCTGAAAAATTTAATGACTATAAAAAATATAATTTACACACACTCCATTTGACTATTTAACTTATTTGGGTATTTGATAGTTAATCATTATAAAAAATATAATTAAAATAAATAATACCTTAAATTTAAATATATGTACTTCAGTAGTCATTTAAAAGTCAGTCGTTCTTGACGTTTTTCAGTAGAGGTATTAATTATTAATTTCCATCTTGTCAATATTGCTGTCTAATACACTTTATTTACACTGCAGAATTTATCTTATATAATTTATGAACAAATTATTAAATTAGAAAAGTGGAGAACAGCAGGCCTTTTGAATAGTGCTACAGTATATACAGATTCACCTGTACATTTCATTATAATCAAAGAAGCCTTCCCATATACCAGCATGTATACAAACACTGTAAGCTGCATACACTGCTGCTGTCACATACACATAAGTGCAAGTGAGCACACACCGTCATGCAGTGAAGTTGTGTCTGCTGTGACGGTGCAGTGGAACAGATGTTTCTGAGCAGCAGATGTGTAATATGTTTCCTGCCGTCAGTATGGATCAGGCAGCTGACAGGCCTGCGTGGAGCAAGAGAAATATGCTGAGTGATTATTACACACTCAACACAGACAAGCCGGTTAAACGCCGTCTGTCACTCCCACACGCACAACACACACAGAGACTCCACTCATCACTGCAGCCACCATTCTGACACAATAGATAGATATTTGTATTTATTTCATTATTCTGTCTCAATAACACACTGCCATTCAAAACTTTGGGGTCAGTAAGTTATTTTATTAAAACTTTTATTCAAAAAGGATGCATTAAATTAATAAATTAATTAAAAGTGATGCTGACGACTTTTACATTGTTGTGAAAAAATCAGCATATTAGAATGATTTCTGAAGGATTATGTGACACTTATGGAGTAATAAAGCTGAAAATTCAGCATGGCCGTCACAGAAATAAATTGAATTTTACAATGTATTCAAATTAGTGCTGGGCAACGATTAATCACATCCAAAATAAAAGTTTTTGTTTATATAATATATGTGTGTTTACTGTGTATATTCTTTATTTATATATAAATACACACACATGCATGTATATTATTTAAGAAAAATGTTATGTTTAAATATTAAATATATTTAATACATAATATCAATTATATGAATATAAATATACACGTGTAAATACATGTAAATATTTTCAAAACATATACTGTATGTGTATGTCTTTATATATACATAATAAATATACACAGTACACACACACACATATTATATAAACAAAAAGTTTTATTTTGGATGCGATTAATCGTTGCCCAGCACTAATTAAAATAGAAAACTATTATTTTAAGCTGTAATAATATTTCAATATTTATCAAAAGTGTCCAGTGACAAACTTGTATTATTATTTGAAAACTTTGGATAAATAAATGGACCTGAACATATTTTATGGATATGCATTGCTACATTTTTACATTTTTGTGTATGCATTTATACCAAGCAGTAGCACTTGGTGTAAATGGGTCTTCAGTTTGCAGTAAGTAGTTCATAACCTGACAGGGTGAGAATACAGTTCTGAAGTGTTGTAAGGTCGTCTGTGTATGTGTGAGGAATGATGCAGGAATGATGGATGAGTGTGTGTCAGCTTAGAGAGTGTGTGATTAATTAGACTGGGCTTGTGTGGGTGGCCGCGGCCCCTTGAGAGCCGAGGATCAGTGCTGGTTTAAAATGTTCCCAATCACACTTATTGATCCTCTTCCAAACGGGGCCAATATATTGTCAGTGAGGGAAGAGTATGTATGCATGTATGTATACACATCAGTGTGTTACATGCAGTGTGTATCCGAGTGAAATTTAATCCGCATATTTCAAGCAGTATTAAATACCATATATTTATGCATTCAGTGGTTCTCAACAAGGGGGTTGTGACCCAAAAAATAGGTCACAGGTCTGTTACTGGACAGAACAGAAAAACAATGCCAAGGAAATCTCACTAACTCCTGTAAGATTGACAAAATTAATCATGTATAAGCAGTGGCTTTGATTGAATACACACAGAAAAATATTTTCTCTTTCAATGCATTGATAAGATAGTAAAATATATATGTGTCAGGCAGTATTTTGGTTCAAATTCTGGTCACGTGGTAAGAAGCAAGTCAAATAAGACCGAAACAAGCATAGACGGGTTCCATGACAGTTTCAAACTATGCAAGATAAAATAAAGCAAAGCCAAGACTAAATTAAACATAGGGATAACTTGCACTATAACCACACTGCAATGTTTTGTGTACTGCATTTTATAATATAAATTATATTTTAACATTAAACAAATTATTATATAGCATACACTTTTGGTAAAAAATTTGGTAACTTTTGGTAAAAAATTATATTTAAAAAAAAAAAGTATTCCATTTATCAGTGAATCCTAAAAAACTGTGTATCCCTGTTTCCAAAAAAACATTTAGCAACAGCATCATGTGACACTTGAGACTGGAGGAATGGCTGCTGCAAAATTCAGCTTTATCATTACAGGAATAAATTAGATTTCAAAATTTATTGACATAGGAAACAGCTATTTTAAATTATAATATTTCATAACTGTTTTTACTGTATTTTTCCTCAAATAAGTGTAGCCTTGGTGAGCATAAGAGACTTCCATTTATAAAAAAAAATAAAAATAAAGAATACCAACTCCAAACTTTTGAATGGTAGTGTGTTAAAATGCACAATTTTGCTAGTCAATTTTCATAGTAACGCCATGTTTTTTGATTTTATAGACTTAAAAAAGAAAAAAAAAGTATATTTATTTTTCTTTTAGTTACTGTGTTGGATTGCCATTTGAAGTTCAGTTTAAAATCTGGGAATTGTAGCAAAACCAATTGAGAACCACTGATCTGATGCACCATCTTTACCATGACGTTAACATTTGAGAGTTTTCAGAGACCATCTGTTCCACTTAATTCTCTCTATGGTGCCACCATGTGGTCATGGAAGATCAAATCAAATCACTTTTATTGTCACATCACCACAGCACATGTGCCTTCGTGAGTGAAATTCTTGAGAGTGGAATCATGGGATATTAGAAACCCTGATAATCCATAGATTATAGAAGGCAGATACATAAACATTGTGCCAAAATGTTATTTAGTCTTAGATGAAAAATCTCTAAACCTTACGTTTTATTATCTAGTGTAATTTGAAAAAAATCATTAAAAATGACCAAAACACACATACACACACAATCTGTTGATGACGCTGTGATTATTATGATTGATATTCTGGGGTTTATATGAAAATTTATTCTATTTCTTCCTTTACTGTGGGAGATCTGTTTAAAACATTTCATATTTGAAAATGTAAAGAAGCAGCGTTCATATTTTTTTGTATTGAAACATTTTTCTTGTCGTTTCTTACCTGTAGGGGTCTTCTATGAGAAATTGGGTTACATTAATGTACCTCACTCACCCACCCCCTCTTTATTTCTCGCCATCACTATCTTTCTTTCACTCTTTCCCTATCCTCCCTCCTCCCTTTCCTTTTTCCTAACCCTGGAGAGCCACTTTGTCTTGCCCTGATTCACGTTTTTTGAAAAGGTTGAACGTTGTCAGACGCTGCCCGGGCCTCTTCCCCAGCCCCCATTCGTCAGGCAGGCACTTAAGTGAAATATTATTAATAATCTACAGTATTGAAATCTTTTATCAGCTGTGTCACTTTCATTATTCAATAAGCGATTAGTAACAGTCTCCCAATTTAGCCATTAAGCACTTGTGCGTGGGGCCGGGGAGTGCTGTCACGCCGCGGGCCTGCTGAGGGATAAGGCTGTCAGCCTCTCTGTTATTCATGAGCTCCACCAGACAGGTACCGCGCTTATAGTATTTTATATAACACACATACTGTCACGTACAGGTACTGTGCTTGTAGTGTTTTATAGGACTCACAGACACACGTACATGTTCTCTCTTACATGCTTACTGCTTAAACAGCGTGTATGTGTGACAAACACTGGTAAAAACATTGGCTCGTATTTCATTCCAAAATTCAAAGAAATAAATGATATTTTGCTGAAAGACAATCAAACTTATTTTAGGACCATTAGGATTGTTTGCACTGGGACATTATTATTTTCATTGAAGTTATGCACAATTTCCCTCTGCATTCTCATTACGGTAATGCAAAAAAAAGAATCATGTTTTGCTATACTACAAAAAATGAATCAAGTCTTCATGCATCATGGTCATTTTGGTTGTTTGTACTTTTTATGCATATTTAAATGCATTAATAAAGTTTAAAGGAACACTCCACTTTTTTTGGAAATAGGCTAATTTTACAACTCCCCTAGAGTTAAACAGTTGAGTTTTACCGTTTTTGAATCCATTCAGCCGATCTCTGGGTCTGGCGGTAGCACTTTTAGCTTAGCTTAGCATAGATCATTGAATCGGATTAGACCGTTAGCATCTCACTCAAAAATGACCAAAGAGTTTCGATAATTTTCCTATTTAAAGCTTGACTCTTCTGTAGTTACATCGTGTACTAAGACCGACGGAAAATGAAAAGTTGCGAATTTCTGGGCCGATATAGCTAGGAACTGTACTCTCATTCCAGCGTAATAATCAAGGAACTTTGCTGTCGTACCATGGGTGCAGCAGGCGCAGTGATATTACGCAGCACCTGAAAGTAGTCCCCAACTAGGTAACTAGTTATGATATAGACTGCTGTGAAAAAAGTTACATGATTAAAGGAACACGAAACACAAAAGAAGATATTTCTAAAAAGGTTCTGATCATTTTCTTCCATACATTTACAATTAAGTTCGAAAAACTCCATTTACAATGGAGTTCAAAAATGTAAAATAAATAGCTATAAAAACTATCCATATAATGCAAGAGCTATATTTCAAGTCTTATGAAGTCATTTGATAACAAACTGAAATTTAAGTAACTCATTAAAAATCCTGACATCTGCCCTAACTGTCCTTGATACATTCATGAGTTGATTTGAGAACAATTTTTTTTACAATCAATTGATTGAACAATCGATTGTTTTAAAACTAGCCTGAATGATTCATTCAGAAAATCGGATTGATCATGCTCTCAAGTTCAAAACAAATTCACACTGATGAAGTGATTCAATCATTAAATCATCGATTATGGATGATCATGGAATTATGACTTAAATTTTGGTACTGGTTTTGGTATTTTACTTTTGTTATTTAGCTTAAGCTTTTTCCAAAGTATGCTTAAAATACACTCATAGACACAGACATTTTGATCCTTCAACCTTTGAGTTACCAGTTTAGATCTCAAATCAGCCATACCAAAATATTATACATCAGTATAAATGACACGCTGCATTTGTAAGACTCTCTTGATATAGTCGCTTTAATAATGTTACTTTAGCAATGGATTCATTTGGCTGTCATAAAGACATTGTACAGTTGTCTTCAAGTTCTTTCATCTTAAATGCTGGTTGTTACTGTTTTAGTATCTGTTACTGTATCTCAACATGCTGATGATTCTTATGGCAGTTCAGGGGTCTTTCTCGAATTTCAGCTCACCTGCTCTTCTCCCTTCACCGAGACAAAGTCTTCTCACACACATTCTTCTTTTATCCCCCTGAAGATCAATCGATCTCAGCATGCCGTGCATTTTTACACTCCTCGCATCCCCCCCACAGAGGGCCGCTGAAAGCCCACCACTCAAATGGCAAAGTTACTGCACGGACGATCACAGTTTATCAATTACCGCTGAGCTGTAGGGCCCTAAGTGGCCCTTGTTAAGTAATTACTACGTTTGATGAGAGCAGGAGAATGTGAGAGCCTTTGAAACCGGATCAGGCAGACGGCGTGGGCTCTGCACTGCACAGGGACAGCGGGAGACTCATGAATGCCTTGATGATCGCACAAAGACATGGATACCTCAGGAAGCCGATACGTTTTAAGAAGCAGCCAGAAAGAGAAAGACATTCCAGATGATGTCGGGGCCTCACAGGTGTCCTCAGCTGGAATCGGTCTGGCACGTGGCTGCAATGTTTAATTAAAGCATTCTGCAGGTGAACAGATCTGCGCTGTTACTGACAGGAACAAAGTGAAGATGGTCTTATGGCTTCCTAATGGTATGGAAAAAGGACCATTTATATCTTAAACTAAAAGTTGCTCTCTGTGATCAACAAAAGCAAAGCCATTTTGAGATGTTGTTTAAGACCTACAAATGAGAGGGAGAGAAGTTAAGAGCCGACATTCATGGAATCGATGTTATTAGAAGGCGAAGAATGGTTTGTATGGGGGATCAAGCGTGGCATGCGGACAATAAGACAGAGTAAATCTATCGCGTACAGATTTTACAGAGTCTATTGTGTGGAAAATAGCTTGATTCCGGGCCACGTTATTGTAGTTTTTTTGCTCTCTCGCTAATGCTGTGCACATGGAAAGGACTGGATGGGATTGTTTTTCCAGGATTACTGTTGTGTAACAAATGTCCCCTTTGGCCTAAGGGAAAAAGAGTGAGACTGCATTGAGCCGAAGTGACTTCAGGTCAGTTGTCAGCACAGCTGGCAAATTAGCAGTTATTTAAAGAGACGAGACTAGACCTATGAACACAGTGAACTGAGAAAGAAATGATTTAAACTGGATTTTGCATATCACAGTAATTTTAGATTGATTTGTTTTTTTATTATTATTTTTATTTTTAAATGGGGCATCTTTCTGTTAGTATTTTCTTTCAGTTATATGTTGGTCACATAAAAATTTCTTGGGAATACTTTTAATAGTTTTTTGTTTGTTTGTTTTACCCATGACCCAGGTCCAGACTTTCAGTCTTAAATATAACAAAAATTATATTTAAACTGTGTGAAATAAACAAACACATGGTGAAATAAACACATCAATTATAAAATGTGCAAAATGCATAAAGGTTATCAAAGTTTATGTATAAACATGTCATCTGAAGTGTTTAAGTGTTTTTACTAAGAGAGTAAATATAACGTGAACAGTATTTTTGTGAACATTTCCAGTCACACAAATTATGGAAATGTTACAATGTGTCACTTACACCATTGTCATTTCCATCACAGAATGCTTTTAAAAGCAGTGCATAATTTAGTGTGTTGGAATTGCATGGTGGTGGGAATTTTACATTAAGGGCCCCGTTTACACTACTCCGGAGACTTTTGAAAATGCTGCAGACCCCGTTTTAGTTTGAAAACTCTGGGGTTGTATTTCAGTGTAAACGAAATGCAACCCACAGCGGAAACGCCAGTGTAGACGAGGATCATTTTCATTCTAAAACACCGTTTTAAAATGAAAACGCACTAGTCTAAACGGGACCTAAGATAAAATTAGTCTTGTGATGCATTTATATTTACTATTGGACATTGTTAGTGGAGAAATTACACTAGTGTCTACAGGGCCAAAAGTGCCATATTTGACAAAAACACTCTTATTTATTTATTCCATCTTTTATGAAATGCATACATTTATTAATTCATCTTTATTTTTCATTTAGCCACTCTGCTTGATAACATGGACATAACATGTTTTGTCTTGCAGTTTTCCACTCAAATGGTGCATTATTATGCCTTTTTAAACTAATGCAATGAGTTTTCAACCCCTGCTTCAAACCCAATGACTTCATTAGCCAGTTTAACTTCTGTATAATTCTCATTTGTTTGAACATTTGCACTTTTAACTGCTGACTGCAGTTCATCCTTTGTTTTCACCCTGCCTTTCTCAGTCATTTATATTTCACTTCTGTGATGCTTCCTGTTTATTTCCCAAATATTTCTCTCGGTAGCTCTTCTACTTTCTCCACTCCTGTCATGTTTTGTTTTTTTGTCTTTTTCTTTCTCTCCGCCTATTCCTCTGCCTGTCATCGGATGCAGCCAAACGTAGGGCATGGAAACTAAATCGCGTCGGTAGTCTACGCAACATTTACAGCAGTGCCTCCAATGCTGAAGGTAACTAGCTCCAGGAAACAGACTGAGGGGGAAGTCAGCATACCCCTCTTTTATTTTCAGACAAGCCCCTCACACATGTGGTGAGACCCCATGATTATGCTTTATCCTTCTGTCCTCCCTGATCGGTCACCCTCGTAACACTCCCTGCACGACACTTCCGTTTTTTAGAGCATGTAACGATTGTAAAATTATGCTTTGCTTCCATAATCATGTTTGTATGTGTGAAAGTGTCGTGTTTGAGTTTCGATGATTTAGTGCAGTGATGGTAAATTGGATGATGTCAATTGGTGATATTGGACTCATTGTGGGAGGTGACGTGTGTTTTGGCCCCTCCTCTTTCCATGACTCCACCCCTCCTCTGCTTTATTTATTTGTTCAAATTTTTCCCTGGATGTGAATAACTCTTGTAATATTTGCCAGGTTATTAATGCCGGATGCTTGAAAGGGGAGGGGATAATATGGGAATTAATGACCTGTGTCACAAAGCAATACTGTGTGCTTTGACATTTCGCTCGGTTAATTTGTGTTTCCAACCATTCAACTCTTCCACTGTACCCCCGAGCACTGCCGTCTGGGCCGTGTGGCGGTAACACCCCCTTCCTCATTTCTGTTCACGCTGCATTCTTGCTTCCCGAGTTGATTGTGTGCAGTTTGTCGGTAAAGGTTGCCTGTGTCAGAGTTCACAAATTTTCTTGCCGCTGCAATATTACAGCGCAAGAATAGAAAAGCATAAAGGTGATTGGATACTTTCAGTCTAAATTGTGCGAAACATAATGATTGCCCTATTAGTAGCTTGTGGAATATTGAGAACGGTACCAGGCACCCAATGAATGATAGCTGCCCCATTTTAAAGTTTAAGGGCGAAATAGGGGGAGGGGTGGCAGCCTGATGCCCTGTCATCGCAGTTTTTGTATTACACAATTGTTTTCTTATTAATTGTGTGCTAAGGGGAGGAGGCGGGGCCAATCTTCATATTTGCCTCCAAATATCGTCTTTCTGCATTGTTGCTTTTCATAATTGTCAAATACCGCCCTCTCCCCAACAGCACTGCGATTTAATTAGGGTGAGAACATTGCTGCTGACCCCAGAGGGCCCGGTGCCTTTGAAGGGTGGGTCCAATCTAGGCTGGGATGCTCCAGTGATCCCACCAGCCCCCAAACCTTGCAAATGTTAATAAAAAAAAAACCTTTAAATGAATAAATAATAGGCCCAGACTCCCCAGCCACTTTTTGTTGGTGTTTTGAGTTTGACTTTTGTTGTAAATTAGCACATTTTCTAATGTCTGCTTGTTTCTTTGAACCAGAACGGGAAAGATCTCTTTCCTACAGTTTCCTTTTCTGAGGCCAGAAAGGTTTAAGCACTCCGGCTGCCAAGCATGTCTTTCCGTAAAGGGAGGAATTTTGGGATTTGAACACAAGGCTCTTTTACAGCAGTAACGGCGGCCCGTGGCCCTGCGGGACCTTTAATATGACTTGTATGATAGGAGTCCAATTAGGCCTGTGATTGACTGAAGGAGAGGAAATGGTGTGGCTGCACAGATTTCCCGCTGATTAAACTTGTGAAATAGCGTCACAGGGAGATGATTCGAAGAGCTGTCTCAGAACATTGTATAGCTGGAAGAAAAGTCTCACAGACAAATGGTGGTTAAAGACTTGTTAATGTGAAGAAGAACAAATAAGCTATGAATACAATTGATAAATTTGTTTTTAACTTGCTTTTAGCTGAATGATTGATTCACAGAGCCAGACTATCAGCGTAAAATCTGGTCCACATTATAGCTTATTCTAGCAAGGACTTCCCACTTAAGGCCCAGACACACCAAACTGACATCAAAGAACTAGTGGCGACGAAAGCTGACTGGTGTTACATCACATTGCCTGTGTCTGGGCTGAAAAGTTGCTTTTTGAACACACTGCAAAGACTACAGCCAACAGCCTTCTGGTATATATGTGTAGAACATGTATGTTCTTTGTCTGAGTGAGAGAAAGCTCAGACTATGGATATACAAAGTGGGAGCAAAATCGTTTGCTTGCTTCCGTCACTTCTGTTGTCAACATATCATTGATAATAATAAGAAATGTTAGTTGAGGATTAAATCAGCATATTAGAGTGATTTCAAAAGGATCATGTGGCACTGAACTGGAGCAAGGGCTGCTGAAAATGCAGCTTTGCAAAGAGAAATCATTTCATTTTAAGATGTATTCAAATAGAAAACAGTTATTTTAAATGATAATATTTCACAATTTTACTGTATTTTTGATCACCCTTGTTGAGCACAAAAAAAATATTTCCAAAGCATCAGGAATTCTTAATTAGTCCGTACTTTTGACCGGTAGTGTAGGTTTGTCTGTGAGGGCTTATATTGGAGAGTTTATACTAGAATGGCAGAGTTTCCAGGTTGTTTCCTGTTCCTGTTTCTCATTGGCCTTGCAGATGCCACCGGGAGCATGGGGTTTTCCACTTCGTGTGGAATTTTGGCCTTTTGTGTGTGTGTGGAGGGGTATTACTTCCCTGATTACTTCTTCATTATGTAATTGCCCCTCCAGAGTAAATTATAAACAGAATGTGTAAAGTGTGTGATCTCTTTTGCCTCAGATCGTGTTTCGGGTGGGATCCCTTTGATTGTGACACACCACCACATCTCATCAATGCAAGTTCTCTGTTCGAGCCATCTGCGTGCCCCTTCCATTGCTGTCCCCTCTGATCACCCAGTCAATGGCCTTTTGTTCCTAACACTTTCCAAATGTTGACCCTCAGTGCCGTTAAATAGCCTCCTTCCATTTCTCCATACCCAAACTCCAGAGATAAACTCTTGAAAAGGGGGTTCTCGCTCTCACTCGCTCACACACTCACACACACACATTTTCCTAATTGTCTCGTGATTGGCCCATTAACCTAACCAGGGCCCTGGATAGCAGATCCATATGTCAGTTTGCCTAGGGTGCGTTTTGGACAGGACCAGCCGCACGGTTGGAAAGATCGGGACTCAGGTCTGGTTTGTAATTAGTGGCATATCCTGACAAGGGTCGTGGGGCAAACCCCCCAGGTCAGGGGTTGCGGACTGTGTCCCACAGCTAACAGGTGCTCTAAAGGGGCGAGAATCCTTCCTTGTGAATTTTATTCTAGAACAGTACAACCAAAGTTTTTGAGTTAATCATTCATGTAATTTTATTAAGATTCATTGAGCAAATTGTAAACACCACATAAAATGTTCATGTGTTGCTTCAAAACAAACACAAAAAAAGACCAAAATATTCAAAGGTCACATGCATTACTTCATGGGAAAATACAGTTTCTCTGTCGTTGTAGCTGTTGATTAGTAATCATCTTGACTTTTTTTCTCCCATCTGATCTAGAACAAGAGGACAACTTTGAGTTCATCATCGTTTCTCTGACGGGACAGACTTGGAATTTTGAGGCAACGTCCTATGAAGAGCGGGACGCATGGGTTCAGGCCATTGAGAGCCAGATTCTGGCGAGTCTACAGTCCTGTGAAAGTAGCAAACAGAAGGTAGAAAATGTACATATAGTAAATGGATCAGTTACTTAATGCTTGTCCATTAATATATGCAAAAATATACAAAAAATTTAATTCATACATAGTAACCTTAATATAATATAAAGAGTATAAAGTAAAAAATATCATCAGTCCAAAAATAATTTATAAGAATAAAATGCTAAAAAAAAGAAACCCAACAATTACGTGGGTTGATGTAATCTTTTATCTTTATTTATTTGTTTATTTTTTAAACAGCTGCATTTCTTGTTGATAAAAGAAAAAAAAAAATTTTCCAAAGTAATGTGATCCAGCACAGTATTAAAGACAAAAAAATTTTTTTATTTTTTTTTTTAATGTTTTGTTTTTTTTTTGTAATACTGCACATTTACATTTTTCACCTCAATAAATTCTAGTAAATAATGTTTCTGGTAAATACTCCTCTAAAATGTGTTTTTTGAATATAATTGTATTATTAGTAGACTAGAACACATGGATATGTTGTCATTCTCACACTATAATACTGAACTTTGATTTCAGCGATTTGGACTGAGATGGACACTTGCTTCTTGCACTCTGTGTTGCACTTTACTTTTGCTTTAAAAAAGGATTTCATAGAAATTTGGATTTCGTTTGGTTTAATAAAATATTCTCAAGTAAAATTGTAGATTTGTTTGTGTGGGAAATTAATCGTTTAGATTAATCAATTAATCGAAAAATTAGCCGATAGATTAATCAAAATGAAAACGTTAGTGGCAGCCCTACAAAAATTTATTTAATAACAATTTTTACAATAAATATTCCAAAGCAGTTTTATTGTTAACCTTATGAGTAAAACAAAAACTCAAGTAAAAATAATTGTAATGATGAAAATAATAATGTATATTTTTTCCCTCTCTAAAATTTTACATGGATCTCCTCCTTATTTGCTGACATCCTTTATCAAAGTGCTGTTTGTATCATGCACAAAATATAATTACAATATTACACCTCCTTGTTGCATGACTGAATATATGTACATATGACTAAACAGTATGTATATCATACATTTAGAAACTGTAATTACTTTCGTTCTAATATTACCCTTTTGCAGTATTACATTCCTGCTTCACAGCTACAGTCTTAACTCTCAACCCACTGTGTGTTTATGCCTCAGGCCAGGGCAAATTACATTTCCCTGGACCTTCTACCGAGTGCCTCTGTTCTTTTTATTTAGTTCCCCTTCTTTCCCTGCTTTTGAATCTCATTTCAGCATGAAATGCAGGGTGAAGTGTTGCTGTGTAGTCAAGAATTGTCTAATGATGCCTTATTAATCACTACCATTCAAATAAACTTTAACTTGCGTGAATGTACCCACAGTCTCGTCTGAGCAGCCAATCAGAGGCCATCGCTCTGCAGTCTGTCAGGAACATGAGAGGAAACACACGCTGTGTGGATTGTGAAGCCCAGAGTGAGTTTTGTTATAAACTGAGATCTGCATGTACCTTTTGTTTAATGATGTACTGATCCATATATATTGGAACACCCAGAATGACCATCTCTATCATTCCATATGGAAAAAATAGGGTTATATATGCCATATGTATGTGGTTATGCTGTATATAAACTAAAGGATTGTTTCTTTGTTTCTGTCTTTGTTTATCTGGCTTTTTTAGACCCTGATTGGGCCAGTCTGAACCTGGGGGCTTTGATCTGTATAGAATGTTCAGGCATTCATCGCAACCTGGGTACTCACCTGTCCCGTGTCCGCTCTTTGGACCTGGACGAGTGGCCTCTAGAGCTCATCAAGGTCATGTCGGCCATCGGCAATGAGTTGGCTAATAGTGTGTGGGAAGCCAATGCTCAAGGACGCCTAAAACCTGCCCCTGATGCCACCAGGTGCACATTTACATCATTTCCTCTTTCAAACAAGCATCTGTTTGAGCTTTTCTCAAAATCAATGCATTCTATCATTTCTGTCATTATTTGCACTTCATGTAAACAAGGTGCTGATTTTTACTTTAAAAAAAACATTAGCGTAGAGGACTGCGTACAACTCTTTCTTTATGCACATACCATTGTATCGGTAAAAAGCCAATTGGATGAAATCAGGCTGGAAACAGCCAATTTCTCCATTTTTTTTTTATGAATATTCTCTTTGTCGATAACAAAACGGCGCAAAAACTAGAGGAGTGAGTACAACTCTGATTTTTCTTTGCTTGTTTGGTGATCATGTATCATCAAACCACAATTACAGTTTCAAGCAGTTGTCATATAAGCAGGTGAATATACGCAGGTTATAAAGCGTGTTAGGTTTCTTCTCATCATGTAAGCATGTTATCACTTCTAGAATACCAGTGAACATGTGACAGTGGGTTTGCACTGTGCCAGAGAAATTTAATGTACAGAAGACTGTACTATATATTGAATATAATGCTGAAAATAATTTTAATTCTAAATAATTTTTGATAAGTGACAATATTATTTTAAAACTATATATAAAAATATGAAAAAATGTATGTAGTCAGTGAAAGTGTAAAAGCGTATCAACCATTAAAATCTACAGAGAAGTCTGGGAAAGTATGGAATTTTAAAATGGAAAATGTGTAGGAACTCTGGAAAACACACTCTTTTCCATGACATAAACACATTTTCTTGACAGTCCAGCAGTTGATATTTGTCATATTTTTCAATCTGCCTTATGGCATATGTGTGTGGAGTTCTGTGGAAAAAACCTAAAAACCAATTTTTCCTTTTCCTTGCTCCTCCATCTTTAGCAGCGTAATTATCGGCAGAGAGGCTTTAGTCCCACCAGCCATCATAACAAATTAGTGCTGACTGCTGGCCGCCAAAATATCGACTTCCCATTCCACGCCGGCCTCATTAGTCACCTGAAGCACCTTTTAATTACTCCCCTCCTCCGAAAATCTTTCAATATGGATCCGCCATTTTCTGCCGCCCGTTGTCGATGTGCTAATGCGATTATAGTTCCTCATGTAGCTGTTTATTTATGTATGTGAAGCCATGTGGCCCCCTGAGTGGGAAGAGGAGATTACAGAGAGGGTCAATATTATCTCAATTAACCTCAGTGACTGGACACAGTCCTGCAGTCATCTCTCTACTCATCCTCAATACTCCTGCTGAAATAGACGAAGTGGAATTCAGTTTAATTCCTTCATGTTTTTGATTGGAACTGGCTTTTACTTAGTGACATTAATAGTTGATGTGTAATACATTTATAGGCTAAGCTGTGAAGATACAACGTAAAATAAAATGTGAGTGTTGGCACAATCGTTGTACCCTTTAACTTTAGTGGATAAGTTTTACATTACTTAAAATGTCACCAACATTTGTTTGGAAACTCTTTTTGTCGAGAAAAGGGGCTTTAACGCAAATAAATGTCACATGACATAACAAAGTACCAAAAAAAACCACGACACATGACATTTTACATTGTTACTTAAAATGTCGCCAAAAAATTTGTTTGGAAACACTTTTTTCAAGAAATGGGTTTTGTTTTGTTTCAAAGAGATGAGGAACAGATAGGCTACTAGTCTATGTAATTTGCGCAGTACGTTAAATTATGTATGGTAACGGCTCAAGGGCAATTTTTTTTTTGCGATACAACAAAACAATACTTGTTTTTTTTTTAGTGCACATACCATTGTATCAGTAAAAAGCCAACTGGATGAAATCAGGCTGGAAACAGCTAATTTCTCAACATTTTTTTATGAATATTCTCTTTGTCAATAACAAAACGGCACAAAAACTAGATGGAAACTTATTTAACTAATCAACCTATTAGCATGATTTCTGAACAATCATGTGACCAATACTAACAGCTGCTGAAAATTAAGTTGTTTTTACATTTTTGATCAATGCTGCCTAATTATTTATTTGTTATTATTATTATTAGGGGCCAAGCCCAGAATGGGCTGTAGCCCCTATTGTAATTGTATGTTTTCTTTATTATTATTATTATTTTTGGACCATGGGGCTCTATGGCAGCCCTATGAACGGAACATAGGAAAATGATGAAATTTGGCACACTTGTAGTGATGGCCATGAATATTGATTTGACCAACTTTGGGGTCTCTAGAACAAACTCTATAGCGCCACCACCATTTCAAAAATTCAACAACATTGAAATGGTAATAACTCCTGAACCCCTAATTCTAGAAAAATTTAACTTAGTACACCTGATTACTCTCTTCATGCTGATCATATTCAATTTCGCTTATAACTTTTGAACAGTCAGTCAGAAAACTATAATCTTTGTGTCTATGTATTCCTTGGGTAATGCCGAATCAGAGGATTGAACCAATGTATCCGCCATTTTGAAATCTAACATAAATTGCAATATCTTCTGAACCATTTGACATATCGGTAGGGATCATCAACACCATGTCCCGGAGGTACCACAGAAGTTTGAAGACAGCGCCACCTAGTGTTCCAGAGATATAACTATTCTAACAAAAACACATAACTTTTAAAAATGTTGTCCAAAATGTGTAATTTTTATGTCGTTTGGTTCCCTGGGTTATGCCGATTCTGGCAAAAATTAATCCGTTAAAATGCTTTTTGTCATCTCATTTTCACACCTAAACCTCTCCTCGGCAGCCTGTCAAATGTGCAGCGATCAAGTGGCACACTCTGCTAAGCCAGTGGCCCTGAACCTTTCATGTTGTGGCTTCGAATGTGGCCCAGACCGCAGCTTTATAAAATTGCGTGTAATGTTGTGCCACTTGGAGCCAGTTGCTTAAGTTCTACCTTCAAAAGCTTCAACAGTCTCTATAAACTTAAACAAACCACAGTCAATGAGCAGCATATACTGTGTAATGCAAAAGGCTATTTCCTTGAGTGATAAATTAAATTCCGTGTGAAGGAAGTGCTGAACCAATGTAAATTACAAATTGTTGAAAAAGTTCCTAATGAACAATTCTAATGTCCAAGCATGCGAAAAACAGTCATAAAGGGCTTGGCCCCTGAATTGCTGCTTGCAGCTATATTTATTATTATTATTATAAAAAGTATTATAATTTCTGTTTTTTGTAAAAATTCAATTTCTGTCAGATTCTTATTAACCACCTGCAGTTCCCTCATGAAACTCTAGGGGTTCAAGAGGCCTGATTGGGAAACTGTTTCAGCCCAATAACAGACATTAAAAAAACTTAAACTTGAAATCACTGAGAATCATGTAGAACTAGACATTTTTTCTGAGTTGTACACCCTGTGATCGTGCACGCATGTGATTTTGTCAGTGCTCTGTTGCATGTAATTTGCTGTCGTCTTGTCTTAAACTGGGCAGTTGAATTGATTTGGCTTGTAACCATCCAACTGTCTTCAATCTTATTTGATAAGAGCATATTTAACCATAATAAAGGTGTGAAATCTGAAATAATAATATAACTTAATGCATATTCTCTTTACATCTCTGAAAATATAGAGTTTTGACATGATTTGTATCCGATGCGTATGAAATTCATGGACTTCTCGATTAGCATGTGTCAGCACTGAGACTCTGAAATGTTGTCTTGTCGCTAAATGCTGATATTCAGCAAGCTTGTGTCCTGGTGAACAGCTCGGGCATTGGTGTGTGCGCTCTGCATCCAGGATTGGTGGCTGATAAATGAAAACCCTCCCTCGTGGTCTCTCAAGTGAGTAATAGAGCTCGAAATTTCATTTTGCAAGCGACTGATTTAATGATCCAAAGGGTAATTAATGGGCTGATTATCTTAATGTTAAATATGGCCAGCAGCAATTAGACTGACCTCCCGCCTGTCAAGGTCTGGGCTACTCTCGTCTTTCAATTAGGGGTCTGTTTGGGAGGTGTGAGCTGGAGGTAAGGAGAAAAAGAGACGCTGTCTTCCACACCTCTGTCTCCGCATGTATCATCCCTCGTTCTGCAGGCTGGAATTATGTTTGGGACTGATCACACTCAAGACAGCCCACCTGATTCTGACAAGAGAAATTAGAGGCTGTTGTCAGCCACTCTCTTTTCGCCTTTTTCTTCTTGACCAAGGTGTGTCTATGCGGTTTTGTTTAGCATTTAGCCTCGACAACCTCTGCTTCTTCTTCCAGCAACACTCTCTGTTAATTGTCTTTTTAGAGAATGTCAAGAGTTGATTTAAAGGTGCTGTATGTTAGCCATTCTTAATCATTTACTGATTTGGACACGCCCTTATTTTCAAAACTCTGCCCTTAAAGGATAGAGTTGTATGGTCGTAAACGGAGCATTAGCATGTTATCTCATTGTTTTAAAAAATTGTCAAAAATGATGGTAGAAAAATGCCATTCTTAGGGGCCGACAGGCCGTTCACACGGGGAAAAAAGCACGGTAAGAGACATTTTTTAGAGGTTGAAAGCAACACATGGCTGACAGGAAGAAAGTAGCTGAAAATCTTTAGTTTGGCTAAACAAAGAATCTGACTATGCACAATATACTGATGCCATATTGTTTATCATATCTGTCGATATTGATTTTTTTTTGGGGGGGGGGGGGGGGGGGGGGGGTATGCTAATTTCCCCTATTATTTAATTTCCCCTATTATTATCTAATATCCCCCTATTAACACGCACCTAATATTTAGTAAATCAAAAAATTCTAAAGTTTAAAAAGTTTTTTTTAATAATAATTACCTCTATGTATTGCAAAACCAAATGAGTAGAATTAAAAATGGTCAAGCAAGCTCATTGGACCACTTGAAATGGATTGACCCTGATGCCTAAAACTGATTGTTGCATTTACAACAATTGATTTTAGTTTTTAGTGTTTTATTTTTAATTTATTTGGCTTAAGTTGGCTTTTCAAAGGTTTTTTTTTTTAGCATAACAGTTATCGCCAAAAAATCAGTTATCGGATGAAAAATTATTTTCATTCAAAATGTATATACTGGTGCATCACTAAATGATTAAAAAAAAAGAAATTGTTCTTGCGTAATAGGGCTAATTTCTGCTAATCTATCAAAAAAATTTAGCTTTTAAGAACTAGATAAATCAGGTTTTTTTAAAAACAATGATTATTTAGCCATAACTTGTTTTCTGTATTTAACAGTTTACTTGTTTGCAAAGGGAAAGTTTCTTCCTGTTGCCTCATGGGCTGCTTGGCCATTATGTATGATAGAGCCCGAGAGAATCTCTAAACATACCCATTAACCTTTTACTGCCTGTGATAAATTCACACCTCCACTGCCTTTAAAAGTCTATGAGGTCACTCAAAGACACCGCTATGGGCTTATTTTTGGGACTGTTTGACCACACACACATTGACGCACACTCACTTGTAGGCGATAGGTTTTGGCATGAGTGCTCTTTGGTGGCAGCTAGGCCATGTTGCGGTCTCATTTTTTTAATTAGTGTGGTGCTGCCATGGACACCAGAGCCCCCACTCCCCTGCCTCACACACTCCATGCCGGTCTGTATTAGTGGCCCAGTCAGGGTAGGAGTGACAGCTCTGCTAATTGCGCCTCGTGGTGACTTATTGGGAGGGTGGCGCTCGCTGGCATCTCACACTGCCAACCCTCAGCAACACTCTGACGTTTCACAGCCTGTCACCAAGCGTGAATATCTTAAAGTGTGAAATACATGCATTGTGTACATGTTTCACACACCCCTTTGTTCCAAGTGAATGTTAGTGATATACTTGTTTTCCCATGTTATCTCAGTGTAATGGTGCAAATCTTTTTTACACAGTAGGGCTTTTGTTATATGACTATATTTCACTGCATGATTATTGAGTCCAAAAGAAATTATGATAAGAGAGTGCTTCAGGGATGATGTACTGTATGCCAAAACCTGCAAACAAGTTAGAATTGTATCACCTCGTCTCATCTTCCTGAAGTCGGTAGGGTGTTTTGAATGACTTTTTGGTTCAGTGGATTAAATAAGGTATGTGGTTAACACATGCTCAGGATATTTTCACATTTTATTCTACAACATATACATCAGTCTTGAAAAAGGCAGTTGCTAACAAGTGGCTAAATGGGACTAGTTTTGTCAGGGACATTAAATGCCAATACACTAAACAGGTAAACTCAACTACTCACTAGTCAATATTTATATCCCTATTGTGTTTATAATTGCACTCTTGCAAACTATTCTAACTCAGAATTTGATGGAAGATTTATTTTTTTAGATAAACATTGAAAGAGTTGTCAAAAGCTTAATGGTGGTGACATTAAAGTCATGCGACAACGGTGTAGTTTGTGTATAGCCCGTGTTTAACTTTTCAGTTTTGGCAAGTGTACTGTATTTGAAGGGATACTTCACCAAAAAATAGAAAAAAAATCTGTCATTAATTACTCACCCTCATGTCGTTCCAAACCTGTAAGACCTTCATTCGTCTTCGGAACACAAATTAAGATATTTTTGATGCATTCTGAGAGCTCTCTGACCCTCCCCATAGACAGCAAAGATTCTTACACGATCAAAGCTCAGAAACGTAACAAAGAGATCGTTAAAATAATCCATGTGACATCAGTGGTTAAACCGTAACTTTACGAAGCTACGAGAATACTTTGTGCACAAAGAAAACAAAAATAACGACTTAATTCAACAATAATTCCGTGTAGCACCATTTTGGAGAGTATCACATATGTAAACAATGTATGCAACGTTTGTACGCAGATACATTGTTTACGTTCAGATCAAAGATTAAACAACGTCAAAAGCATATCCGCGTATGGTGCTGCTGACAAAGAACAGCATACGTTGTTTATGTATGTGATCCTCTCCTAAATGGCGCTATAGGGTGACGCGAAGGAGACGAATTGTTGAATAAAGTCGTTATTTTTGTTTTCTTTGTGCACACAAATGTCACTGATGGATTATTTTAATGATGTCCTTGCTACGTTTCTGAGCCTTGATCATGTAAGGACCCTTGCTGTCTATGAAGTGTCAGAGAGCTCTCGGAATGCATCAAAAATATCTTAATTTGTGTTCCGAAGATGAACGAAGGTAGTAATTAATGACAGAATTTTCATTTTTGGGTGAACTACCCTTTTAAGCTTCAAAATGCATAAAACTTGAACAATTAAGATCATCATAATGAACCAAATGTGTAAGATTTGTAAACTTTTGTTGGTCACACAGCTCATTTTTGCAATATTCCAAAAAGCCAAAGGAAAAAAAAAAACTTTTTCCTTTAGTCGAGGGAACCAAGGTGATGGTAACTTCTGGGTTTGCTGACAAAAATGTTATCACTGCAGTGCTCTATATTATTGTGATATCAATAGAAAGTTTGAAAAGGGAAAAAAATACATTGCTATGATAACTAAGCTGTAACAATACAATTAAGACCTAATGTAACATTTCCCATTTCAGAGCTAGCAAACTAACCAACTTGCACACAAACTTACTTTCTCAACCATGGTGAAATCTACAGGATGATGAAGGTGGGTGAACAGGTTGGTGCTAGTGCCCCGTTTGCACTTACTGTTGATCTGCACCTTGTTTTTTTGTTTTTTTTACAGAAACCAAAAAATCGCTAGCTAACTTTTCCGGATGTGCGTCGAGTTTCTTGCTTTTGTCTATCATCTCCTCTGACATGATATTGTGCGCCAATAGTAGCTACACAATGTGTTGTCATCTGTTTTATGACTGGTGTCTACCAGCATTCAGGTGCAGTCACCTGCTATGTGGGATTTTTTATGGTATTATTGTATGTGTAATATTAACATGATGTCGTTTTTAAATATCACGGTTATCATCAATAACGGTATATTGCGACACCTCTATTACACAATAGATATCATTATAAAAACTTTGAGTGAAGACTTTGTGTTCTACATGAGTGTAGTCTGTTCTAGAGGGGTCTTACCTCCATCAGACTGCTGAGATATTGAGCTCCACACACCGCCTGACTCCCGTAGCCACATGCGTCATCATGAGCAATGCCTGGCCTATAATAATTCAGCAGTAAGTGGCTAAAAAAGAGCCTCTTTATGGCCAGATATCGGTCTCTGAAAGGGCAGAGCTAACAGATTTCAAATTAGTCCCGGCTCTTAATCTGGGCCGGGGTGCAGGTGTGCGTCCCCAAAGTTGAGATCAGATTGGGCCCTGGGGACTAGGATGAGGGGGGTGAGTTGGGGAGACCTGCTGGGTTTCATTCTTCCTCAAATCCAGACGTAGACGGAGAGCGATGTGCTATTAATGTCCCATGAGCCGCTTACTCGCTGAACTTTCTTTTTGTGGGGAAGGAAAGAAGAAAAATCACATTTCAGATTTGAATATGTACCAACCATACACCTTGTTTCTGTCATTTACTTTTCTTCCTTTCACCAGCGTTATCCTGTCAGTGCCGTCAGGCATTCACAGAGGCCCATTTCTTCAGCATTAACTAGCTGATCCTGTGATGGTCAGCCTCTGACCTCTTCCCTCCAAGAAGACCGGTGGTATGAGCCAACTCATGGCCTGCATGTTAAACAGCTCAGTGTCGCTGTCTCTCCTTGCCTTTTTCTCTTTCACTGACAGAAAGCGCTGCGCAAATGTTTCAAATAATTGGCTGCCCCGTTCTAATTCATCTGTAAAAGGACTTCTTGATTAGATTAGGCTAATAGACATTATTTTTTACATGACTGCCTACCATTGCCCGTAATCATGTCCCAACTAGGTTAACAAGCCTTCCAATTTACTATTGACATTAAACTGGCTGACAAGAGCCAATCAGAGCACAGCATATTATGAGGAGGACTGATAATATGAACCAAGAGGGCATTTAGTGCATGAATCATCACATCGTCTACCTTTTTGTCCAATTTAATACAGAATAAATAATGTGTATATACTTGAGTGGCTTTTTCTCTCCCTTGCTCTTTCATTGTGGCGTTTTCATGGGTATTTTTTATTTAGGACAGTAAAAGCTATGAATAAATGTCATGTTTCATAATTTTTTGTTTAAATACTTCATTTTGAAGTGTTAAATCTGTTAATATGAAAGATTGACAAGTATGTCAGTTAGTCGAAGACTTGGTTCTTGTGCAGGAAATTTGGCTTTGAATCCAGCCTGCCTCACAGCTAGTTCCCGCCCTGTCTTTTCCGTCATACATGGAGCTTGTGGGAGCATATTGAGTACAGATACTCAAAGATAAAGCCCTGTGCTGTTTTACTGATGCTTAGCACATTTCTTTTTAGTCTCTTTCTATCTCACACACGCTTTTTTCATCTCTCTTTGCCCTTTGGCCCCCATTTGCATGCTGCCACTGAAGCGTTCTGATCCAGTTAATGGAACCTCATATGAGTGTGGCCCATTGCCTCCAGTGGGACTGATTTGAGTGTAGCGCAGGCCAGAGCTCAGTCAGAATCAGAATCGCTAAGTGGCCGTAATATTAAAAGAAGCGCTGAGCTTAATTATCTGTGTCTATCCAAGGGCAGCTAACGACTAGGCTGGAGAGGATAATTGATTTCAGGCCCTTGTTTTTTCCTTGTTAGAAAAGGGGGTGGGGGGGGGGGGGGGCAGGAACAGAGCTGCTCTTGGAGTAAAATTGTCTCTTTGTGGCCTTATTCACCCCATGAATGCGGTCTGTCAGTGATGTTTAGTTTTTGCAAAGTTTGGTATGTTTTGCAGAAAATAGTGAGTTTGAGAATCATTGGCTGACAGTTTTTTTTGGTTGGTGGTCCATTTGCTTTGATGTGAGACCCTTTCACTGTGTAATCCACTGAAATAATTGTTGTTGATTAAAACAGGTGAGGAAAACGCAGGAGAGCCATTGTTCTGTTGTGTTTTTCACCTTCAAGAGTACAATAAAAGAAAGATCAGAGAACCTGCATAGTGCATGACGTATTTATGCACCAAAACAAGAGTTTAAACTTGAAACTATCAGAGCAACCAACATATGGAAAACTTAAGATCAACCTTTACACACTCATTTTAGAACATTTTTATCATGGCAGACTTCTACATGCAGTGACACAATGCCATGTGAAAGTAAATCTGATCTGATTGGTCACTAGCGATGTATTTGAGACATGTAAAGATTTAAGGTAGGCACGTGCGTCTTTTTAATAAGGGTTAACGCACTGAGATGAATGAGCGTGCATGTCTGTGTCTGCGCATGCGCAGGTAAATGTGCACCGCTGTCTGTTTGACAGATTTAGCCTGTCAGAGTTCATTACCTGTGAGTCAGTAGGGCACTAATGAGCTGAATTAGTGGTATAATTAGCCTGAAAGAAAAGAGCATCAGCGTCGATCTCTTCTCTATGAATTTCTTTTTCTTTTGTTTTACTCCGTACAACCTGAAATTGGTGATCTCACTCACACAAGGTAGTTAGCATCCGATATTTGGTCTCTCTGAACTCGCACAGAAGTTCAGAGGTGTGTGTGTGTTTGGGGTGGGGATCTCTGGGGCCAGTGGCAGCTGGAGGGCTGTCCTGTCACGGGCGGCTGCATTAGCGGACGCCTGTCAGTGTTGGGTAAACAGTCGCTGGCTTTGAGCTGGACAGGAAGCGCTGGCAAGTGGGTAAACACAAGCCCACAAAGTGATCGTCCAGGGAGAACACAAAGCACATACACACTCACAAACAGGAAACCATCCTGACAAGAGATTGATGTAGACTCCCGATAAATCCCCTGTGACCCGGCCTGTTGCATTCCAGCAGCAATGAAGCTACTGTCTCATCCCCCGCCTTCCCCTCAGGTAAATGTCCCAAAACAGCAATGCAGCACACTTTAATGAAGTTGTCACGCAAACAGATGTTTGCCATGAACACAGCTTTGCAAACACAGTAATTGTAGTTTGCATCAAAATAACAGTTACCACAGTTACTGTTACTATAATGAAACCACCTTCATTATAAATTAAAATGACAGATTTCTTACATATTTTAAAGCAAATCCCACATACATTTTTTATGGTTTTACTGTAGCATAGTCAAACGCACAATGTACTTTTTTAATAAATCTGTCTATTAATCCATCTATTAATTAATTCAGAATGCATTACACATTCAATTCATACGTGCAATGGCTTGAATACACCTCTTTTGTCAGTTTTTAATTTGTTAGTTTTTAACATGTTTTTAATTTTTGAATTCAAATTCTTGATATTTTTGGTGGTCAGTGTCAAAAATTTGAATGATGGACTCACTGCTCTGATATCATAATAAAGAAAAATGGATGAAAGCTTATTAAAAGGATGGGATTCTTGAGTAGTTTGTAGTTTTTTTAAAATATCAGATAATGTGTCCTTTTTTTGAGAAGTCACTTGAAAATTTGATATGGTACTAGCACCCTAAATAAATAATTCATGATATTTATAAAAAGGCTTTTTTTTTTTATTAAAATCATAATGAAAAAGAAAAGTACACTTGCACTGCAGATATTGAAGGTGGAAAGAAAATAGTCATTAAGATGAAATTATTTAAATTTAGTTTTTTGAAGCCGTATGAACCCTATATGAATAAAAAGAGTACATTTGTAGAAACTTTGCACATGTATTTTAAACTAATTTTAGAGATTTCTTTATCATAGACAGTGTTATTTATTATTGACCAAGAAACCGTGGTTGTTAGTCATATTTCTGCACACAAAACTTTACATTAGGTTCACACTTGTTGTCTTATTACAGGTAACCATTTTTGGTCTACCGTGCATGGCCAGTAATTTTTAATTAAACTCCTGCTGAAACCTGCAGTCTGCTAGCAGCATTTTCTCCCCAGTATGCCCCCACACACACACAAACACACACAGAGTGTCATGGAACAGAGTTGCTAATTAATTCAATTAGCCGTCTTCCTATGTGAGGACAAATTCCCCAAGATTCAGATTAGGTAATAATGATTGTGTGTGTGTGTCCTGATTACCCTTTCCTACTGACACCAGGTGGTAAGCAGCTCCCCTGGGTATCATTTGCTCTTTTATTTTTCACATTTGTATTTGATTATCATGTCATCATGCAGTATTGTGTGCTTGACTTTACAGTTGCTTGACTTTATTTGTGAATTTGACATACAAAGACAAGGTAGTTATTTTTGTACAGTTTTTATTTTGTGTGTGTGTGTGTGAATTAAAGTGGTAGGGGTGGGCTTTAAGACAAGAATAGGAGGCAGCAGGTGACCTATTTTCTCCGTGTGTGTGTGTGTGTCTTTTGCGAGAGGTTCAATCGCACCGCTCATCCTCTCCCTTTACACTTGTCACCATGACTTCTGAACCGTTTTTGTTGTCTTTTGTTGCCTATTCACACTCCATTTATGTGTGTACAAGTGTGTTTGTGCACGTTTAGAGAAACAATCAAACAGTAAATGCTGTTGTCTTCCTCAAAATCTATAGATTGAACAGTAATTAAAATCTAAACATATTTGTTAACCCAAAACAGCCCCACAAAAGCATTTAGCTAGATTTCTTTTTATGTATAACATTTTTGAGCACTGTTCTTGTAGTTAACAGACATTTTAAGAGGTTATCTGCAAAAAATTTTAGCGTTCTTTTTCCACTAGCCAACCAGGCTTGGCCCTTAGCAACGCTGCTAACTGGGGAAGGCATGCGTTTCAGAGGGCAGTGAAGTGCTCCACATTTCCTCTAGACACAGAGGGGCAGTGGGGAGACCCTGCCGAGCCTCTTCCTCTCTGTTTTCCCCTCCTCTATCTCCCTCCTCCATGGCTCCCAGGATGTTTTGTGTGGGGGCTGTGGTCCGTGGCCCTAGTGCCAACCCTCTCACTCACCCTGGGCTGACCAGCAGCACCCGGAACATTCCGTGCTGCTAGACCCCCCTCTCAAAACACACACAGTTAATAAAATTCTTCAACTTTCCCACAGAAGCTGCGGCTTTTCTCTCCTCCTCCGGACTCCTCTCTTCCCTCTCTCCTTCCTGCTCTTTCATCCCCTCTTGCGTTTTTTTCTACTGGTCCTACTGTGAATCAAATGATCAATGCTGGAAGTTCTGTTTAAGTTTCTTGATACTGTCTGCTTTTTAGTGCTATATAATTGATCTGGATGAATAGCATTTCATTGCATTTTCCCCTGTTCTGTTTGACATCATTCTCAACCATGGACTTTAATATACACTACAGGTCAAAAGTTTGAAATATATTTTTAAGAGTTCTCTTATGCTTACCAAGGCTGCGTTTAGTTATTCAAAAACACAGAAAGAACAGTAATAGTGTATAATTTTATTAGAGTTTAAAATTGTATATACAATATATTTAAAAAAAAAGACAATTATTCCTGTAATGTGAAGTGACATTCAGCCAAGTATGGTGACCCATACTCTGCATTTAACCCATGCAACGTGCACACACAGCAGTGAACACACACACACCGTGAACACACACCCGGAGCAGTGGGCAGCCATTTTATGCTGCAGCGCCCGGGGAGCAGTTGGGGGTTCGGTGCCTTGCTCAAGGGCACCTCAGTCGTGGTATTGAGGGTGGACAGAGCGCTGGACATTCACTCCCCCCACCTACAATTCCTGCCGGCCGGAGACTCGAACCCGCAACCTTCGGATTACAAGTCCGACTCTCTAACCGTTAGGCCACGACTTCCCCAATAATGTACAGTAAAAGCAAGTTTTTCAGTAGCCATTACTCCAGTCTTCAGTGTCACATAATCCTTCAGAAATCATTCTAATATGCTGATTTGGTGCTCAAGAATCATTTATTATTATTACCAATGTTGAAAACATTTTTGCTGCTTAATATGTTTGTGGAGACCATGATAAAATACCATTCAAAAGTTCGGGGCAAGATTAAAAGGAAAAATAAAGGAAAATAAATGAACTTTATTTAGCAAGGATGCATTCAATTGATCAAAAGGGACAGTAGAGACATTTAAGATTTCAATTTCAAATAACTCCTTTTCTTTTAATGTGAACTTTCTTTTAAAGGGGTCATATGATGCTTTTTTAAAGATCATTATTTTGTGTATTTGGTGTAACACTATGTTGACATGCTTTAATGTTCAAAAAACATATTATTTTTCAAATACTGTACATTATTGTAGATCCTCTATGTCCCGCCTCTCTCAAACACTTAGTTTTCTACAAAGTCCTTCCTTCCGACAAGCGCAGTCTGCTCTGATTGGCCAACTGGCACAGTGCATTTTGATTGGCTGAATACCACAAGCGCTCGTCGGAAATGTAACGCCTCTTTCTATAATCGCGAGCTTTAGCCTGCAAAATAAAAGTAAAGACAGTTAATTATGTCCTTAGTTTTACCATCAGTTCAAGCCCGAAAGGGGAACAGAGTCGTGTGACAGACGCAGTGACAAAGCTCGTATGTGTTTACACACAAGCCGCGATTAAGACAGCTGACGCCACTGTGATGTGACTCTCTCTCCCACGCGCACACACGATGTGCAACTCCGCATTTGAACAGTCAATAGCAAATACTTAAACTAATAACAAAACATACAGTCACTGATTCAGAAGCGCCAGATTGTCATAGCAAAGTCAGAATTACCTCCTCTCCTAGGTTCACGAAACGGCGCTAAAATGCGCTGTGCACAAATGCACAACATCTGGGTTGTGCTGTTCTGTTGCAAGTAATCTTTAATGATTCCTAAATGCATCTACATTCGGAAGGCCAAATAAAGTGCTTTTGATTTCACCTAGAAACACAGTGTCTCCCTGTCATGTCTTCATCGACACTACTGCGGTTACTGAAACCATGCCGCCTTTCTTTGTGTGAACATTTGGGCGGAACATTGCACAGATATTTCCACATCGTGACGTACACGTGGGGGCGTGTTTGAACGAGCCATTTTAGGGGGGGGGGGGGGGCGCAGTCTTAACTTTGATAAAGAATATCTCTTTGGTTTTGAGACTAGTCTTTGCAACTTCAGGGATCTTATCTATGCACAATCAGCTTGTAACACTCCAAAGAGAAAGGGAAACTTGAAATCGCATCATATGACCCCTTTAATCAAAGAGTCCTGTAAAAAATGTAGCACAGTTTTCACAAAATAATTAATCAGCAAAAGCTGTTTTCAACGTTAATAATAATAAAAAGAACATTTGATAATAATTAATAATTGAGCACCAATCCAGCATATTTGATTTCTGAAGGTGTGCATGTAAATACAACTGAAAAAATAGCAGGACTGGTCTCATAAGAAAGTGAACTGTTATTGGTCGCTTTACAAATTGCTTGGACCGCCCCTTCCTGTCGTCTTCAGTGTCAAGTAAAGCTTTGTGAACCAGATGTTATGCTTATAATCAAATGTCTGACTTTAGTTTGACATCAACAGGTGATTGCTATATGCCTCTCTCCTGTGTGTGTGTGTGTGTGTGTGTGTGTGCACTTGTGACTGTGAGGTGTGAGGCTAGCTGTGACCTTAGACAGAAAATCTTTGAGTGTGCTGTGGGGGGTTCAGGTCCGTCAGCATGGCTTTGCTGCTTTGATTAAGAAGGATGTCACTAAACCATCGATCCCCTGGGCTATTGATTACCTATTTTTATCCATCTGCCTCTCTGATAAAATGTTATCTCCTCTGCACTCTGGCCCCTGACATCCGTACATGGCTAATTTGTAATCAGGTTGTCTGAGTTTAACCCTTTGAGACACAGTTGAGTTCATCTTTCAAAGCCCATCATGGCTGTGCCGTTGAGCAGTGGATAGACCATGTCAACATGGAATTAAATAACTTGGGGAATTTATTATTACTTTAAGCATGATATTTGCGATATATTTTATTATTATTTACATTTTTTGTTTATTTAAAGTAATTGGTGGTTTTTAATGCACTTACAATAATAGATTTGATTTACACACTAGTGCAATGGTCTCCTATATGTCCCGGTAGACTATGTGCAAGACTTTATTTGTGAGCTGATATACATCTCTGGTATTTCTGTTAATAATTTGAATACTTTCAATAATAATGTCAGTTATGTTGTACATCATTTTTTGTTTGTCTCTTTTTGGCATTTTAAATAAGATTGTTAATATAACTACTTTTAAATCATTTTGATAATCATTTTGATCATTTGAAATAATTATAAGACATTTTGGGCCCTGGAAGTTTTCAGACCCCCTGGCGGACAACCACTTGACCACTGGACAACATAATGCTCATGAAAAAATTAATAGATATACACAATTTTATTGAAAAAAAATACACTAAATTTGCATAAAAACTTTTTAACCCTAAGCCTTATTTACACAATATTTAGTATTGTCAAATTTTAAATATTGGACAATTTAAACAAATGGTCTATCGCTAGAACACAATTTTTTTTTCAACAAATTTGTGCAACCAATCACATTTCTCTCACATTTGAGAGAAATTTAAAACTGCTGTGAGGCATAGAAGTACAGTCCATCGTACATTTGTGCATCTTTTGCTGGAATTGTGCTTATCATTCAGATGATAAAACATCCACAAGTCCTAGTCTATGCTTCTCCATCACAAACAAAAAAAATCAAAAATCAAAACCTGAAAATATAAGTGACTACATTGGCGTTTAAGATTTTTGTCTTTACGTCTGTGATCATCGGCTGTCCACTTTGTTCCTGTCCAGATGCTCCTTTTGAGGAGGAATTGTGACGGTAGGATGTCTGTTCTTTGGTCTCATGGGTTTGGACTCCCTGAGGGGCAACTGTGTTTTAGGGAACAGCTCAATATCCTCTGCCCGACTCACTTCCCCTACTCGGGGGTATCAGAACTCCCTCTGCCCCTCAGATAGGAGCTGAAGCTGAACTAATCCCGAGTTGTCTGAGAAAGGCTGTTTACTCTGCGGGGATTAACAGAGATTAAGCGCTATCATAGCACAGTTTGAGGAGGGGATGCTGTAAACGATCCAACGATTGCTGATGGCCCTGTTCATGGTTACCCTGTCAAACGCACACTTGCGTTCTTACACTTCTATGCCACTTCAGTGTATTGCTTGCTTTCTCTCTGTTTGTTTTTTTGTTGAACTTGTTCATTATTAAGGCCCTGATTTACAAGGAGAATCAAACTGGTGACTAGGGCTGAGCATTTAATACACAGAGCCGTAGTTCACTGACAAGCTACGCAATATTGCGTTCATAATCACAGATGAATCGCATTCGATTATGAACGCGATATTGCGTAGCTTGTGAAGGAGATTAACCACTAATCACAGAACCGGCTTTACTGACTTGATGCTCATGATCATCGCATTTGAATATTTGCACAGCCCTATAGGTGTGATAAACAAAATCAGGCCAGACTATTAGTTTGGAGTTCATTTTGTGAAACTCTCCACAAGTTCTGTCCACAAATTTTGCGATGATACGCAAAATACACCCAAGTAAAAATATGAACACACTGGAGAGCTGCTTTATAGTAAAAACTTAAGTTGTAGTTCTAATTGAAAGCCACCCTAACACCGTTTCTTCATGTTTAATACTGTAAAGTGCTTGCTTTAAAGCATTCTCTTGTATTAAGTGCTATATAAATAAACATGTGACTTGACCGAAGTGCTGAATTGCGGAGCTGGTGCAACATATCCACATCGCTATGATCAGATGCTTTCTTAACTGCTGTTTTCTCACCGCTGTCATTTTTGTAAATATTTACTTACACGCGTTTTGTTGAAAGCACAAACCACATATTTACATATTCATCGAATTGCCACTCCCAGTAGAATGGATGGCATCAGGATGTTTGCTAACAGTATGCCACTTCTCAGGTAATGTACTTTTTTTTCTTTTTTTTTTTACCCTTTAGTAGGACTGAGCAATAAAACGATAATGATAATTATCGCAATATAACTTATTAAAACGATAACAAGAGTTTGCTAAATGTTTGATATAATGTTGATGTGACAAAAGTGGAACACAACTGCGCTACTCTTTTTAACCGCCAAAAACCGGCCCGATTATATTACAAGTGACTCTGTGATTTAAACTAGTTTAAAGCCAGATGAAACAGCGCTGTCAAACAGGAGAAACACTGTGTGCAGCAATACAGTCAGAACGCTTTTCAATCATCAAATTGCCATTGTATTAAATTTACATCTGCATCTTAACTCAAGCTACTACTACTGTCAATTCAAGCTACTGTCAAATGTGCATTTCTAAGAGACAGAAAATGTAGTATTATTAATATTGCAGCCTGCACTGCAAACTGTGCTGAAGATACACATCATCAAAATCAGGCGACGCAAGCCTGTTTCATGGTTTTTCATTCATTAGAACATGCAGAAAATAAGAAATACATTTTTCTATTAAGATAATTATTTTGTTAAGGAAAAATGACAGCAAAAGTGTAAAGAATTCAAGAACGTGAAGTGTTTGTGATGTTCTGACCACAATTAATGGTCTGGTTTCTACAACTTTCACTTAAGACCAATAACCTATCTTTAAACTTGAAACAGATAAAGGCTTATTGTGATAATTGCTGATATTGACTGATATGAAAAATTTTATTGTGATGATTTTTTTTTTTTACCATATTGGTCATCCCTACCCCTAAAAAATTGTTGATGTGAGTGTATTGCGGCCTTTACAGAAATTTACAGACATAGACAGCAACCATTCAGAATGTCTCCTGTGGTTATACTGTTTCTATTCTGCTCAGTATAATATTTTTTCTAGTGTATTAAGGTCTAGATGCTGCTGTGTGTAATAGAGATGTGAGAGCTAGTAAATGTTTGGCGCAAGACTGGGAACGAAATCAAAAAGCTGTACACGAATCCCATCAAATTTGAAATGTCAGTTGGAATGAGAGCCAGATGAAAACATGCCACCGGTGGTGTGAACCATGTGTTGACAGCCCAGCATTATTTCAATCCTGAGCCTAAATCTGGTTTGTGTGTGTGTGCTTTCAGAGAGGAACGTGAGCGCTGGATCAGAGCCAAATATGAGCAGAAGTTGTTTTTGGCATCGCTGACGTGCACAGAGCTGACTTTGGGACAGCAGTTACTGCGGGCCACGGCGGAGGAAGACTTGCGCTTCGTGGTCATACTGCTGGCCCACGGCTCTAGAGATGAGGTCAACGAAACCTGTGGGGAAGGTGATGGCCGGACAGCCCTACACCTGGCCTGCCGCAAGGGGAATGTTGTGATCACGCAACTGCTCATATGGGTACGAGCTACTTTTATTTATTTTTTTTTACGCACTTTTTCAATATAATTTTCTGATATTGTATCAGACTGATGTAGATCATTTTTTAAATATTTATAAATCTATCCAGTGTTGGGGGTAACACATTACAAGTAACTTGAGTTACATAATCAGATTACTTTTTTTTAAGTAAATAAGTAATGCATTACTTTTTCATTTACAGTAAAATATCAGAGTTACTTTTTCAAATAAGTAACGTCAGTTATTTGTTTTCCCATTTATTGACTAACAGCTTTCCTGTTCCCATGTTGAGAAAAATCAGCAGTAAGTGCAGAGGCGTTGTGTGCAATGTGTAAATACAATAGTTTCTGTAGTTCTAGACTAAATATGAACATTTACTCATCTCACTTGCACAAAATCAGATTTAGTATTCCTCAAAATGAATAAAAACTAGGGGTGTCAAAGCTAATGCGTTAATAACGCGTTAACGCAAATCAATTTTAACGGCACTAATTTTATTAACGTGCGATAGCGCCTAGTGGCAAATCTTTAGGGTTTGCCCAAACCTTATTTAGGCTAGTTTCTGAGACTCGCTGCACTGCCGCGTGAGTGTGAGGTCTTGCTGTCCCAACACGCACACACACACACCTCTCTCTGTGTGTCTGCTCTGTTCAGTGAGTGGCGGAGAGGAGCAGCGCTTTCAGTTAAACAGATATTATGTTGCTTCTCTAATTTTACATGCAAGTATAGCCCAAATCGCAGTACAACTATTGTCTTTATCTTATGTGTATTTGATTTCATCCGACGACGGCTCGATTATCAAGATGTTTGTGCAGATTAACATCTTGGAAGGGAGAGCTGATTATGTTGTCTTAATGGGTCGTGTTTCAGTCACTATTTCATATTCACCCCGTTGTCTTACAACAGAAACAGTAAAATATATCAATATATCAATTTTGCATGTTCAGAAGAAGTGAGCTGCCCTGTAAACAGGTTTGTGTAAGTAAATTGCTCAGTGCAAAGAAAGAGAAGTAATGGGAACCTGGTATTTATTTTTTCATGTGTCTAATAGACATGAGCAAGTTCTTTTGAAAAACATCAATGACCTTTGAAACATGTCTAGTCTTCATACTCTGTTGACTATGGTTTCAATTATAATAAACATACATTTGCATAAAGCATCCATATTTGTCCATGCCCATTTTGATTAGAGTATTAAACTTTTAGACCAAATATGTGCGATTAAGTTGCGATTAATCATGAGTTAACTCGTGACACTCGTGCGATTAAATATTTTAATCGATTGACAGCCCTAATAAAAGCTTAAATGCAAACACAGAATATGACGCAAAAACCTGCAATAATTAAATATGCTAATAATTTCATTTACATTTCCATCAGCCTGAGGCTTATTCATTTCACTTTTGGTGTGAAAGATCTTTTACATATGGCAAAAATATATTTAAAAAAAATATATTATAAACATACAAGCAGGCCAAGCCCAGATGAGAAAAAGTAACGTAATGCATTACTTTCCATAAAAAGTAACTAATGCAATTAGTTACTTTTTTTAAGGAGTAACTTATTATTGTAATGCTCAAAACAAAGTTTTGAGATAAGGGACCTTATTAAAATGTTAATGTAATATTAAAACTTATAATATTTTTATAATATGAATAAAAATAACTTTAATGCCGCACATGCAGAGGCGCAGGTATAACACCTGACAGCTGACTTTCCCTCATTTACTCTAATTTTCATTATTTAAATATACTTTTCTGTTCTTAGGATCATAATAATAGTATTCTCTCTCTCTCTCTCTCTCTCTCTCTCTCTCTCTCTCTCTCTCTCTCTCTCTGTAGTACGGCGTTGACATCATGGCACGGGATGCTCACGGCAATACAGCACTGGCATACGCACGGCAGGCTAACAGTCAGGAGTGTATGGACGTCCTCCTGCAGTACGGGTGTCCTGACGAGCGTTACCCGCTCATGGCCACCCCAAACCTGTCACGCAGGAACAATAACCGCAATAACAGCTGCAGCAGCATGAACAGTGCAGTTATATGAGAAGGACACTCACATACACACGAACATGTATTCTGGTCAGCACTCCTCCTCCCTCCCTACATACACCTTCATATGTACAGCTCCACCACTACATCAGAATCATGAGACTATACCAGACTCAAGGGAAAGACCCCGACACTGATGACGATGAAGAAGCATGAGCAGAGCTACTGTGTTTGCCTGACTTTACAATCTCACTGGTTGAAAAAGTTGTCATGGTAAGGGCTTGGCCAATCATGTGTCATCCATCTTTTTTTGTTTTTGGGAGAGTGTCCCACATCTAATGTCTCGCTGCATTGTGGAACGAAAATTAAAACAATCCCGGACTTTGGTTTTCTGACTGTGCCAGTTTAAGCTACCAAGTGCATGATGGGAGAATAGAGTGTGGGTTTGGTAACTGATGAGCAGGTGTCACATCGGCGTTCTGCTCCGTCTCTAATAGATGAATGATGGGGCAGCATGGGATACTTTTACGCTGGATCTTCAAAATGACCCAGACAAACCAGAGAACTTCACTTGGTCGTGTGTGTCTGGACTTCCGTCTCACCACTTTGACACTGATTTTTCTGTCTGATCTCATTCTTTGCATCTGTTCTTACTCTTTTACATCAGTGTGTCAATTATGTCTTTTTTTAAAGGAATGTGAAAGGATGAAATGCCAATTTTTGGAAAACACCCAAATATTGAGTCCTAAGTTTGAATCTGACATGGTCTTTTAAACTGTTTTTGTTTTAACATTGTTGAGTAACATTTGTCTAAGTGCTCATTACTGGACCAACGGAAGATTCTTAAAATCAAGTGTTGTAAGATGTACGTTTCTCAAAAGTAAAAGGGAATTGTGCTTTTATTTAGCAGATTTTTTTATCTTTGACCACATTTATCTAGCCTTAAATGTCGCCCATCCATCAGCTCACAGTGAAGTGTGCAGACACCGATTCAGATGAACCATATTTCAGAAGTGAAATAATCCAGAAGAGCAGGGCTGAAGCTCAGACCTCAAGTGTTCATCATTAAAATCTCCACAGAATATCAGGAAAACACAGGACTTTTTGTCATGGAAAGACTGAAGTTTGCTTCAGAGTCCAGAACCTCATGTATCTAAAAGAAGTGAAGGGCTCTCTGGGTCTTCAGTCCCGATCTGTACATACTCTTCTTCCTTCTCTTTCTCTCTCATTCAGTAGTGTACCATATAGAAAAGCATTTCAAGAAAACTCTCCCCCTGACAAAAGGCATTATTATATATTTTTATCTCACCCCCTTCATGTTTCAGTGCAGTCTGAAGTTGCAAGTGTGCCTGTTTGAGTCGAGTTCACTCTTTCTCTGAATCGTTCTTCATAGCTTAGTTTTCCTCCTTGCCTTTGTCTTCTTCCTTTATCATGTGTCAAGGAGTATTAAAGCAATACAAAGTCCAAATTCAGCCAGGTAGACACAGGAGTAATAGATTTTCACCGCATTTTGGACGTCACCACAGCAGTCTGAGCTGCCGTTGTTATCGAGAGACGTAAAGTCGATATAAGACTCTGTCTCAGGACGTATATATATCATTACAGGAGATCCCATGAAGGCTTTGATATTGACTTATTCCATAATATGATTTGATGGGCTTTGATTATTTAATCTCAGCTCCCATTGATTTTCTCTTCACTAGGTAGTAGAAATGTGAAGGTACTTGGCTTAGGGTTGAAGATGGGAGAAGATCTGTGTTGTAGAATGTATATTCCGCAATACAAATGATCTGGAAAGTCTTTAAGCTAGTTGATAGACTGTGTAGAGAATCTTAACTAGTTTTTCTGAGCTTTCAAAGGAAAGCGGTGAGAGTTGAAGCTTTAGTGAAGGACGTGAGAATAGAAACTAAGAGAGAAACATTGAGGTATGTTGATTTTCAGCTCGTAAGGGTGCAGTTTTCGCCTTGTGTATATATAACGTAGCAGGCCTTTAGAGGCTTTACCACAATAACCATTATTTATGACTAAATGCACTACAGAACACAGATCACTTGTTGTGAAGAACCCACAATATAATGTCCACTCTGAATCCTTTCTGTGGAAAAACAGTTGTTTTTGTTTTTGATCTTTTTGCATGAATGGATGTAAATGTTCTCTTCCTTGTGTAAATGTCTTCGTCTTCATAAAAATGACTGTACCCTGACAGGTGACGCTAAAGAGTCTTACCATTTTAATATGAAAAATATGATACTTTTTATCAACTTGTGAACTTTTTTTTTTTTTTTGTCTGTCCTCCCATCTGCTTCTGTAATTCTTCTCCTTGGGTAAAACGTCTTTTTGGATCATCTGTCCATCTGTAACTGAATAAAGAAAGCATGAATGAGCAAAATAAACAAAAATCCAACCAATACCGTAACAGCAACCAAAGCATCACGTCACCCCTTGCAAGCAAATAATGGAGACTTAAAGGGGGCTTTATCAGTACCTTCCAAGTTGCTTGAACATATCCTTGGTTTTATTTCCGTTTCCATTCGCCAGTCGCTTTGTGTAAATAGATGTAAAAATGGAAAACCTTGTTTTTGTTTGTGTTTGTTACCTCATTTCAATGACAGTCTCCATGTTATGTTCAAACCCAAGAGACCCGTTTAATTATTTATGAATATGCTAATCTGAAAGGGGAGGAGCTCTCACACTACTTGGGTTTTGCATTTGTTCCTTTATTCAGTCAATTGGCATCACAACTATCATTCTGAGTCGAATTATCGGTGTTGTATTTCTAATTATTATTGTTATTGAGTTTGTGTCAGCTGTACAGTACTGTTGAAAAATTATACCTGATGCAGAGTCTTATACTGTATGTGTCTCTTTTCAATAAAAAGCTTCTTAATATAATGTTCTCTCTTGATTTTTACCCTTTTATGTTGAATTGTACCAAATTACATGGGTTCAAGGAGAAAGAAAATACACCCACATTATTTAACTTTGTAATATATTTACTCATAAGATTTATTTATTATTGGTTACACTTTATTTTAAGGTGTTCTTGTTACAGTGTAATTACACATTTAAATACTGAATAATATTAATTAACATGTACTTACATAGGGTTAGGTTTAGGATTAGGGTTTGGTTTAGGGTTTTTGCATGAAATTATGCACAATTTTGTGCTAATACTATAGAAAAGAAGTGTTTAAAAGAAGTGTTTCCAAACTTTTGACAAGTACTTCACATATTTAAATATCAGTTATGTATACAATAAGTAACTGTAATAATATAAAAGTATAAAGCATTGATAGATAGATAATATTAGTATATGAGCATTCATTTAAATGTGTATTTCTATTTAAATAGATATTATATATACAATATTAACTTTATTAAAATGTGTAATAATTGATTCATAATATTAATATGTTTTACATATACTTTGGCTTTTTCTTCAAAGTATCTCTGTAGGTTTTTACTTTACAGATCTCAAATACAAATCAACTGAAAATGTTCAGGCAAGTAAAGTTATAAGTATGTTTTGCGCTTCCCGAACGCCTGGGTTCGTCAGCAGGTGCGGTCCGCTCTCTGGCCTCCGCGGTGCAGATGAAGGCGTTAAAGCCGGACCCTGCCGGCTCACTGTGTCTCTAATGAGATAAAGATCCTCTAATCCCCTTCTCATCCTCTCCCTCTCAGGAAGAGAGCCGCAGCTCCACAAAGCATCCAAAGAGGGGATGCGGGGCTTGATTCTGCCCCCACAAAAGCCCCCTGACCGGGAGGACAAAAGGGGCCTCAGCGGCCCAGGAAAACAGATGTAATTAAAGAGATTAGACAAGGCAGAAAGGCAGAGGGAGAAAAAAAGAGCAATCTATAGAAAGAGGAAATGTTTCGTGGTTGAGAGGGGAAGTGGGAGCGTGCTTATGAGTTAGAGACAGGAAGTGTGTTTGTTTTCTTATAATTCCTTTCACAAACATTTGCGGCTTGTAAGCTGTTGAAGGTTGACAGGCTAAAGGAGCCATGGGAAATGAATCCTTAAAATGTCAGTGGTGGTCCAGAACCACGAAACCCTAAAGCATCTTGTCCAGATCTACTCTGATCATCTCTCATCATAAATCAGTTCCACTTAGAAATCCAATGAGGCAAAGCACTGGTTCAGTGCATTAACAGAGCTGTTCATCTATCATGATATGTGTGTGTGTGTGTGTGTGTGTGTGTGTCCCTCTCAAACACACAATAATGGCATTAGAAATGCTAGAGAAGCCCTGAAATGAGGCGTGAGCTGCACCATCATGTTGTGATGATAATCCAAATGTTCAGAGAGAAAGAGCTGGGAAATCACATCCTCTAATCTTGGCGTGCATAGATGGGTGCGTTGTCACATTTTGTTTTAATCTTAAATTTTGTTAACATCTGTTAAATCAGTGTATCAAACTTTGAGAGAATCACATATTTCTCTGCTACAAATTAATAAATCTATTTCTGAATTGGGTGATTTAAAGTCAAGTGCAAAGAGTGCTGTACTTGACACCCACTTCCAAGCTAGGGTGTGATACTTTCAAAAAAACATTTTTTAATTGCATTCAAATGGTTGTGCCCCTGTCTTCATTTTACTGTAAACACCTTTATTCAAAATGGCCAAAATATAAGAAATTCAGTCCAAAACAGAAAGCTGTATTCAAAATTGTCAAAAGTTTTTTTTTTTTTTTTTATAAAATATTTAATTTAATATATTGCACATTTGATGCCTGTTCTGTCATTTACCATCCACTGACATGATCAGGAATTACTATAATCCAGACAAGAAATTATTACTTGCTTTAAAAGTTTTTTTTTATCCTATAAATCTATATATATATATATATATATATATGTGTGTGTGTGTGTGTGTGTGTATTACAGTGTTTTCATATTCGTAGATTATTAATAATTGTTTGGTGTTACATCTCACACCTATATACACAAACTGACTGCTTAATGCTCTTTGGAAAAAAAAAAATATTTATAGCAGTTGTGAATGTTACTGTAAAATAATAATATTGGGATTTTCCCATATTAGCCGAATTATATTTATGAGGGTAAAAAAAAGCAAAAATTAACATCTATAAACTACTGCTTCATTTTGTGATAAATGATCTAGATCTCACATAAATCACAGACATAGTTTGTTTATTACGGGTAAAGAAAAATTCAATAAACTGAATTAGGTATTTGATGTTTTATATGTAGGTTTTTCTGACAATATATAGATCTATAAATGAAAAAAAAACTTTATAATTACAGTAAATTTGCCATAATTAAAAAAGTTTTAATTTAATAAAAACACTCCTGTTAAAATGACTTAGAAAAATTGTTTTATATTACAAAAAAAAAAAAAAAATCAGATGTATCTTTGTCTTCCTCTTATTACTTTGTTGTTTAATATAAATGTGAGAGAAACTTCTCAGCATATGTGTGTGTGTTTCAGTCGTCTTATTGGTTCTTCAGCCGGTGCTCTCCATCAGGATTAATCATTGGAGGTTAATTTGACGCTGTTAATTTAGTGCAGGAGGGACATGCTGGAGTGAAAAGCTGAGGCCCGAGCCAATCCCCCCGGGCCCATTTATCTGTCAGCCACCACGGCCAGCCTTGATTACAATTTGCTAAAAATTCATTAGAGTTAAGGCAATTGTCAGATCTCTCTTTCTCTCGCTCTCTGTCTCCCATCACTGTTCCTCTTGAAATGTCTTTCTGCCCAGGTTTCGTGTTTCTCATAATGCACTGTCTATTTTCCAACATCAACCAGACCAACACATTTCAATTGTCTAACTGCTGGTGTGTGTGTGTGTGTGTGTGTGTGTCTCAGTGATGATGAGGCACTGATGATGTCTGATCTATTGCATTATACATCTATAAATCTACTACTAACAATAATTCAGTTCCTCTGTTAAGAAAAATGTGCATTCCAGTTCAATAATGAAACGTCAGCCTGTAAAACAATGCAGTATTAATAACTTTTTGTCTCACATTACAGTTTACTCTCCATTCACAAATGCACACGACTACAAAAAAAACATGTTCTTAATATGTAATGATTTTGCAAATCAGATTGTTATTACACATTGTTATTATTCATGTATACATTGTAATTATTATAAAGTAATTAATTACATGCACACTCTAAGAATGTCTTTTTTTTTCATTTACCAATACTCACCAATTTATACTTGCTTAAAATCTTAATTCTTAAAAAATCATATTAATAGTAGGGTAAATATGTTCTTAATTTAAAAAAGGTTACATATGATGCATATTACAAATGTTACTTATATTAATTGTATTTCAATAAATAATATACTTGGATGGTTATTATGAATCTGTTAAGTTTGGACATTCAAAAGTCGTAATTGACATAAGTGGGTTATTGTTTTTGTTTTGTAATCAGTCAAATTTGAATTTGAACGAGTGTGTATAAATGGTTAAATCTGGCAGAATAATATAATATTTCGTGGAGCTTTCATGCAGACGCAAATGCAAAATATAAAGTTAATATGATTAAATACAGCATTAAGAATGAATAAATAAAGCACTAAGTAATTAAAGCACAACAATTATCGTTATTTTTTAAAGTCATTGTTTTGATTTATAGATATACTTTATCGAAATGGGTTTAGGAAAAAATATGAACATAAATAGGCTATAGAAATGTCAAGAGCTGCGATGTGTAAATGCGATTATTGTATTGTAATCAATTGTGTATACCGCAGAGGCTGTTTATGCGAAATGATATTTGATTTACATTTGCGTCTCAAGGTTTCCCGACAAGTCCCGTGTGGGCCGAATAAGCTCGTTACTTTTCTTCCTTTAACACGAGACAGGTCCGAAGATCAAGGCTGGCAGATCATCGAGGGCAGAAACTGCGCAGAACAGATTTATGCAGTAAAACAATTATTAAATATTGTTTCAAATGATGTAGAAAAAATAGACAAAAGTTGCACAAATAATGTAAAGAAAAAAGTCAACGCTTGTTAAAATTAGCCCACTCAAACCACGACTGTATTTGAGATTATGAACACTTTATTTTCTTCCACACGCGCACTGAAGTAAATGACGTAATTACGTGTTGCATTTAAAAAAAAGACGAATTTCTTTATAATTGTTTATGGTCCAGCTTTAATCCACACAATATTCTGAAGTCAGTAAATTCATGAAACATTAGCAAGTTTTTTTTTTTCTCACAATATTAAATAAATTAGCAGCGTGCCCGTGACGTCTGAAAAGGTTACAGAAAAAAGGAATGAATGCAAGAAAACAAGCAAAAAATGAAAATAAAGGCTATTTACCATAAAAAATAAAGAGCACATATTTAACAGGTCGTTTTATAACTTGGAGGGAATTGTGTTAATTTTACTATTAATTGAATTATATTGTGTTCTAGAGACCAGAAGTGCTCCTTTTAGGATAGTATTAATCTCTGCCATAAACACCAGAACTAGACAGTCACACAAAACTAAACATAAATACATAGTGGAATTTTCGTGGTTTGGTCCAAAGTTGGAAATAAAACTGCAGTTTCTCCCAGTATTGAGGTCTTAGTTCGAGTTGAGTCTGTTGCTTCTTTTTCCTCGTTAGAACAACGCTGTCGTTTAAACGAAAAACTATGTATAGCACAAACTATCGGCTGGATAGCTCGCGTGTCCTGGGTTCCTCAGAAACATCAGCCTCGAGAACAGTTTGGTCATATTTAGTATTCTCTGATTTGTCTCTTAGTCCTCTAGTATCTAAACCCAGTGTATCAAGGTCTGGCCTGTTCTAACTGTTGGTGTTGGCTGCGTATTGCAAACCGACTAACATGCACCGGAATGGGCACCACAATTTTGGGATTTCTGGAGGGCTCTCCGGTTTTGGAGTTCACATTGCCCGCTTTGACCCGTTTCCACTTGGCTCTCCGGTTCTGAAACCAGATCTTGACCTGCACCTCGCTGAGCTTTAAGGCATGGGCGATCTGTGAGCGTTCTGTGAGGGATAGATATTTCTTACAGTGAAACTCCTTCTCCAGTTCTAAGAGCTGCTCGCTCGTAAAAGCGGTCCTCCTTCTCCGATTTTTCCCGGTGGACGTGGTGTTTCCGGCTCCATTCCCGCCGTGGACGCCATCGTCCAGTCCTCCGTTGGCGTCTCCATCTTCCTTCTGACACATGGCGTTACCGGGCCCATTATCATCGGAGCTGTAATCTAAATCACTGTCCATGGAGAAGCTCTCGTCTTTCCTGTGACACTCATCCTCCTTCGTGTCGTCTTTGTTGTGACCTCGCACTATGGGAATAAAATAAAAAAGCAGATTTAATTTGAGAACTGCCTGAGGCTATGAGAATAACACATCTAAACAATAATTCGCTGTGGGGAAAGTTGTGTTTATTATTGGGAAAATTTGTGTTTTCTTGAGAATCTTATCTGGTCTTGTCTTGCAACACGTTCTTCCTGTTTATTGCAGGTTGCAGCCACTTTTACGCGCAATTACGCACGGTGATAGATCCCTTAGGAAGGCTGTTTGTACACCTCAAAACAAGACTTCTGAAACCGGCTTAAAAGTGTTCCCCCTTCCACAACTCTTTAGATTATTTGTCTTTTCATCTCATTTCTAGTTTTCTGAAAATGTCATGTACATAGGCCTACCATATTCTTCAGTATCAGATAGCTAATTTTCTTTACGTTGCAGGCATAGGCTACTAAATGTTGGACTACATTTATTTTATTCTGCATACATATCCAGGCGACAGTGAATTTTGCTTACAGTTTTATGGACATTTAAACACCGCTGGTCCTCCGATCCCTCAATTAAAACGAGCTAATTTAGTCATTGATGACAGCTCGGCCTCAGGCGCTATTCCCTGAAAATGTGATAATTCACGTGTGTTATACTGAAATTCTTTAAGCCACAATCTTGACATTTTATTTCCGGAGGATTTTATATAATTATTTATGTCCCACATTCATGTCCCTCATCGGTGCGACTGGGTAAATTGAATTTAAGTGAAAAAATTTATTTTCAGCGTAAAGCAGACTGATTAAGAGTAGCCTACACAATTTGTTTCTAGAATGCAGAATAAACCGTATGACATGTTAAGATGTATAATTCCAATCATTTCTAGATTATACATATATTTTTTTTTTACATTTTGAGAAGTGTTTGAGAATTTAAGAATAGAAAAAATAATAACAGGATACGTTTTTAAATATTAGTCTGTTATATTTTTAAAGACAGCTATATTAGGTTAATCTATTCAGAATGCGCACTGAAAACAACGCGTGAAGAGTTCTGTTTTGGCCTCACCTGTAGAGGTGTGCACGGACTGCGAGTCGTGAAATGACGGAATGGTCGCTGAATCTTTCGTTGGAAACGTTTTCCCATCCTCTCCATCCAAACGAATATCCTGAGATTTATCGAACATGGCGTGAATAGACTGAGAGCCGAGCTTCCTCGCCGCGTCCTGGTGCTGCTGGGATGGCGAGGTGGAGAAGCCGCCGGGTAACGTGGCCATCAGCGTGGATGTGAGCGCCATGCCCTGCGCCAGGCTGGAGCAGAAGCCGCTGGGTAAGCCCGGGATCGGGTGGTGAGGATGTGTCGCGGGGAGACCGCTCTGAGGAAGAGTCGGAGGAGGCGGAGGTAGCACCACTGACCGATAGGGCATAAACATGGGATAGCCCGTGTACACGAAATGTCCCGGACTGGGCTGCGGTGGACCTCCGATGAGCGAGTCAATGCTGAATGCAGTGGTGCTTCCCACCGGACGCTGCATCATCATGAACGGTGAACTGAAAGCTGCACTCATATGATCTTATATAAACAGTTTATGAAGTCCTGAAGTCTGCGGGAGCAGCTGTCTCCCCCGTGCTGCTTCTCAGATGTGGATGTTACTGCTGCACGGTGTCATACACTGACACTGGTAAATAATCCTGTGAACGACTCTCTGAATGTGCAGTTCACAAAACCGTTGCATCTGTTTCGACTTATTATAAACTATTTTTTCTTTCGTTGTAAGAATAGAGCGAGACAAGTGCATTGACACGCAAACACCGGACGCAAATCCCCTTGCTGAAAAATGTCTGGTCGAGCATCTCAGATGAGCTTTATCGTCCTCCTTTGAGTTATATCAGCGTCCTTGTCCCTTCTGCTTGGCCGCGTTTCATTTCAACCTGATGGAAGTCACAATAAATTGCTCCTCGCAGCATCAGCTGTGACCATCTACTGAAGTGTGAGTTTGAATTACGCTCCTTCTGTTTAAGCGTCTCCACCATGCGCTCTGGCCACGCCCACCGCGACTCCGCGCTTGCTATTGGTCTGGTTTCATCCGTTTATGTGGAACCGTCCTGGCGCTCCAGAGCCGCGAGCGTTGCGCTGGCTGCTGTCTCTTAAATTAGAACGTCACAAACTAACACAGTCTCACATTCCAAAACAGTCAAAACAAGAATCGTGTGAGATGTGATCTGATGTGTATTTTGGCACTGCAATTGCATTTAATAGTTGTGCTAATGTTCTTCTTGATTCCACTTAATGAAAACTACCCTTTGGCCAGTGTTTGCATGCTCTGAGATGTAAATTTGTAAATTAATAGAAAAAGCATATACAAAACCAATAAATGTCAGCTGCAAATAGCATTAATAAAGAAATACATTTTTAAAACCTTTGAAATTCTTACAATTTGAATTCAATATACCCCATTAAACCTTCTCAAAGCTATTATGTATATGAATGTTTTCAACATAATTGGACTGAAATAGCATCCTTACATCTGTTTCTAACTGAAAACGCACACACAGATGACACGCATAATGACATGATCCTGTGCCCTTTATAGCAGTCAGTCATCACAAGATGTCATTTCAGACACTTCTGTGTGAATCAGCTGTTAATAGCCCTCATTCACACATACACTGTGTTTCTCACAAACATAAACATATTAAACATATTTCAAACAGATTCAATCTGCTCTCCACGAAGCCATAGTGAAACCTGAAACTGAAAACATGAAGTATAATTCTCTGATGTTACAGTACAATGTAAAAAAAAAAATGCATAAATGATATTGCTAAAACCACGAATAAACAGAAAAAAACCCCGTCATAATGAAATTGTCAATGTTTTTTGGTGAGGGGGATTAAATCTTGAATTATTCAGTGGGATTTCTGATCAATAAATGTGTCTCCATGTTTGTAAAGTCTTTGGTCATGTGTGCATCATTTGGCCCACATAATTAAAAGGAATGCGTCCGTTTTCTGTGTTCACGGTGGTGATTAGTCCTAATCTTTGGGGACCTTCCTTTCCTTCGTGCACCCTAAAAACCTTGACCCCGAGCCCCCACCCCTGCCTCCACACCAAATCAAGGGCAATCCCCTCACCCCCTCCCCAGGGTCACAAGGACACAGTCTCATTAAAGACAGGCTGATACGCAACTGCAATGCAGACATTAAATAGCAGTATTTTTCAATTAACGCTGACAAATTCAATCAAAATTCCATAGATTAGGATGAAATGAGGCATGGGTCATTTACAAGGGGATTTAATTGCACCACCATTAGACAAATAGTACAGCAGTCACCGTTCCATTATCAATCATGTGAAGGCATCAATAGTACAGGGAGAGGATGGGGGATGGGGAGTGCTTTCTGATACGCTGCGACTGAACCAGCACAGCAGAGCAGCTAATAAATACCCTCTTTTGTACTTATAAATTATCCAGTTTAATTAACAACATGGATTATGATTGGAATATGATTTAATTAAACCTTTCCTGCATGGTGGAGTGCAGAATCATCCATTATGTAGAAGCGAGGGGGAGCGTTACCGTGGGCTAAATTAAGAAAGGCCCAGAAACACTGACAGCCCCTGAAGATCTTCTGAATGGGACAATAACTGCAACCATGTAGTGATAAGATGCAGAGAAGTTCTGCGCTTTAAAGCCCAATACATGCTTTTAATTGTGTAGCATACAGATGGAGGATTGGAGAAAATGCCCTGCATCTAAGAAAGGTTTACTCAGTGGGCAAACCAATTAAAGACCTCTTATTGCTACTCGATGCAGTTTTGCAGGGGAAATGGATTTTGAAATGTTGCCTGCAGCATTTGACCATTCAACATTATTTAGTTACTGTGTTTCAGGCTCAACCTTTTCATCAAGATCCAAATGTCAGCTATAATTTATTCGGCACAGTTCGCCTCTCCCAATGAAAACATGAGTCGCTGTTTCCCTCTCTCTAATCCAGTCGCATTAGGAAAGGGCATAGGCTCCAACACTTTCATATATATGTTTAATTTGCTCTCAAATTGTTTTGGTCATAGACAAACGGCTATTAAAAGCCTGACCTTCGATTTCAAATTATGAGATTTATTTGAAATCAATTGATTAACCTTTAAATGATCCCCTGATGATAGGAGATCAGACCCATTCAAGGGCTGGCCATGCGTGACTGGTGGGGAGCGCTGGTTCTCCCTGAGGCTCAGGGCTAAGCACAAAGATTGATCTATCTCAGTCAACTGGTCCTCAGGGCTCCACACTATTGCCAGTCAATAACCACTGAGTTTAGAGCTGCTCTACATCCTTACGCTCACAGCAAAACTTGTGCTACTCACTGATAAATAGGTTACAAGGCTAAAAGCCCCCTTGAGGAACTTAAGAAATTACATTATGAATGAAAAATCTATTTATTGAATACTGATGGAGAAACAGAGAAACAGGAAAAAATGGCAAAAGAGAACATAAAATACCACATTAACTTAATGTGTTGTATGTAATGTGCTTGATTCTGTATTCATTTAAACACTTTTGGCATCTCATAAGAACTATAAATTTTGACTTTCAGAACAGTACAATGCAATAGAGCTGCATTGTTGTTATTTCCCTAATGACTCTCCATTGTGATTGGAGCAATGTGAGCACACTCTGCACATCATTCACAACAAATCTATTCCTTCCCAATTACAGAAACAATTAGTTAGAGTACAGGTATTTTGCATCTGCCTCTTCTGTGAACCTAACAGCATTTTTGGTGATATTTTTGGCCACAGCAAGCCTTTTTACTCCAAAGTCTATCCTTCCAAGTTTTAAAAGTTACTAAAACTATTGATTTCACTGCAACAAAAATTAAAATGCTCTCAGTGCATTAAGACAAACAGGTGTTAAAAAATGTACACTTTAGCATATGTTTGAAAGAAGTACTTATTAAAGAAATGATATACTTATATAATTATATACTTTTCAAACACCTAACCTAACACCTAACTGCATATTACCTGAAATATTGAATTAAATTAAAATGAAAAAATAAATGCATTTAGTTGTACTTATGTCTTACTTACATTGGCCAAAAAGTACATCTTTATTAGTAATTCGTTTTTGAAATATGATTAAAGTGTACTGTTGAATGTACTGATGAGCATTTATGATCAAATAAAATATATTAACGTCCTTTCTATTGAAACTAATAGGTGTATTTAAGTGTGTTATGAAACATTCTCGAAAGTGTACCTTCTTTAAGTTCACTTAAGTAGCCCTTCATTTCATTAATATTATATTATCTGCATATACGCATACTTTTTTCCCCACAAGGGTTGGAAAGTGCTGTAATTTTTGCTTTGCAATTTGGTATTTTGGGAGAAAACACCCCAAAAAAGGATTTAGTCCCATTGTATCAAACTTGCCCCATCTTAATATTGTTTACTACATCGTTTTACATCAATCAAAAAAATGGTTGACAAGAATTCCATTCAAGTCTTTGCAGACAGAAGCAATAGTCCAAACACTGTCTGGAAAGTGCAGGCTGAATGGAGTGTAAAAGGCAGGTCAGCTACAGAAGGCATGTGCTTCACATCGGTTCAGACTCCCACTAGATTATGTGATTTGGTTTTGTGAGACATATTTATATCTAAAGACACATTTTCAATGCCAGTTATACTTGGTAAATAGGCACAAAGCTCAACACAGTATCTCTACAATAAAGTGCAATTAAAATCATCATTCCAATTTTAATATGCCTCACATTAAAGGGATCACACCACGACACAAGTGTGTACCATGGTCCAATTCATCTTGCTTTATTAAAGCAAGGAAATGAGGTGAGGCATCAGTGCTTTGCACCCCCAGGGCACGTTAAGACAGATGAACAACAGGGGCAAGCACAATGATAGCACAGGATTAGCACCCCACACACACTGGAGCTCTGTTCAAACGCACAAAGCAGCAGAGAATGGTTTTACAAATCCTCAAAAGCAACATTCTGATACTGTCACCATCAGTCAGCTAAAAGTACGTCACACATGCAGTCTTGTACGGCTCAAGGAAATCAATACTAAGTGCATCTATAAAAGATTGCCATAAACATGCCAGCTCATTCAGCGCAGTCATTGAACTCAGGAAACTGACACTAAGAATTGACAGCATGTTGCCTTATTTTTTAAAATTATTTTTATGTATATTATTTTTTTGTGTAAAGAAAGTTGTAAAACTTCCCATCTAGTTATAATTATGTGTTCATGTTAATCAATGATAACTGACAGAATTTATAGCATCTCAACAGGCTTTCTTATTTAACTTAATTTTAAGGAAAGAAAGAAAGAAAGAAAATATCATTGCTGACCAGATAGCAAGGGTTGTATCACTTTCCAGTGTACTTGATGCACATGAAAAGTGCATTTGCCACAGTGGTTATTTAAACATACTACACACACATTGTTATATTTTGAGTCACTAGATAATGTTTTATGTATTTCTTTTATATTATTGTCCCATTTTATTTGCTATTTGTCTTTTTCATTTTATTTTTTTATTAAAAAGCTTAAAATTAAAAGAAAGAAGGGGATAGACAGTGATAGAAGACTGCATAACAAAGTAAATGTGTCCACAATAAATTCATGCACAAAATGCCAATCGGTTCAACTGGTCTTAGTAAGTTAAGTAACAACTAGGGCCTACTCTTTGGACATTGTACACAAATTTACACCTCCACACTGTGAATGAATAAACTGTTTTTAACCAGATATGTATAAGAATACATACTTTGAGTTACTACGGATTACTGAATAACAATGTTTTACAACACTGCTCTTCTCCATAACTATTGTACAGTACACAGAAGACTTAGCCTAGTGGTCCAATCAGTCAGATTAATCCACAGCGCCGCCTGCAGGTCATGATAAAAAAAATACAAATTTGTTTCAGAATCGGACATTAAAACATGTTCAACGTGTCGAAGTGTATCTATCTCTGAGTAAAATATACAGAAAATATGTTTAATTATAAAGAATAGTCACGGTCAGTAGCGTTCAGATGGAGTCTGATAGCCTACAATATAAACTCTCACATGAACACAGTTTCTACATTTAAAAGAACTGTGAAGAACTAGAACAGAAACGAGAACTTTGAAACCACAAATTAAATATCCTCAATTGTCTTGCCCCTACCATCAACTCTACGCAAAACTACCAGACATGTCAATCACAAGCAACTCTTAAACGCCCATGAAACGGAAATCCAGATGTGCCTTAATTATAGTCAGTTCAAAAGCATCAGCAGCCTTCACTCTCCACAGACCTTCAGAACCAGACACCATGCTCCATGACTAGACATCGAATTCTCGCTTTAACTAGCTGAATTGAAGCCATTCTGGCTGAGGACATCCACGGGACCAGCTGTCCAGACGGTCAACATTCAATGCTCTTTTCCTGTCAACGTTTCAAAATTAGGTTTCCCGAGAGTTCAACCTCAAACAGCTCTCAGAAACTTCCCAAAGCACATTTATTAATACACCCATAAATAATAGCCCAAATAAATAAGTAAATAAATCATTAAAGCTACAATTAGGTTAAAACAAACCCAATTAGTGTCCTCTCTGAGTTAAAGAGCAGTCAGTTGGTTAGCCTAAGTACCTTAGACCCGAGTTTGTCTTGTTATTGCTTGGCTAGACAAGACATGAAGTGTTCATGTGCTCTTTGACATGTGAAAACTAGATTGGAACATAGCACTCTTTAGGTGATAATAACTTTCCTGTACAATGATCTTCCACTTCTGTGTGAAATATAAACTTTAAAAACCTCAGATGTCAAAGTGAAAGTAAATGCAAGCTTTAAAAACATGGTTAAAATTGATTTCTTGTCTTGTTACAGTGTTTGAATAATGGTTGCTTTATGGTGCTGTTTTTGACAACTCTGAGAAAGAGCTTTGATGGATTTAAGAGCAACTTTACTGCCACCATTTAGTTCAGGCTCATCAGTGGTGGTAGGAAGAATGAAAAAACTCCAGGCGACCAATGAATCCACCTTTATTCATCAGAGAAAATAGATTCAGACTGTGACAAAGAGAGAGATAATGTAAACTGTTGAGTTAACCCTGTACAGATATCTGTTTGATATAGTGTAAAGTGCTGATCGAGGCTGGCGGATCCAACATCATTATGAAGAGAGGGCCACGGTTTGCTCAGACCTCCAGAGCTTTAATGAATCTTTCTTTGCTAATTAATTCTGTATGAGTTTGACTATAGCACCCAAGCCTCTTGCTACTAAAACACCATCCTACAGAACACACAGAGACTGTCTCAGACACAAAGCAATTTGTTTCTTGTAGGTTTACAAGGGTTAGTGGCATGACACTCTTTTTTTTCCCCAAGATCTTTTAATTTAGTAAAAAATCCAGTTCAATCATGTTTTTAAATTCATTTTGATTGGAGTTCTGAAAAAGAACACGTTATGAACTGGTTTGGTTTAATCTTTTAATTATTATATCTTAATTATCATATCTTAGTTAAAATAACAGTGCTTCACTTCTCATTAATATTTGATAATCTTTTGTCTGTCAAGTTAAAGTCATGCAAAATCAGCAACATACGGAAAGATGCAGAAAAAAAAAGCATAAGAACTGAGAGAAGACCTCATATATATACACACACATATATTTAATATGATTTCTTTTTATTTGTCGTGGACACTTGAATGTCTGTACTCTCCTGTGGGAAAACTATAGAAGTTTGTGAATGATGAGCAATTCTGTGGCAATCTGCAGAGATTTCTATGGCCACAGATTCAGTCTGGGTCTGGTCATAATGACATATTGGCTTCTTCAGCATGTCTGCACTTGCGATATAAAGGACATTCTTCCCTCTTGCCCTCATGTTCTTCTTTAATATTGATTTCATCTGAAAGAACATCTAAATGCTGTATCTGCTTTCTGGGGACATGTATCATCCCTTTATCACCTCTTTCTTACTATGGTGAGTTATGTGTGCATATTTTTTTATTTTTTTTTATGAACATTTGCTTGGAAACATATGAGAATATGTGTGTAGCCATGTGTGTAAGTGCTGGTTTATGAGTGTTATGGGTTTTTCTAATGTAGCTCTGATGACAAGGGGGTGTGGATTCTAAAGGGCTGTGGTTGGCAAGGTCACTGTGTCAGATTGGGCTCTATAATGTTTCCATGATCATAATAACAAATCCTCAAGGTTACAGTGCGTTGATCTTGATCACGAGGGTGCGCAGGGGTGGAATACATTCAGAGTACCAATATGCCACTCAGATCAGAATTATGCAACCATCTACATTTCCTATGTTAACTGATGTCCTTGAGGATTGTACTCACAAAAAATATGTTCCTGAATGGTGGGACCTTCACGTGCAGAACCTTCTGGGCCCTCAGGATAGAGTTGGTGATGTGGAAAAACTGTTTTAAACCTCAAATGGTGTATATACACGAATCTTGTTGTGAAATTGCATGGGGCCATTTAAAAAAACAGGTGTAATTAAACAGCTGACAACTGTAGGATAAAATGTGCTATATTATTAAAAATGAAATTAATAGTTCCCTGAAATTGGTAAGTAAGATGTCTTAATGTAAGACTTTTGAAGGTTGGATTTATTTGATCAAAATACAGAAAAAAACCCAGTTAATATCATGAATTATTATTACAATTAAAAATTTTATTTCATTATTTTAAAACATTTTTTAATTTTATTATTTATATGATGGCATAGCTGACTTTGCAGCAGCCATTACTCCAGTTTTCAGTGTCACATGAATTTTCAGAAATCATTGTAATATGCTCATATGGTTCTCAAATAACATTTATTATTATTATTATCATAGTTGAAAGCACTTGTGCTGCTTAATGTTTTATGGAAACTGTGATACACCTTTTCAGATTCTTTAATACAGTAAATAGAATGTTTAAAAGAACAGAATTTCTGTCATCACAACCCTCAGAGAGTTTAGCGAGGTAATATACATGGTAATGTTAATGTGTTTGGTCTTGGAGGAAAAGATCTGCTACACTGCTGCTGCTGCGGCAGAACAAGTATTGAGACTTGATGTTGCCAATACATCCACAGACATGATGCTGTGAGCATGTATGAAATACTGCTGCTGCACATATAACATATATGAAATAACCCCCCATATATAATATTCATAAAATCCCCCTGGAGCAGATTTATAGAGGTGGAGCTGGGGAAGGTGGAGGTTTTCTAAAGCGTGTTGCAAATGCTACAGAAAGCACTGGCCAAGTATTTGAATGTTGAGCAGCAAGTTCATTAGCTGCTGATTGTACTGTGCCAGATTGAGTCAGAACTTTGTATTTATTTGAATAACTTTATGTTGTTGTAATAATGCATAATCTTTACTGTCACTTGTATGCACCTTACAAGCATTCTTGCTGATTATTAAAAAAATATAAATAAAATCTTACTGACTTCAAACCTTTGAATCTTAATATACATAGATTTTGCAAAATTCCACTTACCCTATTGGCACATCTTAGCTCAACTATAATAATGTGCCACTCATGTCTGGGCTTTTACGGGGTATTTACACAATACCATTTTCAACTAAATATGGAAAACTTTTTGTGTATTTTGGCCTTTATTTTGGGGGCCTTATAATGCAAACATTTGAAGACAGTGCAAGTTTTTGAAAACCTTAACATTACCATCTCAGAGTAAACTACAAAACCTAACATTTTTGAAAATGGTGACATCATGCATATGCTATTACATGTTCAGTCTACAGCAATGTGTGTTTCTTTAGTGGCATCTCCAACTACTGGCCTAGCTAGCATGCATAATACAGATTTTTTGTTGTTGTTGTTTTCATGGATCCATGTGAACAGCTTGTTTTGACAACACTGTGGTCTGTATGTGAAACTTTTCAAAAACACAAAGTAAAACCTTTTTTAGTACATCATTGTCTCCAGTGATCTAATGACGCGAGACAGTCAGACTTTGACCTGGCAAAGAAGAAAAGACTTGAATAAAGAGTTATGCGGATAATCACTTGCACTTCTGTTTCTCAAGGACGTAAAACAGTCATGTTAGGGCTTCTCCACCCCTGTCCAAAAAGGCGGCAGCAGTGGCCTGTGATTTCTCAGATTCCCCTGCTGGAGCTTCTGACCGGGGCAGGCTGGTTGGTCATTAAGTGGCAGGACAGTGGTGTAATTGAGATGAAGCACACCTGGACTTTAATTGCTCACTCACCTGGTTCAACAGCCCCTCTGTGTAAGTAGCACTGCCTACCCCGTCACTCTCACTGTGGGACTGAGCCGCTAGCAGCATAAACAGCTCTGTCATACAGACGTTAGCTGACCTTTTAAAGTATTTATAAAGGTGTAACCAGTCTGCTCTCCTCCCCAGGTAAGTCCTTGTTTGAGTAATGATTACCTGAAGTGCCTGAGTAGCCAGGCCTCTCTCATCCAAACAACTGGCCTGAATCCAACACAGTTTTAGTGAGTCCATTTTATAATGTTTGACAAACAGCTTGTAAAAAGCATGTAAATTGCTTCCTAATCCCAAACATTTCTTCAATCATGGAAAAGCCAAAAATTGTTCAAGGGACTCATGTTGCATTTGTGGAAAACTGCATTATATAAACAGTATATAAAACAGGTTGAAGCTGAATTAAAGTCATGCTGTGCAGCTCAGCAATGGAGTTTTTTAAATACGAGAAGATGTTCAAATTAATCACTCTTGATTTGCTGCATTAAAAAGTCAGACTAATTAACAAATGATTAGCAAATGATAAAGAATTACATGATGTTGGGCTAATTAGCATAACATTAATTGCTTTGTTTTATAATACCCAGCTGGTTAATTGTTCTTTCTCTCTCTTCTCCATAATTATTCCAGAAAGGAGGTGACTGTGGTTTCTCTCCTCCCCACTGAAGGGTCCTGAAGCCCACGGTTAGCTGCCTTTATATGATGTATTCATGTGGGGCTGGAACTGCCACAACGCCAATGTCCATCACCCACTGTAAGACCACCACATATGCAAAGCAGCAGGTTTAGAGCCCAAACGTCTTGTATTCAAAAGCGAAATTACTACCACTAGATCAATACGCCATTATTTATATTATAATGCTAATTCATAGATCCACCATCGAGTAACCTGAAAAAACTCTGGACCAACAGATTGAAGCATTGAGATTAATACCTCCTTTCCCACCAGTTTTAAATACAATGGCACCCAAGACAGCATTTAGCAGATCAGCGGCTCTATACAGAAAATAAAGCAGTGTTGGGGGTAACGCATTACAAGTAACGCAAGTTACGTAATAATATTACTTTTTTCAAGTAACTAGTAAAGTAACTCATTGCTTTTTCATTTACAAGAAAATATCTGAGTTACTTTTTTCCCATTTATTTACTGACAGTGCGCTGTGTGAACATGCTTTTAATGTAGTACTATACTAAGTGTGAATGTGCATTAATTCATCCCATGTTAAATAACACAAATGTATCTAATCCCATTTTATTAATCAATGTCTTTGCTGCTGACCTTTGATGATCCAGTTCAACCATACTAATAAGCAAATAATAATTGTGCTTCATTGTTTTTTTTATTGCTGAAGAGTGTTGAACTTTCTTCTCCTGCGTTCTACTTTACAGACGTGAATTTACTTTTCCTTCAGCCTGAGGTTTATTCATTACACTTTTTGGTGTGAAAGGGCTTTTACATTGTCTATAAATAGAACTTCTTATATTAAAAACAATCAAGCCCTGCTCATATTTAAAAAGTAACGCAAAAGTAACATAACACATTACTTTCCATAAAAAGTAGCTAAGTAACATAATTAGTTACTTTTTGGGGGGAGTAACGCAATATTGTAATGCATTACTTTTAAAAATAACTTTCCCCAACACTGAAATAAAGTATATACAAATTGTGGATTATCACATTGTGTACCTACACTGTATACCAGTTCAATGTGGATCTAGGTGCTGATAGTAAGAAGGACTAAGTAGCTGACATAAACTTGAAATTTATCACCAAATCTGACCCAAAAGCTCAAAATATACATCATTGTAGGCTTACCATAGTGCTTTGGGTCGCCGTGATTTTGCCAAGACATATTCCTGGATCAACATCTTTTGATCAAATTAAGTAAACATGAAACTACTGATTTGTACAAGCATGTATCATTAACACTTGATCATATTAATAAACAAATGAAAAGTAGTACCTGATCGCTTAAGTTTGATGTCTGCATGGTTCATAACAGTCCATTCTTATTATCAACTATCAATATTACTTTCCAAAAATATATCCATAGCCCTAAAACTGGTTTGGGGTACAACAAGAACATATAGCACAGATTTTTGATTGCACTCATGTAATTGTGCAATTTTGTTCATTGTTACCCCAAAATCTTCCATATTTCACCTTAAATAACTGCAGCTATAGGAAATTGTCCATTGAGAATTATTACAAAACTGAATGATCTATTCGATACAGTAAAACAGTAATATTGTGGAATACTATTATAATTTTATTATTTTAAAATGTAATATATTTCTGTGATAACAAAACAAAATTTTCAGTAGCCATCCATCCCTCTATATAATTTAGAAAGCTTTTGAGTCTTCTCAGATGATCTCCTGCTTTGTCTTCTTCGAAGAAACACTGTAACCCACCAATTCTTTGTCATTTTATGTAAAAAATAAGCCATTACAAAACAGTACACCATCTCATATGCATGTGCATTCCCAACGAGCAAACTGTGCACTCTGCTCACAGGGATATAGTCAAATGTGACAGCTTAAGAGAGGCTATCCTGTGGGTCAGTTTCCCAGTTATCTCCTGTCATCTGGCCTTTTTGAAGGCTCACTTTAGTAATCTCCATTAAATCAGGGACAACTTCTTAATGGCTCTGTCTCACCCTTCAGCCCCTAGGTCAAACCTAGGGTTGCTAAAGTTGTAAAGCCTGCATCACTATAAACAGTACCTCAGAGGTCACCGCTTGCTGCAGGAAAGGCAGCCCTGCATAAGAAAGCCCAGGACCCTGGAGCCACAGGACAGGGAAATAAATAGTAATTGCAAAACAATGGTTAAAAGGCTCCTTGAAATGAGGGAGTTGCTGTTCTTTATTTTACAGCAACGGCCACAGGGCGAGAAAGGTCTGCGCTCAGGTCTCAGTGAGACGAAAAGATGCATCTGACTAATCCAATCTGAATAATGTTTAATTATTAGTGCTCCTGAAGGGGAGAAATGTGTAGGGGAAATGACCTATGAGAATAATGCACAGTCAAACGAGGCATTTAATTAAAAGCAGTATGAAGAGCACTGCAGGAAAAGATGACTTCAAATCATCTTTTTATTTTCAGTAATTAGGTGTGCAAATATAAGCCAGTGCACATGGGCATGTGCATAACATCTTGCATTTAAATTAGCAATTCAACAACAAAAAAAACATACTCCTCTTTACATGTCACCCAGCGCTAGGGCTCTTTTTTTGTTCTTTGGGTTAGAAGACACACACACACACACGCATTCCTGATTAATTCAATTAGATGTGAGCTGAAGCTACAAAGAGCACATTGAGGTGACTATGTTTGTCATGCCCTATAAACCTGGTGAGAAAGAAGAGGGGATCCGGTAGGATCAGAGTCAAAGAGTGGGATAAAGATAGAACAAGGCAAGCCAAAACACACACACACACACACACACACACACACACACACAAGGAAACATACCAAGAATGGGATAAGTAGTGAGGGAGTTGATTATGTTGCAAACAAGGGGTAGCACTTAGGTAGTACTTATTCTCAGATTACTGAGAATGAAGGAATTTAAAACAGGCATCTGCTCCCATGGGAAGAGGAGTCTAAAGGAGGAAGGGAAGTGGGTCAGCTGCTTGGCAGAGCAGGCTGTCTCGTAAGCATTGAACACAAAATACTCGGAGACCTGGGCAGAGATGTCGCACTGCAGCCCTTCTGGCAGACACAGTAGGGCTGAAGATTACATGGGCCAGTAAGCTCTGTGATACTGAAAGCATCCATATAATGCTATATGATATTATGGTGTTATATAGCTTGTGTTTTGCTCTCTCTGTGTTTTTACAAATGAGCAAAAAGTGGCCCTATTTAACTAATGAAGGCATAGTTCATCTGTCATTTATTCATCCTCATGTCATTCCAAACTTGTATGACTTTTCTCTTTTCTGCGCAACACCGTAAAGTCAGTCATATAGGTTTGGAATGACATGATGTTGAGTAAATGATGATTTACATTTTTGGGTGAAATTTTAGCCACACTTTAAAATGAATGAATGAATTTCAAGGTGGCATTTTATTTCAGAACTAAATTAAAGGTATAGCTAGTCCACCCATAAATGTAAATGCTGTTTTCATTTTCTCTCGCTCATGTCATTCCAAACATGACTTTCTTTCTTCTGTGGAAGACAAAAGAAGATATTTTGAAGAATGTTGCTGGTTACCAATAGTTTTGGTTCCCATTGACTTCCACTGTATATGGACAAAAAATACAATGGAAGTCAATGGGAATGGAAACTGTTTGGTTACCTACATTCTTCAAAATACAAGAAATGCACAAAGGTTTGGAATGGGACGAGGGTGAGTAAATAATGAGTTTTCACTATCCAATTAACCATTTCACTCTCTGTCTCTAAATGCTTTTTGTCTTAATTTCACAGTATAAACATTATTATTTTATCAATTCAAATTTATAAAATTATATAATTATATTTTGATTAAATTCTGTCTGAAAATGTTTTTGCATGAAAGGAATGCTGTTATCCTCTAAAATAATTGCCCTTTGATTTCATATTTTGCTATCCAACACAATTACATTTATACATTATATTTTTTTCTATTGTATTATATTATATTTTCATGAGTGTGACATTCAGATTTCAGTGTTTTTGCCAATTATTTCAGGAAATTGTCAAGAGAGAAGATTTCAAGTCAGGTTGGTCCTTTAATGGCTCTCTGGCTTCAGGTCAGGTTTTAATAAATTACATTATAAAAAAAAGTACCACAAAATAAATATTAAACAATAAACCCAGCTTTGTACTTGATATCATCATAATCATCATTTTTTATCGCAAAACTATATAACCAAACTTTTTTTCTAAAAAACAATTTAATTTAAAAAAAACAATGCCAAATTTGCAGCATTAAACTACAGTAGTACTAATGCAAAGTCCTTAATTCAAGTATGAAATATCATAATTAGCAACAATATAACTGTATAGAAGACACGATGCTAAAAAAAAAACACACAGATGAACCAAAATCAAACAAAAAAGGAAAGGATTAAACACAGTACTGGTAGACATAAGTAGACTCTTCTTTGGGAGATGTGCTCATGCCGTCTGCTGGCCAGAAGAGAAACTGTGGCTGTATTTGAATTTAGGCTCTGATTGGATGACCACAAACTGTGTCACCTGTTTTGTTAGTTTAAAAGAGTGTCCATTTTCACTTCTTTTTCTTTCTCTTTTTAGTCTTTCCCTTCTTTTCTTTCTTTTGTGATTTTCCTCCTTTAGTTTTCCCTTTCTTGTGATCCTCCTCCTCACTGGCCTTGGCTGCTCGTGCCTGTTTTTTGCCCAGAGGTGTCCGGCTGTACCATGTCTATCAATACAGAAAATCCAAACATAATGTACACTCATTATATATATAGCTGGGTTAAACACATGCACCCCTCCAGAAAGTATGACAAAAAACTGACCTTAAAGGCTTCCTCCTCTTCTTTGTAGACAGGATCTTGTCTTGCAAGAGGGGGGATGAACTCCACCGCAGTGAGGGGTCTCTTGGTCTGCTGGCTGAGGCGGTGAGAGTTCAGGACAGTTTGGATCGCCTGAAGGATGTGACCCTGAGTGTAACCATCTGTTACTTTAGCTAGAGAGCTCAGATCCAGCTTAGGGCCCAGCTGAGCACCACCTGCTTGGAGCAGCTCCTTCCACAGAGCTAAACATTAAAGATACATACGTTTGTCACCTCTTAAATTCATATAATGTACATACAATAAAGCAGATTTTAGCATAGAAATGCAAACTGAACTATATGTCAGCAATTTATGTGAAAGACACAGATGTTTACTTACTAAATCTTGAAGCATAATCTGGTCTAGGGATCAAAATGATCTTCTTGTAAACTTTACAGAGAGGTTTTATGTCTGCATCAAAAGGTCTACGAGTCGTCCCCACCACTAATACACGGTCCTCTGGTTTAATAGATTTCAGGATCTTCGGCAGGTTTTTCTTTATTCTTTTAGGTTCCATCTAGAAATGAACAGAATGAAGAAAAAGCTGAACTGAAGAAAACAACAGAGTTATGGAGAGATGTTTTTTTTAGGCCAAAACCCTGAAATGAGTTAGCATTTTAGCACTTCTGGATCACTTCTTAAAGTCAAGAGTTTTTTTTTCGTTTGAATGGATTTTTGGTTAAATGTCTGAAATAAGGTCTATGGTTAACACAAGCCTTATATGTTTTCACGTTTTATTCCACAACATCAACATCAGTACCCCTTTGTGATAACTGAAAAAGTGGCTACTAACAAGTGGCTAAATATGATTACAGAAGTTGTTGTGGACGTTGTAGTTCATTAATCATTTCGCTTTTTACTTATGGCAGTTGTATTTAGGCTTCAAAATTAATTTTGTTGTGTTCATTTGTGATAATGAACAAAACATGTAAGAATCATAAAGTTTTGATGGTAACAGAGCTTATTTTCTTTAATAATCCAAAAGCCAGTGGAAAAATCCTGTTGGTTTTTTATAGATTGAATCGGGATAATGCTAATTTCCAGGTTGGCCTACAAAAATATGTCCGCTGCAGCAGTCTATTAATATTACCACAGTGTGTCTTCATCTTTAACCACAAGAGGTCAGCAGAGGCCACCTCCTCACGTTTACAACGTCTTTAAAAATAAGTTTGCATACATTGGAGGACTGTGAATGAAGGACTAAACAAATGAAGAAGAATATCACAGTTGATGGTCTGGTATTAGAGTTGTATGCTGGGATGGATTGAAAGTTATGAGTTTATTTAGTAAGTGTTCTACTGACTGTGAATATAAGCTGAAATGTTCTCTCCCTGCTGGTAGACAAACCTCTTTCTCCAGCTTTGGAACTTTCTTGTAGAATGTTTTCTCAGCATCGCCAATCCAAATGACTGAGGGCTGCAGCTGCCGAGCCACCTGCCAAAACACGACAATGTTCGTCCAACACAGGCCAAACGGTACAACAACATAAACAATCATCAGCTCTCTCACTCACAAACAATCACTTATCGGCCAGAGGAGAAACAACACTGACTGTAATCAACACTGCCCCCAAAACACATGGTACCACATTAGTGAAGTGAGTGCATGCTTTATATCATTTGACTGAAAACAATGCGTCCTGTTCACTACTGATTAACACATACACCCATAAACTATGTTCCCTCTAATTTTCATTGTTTGTTGATCAAAATCTAATTTCTGATGAGAAGACCAATTGGCCATCTGAGCAGAACCCCCCCCCCCTTTTTTTTTAAAGAAATCAATAAAAATCATTGTTTTTATAAACAATAAAAAGAATAAATAAATAAATACATATTTAATAACATTAACATCATTATTATTAATTATTCACTAGATATATGTGAATAACACGTATGTCAATATACACTCACCTAAAGGATTACTAGGAACACCTGTTCAATTTCTCATTAATGCAATTATCTAATCAACCAATCACATGGCAGTTGCTTCAATGCATTTAGGGGTGTGGTCCTGGTCAAGACAATCTCCTGAACTCCAAACTGAATGTCAGAATGGGAAAGAAAGGTGATTTAAGCAATTTTGAGCGTGGCATGGTTGTTGGTGCCAGACGGGCCGGTCTGAGTATTTCACAATCTGCTCAGTTACTGGGATTTTCACGCACAACCATTTCTAGGGTTTACAAAGAATGGTGTGAAAAGGGAAAAACATCCAGTATGCGGCAGTCCTGTGGGCGAAAATGCCTTGTTGATGCTAGAGGTCAGAGGAGAATGGGCCGACTGATTCAAGCTGATAGAAGAGCAACTTTGACTGAAATAACCACTCGTTACAACCGAGGTATGCAGCAAAGCATTTGTGAAGCCACAACACGCACAACCTTGAGGCGGATGGGCTACAACAGCTGAAGACCCCACAGGGTACCACTCATCTCCACTACAAATAGGAAAAAGAGGCTACAATTTGCACGAGCTCACCAAAATTGGACGGTTGAAGACTGGAAAAATGTTGCCTGGTCTGATGAGTCTCGATTTCTGTTGAGACATTCAGATGGTAGCGTCAGAATTTGGCGTAAACAGAATGAGAACATGGATCCATCATGCCTTGTTACCACTGTGCAGGCTGGTGGTGGTGGTGTAATGGTGTGGGGGATGTTTTCTTGGCACACTTTAGGCCCCTTAGTGCCAATTGGGCATCGTTTAAATGCCACGGCCTACCTGAGCATTGTTTCTGACCATGTCCATCCCTTTATGACCACCATGTACCCATCCTCTGATGGCTACTTCCAGCAGGATAATGCACCATGTCACAAAGCTCGAATCATTTCAAATTGGTTTCTTGAACATGACAATGAGTTCACTGTACTAAAATGGCCCCCACAGTCACCAGATCTCAACCCAATAGAGCATCTTTGGGATGTGGTGGAACGGGAGCTTTGTGCCCTGGATGTGCATCCCACAAATCTCCATCAACTGCAAGATGCTATCCTATCAATATGGGCCAACATTTCTAAAGAATGCTTTCAGCACCTTGTTGAATCAATGCCACGTAGAATTAAGGCAGTTCTGAAGGCGAAAGGGGGTCAAATACAGTATTAGTATGGTGTTCCTAATAATCCTTTAGGTGAGTGTACTATAACTCTTTTTAGTACTGCTATGAACTTGAAATCTCTGTAGGCTATAATGCAGTCCATAGTGAATTAATCAGCACTGCATATTTTCACACAAGATTTCACAGATTCAGTTCCATAATGAAAATCAATGGATATGGGGATTGCTTCCAGTTGAAATGCTGCTCATTCATTTAGCTGTAATTCAAGAAATCACTAGCTCATTTGTTCCCACACATATTAGAGTTAGCCTTCTGGATTTGCGGATTTGTTTTAGTTGGATTTGTATTGGCCTCCACAGCAGCAACATCAGAAGTGTATGCGGTCAAAAACAGATTAGAAGAAAATGTACTCCCCAAATGAAACTTTCATCTACTGTTTGCAAAGAGAGCTTTGCATTGGGCAATAATTTGGAGAAGTGGTTCATCTCAAAAAAGGGCTAAGTGAGCAGGAAGTCATGTTGGCACATGGTTTTATTCCCAGCATGCATTAGGAGAGGTGCTGAAAGACCACCATCCAACACAATGCTGAGCGCAGAATCTCAGAATCCCCCTGCCTCATCCTGCCTTGTTTATCTGCTGTGCCAGATGCTCTCAGGAACAGTTCTTCAAGTAGAACTTCCAAGCATGGGATTTCCCTCTCTTAAGGACACAAATACGGCCACAATAAACTATCCTGGTGCGCAACAGCACAAATTTCACAGCGCTTTATTGATATGAGCTGTCTATGCTCTGCGATTTATTACTAAAGGGAAGAGGTAATGTGGAGATACAGTTTGGGCCTCCTAGGTTAAACACGCAAGTTTATTTATGTACAGTACTAAACACTTCTTGAAATGTTAAGCATCAAGTAAACAACGTCTTTTTAAATGTATTTTGTTACCATGATGACAGAGGGGAACGTTTTTCCATTTACATTAGTGTTTATGTTTGGAAGTCATGCCAGAATAATTCTCATAAACAGAAAAACATCAAGCAACGCCTGAAGTTTCACTCCATTATAGAAGATGTATAAATCCTGATGCAAAGCTACAGTACATGCACAGCAATCAATCACATGTCAGTTTTTATGACACATGGAGCTAAAAGAAGCTTATGGGGTTTCAAAATTGGAATCTTGGCTTTCTATATTCCCAGGAGGTATATTTTGAGAGAGTCCTCAGATGATTTCTCCTCACCTTGAAGACCATGTGCAGTAGGTATTGCAATCCACTTTTGCCTGGATATTTGCCAGCTAGTGTTGCAGGAGAGAGGTCAAATAGGTTCGCCCCAGTCTCGGTGCATAGGGCATGGACCAACATCTTCTTCCCAACACCTGCCGGCCCCGTAAGCAGCAGAGCCCGGATCAGGGGTCCTCTTTCATGGACGCACTGAGAGCCTATGGAGACCAGAAGAGGGAGCAGTGAGTGTTCTATCCTTTTTCTATGTTCCCATCGTCGATCTTGACCTCTTACACTTTTATCATCATTAATATTACTGACATTATTCTGCACAAATACTGTATATCAGATAACCATCTGTATACACCAGTGGAATAAGAGTAATTGTTTAAAAGTCCTCTCAAGAGTATTGCGAGATAATTTGCGATATATAATATTGTTGTAACAAAGAAGGAAAATCCCCTTTGACTCCAGCTGTTTAAACTCTAATACACCTCACCTAATCATTCATTTATATCTAAAGACAGGGAGGAACTATCCTGCGAACTCTATACTCATTTGATTAGGAAGTCAGATGTCAGCAAAGGTTGATTGCTCTAGCTGCCGGTACTCAGTAATAGAAGAACAATAGTTTAATGGCTCTCTAGGGCTAAGACACAGGTGGTGTGAGATCCTTCTGATGGATGCCGTGGTAAAAGGGCTCCAACTGGACAGAGCTCAGGATGCAGTGAGCGGGCATGAATGTGAGACCACACAGACACACAAACATACGCCTACCAGTACACACACAAACATCCGGCCACACACACACATTCGCACAAACAAACACGTCCGCACAGATGGAACGCTTGCACGTAACAGGTGCTGTGCAATGCACGTCTCTGTTCTCAATGAGTCCCAAAAGCACTGTAAATGTATACCGGTGGTCCATATTTGATAACATTATATTAAGTAAGCCATTATTCACTGCAAATCTTGGCTTGCACCCATCTGTTCTGGCTGTGTTTATGATAGAAGTAGCAATGTCGGTTTCGTTGTTTTGAGTTGGATCTTTTTAATGATTGACAAACTGGAATGATCAAAAAAGTTAAATGCTCACTAAAAGGAAAATAAATAACAACTTAAATTTCTGTTTGTTCATCACACAAAGTTTTAACAAATATTATTGTAGATATTACTTTTACTTTCTTTGGCCTATTCTTAAGCGCCTGAGTATTCTTTTTGAAGCTTGAATGTCTCCGTTCATATTCATTGTAAGTGAACAGAAAGCATTATCATAATTCAAAATTATTATTTTGTGTTCCACTGAAGAATACGAGTTTGGAGTGATATGAAGGTTAGAAAATTAGAGAATTCTCATATTTGGGTGGACTACTCCTTGAAGTGAAAAGAAGCATGTGTAACCGCCCTGAGATAAGAGGCAGGCATAGAAAGAACTGTAGTGATACAAGCTCATATTTTGTATGTGAGGGTATTTTTGCTCACATTTCCAGCTCTCTTAGACGTTTCGGTGATAACCAGAAAGCATTGCCCTTTAAAGGAATAGTTCACCCAGAAAAGGAAATTTGCTGAAATTTTACTCACCCTCAGGCAGTCCACATTATTGTAGATGAATTTGTTTCTTCAACAGAACAGATTTGGAGAACTTTAGCATTACATCACTTGCTCACCAATGGATTCTACGTAGTAAATGGGTGCCGTCAGAATGACAGCTGATAAAAACATCACAATAATCCACAAGTAATCAACATGGCTCCAGTCCATAAGTTAATGTATTGTGAATAGAAAAGCTGTGTGTTTGTAAGAAACAAATCCATCATTAAAACATTTTTCATTTCAAAACCTTTATGGAGAGAAATATGCACAGATCAAGCACTCATGTACTCATATTTTGTCCAGAAGGGATGGTTTAAAATGAAAATGCCTTGATGGATTTGTTATTCAAAAACACAGTTTTTCACTCCATAAGAGGTTAATTGTGGACTGGGTGTTCATTACTCATGGATTAATCTTTTGTGAGCAGGTGATGTACTGCTAAATTTCACAAAATCTGTTCTGATAAAGAAACAAACTCATCTACATCTTGGATGGCTTAAGGGTAAGTAAATGTTCTCAAAAAAAAAAAAAAAAGAAGCTAATCTTCTTTAAAATCTGTAAGCAGCAGGGGGCGATACAAACAGAAAAATCACCACAGTGTGCCAGCTGTGTGTTGCATGAGTAGGGCATAGGTTATATCCTAATTCAAATACTATCCTAAATAATATTAGAATTTAATTTAAATTACAGTTAACCTGTCTAAAATCATAATCAAGTGGTATAATACTTTTTTCGTGTGCTTATGTGCATGCTTTTTGGGCTATTGTCCACATGAAGAAAGGATGAGATTGTAATACTGTACTTTTGACAGTTTTTTGTTGAAATGTGTCTAGGAATGAAGCCAAAGTTTTTTTTTCATTATATAAGGTTAAAAGTTAAGAAATACTATTACTTATAAGGTAATGAATTTAGCTTAGCTATCAAGATACAGTACCTACAGTTTCACCAGACTGGCACAAACAATGCTCAATTGTCTCAACTGGATAGTTAGGTTGCATCACAGTTGTTTTTGTAAGCCGAATAAGAATTTGAGAAAATATTTATAAAGACTGTAGGAGTTCCAGCTGTCTCAGGTATGAATCCTTGGAATTAATCATTTGAACAAAATAACTTTCTAGTGTACAAATGGTTCCAGTAAAATAAGCATTCTTAGTTTTGCATGTGGTTCAATGGAGAGTTCAACTTTCTAGGCCAGTAAGCGCCCCCTTGAGGAAGCTCATTTGTTTCTCATAGAAAAGTTTAATAGGCTTTTAGCCATCCATTGCAGCACATAAAAAAAAAGGACTTTACTATCACCAGCGAAGTGCCTGCTTTTACTTCACATTGTGCAGAATGCAGCATAGCCTATGTATATGTTTAAGCGTGAATGAATGTGCATCTGCGTGTACACTTCACTAGCAACACGTTTTAAACATGATAATTCAAAACTGAATTGCACTACTTCCTAATCTCCCCCGACAGCTCTGTTAAAAGGGCCATTGTATTATGGAGGAAGTCCATTTGACCTCAAAATATCTGCAAAGTTTATCAAGTATAAAATGATTTACAGACAAGCTCAGTGAGGGACACTGTGAGAACCTTTGCGTTTCTACAATCACCTACAATTCGACCGCAATTTCAAAAAGAAGTGACTATGTGTGTTTTTAAAAAAATTGATAACAAAATTTTGGAAGAAATAGTACAGCACCTTAAATCTTCAACCTGCTATCTTGACACACTTCCCACATCCTTTTTCAAAAATGCGCTTAACTGTTTAGAAGCTGATCTCTTAGAAGTAGTGAACGCCTCACTTCTTTCTGGGACTTTTCCAAACTCCCTTAAAACTGCAGTTGTTAAGCCCTTTCTGAAAAAGCGCAATCTTGATAACACCATGTAGAGCAACTATAGACCCATATCAAATCTTCCTTTCATAGGTAAGATTATTGAAAAGGTAGTTTTTAATCAGCTGAACAACTACTAAAACTCAAATGGATACCTGGACAATTTTCAATCTGGTTTCCGAGCACATCACAGCACAGAGATAGCACTCATTAAGATAATAAATGATATTCGCTTCAATTCTGATTCTGGCAAAATATCAGTGCTGGTACTACTAGATCTTAGTGCTGCGTTTGACACTGTCGATCATAACATACTTCTAGAGAGACTGGAAAACTGGGTCGGGCTTTCTGGGATGGCACTCAAATGGTTCAGGTAGAAGGGAGAGGTTATTATGTGAGTATAGGAGAGCATAAGTCTAAGTGGATGGCCATGACATGTGGTGTCCCACAAGGCTCAATTCTTGCACCGCTCTTGTTTAGCCTGTATATGCTCCCACTAAGTCAGATAATGAGGAAGAACCAAATTGCCTATCACAGCTATGCTGATGATACCCAGATTTACCTAGCCTTATCTTCAAATGACTACAGCCCCATTGACTCCCTCTGCCAATGCATTGATGAAATTAACAGTTGGATGTGCCAGAACTTTCTTCAGTTAAACAAGGAGAAAACTGAAGTCATTGCATTTGGAAACAAAGATGAAGTTCTCAAGGTGAATGCATACCTTGACTCTAGGGGTCAAACAACTAAAAATCAAGTCAGAAATCTTGGGGTGATTCTGGAGACAGTCCTTAGTTTCAGTAGTCATGTCAAAGCAATAACTAAATCAGCATACTATCATCTCAAAAACATTGCAAGAATTAGATGTTTTGTTTCCAGTCAAGACTTGGAGAAACTTGTTCATGCCTTTATCACCAGCAGGGTGGATTACTGTAATGGTCTCCTCACCGGCCTTCCCAAGAAGACCATTAGACAACTGCAGCTCATCCAGAACGCTGCTGCCAGGATTCTGACCAGAAAATCTGAGCATATCACACCAGTCCTCAGGTCCTTACACTGGCTTCCAGTTACATTTAGGATTGATTTTAAAGTACTTTTACTTGTTTATAAGTCACTCAATGGCCCAGGACCTAAATATATTGCTGATATGCTCACTGAATATAAACCGAACAGACCACTCAGATCATTAGGATCGAGTCAGTTAGAAATACCAAGGGTTCACACAAAACAAGGGGAGTTTGAGTGTTTGAGTGATTATATTTCTAGGGATGGGTAGGTAATAATGTAAGAAAGAAAATAATGGTAGGAAATTAAATCTAGTGGGTAGATCTAACAAGACTTGATCTCTTTAGGGAGACACAAATCAGGCCAAGGCAGGACAACTATCAAAAATACATAAATCTAGGATCTATGTCTTATTAGAAAGCACACACTGAGTAGGAATTGATAAAGTGGATAATGAATCTAATGATTAATCTTTCCTCTCTCTCTTTGTTCCTCTTTTTAGCAAGCTTAGACCAGAATTATTTTCCCTGTTGGCTAATGTTGGTTTATATTTATTTGGTACTGATTATTCATATATTTGGTGAATTATTCACAATAAGATAATATTGCACTTAGAAAGCAGACAGGGTGAATTTTCATTTCATGCAGACAAAGTTGATTTAGTTTGCTCTGCTTTTGCTGAATTGGGAGCAATCCTGTTTTGTACTTGCAGTGCAGATGATCTGTTACTGTCCTCTGGGAATGCCACATCGAACTCTCTTATACCTCAAAGATCTTTAGGGATAGACGTCCTGACTCCTGTATGTGATTGTTTTGCCACTGCTGACTGAGGTGTCTTTGTTTAAGCACTGAACTCTGTTTATGTGGTAACCCTTTTCTGCCTAGGGTCACGAGTCACTGAGGGACAGTCTAACTCTCCCTGCATAGTGTTGTTAAGGTTACAGCCCACCAGGACAGCGTGTGTATGATCTGCCTGATCCCTGTGCTGATCCCATTGAGCCCATGCTGGGTTATTAAATGAGAAGTGAGTGGTATAGCATGAATGTTGCTGTTGATTCTGTGATACGGGACACCAGGCATTGCTATGGCAATGAAGCATTCGCTCCAGAGAAATTTACAAAAGACTATGAGCTGCTTATTAGGGTCAAGTACAGTTCAGAAGGGCAGATAGAGTGCATTCTGTTACCTACTCTAACACACACACACACACACACACACACACAAACGTGTGCATGGATCTGATAGTACTGCTCCTGAAAAATTGATGTGAGCCACTATAAAGGTCCCTAGAGGTTCTTAAGCGCAATGGTGGCATTTTTACCCTCAAAAGCCTCTTCAGCATTATAGCATCAAGTTATTTGGTGCTTCATAATACATTCAGGCCAGCTTTGTTCATTTTTGGAAGAGATACATAAAAACAAATTTTAAAATGCATAGGTTTTAATACAGGTAATAATGGTTTACTGGTAATTCTCAGACTGTATGTTCTTAAAAATTTCATATGAAAAATCATCACATTTGGCATCACAGTTTTTACATTTAAATTTTAAAGTTTCAAATTATTTCTCAATTTTTTAATGAATAAAAAGTTATTACTGTTGTATCAAACAATCAATACTTATTTGTGCACTCACTTATTAATGAAAGTTATTGATCAAATACAATATGGATTTTGTTATTATTTTATGACTGTTTTACAAGGCTAATGTTCTTTGGAATGCAAAAATTTGCTAGTTTGTGAATGTGTTGTGGGTATAAATATTTATATAAATATATAAAAAGTAATTTAGAAACATTTATCTCTCATTTTGCAGGCCAGCAACACATACGTCATTCAACTTGAGTAGTCACCAGACTACAGACACCAGGTGTTTTTGTGCATTTTTATAATGACTAAAATGAAGGGAAGCAGTGTTGACTAGGCCTGACTAGTCAGAGCTGGTTACACTCACCCAGAGGCAGGACGCCATACAGTGCAATGAGCTGTCTGACATCAGAGAGAGATGGCATGGGCTCAATATCTGCTTGCCGCAATGTTGTGCCCAGGTAACTATATTCACCTAGAGAGACAAGGAAAAACATGCTTTACATATGTTATCAAACATCAGACATCAATGGCTGCTTGCCAGCATTGCATCACCTCACCGTTACAACCCTGGTTTCCATGGAATGTAAAAAAACCAATGTCAAAATAACAAAGTTCTTCCATCACATAGCAGTCGATGTGGTTTCTGTACTTGAAATGCCACACCCTGTTCCTTTAAGAAGACACTAAACAGAAACTACATTTTAAGGCTTCATATTTTGTGCCATTTTAGAGCAACATTAGGTTGCTACGCTGTGCAGTTGAACCGTTGATGAGTCATAAAATCTGTTGTGATACACACACGTTCACAGGGATGTGATTCAGCAGTGCGCACGTGTCTGTGATCAGGTTCCTTTAGCAGTAAAACCCAGTTTGAACCCCTGGCCAGTGCATTGCATCATAAAACATAATTTACGCTGCTATACAACTGAGTTAACTAATTTCAATGTGCTTGTGAGATGTAAGAAATAGTAACAAACCACTCAAAGCAGTTTTTGTAAGTTGTTCTAGGAAAGACCCCTAAATGTACAATAAATGTTCACTTCAAAGCAACAGCTTGAAGCTTGAGATTGGACTTTATGTATTTTGTTATTTAGCTATACTAATTATTTCCAAGAATTATCAGCAGGAATACTGAAATGTTTAGTAAACACATGACTTCAGAGTCAGTTTGGAGTCTATAAGTGTGAACACAGTCATTGAACTGGGACAAGAGTCTCTTTTCATGTGGCATTACACTGTGCCAGGAAACAGAGGGGAGGGAATGATTCTTAAGGGGCCTTCAACTTCTTGTGCCAAATGAAGATCTAGTCTTTTCTGGTACCATTGACAAAGTGGACTATAAGATGTGATTGTCCAATAATAATACTACTAATAATAAATGAATGAATGAATGAATGTTACAAAAAATGAAGTGACAGTTGAAACATTTTATGTTTTTTATAATAAATTATCCAAGAAAAAAACAATGAAATAAATAATCAATTTATTTAAATATGCTTAACTTTTCAAGTATATTTATAGTTCATAATAGTTTCATAGCGCTAAAATTTGTTGGTGATACTTGATATGCTGTTATACTTTGAATTAATTTTATTTGAATACTTAACATTTATTCAGAAATATGTACACCAAAGACTGTTCAATTATAAGAAACTTTGTCATACAATTGAAATGTTTACATCTTGTAATGTTTAGCTTAAGCAGGATAGTTCATCCATTAATAAACATTCAGTCATCATTCATTCACCCTTATGTCTTTCCAAACCTGTATGACTTTCTTTGTACTGTGGAACATAAAAGAAGACATTTTGGCCACGTTTACACTGCAGGTCTTGATGCACAATTCCAATTTATTAACTATATCATATTCTTTTGATGACCAGTTTATATCATCTTTTTAAAGTGATCCATATCCAATATATTTACACTATATACTTGGCCAACCAAACCAATGCAGACAAACTGACCTGGAAAAACTTAGGCCTAAATGGAAGTAAAAATGGGACTATTTGCAGTTATCGCAGTTGGTGTTCACTTGAGTTGATGTCATTTACCACGGTCTCTTTTTCAATGACATATAACTTGCATTGACAGGGAAGTATCTCATCTGTCCACTTAAATGACAGATGCAAATGCACGTGTCTGATTCATAACAGAGTTATTTCCACATTTGCATGAGGCCTGAAACTGAAGTGAGAATGTTGGAACCCATGTGTTCTTTTCCTGCTTACATGTTCGTGGGTCATATCTGGTCTCTGCCACATGGGCACAAAATATCAGAATTGGGATATTTGAACCACGTAATGTAAATGCAAAATAAAGAAAGTCATACGGGTTGGGAACGACAGGATAAGGGTAATGGCAGAATTTTTGAATGAACTATCATTCGATTCCATGCAGAATTGACCAAATAAAAACCAGTTTTGGGTCAGGTAATTACAGAATGTTCGAGACTAAAAAGAAGTGACTGTTATCTAAGTGGTGATTGTGTTTGGTTTTTACCAATGTAATCTGTCAACTTGATGTTCTTTGGCCTGATTATGAAGCCTTCCATTACAAGCTCCTCATACAGAGATTCTATGGTCCTAGAGGCAAAACAAAAAGAGAGGTAGACAGAAAGGTTAGGAGAAAGAACAAGAGAAAGAGTATTGCAAACAACAGAGCAATCTGATCAGTCATGCTGTGTATCTGATGCAACCTTCTATTACATCACAGCATTCAAAGCCAGCCATGAATTCTTCTGCTCCACATGGAGGTCCGCCATTTACCCCCTGAGCTCCAAACCCTGACACTCACAATGCCTGAGCACTTTCCAAAGACACAATCCTTCTCTTGCAGAACTCTCCCAGTGCAAACAGTGGCAGGGGTCAAATTAAACAACATAACAAAATTCTTGTGAAACAGACTTTGCATTTTAAACCAGTTTGGTTATTCAAACCTGTCAGCTGTGAGATCCTTCTCTTTCTTCTTCTTCTTTCCAGTCTTCCGCCCCTTCTTTTTTTTCTAAAGCAAAGAAAATGTGTTTTTAGTTATGGACAACAAGAAGGGTAGAAAAATATTTTGTCATATGACAGCACCGTGTATTAATGTTTCTGGTTTGTATTAAAATAGATTGAAATAAGCCATAATGTGAATCAAAGTGTGCCTAGATTAGTGTCAGACTGTAAAGGAAGTTTATTTTGCTTTTAACAACAAGGAATATGTACATGTCTGTTTCAGTATATTAAATCTTCTGATCCTAAAATGAAAAATGGTAATAACAGATGTGTGGCATATATGCTTGCACCCAAAATGAAGAAATCCTGAAAAACATCTGGTGACTTGACTTAATAAACAAATTGATTACACTGTATGTCACTTTGCGTGTGTTTTCCTGATTGTCCAGAAAGACCTCTTAATACAACCGTTTTTATGCAGCTTGCCGGAGACACCCTGGAACCTGCTGTAATTCAGGGCTTTTCCAAACCACAAATGAACCAGACTAGCAGGACTAGCAGCCAGGTTTTTTCTCAGATGATACGTTACTAAACGTTCTAAATATTTATTGGGTGAGGAATAGAACATATCCACTGCTTTTTCTCAGAAACCACTGGACTGAGTGTACTGTGATTCCCCAAAATACTTTAATGGAGAATTTGAGATCACTTCCTGGCAGGTCTGAGTTTGTGAGTCAATGATATTAAGATCGAAAACACCCAGCGAATGGAGAAGTCAGTAGCTTTCTCCTAAAAACATTGATGCCTGGAATTATATAAGAGACAGAGTGAACTCCTTCTAGAATTAGCTCAAGCTGGGCGTTGCATGTTCACTTAACAAACAAACCCTCCCTGTTGCATAATGTTTAATTTGCTGTACCTAAATTGCATGGCTTCCAAAATTCACTGAATGTTTTCCAAAATTCCAGTAAAGTTCAATATACTTGTGAGAAAATGGAATTTAGTCTCATGCCAGCAGAGCTGAATGTGATTTGCGTGTGCATGCATTTGCAGAATGATTAATGATAAAACATCTTTGCGTATAAATTACACGCGTCAGACAGACAGCGTCTGTGACCGATTTAGCTGTCAAAACCTCTCAGCATAAAACAACTCAAGCAGAGTGCCAAATATGTTGTTGAGGAATTCTAGCTCTTGTGCAGGCATGCGATGGGGCTTTTTTCACAGTGTCTTATTTTGGAAAAGACACAATACTGACTGATTGCAGGAAATACAGACATGGATTGATCACCTATATATTCACATATATTTACAGGTCACAGTTAAACAGCCACACACATATTCACATTTATCTCTGTCTATGTTTATTTTTCTGTCTAGATATTGCTAGGATAATAATTTGTGTTCATTGTGTGCACTTTGCACATATGAATGTCTAGTATTGACCATTGTGATGTAGTCGTAAAGTATGAAAATTCTGATAACACTGTTTCTGGGTTCAGGATTTTATGGAACCATATTCAAATGTTAGTGTCATTTAACCTTCTTGTGTGTGTGAATGTACTTTACCCAGGCATGTATGTCTTTGTTCCACTAGACATATATTGCTTATGTGTGTCTGTGTGTGTGGTAGAGAAGGTGGGAAAAAGGGGCCCTATGAAAACACAAGCTGACGAGGGCAAGACACCTTTACTAATTCTCTATCCAGCCCACATTCCTGGTCATAAGGGCAGATCACTGTATGACCCCAGGGCCCCTCACACAAGGTGCATAAACAGAAGGCTGAAAGTACAGCTCAAGATCTGGATCCATCCAGACTAAACGACACAATACAGGGGTTTACAGACTAGTCACCATCTAGAATCTGAGCAGGGAGCACTGAGCATCTGTACATTGTCACTCATGCAGGGCATTTAGAATGTGTCTTATCTCAAAGGAAGTATGCATGCCATTCACCTTTTTACTACTTTTCTTGACTTTTTTCTTTTTCTTTCCCTTGTCTCTGTCCACGACCAGCTTAAGGTTTTTCAGTTCCTGCCTCATCAGTTCATCCACCTGAAACATAGAGATAGAGAAAGATAAAAACAAAGAGGGAGAAAGACAAAAAATGTAAAGGAATGAATTAGGCCACAAGGGAAGTGAAGGAGCTGAGGTATTTTGTTTTCATAGAGTGTTTTGACTTTTATAAAATGTAGTGCAGAAAGAGTGTTGATTTCTTTACTCCCAAACAGGGCTTGAATTCACAAGGGCACAAGACAAAATTATGAAGCTGAGGGCCCCACTCCTGATACTTTTGGAAGGTTTAATATGTGTTTACTGAGCCTCCTTCATCACAGGCCCCTGGTTCCAACCCTGATGACAGCTCTGCTCCCACCTGAACTCTGAGCTCCTCTTCAACTTCCAATCTCTTCTCCTCACGCACCAATTGAGCATCAAAACATTGAAGGAAGTTCTGTTTTTCATCTCGGTTATGCCAAACTTCTGCAACGCACAACAAATCCACAGGGTAAGTACATATTTAAATAAAACACATGGCAACAGCAGTGACAATATGATCATACAATTGGGAAACCGCCATGGTGTTTGACGTTACATTCATCTAAAGAGCACAACATATAGACATTTTCTGACATGTGAAAACAAATTCGAGTTAGACAGAAAGCATCAAAGTAAAGCCAAGAGAACATCAGTCAGCACTGTGTGTAAATGAGGAAACAATTCTGAGAGAGGTCTGTTGGGCCTCAGTCAGAGCTCCTGCGTGTGTCCTGCATAGAGGAAGCACAGGTGCAGTAGTCTGGGTGAGAACTTAGCATACGATTGTACTCTGTGCTGCGCTCTCACGAGCCACATCCTGACAGGAAGTCCATTTCCACCTACTTCCTGTCCCGACTAAAGGTAGTATGCCAGGTTGATTTGGAAACTGGAACTGGACTGAATGGCAGGTTCGGACTTCACAATGAGTCTGAAGTTGTTTTTCCCTGTTTTGTCCATTTGGATATTATACAGATGCACATAAATAAACAGCAAAATTAATCTAAACTTGCCAGGACAAACATTTGTGAAAGTGCTAAAAAACATTTTTACTTTTGGCAGATGCTTGTAACCAAAGCAACTTACAGTGCATTCAACAAAAACATTGTTATCAGTTATGATAAAAATGCCCTACTGTTTGAGCTACACGGACACTTATGTAACTACATAAGTCTCATAAACAGTCTCAAAACAGAACTAGTACTGGAATTCACATGTGACTTTAAAGCTACAATACAGACCCCCCACCTTTTTTTTTGTTAAAAATGAACAAAATATAATTCCTGAGCAAGTACATATAACAATCTATACATATCTGTACATCTCAGTGTCCATGTCTTACCCTAATTTGGATAGCTATCAGGTCAGATTTGGAGGGAAATTACAATTCACAAAATCCATGAACACAGACAAGAAGGTTTGACTACTATATTGCATTACAGGTTGATGAGGAGTGGTTGTAGTTCGTTATGAAAATAAATAGTGCTACATAGAATTTGAAGTACTCAGCTAGCAGGCGTTTAATAGGGACAGTTCTAAACATCAACACTCATTGACCTCTGGGGAGCACCCATTGTCAAAACAACGAAAGTTTGATAGAGCCCATGCCAAAACAAGATTCAGACTACAGCAACAAGTTTGATACTTGCTCATATGACATTTTTTATTTTTATGATATACACTGTAGAACGTTTTTAGAACCTCAATGAAATGACACACCAAGCCAGCGACCAAAGTCGGAATATCGAGCATCTGTCAGCTCATTTTTTGAGGCATGATATTCTGCAGCATCGACACTAGTTGGACCATGTTGGTGGATGTTTGACAACTGGTAGACAGATTAAAAAGATTCATATTCAAAATGGTAAGCACTGCTTTGTTTACGGTTTGTATATCTGGAGTCCTAGATTTGGTTTCCCTTTTTGAATAACGAATGTTGACTACTGCCTCCTACTGAGTCGGCTGTTGGCTGTAGTCTTTGCTGTGTGTTCAAGTGCAACTTTTTGGCTTAGATGCAGGTGACACAAGGCAACAACACAGTCAGCTTTCATTGCTGCTCGTTATTTGATGTTGGTTTGGTGTGTCACAAGCTTTGCAGACAGATTTACAAACCAGGGTGGAAGAACACTTGTTAAAGTTTCTTTGAATTGCAATTCAGGAAATTGCAATTGTCTGTAATTTAAATGATAGTTTAACAACCTGCTGCCAGCTCCATTCAAATATCAACTCATGAAATGAAATACAATTTTTAAATTCTGAATTCCACACAACTCAAAAATCAGTGCTGTCAAGTTCACACAGGGGTCTAAGGACACTGATGTTAAAGCTCACTCTGGTGGAACCTAAAAATAAGCATTGAACTTTGAAATGAGATCTGTTGCTGAGGTCAGAGGTCAAACTGTCGTCCACAAAGCCCCCTTTTCAAAGTCACATTTTCAAAACATCCCGGGGCAATACGATCCACATAATTGCCTCACTCCTTCAGAGGGATGCATTCACACAGCCTGGCCTGTTTGTTTAAAGACAACATCCACCTAATTCCCCTGAAAACACACAACTGTTTGGGGTCTGCTTTTTAAACCTTCTTTATTGGCACTGAAGCCCCCTGAGAATGGTTCAACTCCACACGGTGCAAGAAGAACAGACACTACTGTGGATGAACAGAAAAGAAGCAAAATATCTTGTGCCATGGCAGCCAGTTTTGTGGGAGGGGTTGGCCACACACATCTGCTCTGACTGAACATGGTGTATATACAACACATTTGCCACCCCACCATATGGAGACTGAGTGTAAAAACACTTCAGGGCTGGAGGGTGGTCTGCTGTATCTACTCCATTAGGCTCCATAGCAGCCACTTACCTTCGCGGTATGGTCTTTTGTACCATTTGTTAAGATTTGTATGCCGGTCAGTCTGCGGAGACAGAGTTGCTTTCCTTCTGCCAGCCTGTTTTGCCTGTTTGTCTCGGTCATTCAGCTAACAGCAAGAAACAGACACTTCCTTAACACGGCTCTCTCTGCCAAGAGACTAAAATGCAATGCATCGGTCACATCCAGCAAGTGCACCGTGACATTGGGATGCAGGAAGGGAAAGGGGGAAAAAGGGAGCGAAAGGGAAGCAAGCGCCAGACAAGCCCAAACAGGCAATTTCAATCTTACCCTGAGTACTAGTAATGATTTCCTTGGCCTCTCTATAAGCCATTCCCAACTGCAGTGCGGGTGACTTTCCCAACAGAGCTTGTCCCTCTAGAGATCATGCTGGTTATTGTCTGATTCTGGGTAAATATGGTGTTCACCTTTCCGCCTCATTACAACTAAATAAACCCACCACATGATCATATCCCAATTACAGACAGCTGATAAAACAGTGTGCTGCCGATTAACTTGCACAGCAAAAACCCTCGGCTCTAATTAGCTGTCTGACAGGCAGGATGTAGGACATAGACTTAAACATGTTTGTCTGCTGAATATATCATACAAATCTTTTAGGAGTTCAGAATGGCTGCTCACATTGTTTACCGTACAAGCTGTGAGCGTACTTATTATACAGAAATAATATACTTACTGTAGGTGCAAATGGGATGTCATGTTTTTAGACATTTAACTGCATTTTAATTGCAATTAAATGAAAATGTATAATAATTCAAATTTATATTAAATGCAAATAGTTGAATTTTAGCGTGTTTTTGACCCACTTAGGTAGGACTTATACATCATTATATTTCATTATTACTAATTCTTTTGTCTTTTAAATATGCTTAAAGTGCATGACATACATTTAGGATGAACCAAAATATACTTTATTATCATTCCTATTGAAACTTGTTAAAAAATATGAACTTTATATGCAATATTTAATAATACACAACAGTTAAAATTATAATCAATAACTTTACATGTTAGTCAACACACACAAAAAACAACAACTAAATATTATTAAAACAATGATTTAAAATGTTATTTAAAGTAAACAATAAAAGTAATATTATTACATGGTGGCCTTTTTAAAAGTACACTCTCTTGAACACTTAAGTGGCCTTTTATGTAATTAACACTATCTGCAAGTACAGTTTTTTATATACTTTTAAGATTTAAAGTACACTACATGTGCACATTTACACACACTACTTTTTACAAGGGGAGACAATGCAAATAATAAAAACCAGCAACGTTTCACTTACATTTTACAATTTCATCATCTAAAGTAATTGCATTCTATGGACAATGCTGATGACAGCAGTTTAGTTGATGATTATTGCAGATATAAGCAACACGCTGTGAGACGGACATCACTATCCACTCAACCATGTCAAATATTTGGGAGGTAAGCTCTGATCTCTGCTTTCCATTACACCTTTAAGCTTCATTCCTCAGGAATGTAACCCTTTGCTCTGCAGACTGAGCAAGGTGACATTTAAAGGAAAATCCTAATGAAAAGAATTAAGCAGCTTTGACTGGGCATATAATTGCTTCCTGCAAGGTTACAGCTGCTCGCTGGCTGAAAATTTTTCCAGTCAAAAAGGCATCTGTATATGCACATATAGGTGTATACACACACACACACACACACACGCACAGTAAGATAAAGATGCATGTACATGAATATCACACTTTAAACATGCCATGCTGTCACCTGCAACATTAAAGTATTTAAATATCCAATAAACACATTCAAAAATCAATTGTAATATTTGTAACTTTAGTAAAACATGCTAAATTGAGCACAGTACAACAGCAGTACTGAAAAATTCACTTCTACTGCATCCAAATCACCACATTTGTGCTGCAAAACTAGTAGTACAGCATCCACTTTACATGCTTGTACTGTATAATTATGATGATGAATTAGCCGCGGTTTTAAAAGTTAGTATACTCTCTATGTGAAAAAAGTGTACATAATAAAATAGCAAAATATTACTTTTTGACTACAATAGCAGCAATCACTGTATCAATATTGCCACAGTATATGGTAGGTTACTACTATGAAAAGGTTTTCAACTGTATATAGTGAAATATGAAAACTGCAACTGTATCCATGCCAATGCACTGCAGCTGTTACAAAGAAACTGCTGCTTAGTTCACGTTGCAGTGCAGCTGTCCGTCAGACCTGTTGTTGTGCTGATCTGAAGTACTACTGAATTGAGCTTTACTTGTATTGCACTACACTGACAACAAGTATGCTTAATGTAAATGTAGTTGTACTTGAGAGTTGTTCATCACTAAGTACAGTGTCATTTTATGTTACAAAATTGCATTTCTCAATGCATAGATTGTAGTAATATAACAATCACACTGCAGTTTGATGGTTTGAAGGGAAAGATTAAGCATCAAAGACCTAGATGATAGAAGCAACTGACGTGACTTGAATGTCAACACGTGACTGTGATGAATACACGTGGAGGGACTTAGAACACGGAGAACTTCAGCAGATGTGAAGTGGATGATCCGCTTTAGTGAAGCTCTATGTTGTTTGAAGAATGATAGACTCATTCAGAGTTACAAGCTAAATGCACAGCTGTGAGATAAATGTAAGATTCGGTGACTTTAAAAAGACAGACGTTTTCCTTATCAGATGTTGACTTCAAAAAATACCACACACCTCTCTCAGGTAACAAAAAGTAAATGAGTCTGTTGTAGTAGGAGTAGAAGAGAAATCTGTAGCTGACCCTAGAGATGGTTGGTAACGGACCAGGCCACAGCTAAAATGGAACTGGTGTGTGATGTACAATGCAGTTTGTTGATAGAAGTTCTCTAATCACTGAACATAGGAAACAGAGCAGGATGTTGTCATAGCAATCTGTCCTGGAAATACTAGAATGACATGTTTTGAATGTGTTTTCGCAGACCTCTGGTTCACCTGCTCCCTACTGACACAAACATTCACAGACATGAACAGAAACGTTCAATGGTTTCGGAAGATCTGAGCTCTAGCTCTCTACCCTGTCTTCATGGATCATTTAAACACAGAAGTGCAGTCCAGTCCTCTCATTTCCTGTTGAGAGACCTTAAACCTCTAAACTAACAGGAAGTAGTGTCTCAGTCATTAACATGCTTGTCTTGTCAAGGTTTCAGGGGTGACTTGATTGATTTGCTGTTCTGCAGGCAATGCTGAGATTGAATTATGACTCCTAAACACACATTCTCATCACACAATGCGGAATAAGACCTAAGTGAAGCATCAGGTCAGATAGGACATAGAATGTGTCAAAGCCATTTGTGTGGATGGGAAGAATTACATTTCTTTTACTGTTGAAACAAATGGCAATATTTTACATTACTCTTCAAGTCTGAGCTGAACAAATGATTTACAACCATAATAATTTAGGCCATCCATGAAAAATATTATACAGTAAAAATTGTTACCAATTTTATAAAAAAAAAGCAAAAATGCTACAGTGAAAACTTTATGGATAAAAAAACTATTTTTTATATATACGCTGCTCTCATGCAGAGAGAGTGTGTGGACTTTAAAACGTGTCTCTCCTCTCGCTCAAGTGTGCGCGCTCAAACTTTGTCCTGTGCACTCGCATATCTATCCGTGCTCTTGCGTTAGATATGAATTGTTTTCACACCTGGATTAAACATCAAAAGTTATCAACTAATCAGATTTTTCTACGACTGACCCGATGAAAATATAGGCCTACCTGAAGAGGGAACTGATCCTGGAATTTCTTTACAATTTAATAATATTTAGTCATATCAAATGTATATTAGAAATGGCTAGGAATCGGATGCTTGGATGATTTATATATATATTTATATATAATAATTATAATATAAATATAATAATATATATATTTATATATAATAATATAATCATTAAACATTTAGTGTGTTTTGATATAATCGTCTATTTTTGCATTTTTTAGTTACTATTGCCAATGACTGAGAATTTATTGCAATGATTTTAATTTCAGTTGCGATATCGGACATAATATGACATAATATTGACCATTTATATGAAGTCTTTAGAGCCATAGGCTGTTTTTAGATAAATCGAGGGGTTTGACCAACCATAGTTGGACAGAGGATTTTTATATGTACAAATCATCCAAGCTCCCGATTCCTAACCATTTCTAATATACATTTGATATGACTAAATATTATTAAATTGTAAAGAAATTCCAGGATCAGTTCCCTCTTCACGTAGGCCTAGTATTTTCATCGGGTCAGTTGTAGAAAAATCTGATTGGTTGACAACTTTTGACGTTTTATCCAGGTGTGAAAAGAATTAATATCTAGCGCACGAGCGCGGATAGATATGCGAGTGCACAAGACAAAGTTTGAGCAGGAACACACACACTTAAGCAAGAGGAGAGACACGTTCCCTTCCAGGAACTCGAGCTGCGTCGAACAGCTAGGGGCACGCCTTCAACGTGACCGCGCTCTGAACCACGTGTGTAATCTGTCCAATGGAAGGGCGAGACATCACGGGCGGGTGACATAATCGACCAGGAAGCATAAAAGCATGTGCGGTGGAACCAACGTTTGCTTTTTGTCATTCAAGAACTGCTACTCTGTGAGTGTGTCTGTCAATCTGTGTTGTGAGTCTTATTTAGTGTTGTTTGTCCTTAAGAACAATCACTTGAAATAAGCTCCACAATGTGTGCAAGCACTTGGGCGAGAGCAGATCGCATTACAGGCTGTATGTTCCAACCTACAAACGTTACATCACTGCTGGGGATACACACAGTCCATGTGTGGTCTGCTTGAGAACAGAGCACGCATAGTCAGCTCTCGAGGGAACTGACTGCCCGCTTTGTGAGGCGACGCGTGCATTACCTCATTCTCATTCTTATTATGAATCCTTTTCATATCAGAACGTGTTTACTCGTCTGGTTGTCTTTCTGCATTTAATTTTGAGGAATTAAATGATGTATTTCATCTAACTAGGAGAACAGAGCACGCATAGTCAGCTCTCGAGGGAACTGACTGCCCGCTTTGTGAGCGTTTGTCACTGCATCTGCTTGCTCTCGGAAGGTTCTCTTTGAGGAGTGAGCTTTCACCAGCGTTCCTCAAGGTGCCGGTCTCGCTTCTGCCGAAGAAAAAGAAAAAAAGGCGGAGCGGCGGCTGAGCTCGTGGGAATCGCACATGGATCTGGCGGAGGGAATGAAGACGGGCGAGCCCCTATCTTCTTCCTTTCCCATCAAATCCAGCGCCCGCTCTCTGTGTTCGGAAGCCCGCCCCGCGGTTTCTTCTCCCCAGAGAGAGGGCTCGACGCTCCGCCTGTCTTCCTCTGAGGAGGTGGACGTGTAGGACGTCGATGAGCTTTGTAAAGCTGCAGTGTTTGCACAAGCATATTATGAATGACGACATCATTATATTCGCGCTGTCAGCTCTAAAGATAAAGGGCTGATTGTGCTTCTCCCCACCGTACGTACTCGCGGTTCCGGTCCGCCACTGCTGAGGCATGGCGGCGAGTGAGATCGCGGGGATTGCAACATGGATCTGGTGGACGGGTTGGAGACGGGTTCACCCTATCTCCACCTGCAATCCCCAGATGTAGCACTCTCGCTCGGGGCTGGAAGCCCACGGTGCTGTTCTTCCCCCTTTGAATGAGAGCTCGCTGTTGCAGCGCACGTTGCCGAGGCGACGCGTGAATTACCTCATTCTCATTCTTATTATGAATCCTTTTCATATCAGACCGTGTTTACTCGTTTGGTTGTCTTTCTGCATTTAATTTTGAGGAATTAAATTATGTATTTCATCTAACTAGGAGAAGTTAGATGTATATATATGTATACATATACTGTACATATATGTGTGTATAGAAGCCTCTTGGGGCATTTCTTGAGTGAGAGCACGATGCTTTACCTCTCTTCCTCTGAGGAGGTTGAGGTGATCAGCAGGGGCTGCTGGGCGGAGCAGTCCCTACCGTGTTCCAGCTCCTCATTTAGGGAGTATCACTTCTCATACTCCCTATAATATTGGAGTCAGAGTTGCGCTCCCGGGCCAAAGGCTTCTAGCAGAATGCGGATCTCCGGACCGTCATTCTCGCTGGAAAGTCTTCGGCTAAAACGATGACCCAGGACTTCTGAGGGCCGGCCCCTCTGGGGAAGAGCAGCGTACATCACATTAAACGGTGCCCGTCTCTCCTCAGTGCCCTCAGGAGATCGGTCTGCCAACCCTGCCAGTGTTCCAGGGCTCAACGGTCTCCAGCAATTGCTTCTCTCAGTTACTTCCGCCCGGAAACGTAGCAGAGCTGAGAAGCTCGCCACCCCTGCGGGGGTCTCTAGGGCTCCTGGTTCGGCCGTCTCCTGCCGGTCCTCCGCTTCAGGGCACCGAGCTAGCAGCTCTAGGTACACCAGAGGCCAGTCTCAAGAGACTGGTTCCCTCAGTAGGCACTTGGCAATGTGGGAGCCCATGCCAAGCGTGTCTCACTTGGTCCTGCCTTGTAGGTTCTGGTTCTATCAGCCTGATCTTCCTAGGAATGGCGCGGGTCTGAGGACCGTCGTTTCAATAGGAGGCTTCAGCTGAGGCAGTCCTGATGCTATGGCCCAGGACTTATGAGGGCAGGTCCCTCTGGGGACGAGCGGGTTACACCTCATTATACGGTGTCCGTCTCCCCCCAGTGCCCTCGGGAGACCAGTCTGCCAAATGTGCCAGAGTTCCAGGGCGCAGCTGGCTCCAGCGAGCGCTTCTCTCAATTATTTCTGCCCCGAAGTGTAGCGGAGCTGAGAAGCTCGCCACCCCTGCAGGGATCTCTAGAGCTCCTGGTTCGGCCATCTCCTGCCAGCCCTCCGCTTCAGGACACCCAGTCAGCAGCTCTGAGTACATCAGAGGCCAGTCTCGAGAGACTTGTTCCCTTAGTTGACCATCTGGCAGCGTGGAAACTACTGCCAAATGTGTCTCACTGGGTCCTGCGTACTGTAGAGAAAGACTATCGTATTCAGTTCTCACGAAAGAGAGTCCGGGTTCTACAGCCGGTACTTCATTGCTCCAAAGAAGGATGGAGGGTTGCGTCCCATTTTAGATCTGCGTTAGTTGAACCGCTCAGTCATGCGACTGAAGTTCAGGATGCTTACACTCAAACAGGTCATGTCTCAGATCAAGTTCTCAATAGATCTAAAAGATGCATAATTCCACGTCTCCATCCTTCCCACTCACAGGAAGTCCCTGAGGTTTGCTTTTGGGGGCAAAGCTTACCAATATCGGATTCTTCCTGTTGGCTTTGCACTCTCACCCCGCACTTTTACATCAATGATTGGTTGATTCTAACTCAATCGGAGCAGCTGGCGATTCAACATCGAGGTGTTGTTCTCGCGCACTTGAAAGAGCTAGGGTTGAGACTGAACGCCAAGAAAAGTGTGCTTTCTCCAGAACAGAGAACCACTTATCTAGGCGTGGTGTGGGATCCGACCACGATGCAGGCACACATGTCCCCTGCTCGGATTGAGTCGATCCTCACGTCAGTCAAGAGAGTGAAAGAAGGCAGGTCACTACCTGTCAAGCAGTTTCAAAACTGGTAGCACCGTTCTGGCCGGGCCGAGTATGGTTCTTGGTTCTGATTTCTCGATGGCTCGATGGGAGAGTCCTGTCAGGAGAGATCTCTCACAGGCGGGGGGCACTATCGTCACCCTCGCCTGGAGCTGTGGAAGCTGTGGGTGTGGCCTCTGAGGAGGCACAGCTCATAGCTTCCGGTCTCTCTACCGAGGTTGCTGAGACTATCCTCCAATCCAGAGCTCCCTCTATGAGGAAACTGTACGCTTCATGGTGCGGAGACCGCCACCTCGACCCAGTTAACTGCCTGATTGGTACAGTGCTGGAGTTCCTGCAGGCCTGTTTCTCCGCAGGGGTAACCCACTCCACCCTGAAGGTTTACGTGGCGGCTTTATCGGCCTACCACGCCCTTCTCGGTGGCCTCCTAGTGGGTAGGCACCCCCTAGTTACATGTTTCCTCCAGAGGCTGAAGTCTCCGGCCAGAGAGCTTATGCTATGTGGTGGATCAGGATGCTATTACATAGCCTCGAGTCCTCTGCTCTCCCCCTTCTCGCGGATCAAGACTCACTTCTCAGAAGTTGGCCTTTGGGATGCAGGCCTGCCCACTTTAGCCACTCATGGCCTTTTTTCTTTCGCCCTCATTGTGCTCCTGAGGGACACACACACAGGGCAGGGACTTGGAAGTCTGGAGGCGTGGGCATCTCGTTCCTCTTGCGTTTCGACGCAGATTGAGTTGCTGGAAGGGAACGTCTCAGGCTACGTATGTAACCCTGATTCCCTGAAGGGAACGAGACGCTCCGTCTTGAGGCCATACTTCCGGCATCCCTGCGAGCGGTTGCTTCATTCCTAGAAGCAAACGCCGGTTCCACCGCACGTGCTTTTATGCTTCCTGGTCGATTACGTCACCCGCCCGTGACGTCTCGCCCTTCCATTGGACAGATTACACACGTGGTTCAGAGCGCGGTCACGCTGAAGGCGTTCCCCTAGCGTTTCGACGCAGTGTCTCGTTCCCTTCAGGGAACCAGGGTTACATACGCAACCTGAGACGTTTTAAGTGCGGTTTAAATTGACAGTATTATTTCAAATCAAAATATAAAGCCTAACCCCTTACCCAAACCGTAAACCTAACCATGATTGTGTCAGGAAAAAAATCTAGAAAAGTTATATGTTTCCATATAATTTCTTTAGACCCGAGAAAAAAGTTTTAGGAAATTTTTTTTTTTTCCCATGCCTTTACATTGTTTAGAACAGGGATACTAAAATCGGGCTCGCGAGAACCACTTTCCTGCAGAGTTTAGCTCTAACTCAAATTCTTAAAAAAAAATACATGAATGAACATGCATAGGCAAAAACAATTAATTTTTTAAATCACCAATACATTTTTAGTTTTATATATTTTTTTTTTTTTACCAAACTTTGTATAAAGATGATTCTCAACTATGTTATAATAGAATGATTCGATATGCCATTATTCTTTCTGCAAAATGTGTGTAAAATGGCCATAAATGTCCATTTTAAAATGGTTAAAATGGGTAAAATGGTTTTCTCATCATGTACAATGTATCTATAAACTAAATCTAATTTGAATATTACTGTGTTTATTACATGTGGGGCAACATGTAATGAAAAAAAGAAGTGTAATAATATATATATACAATTTATAAAAATATAATTCTATAAAATTATAAAATTTATAATTTTTTCCTATTCATTTGTTATGTCTCCCAAAATACGTAATAAATATGCTTTTAGTCCCAGTGTCCTCATATGAGGACATATATGAAATCAACGTCCTGTTTCGAAAAAGAAAATCAGATTTTGATTTGAAACCCTGATATGTTTTCCTGAGATGTTGCTTTATGACACACAATTTAAAAATTAGACAGATTTAAATGATAATTACAAAATATTATCATATTTCCATAAGAGTGTCACTAAATTAATTTCAGACATTTTTGAAGACCAAGGAGAGGGAATGGTCATGGTGAAACAAACACCTATCACTTCACAAACAAATGTAGTTAGATATATGGCCTGTGAAAACTGTTCTTGCCATGAAACCGAGGCAACGGGGGAGTGACAGACGACTGCTGTTGATTATAGAACAAGGAGGAGCTGGACTTCAATGTGGCGTCAAGAGACTCGGCTTTAATGAGAGGGCAAGAAAACGTATCTGTAGTTACAAAAGAAGGGGGAAGGAGAAAGACGTAGAGAAAGAGGTAGAGAAAGACGAAGAAAAAAGTTCCATGTGGGGTGGGAAACCATCTGGACTGGTCTTGACCTGAGAATCTGACATGGCCCTATCATTATTGGTTACTTAGACGTATTCCAGACACATCTAATGTCACAATTGTGATGAAAGCTCACTCGCTCATTGACCTCACACAAACACTGTTGACATTGTTGAGAATCAGTCATTTGGTCAGGGAAAAGCTGCATTAATTTTCGATGACAGACATGCAGACTGCACCCTTTTGCCGTCATCTCCCGCTTACCTTTGTACAGTTTTGCTCCCTCGACTACTGTAGGAAGGAAGTTACTGGGAGTCATCTTCCATCCCTTCTCTTCTTCCTGCAAAACAGACAGTTTGTATTAAGGTGGATCCTTCACAAGCACAGCATCACTGTTTTCCTGTATACGAATTTTACATGGTGGACAAGGAAAGTTCTCTGAAATAACTGAAGTTATGGATAAATCAGAGAGACTGAGATTCCATGCGAGTGATCAAAGCTCTTCCCAGGGTGATGTTCTTGCACACTGCTTTGGTGTGGGCTCACCCTCAGCACTGGCATTTTAATGATGTGAATACACCGCGGGAGCTGAACACGATGCTGCGAGCATGATTTACGGTGCCTCCTGTTTTCCTTTCTCTCAACTAGGGGTCGCACATTAAAAGTAAATCAACTTCCTCACATACTCACGCAAATGTTTAGCTTGCGTGTCACAAGCACACACTCAAAACCGCAGAGTGCGTCTGCTTGGGAGTCCAGCATTTTCAGAAGGAATAAGCCAAATGGAGGCTGTATATTTTATGGGCCGTCTTTCTTTAAACACATTTCTCCATTAGCAGCTAACGACCCCCAAAAGAGAGACAAATCCATCTGAAAATATGAAAGGCACTTAAGTGCCTGGGAGCAGTGATTTATGATTATTCATGTGGCATTAGACAGAACTTCCAAATCGATCTTGCAGATTATTTCAAAGAAACCTGTGGCCAGGTCAGGAGCAAAATTAATTTATGTGCCAGGTCTAACTGAATTTGTCAGATATAGGGAACCAAAACACATGTATATAACACATGTATATTTTTAGGTTCTATATTTTTGGCAATTTTTATATATTTTCAATCTGCAAGTTTTTATATTATTCAAAATATACATTTTCTTACATTGTAAAGTACATTTTTATATCTCCTTTAGCTATGCTGTTTACATCAAATAAATTAAAAACATATTTTGGTCATTTGTTAAGCAGTGGTGGAAATACGGTAAATATTTACTAACCACAGATTTAAAAACATTCTTTGTATATCTATGCATTTGGTACTGCCTTCATTTTTCTTTAACAAGGAGCCTTTGAGTGGCACTTGAAAATTTAAACTAGGCCTAAATTAGGCCAACATAGGAGCTCTGACAAAAAATCCTTAATTAACTATTGAAAGCCTCAGCTTTCAAACAGGATGTGAGCCTTTGAAAAGGGTCAGATTGGTCTTTCGGCTTCATTGTGAGCAGATATCAGTGGTTTGGCTCTCCAATGAGGATTACAGGTGCTCTTATGAAGGAAAGCATGAACAAAGGCTTCATTCTAGAACTCCGGAACGCAGCCAATCAGCATGAGCAGGCATTTACATCGCTTGACTGCCTCACAGTAGCCAGTGGTCAGCATATGACGTTCAGAGGTCAGCTCAGAGAACATTAAACCTTACATGAAACACAAAAGACTGCTGTCTGCCACAACTAAGCTTTAAAACATAATTTGTCTAGTTTATCTTAACTCTTTGTTAAAATAAAATTTTGGAACACAGGAAGTCTGGATGTCATAGTATAGAATAGAGCATAGTATCTATGTTTAACAAGAGGAAGAGTTCTGAATAGGGAGAGCAAGAGGTTATCAACAATACAGTCAAATCTAAGTGGAACATAGCAGGAACGCCTTGCTGAAATCACAGATATTTCCGGAGACTGTCAATGAGTTTAACAAACTAATATCCTCAACATTCCTAATCTTAATCTACCCTGAACAGAACACTGGCAAGGATATTACAGTTCTCTAGACATTTGCGATTCGCAATTATGCATGAGAATATGAGCGCACTGAGTATGTTAAATGTCTTTTTCTAAGATGGAATGATGCAAGTGCTGCTGTGATATGTCATAATTCTCTCATCTATGGCTCTTTTAACTTAATAGCTGGAAACTTCAGGCCTTCTCACTGCAGGGAAATCTGTGAAATGAAACTGTCTAGCACAGATGCTGAGAGGAAAGTCTATAAACCTGCTTTCATCTAACTGTAATTTAAATAAGCCTAAAGGTTAGAGGAACTTGCCTGAAATGGAGATGTAACAAAATTAGGATGCAATAAGTGACGAGGACAAGGAAACACTAAACGACAAAGTACAATGGAAAACAAGGTGATTGTAATCAAATTCTCCACCTAAAGTCAGCACTATGCAGTTCAACCAAGTCTGGTTCATTGTGTGTGGGCATGACCACAAAGGTCATCTGAGTCACTGGACACTCAAATTTGTGCTACATCAGCTGATTTAATTCTGCAGATACAGATACTTTAAAAAGACTTTATTGATTTCTGTGCAACAGTGATACGTTTTATTCAAGGCATGACCCCACCTCTGTATCTCCTTTCCCCTTTTTTCCTTTCATCTTCCCTTTCTTCTCTTTCTTCTTCTCTTTGCGGTCATTCCCTTTTTTGCCTTTCGACTTTTTCTTCTTCTCCCTCTCTTCTTCTTTAGCAGCAAATTCAGCAGCAACCTTCAAAACACCACGTTAACACTCTTAAACAAACATTAATGAAAAAAATGTAATCTGTATCTAAAAAGTATGATGGATGCAATATAGACTTCTAGGATTAATAACCTGTTCTGGTGTCTTCTGAGCAAATATAGATGCAGATCCTCCATCCTCAGGACTTGGGTATTCAGGGAACTTCCCTGTGGCATCTCTAAAACACAAAACAGCAATTTAATTTAAAAATGTATTATATTACATGCATTTTATTTATATATTTAATTACATTTTGAACTTAAATAAGGTGACATTCTAGAATGTTTTTAAACAGCTGAAATGTAGAGTGGTGCAGTCTAGATTAACGAGGACAAATATAACATTTCTATTGAGAGACTAAGATCTACAGAAACACCTATTACTCATAAACGTTTTTGGTTCAAATTTCCATTCCAACATTTTTTTTAGATTTCTCTCCAAAAACGGAAAATATATGGGAAGAACTCTATGTGAGAAACAATTTTCCTTAAAGATTTTTTTAAAGATGAGGTAACAGATTCATGTCTGTGTGAACATATAGATAAACAAAGCAGATCGCGTGAACAAAGGCAAATCAATCATATTTGAACTGTGAACTTCACACATGGGGAGGATACATTAGCCAGGTCCAGCGCTGACTCTCAGGGGAGCTGGGGCAGGTTTAGAATAACAGGGTAAAAGTGTCAGTCAGAGCCCAGCCCGAGCTCGCCGCTCTAGCTAACTTAATCAGTTGCACACTGCTAAAACTCACTTGCAGTGTGGTAGCACATGCTGAAAGCTGTACTACTGTAATGCAGAGGATTGAATTTCAACTAAATCCGCTCACTAGAAAAAGATAAAAAAAATTGATTCACTTAATTTTGAATAAATCAAACATACTTTTTATTCAGCACCTAAATAAAGGGACTGTACAACGAAAGTGCTGATTTCTCTCTCAGTTGCCTCAGTGTAGAGTGCATTAGTGCCCACACAATTGTTCAGTGATGTTGTATAATTTCCATTTTTCCCATACAGACTTAAAAAGGTCTTGTTGAAGTGTTATGTCATGAACCAAGCCAACCACCTACAAGGTGAATCAGAACATTGCAAACAAAAAAGTATTTGCAAATTGGACAAAAAGACAAAGACACAAACCTGTGTACTACAGTCCTATGAAGAATAACTTAATCAAATTAAAACAATGAAGAAATTTACATTTATTCATTTAGCTGACGCTTTTATCCAAAGCGACTTACAATTGCTATATATGTCAGAGGTCGCACGCCTCTGGAGCAACTAGGGGTTAAGTGTCTTGCTCAGGGACACATTGGTGTCTCACAGTGGATTCGAACCTGGGTCTCTCACACCATAGGCATGTGTCTTATCCACTGCGCCATCACCACCCATAAAATGTAGAACTATTCAATTAAAGTTTTATTAGAAATGGACGTTCCCTGCATGCTCTTTTGCCATGATTTGGATGCTATGAATCTCTGGTGGAAATGTTTGTATAGCATCATGGGTAATGTATTTTGTTCACAACCAATTCAGCTGTTAAACATGATAATTTTATAAATAATAATAAAAAATAATAATGTGAATATATGGCTTCAACAAAATCATACTGATTCCGAACAACCTTGAATTGACTTTTTACTTCCGGAACCCAACTGTATGTTAGCATGATGAAAATTGTAATAATGGTAAAGCATTTATATGTTTTACAGCATATGTCTGACTGGTTGTTTAAATACTCCACCTTTCGCCTTTCCACTTCATCAGCACATGGAAACCACGCCAACATACTTCACCTTGCAGGTCTTGACCTGGTATCCCATACATCCCTTATACAACCAGCAGGGGCCCAGCAAGGTCATTGGAATGGGGCAGAGAAAGGGGCCACTAACCGGAGACAAAGCTACTAAACTCCCCCCCACAACATTGTGTTGTCCAACTAAGATGACTTATGACTGTTGTCTCTGCATTAATGGGCAGCAGCATGCAGTGGCAGGCCGTAAATCAGGCTGGAATGCACTAATCAGCCCAGTCTCACTCTACACTGTGCACACTTGAAAATAGCACATGCATTAGCTAAGCATAAACAGCTCTGGGTAAAAGTGACCATCGCTTTGACTGCTTACATTCCAGCTTCTGCACAAAAGGAAGAGACGAAAGGCCAGGAATGTACTTTACAATTAGAGTGAAATAATGGATTGAGTGGACGGCGATGCAAGGAAAAGCTCTTGAGAGTGTGGAAGCAAATTAGCAGATTAGCAAAAGGAGACATTGGCTAAGGGGAAGTCTAAGAGGTAGAAGATTGCATAGAGGTGATTAGTTCCAGAGATTCTGAGAAAGTAATTGAGGGAATGCCGAAGAACAAAAAGCCCTTTTTTTCATAAGTGGAAAAATTATAATTGAAATTTTCCCACAATTTGCTGCAATTACTTATACCTTCCTATAACACTGTCCATAATAAAGAAAAAGAAAGATCTTTTAGTTTAAAACATATGTGCCAAGTTATTAAAAATGTACTATTGTATCCCTATTTGTTTTATATAGTTTTGAAAAACTTTAATAATACCAATTTTCCAAAAGGTTTCAATTTAATGACTCCAAAAATGTCATGTGGTGTAACCATTAAGTAAACATTTTCATTACAGATTAAATACATGTGAGCAAACACATTCTAATCATTATTTAATTTTTTTAAATATATTTTTCAAGACAAAAAGTGTTTTTTCAGCTATTAATTTATGTGTCATTACTTTTTTTAAAGTCATCAGATTTTTTTAAATCTGACCTTGACATATAGTCAGTAGGAGCTGCAGAGAATCTCAAGTTTTTTTAAACACACACGCACGTACACACGCACGCACACACACGTTGGTTTTTGTGGTTTATGGGGACTCTCCATAGGCGTAATGGTTTTTATACTGAACAAACTGTGCGTGCTATTGCCCTACACCAACCCTACACCTAAACTTAGCCCTCACAGGAGACTTTGTGCATTTTTAGATTTTCAAAAAAACACCATTTAGTATGTTTTTTAAGCCTTTTGAATTACATAGGCAGTGTCCTCATAAACCACCTTCATATTGTAATACCTCTGTCATACCCATGTCATTATACAAATTTGTGTCCTCATAAACCACATAAACATGCACACACACACACACACACACACACACACCTGTTCTTGTATATTGGTTTGACCACATGGCTTTGTTTGTATCATCATCATTACTATTATTGTTTTATTATAAGAAATAATAATAAAATATTATGCCAAACTACTTAACAAGGGTTAATTTTCAAATATTTCATTATTTATTCTTCCTTAGGATACCAGGACATAATTTCATTATTTTTTCTTCCTTAGGATACCAGGACAGTTTTAACATTCTGACTTTTCCTGACTTAATATTTGATTGACTTATATATTAAACAAAATAATTTAAATACATTCTCTTCATAAGAAATGTATCCAAGTCATTGTATGCATGAATTGCATTTTTCCTCAATAAATTAATAGATAGGACAAAAACAATGCATCTTTGACCCACCTATGAATTTTTAAACTAAACTGTAACTGTGACTTACCGACACTCAAGAAACCACTGGCGTATTTGTTCTTGCAGGCTCTCTTTAATATCTGGCCCATCGACAGACCGCACCGACTCTTTAATGTTGACTAGTGCCCTCTGGTACTCAGCCTCATGATCCTCCTGCACACAATGCCTCCTGCTTTCCACCTGCTGGGCATGCAGTTGGGCAGGACTGGGTGTCGTTTGCTGGGCTGGTATCTGGAAACAGGGCAAGACAAGAGATGGAAAAACTGACAACAAAGGGTACAAAAAGTTCAGAATTTTGTTAAAAAATAGCAGAAGATATGTACAAAACTACAAATTCATGAAAAGACTTGCTTTTCACAAACAGTAAACTGGCAGAGCATTCTGGTGTTTACCATTCCCAAAAATATCATCTCCTCTAGACACTCTTTGTTGACCCTCCTCCTGTCTCGATACCCCCGCCAAACCTAGAAGACAGAGCAAAAAACACATCATAATAGCAGGACAAACAGATGATGCTATCATAGTCATTTTGACATCAAGTACATTCTTCGGCTCTTGTGTTATCTGGTGAGAAACAATCTACCGTCTTGCATTCCCTGTGGACTTTTGGATGAGAGGAATGTACTGTACAACAGCAACTGAAATTCTGATCTGACAAACTGATTTTTATCATTCAGGTTGTCATTGAGGATCTGGGGAGGCTTGTATTTAGATAACCTCGACAACTAAGGCAAATCAATCTCAAGACTCAATTTACAGTTCATAAATGCAGGCAATGATTATTCTTGTATTTTTTTAATAAATCCTCCTTTTTAGTTTGAATGACAATGATACTAAAACAGCAATAGCAAACTGAAGAGAGAGGATTATGTTTCCAGGGTTTCACAGCATAGAAATCTGCTTTGCTGTGAGCTACAGTGAAGGGAGGATTAGACCTTGTGAAAACAGCCTTGCAGTCTGAGAGCCCAAAATCTCTGTTTATCACCTCCTGTAATCGCATTCACTACACGGCACAAAATGCTTGTTGTATGAGCTATTTGAAAGTGAATTACCCATGAGGACCTTCGCCTATGCTTTTCTGTACCTTCTCACTCAGCAATGTCAGTTTCATACCTGCACTGTAAAAGACTTCAGAGCTCCAACATCATATCTGCCATCTCTTTCAGGCTACATCTACTGTATGTCTGGGTTCAACAACCGTAGCGAACACTCACTCAAAAAGACATCAGGATACATGAGCTCAGATTTCATGATTAGGATGGCACTGAAAACAACACCTAAAATCCAGAAATACTTTCCTTTTCCCATCTCTCAGCACTACAATGCTAATCTCCCTCCTGCTGCCAAAGGGCCAACAAGCACATTATTCCCACAGATGAGTTGGACATATATCTTTTATGCTTGGATGGGATCGCATGTCATTCATAGTCCTTTGTGAATGGACTTCATGTCAAATGTGACAACTGATGACTGTGATAGGAGATGGCCTGACCTCTACAGCATTTGAGTTCATTCACAGGTAGGGCAGCAGGCATTACCTCCCTTGTGTATGATGCTAGATCATCAACTTCAATTTAGATATATGATATATTAATTGATGCAATGTTACGATGTGTTTATAATCTTTAGGGCCATAACAGATTTTTTTCTTCCTCAATAGCCAGCTGGCATACTCTGATGACAATGAATGCATACTCATAATGTTCATTCATGAATACATGTGAGACCTGTGAGAAATGTACACCAACCAATAAAAAAATAAATAAAATAAAATAAATAAAAAAGATTAAAAATTAAGGGCAACATGACGCACAGCTGAAATTTCCTCATCATTTATTTGTTTTGCCAATGTCAAACCCATCTATGCAATGCACCAGTAATTTCGCTGGACTAGAAAGTTTTTGTTGAGAATCAAGTGATGCCTGATACCTTCTGAATGCAGGTGGCTGCCTGGTTAGGGTCCAGCATGCTAGAGTTACCCTGAAGTCTTCTTTGTTCCTCCTGCCGAATTGTCTTCATGAAGTGAGCTCTCAGTCTTCCCTGCCGAGCTCGCTCACTGACCTGCAGCAGCCACACAGCCCGCTCCACAGACATGGACTTAACTGGCACCTGTTTAACCAGAAACCAGAACCACACACCTCCGGTATTTGGCACTATTATTATTTGACTTGCATTACATGTATTTGTATTGAGAGCTTTTATATTTCATTGACTGTGACACACTCACAGTTTTATGTTCCTGACGTCCTCCTTTAGCCAAAATATGGGCCAACATCTTTTCTCTCTCTTTTAGTGCCCTCATCTTCTCCCTCACAAAATAGCGTGGAATAGGCACCTCAAGATCCTCCTAAAAACAAGATTCAAACTATTTTCAGCTATTACAGCACTGAATAGAGAAGGTCATATGTAAAACCTGTGCACTAGTGACCCCAATTAGAATCCACTAAATTCAGAGAAAAAAAAGAGGCTAAGCTCACTAAAATCCACTTTGACATTGAGCAGCTAAATCTTCCCCTAACCCAAATCTCCTAAATTCCCTCCAGGCCCTCTCCTCTGAATCTACAATCAAGAAAAGAGACCAAAACATTCCCAGCATTCTGTACATGCAACAGTATATTTTGTTATCTCACTCACAGGTGTCATTTTGAAATCCTGCAATATGTCATCAAAGTAGTGAAACTCTGAGTTCTCCAGCTCCACCATCTCATTCTTCAGCTCTACAAGTCGTCCCATCACCCCCTCAAGAACCTGGTGCACAACACGCCTCTTTTGGGGGTGAACAATCTGATCATAAACCTCCTCCAAGGCACGGAATATCTTTAGGTAGCGCAGGTAGAAAGTTGCCAGCGTCTGAAAGACCTGAAGGCGGTCCTTTTGAGGACGGAGCTGCACTGTGGGATATTCATCCTCCAAAAGGTCCTCCAAAGCTCCCTGCGCAGCATCCCACATTTGCCCATATGAACTGGGTAGAGGAAAGGGATTATATTTATGAGATAACATTCCTGCAAATTGTATATTTTACTTCTACTGTCAGTTTATTTCGAAGTGTATAGATAATGTGGATAAAACAATGGTTACATTTTCACATGAAAAGAGGTTTCTTGTATTTATTATGCATGCCAATTTATATAGGATTTTCCATTTTTAAAAATTCCATGGCCTTCCACAGCAATCTGTCTTTGAAATGGAATCATCAGAGACATGTAAATCTGCAGTATACTTGTTAACAGGCCTAATTACACCTGTTGAGAGCACCTGCCCTCTGGAAAAGGTTTCCCAATCCTTAGACCCTCAGGCACCGCCTGTGTCTGACTGTGCAACCTAAATGTGGGAAACCACAGAACGCACATTGAATTCACCATAAGTCAGCATATTAGGCTACATAATGGAAGAAATCCCCTGACAAACATTATTTCTCCATTCCTCGTTTTCTAAAGTTGAATACACATGAATTCCACAGATGTCCTCTGACCTCTTTGACTCCATTGCGTGTGGGTGCTCCTTTTGTGATTGTTGAAAGAGTTCATGGCGAGGGTGAAACCACCTTCTTTTCTTATTCTGATGGGCCCATACAGTATTGTTCCCCTCTGGGCATTAGCACTGCCAAGAGCTACTCAAATTATAGTGATGGCAAAATCAAAGAAGGGGACGGGATAGTTCGAGCAGGAGGGGGGGCTGGGGAGGAGCTGTGGGAGGAGATTATAAGGGTGGTTGTAAAAGAACATTTACAACAAAATAGAGGCGCCTCTTTGTGATATCTTAAATATGGCAGACAACAAAGGCAGAAATGCTACAGTTAACTACAAATCTGCAGAAACGAAGGGATGTCCACAGAAAATAATGAATGATGAGGAAAAATCCCCTTGCTTGGGAAATTTAAAAAGTACATTCAACACGTGCAGTACTACTAAATGTAATGCTTTTCTTTAGAAAACTAATGGTGTAGGATGACTGAAAATAGCATACTTCCACCTACACCAAAGCTGATTTGAATAGCTCCTATTTGGGGACTAAAACACTGCTGGCTCTGTGTTGTCATAGGAACTGCAATACAATGTAGACTTTCTCCTAGTAGGCGTTCTTATTAGAACTCTTTTCTTCTTTTGCAACTTCTTTTTTTTTTGCACATGGAAATGTTGCATATTCCCTTGATATAACCGACAATTCAGAACTAGTTAATACCTGTAACAAATATTCAGTTTCTCACACAGATATTACACGATTTTCGTTAATTATAAACACTATGGTGGTTCTTGGCATCACGTCAACATTCCCTTTTCTCAGTGAAGTGCACAAAGTACAAGGGTAGTTATTACTCACCTCTGCGACATCCTAGTGATCCCACGCGCTAGTTTAGAAAGTGCTGTATTTGAATATCAGAGGGAAAGCATAATTGCAAGCCGCCGCTTTCGAAACTGAAATGGTTAAACGAAGCGAAGTAAGGCATCCAAGCAGTAAGTCTTGATTAGAATTCATTAGTTAAACATTTCTAACTAGAATTGGACAAGTCTCGCGCCAGGCAGGCTGCGGTTTGCTCTGCGCTTCTGACAGTTGCCATGGCAACGAGATCAAAGCCTCTTCACTGCTTCTGAGAAAGGGGGCATCGAGGCAACTAGTTAAAAGCAGAATACAATACTCTATCAACTATAACGCATAATGAGAACTCTAGCCGCTCATTTTCATCGTTTTCTTATCTTATCCGATAAGCCGCGAGCACGTCAAGCCTCTGTTACTAACAAGCTCTTGTTTGGCATCCCGCTGTGCAACACAACACAACACGACGCCACGCTTGCGTAGCTCAGCTCATTCAATGTATGAATGCAGTTTGGCCGTTTGCTAACAAAGCAACTTGGAAGAGTCTTCTGACGCAGCATGTTTTGAAATAATTGCTGTCACGTTGGAAGTGAGCTGTTCCTTTGCTTGCATGTCTGGTCTGCCACATATTGTTTGAATTCTATAGCCAAAAGACCATGTGGGCAGGTAGGTATGTAAACGCAGACTGTAGAAAGGCAATGTGAAATAGATTTATCAATGGATGCATAATTTGTCCTTGTCTCATACTTTCCTGGTGGTCCCACCATGGATGAAAGTTTCTAAAAGGGGTTTGTGTTACAGGCTTTACTCTATGATGAGATGTGAACAGCTACAGGCTGCTGATAGCAATTTGTTTATAAAACTGTCAACAATGAGGTCGTCAAAAAATTAGTGAAATTTTGTTTTATAGACAGGCCTTGTTAAAGTATTTAATCCAAAACCAGTGTTATTTTGTGAAAACCTTTTCTTTCCTTTCCTTTCACAAAGAATAGACTCCGGTGAAAACTTAATAAGATGGAAAGACCATTTTAACCGTCTTTAATTTGGAACATGTCTCGGTTTACCAGACTACGCCCCTAACTAAAACCAAATGTTTTTCAACTGCTGGACTTCTATGCATGTTTCTCACAAAAATACCTGATGGTTTCCACAGAGGCCATTGCACAATTAAATGTATGTGAGTCTGGTGTGAAGTTCCTTTAATGTGGGAAAGTCCTTGCATATGTACGTTTAATGCATATTTTTCCATTTCAGGGGCAGCTCCACAATTTATGTGTATTGTTTTGGCAGGTGTTCCATCTTAGTTGACATGTTTACATGGAGAAGCACATTGATCAATCTCCATCCAAATTATTCACACGATCAAAAAATAATGCTGGCAAGACTTAACACTTTCCGTGTAATGTTGCGGTTACAGTTGCATTCATCTGGCTTATCTATTTTCATCAGTACCCTCACATTTCTAGAGGAAGCCAAATTATGTTTTGCAATTGAATCAATGCACTACTGCTTCTACAATCAAATGCTTCATTTCAATCCATACTTCTCAACAATTTATCCCATTAAGATTCCATTGATATTGTTGAGAATGTTTCATTTCAGTTTCCATTTTTCCATATCACATACAATAGACACTGACCATTAGCCAGAAAATATAAAGCTAAACAGAGGCCAGCTGAAGATTCAGAACAGGTGAGCTTCCTTGTGGTTAAATTTAGCCGACTGCCTGGAAGTCTTTGAGGGATTGCCAAGAGGATGCAGAAAGAATAAAACAGTCATGGGACAGGAAAAATAACAAAACAAAATTCATGCTACTAACTGCAACTACTACAAGTTGCATTAACATGAAGCAATAAGTCATATACCGGTAATATGATATTATAATAATTAAGTCAAATTGATATGATATTACAATACTTGCATATTAATTTAGCCTATTATTAGTCATTAACTAACCAGAGTACATTCAAATATGAATATATAAATTTATATATGACATTTTTAACTATTTGAATGACATGTTAGCAATATAAAATATTTATTGTTACAGTATTCGTGATTGAAAAGTGCAAAAGCTATCTAAAATGCTTTACTGAGAGCCTATACAAATCTTGAGAATATTTTGTACATGAAGCATATATCAGCCTGTGAACCTGGAGGGACTTACAAGTCCTCAATGAAACTTTCGCATGCATATGCTTCTTTGAATTTTTATTTTTTTTGCTAAACAACTCTCGTGCGAAAACAAAAACACAAAAGCTTATTCTAAAATTTGAACAGTCTTTTTGTTTATATCGCTATTTAAACAGGGAGTGGAAATCCGATGTGTCGCACGTCCGCCGCTCACATTGTTGTTGGACAGAATGTTGAGTGATTCAGTTTTCCGATCGGCCTCGGGAGGCGTTACTCGCAGCACTATATCAGCAAGTGCAGTCAGAGCGCAGAGGGACAATCACGCCATCCTCTCGCACGGATAACCACCACAAGACTTTGACATTTTCTCCAGGCATCGGAATCTCGTTACCAAAGGCTACATCTAAAAGTCTAGGAGCACCAAAACATACCGCAAGGATTGTAAGTTTAGTTCTACGTCTTGTTTGTGTGTGCACGTGTTTGTGCGTGAGAGATTTTGGTTTTTAAATGCACCCTTTTCATACGCGCATCGGACCATACCTAATGATATCCAAACACTTGAAACTAATCATGTAAGGTGTTACGTTATCAGTTTTAATATTGACTTTAAAGCATTACGTAACTTGCTCTAATTTTACACTCTGAAACTTAAAAAGGTACTTAAAAAGCACTCTTTAACGCGAGCCCGAAACTCTCAGTTGGAGGTGTGGATTAGTGTCGCATCCCGCGGATTTGTCCTTTTAATACCAATGCCCACTTGTATTTCAGTTAACATAAAATTAATTCTGTTGCACATTAGAGAATAAATCATTTTAAATCCACATTTTAAGAGTAGGATATGCACTCTTGTGTCTTGTATAAAGGGGCCAAGTAGAGGAACTCTTTCTTTCGAGGCTCTTTCGGTCTGTTTTCTCGGTTCCTGTGAATCCATTCATGTAAAAAGTGAGGTTGTTTGTTGGTTTAGGTATAGAGAAGCCGCGTTTTGTTCATTTTTAAAATTGCATGTGAATTTTACGGGAATTTGGGACCAAAGGTGGTTTCAGTGATGAGCAATATTCACTTCTGTAATTGAAACTCTTCTCGATTGTTGACTCGAGCGACTTGCTGTTATTATTAGCTATTTCCCCCCAGTAGTTTCTATTTATAAACAAAAAATATATTTATAGAAAAATATGTATTTCTGATTTGTTTAGTTACATTATAGTTATAATTATATGAGCCTATAGTAATATAGTGACGTTCTGTGGGATTCATTAATTTAAATCTCCTTGGTATCACATTCCACATTCAGTTTACTTTCATGGGATTTCTTTTGCTCATTGTATTGTTGTTACATTATATTCCTCACAATCACACTTACAGTGAAGATTTCATGCTTTAACCATGACTGATGATTCCCTCCATGCTTGCAAAACACTTGGAGTGAAACAATACTGAGTTTCAATGGAACTTAGAGACTTCAAGTGAGAGAGACAGGGAGAGAGGGGGAAGGAGGGGACTGGACGGAGAGTCGCTGTGTCCGCGCAGCTAACTCTTTGTGCGGGCAAGTGTGCTTGCTGCCTGGGGCCGTGAGATCAGGTGAGGGGGCCGCTGTGTTTGAGCAGTGTAAATGCAACAGTTTTACAACAAGGCTGGGGGACGTGATGGTGGTGCTTGGGGCCGTATGTGATGGACCATCACATTTTATGACACCTGATTTTTTCAATTGCACCTGGTAAGTCAGGTTTACGCTGCCCTCTCTGTCTCCTTAATCTAAGAGTGTCAGAGTGGAAAGCAGTAAAATAAGCATAGCTCTTTGTTTTAGCGTATGTAAGGATCACAGGATGCATTAAGAGCAGCTGTGTCACTTCTCATATTTCCTTTAATGATATTAAGGTCAGGTGCTAACTGTGTTCCAGAGTCAAAACAGCGGGTTGATTTGGAATGAAAATAAACAAGCCTAAACAAATTCTATCACTTGATGGTTCTTTAGTAAAACACAACATGTCTGCAGTTGTATTTTTTTCTTACGCCAGGCCAATTGGAAACTGATACTTTGTTTATATTAAACTTATTTCTTCAAGTTTACTTCAAAAATGACAGATTAAGAAAGAGCATAACTGTGTTTCATTTATGCTTCACTGCACAAATTTTTAAAAGCATACCTAAATGTTCCAATGTTTTTATTATTATGCAAGCCCTGAGGGTTGAAGTTCAAAAATGTGTGATTAGAGACGTGTGTACATGTGTATTTGGGAATGTGTAAATGAAAAACTTTGACATAGCGCCAGTGTGGCTGTTCTCTGTTCTCTTTAGCATTTGTCAGTTCAAAGCCTGGCATTCAGTCCTCAAGCTGAGCATATCATTTTGAGAAAAGAACCTTTCACCCCTCTGTGTCGCACAGGGAGCATCCGCCGCCCATCCTCCTCTCTTCTATCTATGACTTGTCTCACTTCTAACGGGCATCAGTCTCTCTAATGCCTCCAGAGGCGTCACACCTCGCATGGCCTATTGGTTGTGTTGAACTTTTTGTATAGGGAAAATGCCTCCCATTTTCCATGGATATCTACTTAGTTTTTCACTGGGTCACTGCATGACAGCAGAGGTCTGCCAATAAGTGTTTGCTCAGCCATCTGAGTTTTGCTGCTGGGCATCTAGTCCTTATGTTCAGCAGAGTAGTACAGCACAGCCTTTGAGCAATGAAGCACTACTGCTTTTTTATTAGTTTAGTCTGATAATATTACACATAATGAAGCAACACTAAAACAAATTTTGAACAATTTGTAAAAACTTTGTCCGCTAAATCAGTCATGTGGTGCAACCGACATGCAGAAAAAACACATGCAGACATTCATGACTGTGTTTCAAAGTCAATAAACCTCCTACGTATCAGAAAATGTGACCTTTTTAAGACGAGGCAAGGGTGGTTCATGTTGTAAAATGTCACGTGGTGCGACTCTTCAAAAACATAATATTTCTTAATAAAAATGTCATAATATTTGTGAACAAATTTTTTTTTTTTACCTTGGAAAACATATTCTTTAAAAAATAAATAAATAAATAATTAGGATGTGTACAATCACATGCATTCAAGAAGAGAAAAAAATATGCTATCACTTTTTACTTGATGGTTACACCACATGACATTGATTAATTGAAGTGATTAAATTGAAAGTCTTCATGAATACAAAAAGTATGAATACAACGAATGTGAAAACTAAGAATTTTCCTTCTTTGTTCTGGACACTCTTGTTTGTTATTGACTCTTCCCTCTTTGATTTTGTGACTTTGATAGTCTGAATTTAATAATCTATTTAGTGCAACCCAGTAACCCTGGGAAATAAATCCATGCAACGAACTCTTCAGGAAAAAATTATCTTATGCAGTACAAGGTCCTGACCTTTGACAAGGGACCCTGGTGTGTTCGAGATATTTCAGATTATGTGTGTTTTATAAATAAACTTTCTTTGTTATACATTTTTCTCACCCTCTGAGTTTAATTAGACCCTATTCTTGTTATTTTTTTGTCTGCCTACGTGTCATAAGAGCACCTGTTTTTTGTTGTTTCAGGTCACTGCCGTTGTGTCCCAAAAGTGGCAATAACGAAGACGTGCCAAGATGAGTGTGAACGTGAATGACTTCAATGACATTTTGGACGCACTGGGTGATCTGAACTTCTCAACCCTCGACGATAATGTCTCCCATGTGGAAGTGTGTCACAGCACCTTCAGCCACAGGGCTTTGCTCTATGCCCTCTCTATTCTCTACATCTTCCTCTTCATCATCGGCCTCGCTGCCAATGCTCTGGTGGTGTGGGTGAACGTGCGATCTGAAAGGAAACGTTATGAAACTCACCTGTATATTCTCAACCTTGCCATCGCTGACCTCTGCGTAGTGGCCACTCTTCCGGTCTCCATTAGTTCTCTGCTTCAACTCGGCCACTGGCCCTTTGGTGATGCCATGTGCAAAATTACACACCTGATCTTCAGTGTCAACCTCTTCAGCAGTATCTTTTTCCTTACATGTATGAGTGTGGACCGCTACCTGTCCGTGAAACTTTTTGGAGATGGTCCCAGTCAGAGGAAGAGAAGGACCAGGCAGCTAATCTGTGTTGGCGTTTGGCTGCTGGCATTCTTTGCTGCTCTCCCTGAAACATACTTCCTCCAGGCGGAGAAATCCAGCCATTCAGACAGCATCATATGTAAACCAGTGTACCCGGTGGACAGTACTAAGGAGTGGACAGTTGGAATCCAAATGAGCTTCTTCATGCTCGGCTTTGCCATCCCCTTCCCTATCATTGCTGTGTTCTACGTCCTCCTGGCCGGTTCCATCCAACCCTCAGCTGACCAGGAACGTCGTATCAGCCGTCGCCTCATCTTCACCTACATTGTGGTCTTCCTAGTGTGTTGGCTTCCCTACCATGGAGCTCTACTGCTTGACACTCTATCCTTTCTCAATATGCTTCCCTTCAACTGCACACTGGAGAACGCTCTCTATGCAGCACTGAATCTCACCCAGTGGTTCTCTCTCCTTCACTGCTGCTTGAACCCCATCATCTACAACTTCATCAACAGGAACTACCGTTACGACCTGATGAAAGCCTTCATCTTCAAGTACTCTACCAAAACTGGCCTCGCTAGGCTTATCGATGCCTCACGTGTGTCTGAGACCGAATACTCTGCTGTGGAGAACCAGGGACCATTATAAACATGCTATGATGGTGTTGATCAACACCAACCTTGTAATCTCAGAGACAAACAGGGATCAGTCTTGTAAATCTCTCTGGATGTCTTGCCCTTGAGGCTTTGCCAAATTAGATGTTTGTAAAATAGTGGAACAACTTTGTATACATACAGTTTGCTTAACTTTATAAACCGATGAATGTTTATGCCTTCTGTTCAATTTTATGTCAGTTATAGATGTATTGAGAAAGCACTTGTATTGATTTGATTGGTAAGCGCATGTAAGAGTAGTAACTCTAGCTTGGCTTTTGTGTCTGTGAAGTTGGTGGAAAAGGCCCCGTTCCGGTCCTGGAGCCACAGAGAGACTCATATAACCCATTCTCCACTTATCTGTGGCTTTCCTACATCTGCTGGAAAGACTCCAACATGCTTAAACTATAGGTCACGTTTTCATACACATTAATGTACAGTTATGTTATGTCTGGTCAGACGGAGGGGAATATTGAAAACCCAAACAACTGAGTGGAGAGAAACAATTCCAAATCAAGATTAGATATAGCTATTGTAAACTGATGTCATGCTGTATGCTATGTGTGTGGAAAATGATACACTTTTTTGATAAGTTGTACATTTCAAGAACAATGCTAGCAGCATTTGTAAATGTTTTGTAAATAAAATTATATTTATATACTCTGTGTATGTGATAAGTGTTTTGAAGTATTGTCTGACATATGAAAAATTTGCCATTAAAAGATGTATAAATCTTCTCAGAATTGTCTTAAGGATGTTTTTTGTGTGTATTACAGATTAACCCATAAACACACTTTTTAAGCATTAGCTTAATTATTACATGCCTATGTTATGCCTTGTATCTTTTGTATGTATCTTTTACAATACATCTAGAAGCCATACACTACTTTTGATATGCAAGATCATTAATACTTTCATTACATCACTACTTACATCAGAAAATCGCACAAATTCTCAGAAATTTACACAAATTTGAGTTTTTGTAGTTTACACAGAGACAATGAGTCAAAAACTTGCTCTTTGAATCCCGTTTTCTTTGAAACAAGTTTGCATTTTTAGGCCCTCAAAACACTGTTTTCATGTAAATTAATTGGCAATGCATAAAATGTTTTCAGCTTTTTAGTTGAAAACAGTGTCGTGTAAACACCCCCTTAGAATCTGGTTTTACATATTTAGGAATTAATATAACCCCCACGATCTGTCAATTGTCTAAAGTTAATTTTATCCCACTGTTGGATAAAATTCGTAATGATCTAATTAGATGGTCAGATCTTCCTCTTTCTTGGCTTGGGAGGATTGCTGTAATTAAGATGAATGTAATGCCCAGGCTTCTTTATCCATTACAGATGATACCGATTTTATTGCCGAATAAAAGAATAAAGGAATTAAACGGATGGCTTAGTTCATTTATATGGAATAAGCGGAAGCCTAGACTAAAATTTTCCAAATTGCAGCTTTCTGGTTCTTCAGGGGGCTTAGATTTGCCAAACATTAGAAAATACCAATTGGCCTGTCAGCTTAAATTCATAGCCGAATGGCTTAAAGAGGACCCTAAATCTACTTGGTTGGATTTGGAGGCTTCACAGTCATCTTGCCCTCTACAAAATTTATTATTTGTTAGAAGTTTCAAGGTAATTAAGACATTATGTGAGAACAGAATTGTATGTAATACGTGGAAGGCCTGGTCTATTATACGTAAAATAGAGGGCAGGGTTGACCTGTCTTCTACTCTAACCCCCATCTGTAATAACCCAGAGTTTTTGCCTAGTCTCTCAGATTCCGGTTTTAAAACTTGGAACTCTTATGGGATATATAGACTTGGTGATTTGTTTGTTGAAGGTTCTTTAATGTCTTTCGAAGATTTGGTTATAAAATATAAGCTGCCTAGATCTAATTTTTTTAGATTCCTTCAAATCAGGGATTACATTTTTAAAAGCACTACTCTTATTAGTAACTCCTCCATGTCAGATATAGAGAAGATTTTGCTGAATCCCCCGTCATGTAAGCAGATTTCATATTTTTATATCAGTCTTTGTTCATATGAAGTGGTGAACACCCAGGAGCTTAGAAGATTATGGGAGGGGGAGTTTCAATTGACCATTACAGAGGAGGAATGGGAACGGGTCTGGAGTCAGGCAAATAAGATCTCTATTTGCAATAGGGCCAAAGCTATTCAATTTAGGATTGTGCATAGATTGCATATTACACCCCTTCTTAGAAGCAAGTTTGACTCAAGCAGTTCACCATTGTGTGTTAAATGTAAGGTGGAGGTGGGAAATTATACCCATTTATTATGGTACTGTCCTGTTATTAGAGTTTATTGGTCAAAAGTTATTGTTTGCATGAGCCGTATGTTTGGACGTGAGCTACAGTTGGACCCATTGTCTTTGATTTTAGGTCTTCCAGTTGGACAATTGCGGAACAAATTCAACAGACGTTTATTTGATATCCTAGCCTTTGCGGCCAGGAAAAATATATTGTTAACTTGGATCAGCGACAAACCCCCATCCTTGAAAGGATGGCACAAGATTATTAAGGAAATGATTCCCTTAGAATTTTTAACCTGTCTTATTCATATGTCTACTGAAGCTTTTCCTCAAGTTTGGACTCCATACCTGGATTATATTGATGTCTCGTTAAGCAATATTTTGAGTTTTGGTATGCAATAACGCATTTTATTTTATTTACTATTTTTATTTTTTCACTAGCATTGTAAGAGATGGGCATTGTTTGATTGTTTTTTTTTTGTTTGTTTGTTGCATGTTGTTTGTTGAAATGTTCATAAAAAGATGTAAAAAAAAAAAAAAAAAAAAAAAAAACAAAAACACCCCCTTAGGTTAATGTTAACTTGATGTTTGTTTATAATACATTAACAAATGTTTTACAACTTCAAATGTTCTAAATCTATTAGTAAATGTTGAAAATGATCATTAAGCAAGGTAATTATCATGGATAACATCATAATACATGATGCATTTAGTAATGTTAGTAAATGAAACCTTACTTGAAAGTCTTATCAACTCATATTTTGTGCATAAAATTGTATCTAGCTTAAGCCTACATGCAGACCTACATATGATCAAAGTAAAATAAAATTTACAACTCATTTTTAGTGGAACACTGCCCATATGGCTTATATTGCCATGATGAACAGACATTACTTACTGAGCCTGTGGGGATGGTTCATATGGTTATGGTTGTGTATGCGTTTGTGTGTACTTAAATCTCCAGGGAGGTCAGACTCATTCTGTATCTTCAGTGAGTTCGGCTCAGAGAGAAGGGAAGTTTGTTTAATCCATACCAACTGTTCCAGGAGCCTCCTTTTCTGTGCTTCTCCTTTGTAGTTCTGAAGAAGTTCCAGGTGTTTGTTTCAAATATACCCTGCTGTTGTTCCCTACAGTACAAATTAGAGAAGGCATTATTACTGTTCTCTTGGAAAGTCCATAGAAAATAACAAGGCTTATTCTCTCCCATAAAAAAAGATATGAAGCACCGATTTATGATTTTTACAAACACTTTAATGTTTTGAAAGGAGAGTATTATGACTTGGGAATCCCCTGAATCAAAAGAAATATAGAAACATAACCTGACCTGTTTACTATGTGCGTTCAAACCTGTGATTTAAGAAGTATTACTTACTGCATTTAATTAAAAGACAGAAGGTTCTTGTTGCTAAACACATTTTTTTCTGGCCATGACACATCTTTCAGAACCCACTGTACCACATACCTCATTTGGATGATTTCATAAACTGTCAGCACAAAAATTACCTCTAAATAGAATCCCAGTGAACTTTCTTTCACATCCTCCTGATAGACAGCTGTATTTAGTCCTAACTGTGATTTCGATATCTGTAAAGATGGATAATGAGAGTGAATATGGCAGTTTGACCGAAAGTGTTAATGTGTGACACTCTACAATAAATTAATGACCTTTCATAAAATTTTCATATGGGCCGGTTGTTTGCTATGAGGAAAAGCAGTTTATCTGCTGTTGTGGGTGGCAATTCTACACTTTGAAAAATAAATGTTCTTTTTTAACAAAAGGTTATTGTAAAATGTTCCATTTGGAACCATTATCCATTATAGTGAAACAGAATAAATGAGACTTTATTTGTATTATGTTTATATCATAATTCTTTGACTTCATTCTTAAATCATTCTGATGTTATTTTTGGGATATTACACCTTTATTCTTGAAATCATTTTGTCACTTGTTTTAAAGTTAGACAAAAATCTTGTTCCAGGATAAGTATCCAGATTTTGTTCTTTCCACTAAGACTTTTACAGTCAAACTCAGCTGCACTGTCTACAGAGTTCAGTTTCCGCTGAGTGATACAGGAGAACACCTCTCCAAAAGTCAGACTGATTCAGAATGTGTATGTTTTTGTGTCAGAATTGTGATTTATCATCTGGAATACTCCCTGGGCCCCTCTTAATCGGAGAAAGGTGGCAATGCTAACTAACACTGTGCCAAAGAGAATAGCACAAGTGAGACAGAGAGAGTGATACAGAGAGCCCTGAGAATCAGACAATAGAGTCGCTTTCGGTGGATCAGTTTACAGGTAGAGAGAAAGTGAAGACTGAAAGGTCATTAGCACTCTAAGGTCATTAATAAACCCTGCTGGCAACCACCCTGTGAGAGAAGCTAATGGGCCATTCAAACATCTCACTGTGCTTAGCCTGTAACACTGCACTAACTCGCGCTCCAATTCCTACATTGTTTGGTAATGAGACCACAAGTTCAATTTCACATGGTTTGTGTGCGGGTCAAGATCTGTCCGATTTGGCCAAGATTCTGAACCAATCACAGTTGGGAGATGAAGAGGACAGCTGAATCTGGAAGGATGTGGGCAAAAGCGGAAAAGGAGATCCACATGATTATTTTCTTACAACAAGTCCTTGCTGAAAAGACAAGGGTTGTTTTGGCAAAAGAACAATGATGGAAGAGATTTATTATTACAGTGAATTATTTTTCTCTGGGCATCAGATACACCTACAGCAACACACACAAAAAAAGGAGATGACAATTTCCTTTCCTTGGTTATTTGTACAAAATTTGTATGCAACCACAGTATCAATGAAGTTTCACTGTGTTTAAACATATTAAATGAGGAACACGGAAGAGTGATCTTGGGCGAACAAAGATATAGAATAAAGAGAAATGGAATAAGAGATAGACAGAAAAAAAGAGCTATACACTATTCCCCCCTTAGGGTTTTTAGGCAGTGGATGTGGAAACAAATGAGAGCTATTTCTCTTCCCAAACATTTTTAACCTTTGGTACAATAATAACCCTCTACATTGATGGATTTCACCAGTAGAAAAATGTTGACGTCTTGAAAATGAAAATTACAGCAAGAAAAGAAGAAAAGTCCTGACTCCTGGATGTTGACATTACAATTCCTTCACACTTAGAGTGATTATGCGCACCAACACGCTTGGCTATGAATCTGACATACTGTCGGATGTGCTTGGATGATCTCATTTTTGAAAACAGAATTAAAATTGGACCAATCAGCTGAACAGCAGCATAAAACAAGCTAAGACATTAATTTATGGAGCAGTTCTGCACGTAACCATTTCCTGTGAATTACTCAGCATTTATAATGCCAGTGAGTATAAGTAGCAGGCTTTGAGCTCTGGTACTGTTCCTCTGAGTATGTGCCTAGATGTATAAAGGGGGCTGCTCATGTTGTTGACAGACGTGTGGGCGGAGTCTGAGTTTGAGTGAAGGGCTGGGGCACTGCTGTTGTTGTGTGGAGAAAAAGAGTTCACAGGAGACCCGCAGCCTGGAGCTTGGGCCTTTGGCAGAGAATAAAAACACGACTGAATTTTAGCATGAGGGAACAGGCTTGCGCTGGCCTCCAAGACATGGTGCATTTGTGTTCTGAAAGCTCAAGACATAGTGAGAGTTTTTCTGTTTCCCTGCATGGTTCAAATGCAGCCAAGGATTTCATTCATATTGAAATTATCTTATAATGTGCGGTATAATGAACAGTAAATTCACCGTCACACACCCAGACAGCCAGGATTGGATGTATGGACATCTATATAAATATTTCCAGTCAAAACACGTTCAGTCAAAAAAAGTTTTTTTTTTATGATTGTGAAATATGCAAATTCGGTGCTCAGTTATTATCATTAATCATTGGTGCTCAATTATTAACAATGTATGGTAATGAAAGTCAGATTTAAAAGACCAAAAATGTCCATTGAGGGCCACTTTGTACTGTATATGTAACATATCAGTTCCGTATCAGTAAGATTAGTAACAATTTACAATAAGCTTCTACATATGAACAACAGTAAAGTAGTTAATGCAATATAATAATGAACAAAACAGCATTTATAGCTTATTTAATGTTATGTACATACTAATATTTTTTTTAAGTATTATAAATGATCATGAGTTAATGTATTATCAATGAACATTAATAAGCAATAGTATTTTGATATTTTAGCAATAACTATTGTTGTTCATTGTTTTTATACTTTTCTTGTAATTCATATTTAATGTAAATATAATTTAACATTCTTGTAACGTGCTACCTTTTTCTTTCTTTCTTTAAGATGTAATTTTTTCTGATGAATATTATATTTGGCCTTCTCCCACACGTTTTTCCTTTCTTTTTGCATTCTTCTTAAAACAATCATACATTATGTCAGAGAGAGGATTCAGTGGTAAATGCTGAAAAGCTCGCTTATTAACTTGGAATAACCCACTGTCTAAATTTTACACACATCCCTGTCCATAAATAACACTCTGGCCAACTGTCAAACCCTCAGACTTCTGCTTTCACAAGCATTACAGTAATTTAAGGAGACAGGTTTAAAGTTCATATGATACTACTTATACTATTGTGCCCTTCCTGGTGTCTTACTCAATAACTGAAGCCTCAGTGTCCTAAAGGACAAACTGTTTAAAGACAGAAAGAGATAGAGGTAAAAGTTTCATACTTAATGACGCATATAACACATTTAGTTTCTTAAATATCACGTTACAACGCTCTCTCTTGTTCACTGTCACACAGCATTAAGGAAACATTACACCACCAAATCTCCTATAAGGCCAGTTAAACTGGCTTATTCAGGTTCAACGGTTCCTCACTGGCATGTCGCTTTTCTTAAAATCTTACTTTTCTGGCCCTCATTGTAAGAGGGGGGATGGTGGCTTTTGTCTGGATTCTACTTCGTTATCAGGACTATTTGTTTCCCGTCAGGTCTAGCTGCAGCTCATGCTGGCTTATCAGTATTTAGTTATGGTGAGACTCATGTTTAGAGCAGTGGGCAATTGTAAGGCCATTGTAGCTGTCCAGCCTACGCCAAGTGTGCAGGACTGTATGCAAAGCCATTAAGAACTACTCTCTAATGCTTCACTAATTCGCTGGCACAGTGAGAGGCAGCGTGATAACGAGAAAAAGAGAGAAACAGTGTGAAAAGTGTGGGCACATTCAATTCAAAACAGCGTGGGATGTGATTGAAGAACAGGGTTTTAACCTTGACCTGTGTTGATGCTGTAACTGATTAGCAAAACTTGACAAAATTACACAGAGCCACAGATTCGAAGTGCTAATGCTAATTAGTAAGCCTATTACAACAATTAGCATCCAAACTGTTCTAAAAGGTTAAAATGCATGTTTTGTTTATGCGAGATATTTACAAGACAATAAAATTAATATTCCATTCCATTTCCACAGCTAATACTGTATGAAAACCTTAACTTGTTTACCACAACACTCTATCTATGCTAACAAAAGCATGTACTCTGGTGAACTGTGACGATGCTGCCTCATTTTTTATAAGAAATAAATTACAGTAATTTACAGGTATGCCGCACAAGGAAAAATACTCCTTTTAAAAATGGTTATAATAAATGTGACTCAGCTACTGCTGAACCCGGTAAATGAATGACCTTGTACTAGAGACAGAACTTGCAGACTGATACTCTGAGGAGACTACACCACAGATCAGGTGTGTGAAAGCTGTTGCCCCAAGCACTCTGTGGACATTCAACACCAAATCCCAGCACCTGGACACCTTATTCTTTCTCTTTCCTCCACTCTCGATCTTGGTTTCCCATTTTCTTCCTGTTCTTTTTATATATAGGATCAGCCTACAGCTATGAAAAGCCACAATTTCCCATCAATGATATCCTGAAGCCCTCTTTCACTTTAGCAGGCAATCATTGACCGTTGAGATCCCACAATGTGACAAAAAGCTTCTTGTATAAAGAAAAAGAAAATTCTGTCAGCATTTACTCCCAGTCATATCATTCCAAACTTGTATGGCTTTCTTTCTTCTGTGGAACACAAAAGACGACATTTTGAAGGATGTTGTTAACCAAATGGTTTCAGGTCCCATTGACTTCCATAGAATGGTCAAAAAAATACGTTGAAAATTCAGTTACCAACATTCTTCCGTTTGGTTGCCAACATTCTTCAAAATAAACTCTTTTATGTTCCATAGTAGAAAGATATGCATACAGGTTTGCAATTACATGAGAGTGAAAAGCAAAAACAAAAAACATGGGATTACATGGGTTCATAATTTCATGATTTGTTGGATCAATTAAAACTTGCAGGCCTTAAATGTGCTCTACTAGGCATGATAAACGCCCATGTATTGTGTGAATTTAGTAAGAGAGTCAAGCAGAAATACACTGGGATCTAAAAGGAAACAGTTAATCACACCAATGGCAAAAGGTAAGGGAAAAGTTTGCTTGCATAATATGCATTTCCACAAGAATTTGTTTGAATAACATTTGGTTAAACTGCATTCTGGGGTAATTCAAACAGCTCTTGCCGGTTGGCACGATCTTGAAAGGATAATATTGCTTGAATATATGTAAGTCAGCTAAGCTCATTCAAAGCAAATGAAAAAGAACCAGAGGTAGAAATATGTTTTTAAAAGAACTAAAAGCAAGAGTGAATGTTTTGCTTTACAGTTGTTTTTACAGTATTGGCTGACACGTCCAGAATAATGACATTACACATGATTGATGAGTTCCTTAAACCCTATCAGGAAAACTTTTCCACAAGAAAAATCTCTGAGCTCATATGCAATGTTTCTTTCAAAAGACGAATGAATGCAAGAACTTCAGTGGCTGTACAGACCTCACCTGGGTGTTGAGAGAGGGGTTAACTAACCTGGGAGGTCTGTGGTCAGGCCCAGGCTGGGTTTACTAAAGGCAGGTGTTGGATTAGTGGAGCAGAGATCCCACACATTCCTTCATGAGAGACGCTGAGGGTCAGCTTTAAGACATGCTCCACGGCACACAAACTGCCCCATCCTCCATTCTACACAGTGAGACCCAGACTAAATGACTCCGAGATGGTGGGGTGAGAGCACATACACTTGCACTCATGCACACACACACACACACACACACACACACACACACACATGGAGAGACAGAGCAGCTACATTGAGAAATTTTAACCAAAGTATGTTATAGACTTTTCATTAGGACCCTAAAGAATCATATCAACTTGTGTAAAAAACTAGTTTTAGTTAGTTAGCAATAACAACAGCACTGTCTTTCATGAGTTCACACCAGTATTTTTGTAAAAACAAACAAAAAAATAAAATTAGATCTACAATGAAAACTAAGTGAAAACATTTTTGTTAACTAAAATAAAAATAATATACTAATGTAGTTGTAAAAAAGTAACTCCAAAACTAAATAAAATAATAGTAAAAAATAATATAGAAAGTGTATACGTTTATTTTGGTTATAGTTTTTTGATGCAAAATACATTGTAAATGTTTCAAATTTTATAATCCACCTTCATTAAAAATGAAAGAGTCACTAGAAAACACTAGACTGAGAAATTTAATGCTGGCATTTATAATTTAACCCATTAATTTTGCATACATACATCTAAAATCTATAAAACAGTCAGAGTGAAAAGTAACAAACACAAAAATAAACTATGAGAGCAGACTGAAAAACAAATCCTTATTTAAAACTGTATAATAACCTTGGTTCACGCCCATCTAATCCTTAAGAATGATAATGATCAGCAGACTTAGATTTAGCCTTCTGTATGTAAAAGAGAGTCTTGAGCATGAGACTCAACTCCACTCACCCCTTGCAGACTACTTAATTATAGTTAGTTACAGTAATATACTAGTTAAGGTGGAGTTGGGAGTAGTGATGGCATTGAATTGGGCTTAGCAGCCACTTGTGTTTTACAGGACTTAGATGAACTTTAAAAAAAATTAAAAATATAAAAAACCGGCAGAAGCATTAAGGTACTTAAAGCTCAATTTGTGGTGCACTATTAGTGTTACAAATGGTTGCATATGGAGTAAGGAGTTGGCTGACAGCATCACCATGCCGGTGCTTCTCTTTTAAATTCAGTTTCATCAGGCAGCTCGACTGTGGGGTGGCAGGAACCCATCTATCAGGGTAGAAGTGCAGTGGGAGGGGAAATGAGGCTCTCTCTTTCTCTGCCTGTGATGGATACGGATCACCTTCATCACTATTATTACCAAACAAGTTTATTAAGGAGTTTTGCACTTAGACATCTGTTTCATACATGAGTTCAGTCTGAGTTCAAACGAAAGAAGTCTCTTATGCTCATCAAGGCTGCATTTACTTGATCAAAAATACAGTAAAAACAGAAATAATATAAATCGTATAGTAATATTACAATTGTATATACAGTATATATACAGTATATATATATATATATGTGTATATATATATATACATACACATTCTTCAGTGTAATATGATCCTATAGAAACCATTCTAATAGGCTGATTTGGCACTCAGTTATTAGAAATAATTATTGGTGTTCAATTATTAATAATGGTTCTTATTATTATAAGTGCTGAAAACTGTTGAAAATATTTGAAAAGTGCTGAAATATTTTTGTGGAAACTGTGAAAGTGAGTGAGTGAAGTGACATGTGGCCAAACAAGGTTTTTCAGGATTTGATGAATAGAAACTTCAATGTCATCACAGGAATAAATTACATTATATCATATATGCAAATATAAAACAGTTTATATTTGAATTTTCATACTATTTAACAATATTACTATTTTTGATTAAATAAATGCTAAGTATAAGAGACTTCTTTAAAAAACACACATTAAAAAAATCTAAATGATTTCAAACATTTGACTAGTAGCCCTAACTCTAACCCTGTTAAGTGTAAACAAAGTCTCTTTTGTTGGAACATATTTGAAGAGTGTCTGTAGATAAGAATGTCAACATATGCAATCCTAGAATAGAGCTGCACTGAAAAGGTCTGAATTGAGGCCCAGACACTCCACAAATACTATAATCTGAAAATCCTTCTCTATATAGTTACTCTAAACAATTATCATATTTCACCCTGCAGTCAGATGTATGGTATGCTTGACACTGTTACTAAGGGAAACTGGTTAAATAGACCGAACGGCCTACACCCTACAGGGCATTTTATAGGTGGCCTGTAATATAAGAGCAAATGGAGCCTTTGATGAGAAGGCAATGAGACTTGTTTATTCAGTGGAGTCTTTTCAGGAGGCCACAGATGGTCGTAAAGCCGGAGGATGAGATGGAGAAGAGCTCTCATCACCTGCTGCAGTGTTATTTTGTGTGTGAATGTAAGGAGAGACAAAAAAGACAGAGAGCGCGAGAGAGAGAATGGTTGTCCCCTGGACATATACAGTTATGGACAGAGCATGACACCAGCTGCTGGAAAAACTGAGAATAATAAGAGAAAATCAAATCAATGAAAGATGTGTGCAGGATACAGAAAATTAGAAAGAAAAGGGAGCAAAGGGGAACTGAATTTAAGACTAAAGAAATGTGTCGATCAAACCAGCTTGTGAATTGAGATAAAGGGAGATGCAGAGAGACAGAAACATTGAGATAAAGAAAGCTGGAGAAAGAGTAGGGGACAACAAAATGTGTGACAGAAAGAGAGTGATGTATGGGGGTCTGAAACATGTCACTCCACACTCCTCTTGTTCGGGGAAGCTCAATACGTCAGGATTTAACCCCAGGCCTCCCCCTTTTGTGGGCTGCTGTCAAACAGAGACAAATATGCAAACATGATATGAGTCCACAGATACTGTCACCGCCTAACAAATAATTCTTTCACCAATCCGGCTGCATTTTGACAGAGCACCTCTGAGATGTTCACATTTCCTACAGAATAATACAGGGGTCTGGGGATACGACAAATTCTTTTGTGTCTCAAAAGTCTTCTTTACCCTGCCAGATTAAGTCTGCTATGTATCGTCTCTGCAGTGCCAAGCTTAGATAATAAAGACATTGAAATGAATATTTCATTTATGTATTGGCTATTTTTCCCCTTTATACAGCAGTGCACTGAATTTTTTTCTTCTTCTAAAGAGCCACACTCAGAAGCAGTTGAAGGTTTTCAAAATCCACACACATGTTGGGTTTCCATTTTTTATAGGGACATTCCAAAGGCGTAATGATTTTTATACTGTACAAACTGTATTTTCTATCCCTTTACCTTACCCCTAAATCTACCCCTCACTCAAAACTACTGGCATTATAGATTTTCAAAAAACTTTATAAGTTTGTTTCCTCATGGGGACCAAAAAAGTCCCCACAAAAACAAGGATTACTGGAACTTTGTGGGGACTTGTTGTCCCCATAACGTAGGGTATACCTAAACCACACACACACTTTTAATAATATTATATTATTTATATACTGTACTATTTTTGTAAAATATTTTTTGAAAGAAGTCTCTTACACACAACAAGGCTGCACCACTTATTTGGTCAAAAATACATTAATATTTTAAAATATTATTACAATTTACAACTGTTTTCTATTTTAATATACTGTATTTAAAAATGAAATTGTATTCCTGTGATGGTTGAATTGAACCTTGAGAAATGAGAAATCATTCTGATATGCTGATTTGGTGCTCAAGTGACATTTCTTATTATTATCAAAATTGAAAATGGTTCTGCTGCTTAATATTTTTGGTAGAAAATGTAATGTAAAATGTAACAATTCAGATGTACTTTTCATAATTTTCAAAATAGAAAATGTCAAAGAATAGCATTTATTTGAAATAGATTAGTTTAAACCAATGTACAAGTATTGTCTTTATTTTATTTAATGTGTATTAAAAATAATTAAGAAAATAATTAATTTATTTAAAAAAATAAAAAAATAAATACTGACCCCAAATTATTTTTCAATTGTAATTTTTTTTCTGGATGGAAGCAGGATTTCTCCCTTCATTTCCATCTCCACACCAACTGTAAGAATCCACTTAATCATTTTCAAATGAGTGAGCAATACCTTTCTGAATCTCCTCACTGGTGAAGCTCTGCCAAAACATCTAACGCTTGATTAGCATTTTTCCTTACTTCTCCCTCATACCCTGCAGCACAAATTCATTACTTATGTTCACAGTCTAAATATATCACTCCATCTCCATCTCTGCTGTTAGACGGGGCTAGATTAGATTTGATTATAATAGCCTACCATGCCCCTCTGTTGGCAGCAGTCTGCAGTCCATTGAGAGGGAGATCAAAGGCGCATGGTAGCCAGAGCCAAAAAAGTGCCAGATAGAGAGGAGAGGGAGGCCCCACGCTTAATCTCATACACTGAGGGAAAGTGACCTGTATTCAGTTTTCCTCTGAACCTTCCATACATGTTCCCTTGTGGCTTGCCACAGGGATATTGCTGGGCATTGTGGTCTGACTGTAGAGAAACAGAGAGCTCCTTCACCACTCTCCTGCAAGTCATCGCAATCCACTGACTTTCTCTCAGTGCTGGAAAATTAACTGCTAGGCACCCGGCCTCCGCTTCCACTTGAATGCTATGAGAGAGACAAGAACAAGATCAAACGTCTGATCCCCGGTCATTCCCACTGCTGTAACCACAATGAATTTACAGCTATCTCTTTACCACACAATCCTTTGAAGGACAGGCACTCTCAAGAGGCTCTCGAACATGTGGGCGAAGTGGTTGTGTCATGACATATGACTTAAACCATGAAAACGCTGTGACTCATTGGAACAAGCTCAAATGTGATGAACTGAGACATGACATGTTAACATAAGGAAAAATCATTAAAGGGTAAAAGCTTCTGGATCAAATGGCTATGATTCTGATGCTTGACGTGTGGATATGAATGAAATATTTTCTGCTGCAGGAACGACTTCCCTGCATTGCGTTACAGTTATACAATTAAGTGAAACATGCAACTCTCTGCAGGATCCTGACCCAGGGCAACCTAAAGCAATTTAACATGCACTCGGCCAAAAGACATGTACGTTAGGTGAACAGGGATGTATAAAATAGTTAAAGAAATTTAAGACTGTGTTTTGATTGCAGTAGAATTGCACACACCACAACATATATTGACCTTGGCAAGCTCTGTGAAGTTTTACAGAGTAAATTGCTCTTTAGAATTAAAATGCACAGACAGTTTATTGTTCTAAATGATTTCATTAAAAAAATCCCACAGTATCTATTGCACAGCAGACTACAGGCATGGATATAATTACCGTTTCTTTCTGGAAAGGAAATAATTGTGTGAGCAAAAGGTTCTGACATGAGTGTACCGTTCAGATAGATGTAAATGCAAAGTAAAAATGAAATAGCTTGATAGGTGGTCAGGCAAGAACCAAATATAATCTAGACATTTTATTTCTTTTCACAGTGAAGGCATACATTCGTTCAGTTTTATTTACATTCATTCAGTTTAGAAAACAACCATTACAAAACCTTTAAAAACCTTTAATTCTGATTCATTTACTTTGCCAATTTGCCAAAAGATTAGAAACCAGAAACCATAATCCCTTACCATGATCTTATAATGTGTTGTATGTTTTCATAAATATGCATAACCAGCCATACCTTTAAAGGGATAGTTCACCCAAAAAGTGTCGTTCCAAATCCATAAGACCCTTGTTCCTCTTCGGAAGACAAATTAAGGTATGAAATCCGAGAACTTTCTGACCCTGCATAGACAGCAAGGGGACTACCACGGTCAAGGCACAGAAATGTAGTAAGGACATCGTTAAAACAGTCCATGTGACATCAGTGGTTCAACCGTAATTTTACCATAGACAACCGTAAACAAAAATAAAGAGTTTATTCAACAATTTCTCTCCTCCGTGTCACCCTAGTGCCATTATAGAGCATATCACGTTGCTGCGCCTTGTTTACAAGCAGAGGAAAGCATGTGCATGCGTCGTGGTACTATCCATAGTGGTGCTGGGGTGACGTGGAAGAGAAGAATAGTTGATATTTTATAATTTGTTTATAATTTGCATAGAACTATATACATTATAAAAAATGTTCTGAAACTAATATGCACATAAGCATTAAACAATAGGCATTTAATTGAACAATAATTTATCATTTTTCAGACCAGTTAAGATATCAACCTAAACACATACAGCATCACTTCCTGAACTTTTTAATGTCATATATCCACTTATATCTGTTTTGCATAATGCTGGTATATTGTATATGATTCTTGATATGTGTTATATATTATAACTTCTGTGGGGAAAAATATTGTTGATACAATCTGTGTTTTTCCATTCTCATATCTTTCAAATTTGCAAAGAACTGCTTTGTGTCCTGGTCTGGTAATAAAAAGATGGTGGATCAAATTACAGCTGTAGCAGAGATTGATGCAACCCTAATAACTACATTTCTCAATTACAAATTCAATGAATTTATCTCTCATGTTCATTAGTTTGGTCCAAAGTTCAAATTGACTGGGAAAGTGGTCCCATCAGCTCTGAAATTGAGAGCGAAAGAAGTGTAGAATATCTTGTGCTTCAATTAAAGTAATTTTTTCAGTACTTCATCACATCTGTATATTTTTTTAATGTGTTTTTAAACTGTATGCTTCTGTACTTACCATATGGAATATTTCAATAGTTTGATCCCAGTTTTCAGATTTTTCCCTTTCTGATTTCAGAACCTGTAAATCAAAGAAACCAGATTGTACAAATGATGAAGATTAAACAAGGTTATTTTTCCCAGCGCAATATTCAGTAAGTTTCCCTCATTCATCTGTTATCATGGGCTGTAATTAATAACTCTTTGCTAATGGGGTCTTAGTCAGACCCATTCATAACTGTCTGCTTTACCCACCAGCCCTTGCAGCGCTATGCAGCTATAAAAAGCCCTTGACTCCAGGCCATGCAAACCCCATTCATCTTCACACCCACACAGGCTTACGTATTCTATGGCATAACCTGTCAGAAAGGAACCTGATAGTATTTACTGAAACAACATCCCTCCCTGCTGCTCTGGGTACAATTGCATTTACCAAAGATGATGCTGGACCACGCTGCCATTCACATAACCAAAAACACTTTTCCTAATAATGCTGCAGAACAAACCCACTCTGTGTTGGTTTCAGTCACATTGACCTGTCAGTTTCAGCCAAACACATCTGGCTCTATTTGTGTATTTGTGTCAGGTATAATATGGGTTTACAGCCTGGGGATGTCTCTCAACAGTTACGATGTTTGAAGTTTTCCTCAAGGTTCCTTCCTTGGTGTTCCTTCCTCTGGTGAAGTTCCAAAATTGAGTAAATATTAGGCCAAGGAGATGAAAAAGACCCAAGGCCACTGGGAACACACAAAAAGAAGCCGGACACTGGGATAAAGGCAGCTTAGCTGTCAGTCTACTGTATTTAATCCTGACCTCCATTCTCTCCGCTGACATCTACTATATAGACTTCAGGCACCAAGGTTCTGGCGGAGTCCATTTCAGATAAATCCTGTGGGTGCTTTATTACTTTTGACAGACAGAGACACGGAAAACTGTCAATCATGGATGCTTTATCTACTTCCCGAAACAAAAGGATGACAAAAACAAACTTTACGCAGGCCAAGTCATTTTCCTTCTCTCTCTTTTTGTGAATAGTCTGGATCACAGTATTCAGTTTTTAGAAATTGGCATAACATTAATTATAACAGTAATTATAATTTTAGTGTAAAATGAATTAACAAATTTAGTCATGCACACTTGATCTCACCATGACCATTTCTATTACATGAAAGCACAATATATGTGTCTCAATCCTTAGAGGTTTGGGACTAAAGTGCTCTGAGACTCAATTTACACTTGATTCACATTTGATTTGGTTGATCCAAGGCAAACTAAAACCAATAAATGAATGAATGAATGAGAAAACTAAATTTAAGCATATAAATGCAATTAATTAAAAATATTAACAAAAACTATAATAGTATATAAATTATACTAATATCACTATGGTAAAACAAAGGCTTTAGGATATACAGGGCTATTATTTCATTAAACAAACAACTCCCCCCCCCCCCCCCCCCCCCCCCCCCAAAAAAAATAAATAAATAAATAAAAAGAGAAAAACCTGAGACTTTGTTTTACTTATGTAATTTGAGTAGTTCCCATACATTTGGCCTGTTAGGGAGTCTGCACAATTAATTTGTCAAATGTGTTATCAACCATGATAGAATTCACAGGACTGTAAATCACTGAGAAGACAAGAGTCACAAAAGTTTTACCTTGACAGCTAATTCATCTATAAAGCGAGGGAGGGTTAATATTCTAATAAAATTTAATGCTTTTGAAACATCAGCCAAGTGGATACAGTTTGGAAGATATTACTCTGCCTTTATGCTTTCCTCTGGTGTGCATTATTCATTTGAGATCAAGGAAGAATTTTACGGTACATGGAACAAAATAACACAGAAATCCATACGGAAGATATGTTGATATGCACACCTGTTTTTTAAGTTCTAAATCTCCTGTGGATTTAAGATGGAATGTTGGTTTTAGAACATTTGTGTATCCCTTCTTCTGCTACCCTCTCGATCAGTAGTCTCACAAGAGAGTCCAAATCCCTTTTAATGTTTGCTGCCAAATAGCTACATTCTGTTAGGGGCCACACTAGGGAGAAGGAGGGGTCAAAGGTCTCATTTCCCTCCAATCATTAATATTTTGATTATGTGCTAAGGTGGATGCTTAAATCTATGTGCATGCATTTCCATTAATTGACCTGGCTTTGTTTCAAAGAGCCATAAAGTGATTCCTGTCTGCTGATTGCACGAACATCATGAAGTACTGTACACGTTTGTAAGTATATGATTACTTACAAGAGAGCAGTAACAGCTGTTTTTTTGTTGTTGTTGTTGTTGTTGTTATTTATTTAAAAAAAAATTTGCTGTATTTTTTTTTTTTTTTGCTGTATCACAGGACCCATTGTCTTGTGTGGACAATAAAACAATGAGACATTTTTATTAAATGATGACAAAATTGGCATTTTTGAATGGACTAACCCTTTAAATTAAACAAATCAGTCTATGTAGGTAACTGTTTCAAAATCCCATAGTGGTAGTGCCAAAAGTTTCTTTGTGAGACTTGCATGAATCTCTTCTTTCAGGGCTTTGGCTAGAAAACTATTTGGTTTAGGGGTAAACAAATAAATAAAGTCAAAGGAAGATTTGTTCCACTCGGTGTCTGGCCCCATTTGTGGTTGACAGCCGTCTGAAAATATTCTTAATCCTAATATTGTATGAACCTCAAGTAATCAAAAAGAAACAAATATTCGGCTTTTGTGTATGGGATACATCATGATTACAACCAGGGATAATTAGAGCATCTTCTGTGGAATAAAGCCAGTGCTGTAGTGCAGATGGCCTTGATTCCCCTCTGTTTAGAATACCGCAGACAGATAATAGCAAACAAGTCCAGACCTATCTATAAAACAAGGTCATAAGGAAGGTTCAGACCTCCTGCCTTTTAGACTAATCTGAGGGAGATAAACAAGGTGAAAATTGTGTGCTTCACTCTGTGGCGCCATGTACTGGAAAGAGCGGTGTGTCTCAAACTTAAGAAAGGGACGTGGAGGCATAAATACTCTCCTGTCCCTCTCCCCCACTAACCAGACGACCATTGGCACAACTTTAAGCAGATAACAATCAGCTCAGACTCTGAACATATGGGCTCAGACTCAATCAGCGAGATCATAAAGCATTTCCTCACTATTAAATCTAGAGTCTGGCTGCGTCCTCCCCTGACATATTTCAAAGACGCTTGGAGAAAAGACACTTCACAAATAAGCACGTCTTGAGGAGGGTTTGCTTGTGGTGCATACCAGCAGTACACCCTTGAACTATGGCTTTGGTCCACCGTCTGTGCGCTGACCTACAGAAAATGGTTTAATTGCAGCACTGTTGACCCTGCACTGACCCACTTCCTTCTCAGATACAAAACATCCCAATTAGAAGTGCTAAAACCTTGGAATTATCTGGGGAGGCTTTTGGTGAATAATTACACCTCAAGCACTGTGGAGTGCTTAAGATGTTTTTGATGAAAAGATGAATAAGACACCATTAATTATATTTTAGTTGAAAGCTTGATTCATTCATGTCATGCATATCCCCAAAGTTGTGTAAGAATAATTTCAAGTTATGCAGTGCTTTTTTAAAACCCATTATTAACCCCTGAGTCACTTTTCCAGTTCACTTACGAGACACCATTAATAAACACAAGGAGACAAGCTGAGGAAATGCTAAACTTATATTTAGTTCTTCAGTGTACTGGGAAAGGGAAATACAGCCCAACACCATCTTTTTGATCTTGTGACTTAACAAATGAAAGGGATTTGTGATAGGGACTTGGTAAACAGAGGGTAAATTTTACCACCTGAAAGAGGTTATCTTTGGTATGGACTGTTCAAAAAACAACATCTCAACGACACTCCATCTGAGATGGGAGCACTTGGATAAGAAGCGGCTTAGACAAAAGAAAAGCAAATAAATGTGAATACCTGTTTTGATCTGTATTGTGGCTATCTGGACCTGCTCCAGATTCAATTAGAGACTAGCTGTGTCCCAAAGCTTCTGCCTGGGGTCCCTCAATCGATCTGAGGGAGCTGACCAGGGTAAAGCAACATAGAGGTCAAGCTACACTCTGGGTAATTTTATGGCTATTTGGGGAAAATCAAACTCTACAGCTGTCCCTCAGAGCAGAGCTTATGTTCTTTTGGACAGCCATGGGAAAAGCAGAGTGGTGGATAATCTGAACCACGCTTTGACAAATCATGAGATCTTTGATAGATAAAAACATTCTTTATTCCAGTTGTGAGAGTTCCTTGAGTTAAATGTCAAGCAGTATCAAAATCAAAAGAGATGCTTATCATCTAAAACATTTTATTGTAGAAGTTGACTCTTGTTTTCCAAGAGTGATGAAATATACAGTCCAACAGCACTGGGACTTAACTGTTTGTGTCTCTCCATTTGTCTTTGTCAGTTCTAGACCATGTGTGTCAACAAGTTACTGTCTTTATGAGTGAATCAATGAATAATTCACACAACCATTTTATTCAGAAACACGTTCAAGAATGAAACAGGTATGTGTGAGTCATACAATAAATTTACTCAAACATTTTTGTAATTATGAGATGTGAGAGTTTACAAATTGTAGTTACAATTGGACGTGAGCGCTATTTACTTTTCCTTGAATTACAATAATCACATTTGTTTTAACTATTTGCATTGCTGGAGCAAAAATAGACACCATAACTGGCAATACTGTGTCCAAAATGAAATGTTCTACTTATTAAGTTCTTGTTTTTTTTATCTTGAAATGCTGTATAAAAGCAATTTTACACTCTCGAAAGCCTTAATGGTCTTAATATCACCTTGTTTGCAATTACCTGTGGCACAAGGCCACTGCACTTTGAGTTGTAAACGTTATGCTTTCTTTTCATTTCAAAAAAGACCAATGAATCTTGTAAATGAATGGAGTTTTAATGTGTCTGGTAGCGTGTGAAAAGAAATGTGCTGTGCAAAAGCATGGCTGAGCTCCAAATGTTCTTGTGATGATGAAGGCCACAGATCTCACAAGGCTGTGACACGTCTATAACTCTGGTTTCCAGTGACATCATAAACCAATAATGTCTGTCACACCACAACCACTCTCTGTATCAGTTTAAGCCTAAAACCTGTTAAAATGAAAGTCTCACCACCACAATAAATGTCAAAGAGAACTTATTAAGGCTACAAATGAAACTGAGAAAAAGAAAAGAAGCCCACCAGGACCCCTTAATCCATCTAGCAAATACTTCTAAGAACAATAGCAAAGCCCATAGTCAAGCAAATACTGTTAGAGTGTACCGTCACAGCATTGTGTACACTATTACGTCAATGTATACCTCCATCCCGGATCATAAATATGGTAAAAAACCCTGAGAATTTACATTAAGAATTCATAAAAAGATATGTAAACAGCACTTTTATTTAAAATCTAATGGTGTTCAGTGAATAATGCCTTTAACCCAAGATTCTGCATGCTAGGCTAATATTTTGTTTACATTGGTGTGTCTTTCTTTCTTTTGCTGAGGGGGTGCAGAGACTTCAGTAATCTCCATTTAATCTGACCACCTCTTCCTGTTTAGAGTGACAGTGTTCCACTCTTCCACTCTGTGGTGAATGATGTTGATGGATATGATCTCTTTCTCTTTTCTTACCCTCCCTATCCTCTTCTTTTGACCCATTTCTTTTTCCACATATACAAATTCCTTTAATTCTATTGACCAATTGTCTGTTGTTATCTTCTAATCATATTAAAAAGTCAAGCATCAGTCCTGGTCTGTGGGAACAAAAAAACTAAACAAAACAAAAAACTGGTGGCAGACTAAAATACAGCAGCCTATATGTGTATTAAGAACAATTTGAATGAAGTAATACAGCCAAATTTATACTCATTGTGTCCTTGTGCTTTTACTGCAAATGTAAAACATCTAGAGACTATTTTGGAATTTAAAAGTCCTGACTGAAGAAATGACTGGCACTTCATTGAAAACACTGTACATTCCACCCATGACCTCAAAAAAGTCTCTATTTTAGGTGCATGTTGGGCGAATATGTGGAAACCGGCCACATCTGTATGGACGCCAGCATCCAGACAAAGCCACATGGTCACTCCTAATGCTGGTAACTGAATGGGCAGGGGGCTTCTAAAATAGAGGTGAGCGATCAAATGTAGGGAAATTATGGCAATGAACAATACCACCCAGCTCCTTAATTTTCTCATGCACTCCCATTGGGCGCAATGCAGCTAAACAGAGACACGGCTCAACTGGGAATTCCTGCCTCATTGTCCCTGGCAATCTTTTCAGTTCAGAAACCCTTCAGTTGAACAAATAAACATGGAAAAAGTCTCAGAGATCAAAGTTCCTGATATGATGACTTGACCCACTTGGTACTGTGTAATTTGATGGTCTTAAAAATGTTGATTCCAGGGACACCCAAATATGAAGATCCCCTTGCAAGAAAGCTCTTTCTTAAGATATAAACTCTGCTACAGATTTCCATATATGAAAACCTATTTATACCGTGTAAGAAAAATAGTAAGTTAGATGATATAAATTATTTTCAAAATGCAAAATTAAATATTTCACTTTTATATTGTCATTGAACTAAAGCCAATAGAAATTATTACAATTATATCTGGAAAATATTTACTTTGTAGAAAATTAATGGTATATAATTCTCTACCAATTATGATATAATATTGTTAGTCTATAAACCAAACCAGAGAAACATATTCAGTTCAGTTCAATTTATTTATATAGTGCTTTTCACAATAAATATTGTTCCAAAACAGCTTTAGAGATAATATTGCCTAACAAATCTCCATTGTGAAAGTAACAGTGGCAAGGTGAAACACCCAAGAAATACATAACACAAGCACAAAAGCTATGCAGATTTGTTTTGATTTTTTACTGTCTTAATCTATGGCTGTAAATAGAAAAACAGTGATTTATCTCCAGATTTGTGATGAGTTTATATAAATAAGTTTGTAAAAAGTCACTTTTTTATTGAACTTTCCACTGAATGTAACTGCAAATGTACTAGATTTCTTTCAAATCCAGTTTTATTCACTGAAAGACAAGTAGAGACCCATACACCTGTAGATTTTGATGTGGCCCACATGGGGTCTTTTGCTTTTAACTTTATCTGGATGAAACCTAACAGTTCTAATAGTCCCAGAAGGTTCCCATTAGTCTATATTCCAGGGGGATGATTTAAGTATATAGGTGATGAGAGAAGCCTGCATGGGTTCCATCTGGTTGTGGAAACCACAGAACAATGATTAATCCAGACTGAGATTTATAGAGGGTAAAACCACGGCCCTTGTCTGGACTTCTTCCCTCACACATTCCTCCATTCTGGGACTCCCGACACATGTATCTTTTCTCAGAAATACTGCTTTAATTATTATAATTTTTTTTTTTTTACCTCTGAAAAATTTGTGGTCTTTCAGAATGGAGGGAGACAGAGACATAGTCGCATGGCACAATAGGGTGATTTAAAGCATGAGTAATGCTTTCTCAGAACAATTATGAGGTCTTTGATATAAAATGTGCAACACATTTTTTTTTTTTAAGTTTGTAAGATTAAATTGTAATTAATGTTCACTGATCAACAGCTGTCAGGAGGTGACAGAAAATCTTAGCAGCAATAGGAAGCTGACTTTTGGTGACCTGGTCTGAACTTAGTAAGATGAGACTTAACCCTCTCCTTGCCAAAAAGAGTAGACCAGCAGATTTTAGAACCTGCGGAAATAACACAATCTTTTTAAGAAAAAAAAAACAACTGCCAAATTTTCCATTTCCTTAAAGTGATAGTTCAGCCAAAATGAAAATTCTGTTATTAATTATTCACCCTCAAGTCGTTCCAAACCTGCAGGACCTTCTTTCATCTTCGGAAAACAATTTATGACATAATTAAATTTTTAGGTGATTTGACCCTTTAATGCTGTAAAAAATGCATGTTTTGTATCTTTAAATGACCTAAAATAATAATAATAATAATTCATTACATTTATATAGCGCTTTTCTACTTTTTCTAAGCACTCAAAGCGGTCTACATTGTGAGGGGTGGTGTCTCCTCGTCCACCACCAGTGTGCAGCATCCACCTGCATGATGCGACGGCAGCCATATTGCGCCAGAACGCCCACCACACACCAGCTTACTGGTGGAGAGGAGACAGAGTGACGAAGCCAATCAGTGTAAGGGGATGATTAGGAGGCCATGATGGTCAGAGACCAATGGGGAAATTTGGCCAGGATGCCGAGGTCACACCTCTACTCTTTTCGAAAGACATCCTGGGATTTTTTAAGGACCACAGAGAGTCAGGACCTCGGTTTAACGTCTCATCCGAAAGACGGTGCTTTTTGACAGTATAGTGTCCCCGTCACTATACTGGGGCGTTAGGACCCACACAGACCGCAGGGTGAGCACCCCTGCTGGCCTCACTAACACCTCTTCCAACAGCAACCTAGTTTTCCCAGGAGGTCTCCCATCCAGGTATTGACCAGGCTCAACCCTGCTTAGCTTCAGTGGGCAACCAGTCTTGGGCTACAGGGTGATATGGCTGTGGCGATAAATAAATAAATACATGGTAAATGAAAGACGCCATTAGAATATGTTGTTTTTGAATCTGTCGTGTCTTGCCAGTTATGAGAAGGATCATATATTATATTTGCACTGGTTTTATAAGTGCACTGGTTATTTCAATTTTTTGAAGCGTGGGAAAAGACATTACTATAATCGCTATCAACGTTGTTGTTGACCGTGCCATTGTACCAAACACACTGCTGTATTTATGGCCATCTGACATCCTCTGAGTGGCGGAAGTTAAACACACTGTCAAGAACAGGAATCTGGTCTGCACGCCATGTCGTAGCTGGCACCTTTGACAAGGCGCGGAATTCTGCAGAACAGCCTTACAGCGTGATCACATCAGCATTGGTTTGCTATAAGTCATTCAAATCATTGTGTCTTTTGTACACACAGCCACAATTGACTCGTATTGTAGACTTATGGGACACAAAGATGGTTCTGTTGATAGGGGCCAAACTGGCTCCATACAGGAAATGTACAATCATCAGTTATCTTTGATTGTTGCCCCAAAACAAATAATGGGTCTCCAGTGAGCACACACACTGTAGGAAACACATTTGTGGGAGAGACAACACATTATCATAGATTTAAGAACTTTTTTGAATGCATTATGGTATCGACATTTAGCCTGCCCTATTAATGTTCATTTATTTTTGGAATCTCTGACATCATAACTCCATTCAGTCTATAGATACAGTAGTTGTGGAATGAACCAAAAACTAAAAAATACTATTAACTAAAGCTAAACTAAAGAGGGCGCTTGAGACATTTTGTAAATGAGGTGATGAAAAAATTGGTATATTGTGCCACCTAGTGGACTCTTTTCGGTTATACAGCGCACTTATGGCCCTGTGGACCTAAACACTTAACATATTAAATACATTTTCACTTTTTTTATTTTTTTTTTATTTTACACAGTTAAATATATATATATATATATATTAATTTAAATGAAATTAAAATATAAATTAATTTATTATTTTTTCTGAAACTCTATTTTCACTACACTGCCACTTCTACCACATCTGAATATGTGTTTAAATGAGCATTTATAATTTTCTTTTTCCTTTTTTTTTTAAATTAGAGAGGAAACGCTTCTGGATATCTTATCACAATTATCACACTGTGCTTGCTAGCTGAATAGATTAACACAGACATCACTTTGATTTCTTAGAATTACCCATGACAATAAAATGAATGGTGATCTGATCTAGTCTCTGAAATTTAAACCTCACGTTGTTTGAACCAAGACACCGCGTTCCAGGAACATGCTTCACTGCCAAAACATGCATATCAAAAACAACCCACAGTTACATCTAGTAAGCCACATGAACACTAGAGGTACATCTTGCAAAACCCAATTTTATGAGTTGCATAAGCATCCTTGCAGGTGTCAGTTTGCAGCTGGCTCACACGCTTGTTTATATTTACATGGATGATGTACTTTGGTGGCAGGGCCAACAAACTTTCCACAGTTATTTTTCATAAAGGTTACATGAAGCTCTAGATCAGGGGTGTCAAAGGTTAGTTCTAAAACGAATTAAACAGACCTAAAACAGCTAACCGGTAGCAGATGAAATGCAAGTGTGTTGAAGCGAATGTCATGTGGTGTAACCATATCATGATTCCTTAATTATTAAACATCAGTTATCTTATATTTTAAGAAAATATCTAACCTTATAGCCATGAGGGTCTACAAGGGTCCTATTTTCTTTCTTTCTTTCTTTCTTTCTTTCTTTCTTTCTTTCTTTCTTTCTTTCTTTCTTTCTTTCTTTCTATTTATTATTATTTATAATTAGCTTTTATTTTAATATTTTCAGTTTTTACATAAATTATAAATTTTATTTAAAATTTCAGCATATATTATACTTTTTGTTATTTCGCATTTCTTATGAGCTTTTTAGCTTTTTTCCATTTCAGTTTGTTGCCAAGTTGCCAGTTTAAAATTTTCGTCTAAGATTTGTTTAAACTTTTTTCAATTAATGAAAACTATTAACAACAACATTTGTTTTTCTGATGTTGGTTATAAAACATCCTACAACATTACGTTTATTTGGTGGACAAAGATTTTTCAGATACTTACAAGCAGTGAAGCAGTATATAACATACATGACTATACAACTGAAGTTGACCAATTATAATATTAACCACTGTACATATTTTCTGCCATATTTAATCAAAAGCCTTGTCAAAAATAGCTTTGTGTGTAAACAAAGAAATAAATACACTACAGCTGCTTGAAAACATCTCTCAGGTATTTTTCTTTGATGATAAATTTTGCTTCAACCTTTGATGGGCACACACTGGTCTGAACATGTTGTTTCAGTGCTCATGTGAGTGAGATGATGATGTAACAGACATGACTGACATAAATATGTTGTACTATATTCTACAGTGATCATGTGCTATTTTGAAGCCCATCTCCAGGAGGAGACAATGAAACTTTAAGTGTGAAGTCGCTGTCGAGGGGTGGCATGGCTGTCGACCATATGACTGTTTGTTTACAAATTCACTGTGCTAAAATTGTGAACCACCCAGTCATGGGGGGATGAGGGGCTTCCATGAGGCAGCAATTCTGATGTCTGTCTTTCACCGCCCATCCATCTGATCTCTCTTCCAGAACCATACAGACGGATGTTGATGGCAAGTGGCCATCAGGACAAACAGGTGAGGGACAATGCAAGCTAAAACAGATTATGTGTTACCAAACTCACCCCTTACACAATTGTCCTAAAACTCCTTCTGAATTTCTCACATACCATACAACAGCTGATTCAAATACTCTTAGGAAACAATAAAAGTAGCTATCAAAATGTCATAATATGGCAATTGATCTGCCATGTTGTTGTGCAGTCTGGGAAGTTCTGAATGTCTGGATGTCTAAATGCCAACAGCTATCACATGGGGTTTGTTTGGCCTGACTATGTGATTCGCCTACATATTTCTCCCACAGATGGAGAGCTTGGAAAGGGAGGGGGTCGGTGTTGCTAAGTTTGGCATGTGACTTGTTCTTTAGTGGGTTGTGTTGGAGGGCTGCATGTTTATCCAAATCAAGCCGCATAAACAAGTGGTGGGAGCAATCCTGTCCCAGCCGCCTCACAGATCAAGTGTCACAGGCAGCCGGCCGGTATATAAACCCTGAGTGCGTCCTGCCCCGACAGATCAAATTAACCACAGTAAAGGCAGAAGTGACCAGAAAAGCTCAAGCTCAACCAAAGCCAAAGCACAGAAGGTTATAAGGACTCTACCTCAAACGACAGCAATGGACATCCAAACGGGTCAAATAGTTTGGACTCCGAGTCCCATGGAGAGCCTGGAGAAGCAGCTGAGCTGCCCCATCTGCTTGGACATGTTCACAAAGCCGGTTGTCATTCTACCGTGCCAGCACAATCTGTGCCGCAGCTGCGCCAGTGACCTCTATGACTCCAAAAACCCATACCACTATTCTGGAGGCATCTTCCGATGCCCTACCTGCCGATTTGAGGTGGTGCTGGACCGCCATGGTGTCTACGGTCTGCAGAGGAACCTTCTGGTGGAGAACATCATCGACATCTATAAGCAGCAGTTGGAGAAAGGAGGTAATACCCTTGAACCTCCTTTGAAATCCAAAGAAACAAAAGAGCCTATGTGCGAGGTACATGAAGATGAAAAAATTAACATCTACTGCGTAACCTGCCAGACACCTACTTGCTCCATGTGCAAAGTATTCGGTCAGCACAAGGACTGTGAAGTTTCCACTCTAAAAGTTGTTTATGAGGCCCAGAAGTCTGAACTTAAAAATTCAATTGACCAGCTAGGCGCCAACAACAGCTGCTTGCAGGCGATGTTGACACAGATTGAGGAAACCTGCAAAACTGTGGAAGAAAACAGCCAAGTGCAGAAGCAGAAGTTGGGGGAGAAGCTTGACCTACTCTATGCCATCCTAGAAGACCGCAAGACCCATCTCCTGGAGCAGATCACTCAAGAACAGGATGAGAAGGTGGCTCTGGTGCGATCGCTAATCCAGCAATACAATGAACAGCTGCAGGTCAGTGTCAACCTGATGGACAAAGCATCCCAGACCATGGACAACAGCAATACAACTGAGTTCCTCATTGCTGCCAAGCAGCTGCTCACAGAAGCCAAAGATGTATCCAAGAACTCCCATCTGCAGAGGCCAGAGCCCGGCTTTGAGAGTATGGACCACTTCACGCTCTTCACAGAAGACGCAGAGGCCATGCTCGCAAAAATGGACTTTGGAGTCAGTGGAGATGATGATGAGGATGAGGAGGAGGAGGAGGAGGAAGAAGAGGAAGAATAAGCAATGATAGGCTCTAGAAAAAGAACTTAGTGGGGAAAAAGAGACGACAACAGATATAAAACCTTCATGGTTCATGATAAGGACAATACTCTAGCTGCTTTTGATAACTGTGAGACAAGGGAAGTGCAATCTTAAAGCAGTTTCAGTACAAATTGTACAAATTGCACCATTTGTAATGTCTTTTCCACTTGACTTTTGTACTTTTTTATTAATATGGATGTTCATATTGAATTATGTTTTTTACATTTTAGTAGAAAATAGAAGTTTATGTTTTGTTTGCCAAATTAAAGCTAGATTTATAAGCTGTAGAATACAGCTCTGCTAACTTTAGAGTGTCATGTGATATACAAATGTTTGAATACTTGAAATATTAAATAATGCACTTGACTAATGAACTGTAATGCAATGTTCATTTTCATTGGATAGTTCAGTGGAAATAAAGGACTTACAAAAAAAAAACAAAAAAACTTTATTTAAATTACTATAGCACACACCTTCCGATGACCTTAAAATTCTTGGCATTTTACATCTTTCAGCTGGGTTGCTATATCTGCATTCTCTCCAATCTATCCTTGTGAGGCATTGCTCTGCACAGTTAAAGTGGGTGGCTATTTTAGCATGGTGAGAATGAGAGAAGCCACAGAACTCCGAGAATAGACCCACAGTGAGCTACAGGCCTCATGTTTCCAAACCTGACAATTACAGCTGCTTACAGGCATGTTTGACAAAGTTATGGGACCGAGGTTAACACTGACTCTTCTGTCAGATAAAGACACAGTTTCTATGGCTTCAAAACAAACCCTAACACTGGATTTAAATAACAATGGTGTACATGTCAAGTAACCAAGCAATGCCATTATACGTCTGATGGCAGATTCTTCACGTCCAAAGTTCAGTAAGAAATATTTTCTTATTTTAATCAATAATTTCTTATTTAAAAAAAAAAAAACGTAATGATTTTTCACCATCACTGTTGGACCTTGAAAATTTGTATAAAATATATATTGTATTTATTTATTTTAATCAAACCACTGATGCTGAGAGAAAGACTGGAGAGGTAAAGGGCTAATGTTTAACCTTTACTGTAATGGCACATCTAGCCATGCCAAACTACAAGGCAAAGACAACATACTGCTGTCTTTTCACTGCTGACCTGTCCACATAAACTTGTTTTCATTCTTTAATTTATTAATATGTATAATGTTGTTACATTCTACATTTAATTTAGAATATTTATTAAAATATTCATTTTTAATAAATGTTTTAAATAAATGTTTTGTATAACCTGTCAAACTAATGTGTATAGACCCTTTTTTTTGGCTTTTAGTGAAGGCTGACTTGTCAGTTTTCTATCCATACCTCCCTATGAACCCAGTGACCTGTGGGCAAGATCCAACATGCAATACAATAATAAGACTGGGCATCCCCGTTGGCTTTCTCTGCATGGACAACATCCATTAACGAATTCAGACCAGGGGTGTGCTCAAAAATGATACTCCAGTAAAAGTACAGATACTCAGTGAAATCTGTACTCAATTAAAGTACAAGTATCTATCCAAAAATAAACTTGAGTAAAAGTAAAAAATACAACTTTAAAAAAGGGTTAGTTCACCTAAAAATGAAAATTCTGTCATTAATTACTCACTCTCATGTTGTTCCAAACCTGTAAGAACTCTGTGAGCTCTCTGACCCTCCCATAGACAGCAAGGGTCCTTACACGATCATGGTCCAGAAACGTAGCAAGGAGATCGGTAAAATAATTCATGTGACATCAGGGGTTCATCCGTAATTTTACAAAGCTGCGGGAATATTTTTTGTGTGCAAAAATGACTTTATTCAACAATTTGAAATGACTTTATTCTTTATTCACAAGCAAAGTGAGGAGCCAATAAAAAACTGCAGCAAAGTGGAACACACACACACACACAAAAAATTATAAATAAATATATATATATATATATATATATATGACTGAATGTCGTCAGATGAGCACAAAGATTTTTAGAAGAAAAAAAAACTCTGCATATAATGTGGTACGTACAAAAATAACACTTCAAAAACTACACTACTAGCCTACACAGTGAAGACTGTCATGCATGTGTCATAATAAAAATACAATTTATAATATTTTAAACTCCTGTTCACTTTGCGTGGTTTCTGAAGCAGTCTGTACACTTGCATTTTATGCACTTAAAATCTTAAGTTAGTGTTCATCTGAACAAAGAAATTCAGAAACATCTGGGACAGCATGAGGTTGAGGAAATCACAAGAGAGTTTTCATTTTTGGATGGATAGATATTAAGCAGAGGTCAAACAAACTTTCTATAAACAAAACATAAGAACTTGTATAAGAGGAGAGACATAATTAAAACAGCCTACAACATAAACCTTTTGAAAAGCCACTTTTTTGTGCTGTCTATTCAATGTGAAAAAATACACTTTAATTGTTTTTTTGAGCCTTTTGGAGTTTTTTTTTCTCAGCAAATATTGATTTATGATTATTTGTGACTAATTAGATTAATTAATGAGCATTAACATTCCTAAATATCAGTCAGTATATCATTATATTACCTCTGGATCCACTCCGTAATAAGAGCATCACTATACATGATTTACAAATAATTGAACATAAAATTAAGATTTGCAACATTTAATTTAAAAAGCACAAGTACAAGTAGTCAGTTCAAACTGTACAGGAATACAGTACAAATACCCCAAAATAATACTTAAGTAAAATTACTCACTTGTACATAAGTATTGTACTTTTTTGTAGAGACATTTAGAAACAACAAATGAAATGACAATAACAATTCTATGTCTGTTTAAGAGAGAAAAATATGGGTTTAAACAAAGAATATAACAGCTGTTTGCAGGGTTGACCTCTTGATTTAAAACTTTCCAAGTATGTTGGCCTGAGCTGCCGTGAATAGTATTGTGCATGTCTGTCATGTATATTTATCTGTTTAGCTTGAGGCTCAGCTTTCATGTTTCTAACATACTGGAGGCCACTGGCACGAGATAAAGTGTGTGCATGTGCATGTCAAGACCTTCTTCTCAGCTCAGAAACAAATTATTTTTAAAGGTGCTCTTCAAAGATTTGCCATACATCTTGCAATGAACTGCAGTGACTCATATCATGATTCGGTTCAATAGACTATACTGATCTTGTGATACAATACTCTCACAATAATTTAAACAAAGCCAAAATACAGTTAAGATGGTAAAAACAAAAACTTTTAAGACATGATAATCAGTCAACAAAAAGCACTGTATATTAAAATTCTAAATTTGGTATTGGGGTGGATTTGAATAGGTTTGTATTTTGTCAGCATTATAGAAATATTCATAATTTTCTTAGCTAAAGAATACAGAATTATATCAGACACATATGCTTGTACTCTGTCCCTGACTACATAAGTTTTAAATATTGTATTTTATTAAATAATGTATTTTATTTTTGAAATAATGATTAATACGAAAGCTCAAATTTGTGACCTTTTGGATTTACCATATTTGATGCTAAATTTATATTTTAAATTTTTGTTTTGGGTGAACTATATATGACACAAATTGTCACTATCAATATATTTGTTACGGATCTGCCTATCTTTCACCAATCACGTTACCCAAGCACCTGTTTCCACCTGTCACTAATTACGCACACCTGCTCCTCATCATGTCCCTCGTTACCTCCTCCTATAAAGCCACACACCACCCAACACTTGATGTCCGGTCTCGTTCGTGAGAAGAGGACTTCCAACGCTCACCCAAAGCCTTTGCACCATAGCTGCTAAGCTACTTACCTATCTCTGTGTATACTTCCCTGTTCCCAGGATCCTGTTCTGAGTCTGCTCCAAGATCTCCGTGTTCCTGTCCCAAAGCCTGTGGTGTGGGTGTGTGGCTGCCAATCGTCTCTGGATCCCCCGTGAAAACCTACAAGTAGAGATCCGGCTCGGGATCACGTACCACCGTCGCACGAAGCTCCCAGACACCTCCAATTTAAGTTGGAAAGAAACGGCAATCCGGTGTCTGGAGGATCTTCAATCCCGAGTCGGAGCGCCTCCCGAGTCCTCCCCTAGTGACGGCGGCAGCCCACCTTCCCTGGTGATCCCGTAAGTGGGTTTCTGCCAGCGCTGGCCTGAGAGCGAAGGTACGAGATCCTGCTGTAGTGTCTGTTCGATCAGCATTGAAGTCTGCCTGCCGTCCCCTGTGCTCAGCTCCCAGAACTGACCCAGTCCTCAGCCCTGAACTTAAGACTGCCGCTGCCCCAAGCCAGCCGCCGCTCGCCACGAAATTTGCGCCACCAGCCGCGGCAAACCCAAGCTCGCCGCCGTTCGCGACCAACCCTGACCCTCTACCGAGGATGAGGTTTGAGTTGGCCTCTATAAACGTGGTTCCCACGGAGGAGGACAATCTTAGTGGAGGTGGCGTTCAATTTATTTTCCAGAGGGGCAGGTGTGTGGAGGAGTATGTGGAGGAATTTCTTACCGCCAGTATTCAGACCCGCTGCAGTGACCTCACTCTAATGGAGGGTTTTAGAGTAGGACTGGACAAAGAAATTCTAATGGCTATGCCCCATGGAGATCCCAACTGGTCTTTGGCTCAGTACCTGAACGTGGCCTTACAGATTGCTGGGTCATCCCTTTTTGTTGGCGACATGGAGGACGTGTCTTCTCCAGATAACAGCACACCAGCCACTCCTCTTTCCAACCCACTTCATTCTGGCCCTCCATCTTCCGTGAACAGTTCTAACCCTCCTCACTCAGTCCAACCTCCGCCCATTGCAAAGATGGTACCATCGTCGGAGGTGAAGATGGTACCGCCTAGCCCCGCGGCTGTCCCGTACCCACCGCCGTCAGTGGTAAGCCCAAGCTCTCCGCCGTTCGTGGCAAGCCGAGAATCTGCGCTGCAAGAGCGCCCCCTTGAATCCGCACTGCAAGAGTGCCCCCGAGTGTCCGTACTATCAGAGCGCCGCCGAGAACCCAGTGGTCAAGCCACGGTCAGGAGTGCCGATCCCGAATCCAGTTCCCAGACCACGGCCAGGAGTGCCGATCCCCGACCTTGAGAATCCAGTTCCCAGACCACGGCCAGGAGTGCTGATCCCCGACCCCGAGAATCCAGTTCCCAGACCACGGCAAGGAGTGCTGATCCCCGACCCCGAGAATCCAGTTTCCAAGCCACGGCCAGGAGTGCCGATCCCGAATCCAATTCTCATGTCACGGCCAGGAGTGCCGATCCCGATCCCCGAGAATCCTGTTCTCCAGTCACGGCCAGGAGTGCCGTTCCTGATCCTCAAGTGCCCGCGCTGCAAGAACGCCCTCCTGTGTCTCCGCTGGTCCCGTCCAGCTCTCCTTCGTCTCCGCTGGTTCTGTCCAGCTCCGCGCCTCCCGTGCGCCCCCAAGAGTTTCGCTCCTCCAGAGCGCCCTCCAGCGCCCGCTCCTCCTGAGCGTTCCCATGAACCTGCTCCTCCAGTATGGCCGCCAGAGGGGAACGTTCCCAAAGAAACTTTGGGGGGGGGCCATATAGCCTCAGTCTGTGTGGCCAGGCCAAAGGCCAAGGCCACAAAGCTCCCCGATCCGCCATGGCCTTCCAAACCTCCAGTCCCGCCATGGCCGTCCAAGGACCCAGATCCGCCATGGCCTCCCGAGTCTCCAGTCCCGCCATGGCCTCCCGAGTCTCCAGGTCCGCCATGGCTTGTCGAATCTCCTGTTGTGCCATGGCTCCCCGAGGCCCTGGTTCCGCCCTGGAAGCTTCCCTCGTGTCCCTGCCCTACACCGACCTCCAGGGCGCCCACCCCCCTTCCCCGATGTAATCATTACGGTGCGGGACGCACCTTCCGGGAGGGGGAGGTAATGTTACGGATCTGCCTATCTTTCACCAGTCACGTTACCCAAGCACCTGTTTCCACCTGTCACTAATTACGCACACCTGCTCCTCATCATGTCCCTCGTTACCTCCTCCTATAAAGCCACACACCACCCAACACTTGATGTCCGGTCTCGTTCGTGAGAAGAGGACTTCCAACGCTCAACCAAAGCCTTTGCACCATAGCTGCTAAGCTACTTGCCTATCTCTGTGTATACTTCCCAGGATCCTGTTCTGAGTCTGCTCCAAGATCTCCGTGTTCCTGTCCCAAAGCCTGTGGTGTGGGTGTGTGGCCGCTGATCGTCTCTGGATCCCCCGTGAAAACCTACAAGTAGAGATCAAGGGAACCACAGTCAATTCCCTGATTGCCAGCTCCGGGTTCTGGCTTCATCACCACTGCTTACCTCTCTTCCTTTCGGTAGTACAATAAACATACCTGAACCTGCTAACTGCTTGTGTCCTCCGTTCTGTAACTATTGTGACATGATACTGTATATTTTTACACTCCTAATAGAAATCTTATTTTGCAACGAACTTCTGACTTAAAATAATATTGTTTAAACAATACTTTGATCACAGCATGAAATAATTTTGCCCACACTGTATTTTCATTTCTGGTGCTGGTTACAACTTTGTTGGTATCATTCTTCTCTATTTAACCGTATTTACTCTTAATAAACTCCCACTTTACAGCTTAAACGTGACTCACTCAACCAGCATGTGCAAATATCCATTTGGTCCATTAGAAAAGTCACTGAAAGCTCAGCAATGTTTCCCTAAATAAGAGCAGGACTTCCCCTAGCCAGCACCCAAGGCCAGGGCAGTACATTGGGGGCTAAGTTTAGAGTAATGAATCAGCCTGCTCATAATCTAGCCCCGATGCACTAAAGGGCACCCTCTAATTCAGACTCCTAACCTACATGAAGAAAACATTATTATAGTTTTTTTTTTTTTTTTTTTGCCTGAACCACTGCTCTGGAGAGGAGCTTTCCTGATAATCACTAAGACAGAGACATTGCTGCAGGGTACGCAGAATTTTAGTTTATCTACTAAACACAAGGATAGAAACTGCTGTGTCATTTTGCACACAGTGAAAGATATGAAACCTTACTGAGGTATTGCAGAGTGCACATCTAAGACTGCGTTATGATGTGTAAAACTATCCCACATTCATTTTTAGCCACCATGCACAGACATTGCCTGTAGATGGGCGTACAGTAAATAGAAACATTCAATCTGTCATCTTGCCATATGCCTCAGAGGCACTACTGTAGGGTGAACAATTACTTACTAAAGTCACATAAATGTAAAAGTTATTATAAAACACAAAAGTTCAAGGAATATTGCAATAGGGGAAAAAGCTACTCTTGATTTGTATGTAAGATTTCAAAAGTTTGACCATGGTGTCAAATTATCTGATTTATTTTTTATTATTTATTTAAGTACGAGGAAGAGTCTCATACTAAATATCAGCACGTCTGCCATTCAGCTCTTATAGAATGGTTTATTACACATGTAATTAATACCCATGGGTTTATATACTGTGCTTCTTGCTCCTCTTCCACACTGCTTGCATACTTTGATCTGGAACTCCACAAACACAAGCAGGGGGTCCAAACTGTGAAATCAGTGCAGTTTTACTAAATATCAGTAGTCTTTGAAAGTGTCATGTGCACTCTGTGTAAAGAATATGCATGACGGAAATAGTCCACTGGAGACACTTTTAATCCACAAATAGAAGATAAACTGGGAGAATATACACCATCACAACACAAACATGACGAACATAGACAACTAACTGAACAGAACAGGGAGTATAATTACACAGGGTTAGTGACACGATTTGAACTAAATCAGTAACTAACCAAATGATAAAGGCACGCTAAGCACTAAACTGAAAGTGTAAAACTTGAAACCAAGAAACATGAACAAAAACAATAAAACAAGACACAATCCTGACAGAAATACAATTGGCCAATCAAATTTGGTTACAGAAACTAATTGTTGCACACAAAAAATAATAAAAAAATTTTTTATATATATATATATATATATATATGAAAATATTATAATACTAAATTATTATAAATTATTATAAAATATTATAAATTCTATCTGTTCCAATACTTTTGCTCACATGAAAAATGGGTGGGTTCAAACAAACGGTGATATCTTCTAAGTTGTGTGTCAGATCCAGATGTAAATACCTGGAAATAAAAGCCGGCATGTAAATCTCTTGTCTGATATTAATCTTTTGATGTCAAACCCAAATGTTTTCAGTCTACAGCAAAAATAAAGGAATTGGCCTCACTGTCCCAATACTTTTGGAGAGGAGTATATATATATATATATATATATATATATATATATTTTTTTTTTTTTAATTGTTATTTACTCAACCTCATGTTGTTCTGAAACCACTTAGTGGTGTATTTTTGAAACACAAATGAAGGTATTTTTAATTAAACCATTTTTGTTCCTCCAAATGAAAGTCCATTACATTAACTCTTTGATTCTTCAGAAAGTCCATAAAGAGATTGTTAAAAAAAAATCCATATACCAATCAAGTAGTTTAAAGTCTTCTGAAGAGACACGATTGCTTAATGTGCACAGATTTAATTCAGGCTTTTATTCCCATATAACTGTTGATTGATGCACATATAGAGCAAATCAAAAACAGTAAAAAGAAAATCAAACATGCTGGCTTAACGTGCAAGAACCAGTGAGGTTTACTTACTATTCAACTTGCAATCCATATTTTATATAAATGTCTGAGAAGAATATTATGTCAAATCTCATCAATATGCCTGCCCTCTACACAGACAGAAATAGTAAAAAGTCCCAGTTCTCTTGGACTATCTGTTGTATAAAACATAATACAACCATTTTAAACCATTTTACATTCAATCAGCTGTTTATTGCACAATAAAATAAATTATTAAGAAAAAAGAATCATTACAACAAAGCCAAAAAGAAAATCAGAAATAAAACAACTAATAATATCTTGTTAAACAATGGTTATTTTAATGCATTCATTATTCTGTTTATTTCAAGCAAGGCATAGGTGGAGCTTCTCCTCCACCACATTTCATTTGAAAAACTAGACATGTGATTACGAGTGCCATAGCTCTGACTATCCTCCCATTATCTGCCTCATCCCGAGAGACTTGGCAAGAGCAGCTACTTGTCTGCAAGCAAGGTAAACTAAATCTTCATTATCACTTATGAAACTATTTCTGTTAGCGTAAAGTCTGCTTTTTAATGTTTTAATAGGTAAATCATTTTAATGATATTAAATTAATTGTTCTTGCTGCTGTTAAAGTTATAAATGTGAAGAGTACATGTATGTCATACTGTGATTTTGCATTACATTGTAATGACCCCAGCAGGTATCTGTCGGACTTGATTCATTTCCTAGGTTCAGTTACTCATGGCACCATGGCTGAAATTATTACATGATCACATCATAAATGCTTTAAAGAGCCACGACAATCAATGCACTATGAATTAGAATGACACTACTACCACATTTACTGGTAGTAGTGTCATTCTAATAGTAGAGTGGTGCTGTGCCATCATTGATATGTAAAGAAAAGTCTTCAGAATGTTTGTTTATGATATTGCAGTTGTGTTTGCACTAATTTTCATAATCAGTAGCTAATGCTTCTTTCAGAATGGAATTCAAAAACTTCATTTGAATTATTAACAGAGGTGTTTACTCAATAATTTATTTGATTATTTATTTTGCAGATGTGTTGTAGTTATGAAAACAGTTACACCCAATGAATGGATTTTTGATTATGATTATGACTGAAGTGCTTCATATGATCATGTTGCATGTTCTGCTAGCTCATACTGGAAGCCTGTTATCTCTAAGGTAGAGAGATGGAATTATAAGAGTCGCATTATCCTTAGATGTCATGTTTACTGTTAATAAAAAAAAAAAAAAGATCAACTAAGCTCCGAACATGGACAAGAAGTTGGACCTGTCCAGACTAACAGAAGAGGAGGCCAAACATGTGTGGGAAGTCATTCAGAGAGACTTCGTCCTTAGAAAAAAAGAAGAGGAGAGGCTTGGGTAAGGAATTTAATTTACATAACTAAACTTTATATTACCATAGAGATAAATCTGACATGATTTAACATCGGTTAATGGCTAATGTTAGTAATCTGGCAGTGGAGCCAGCCAGCAATGACTCCAAAAGACATAGGAGGTTTATAGTGTACTGTGAGGTCTAGAATTCACAATTGCATAATTTCTTTGATATTTGTCTATATATCATACTCTATCTAGTAAACGCTAGTGGAACAAGGTTATGAGAAAGGCCACAAAGTGTGAAAGGCTGCTGTTGTAAAGACATCATGATGATCATGGTCCAGTCACAAGGCCTGATCACACCATTCCACAGGCTGGGAAAACATGCTGCCCCAGAGCTCTATTCTTTTTGTACAAGGGGGTCTCTGTGTGGCTATTGAATTGTTATTTGGAAGATGATGTTCTTTCTATTTGTTGGCAAGGACATTTATATTCGGCTTATATTCAAGTTAATTCTTGATCAGACTGTCTTATATGTTCCAATGCTGATGGTGAATATACTGGAAAATTCAGTGGAACTTGTGTGACTTTGCATTGCATTCACAATGTTCACTGACATTAAAGGACCCTACTGTATGAGTCCTGATATAACAAGTAGAGAGGCAATTATATTCAAATTCTGGCAGGGTTGATAATCCTATAATTATTTTCAATAATTAATTTATTTAATGTTATGTATAATACTAAATAATTTATATATAAATAATATATATATATATATATATATATATATATACAGTGCCCTCCATAAGTATTGGAACAGTAAAGACAAAATTGCTCTGTTGCCTGTGGAGTCAAGATATTTGCAAATATGATTAAAATATGAATATGAGACAAAACTACAGAATGTCACATTTTATTATTAGCCGTATCAACACATACATGTTTCACCAAATAAAAAGAACAGCACTTTTAGAGTTCATCCCACTCATTGATGTGAGCAAAAGTATTGGGACAGTTGAACATAAGGCAGATATAAAAGATTAAAAGCTATTATTTAGTTGCATATCCCTTGCACACAATCACAGAAGCGAGTCTGTGACCCATAGACATCACCAGACTCTTGCTCTCATCCTTTGAAATACTTTTCCCAGCCTTTAATGCAGCCAATTCCAATTGTTGCTTGTTTTGGGGAGTTTCTGCCTTTACTCTCCTCTTCAGCTGGTGAAATTCATGTTCAATCGGATTTAAATCTGGAGATTGACTTGGGCAATCTAAGACTTTCCATTTCTTTGCCCTTATAAAGTCCTTGACTGAACTGGCAGGGTGTTTTGGGTCATTGTCGTGATGCAATATGAAGTACTTCCCAATGAATCTGGTGGCATTTTCTTGAATATTGGTAGGCAAGACAGTTTTGTACCCTTCCAAATTCATTCTGCTACTGTCATCATACATTAAATCATCAGTAAAGTTGAGAGGGCCTCTTCCAGAGACAGCCATGCATGCCCATGCCATGACACCACCTCCACCATGCTTTACAGATGAGGCTGTATGCTTGGGATCATTTGCAGTTCCCTTTTTTCTCCACAGTTTTGCTTTCCCATCACTTAGATAAAGTTTCATCTTTGTCTCATCGGTCCATAAACACAGTTCCAAAACTCTTCTGGCTCACCTTTGTGCTTTTTTGCAAACTCTAATCTTGCCTTTCTATTTTTGGTGCTGGTCAGAGGTTTGCAACTTGCTGTGTAGCTTCTGTAATTCTGTGTCAAAGTCTCCTGAGGACAGTAGATTGTCAGATCATCACCCAGCTTTCTGGAAGCTATTGGTGATTTTACAGACACATCTTTTAGGGTTCATTTTCACAGCTTTTATGATTTGTCTGTCATCAACTACTTTGTTTTCTCAGCCGATCAGGTAGCTGTTGGTTGCTGGTGTCGCTGGTGGTTTCTAAACTCTTGATTTCTACATGCCCTTTGTTTTTGCTGTAGCTCAAATTGACTTCCTCTTTTCTTTTAGCATCCAAATTGCTTGCTTTTCTCTCAAAGTCAGCTCCCTCATCTTCATAATGGTTTGTTTGTGTCATCAACGAATGCAAGATTCAGAATACAGAAGTAATGGATATAACTGATACAACAGATTCCCTGCTTTTAATATCTGAAGAATTACAAATTATAATTATATGTGTTTTATTGTTAACAAATTGCTCAGAAGCTAATTATCCTAAATAGTACTACTGCTACATGAAGTTTTAAAGAATTTAATTCATTTTTAAAGCTATGATTAGAGAAAATACACACCATGTTGGCAACTTTTCAATTAAACGGGTTAATATTTTTACTCTAAAACAAAGTCTATATATTTTTCGGTTTAAAGTTGAATTAATGGATTAAGAGACAGATGTTCTTCTAGGGAGGAGTGTTTTATTAAGTGTCATGTTTTTTTTTTTTTTGTATTTTGTTATAGACTAGATAGACCGGCCACTATTGATAATCAAGCAATGATCATAAACAGTTGCAGTTGTATTATTATAATTTTTCTGATTAACGTTTATAGGAAATATGAATGTTCATTCCGGTTATTTTATTTCTCCTAACCGACGGTCGTTAAGCCATATTAACCGTTAACCGACAAGATTGTTAAATTACAATTAAATTACATTTAAATTGATAGGGGGCTTGACCCATTACAAATACCTAAATTTGTTTTCCAGGGATTCATTTTATACACTCAAAAAGCAGCATAAACAACATGAACGTGAGGATTCACGCACCTGCAGCGCTTCTGCAAACGGAGAAAAACATAAGCTATTATATATAAAAGAAACAGGCCCATATACAAAATATATTTTCTAAATAATTAATGAATTAACAAACCGAAAGAAAAAAAACTGCAACAATTAGCAGCCTATATATAATGCGGTCGAGAGCTGCCTGGAACTACGTTCGCCGTGCGTTTCCCTGAAAATAATTGCACACCTTTGAACGTTCGTCAGCCAATCAGATTCAAGCATTCATCGGCCCACATATATATATATATATATATGTGTGTGTGTGTGTATATACATATATGTGTGTATAGGCTATGTAATTTGTTTGTCTGTTTTTCTTGTATTACACCACAGGGAGCTTAAATCCAAAATTGAGAAGGAAGAAACAAAGAGGGAACTCCTGGGGTCTCAGTCAAACCTGACTGACTCTCACTGTATCCACTGCCTGCAGCCCTTTAAGTTCCTGGTGAACAGCAAACGGCAGTGTCTGGACTGTAAACTCTACACCTGCAAGACCTGCAGCCGCTACAACAAAAAGGAGCGTGGCTGGGTATGCGACCCCTGCCGCATGTCCAGGTTAGAAAAGTTCCAACATCTAATAATAATAACAAAAAAAAAAGTAAAAATGTACAGCTTATACACTTAAATAAACTATAAAGTTAGGTGTATAATGAATCACTAATATGAAATCTTTACATAACACCTGTTTGTTTTTGCAGGGTCCTGAAAGTTGGAACCTTGGGGTGGTACCATGACAATGTACGCACTCGCTTCAAGCGTTTTGGCAGTGCAAAAGTGATGAAGTCCCTGTACAAGAGATTAAATGAAGAGGGTGAGTGCTATTAAAAGCCTCCTGATAACCTTTATTGTGTCCATATAAGCTCTCACATCATCATCCTGTTTCAGAATCAGAGGTCATTTTAAGTGGTTATGCAAGCAAGTGAGTGTTAAGAAGAGATAATGTACAGTCATTAACGTAAAATAAACCTTGTCATGATGATTAGGCCTTGGAATAGAAGGGTCTTATATCACCCTGAAGGAGTTTATTGTGCGATAATGACCTACTAACTATACATTATTCCACTTATTAGATAGCTACTCACCATGAAATATTAATTTCAACTGAACTTATTTTATTATTTCACCTTTATAGTTGCTTTGCTTTGGACAAGCGGCTACTAAATGAATGAATGCAAATATTTATTATCTGCAAATTCTGCTATGTATTAAAAAAAAAAACTAAGGCAGTAATTTCAGCATAATACTTAAAATATACAGGGGGGGGGGGGCAACCCCAAAGCTTGTTTCCCATAGCAGAAAAACAACCCCAAAGCATTATGTTTCCACCACCATGTTTGACGGTGGGGATGGTGTTCTTGGGGTCAGGGTAGCTATAGGCAGAGCAGGCGATTGCCTAGGGCTTTGGCCTTTGAGGAAGGGCCCCCATAACCGTAACCTATACATCAGTCAAAACGGGCAGCAAATTCAAGCCTCATTGTTCATTGGATGCTGAATTGTCACTCATCTGCAATTAAACCAATTAATGTCGCAGTTTCAAAGCGGGTCCCGCCTTCTGAATGTTTGCGTAACGAACACATCTTTCAAGTGCTGCGAACTAGGCTATATGCGATGCAAAAGGCTGAATAGGCACTCAAAGAAATTAACGCAAGTGTGTGAGTTGTTGTCATCTATTTTGGAGTGATTTCAACATTTTTTAAATATAAACTTGTTCTGTCGATCAGCGTAATTTCTGGAATCGATCACTGACTGCTTTATTACGAGTTTAAATGAGCGCGCGTTGACGCGCATAGACGCGACCCTTTGAATTTACGCATACAGTGAATGACATCGCGCCGGGAGCTGACTAGCAAAATTGCTGCAAAAGTAAAAGCAGATAAGTTTGTATTCAAAGCAAAAACACTAGAACATTTTTTTAATGGTTCAAATAAAGGATCTCAGGTGTATCCTCTAAATTCGGCTGATGATTAGGATTACTGCTCTTACATAACACTTTTCAGTTTCAACTAACTAAACTTTTTTTCTGTGTATTTGTGTGTATATATATATAGGGGAGAGCGGGGTAAGTTGTCACATGGGTAAGTTGTCACACTGTTCATAACTCCAATACTAGAGGCTCTATCTCAAAAATCAAATCCACTTTGTTTGACTTCTTCTATAGTCAACTTCCTGTTCACATGTGGTCAAGAGCACTCTAATCTGAGGTTAGCACAATTTTCTTATTTTTCGGCTTAAAAAGTAAAACAATTGCACTTTAAATTTGATGCAATACAACTTTGTTAGGTATGTTAAAAATTATTATTTTGCACAAAATAGAGGAGACAATAACGTGTATTTTGATACTTTAGCTGACGTGCTATGTTGAGCTAACCTTGAGATTTAGCCAACATTAGCACACATGTCAGTTTGGGGCAAGTTGTCTCGATGACTTTCACATGTGACAACTTGCCCCAGTACAAATAAACACATGCAACCCCCTTGAACATTCAAGCTGGCTTTAGGGTGGCTGGGGTTCAACCTTACAACAGATATGTATTTCTGGAAACCAAGTTTGCACCATCTTACGTCACAGATCGCCCCATTCAGAACCCTGCCCTGCCAGATCCCAGCACCAACTCTGCTCTGCCTAGTTATGCTTCTGCTATGACCAGCTCACCCTTACCCAGCAATGCTATTGCTGACAGCGGGCTACCAACTCCAGAGGACATCCGGCCATATCCAAAAGCTGGCCCCCGAAAACCAGCTAGCAAAGGAAGAAAACGACGCAAATCAGCAATTCTTACTGACACGCCAGTGAAGCAGCAACTAGAAATAGAAAAGAATAAGGCTGAATCTAGCAAAAAGCTGTTTCAAAAGAAAGGGAAGCGAGGGGGGGAACACTCTGTGTGGAGCCATTTTCAAACAGTTGTCCAAAAGAGACCTGGGTAAAATGTGTAAAATGCAACAAATGGGCCCATGATGCTTGCACCTCAGGCCAGGCAATTTATGTGTGCCAGAATTGTGACTCTGAAGATAAGTCTCATTAGTCAGATACAGGGCATCTGCTTTGTTCAGAGTTAAACATGTTAAGTTAAGCGAGTTATCTACAGCATTCCATTCAGTTATTATGGATCTATGTGCAAGCCAAAGAACATTTGAGTTTAAAGTTCAAAGTAAAGTGGTCTTGCTTAATGTGTTTTTACTGAAATGTGTATTGTTTGGATTGAAATAATTGTTTTTCCAAATTCTCTAGACATGATTGTTTATATTTCCAGTTCTGGTTTCAATCTATATTCAATCTATATATAAAATCTATATTCACAATTAAGTAGTTGTGTTCTTATTTTTAGATAATCTAGTGTGACAACTTACCCGCCGATGGGGCAAATTGTCAAAAGTGCACATTCTCTATTCAACAGTCTACAACTCCGTAATGAGATAAGATATGAAAATGTAATGAATACAACATATGTGCCCAAGACTTCCTTCTTTCGTTTGGTAGGACATTTATACCATTGTGATGTATGGTGCTCAGTAAATGTTAGACAGTGTGAAAAGTGTGACAACATACCCCACTCTCCCCTATATATATATATATATATATATATATATATATATGTCATATTTAGGGTAACAATACAATACATAATATCATATTATTGATATTAATAATAATATGACAATATCTGTAGTCAAATGGGAGGGGGAAATCCTGCCCATATCCAGCTAGGAAAAAAGAAAAGAAAAGAAAAGAAAAGAAAAGATAAAAGCACTTACTCAAGTGGAATTCTGGAACTGTGATTAAATAAAATAAAACAGCAAAATAATAATAACAACAATAACATCTTCATCAAACAAAAAAGAGATTACCTTAGAAAAAGTTTGACGAATATGTACATACAGTACTGGTCAAAAGTTTGGACCGTTACTATTTTTAATGTTTTTGAAAGAAATTTCTTATGCTCATCAAGCCTGCATTTATTTGATCAAAAATAGGCTACAGAAAAAAAAAAAACCCCACTAATATTCAGCAAGGATGTGTTAAATAGATAAAAAGTGATAGTAAAGACTTATATTGTTATAAAATATTTATACTTTTATTTTTAACATCTTTTAATAATCAAACAATCCTGAAAAAAGTATCATAGGTTATATAATAAACATGAAGCACTGTTTCTAACATTGACAATAAATCAGCATATTAGAATGATTTATGTAGGTTCATGTGACACTGAAGACTGGAGTAATGGCTGATGAAAAATCAGTTTTGCATCACATAAATGTATTTTAAAGTATATTAAATTAGAAAATCATTATTTTAAATTGTAATAATATTTCACAATCTTATTTTTGATCAAACAGGCTAAATACAGGCTTGATGAGCATAAGAGACTTCTTTTAAAAACATTTAAAATAGTAATTTTCCAAATGTTTGTACTGTATAAGTACACAACATTTAAAGTTAAATAATCAAAAAGGTTAGGAATCATATTTGTTTCAAGTGCTTTTTATTGGGGGCGGGGGGGCCTCCAACATGATTTTTGCCTATAGGGCCTCCTAATGTCTTGAACCGGCCCTGCTTGGGGTCATACAGCGAGTTGAGTTGATGCCAAAGAGCTCGATTTTGGTCTCATCTGACCACAACACTTTCACCCAGTTCTCCTCAGAATCATTGGCAAACTTCAGACGGACCTGTACATGTGCTTTCTTGAGCAGGAGGTCCTTGCGGGTGCTGCAGGATTTCAGTTGTTCACGGCGTAGTGTGTTCCCAATTGTTTTCTTGGTGACTATGGTCCCAGCTGCCTTGAGATCATTGACAAGATTCTCTCGTGTAGTTCTGGGCTGATTCCTCACCGTTCTCATGATCATTGAACCTCCACGAGGTGAGATCTTGCATGGAGCCCCAGACCGAGGGAGATTGACAGTTATTTTGTGTTTCTTCCATTTGCGAATAATCGCACCAACTGTTGTCATCTTCTCACCAAGCTGCTTGGCGATGGTCTTGTAGCCCATTCCAGCCTTCTGTAGGTCTACAATCTTGTCCATGAAATCCTTGGACAGCTCTTTGGTCTTGGCCATGGTAGTTTGGAATCTGATTGATTGATTGCTTCTGTGGACAGGTGTATTTTCTACAGGTAACAAACTGAGATTAGGAGCACTCCCTTTAAGAGAGTGCTCCTAATCTCAGCTCCTTACCTGTAGAAAAAACACGTGGGAGCCAGGAATCTTGCTGATTGATAGGGGCTCAAATATTTATTTGACTCATTAAAATACAAATCAATTTATAACTTTTTTGAAATAAGTTTTTCTGGATTTTTTGTTGTTGTTGTGTTCTGTCTCTCTGTTCAAATAAACCTACCATTAAAATTATAGACTGATAATTTCTTTGTCAGTGGGCAAACATACAAAATCAGCAGGGGATCAAATAATTTTTTTCCCCACTGTATTTTAATTTGACCATAATTTCACTATCAACAATTGCAACACATTTCTAAAAATATTGCTCTCACCATCTTAACAAGAATGATCATCAATGATCAGTTCAACATAGTAAGGCCTGTTTATATTGCCTTTCAGATGAAGAACAGCAAGAGACAGCAATGGCTAGACCCATGTGTTATCATTAGATGTCTGTGTGTATTTAGTTACCAAGAGGATTTGTTTATCAGTCAGTTGAATTCAAATAACTCTGTCTAGAGGCTGTGTCCCAAGTGCTGAGGCCATAACTGAGTCACATGCTGTGTCTGGGGCACTGCAGAACTTGCTGATGTTGTTTATGGACTTGCACGACTGGACATGTTAAACAGAAAAATTAGAAACCTTGGCTGAATGCACAAATGGAGGTTTAGCCCAAGGTTAAAGCTGACTGAAGCGACAACTGTATTTGGTTTAAAGCTGTACAACTGCTAATGTTCTATGTTTACCGCTATATAGGTTCAGTATATTTTATAGTGGTATTACAACAGCTTCTATCAGAAGTAATTACTCAAATACTGAATTTGTTAAGAATGCCTGATAAATCAGTTAAATACTCAGGAATGTCTATTTCCCCCTTGTATTCTCATTTGCACGAGACCAGCACTCACGTTATTGTCCTTTGTTTCTTTAGGGCACCGTGATGAGGACACACAGAGCATGCCTGATGTGCGCAGTGAGTACACAAATACATTCATGATGTTATGAAGAAAACTACAGGAAACCAGCTTATGCTGTCACAGAGCAAAACTGTTAACATTTATCAGTACTGAAGCTATCTCTTTTCATACCACTGTACCACTGTAATTGTAACGGCACGGACGAGACGTGAGGTTCCAAGTGCAAGCTTTTATTTATAAACATAGTCAATAAACAGGCAGGGTCAAACAACGGCAAACAGGTATGGCAGGGGCAAGACACAGAGTAATCCTTAGGGCAAGCGTGGGTCTTAGATCGGCAAACGATATCCAGAGGGTTTGAGAAGAGGGGTAGTCCGATAACCTGAGCAAAAATCCAAACGAGGTATACAAAGAGTCCAAAAAGGTGAGACAAGGGTTAATCCACAATACAAGGGCAGGAAACAGGAAACGAGATTATAAACAAAATAAACTAAATTTAGAGAACACAGATTGGCTCGGTAAGCCAGTTAACACTAGGAGAGTGTTACACGCAGGACAATACTTGGCAGAGAGGAAGAGGAAGTCCATGGTTTAAGTAGGGTGTGTGATAATTCTCAGGTGTGAATGTGATTAGTGGAATCAGTTGTGTGTGTGTCCTCAGTGCAATGGATGATGGGAAATGCAGTCCAGGGTAATGTGTGGTGTGAGAGACAATGTGATGGAAGAGTGACCTCTGGTGGCGAGCTAATGAAAGTCCATGGACCTGTTTCATGACAGTAATATGTATTATGTTTTATTCTTAGATGTATATAATGGTCATGAAGATGAACATTTGGATGCATCTGAAGGTCAACGTTATAAGCAGGTAGACGAAATTTTGTCATGCATTTGATTTTGTTTTAATATGCATTTCAGGGGCTTTGTTTAAGACTTTCCCTTTTGCAAATTAACTTAGTGGCTCATTATTTTAGAGCAGTATTAGTGGTACACTTTTTGTGTAGTGTGTAAGGGGACCAGTACCCTATAAAAGCCGGGAAAAAAAGGAAAAAAAGTAAGGAAAAATATAATTGGTAAATCATAATTATGAGATAAAACTACGAGACATTAAGTCATAATTATAAGATAAAAATCCAAAATGATGACATAAGTATTTTATATATATAATATATATATATATATATATATATATATATATAAATTAATTATAATGCTATGATGCTAAGTTATTATTGGCCCAGTTTCATAGACAGGGTTTAGCCTAAACCAGGATTAGGCCATAGTTCAATTAGGACATTTAAGTAATTTTTATAAACTTGCCTCAGAAAAAAACATTACTGGTGTGCATCTTAAGACAAAAAAAAGGCACTGACATGTTTAAAGATCAGTCAGTGCAAGTTTCTTTCAGTTGAAACAGCTCAGATTTACATTTTAGTCTAGGACTAGGCTTAAGCCTTGTCTGTGAAACCAGGGGCATTATGAGACAAAAGGTCAAAATAAAAATTGAAATTATGAGATAGTTATAACTATGACAAAAAAAAAATGAAATTGTGAGATGAAGCCATAATTATGACTTCAATTGAAATTACAATTTACCAAAGCATGAATTTTTTTCTTATGTGGCAGAAATGGGCTTCCATACTATATTGACTTAACATATAGTTTTTTCTTCTCCAAAAATTTGTCATTTAAAGCAGTTAAATGTGTAGCTGTTGAATGCCATACATTATATCATAAACCCCTGTCTAGAAGCAGAGTGGGAATATTTTAAAGTGTACAATTACGATAACAAAGCTCTCTTAAACCAGTACTTTGAAAGTCTAAAATCATCCTGACTTCTCAGATGCGAAAGACCAAGCGTCTTCTCTCTGTCCACCCCATGGATCTTGACATGGATGACTATAGCACTCACTCTCGCAGACAGTCTGTCCAGGTATTGAGAGGACTCGTATTGTTATAAACATCTACTCTTATGGGCACTCAGGCATTATAGACACTTTTCTCTCTTCTCCAGTACATCCATGAAGACAGAGGTCAGCGGAATGATGTAGAAAACAACTCTGACATGTACCATCACCATAATCATCGCATGAATCGCAGGAAAAGTCTCGACAGGTTCTCACGCCCAGGTCAAGCAAACACATCCTGTTGGTTTTCATTTCTTTCTTTGTTTCTCTTTCTCCTCCTTTCACAAATGCACACTTTTATATAATTGTCTGCTGAATAGTGTTAAAAAAATATGGGATTTTAGATTTCAGTCTAAAAGGATTTGCGAATGCACATAAATGTTTAGATTACACAAAAAGACTATGTTGCCTGTGCCTATACAATATCACACCGCTAAATTAATGAGTTGTTTTAGTTTTAGAGTGTGTTTTTAAAAACAAACAAACAAACCATATATTTTTTTATTCATAAAAAAAATATATGAATATTATTCTTACCCCAACATACATTCTTTTTAATTGTTTTAATATAAACATAAATGATCATTTATGTAATTTTGATAGATGTTTTTATTGTACAACATACTGAATGAGAAACCAATTTGTGATGACATAACATTTTGAAAATTACTTTCAAAAATATTCATAATGCAGGTTTATAATGCGGGTGATTGGAGTCAAGGTTAAGATGTAAACTATGACAAATCTTATAGTCTTAATATTGTATTTTATTGCCTGTTCAGTTAGAATGTTTGTTGTATAGTATAGATGCAGTATTCTTGATATTCATCAGGGGACCGCTGATGTATTTTTGTTTTAAACAGCAATAAACAGATTAACCAATTTGTCTCTTTTATTTTCATTTTAGATGATGGCACACACTCTGAACACAGAATGGTACGTGCTCGCTCTCTCTCTAAAATCAACTCCTCTGTGGCTCCACGCCAGATCTACCTGGATACTTCAGAGGAGGAGGATATGTTCCGTTACCCCGTCTATCAGCTGCCCCCACGCCGCCGCAGTCGAGCATCATCTCAGGAAAACATTCATCAGAGTGCACCACCAGTATGATCAGAGACTCTTATGGGTCTTTCTTTGCATTTATAATATAATTATACATCTCAGTGAGGCAAAGTGATAATATTTCATGACCTCATGTGGGTGTAAATGATTTTAAATATTTAAACACTGCTGATGAAAAGTTTGGGGGTCAGTTTTTATTTTTTTTTAAATAATATTTTTATTCAGTAAGGACACATTTTTGTTTTGTTTGAACTTTCTATTCATTGAAAAATCCTGAAATAAACAATGCATCACTGATTTGATAATATGACAAGCCGTGCAACTGTTTTTAACCTGTTGAGATAATAAGAAGAAATGTACTTGTGCACCACATCAGCATATTACAATGATTTCTGGAGGATCGTGTGAGACTGAAGACTGCTTTACCAACACAAATGTTTTTTTATAATATATTAAAAGAGAGAGAGAAAAAACATTATTTTAAATTGTAATATTCATAATATTACTATTTTGCTATTTTTTGATCAACTAAATGTGGCGTATAAGAATGAGTATGAGAATATTGTTTCAAAATCATAAAAACAATCTTACAGATATTTACAGAAAAAATATATATCTCGATATTTAAACAGTAATGTATCTTTTAAAAGCACTGTTTTTTATTGCACCTTGTAATAAATGATTATAGGTTAGATTAGTTTGAGTTACCTTAAGTTTTGTCTGTTATTGTAGTATGATTACGATGAATGATTTACATTCAGATGGCTTCTTTCTAAGTTGACTTAGACAAAAGTCTGACTGCTTTTTGTTCATTTCATCATTTCATCAATCGGCAACTTTGTTTCCCCCCCCCCTTTTCTTTTTCTTTTACCTGTTGCTGTGAGTTAGATCAATGAACTGAACAAGAGAATGTCTGCCATTGAGAGTCTCTTAAATCGATTGGAAGAGAAAATTACTTTGCCTTCTGATCAGGTATGATTAAAGTCTCAAAACAGAAACACTTTTATTTATTCCAGAACGTCTTATTAGTAGAGCTGCCCTTTGTATTAAAAAGTTTGGGCTAAAGGTTTCATGTAGGTCATTCTCTGATCTTAATATTAAGTGCTTGTGTTGTATGTCTGTAGCCTGTCCAGCCCACAGCAGGGCAGATGGAGGAGGAGAAGCTAAGGAGAAAACTAGATGAGCTGATGAGTGACAAGGCACTTTCCTCTGACGAGGACGAGCCGAAGAGGCCTCCTCAGTCCAAAGGGTCCACTGTGAGGGGGGACCAGGCACCAGTGGCCCCTGCATCCCAAGAACCCCTGAGCTCGTCCAGTGATGAGATGCCCACTGAAGCACAAAAGGTGAGGACTCAGACAGCACACGCATCCATAAAGGCCAAAAAATGCAGTCTTTGTGCAAGGTGAGGTTTTCCTGATTAAATGTATATTAATGTTTTGTCAGTAGAACAATTAATGCAGATTCAAGTATCTCATCATCAGAGACGTGGAACACAAGTGGGTTTTAAAAGTCATGCAACTTACCACAAGCTTCCCGTAAAATATTTGATATAATGCCAGAGCACAAATACTTTATTAATAATCTTAAAAAGCAGAGTTTTATCACTACCATCTGTATTAGCATAACCAAAGAAACACGGTTATTTTCATAACTAATCTCTGTCTTATCTAAAGACCATGAAGCATTAGCAACACTTACGCCTCATTTAGCTATAACCTTAGCCATGTTAATACCTGACTACAGTCATTTTTTAGGGTTTTAATGCTGATTAGGCTTCTCTCGGTTAATTGCTTTCAGAGATCCACCGCAGCGGCCCTATGCGACATCACAACTGAGATTCTAAGAACAATTAATGCTACAGAAAGTGCTATGAACGAGTTGGCCCCCTCAAATCCTAATGACAGACTTCATTTAGCGGTCACAGATCTTAAGCAGGCTGATGATGCATACAGGGAACTTGAGGAAAATGTAAGCTTGTTCCTCTAATAGATATTGTTATGTCTGTGTGGAGGGGAGAGATTAGACACTTGGAATATCAATGGTATAAACAAGTGCTTTTATATTACTTAAGTGTACAAGATATTTGTTCAGAACTCTATTTTCTTTTTTTTTTCTTTTCACTGCAGGTGTACATGACTGCAGGGAAGTCCTTCGATATGGCGAAAAAGTTGCAAATGATTGAGCAGAATACCAAGAATCATTACGACGGCCCATTAACTGATTCAGAGCTCTCTGAACTGGAGGACCAGGTTGCTTTGGCAGCTGCCAAAGTTCAGAGCACAGAAAGTGAGGTGAGCTACTATCTATCTATCTATCTATCTATCTATCTATCTATCTATCTATCTATCTATCTATCTATCTATCTATCTATCTATCTATCTATCTATCTATCTATCTATCTATCTATCTGTCTGTCTGTCTGTCTGTTTATATTTATTTATCTTATCAGGTCTCAGACATTGAGAGCAAGATAGCTGCTCTAAGTGCTAAAGGATTATCATTTGATAAAGCCAAGAAAAAGGTGATCTGATCTGAACAAATAATCTTAGTAAAATTGAATTTATTTTCCTAGGTTTCTTGCAGATTTGAACTAATTGTATGTTTTTTGTTAATATATTCTTTCAGGCACTGAGTATACAACAAAAAAGGAAGTTTTCCCAAGACAGAGTACACTTTTAAGTGTAAACAGGACATCATGTTAATTTCTTTAACATTTTACATATTCCCTATGTCATGATATCTGTGCCTATATTACTTGACACTTGATATTTTTGCCTATATTACTATAATACTTCATCATATGTTCAAGATTTTTGACACTGATCTTGACTTAATACTAGTAAGCCCTTTGTCTTGTGTAAATTGTATTAGGCAACTTAATCAAATCCCAATCTAGCTAAAATCAACATTAGTCAAAATAATGAAACCGTTTACAGAAAACAGGTGTCGAACAAGTATTCATGCTTAAAAAAGATTAATTTCTGTTAATGTCTTACATTTCCTTGCCTGTTTTGTTCTTCAAATTGCTTGTCCAAAGATTTTAATAATACAGTTTGTATGTCCAATATTTTTTTTCTTTAGTGCATTGATATTTTTTTGGAGGTACACTAAAGATGTCATTTTATCAAGCTATAAATGTTAAATTATTAAACATCTAACACCCAATTGTACCTTTAGAAATTGCATTGTAAAACAACTTGTTTGTGATGCTTTTCCTGCTTGAAGGAAGAAAACAGAAAAGAAAAAGACGATATTACTGTAAACTACTCCAAACTGGTTTGCTGGTCACCCAGTCTGTTGGCTAGTTGTAAACAACAACTTGGTGAGGCTGGGAGACCATCTTTTTTTTCAGCAGGGTTTTAGTCTTCTAGCGAACATTAGCAGAGGCTTTATTATAGCTAATGCAACCCAAGGACGTCTATTATGCGTGAAGAAAGCGATCCATTAGCATTCTCACAGACGCTCTCATTCAAAGCGGTCAAGTGATGCAATGAAAGGCAGCAGACAAGGAAAACTTCATTTCAGACACCATTACAAGAAGGAGATAATTGTTGGACGCTAACGAGCCAAAAATACTTGCTGCATTCACTTTCCCCTTGGGGTCGATTATCTAGGAGTGTGCTGCCCTCTAGAGGATATATAAAGAAGACTAACGCGTTTAATCCTACACAGAATGAACCTTGTAGTTGGGAATATTCTATTCTTGCTGTAATTAAATAGACCAGAATTAAAATGATTATATTATAGCTAGAATTATGAGATTACAGTATTAGACTGAATACCGTTTTTAAAACACTGCAAATGACAATAAAATTTATATTTGTGAGGTTCACAAATATATCACAACGGTATACAACGTTTACCACCATAGGGGGCTCTTTTTACAACGACCATGAAAATTGTGGCATGAAACGATGCACCAGTAGCAACCTAAATTGTAGTTGTCTAATAAAGCCTCTTGATGGAGCTAATGCATCAGCCCAGAGTCAGACAACAGTGTGGTACCTCGATCCATCTAATCTAATAGGAATAAGGTGCAGATAGATAGATAGATAGATAGATAGATAGATAGATAGATAGATAGATAGATAGATAGATAGATAGATAGATAGATAGATAGATAGATAGATAGATAGATAGATAGATAGATAGATAGATAGATAGAGAAAAAAAAATTGCGAACTTGCCCTAAAATGAAACAAGACGGAAATAATTAAAATGCAAAGGTCAGGTCCCGCCCACATGTCCCGCCCACTTTTCGCGCAGCGTCCAGCTCAGACTGAAATCAGACCGTGTGGCTTTGGGCTGCTGTATGTTCTCATCATAGGGCAGCTCATCATCCGGGTTCGATTTGCCCTAGAAACAAATACAGCTCTGGACCGATGACTTTATTCTTCATTCGTTTGCTTTGACGTACCTAACTAACATAGGAAGGAATATTAAGGGATGACCGGTTATATTCTCAGGAGCACCTACGGTCTATCGTGTTCATGGCGAATCAGCAAACTGGCATCTTCCATCCTATCCTTGTTGTTTTGACATATCGATGTGTCGTTTGAATGTGCAACAGGCTCCCGCCTTATATTCATGCGGTTTATGGAGACGATGGGGCATCAAAGGGAGGATGTGTCCTAGTGCGCTACATATTTTTGCTTGTGGTTACCATATAACCATTTATTAATGTTGTTCACTTACGACCATGCCACTTTGAATGGTGCTCTTTGACATATACACAACTGGACAGCACTTCAGTTTGGCGAAGTCATTTTTTGTAGAGGTTTGTGTCAGAGTATAAGGGAATTTAAAATGGCAACGCAAGTAACGGGGAGGAAAAGAATTCCCAACCGGGAGAAACTATCGGCGGAGGATGATGCTCTCAGTCAAATAGCTCGCGAGGTAAGATTTCACGTGCTCCTTTAGACGCAGCTCTATCATGCTGCGCAAAAATGTCGTATTTTTTACTCCAACTAACTTACTGGAGTTCTTAAAATGTAAGTCATTGTGGGAATCCCCAATGATCTCGCTGAATAATGAATAATGCTGTCCTCCCGTTTCCCGCATGCAGAAAAATGAACACGGATATGATGACGCACGTGTCCTTTATTAATTTGAATGGGAAACATTGTGCCCCTTCCCCTCCCAGTTATAAAGCGCTTGTGAATGACAAACACACATTATTCATCTCAGTCTGAATCAGGGCTTTGTTGTTAGTTTGACCTACATGATTGAAAGACTTCAGTTCTAGGTTAATTATAGTGGTAAACAATCGCGTCGAGCGTTAATGCAGCTGAGCGACAGCATCTTCGCGTCTGGATACCTGCGCAGCGGCGTGACGTCACGAAGCAAAGATCAAACGAAAAAGCCGAGAGAAGGTCCCAGACTGCTGACGTCAGAAGCTGCTCTGATGCAGCACATCACGCCCAGTAAATGGCCCGAATAGCCTCAAGGATGTATTTTAAAACACACAGAGCTCAATTTGTGCTGATCGCTTAAATACTCTGCCATATGCGATCCAGCATCGTCCTGAAATCGTTCGGTTTTCAGTTCTTAATGAAAAGCAGACACCGAAGGCTTGGAGAGTGCGTATCATAAATGCAGAAGATAAATGGTGCAGTGGGTTTATTTGTACTCATCTATTGTTTTATTGTTAATTGAAGTCATCTTATTCTTTATGTTTCAAAAGGTTTGTGTTTAGTGCCACTAGTCAGGTTCTTTGGGTCACTTAAATACCTCTGTGACCTTTTGGATCAACTGGCCACATCTGGAAAGCATTTCCTCACTGAAGAATCCACAATTTTTACTAACACGTGTCTTTCTTTAATTTGACCTTGACATTATCTTGATGCTTAGCTGGTGCCCTTAATAGGCAAACTCTCTGGGTGTGGTATGGAAATGCATCATGGGCATTTAGTCTCCAGCTCCAGCAAAGGGATGGAAAAAGTAATGATGCTTTGCATCATTTGCCCTCTGGTCCTTGTGTTCTTGTAAAACTCTGTACCCACCCACTGTTAAACTCACCACCCCTCTTACAGGATGAATCAGTCCCTAAAGAGTAGAATAAACTCTACATCCTCAAATGTTTTTCCTTTCTTTTTGTTCTGCTTTCTCACGGAAACTGCACAATCAGCCATAATGCCAAAGGGAGAAATTAGTCAAAGTTAAAGGAATAGTTCAACCAAAAATTAAGACTTTAACTTTGTTTATTAAATTATTTTAAATCGTGCCATTCCAAACTCATACAAATTTTATTCTTATGCTTAACACCAGAAGTGAGTTTTTTTAAGTATACGTACCGGAAACTATTTTCATTATAATGAAAAACTCCATACAATACAAGTAATATTAATGTTGTCCATGTTGATTTGTGCACTATTTTCTAATTACAGGCAGAAATTAGTTTTCATTTGCTGAAAACCATCACATCCACCCTGCTTGTTCAATTCACAAACAACTCAATCGATTAAGCACTTTAGTTCAAGCTGCTTTCTGGCTGTAAACTGATTTAATAATGCACTTAAGTCTGATCTTTTCAGTGATTCACTTCATCCAACCTCATTTCACAAAACCTGAACAATTTGTTCACTAGACTGATGTGCTCCATTTGCCCCCAAAATTGTAAGCCTAAGAAGATCATAGAAATCACTGGTGTACAATGGTTTCTACAATCTGCTTAGACTTACAATGATTTTGGAACATGCAGACATTGCAACAGCACACTTGAGACTATCAGTGATCTGCATTTGAAGCTACTTGTCCATAGCCATTATAATTGATGAAAAAAGTAGAGAAAATAAAATTCTACAGGTTTAGAAATAATGTTTGGGTGAACTAATCTTTTAAACATATACCTAAACTTTGTATTTGACAGGAGAGGCACAGTCACAAAGCAGCTTATTAGACTGCTCTGTTAAGGCATGAAGTAGGTGTGCAGTGTGATATGGGGTCATTAAGATGCTGGGCCAGTCAGACAGCTATGTAGCACTTACAAGGTTCATCTGTAATGAGTATAATCAACATCTCTGCCAGCTGAGCTGTTTTTTTACACCACGCAGGGAACAGTCATGCCAAGGAAATGCATTACAGAACAGCCAATCTCTGTAGAAACTTGACCACCTTTCTTTCCTCTGTTTGTTTGCAGCAGCAGTGGGGTTGGGGTGTAGACTTTATTTTAATATGATCATAATGGAGCTTTACCATGGCAATCATGTGAAAGTCTTTCCATAGTCTTTCCCACACATTTTATAGTTAATTCAATGTTTTTATTTAGCTTAAGCATTGTTATAATATGTTAATAGACGTTTTGCCTTCCTTGCAGCATGTGTCTCAGCTGCTCACTCTCTGTTTAAATGTACAGTGATGTTTGGTCTGTTCAACACATTACAGTCTGTAAAATAGTACAAACTAGCATGGAGAGGACATTTGGCTCAAAGGTCCTTTATTGGGCCCTGGGGAGAGGGGCCCACCAATAAAAAATGGGCTCTGTGACTTGTAGAAACAACTGTAGCTATAGCTAATGCCTAATTCAACAAATAAGCCAGTACAGAAATAAAAAAAAATATTTTTTCTTCTAGAAAATTGCTGTACAATTGCTGCATGTCAATGGAATATTTTATTGACATTTCTCAAATATCTTTTGAGGTATTTGTGAAATATTAATGCCTATATCCTGCGTCATCTGCTGGAAAGCCACTCTCTCATGAACGCGCCTGCAAAAGTTAGCGAAAGTTTTCATAAAAACAAAAATATATATATATATATGGATTTTATTCTTACACAAATGCATCGATTCCCTTCAGAAGGCCTTTATTAACCCCCCTTTATTAACCATTATTCACCGGCATTATAAAGCTTGGAAGAGCCAGGACATTTTTTAAAATATAACTCTGATTGTATTTGTCTGAAAGAAGAAAGTCATAATATACACATAGGATAGCTTGAGAATGAGTAAATCATGGGGTAATTTTCATTTTTGGGTGAACTATCCCTTTAAGAACAATGTGCATGTACTTTTAAATTGTAACATAACTGAATGATTTCATTCAATTAACCTTAACTTTAAATGAATGGTTAAGAAGTTACGGAAACAAATTAATGGGATTATTAAATGATAACCTCATAAATTACAATAAGTGTTAAAAAATAGTAACACATGCCACTTGGGACCTTCTTTATCAATTCTGGGGGTCCATCTTACACCAACGGTCTATTTTTGTCCAAGGTGGCTGTGTACCATGTCCTACAATACTCATAGTTACAGAAGAATGGAGCAAAATGCATGCTGATTGCTGATAATCAAGTGGATGTTATTTGAACTCAATGACCAACCTCTTTCCAAGTGGAATGTCTTTACCATGTCTTAGTTGGACAGAAGCAGAAATTACATCTCTTGATCCAAATTTAACATCTAGGTAGAGGTCAGTCACAGCATGTGGAGTCCATTGGAACTTTGGACTCCATTCACATTCGTCTCTTTTTCCACTTACTGCCCTTGTATTTTCCAACTCCTGAGACAGGAAGCAGAAAGCCTTTAAGGCTGTTCGTCTTAGGCTTTTTTCCAAGTGGCGCTCTTGATATGTACTTATGGTCTTGCAGACCTGCCATGGCTCGTGTGCCTGTGAGACCGCGGAACGTCCAATTGGATATTGTAGGGATCTCACGAATACCCACTTTGCAGAAGCACTGATGCAGGCTCCAGCGAACCTTCACTGGACAGTTAATGTGGCATTACGTCAGCAAAGTATGGATTTGGAGGTAGACCATAAAGGTTTCAGAATGCATTTAGAACTTTGTGAAGGTTTTGACAGTTGTTATTGCAGAAGGGTATAGGGTTTGTGGAGGAAAAGGTGCAGTTTTCGGCTCGTCAGGGGAGGGAATTTAGCTGACCTAGTAGCAGAAGAGTATTTAGCCCCTGCCCCACTGCAGCAACAGATTGACCAGCCACCACCCACTGACCTGCATCCTTTAAGCCTCTCCACAACATCCTGTGTTAATCGCCCCTCTAGGAGTCTCACTACTGTGCAACATTTTGGCCGCTTTCATTAAAACCATCCACAGTCATCTGAAATGTATTCCCTTTCAGGGCTACTGATGACAGTTTAACAGAGAAAGACCTCCAGTGTGAAGTGCCAGGAATGCAGAGGCAGTTTTTCTGTTAGTCATGCAGGGTCATATATCAGCCTATTCTGCTCTCTGTGGTGCAGTGGGAGGTAAAGCTGATGTTGTAGGCCATTGCGAGAGCGTGCGTGCTTGTGAAGGGGGGTTGCAGCAAGCCTAAGATTAAGTTGCTGGGTAGACTGAGTTGAGAAGCAGACAGGAAGTAATGCGTTATGGGGCTGCATTGCGCTCTAAGAGCAGATTAGTCTGGAGCTACTCTCCATGACCGTCTAATCTCCTGCACTGTCACCTAGAAAACAAAAACAACTCATTCCCTATAAATGTGTATTATATTTACTCAGAATCAGTCAAACCACTTTATGTGACCATTGTTTAAGGATTGTTACTTTACTAACTGTGTTGTCTTAGTACCTCATTTACCGACAGAATTATGCAAATCAGGTACTGCCACAAATAAGATGACAATTTCAGAGCTGAACGCAAATTGCTCAGTGCAATTTCCCATCTTGCAAGCCAGTTCTGTGTGCTTAGTTGCAGAGGACTTTGACTACTGCGATCCAGTCATATTAGTAGGCTCATTAAAATACTTAAAGTGTGCTCAATTAATGTTTTTCTAGTATATGTACTCATCTCTAATATTTGATGGGAAAACTGATCAGTAGAAAATGTAAACAAAAATGTATTATATAAAATCGAAAAGATTTACTGGCTGCTTTCCACAAGCATTAATAGTTGATTTAATAATTAATTATTCATAAATATTTTAAAAAGACAATTCATTGAAACAGTGACTTGAATTCAGTTCTTCTAAAAAAAATCTCCATTGCATTGAAGAAAAAAAAATCTGGATAGAAAGATTAAATTGCTTAAAAAGAAAAGCTTATTAGGAAGCTCGCTACATTAATATTTTATTATTATCATTATTATTATTGTTAACTATTTTAACAAAATTAGTTTACTTATTAATATTAAAAAAACTTTTGTCTGCTAATTAAGCTTAGTCAAAGTCATGTGTTGTAATGTGATACAACCACAATGCAGAAGTATATGTAAAAAGTAAATCGATATGTGAATTATATTATAGAGAGTAGTAGTTGATATCTTAAACTTTCCATGACATGGCAAGGTTATGTCGTAAAATGTAACATGGTGTAACTTTTGATATTAAATTTGATATTAAAAAATCTTTTTTACAAAAGCATTTGATTTGTTTTCAAGAGATTTTTTTTTTTTTTAAATGTGTAGGCTACATATTCATTGTGTAAAGGTATATGATAAAAAAAATAATGATGGTTAGACCACATGACATTGTATTTTAGTCATTAAATTAAAATGTTTCATTAAATTGAAAAGGTTTTATTTTTCTCTGAAATAACACACAAAACTTTTTTATTAATTTCCCCAGTGTTTTATTTTTTTATTTATTTGCTTGCATTTTCCTAACAAAATATAGTATTATAATCTGTATTGCTGAATCCGTTTCCAGTCCACGCAAATGCAAACACACACAAACACACACACACACACACACACACACACACACACACACACACACATTTGTGATCTGGGTGAAGTGTGACTCAGCATACTTGATATTCAAATTAACCCCTCTGCAAGACTGTGGAGGTGGAGGAACGCTCTTGTTGTTTGCTCCATCAGTCCCTATGCAAAGTTCATTGTGCAGTCTTGCTCCAAGCCACATATGTTAAATATGGCTGTGAGGTGCAGGCTTGTTTGCTTTGGAGCCTAATCCTATGTGTGCTCATGGTCTCCAAAGACACCCAGAGTATAAGTAAAAATGTGCTGGGCCTGAACCACAACTGCTTACTTCATTTCTGCCATGTGGACTGCATATCAAGCTGACTCAATGTTGCCATGCTAGGAGTTCTCTAGAAATAGATCAAGACTTTATCAAGGCTATGCGATTTTGTTATTGGATTGCCTAATTCTATTCTGAGCTGCTCTGCCTGGGAGCGGATTGTGAGGTAAAGTTAATTCACATGGGGTTGCCAAAGCATGAGTTTGATCTCAGATATTCATGAGTTCCACTGTGGCAATTTGAATCAATTATACCTCTCTCCCTTCTTTGAGCTCTGTGAATGACTGGAAGAGATTTCCACATGCAAATATACACACCAACAGTCCCAAAAGCACATCTTACAGTTTATGCCAAGTACAGGCTTGTCTTGTAAGTGCAAGAAGTGCTTAATCTATGAAGATTAAGCTCTTCCTAATACTACTTATGTGCTATGTTGGATTATGAGAGATATTATGATAAGCAGCAATGCGTCAGTGGTAGAATCAGGGCTCCAGACTACACAAATCATTTAAAAATTTAAATACATTTTAGTTAATTGTTTGATATATTTGATTATCTTGATTATTTTTGTGTCATATAAATATTGCTGTTTTATAAGAATATCTCTGTATATTTGGGGAAAAAGTGTCTTACAATCTTAATTTCGAATCGGATATACAGTAACTGTACAATGACTCATGGTTTAGTGAGGGAGTCAGTTGTAATGTGTTTAAATTAAACCATTTACTAATGAGAGTTTCAGGGATTGTAGGTGGGGGAGTGAATAACCAACACTCTCTCCACCCTCAACACCACGACTGAGGTGAGACCCTTGAGCAAGGTACCGAACCCCCAACTGCTCCCTGGGCGCCGCAGCAATGGCTGTCCACTTGCTCCGGGTGTATGGTCACTACTGTCTGTACACTTGGATGGGTTAAATGCAGAGCACAAATTCCAAGTATGGGTCCCCATACTTGGCCACACACCACTTCCCTTTCCTTTCCTTTCATTAAAAAAAGAATCAGTTCTCAAGAATAAATTGACCTTGATATCACAGCGCCCTGTGTTTGTTCACTTGAAACGTTGTATTAAACTAATATATAAAAAAAACTAAAATATTATAATATAAATAAATATATAAATTTAATTAAATATTATTTACTTAAACCGCATGTTGCATGTATGCCTTGTTTTCTGTTCTCTCCGTTGTGACCTAGTTTTCTTTAGTTTCCTGATTGTCATTCTGTTCACCTGTGTATTATTAATTTACTCGTCAGTTCCTTTGTTTGCTCCCCTACTTAAACGTTCAGTTCTCCCTTAGCCTTTGTCTGTTCTCCATCTATGTTTAGTTAGTTTACTTGTCTTTTCTTCTGGATTTGTCTAATTAAAGGACTTTTTTGTTGAACACAAATGAAAATGCACAAATTTTCCTGAGCGAAATTGTAAATATGTAGCTTTTTTTTTTTTTAAGTCACATATCTTAACTTTTTTTTTTTTTGTTCTGGAATACAACATTTATCTTTTTCAGATTATTATTTTTTTGTCAATTGTTAGTTTTATTGATATTTTAAGAGAATTATCTTATGCTTACCATGGCTGAATTTATTGGATTAAAAATTATTTTGTAAAATACCGGTATAATAACTGTTCCCATTCAGTCGGTCAATCCGAGTCACGTCGGATGACCGACGAAATTGGGATCTCGCCAGAGAGACCAATCCACTTCGAGTGTAACTAAACGAGCCAATGGACATTGGCATGCGATCATTGCATCCAGCTGCCGCTGATCACAGCGTGCGCATAAGAGGCAGCAGGTGCACCGCATTAATTCATCCTTTCGCTGAGGAGCCGAGCCAGTGACCCGGCAGCTCAGCGGTGGTACAGCAACTGTGGCGACGGGACGTGATGTCTCCGTTCCCTCCTTCAGGGAACGAGGGTTACATACGTAACCGAGACGTTCCCATTCAGTCGGTCACTCCGAGTCACGTCGGATGACCGACGAAATTGGGATCCCTACCAAAGCACCACAGGAGCTGCCCCTTCCAGTGCCCTGTGTAGGCCTCCTGATCCTTCCTATAAGGCAGATGATAGGACCAGGCTCTACACAGAGGAGGTCAGGCACGTGACGTCTCCGTTCCCTCCTTCAGGGAATGAGGGTTACATACGTAACCGAGACGTTTTCTATTATAATATATTTTAAAGTTTTAGTTATTTATTATTTATTCCTGTGATGGATGGCAAAGCTGAATTTTCAGCAGGCATTACTCCAGTCTTCACTGTCACATTATCCAGTTTGCTGATATTAAATATTTCATTTTATTATCAATGTTGATTTTTGTGGAAACCTTTATAATTTTTTTTTTCAGCATTCATTAAAGAATAGAAAGTTAAGACGAGCAGCATTTATTTAAAATATTTTTTCTGTCTTTACTGCCACTTTTGATTAACGTGAATAATGCCTTCTAAAATCGTTTATTTCTTCAAAAACCCAAACTATTGAATGGTACTGTAGCACTGAATTGTCCCTTTGCTCTTCTTTGAGTTCGCAGAGTTGATCTCTTTCCTGGCGCAGAAAGAATCTAGTTCCTTATGGTTCCATAGGGAGGCCTGTGGCTGTGGGGTCCTGACACAGCTGAGGAGGAAAGGAACAGCTGTCAGATTCTGCCACACTCTTGCTTGATCTAGGACAGGCACTCTGTCTTCTCCTCATAGAACCTCAAATCCCTCTAATAGCAGTGACTTGTAGCCTGTTTTTACAGTGCGGTGTTTCACAAAACCAGAAACTAAACATTAAAGTTCAAAATATAGCTTCCCCAGTGAGGGAATCCGGCCAGAGAAGAAAATGCAGATTGCACTGACTGCTTTCATTCTTCTTTTCAGTTGAGTATATCTGAGAGATTTAGTGCATAAGAAATCATTCACGTATGACAGCTGTGACAGTCAGTGAAGCTGGAGCTTTTCAGAATTAAAGAAGCTGAATATTACATTAGCAGCAATAATGTTATTTCTCTACAATTTAGCTCTGCACTAACACACAAAACCAACAAAAAGCACTGGTCTGAAGTGGAGAATGTACACAAGTCTAGGATGACTGATAAGGCACCAGTTTATCGCATACACATGTCTCATGCTGAGTCACTGATCAAAGGGTTTTGACCTGTGGAGTACACTGGCATGTGGATGCATTTAGACTGTATAACTATTCTTTATTGGTGCGGTATTTCAGCAGACATTCTGGTATGGAAACTTTTGGAATTACATTGCTCAGGCTATGGTTGGGATTTGTTTCTTCTTTAATATCGGATGGCTATTAGCTTCTTCAGCCTGTTGTTTAAAGGGATAGTTCACCCAAAAATGAAAATTTTGTCATCATTTACCCTCTGTTCGTTTCAAAGCTGTATGAGTTTCTTTCTTAGGTTGAACAGAAAATAAAATATTTTTAAGGATGCTGGTAATCAAGCAGTTAATGGTAGCCATTGACTTCCATAGTATTTCTTTCCCTACTATGGAAGTCAATGGGGACCAACAAATGTTTGGTTCTTAAAATATCTTCTTTTGTGTTCTACATAACAAAGAAACTTGAGGGTGAGTAAATGATGACCACATTTTCATTTTTTTGGGTGAACTATTACTTTAACACACACCTATGGACTAGCTGAGTAGTCATTTTCTGTTAATTCCGTTAATATTGATGATGACCATAGTCCACATGGATTATTAACATGATTAGCCTATACCACATTAAACCCAAAAGAAAAAAATATGGCTGATATATCATCAGCTATTTGGCATTTTTAATTATTGTCAGCAGCCAATATCTTTTTTTTTTCTGTTTGCGCAATGTATCGGACTTTTATTTTGACAGTACTGAGAACATTAGCGCTTGAATGTTTTAGCTCATTATTTATTTCTCTTCATTATTTTACTGTCTCATTTGTAGACTGCATAAACATGTGTGAAATGGTCGTTTTGTGTGAATTGGGTTATCAAATACATAATACATGCACAATCGTCAAACGAGATTTTAAACTATGTTGCGGTATATTGCCGCCTTTGTTGTATTCATGTCACATTCACTGTGTAGCTACTAACTAAAATAATAATAATAATAATAAAAAATTAGCGCTGCATACTGGAGCCCTCACACCTTTGCAATAAAATCACTATTGGCTCATTTTTAGCTTACTTACCACCCTAGTAAAAAAAAGTGATATTTAAAATGCATTTATTTCATACTAAGTAGCTAGTTCAAATCTATTAACATATTTACTGACATATCGCTCGAGATTTAGCCTACTGATATAAAGATTATATATATATTTTTTGGAGTAGGCTACTACTTGTGCACCATGCATATGTTTTAATATTAAGCCTAAAATGTATTTTAATGTTTTAACCATTGATGAGGATTGTATGATCTTTGAATAATATTGGTCTTTACATGCAAGATACTTAAAGTGTTCCTGAAGTAAACTTGCAATAGTTCCACTTTAGCACAATGTAATACACTTCAGTATATCCTTAGTTGGAGTTCAGCACTACTTTCACACAGTTAAAGTGCATTAAGTACAAAGTTAATTGTTTCAATTTAGCGGATTTTAAGTAGCCTATACCAGTTTAGTGTAGTAAAAGCACAATTGCAGGGTATTTTTCTTAAGTAGGCTACATAAATATGTAAATGTAGTATACTTCACATGAAATAAATGTATTTCAAATGCATTTTAGTATTTTAATTTTTTTTACCGGGGCAGCCATACACACACACATTTTAAATTTAAATGTTTATTGCACAGTAGCACACACTTATGGATTGAACAGACCTTAATTGAAAACAATGCAACCTCAGAGGACTTCAGTATTAATAATACTGTAATATTGTTGCAGTGTTTGCTTTGTTGCTAGGCAGACTATTTTAAACATCGTAATGAACTATTCTCGGCGGAAGATCATTTACTAGTAAAATTATCCAATTTATATTTTAACTATGCTTTTCTGTAATTTCCATTTTCCATTGTCCTGATAGTCTGTGGTAGTCAGTAGCTTGTGGGAGTTGCTCTGCTGATCAGTGTGAACTCAAGTTCTCTGCACGCTGTTGACAGGCCAGTGGACGTGGTTGGCCGGATCTAGGGCAGAGGCTTGTCTGAAGCCCCTTATTCAATGAGTTGTGACTTGTTCAGACAAAAGAACTAGAGCAGCTTTCTATCAGTCTGTTTGTGTCGCTTGGCAAGCTTGTTATTCTGACAAATGTGTCAGAGATTTAGCCAGACTTCATACAGTGCATTATACATGCTGTCTATATGGATGTGCAGAGAAACTGCAGACAACAAAGGTCAAACTCATTTTAGGTTAGAGTACAAAATGCAACATAATAAATGGACATTTTCCCCCTCAAATAACCACACTGGCCGTATCTTAAACACCCCTGTTCTGGACCAGTTGCAAGCTTTTTGATTAGGCTCTCAAACAATCATTAAGTAATGACAACAACTATATAGGGTACTACTTTATAAAATACCCTCTCTCTCTCTCCCTCCCTCCCTCCCTCTCTCTCGTTTTTGAAGGAAATGCTTGGGTAATTTGTTCACTATTTTGTAATGAGCAATACATTGAAAACACTGCCCCCTAGTGAGTCATAAATTATCACATAGTTTCCATAGCAAAAACAAAGGTAACAACTGTTTAAGTGACTTGCAGAGAAATACTTTTCTGTAGCTCAAATAGTAGAGCATGGCGCTAGCAACTCCAAGGTCATGGGTCCGATTCCCAGGGAAAGCAAGAGCTGATAAAAATGTAAAAACCGTAACTTGAATGCAATGTAAGTCGCTTTGGATAAAAGCGTCTTCTAAATGCATAAATGTAAATGTGCTTTACACCACAAACCTACTAAAATATTGTGCTCAAAATTGGAATTCCAAATGATTTTATAATGTTAATCATTTTGGTAACACTTTATTTTAAGGTGTCATAATACAGAGTAATTACCTTAAGTACTTAGTAGTAGCCGTTGTACTTACATGAAATAAAATGTACTTACCGTGTAACTAAGTTATGGAACAGCCTGTGATTACAGTTTGTAACTATGAAGATGTAATAGGCAGGACAAGTCTGTTACACAGCTACTTGTACACTTAAGTACAATCTTGATACACTTTATTTTAAGTATCTTATGCCTGTGTAATATTCTGTAATTTTAATGTAACTAGAAAGGCATTACATGTATTTAAGCTGTGTACTGGTGGGTTAAATCAAACTAAGGTGCAGCTGGATAAGGTGTACAGTATAGATGAAGTTCACTTAAGTAAATCTTGATACACTTTATTTTAAGTAGCTTACGCCTGTGTACTTACATTTGTAATTGCATTGTATAAAGTCTGCAACACATAAGTAGCAATCTTTTGGTTACATAAGTAGCTGTGTAACAGATACGTTCTGTTACGTGTAAAAGTAGCTGCTAATTACATCTACATAATTACAAACTGTAAGTACAGGCTGTTCCATAACTTAGTTACATGGTACTTAGTTACTTAGTTACATGGTGAGTACATTTGACACATTTTACACAAATTGTCCTGGCAAAATTAAAATCACTCTCACCATGTAAGAGACAAACCCACTCTTTTGTCTGCTCAGCCGCTGCGCCCTTCGCTGCTGAGTCTGCTCTGGCGTTTCCTGTGGATATGAAAACTTTGTTATGGGTATATGCGACACATTTACAGATAGCTATTTTGTCTGGCAGCTAAATGGCCTCTAGCAAAGCTGGCACCAGAGGAGCATTCAATATCGGCGCCCATCTGCCTTTAAAAATTTTCTGTTTCCACAGTGCTCCAAAATCATGCGTAACACCGAATGAGTAACTTGTAAATTGTAAATTGTGACGCATTTGCCTGCCATAAGTTTACATGCTTCTGTTAATGCCATAAGCTCTGCTGCTTGTGCTGAATAATTTGCTGGCAATGAGCCAGACGCCAACTTTCATATAAATACAATGGCTACTAAGTACTTAACTAGTAATTACTCTGTATTATGGACACCTTAAAATAATGTGTTACCATAATTCTTTTTTTTTTTTTTTTTTTTTTGTGCAGATTGAAGACTTTGAATGCAATGTCTGTTAAGTTGCTTTTCTTTAGAAATGGAAAATGAGACTTTTAACTGTGTAAACCTAAGGACTTGTAGTGAACACTTGTAGTGCAGTCAAATATAACATTTATGTTATAAATGTTATATTCTGTTTTCTGCTCATTGTTATGAAAAATGACATTTAGTCTGTTTTTGATGAGAGTTTGTTTGACGTAAATATAGCACTGAACAACACTGACTTATGCATAATAACAATATTCATTCAGGCTTGTACAACATTTTAAAAATATTATTTAATAAAGTTAGTATTTAATTTATGCAAGAAAAAAAGTGTAGTAATGTATCTTTTAAACAAGGACCTATTTTAAGTAGATATTTCAGACAAAGAACAAAGACTAATATTAAAAGAAAATATAATACAAGTACACATTAAATATGGGTTCACTTGCAAGAGTGATAAATATAGTTTGTGTTTTCTACAGAAAATTATTGGCTACCAAGAGCTTGTTGCCATTGAAATTCAAGAGACATTTATAACCCAAACATCACAGAAGCTATGAAGACAAGCCTATGTTATGTTTACATCTCATGGTAATATTAGAAAAATTGCAATGTTTGATTTTTAAGGACATTTTTTGTTTTTGGACAAAAAAATAGAACCCCTCCCCCCCCGCAGCTGTAGAAAATGCATAGTAAGTTTAAGGACCTCTTAAAAAAATTTATTTTTATGATGATAGATAGTAAGCCGTTACAATGCTTTACGTCAGTTGTGTTGCTGAGCAGCCTTTTTTCTGTTATCCTTTGGGTTTCACATGTTGTCCGGAAATGGCAGCTTGGAGGCAGTGAGTGAGCTATTCCTTCCTGGCATTGCTTGTGTGTGTACGTGCTTAAGTGATTTTAATTCACTATCTTTGTTTGTGTTTACAGCTTACGATATTACAATCTATTAATGACCCCTTTTATGGTTATATAATTATACTTATTATACTTTCTCTGGACCGTCATGTTTTTTTGTTTGCTTTTTCCATAGTTAAACAATTTTCTTGACAGACAGAACAATCATTTCTAATGGTTTTTAATCTTCTAATGTTGCTGCTGATCAGTGCTCATTTCCATGGCATTCATCTGCAGTCAATGATTAAATTAAAACTACAGTATAATGGATTAATCAGTGGAAGTCTGTGAATAACTTAATTTGATTACACTCCAAGAACCCTCCTCAACTTCAGCTTTTACTTTGCATAGAGCTCAAGCAGAAAAGGTTTCTCTTTGTCATACTCTGTAGCCTTTCTCACACTGGTACAGTAAATAGTCCTGACTTTCATATGTATTGAATAGAAAAATGTAAATGCAAGTGCATTTTTTCCCCTTTTTTGACAGTTGTGACTCTGAATCCCTCTCTTTCTCTATATCTTTCTACCAGGCAGAGGCAAGACTGGCAGCTAAACGGGCAGCCCGGGCAGAAGCTCGAGAAATCCGCATGAAGGAATTGGAAAGGCAACAGAAAGAGGTCAGGAGATAATCTGTTTGGTAGACTGTCACAGTTCTACTGTTTATTCTTAGGATCTACAAAATAGCTCGTAAGGTTCTACATAAGATGATAATTATTTCACACTGGCACAACATGCAGTTCACTCTTTATTTAAGCAATATCATACAAGCAAGAGTGCAATTACCAAGAATTTATATTTTAAAAACAATATAGCCAGTTTTGTCTGTTTTTGCTCTGTCATTGAAAAACCTACCAAATGAAGCCAAAGAGAATGAAGCATTGCATGTCTTGTCCAACAAATAGTTGTGCTTATTTTCTGGATAAGTGTTTTTGAACAAGTCAGCTTAGTGAATTATTCAATCACTTACTCATAATACACAAAAGGTGACATGAAAAAAGATCAGGTTTACACCATGACCAGAAATGAGAACCACTGACCTTGAAAGATATGTGAAGGTCTCTTTATTTCTCATAAATCATTTCAGGATTAAAGTACAGCACCACTAACAGTTATTCATAATTTAAACTTTAAACCTTCTAAACCAGTCTGAAAATGTGATATGAATGTATCTGTTACGGGGCTGACGAGACGTGAGACGTGCGGATCCATATGCAAGGCTTTATTATAAAACATGGTCAGAAACAGGCAGGGTCAGACATCGGCAAACAGGTATGGTGGAGGCAAGACAGAGCAATCCGTGGAGCAAGCGTGGGTCAACGATCAGCGAACAATATCCAAAGGGGCAAGGCAGAGAGATAATCCAGAGACGAGAGCAATAATCCAAACGGGGAGCAAACAGAGTCCAAACGGCAAGGCGAAGGGTTAATCCAGGAAACACGGGCAGGGTCAGACACGGCAGGAAAACAAGGCAAGACTAGGACTAGGATAATGGCTCTGTAGAGTTGCTATCGCTATGCGAGGGATATACGCTAACAATACTCGGCCCAGAGCAAGAGCAAGTCCCAGGTTAAATAGTGTGTGTGATGGGGTGATCAGTGAATTCAGCTGTGTGATCAGTGTAATCAGCTGCGTGTCGTCAGTGCAATGGATTGTGGGTATTGCAGTCCAGAGAAGTGTGGTGTGAGAGTCAATGTGGTGAGTGAGTGACATCTGGTGGTGATTGTCCGGAAGAGCATGGACCAGATTCGTGACATAGCCCCCCCCCCCCAAGGAGCGGCTTCCAGACGCTCCTAAACAATCCAGGAGGGCGGTGGCGGAGCAGGGGGAGGGACGGAGGACCAGGTCCGTGAGGAAGTGGGAAGACCGGGGACTGAGGCAGAACCGGCAGAGCAGGACACCCCGGCGGAACCGGAGACCAGGACAGAGCAAGAACCCACCAGGGCGGAGCAGACGGACCAGGAGCCCACCAGGGCGGAGTAGATGACCACCAGACCGGAGTAGAAGACCACCACGGTGGAGCAGACGACCACCAGACCCGAGCAGAAGACCCCCACGGCGGAGCAGACGACCACCAGACCCGAGCAGAAGACCACCATGGCGGGGCAGACGACCACCAGACCCGAGCAAGAGCCCACCAGGGCGGAGTAGACGGACCAGGAGCCCACCAGACCGGAGTAGAAGACCACCACGGCGGAGCAGACGACCACCAGACCCGAGCAGAAGACCACCATGGCGGGGCAGAGGACCACCAGACCTGAGCAGAAGACCCTCGCCAGGAAGCAGACTGGGCAGGAAACCATGGCAGAGTCTGAGATCTGGGGGAAACAGAGACAGACAACACAGGGAGAGCAGAGACAGACAATACAGGGAGAGCATTCATGATCTCAGGGGGCGCGGCAGGGCAGGACGAGGATTCATAGACGGCGTTTTTAGCCGTGACAGGACAGGGTGAGAGCTCACAGACGGCCGCTTTAGCCGTGACAGGACAGGGCGTGAGCTCGCAGACGGCCTCCTTAGCCGTGACAGGACAGGGCGTGAGCTCACAGACGGCCTCTTTGGCCGTGACAGGACAGACAGTGAATTCAGGGACGGCCTCCGTGACCGTGACGGGGCAGACAGTGAGTTCAGGAACGGCCTCCGTGGCCGTGACGGGGCAGACTGTGAGTTCAGGAACGGCCTCCGTGGCCGTGACGGGGCAGACCGTGAGTTCAGGAACGGCCTCCGTGGCCGTGACAAGGCAGACCGTGAGCTCAGGAACGGCCTCCATGGCCGTGACCTGAGAACTGGATTCTCGGGATTTGGGATCGGCACTCCTGGCCGTGAATTGAGAACTAGATTCTAGGGGGCGCTCTGAAAGCGCGGATTCAGAGGGGCGCTCTTGTAGCGCGGAGCTGGACGGACCCAGCGGAGACGAAGGAGAGCTGGGCGAGACCAGCGGGAGCTCAGGTGTGCTGGACGGGACCAGCGGGAGCTCAGGTGTGCTGGACGGGACCAGCGGGAGCTCAGGTGGGCTGGACGGGACCAGCGGGAGCTCAGGTGGGCTTGCCTTGGCCGCAATCAGTGGCAGGTTTGAGAAACTAGGGGTAGACTCGTGGACTGAAGAGGCCCCAGGAGCAGACTCGTGGACAGGAGAGGCCCCAGGAGCACAGTGTGCAGCCCACACACTCAAAATGGCAACCGCCATAACGGGAAGTACTGAGGTCAGGGGAACAGTCTCTGTAACAGACAGGGTTGAGGCCCTGGGAATGCCAGCTACTCGCACTGACATCAGTGGTGGGTCCATCACACTGGATATCAGACAGGGAACTTGAAGGACTGACCTTAAATCCTTGGGTGTGACAGACTCTGGCTGGAGCACTGTGACGTGGTGTGACTTTGGCTTGACAGCGGAGACGTGGTGTGACTCTGGCTTGACAGCGGAGACGTGAGCAGACTCTGGCTTGATAGCGACGACGTGAGCAGACTCTGGCTTGACAGCGACGACGTGAGCAGACTCTGGCTTGACAGCGACGACGTGAGCAGACTCTGGCTTGACAGCGACGACGTGAGCAGACTCTGGCTTGACAGCGACGACGTGAGCAGACTCTGGCTTGACAGCGACGACGTGAGCAGACTCTGGCTTGACAGCGACGACGTGAGCAGACTCTGGCTTGACAGCGACGACGTGAGCAGACTCTGGCTTGACAGCGACGACGTGAGCAGACTCTGGCTTGACAGCGACGACGTGAAGGGGTGCTGTTGCTGCCGCCATTTTGTGAGTGAGTGCGGTGCCGCGTTCCTCCGCGACACCCACAGTGAACGGAGAGCCCACACACAGCAAAGCATAGTCCATAAATTTACTGAGAGATGAACGGGGACCCTCGCGGATTAACTGAGACTTGAGCGGCTGATTAATGCCCTCACAAAAAAAATCTATAAGTGCATAGTCCGGCAGATCAGAAACATGGGCGAGGTCTAAATACTCTTGTATATACTCCTCGAGCGGTCTCGAACCCTGCTCGAGGGTTAACAACAGTAGTGCAGTGTCCATACCTGGCCAATGTCTATTAGAAAAGCCGCTGGATCCTCTTTTGGCCGAGTATTCTGTTACGGGGCTGACGAGACGTGAGACGTGCGGATCCATATGCAAGGCTTTATTATAAAACATGGTCAGAAACAGGCAGGGTCAGACATCGGCAAACAGGTATGGTGGAGGCAAGACAGAGCAATCCGTGGAGCAAGCGTGGGTCAACGATCAGCGAACAATATCCAAAGGGGCAAGGCAGAGAGATAATCCAGAGACGAGAGCAATAATCCAAACGGGGAGCAAACAGAGTCCAAACGGCAAGGCGAAGGGTTAATCCAGGAAACACGGGCAGGGTCAGACACGGCAGGAAAACAAGGCAAGACTAGGACTAGGATAATGGCTCTGTAGAGTTGCTATCGCTATGCGAGGGATATACGCTAACAATACTCGGCCCAGAGCAAGAGCAAGTCCCAGGTTAAATAGTGTGTGTGATGGGGTGATCAGTGAATTCAGCTGTGTGATCAGTGTAATCAGCTGCGTGTCGTCAGTGCAATGGATTGTGGGTATTGCAGTCCAGAGAAGTGTGGTGTGAGAGTCAATGTGGTGAGTGAGTGACATCTGGTGGTGATTGTCCGGAAGAGCATGGACCAGATTCGTGACAGTATCGTACATATCATATATGTATCATATATGTTTATGAGCCAAGTATGGCTTATGTCAGTGAATTGTACCACTTTTCACTTACATTGGAGGTAGGGGTGGGCGATATCCACGTTCTTCAAAATATCTTCTTTTGTGTTCAGCACTAGAAAGACATTAATACAGGTTTGGGCCAACGTGAGTGAGTAAATAATGACAGAAATAAAAATTTTGGGTGAACTATCCCTTTAATGACAGTCGGCTGCATGTTTAGTACTGGATGTATGTGGCGCTGTACAGTAGGCTATACTAGAGACGGCGGCGCCAGAACTGAACTGACGGAATGTGTGCTGTAGCACGATACTGCGATATTTCTTCAAAAGCTGATCGTGGAGACATTTTTGTCGTCTACGATCAAAAATCATCGTAACGAACACCCCTAATTGGAGGTATATTTATTATTTAGTAATTATGCAATAATTGCAATATATTTTTGCAACTAACTGCTTTCTATTTTAATACATTTTCAAATGTAATTTATTCCTGCAGTGGCGAAGCAGCCATTACTCCAGTCTTCAGTGTCACATGACACATCAGAAATCATTTTAATATGCTGATTTGGTGTGGAAGAAACATTTCTTCTTGAAAGAAAACAGTTGTCCTCCTTAATTTTTTTTTTTTTTGTGGAAACTGATACTTGATTCTTTGATGAATAGAAAGTTTAACAGAGCAGTTTTTAGTTTTTTTTTTTTTTAAAGCTTTACTGTCATTTTTTTATTAAATAATAATAAAAGTAAAAAAAAATCTTACTGACTCCCAACTTTTCAGTGGTATATGTGTCTAATAAAAGATTATTCAAAGACAACATTTTTTAACTCTTTTAACCTAATTTTAACAAAAAAATATAAAAAGAAAATTCATTTTATGCTGTTACATTTTAGGACTCTGATTGCAATAATCACCTCTTTCTTCAAAAAAATTGCTCTTGTTTTCAAATGTAGTTTATATCTTCCATGAAAATAGCATGTAAAATACATCCCCCAAATACTGAGACCATTAAGGGTTAATTTTTTGTCATTTTGAATCGGCGTCATGTTCTAAAAGACTTTTGAGAATGTTTTTGGTTCTGTACAGATTATAAAAATCTTTTTATCTGTAAGATTTATATTCTTTATGCCTATTCAGATTTATTTACAAATGAACTTTCTACTCTTCTTCAAGCTCTTTATATCTTTCTCTTCCTGTCTTACTTTCTTTCTTTCTCTTCATCCTGGTCTCCCCGCTGTTTATTTAGATATATCAAGCGCACAAGGTAAGATCTGTCCCTCCATACTCTTCATTTCTTTCTAACATTAATCAAATTTGCTCATTAGAAATATAAGCTGTAGTATTTTGCATTATCTTACATCTCTGCAACTTGAATTTTATGATCAGTTAACAAAACCATAACCAAAGCTTGAAGAACAAAAAACAGGAGCAGACCCACATTCAAACCATGTTTTCTTTCACACCTGTTTTTAATATCCTCATATTCCTTCATTATACTTTCATAACCCTTCCTCATTTGATCGTCTTGCTCTCCTCCTCTCTGCACCAGAAATACTATGGGCTGGACAGCAAATGGGGCCATATTGAACAGTGGATGGTATGACCTGTCATTATACCACACTGCTGCATGCAGTAGACCACCAAAGATAGAATTCGCATTAGAAAATTCACTCAGCACAGGTCCCGAATGCAGCTAACTATCGTATTGTCCTTCAGAGAATGAAATGTGATTGGTTGATGTTGCATGTCTCTTAGGCAGTCTGTGTCTGATCCTCATTTCACAGGCTTTACTGGAGCAGTGGGGGGCAGGAGGCCCATGTGATATGTTAGGGCTTAGCAGAGGTGGTCATAACATACAGCCGGATTATAGGGCGGTCGCGTGACCCACATCTTAAAGTACTCAACCCTCCCCTCCCACCCCTCCAGACACCCTGTCTGAGCCCTGTAATAAACCGTGATATGACAGACAGCGTAATCTCTCAGTGCATGCTTTGTTCAGTTTTTGCAGTGTTTGATAATCATGTGACCTTTGACCTAAAACTTCCTGCTTTCTGTCCTCTTTTCCTGCTCTGCTTTTCAGGAGGACAGTGAGCGGTATTCCCGCCACTCTCGGAGACATACCTCGGTCTGTATCTCTCCTGCTTTTCATCCTTCTGTTTTATTCACTTTTTATTTAATACTACGCTCTTGCTTTCTACTCTCCTGTGTGCTCTAAAATTAAATTTGTCCCCAGTCATTATTCTTTCTTCAGTCCCTTTCCTCCATTTTTTCTCTTCTTCTCTTCAGCCCCTTTAAAGGTTCTTTACGAGCCAAAGAACCACTGTTGGTGCTGCTTAGCACCATTTTTGTTGAAGAAATACAATGCAGTATAGCACCTCTTATTGTTCTCCATAGCACCATTTGACAAAGGTGCTGTATAGCACCTTTAAAGATATGGTGCTATATAGCATCAAAAGTGGTTCCCCTATGATAATGAGCCAAGAACCACTTTTAGTGCTATATAGCACCATTTTTTTAGAGTGTATAGCACCACTTAATGGACATTTCAAGTCAGAACTGTGGGGATGCGAACAAAACCAATGTCACATAAAACATACGCTCATCTGTTCTGGAGAAAAAAAACTAACAGTTTTTTAGTGCCACACAGGGGACATTTCAAATATTTTGAATATGTCTCAAAACATACATGGCAGTACGTATTTTGTGTGTTGCTAAAACGTTCCCATAGGTACGTTTTTATCATGAGATCAGGTTGAAAAAGACTCACTAAAGAGGAGAAATTTTGAAAACTAAATCCCATATGGTTACAAGGAATCAGGGCTGTTTGATTCAGAATTTTTTCAATTTTGAATGATTGGAGGAACATGTTCTACTAATCTTGATGTAACTAGATGATACGAAGGCTTACCTACTTTTCAAACATCCCTAATATTAATTGATTATCAACATCTCTTAATGTAGTCTAGAGCAGTACTCAAAACTTTCAATTGTTTACAACAGAACAAGCTTATTTGAGCTAAACTAAGGTTTTTTTTTTTTTTTTTACAAATAAGAACATCACTAAAAGGAGATTTTGTCAGATTTGTGTAAATAAATTTGTTCACAAATTTGTCCACAAAATGTGGTAGGTGCAAACACATACTTGCGCACACACACACACACACACACACACACACAAACAAACAAACAAAATGTAAAATATACTTACATTTCTTTTTTTAACTGATAAAACAAGCATTGTTGTAAAGTATTTATTTAATTATATCTTATTTCTAGGGGGTACAAGTTACATATTTACTATAGCGGTAACTTTACTTAGACATACTGAAAAGCATTTTTACTCGAAGCACAAACTCAGCTCCCTGTTTTCTTTGTCTTCCTGTCAGATATCAGATGATGAGGAGCGGATGTCTGTTGGCAGTCGGGGCAGTTTGAGGGTTAGTATATTTGTGATATCATTTGGATGATAAAGTAAAAACAATAAAAAATACATGGTATAATTTATGCCAGTTTCTATTGTTCAACATAAAGGGTGGTAGTTAAGTGGTTATTAATTTGAAGGTTCCAGGTTCAAATAATGGAAAGGAACATTCCTGCGTTTGTTGTAATTATCTATAATTTAATAAATTAGTCTCAGTATAAGAGCAGTTTTCACTTTGTTTTAATCTTCTAACAATTAAATAAAAATACTTAAATGACTAATGTTTCTGGCATCAACCCTGCACAGAAAATGATGGTGGTTATGTAGTAAAAGAGTGGGCTTGCTTTTTTTCTTGAATTTTTCATTTATTTATTTTTACGTTTGTAACTTCTCAAGTGTGATCAAAGTGTCTTTGCTCAAAACACTGAAGTTATGAATACTTAAAATTCCAATTTGTTTATTTGAAACAAAATGTAATAAATCAATAAGTATTAATGATGGAATTGATTTCTAATAAATGAATCAATATTCTGTGCAACTGCATTTTGCACAAAGAGCACTGTCCTCTTTCATTCATTCAGACTTGCTAAATCACACTTGTGCGACAGTCTGTCACCTCAGTTACTTTCATGTTTTTTTTCTTCATTTCTCATTCTCACATTGTCCTTTTGTCCTCCTCTGCTTACCATAGGGCAACCACACAGATCTCTGCAGCAGCACCAGCAGTCTGCCTTCAGCCAGACTACAAAATGGACGGGTCTGTCCAACAATCCATCTTTATTCCTTTCTTTAGAATTAGTTCTCTTCTTCATTGTTTTATCTTATAACCCTTTCTTGATTTTGCCTGCTCCTCCTTCCCCGGTCATTCCACAGGAGCGTTTACTTTCAAACAAATGTCAGTAAAACACAACAGTAGGGTTCTGGATGTAAAAATCCTGTTCAAATAATCCATAGCCAAATACATGTTTTTGTGATGAAAAAAATCTATTCAAGTGAAGGTATAAATGGAAGCCCGTTTCCGCCACTGAATAAAAAATAAAAAGGTAATTCTGACTTTTTTTCTCATAATTGCATGAAACAAACTCGCAATTCTGACTTTTTTTTCTCATAATTGCGTGATATAGGCTAAACTCGCAATTGCGAGCTAAAAAGTCATAATTGTGAGATATGAACTTGCAATTCTAAGAAAAAAAGTCAGAATTGCGAGATATAAACTCACAATTGCAAGAAAGTGTTTTTTGCAAGTTTGTATCTCACAATTGTGACTTTATAAATCGTAATTCTGACTTTATAACTTGCAATTGTGAGTTTATATCATGCAATTCTGAAAAAAAAAATCTGAATTGTGAGTTTATATCCCACAATTCTGACTTTATAACTCACAGTTGTTCTGTGAAAAAAAGTCAGAATTGTGAGATAAAAAGTCGCAATAATATTTTTTTTTTATTTTTTTTTATTCAGTGGCAGAAACGGGCTTCCATAGGTATAAGCATCTGAAAGTAGAGTAAAGTAAAGTATAGTAAAATAAAATGTACTTGTTTTAAATTCTTAAGTACTACATTACCAACATAGCACTGTGAAATCCACTAATCAGAGAAATCGCTGTAACTGAAACCAGTACTTCATCTTAACAGCCAAATTAGCAACATTTATAGCAAAAAAGCATAAATTCTCTGTTTTAGCTGTAAAAAATCATGAAACAGTGGTAAATGTGGCCTTAAATAAGTAGAATTCACAATTAGAATGAGTGAATCTCAAATCATAGCATGTTAAAAACTGTCAGATTGAAATACTGAATATTCTATTTTTGGTGAATGTTTTAATTGTATTTTTTAAATGAATGTAGCTAAATGCCAATACTGACATGTAAATGCAAATATTACAGTAAATATTTTAAAATGCAGACTAATTTGATTACAACATTCTAGTGTTTTATGGGGTGCTATGAAGAGTTATCAGTATACAGTTTGAAAAATTTCAATCAAATATTATACTGCTATGATTAATCTGGGAGCTGATTTATTTCGTTTAAGGGTTACATTTCTGTATTTTTTTAATGACTGTTGAAAATGGAAATAGAATGAACAGAAAATACAGCTGCCAAAGTGTGCTGTCGTTATTGTGTTCTCTACAAGCTTGTTTTAAAATGTTGTGCTTTATCTGGGATTCAATGTTGTAATATAAATGAAAATCTGATATTTATTTAGGAGAAAGATGATTTAGTTTACTTGAAGAACGTGTAGTATTGAAATGCAATGTTATGAGCATATCTTCCTCCTCTCTCTGTTTGTTTTTAGCCCTCTGCGCTTTTTAGTGAAACCCCCCGTTCAAGAAGTCACAGGGTTTGTTTCCAGCTGTCATCTGCATGCAACTTTACATGCAGATCATTTGTTCATTCTGTTTCATTTTGGTGAATACATGGCACATACACTCACCTAAAGGATTATTAGGAACACCACTGTGTTTGACCCCCTTTCGCCTTCAGAACTGCCTTAATTCTACGTGGCATTGATTCAACAAGGTGCTGAAAGCATTCTTTAGAAATGTTGGCCCATATTGATAGGATAGCATCTTGCAGTTGATGGAGATTTGTGGGATGCACATCCAGGGCACGAAGCTCCCGTTCCACCACATCCCAAAGATGCTCTATTGGGTTGAGATCTGGTGACTGTGGGGGCCATTTTAGTACAGTGAACTCATTGTCATGTTCAAGAAACCAATTTGAAATGATTCGAGCTTTGTGACATGGTGCATTATCCTGCTGGAAGTAGCCATCAGAGGATGGGTACATGGTGGTCATAAAGGGATGGACATGGTCAGAAACAATGCTCAGGTAGGCCGTGGCATTTAAACGATGCCCAATTGGCACTAAGGGGCCTAAAGTGTGCCAAGAAAACATCCCCCACACCATTACACCACCACCACCAGCCTGCACAGTGGTAACAAGGCATGATGGATCCATGTTCTCATTCTGTTTACGCCAAATTCTGACTCTACCATCCGAATGTCTCAACAGAAATCGAGACTCATCAGACCAGGCAACATTTTTCCAGTCTTCAACCGTCCAATTTTGGTGAGCTCGTGCAAATTGTAGCCTCTTTTTCCTATTTGTAGTGGAGATGAGTGGTACCCGGTGGGGTCTTCTGCTGTTGTAGCCCATCCGCCTCAAGGTTGTGCGTGTTGTGGCTTCACAAATGCTTTGCTGCATACCTCGGTTGTAACGAGTGGTTATTTCAGTCAAAGTTGCTCTTCTATTAGCTTGAATCAGTCGGCCCATTCTCCTCTGACCTCTAGCATCAACAAGGCATTTTCGCCCACAGGACTGCCGCATACTGGATGTTTTTCCCTTTTCACACCATTCTTTGTAAACCCTAGAAATGGTTGTGCGTGAAAATCCCAGTAACTAAGCAGATTGTGAAATACTCAGACCGGCCCGTCTGGCACCAACAACCATGCCACGCTCAAAATTGCTTAAATCACCTTTCTTTCCCATTCTGACATTCAGTTTGGAGTTCAGGAGATTGTCTTGACCAGGACCACACCCCTAAATGCATTGAAGCAACTGCCATGTGATTGGTTGATTAGATAATTGCATTAATGAGAAATTGAACAGGTGTTCCTAATAATCCTTTAGGTGAGTGTATATGAACAAACATAAAGATGTAGTTCATCCAAAAATGGAAATTCAGTTGTCATTGAAACCCATATGACCTTCTTTTTTTTGTGGAACACAAAAGGAGAGATCTAGTAGAATGTTCAAGCTTTTCTTTTCCACACAATGAAAGTGAATGAACAACACAGTCCCTTTCCCCATTCTTTCCCTTTTGAAAAATAAGTGTGATTCACTATATTGAATGTGTTCTTGTAGTGTACTTCAAATATTAATAGTATATAAAAAATAATTTCAGATTACTTTCATGACTGTTTCACACTTGAGTACACTTTTAAAACATGCACTCTGTAACATGAAAATTGACATTGCTTTATTTTACATCTTGCTTTAATAATCTTTTTTCATGCTTTAAAATACACTTGATGTGTTTACTAACATATTAAAGGACGTGTGAAGTGCCTGATTATAATTTTAACTGTAGTATGATATTCAATGTTACATTTAAATGTTAAAAAACATTTTCACAATGACTTCCATTCTAGAAAAGAGCTGCTTGGACATTCTTCTAGATATCTCTTTGCGTTATGTTTGGGAAACCTTTAGAGCAAAATGCTAACAGAATTTAAATTTTTGGTTAAACTCTCTTATTTAGGGACATGTGTTGTCTGTGTTCAATCCCTCATGCGACCTGCATGCAGTTTAGTAATCTGATACACACAACTTCTTTGGTTACACATATGTTGACAAGTCTCAACAGGCTTCCAAAGCCTCTTACTCAGACATCTAACGCAGCAATCAATTCTTTATTTAGTCATTCCATAAGTGCTCAGAGTACATCAGAGTGCATTAAGGTTGATGGCTAATGTGTTAACGTTCTGTAAACACGCGAACAAGCTTTCTTTGCGCTCCTCTGTATGTAATGAGCATTTCCTGTCCTTGATGTGTTTATCTCCCCTGATTTTTAGCAGCCCTGTTAGATCTCACTTCATAGTGGTGAACCATTTTGGATACATAAAGCGGTCATTTAAGGGTCGTCTTTTTAAAGTGTTTGTTGTGTTTTTCATGGTTATGTCTGAGAGATATCGAGTGTGTGAGGTGAATGTAGTATGGTGAGGTGTTCTGTTCTGTCTGCAGGGGTCACTGCATGAAGAGAGTTCATACTCTGCCACTAGGCGTTTCAGTGGCTCCAGCGCTAGAGGCGTAAGGCCTGATCTTTACCTATCCCTCTGACCGCGGCATGACCTGATACCCAATGCTACTCTGGGCTTGTTGAGTGTCTTGCATGGTTCTGTTTTCAGACCACAGGCTTGACTAGGTGTTGTTTGTGTCTTTGTTTATGTCTTGAAGTCTCTCTGAGGAAAGTTTGGTAGCTGTTTTTCCCCTAGTAATGAGAGTGGGATTGGTGGTGTATGTAAAGCATGGTTAATCATCTCGGATTGAATTTCTTTCTGTCTTTTGTGTGGTCAAAGTATGGTCGTTTACTAGTCAGACAGACTGACTCTCCTTCGCACAGAAACCCACTAACACTGTATGTCAATGTGTGTTTTGACCTACAGAATGGGCTTGGTTTTACACTACTGTTCAAAAGTTTTTTGAAAGAAACTAATGCTGTTTTCAGCAAGGATTGATTAAATTGATCAAAAGTGACAGTAAAGACATTTATTGTTAAAAAAACAAAAAATAAAAAACAAATCAGCATGTTACAACAATTTCTGAAGGATCATTTTCCCGAAATTTCAACTGGGCCATCACAGCAATAAATCACATTTTTCAGTATAATAAATTGTAATTTTACAATATTTCTGTTTGTACTGTATTTTTTGATCAAGGCTTGGTGAGCATAAGAAACTTTATTCCAAATCATTAAAAATCTTACTAACCCCAAACTTTTGAATAGTAGTGTATATGAGACTGCGTCATTTCTGAAACTTTGTTATACTTGTCAATGCCTATATATTTTCCCTTATGCTCTCTTCCCGCTAACATCTACTCCCCATCCCATTTTTCTCTATACCTGCATTCTGGTCAGCCTTCAGACTACAATGGCTTTCTGGGCTCCAGTTCCAGGGCCTCCTCTAGGGCAAGTTCAGCCCGTGCCAGTCCAGTGGTGAGCTTCTATCACTGATCAAGCTTTAGTTCTGCAGTTTCAAGGTCACGTCTGCCATCTTTGTAACACATAGAGATCCATTGCAAAAACTGACCTGCTCTCTTGCTCCTCTGCATATCCTGTTCCTCTCACTAAGATCTTCAGTATCATGAGGAATTAGCACAAATCTTGTTTGTGCCATGCTCCCTCTAGTGGATAAAGCATGGAAGATATCTATATATGGCCCAGTATTGTTTTAGAATCCTGGGCATTTCTCATTTAATTTAGACATATAAGAAATCTGGATGTTTATTAAATGTAGCATCTACTGAACACATTACATTTTTTCACACAGGTGGAGGAAAGGTCAGATTTCCTGGAAAAGGTGAGTAGGATCAGGATGTTGAATAGATTCACAAACATCACAGTATATAATACCACAACAAAGTGATGCAACAGACTAAGTATCCTCATCCTCAGGGGTCCAGGACAGCATCCACCCTTTCTGCTGCAACTCTTGCATCCCTGGGTGGAGGTTTATCACGGAGAGGAAGCTGTGATACCTCAATTTCAGCAGACACTGAGGCCTCCATACGGGAAATGAAGGTAATTTTGAAGGTGTATTCATAATACTGTATTATAATGACCACAGTTTGTATGTAATTTCCTCATTTTTGTTCGTCTGCTCTCAGGACTCCCTGGTGGAGGTGGAGGAGAAATACCGTAAGGCAATGGTATCCAATGCTCAGCTGGACAATGAGAAGACAAACCTGATGTATCAGGTGGACACACTGAGAGACACTCTGATGGAGCTGGAGGAATTTCTGTGTGAGAAACGCAGAGAGTGTGAGGAGAAAACCAGAGTAAGGGCTGTCAAATGATGAAATCACCTTTTTTATCCTATAGAATAATGGATCCTTTTACAAATGCATAATTGTTTTATTTTTGTTCAATACAAAATATGAAACTGATATATTCATGTAACCCAGTATATATCAAGCATATTTAAATATATGTTTTTTATTAATTATTAAAAAAAATTAAATCAAAATGTTTCACAAGAATGATGAGTCAAAATTCCATGTGAAAGTGAACAGGGATAATTTTGACCCCTTTCACAAAGAATTAGAATAGTGAAACAAAAATTATGTTGTTATCTTTTTTAGAACCTATGACCTGGAAATGTATTATTATCGCTGCAGAGACTCACATAAAAGTTTTGACATACAAGAATAATAAATAGATAAAAGATCCCAAAATTCACACTCTCATCGGGTCAGTTTGACCCCCTGTGTGCAATCAAGTGTTAAGTCTAATCATAACGTCTCGGTTACGTACGTAACCCTCGTTCCCTGATGGAGGGAACGGAGACGTTATGTCGTGACGACATTAGGGGGGGATTTACTTGGAAGCCCCGACTGCCTCTGATAAGAGAAAACGCCAATGAAATTTGGCTAGTGGATTTTGCATACCTGAGCCACTCCCCGTGCATACGGGTATAAAAGGGCGACAGGTGCATCCACTCATCAGGTTTTCCGCTGAGGAGCCGAGAACGTGTCCCTGGCAACCAGCGATGGTTCGAGATTGTGGCATGGGGACATAACGTCTCCGTTCCCTCCATCAGGGAATGAGGGTTACGTACGTAACCGAGACGTTCCCTATCTGTCGGTCACTACGAGTTATGTCGTGACGACATTAGGGGTCTATGGAAAGCGCCACAACCTGAACCCCGTCACGAACTTGTGGCATGCAGATGTCGACAAGCTAGCGCGTGACAGACAAATGCGATGCGAAGGTCGCAACCTTCCCGTCGCCCCAGCGCAAATTCGCTAACCTTGGTGCCCGCAGGGACCACTGAGTACATTGCTGCTGGAGATAGCCAAGCCGCTGTTCCTTTCCCCAGAAATCGGAAGGGATTTCGACCTTCTATGAAAGATTGCTTCAAGTCTTTCCTGTTTGTTGTTACAGCCCGGCAGTAACGACGGGGAAGCGAGCCTTCCGGAGAAGGGCGCTACGGAGGCCACACCCTGCCCGAAGGGAGGTAACGTGTGGAGACACTGATATGGACTGGCCCAAGCCTGGGGCAGTGCTACATATGCCTGGACCCTGGGGCAGATCCTACCTAGGAGAAGGGAGGAAGGCTGCCAGCAGGGCCTGACAGAGCTCTGTCAAAGGGAAGACACGGGTTTACCATGAGGGAAACCGTACCGTGGATGAATACACGTGTGGGATCACCCGAAGGGAATCAGGCCGCACGGGCACCTAGCCGAGTACAGGGGCTGACCGGAGACCCGGGCAAGCTAACACCGGTACTGGGCCTGGCGTCAGACTGCTCCGCCCAGCCTGACTGCCGGGGGTGCTGGAGGAACTCCGCCAGGGTTCGCCGTTCGGGGAACTAACTGGAGGAGAGAATAGGCGCTCGTATCCCCGGGTAAGGGGGAATGGCGCAGCAAGCGTGACACCGGCCAACTCTTCCCGCCACTTACCTGTTACCCAACACACGGGAAGAGACTGGCTCAACGCGGAGACTGTAAAATCTCGCGAAGGTGTTCGGTGTCGCCCAGCCCGCAGCTCTACAGATGTCTGCCAAAGAGGCACCGTGCGCCAGCGCATAGGAGGAGGCAACACTCCGTGTGGAGTGAGCCCTCACCCCGAGGGGGCACGGCTCGCCTTGGGATTGGTACGTCAAGGCGATGGCATCCACTATCCAGTGGGCCAACCTCTGCTTGGAGACAGCCTTCCCTTTCTGCTGACCTCCGTGGCAGACAAAGAGCTGCTCAGAGCTTCTGAAGCTCCGGGTGCGGTCCACGTATATGCGCAGCGCTCTTACGGGACACAGCAACGCCAAGGCTGGGTCTGCCTCCTCCGAGGGCAGTGCTTGCAGGTTCACCACCTGATCGCGGAAGGGCGTGGTGGGAACCTTAGGCACGTATCCAGGCCGGGGTCTCAGGACAACGTGAGAGTAGGCCGGCCCAAACACAAGGCACTCTTCTCTTACCGAAAATGCTTGGAGGTCCCCGACCCTCTTGATGGAAGTGAGCGCGGTCAGGAGCGCTGTCTTGGCCGACAGGAATTTCAGCTCGACTGAGTCCAGCGGCTCAAAGGGACCCCTCTGAAGTCCAGCCAGGACAATAGAGAGATCCCAGGAGGGCATCAGGGGTGGCCTAGGAGGATTTAACCTTCTGGCACCCCTCAGGAACCTCACGATGAGATCGTGCTTCCCCAGGGACCGGCCGTCCACTGCATCGTGATGGGCCGCAATAGCAGCCACGTACACTTTCAAGGTGGAGGGCGACAGCCTGCGCTCCAACCTCTCTTGCAGGAAAGAAAGCACCACTCCAATCGTGCATCTTCGGGGGTCCTCCCGACGAGAAGAACACCAGTCCGCGAACAGACTCCACTTCAGTGCATAGGCTTGCCTAGTTGAAGGGGCCCTAGCCTGAGTGATGGTGTCCACCACAGCCTGTGGCAGGCCACTCAAGTCTGCCGCGTCCCATCCAGGAGCCACACATGGAGGTTCCACAGATCTGGACGCGGGTGCCATATGGTGCCGAGCCCCTGAGAAAGAAGGTCCTTCCTCAGAGGGATGCGCCAGGGAGGGGCTGTCGCGAGGAGGGTGAGTTCCGGAAACCAGGTCCGGGTGGGCCAATATGGCGCAACCAACAAGACCTGCTCCTCGTCCTCCCTGACCTTGCACAGCGTCTGTGCGATCAGGCTCACTGGGGGAAACGCATACTTGCGCAGAGCCCGAGGCCAGCTGTGTGCCAGTGCGTCCGTGCCGAGGGGGGCCTCGGTCAGGGAGAATTACAGCTGGCAGTGGGAGGACTCGCGGGAAGCAAACAGGTCTACCTGAGCTTCCCCGAATCGACTCCAAATCAGCCGGATCGTCTCGGGATGGAGTCGCCATTCTCCGGGGAACGTGAGCTGTCGTGAGAGCGCGTCGGCTGCACGATTGAGCTCCCCCGGAATGTGGACGGCGCGCAGCGATTTGAGCTGTGACTGACTCCAGAGGAGGAGATGGCGGGCGAGCTGTGACATGCGGCGTGATCGTAGACCCCCCTGCCGGTTGATGTACGAAACAGCCGCAGTGTTGTCCGTGCGGACCAACACGTGCTGGCCTAGAAGCAGTGACCGGAACTGCTTTAAGGCCAGATGCACTGCCAACAGCTCTAGGCAGTTGATGTGCCAAAGCAGTCGAGGCCCCGTCCAGAGCCCCGAGGCTGCCTGCCCGTTGCATGTAGCGCCCCAGCCCATGCTGGAGGCATCTGTTGTGACAACAGCATGCTGGGACACTTGTCCTAAGGGCACCCCGGCCCGTAGGAAAGCAAGGTCTGACCAGGGGCTGAAAGAGCGGCGACACGACTGTGTGATGGTCACACGACGTGTCCCGCGGCGCCATGCCCATCTCGGGACCCGTGAGTGTAACCAGTGCTGAAGTGGTCTCATATGAAGCAACCCGAGCGGCGTGACTGCGGCTACGGATGCCATATGCCCCAGGAGCTGCTGAAACTGTTTCAGCGGAACCACTGTCCTGCCTCTGAAGGAACTCAGGCAGTTCAGCACTGATTGGGCACGCTCGTCCGTGAGACGTGCCGTCATACTCACGGAGTCTAACTCCACACCGAGAAAAGAGATTCTCTGCACAGGGGAGAGCTTGCTCTTTTCCCAGTTGACCCGAAGCCCCAACTGGCTGAGGTGCCGGAGCACCAGGTCCCTGTGACCACACAACTGTTCTCGCGACCGGGCCAGAATGAGCCAGTCGTCGAGATAGTTGAGGATCCTGACGCCCACTTCCCGTAACGGGGCAAGGGCGCCCTCCGCCACCTTCGTGAAGGCACGGGGAGACAGGGAGAGCCCGAAGGGGAGGACCCTGTACTGCCATGCCCGCCCCTCGAACGCAAACCGTAGGAACGGCCTGTGTCGAGGGAGAATCGAGACATGAAAGTAAGCGTCCTTCAGGTCGATCGCTGCAAACCAATCCGCGGACTGCACGCATTTGACGATGCGCTTCTGTGTCAACATCTTGAACGGGAGCTTGTGTTGGGCCCGATTCAAGACTCGCAGGTCCAGGATTGGCCGGAGGCCACCGCCTTTCTTGGGCACGATGAAGTAGGGGCTGTAAAACCCCTGCCTCATCTCGGCTGGAGGGACCGGCTCGATTGCACCCTTTGCCAGAAGGACAGCAATCTCCTCGCGCAGGACAGGTGCATCTCGGACTGCCACCGAAGTCTCGAGGATGCCGCTGAACCTGGGAGGCCGCCTGGCGAACTGAATCGCATAGCCGAGTCGAACTGTGCGAATGAGCCAGCGAGACGGGCTGGGTAGCGCAAGCCACGCCCCCAGATACCGTGCAAGTGGCACCAAAGGCACAATCGACGTGCCCGCAGTGGTGCAGCGAGGGGGAGTAAGGTTGGATGGAACAGAAGGCGGTGCGTTCTGACTCATCCCCACAAAACTCCCTGAGTCCCCGGGGGGACTGGCTAGAGGTGCGCGGGGAGGCATCGCGTCCCCAGACCGCACTCTCTTGGCCACTGGCAATATGGGTCTCGGGTGAGAGTGAGGAGGCAGTGCGTCGCACACTGTCAGCCCGCAGACCTGGGAACCCGGAGGAAAGGGAAATTGCTCTTTCTTTGACAATGTGGGTACCACTGGCCCTTGAGCCAGTGGCGGAACAGAAAGAAAAGAAAACACAGGATTCTCCACCCGGCCCTCCTCCGGGGGAAGGAGCGACGCTAGCCTCGTCGTCTCCTGGGAAAGAGCAAATTCCTCCATCTCCGGGTTGTGCGCGTCAGGGCCGCTTTGTCGTCTTCCTGGAGGACTTGGCGGCCGGCTGAGGCGCAGGGGGCGCCGCACTCCTGCGAGAGGCTCGACGCACCGGCCTAGGTGACGACTCAGCACGGGGCGGAGCAGCTCTGGAGGACGCAGGAGGGCGCCCACGGCGACCAGCAGACTGGGGCCTGGCCCTTGGGCCAGCGGTGGCAGCTGGAGCATCCCGCCGTTTAGGGAGGATGTGCTGAATTGCCTCCGTCTGCTTCTGTACTGCCGAGAATTGCTGGGCAAAACCCTCGACAGTGTCGCCAAATAGCCCCGTCTGGGAGATGGAGGCGTCAAGAAAGCGTACTTTGTCGACGTCCTTCATCTCGGCCAGATTGAGCCAGAGATGGCGCTCTTGGACCACTAACGTGGACATCGCCTTCCCGAGGGACCGCGCCGTGACTTTCGTCGCCCGGAGAGCGAAGTCAGTCGCCGTGCGCAGCTCCTGCATCAACCCCGGGTCGGGACTACCCTCGTGCATTTGTTTTAGTGCCTTGGCCTGGTGAACTTGCAGGATGGCCATGGCATGCAGGGCAGAGGCGGCCTGGCCCGCAGCGCTGTAGGCCTTGGCGGCGAGTGCGGCCGTCAGCTTACAGGCTTTGGACGGGAGACGCGGACGATTCCTCCAGGTGGCGGCGTTTTGCGGGCACAGGTGCACCGCAACCGCTCTCTCCACCTGGGGAATATCCACGTACCCCCTGGCCGCCCCGCCATCGAGGGTAGTGAGGACGGAGGAGGGAGACGAGCGGCTTCTGGCCGTGAAAGGGGCCGTCCACGACTTCGTCAGCTCCTCATGCACCTCCGGGAAGAAAGGCACCGGGGCAAAGTGCGGCCGCTGGTCGCGTTTTGTGCCGATGAACCAATCATCCAGCCGCGAGGGCTCGGGACTGGGCGGTCTGTTGACCTCCAGCCCGATACTCACGGCTGCCCGGGCAAGCATGGCCGTCAGCTCTGGGTCCGGATCGGCAGTGGCGACAACACCCGAGGGGGGCAGCCCCGCCGATCGTTCATCCTCAGAGGACGAAAGCCCATCCCCCGATGCCGCTATCGACATCTGATCCTCGGGCGGCGCACCGAATGAAATGCTGGCGGCCCCGTGAGGCGAACCAGCGAAATCACTCGGGAACCGGACGGAACAAGCGCTGCGGGAGGAGTAAGAGGTCCGCGGGGACGTGCCCGGCGGAGAAGCTCTTACCGTCACCCTCAGATCTCCCAGAGCGCCAGCCGGCGGTCCTCTGCTCGAGCCAGAGAGACCGGGACGGGTGGCGGCAGAGGGTGCCAATCCTTTCAGAAAGGAAAGGCGAGATCGCAGCGTTGCCATGTTCATACGCCCACAACAGGCGCATGACTCATCCACAAACGCATCTTCAGCGTGCTGGATGCCCAGACACTGAAGACAACGCTCGTGACCGTCATCCGAGGACAGGAAGCGACCGCAACCAAGAGAACACGGACGGAACGGCATCTTTAAAAAGACGCGAACCGCCCAGTGTTTTAGAAATTTGCTCTTTCAGGTGAAGTGCCCAGGGGAATCGCTGCTGCAGGGACACCGCTGTCTGCACCGTGACGCCACCCAGGAACAAACTCTTTTTCTTTGAGGCAGAAGGCTTTGTGGAGATCGCAAGACTTCTCATCCACTCGGCTCCAAAGCAAAAATCTGATGAGTGGATGCACCTGTCGCCCTTTTATACCCGTATGCACGGGGAGTGGCTCAGGTATGCAAAATCCACTAGCCAAATTTCATTGGCGTTTTCTCTTATCAGAGGCAGTCGGGGCTTCCAAGTAAATCCCCCCCTAATGTCGTCACGACATAACTCGTAGTGACCGACAGATAGGGAACTAAACCATGTGGTAATGCTTTCTGTTATATTATGAAAAACTATAATATTTCATAAACACTTAGGGTGGTTTCAATACTAAATTGGTTAGCAGATAAGGGCACACAAAGATATCAACAATCAATATACACACAGAAGTAATGTGAGCATCACACAATGATAAGTAGATTGTTAATATACAAGAAATAAACTGAAATGCACACAATCATAAATCATAGAACGACTACTGTTCAAATAACTGCGATAGTGACTACTAATAATCAGGAACTCAAAATAAAATTTTAATGCATACTTCATCAGTTATGTCTGTTTTTTTTTTTTCATTTTAATGTATGTTAGGACTTCGACCGAGAACGTCATGCCCACAATGTCTTGAAGTTCCAGTTTGAGGAGATGAAGGAAACCCTAAAGCAGAGTGAAGAGTTGCTGACGGTGAGAATCACCAGTAAATGATGGAGTATTCAAAGTCTTCTCGACATAGATGCCTTATGTGTTATTCTGTTGTCTTCTCTCACATTTTGTCTCTTAATATTCTTTGACCTATCCCTGTTTTCCTCTGCTTGCCCTCATGGCCGGGGCTCAGGAAGCCCAACAGTCTCGTGGAAAGCAGACAGACTATATTAGAGAGATCGCTGACCTGCAAGAAACATTGGAATGGAAAGATAAAAAGATCCGGGTAAAATAACCTTCCATGGCTGTTTTCCATTAATCATATCACATTAAAACTATTCTTTCTTTTATATTTTAACACTTAATAATCTTTTCATTCCCCCTTAATACTTATTAACTTATTAACCTATTAACTTGTTAAACAACGGAATGCTTGATACTGTCATATGACCCTTGTAGTCTTTCCAAACCTTACGTGTTTCCTTTACTCCTCTGTTCTTCCCTTTCTTGATTGTTCACTTTTGTGGACGGCGGCATTAAGGCCTTAGAGAGGCAGAAGGAATATTCAGACATTATCCATGATGAACGGGAGGCACTCAGGGACGAGGTTTGCCGGCTTAGGGATGCTCTAAAGGTAGAGATATAGAAGGAATACTGGCAGTCACAGCCAAGATATAGCAGTCATTATATTAGCACTATTATTTTGACTTTGAAGGACCATAATAAAGTAAAGGAATAAATGGGAGATTGACACCAGATTGTATTCTTTCACAGAAACATGGCATTATGCTGGAATCTGAGGTGACGGCCAATGGGGAGTTAGCAGACGGGGCGATTGATGGGCATGCTGAGGCAGAAACAGCCTCCCGATTGAAACAAGACTCTCACACGCCCACTATGAGTGGAGACAGCATGTTAGGTAAGACAAACGTTCAAACTCATAATCTAAGCATTTTAAACAAATGAGCTATTGTAGCTGATTTGTACTTAATTGTATTTTAATTGTAATTTTGCTTATATGGTAATTTTGTTGCTGCACATTTGCAATGTTTTATTTCATTATAAAAACCATTACACATATGCTGCTAGAAAAGTGAAAACTAAATGAAAACGTTTTGTGAAAACAAAGTAAATGAGACAAAACTAAGCGAAAATGAAAACATTTGTGTTAAATTAAATAAAGATCAAATAACTAAATAAAAAACATAACTGGAAAACAATAAAACTAAATGATAATCCATTTTTTTCCCAAACTAAGTAAAATGAAATGTCCAAAAAAAATTATTTTAGAGTCAGTTTTCGATACATTATAAAATATGAATCCAGCTGCATTGAATATGAAAATGCCACTAGATAGCAATAACACTAGACTGTGCTGAAAAAAAAAAAAGATATTAAACATCTTTAAACTATACCACTTAACATTAACCCAGTTAACAGCACAACAATGTTAAACTAAGATAAAATGAATAAAACAAAATCCTTGAAAAGTCCCCCTAAAAGTAACAACGATAGAATGGAAATTAATAAAAATTAAAAACTAAAGAAAAATGTAAAACTGTAATACTGATCTAACATTAAATGAAAACATTTTTTTTTCCGGTGCCCTTTGTAAATATTAAATTGCTGCAAAAATTTGCTGCTAAAAATTAAATGTTGCTAGCTTTGCTCCATTCTCAATATATCCAGAAATGTAAATTTTTAGTTGTCAACAACAACAAAATCAATCTTTGTTTTTCCACATCTGAGGGTATCTCTGCTGGAATTCTTTCTCCACTGATCAGCCTTTAATTCAATCAAGATCAACTCTGCCATTTGCTTAACAAAATCAATCCAATTATTCTCAGTGTCTTTCTGTTTTAATGGAATTTTAATTGTGATTCACTCTTTGAATCCAATCAAGAGGTGTTTGCAATCTGGCGTTTCATCTCAATCTTAGTAACATTGCAGGCAGAGCTTCATAAATGCACGTCATCTCAAGTCAAAGATTACTCAAAACTATGGTGAGACTGTACAGTTCAAGATGATGGAAGAAAATCTTTCCTTTCCTTTATTAACCCTCTGGTGCTGTTCGCTTATTTTTTACAAAAAATTTTTTTTTAAATAAATATATATATATATTTTAGAACTGTATTTTTTTCGTAATGGTATGGTAAAGGTTTTGGCATTTGCTGTGTGAACAGAGCAAAACAAAATTATGGACATGATTTGCTAAAGTTAAATGGTCATAAAAAAATAGTCACACTTGTACTGTTTGCGGTAAAACATTTTTTTACCAAGTTACAGTACTGTCAAAAAAAAAATAAAAAAATAAAAACAAAATACTGAAAGCTAATTTCTTTAAGGTATGAACCTCGAATTTTGAACACAACTTGTTTAGATTTATGGCTATGATTTGCATGCAGTTGTGATGTTTTGGAAAATATGTATTTTATATAAAGTTTCATTATTTTTTTTTTTTTTGCATTTTACATAATAAACTTCTAGCTTTCAAACTTTATTTTATTTATTGATTTTACATTTTTTATGTAGAAAACAGTAAATCACAAAAAACTATAACTGCTGTTAAAACCAGAGGATGAAAGATACATTGATTCAAGTGCAGAAACATCACCTAATGTGCCACTATAATTATTTAAACCCTAAAATCAGATAATATCTGAAATTACAGTATATGAACAGTATATGAACCACAGACCGGTCAAGCAGAGAAAAATAACTGTATAGAAATCAATGCTGGCATTAAAACCTCTAAAGATCTATGTTTGAACCCACAGAGTCTAATGAAGTGGATATTTTTAATACCACAGGAGACAATGATGCACAATCCAGGAACCAACAAGAGACAGAGGCTGAGCCAGAGTTACAGTTTGTGGAGGACACATATAGCATGCCAGTAGAGCACAAGGGCACAGCGTTCTTTCTCGAGAGTTGTGAGGAAGCTGTTGCATTGGATGCTGATGTTTTAGTGCTGGATGATGTAAATATGCATAGCAGTGAACCGATAAGAGAAATAGTCACTGTGACTAGACTGAGTATAGAAAACAAAACACAGAAGTTCTTCAAGACCAAGCGTAAGATGAAGAGGATCTTTAGCTGCTTTGTGTCATAATTTGACACAATGATGTTTATGACAGTGTTATTTTGATTTTTTTCCTCAATAATTTGATCTTTTGATGTAATGTTGCAAATGTACTTTAAATCTTCATTGCAAATGAGACCAATCAAGACTTTTTTCGGACACGCAAAATTCTTTCAATATTCTCAAATTAAAAATTCTCATGAAAGACATAAATACAGTGTTATATGCAGAAAATGCATATACAATTAAATGCATTGTGCTTTGGAAGAATGTGTACTTTTTCATGTTTACCAATGCTGTAACTGTCATGTAATCGCCACAAATAAAAAGCAAATACCAAACTTTATTTTTTGTTCAAACACACATACAAATGTAACAATCGTGATAATGATGATATTAATAATAACAACCCCATATACACATTTTCTATTAATACACAATTATATATTAATTGTCACGGTGCACACACGAGGAGGACACGAGGATGTAACTCAAAATATAGTCTTTAATGACGACATCAAGGCAAGGCAGGGCAGGGCTGACACAGACAGGAACACCGACCGGGGAGTAACGAGTAGACCAGACAAAATCAAACTGAACAGACAGGACTATAAATACACAGGATAATCATAGATAACGAGACAAACACAGCTGGACAAGAATTAACTAATAATCACATCAGACAAGGACAGGAAACAAACCAAATATGGACACAAGAGGCAGAAACACAACACACGACAGAGGACTGACATTAATAATAAATAAAATAATGTTAACGTTTAGGCATTTTTAATAAATTAATTACATGATGTGCTGATCATTAAATTCATTAAATAATAAAGCTTTAATAAGACATTATAAAAATAACCTAAGAAATTAATACATTGTTTACTTCCTTATCATTTCACAGCAATCTATTTTGCAATCCATTCATGCATTAGATAGATATTTATAGTCATGTTAATTGCATGTTTTTTTAATATTTATGTTTTAAAATTCATTGTAATAAATTAAAGTGACTGCTCCAATTTGTATACTTTGTGCTGCAAAATAAATTGTTTTTATTAGTGCCTATATCGTCTTGTTGTATATTACATTGCCAGATTTTTTTTTTTAAATGGTATGAGGCTCATGTGATGTACATTTTTTATATTTGCAACTTTCAGAGATCAGATTGAGGAAGCTGGTGGAAGAGAGAGAGAGTTTGCTCGACCAGGTGAGTTTTGTGATTTCATGCTTTTCAAGTGATTCATTGTTATGCATATGATTAATATTGTGGGAGAACATCTTCTGAAATGCCTGTAATGCCTGTCATAAGGACTTTGTTTGCATGATTAATCTGAATATGAATGTGCAGGTGCGGAAGTATAAAGCCATTGCAGAACAGAAACAAAAGAATGGGACAGAAGAAACAGGAAGCACAGATGAGGATGACCTACAGAATGGTCTGGACCCTCATATTTTAGATCTGCAGAGTAAGATACGCCTTTTAATTTCATTCACCATCAGTCTTGATTAAGGCTGGTTTGTAATGTAGTTGTCATGTGAACTCTCAAATCTAATTAAACATTTATGTTCTACAGGAGATGCTAACAGGCAGATCAGTGACATGAAATTCAAGCTGGTCAAGTCTGAGCAAGAAGTCACAGCACTTGAACAAAACGTAAGTCACTGATATAGTTAACACTTTCTATCCAAACGCACAAGGTGTAATCTTGCATGCAATTTCATCATCAATAGTTCACAACGTTCTCTTTTTAAGTTTAATCCTCCTTTATGCACAGTTAATTTTGTTCCTATTGTGGTACAAACAGTTCCACAGGAAATGATATGGCATTATTTCATGCATAACCTGTAATCTCTGTCATTGTGGCAGATCATTCGGCTGGAGGGTCAGGTGAGCCGCTATAAGACATCTGCTGAGGCTGCAGAGAAAGTGGAAGATGAGCTAAAAGTGGAGAAACGCAAGTTGCAGAGAGAGGTACTCTAAATTATTAAAAAAGAAACACACTAATATTCCAAACAACTTGGCAGCAACTGCAACATTCTTACATTTACATTTATACATACATTTTATAGCTGTGTAATCAATTAAATATACCTTAAGTAAAAAAATTAAATAGATCTGAATAACTACATTTGGTGCCATGATGAATTAAACTGAGTGGACTCAACAAGTTATAGTAGAATAGTTCACACAAAAATTTAAATTTGCTGAAAATTTACTCACCCTCAGGTAGGTCTGCACGATAAAAATTGAAATTAAATCACAATCGCAAAAGCTGCAACAGTCATGCACATCTTGTCAGTGAAGCACGGTTCTGTGATCAGTAGTAAATCTCCATCCGAAGGCCAGAGGGTGCTCTCGCACAGAAACTCCAAATATGTCCCGCAGAAGAAATCTAGGAAGTCCCTATAGTGGTAGCTGAATAAAAAAAAGATTTAACTGCTTTCATTGATTCAACGTGATTAATAAACACACGACTATAACAATATATGATTTATCTGAGTTCTTATTATAATCATTACTAAAATTTTCATTATAGCAAAGTATATAATAATTCAATGCTAATCAACATAGCCTTTATCACTGCTTAGAATACTTTGAAATAATGTGTTGCATGCCTTATTCTGATTAAGAAGCCACATCATCTCACAGAAGGATTTATTTCAAACACTTGACTGATGTTATAAAGTGAGTTTGGAGTAAAAACATGTTGTTAAATGTGGATATCTTCGATTTCATTATCGCGTGATTAAATTGTCTGCGATAATGACTGTGATATTGCGTAGCTTGTCAGTGAACTAAGGCTCTGTGTAGTAAATGCTGCTCCATCTGAAAGCACGTGATGGAGATTTACTACTAATCACAGAACCGGCTTTACTGACAAGATGACTATCATTCGAGTATTCGTGCAGCCCTACCCAGGCCATCCAAGATATAGATGAGTTTCTTTCTTCATCGGAACAGATTAGGAGAAATTGAGTATTGAGCACCACTTGCTCACCAGTGGATCCTCTGCAGTGAATGGACGCTGTCAGAATGCGAGTTTAAACATCTGATGAAAACATCACAATAATGCACAAGTAATCCACAGGACTTCAAGGGGAAGTCGTGGCCTAATGGTTAGAGAGTCGGACTCGTATTCCAAAGGTTGCGGGTTTGAGTCTCGGACCAGCAGGGATTGTAGGTGGGGGAGTGAATGTCCAGCGCTCTCTCCACCCTCAATACCACGACTGAGGTGCCCTTGAGCAAGGCACCGAACCCCCCACTGCTCCCGGGCGCCGCAGCATAAATGACTGCCCACTGTTCCGGGTGTGTGTTCACGGTGTGTGTGTGTTCACTGCTGTGTGTGTGCACGTTGGATGGGTTAAATGCAGAGCACGAATTCCGAGTATGGGTCACCATACTTGGCAGTATGTCACTTCCAGTGTTGGGGAAAGTTACTTTTAAAAGTAATGCATTACAATATTGCGTTACTCCCTAAAAAAGTAACTAATTACGTTACTTAGCTACTTATGGAAAGTAATGTGTTACATTACTTTTGCGTTACTTTTGTGTTACTTTTTAAATATGAGCAGGGCTTGATTGTTTTTAATACAAGAAATTACATTAATAAAAATGTAAAAGCCCTGTATTTTGTGAAGGAAAAGTAAATTCACGTCTGTAAAGTAAAACTCAGGATAAGAAGTTTTAACACTCTTCAGCAATAAAAAACAATGAAGTAGCAATTGTTAGTTTATCTAAAGTCATTTTTGCTTATTAATATGGTTGAACTGGATCATCAAAGGTCAGCAGCAAAGACATTGGTTAATAAAATGGGATTAGATACATTTGTGTTGTTTAACATATTTAATTATTGCAGTTTGCGCATATTCTGAGTTTGCATTTCACTGTTTTAATTCATTTTGATGAATACTAAATCTGTTTTTTGCGAGTGGGATGAATTCATGCACATTCACATTTAGATCTATAGTAACAGCATGCTCACACAGCGCACTGTCAGTCAATAAATGGGGAAAAAGTAACTCAGATATTTTCTTGTAAATTAAAAAGTAATGCGTTACTTTACTAGTTACTTGAAAAAAGTAATATTATTACGTAACTCGCGTTACTTGTAATGTGTTACCCCCAACACTGGTCACTTCACTCATTCAGTCGATCAATCAAGTCGATGGACATTTTTTCTTACAAAAACTCATTGCTTTGTTTCAGAAGGCATTCATTAACCCACTGGAGTCATATGGATTACTTTTATGATGGATGGATGTGTTTTTTGGGAGCTTCAAAAACCTGGGCACCATTCACTGACATTACAAATCTGGGAAGAGCTCGGATCCATATTTAATGTAACTCTGTTTGTGTTCGTCTGAAAGAAGAAAGGTATTAAAAAAACCTAGGATGGCTTGTGTCAAAGATCTGCCAGGCTCTGTCACTAGCCAATCACTACAAACTCCCTCACCTGAATACTGATCACACGCACCTGCACATCATTATGTCACTCATCAGCCACACCATAAAGACACACACCTCCAAGCACTCAGTGTCCGGTCTCGTTCACGTGAAGAGGACTGCTATAGCTATCACAGCTCTATGGCTACTACATACCTCCTTGTCTACTTACCTGCAGTGTTTCCTCCTGAGTGTGTTCTTCGACGTTCCCCAGTCAGTCTGCTCCTGTGTTCCTTCCAAGTCTGCCATCCGTGTGAGGTGTGCGTCTTCTCCAGTTCCCCGCGTTCTTTCAAAAGAAGATAGTCAAGTTAACCTTTCTACAGATCACTGAAGACCTCCAAGTTCACCACTTGCCTATTTCACTCATCGCTGCTCACCTGTTTGACAAGAAACCCCAGTTTATTTATCCATCTCTCTGTCCGCGTCCTTCTTCTGTAACAGAAGACCAGTGTCAACATACCGACTGTCAACAGCATGAGCACTCGCGACCCCTTCCAAGAGCTCGTGGATATACTCCGACGAGCTCTCACACCTGCTCCACCACCTGCACCATCCATTCCTTACGTCATCAGCTCCACCAGTTCTTCCACTACTGTGATTTCCAGTCCCATGGCCAGGCCAGCGCCCTACTCTGGCGCGGCGGAGGTGTGCAACGGATTCCTACTGCAATGTTCGCCAGCACTCAAAATGCAACCTCAACTGTACCCCGACGAGCTCTCACACCTGCTCCACCACCTGCACCATCCATTCCTTACGTCATCAGCTCCACCAGTTCTTCCACTACCGTGATTTCCAGTCCCATGGCCAGGCCAGCGCCCTACTCTGGCGCGGCGGAGGTGTGCAACGGATTCCTACTGCAATGTTCGCCAGCACTCAAAATGCAACCTCAACTGTACCCCAATGAAAGGGCGACGATCGCCTTTATCATCTCACTTCTGAAGGGCAAGGCATTACAATGGGCAGAGACTATCTGGGCACAAGAAGGTACCGTAAGTCAATCCCTACAAAACTTCATTCTTCACTCCCGGGAAGTTTTTGGTAAACCTGATCATGACACTTCAGTAAGTGACCAATTATATAATTTACGGCAAGATACTCTGTCCATTAATGATTATGCCCTTCAGTTCCGCATTAGATGCTCGACACAAATGATGTCTTGTCTTGCCGAACTTACTCCAGATTCAGGTTGCAATTCACTCCTCCGCCGCCAAACCGACCAGCACCCTCCAGAACCATTCAACGAGCACATGCAAATTGATAATTACTGTCTGTCGAATCAGGAACGACAAATAAGATTTTCTCTTGGTCTGTGTTTGTATTGTGGAGAGAAGGGGCATCTGCGAGCGACATGCCCTGTGAGACCTCCTCGCCTCTTGGTGAGTACTATTCACCTGGTTATACATTACCTGAAGCCACTGGCGATCGAAGTTCTGCTTACTGCTCCCGAATTCTCTCTTCCAGTCTTTGCCCTTCTCGATTCCGGGTCAGCTGGGAACTTCATCTCGGGAAGCCTCTGTCGTCAGCTCAACCTATCCACCACAGCCACTCAAAAGAATGACCAAATCCAATCGGTAACTGGTACTTCCATCAGATGTGTCAATCGCTGTGCTGTGCCAGTGCATCTGAAGATCGAATTGCTGCACGAGGAAGACATTCACTTACTGGTTCTGGAGGGCTCTCCGGCTGATATCATCCTCGGATGACCCTGGCTCGTTCAACATGAGCCCAACATTTCCTGGCATACTGGGGAGGTTCTGAAATGGGGTAACCAATGCTTCTCCAATTGTTTTCCCAATGCACTTAAACCTGTCTCTCCTTCAGTCGACTCCATCGCCCTGAACTCCACTTACATTGAAGTCCTCCAGAGAAGTTATCTATAGATATTCCCACATGTTATTCCCATTTCAGTGATGTGTTCGGTCCCCAGAAAGCCTCCCAGTTGCCTCCACACCGGCCATGGGACTGTGCAATTGACCTCTTACCGGGTGAGCCAGTGCCCCGTGGAAAGATCTATCCACTCTCCATACCCGAGCAGAAGGCCATGGAGGAGTATATTGAGGAGGCCCTCAAACAAGGATATATCCGTCCGTCAACGTCCCCTGCTTCATCAAGCTTCTTTGTGGCTAAGAAGGATGGAGGATTACGATCCTGTATCGATTATCGAGCCCTTAACAAGATAACGGTCAAATTCAGTTATCCCCTTCCTCTCGTCCCAGAATACGTGAAGGGGGACGAGTGGAAAACAGCCTTTGTGACCCCTACTGGCCACTATGAGAACCTGGTTATGCCCTATGGTCTTGTCAACGCCCCCTCTGTATTTCAAGACTTCATGCATGAGGTGCTCCGGGAGTATCTCCACAAATTTGTGTTGGTCTATATAGATGACATCCTCATCTACTCCCAGAGCATGGCCGAACATCGCCGCCACATTGCGGAGGTCCTGCAACGCCTGAGAGACTTCCATCTATTCCTCAAGGCAGAGAAGTGCTCTTTCCATCAGTCCTCAGTGCAGTTCCTTGAGTATAACATCAGCAACGGTGGCATCCAGATGGACGAGGGGAAGGTGGACGCTATATGTAAATGGACCACTCCTGACTCCATCAAAGAACTCCAACGTTTCCTGGGGTTTGCTAACTTTTACCGCTGCTTCATCCAAGATTACAGCTCCATCACTAGCCCACTGACCAACCTGCTCCGCGGCAAACCCAAAACCCTCGCCTGGACCCCGGCAGCCACCGAAGCTTTTGAAAGGCTTAAGGAAGCGTTTACTCACGCCCCAGTCCTTGTTCACCCAGACCCCAGGAAACCATTCATTGTGGAGGTCGATGCATCCACCTCAGGAATTGGTGCCATACTCTCCCAACAGCAGGGGACACCAGCTAAACTCCATCCATGTGCCTTCTTCTCACGCAAGCTCAGCCCGGCTTGCAATATGTTCCCAGGGCTCAACGCACACAACTCATTTAATCCATGCACTCTTCTCTGGGCACTAGCCACCCAGGGGCCAACAACAACCTCCCGCTGCTGAGCGATCGCTTCTGGTGGCCCAATATGGCCGGAGATGACTTTATTACGGAACTACCTCCCTCCGATGGTAACACATGCATTCTAGTGGTAGTTGATCGATTTTCTAAGTCATGTTGTCTGCTTCCTCTCAAAGGTTTGCCCACAGCTATGGAGACTGCCGAGTTAATGTTCAACCACGTCTTCCGATACTTTGGGATTCCTGAGGATATTATCTCTGACCGTGGACCACAATTCATATCAAGAGTATGGAAAGCCTTCTTCAAGCTCCTAGGTGTGACCATCAGTCTGTCTTCCGGATACCATCCCCAGACGAACGGGCAGACCGATAGGAAGATCCAGGAGGTAGCTCGATTCCTTCAAACCTTCGGCCATGGCCACCAGGACTCTTGGAACCAGTTCATTGGCTGGGCCGAGTACGCCCAGAATTCACTGCCCCAACCAGCCACCGGTATGACTCCGTTCCAGTGCGTACTCGGTTACCAGCCACCCATGCTCCCCTGGTCTGGGGAACCGGCAGATGTACCATCAGTGGATTACTGGTTCCGAGAGAGCGAGAGGGTCTGGTATGCTGCACACCACCATCTCCAGCGAGCAGTGCGTAGGCGCAAAATTACAGCCGACCTTCAAAGGTCTGAAGCTCCCCTGTACCAACCTGGACAGAAGGTCTGGCTGTCAACCAAAGACATCCGGATGCGCCTACCCTGCAAGCAGTTGAGTCTCAGATTTGTTGGTCCCTTCACCATAGTCAAACAAGTCAACCCTCGTCACTTACCAGCTCCAGCTCCCCCCTCATTACAGGATTCACCCCACATTTCACATCTCACTGTTAAAACCTTACCACTCTCCTGTTTCTCCCCCCACAGAGCCTGGCCCGACGGAGGAACCCCCTCTCCCATTGATCCTGTAAGACGGCGCCATCTACCAATCAAAGAGATCTTGGACTCCTGGCGCCGTGGTGGTCAACTATAGTATCTTGTAGACTGGGAGGGCTACGGCCCAGAAGTGAGATCATGGGTACCCCGAGATGATGTTCTTGATCCTGCCTTGCTTGAGGAGTTCCATGCCAGCCATCCGGAACGACCAGCACCCAGAGGAAGGGGTAGACCACCACGACGTCTGGGTCCTCGGCCCTCGGGAGCGGGCCGTGGAGAGGGGGGTAATATCACAGATCTGCCAGGCTCTGTCACTAGCCAATCACTACGCACTCCCTCACCTGAATACTAATCACACGCACCTGCACATCATTGTCACTCATCAGCCACACCATAAAGACACACACCTCCAAGCACTCAGTGTCCGGTCTCGTTCACGCGAAGAGGACTGCTATAGCTATCACAGCTCTATGTCTACAACTTACCTCCTTGTCTACTTACCTGCAGTGTTTCCTCCCGAGTGTGCTCTTCGACGTTCCCCAGTCAGTCTGCTCCTGTGTTCCTTCCAAGTCTGCCATCCGTGTGAGGTGTGTCTTCTCCAGTTCCCCGTGTTCTGTCAAAAGTAGATAGTCAAGTTAACCTTTCTACAGATCACCGAAGACCTCCAAGTTCACCACTTACCTGTTTCACTCATCGCTGCTCCCCTGTTTGACAATAAACCCCAGTTTATTTATCCATCTCTCTGTCCGCGTCCTTCTTCTGTAACAGCGTGAGGGTGAGTAAATTAGGGGATCATTTAAATTTTTGGGTGAACTATTCTGTGAACTCTCATTCTAACGGCACCCATTCATCACAAACGATCCATTGGTGAGCAAGTGATATAATACTAATAAAATTTGTCAAATACAAATTTCTTTTTTATGGAAAAAAATTAAATAATTAAATGAAATAACTTTAAAGTCAAGTCAAGCCACCTTTATTTATATAACGTTTTATGCAATAGATTGTCAAAACAGCTTTACAGTAGTAAACAGGAAAATAGTGTGTCGATAATGCAAGAGGACAAAAATACACAATTTTCCAGTTAAAGTCAATTTATAATTGATTCAGTTGAAACCAATGGAGCTACGATCAACTTCAGATGCTTTTGGGAAATGCAGCCCAGCTTAGTTCAGTTCAACTAGTATCTGACATTTAAGTGATATTCAAAGATTTTTATTAAGGTAGTGTAATTATTTTTATGAAATTTACAAAGTCACTGATTTTTGTTTTTAGAGTGTGATGTAAACAATGCTGTGTTTATTCTTTAGCTGAGGTCTGCACTTGACCGTATCAATGAGCTTGAAGCAAGCAACAGCCACCTTACGAAGAGACTAGAGAAGATGAAGGCCAATCGGAGTGCCCTTCTGGCACAACAGTGATGCCCACCTGTGCCCACTCATCACCCACTGGCACCAGTGACCTGCCACCCATATTACACTAAAACTTCTATCAAAATCATACCAAATTAGCCCAATCATAATCATGCTAATTCAGAGTTAAAAAGTAAATATGGCTGACAGGCATGAAGGTGAACCTTCATTTGTATGCTAGTGGGATTCCAAGCGGAGGACATATCAAAAACTAATTCGTACCGAGGCTCATTAAAGTGACCTTTGGTTTGGATTAGCAGAATTCAGGCCCTCAATGAGCTCTCAAAACATTTTTGACTGGTTAAGGATCTCTGTGTCAACAGACCAACTCAGCACAGGCTGAGCACAGCTATGGCAGCATGTTCCTTTATGGTGGCATGTTGGTTTAGTAATCCAGTGGTGAGGGACATTGACTTATCTTAGCAGACCATGCACTTTATCCTTGCATCAGTATTCAAAATTTGTTACACAGAAACTGTACACATAATCGTTTTGCAAAATTAGGTAACTAAATTTGTGTAGTCCAGAGATGTATGCTCATTGAATGTATGCTCTCATACAGAGGCAGTTGTGTGTTTTCTTGGAATTTTTGTGCATCTGGGGAGTGATGTTTAAACTATACAACTTAACAACTTATTGCTATAATGTCCATTTTGTTTCACGCCAAATTTGTGTGCTTGCTCATTGGTCAATTCCTAAACAATGTGGACTAGTACTTCATAATGTTAGTCATTTTTATTTTTATGCTAATGTAGTCTCAACATCCTGAAGAACTAGATTAGGACTACAAAAAATTATGCAATAACAGTTATTATAACTTTATGGAGTATATTTGGGTATAAACCAGGCTTTGAAGGATTTGTATTATATTCCTGTTACAAATGTTCTCAGTGGCTGCACTTAGTTTTCTTTGTTGCTTTATGAAAGCACTCAATATTTTTTTTCTCATGTCCAGTGGGCCAAATTATGAAAATACCTTTTTTGTTTAATATGCAGGTTAAGACCACCTACTTTCCGTGTATAAAGAAACAGAAGTCTTGGTCATTGTAATATGGTTAGTAGAATTAGACAGTAAGCACAGCTGATCATCAATATTGTTTCATGTCCAGTTTAAACTCAGATCATGGTGCAGCTATATCATCTGAGGGCTAAATGGACATTTGAGATGTCACCAGCCTTTTAGGATACAATCTGTAATCTGAGTCTTGCTTTTGAAAACATGCTGAGTCAACACAATAAATGGGAGTGCAGCTCTTTATTTTTTAAAAGCTGGTCGTTGTAGCACTTTCACTAATGGTCTGCCATTTAACTCCATTTAAGGGTAACAATAATCTCAATGCATTTGGGGTTGAACTGAACTGAACATGGCTTTTTTTGATAGAGAAAAAGAAAAAAGGAATTGTTTTGCAATAATGCTTTTAAGTGTAAATTGACTGTATCTGCTGGGTAATCAGTTCTGGAAAGAAGACTATTCTTTTTTTGCTGATTGTGAATTTCACTTGTATCTCTCCCCTGGGTTCTGCTACCATTAGAGACAATGCACCACCTTGTTTATACAGTCAGTGAACATGAACATGCTGTCTCTAAAGAACTGATATGTTGAACTTTTGAAATAACAGAGATAGACACACCAATTACATTGTTTACCTGTATTACAGCTCTTCTGTATGACATGACATAGCAAGAAATAAACTCATGCAATAACACTGACTTCATTTTTTTATTGCATAATTGAAATGTTTTAATAATATAGGAGCAAGCAGACAAGATTTGAAAAATGGACCATGCTCCATTTTAAAGGGATAGTTCGCCCAAAAATGAAAATTCTGTTATTAATTACTCACCCTCATGTCGTTCCAAACCCGTAAGACCTCATCTTCTTAAGACCTAGCTTCATAAAATTACGGTTGAACCCCTTATGCCACATGGATTATTTTACCGATCTCCTTGCTACGTTTCTGGACCTTGATCGTGCAAGGACCCTTGCTGTCTATGACTCAGACTCCATCAAAAATATCATAATTTGTGTTCCGAAGATGAACGGAGGTCTTACAGGTTTGGAACGACGTGAGGGTGAGTAATTAATGACAGAATTTTCATTTTTGGGTGAACTAACCCTTTAAATAACATAAATTTGAACAGCAGAGGGCAGCAGTGATTTTCATCTTCTAAATCAGTTCCGCATTCTGGTGATATTATCTATGTTGAAGGCATTGTAAATCTCACAGTAATATGGGTGAAGCATATTGTTGGCATCCTCTGGGCAATTTATAGCCAATACACATTCAGTGTCATTTTTCCTTAAACTAATATAATACTTCATTTATTAGCTATCCTGAATAAATCTGTTCATTTGATGCTATGCAAAAACAAAAAGAGGAAAAGAGTGATAAGGAAGTACGAAAAGGAAATAAAACGCCCAGATGGAAGTCTTTTAGATTTGCTGGCCCTCACACACAGACAGCTGAACCTGGATATTTTATTTCTCTTCTACATAGTCATGCAGCATAGCTCTAAATGACAGAAAATTGCACAGCAGGTCTGTCCTTTGATAAAGAAATAATTGAAAAATATATTAATAGAAACAGCAATTGAATACGACAGGAATTCAAGTCAGATGAGTACTGTTGAATGTTGAGTGACACATTCATACAATCATGATAATTATGACAGGAGGACTATGCAGGATGATGTTTTACAGGATGATGATCAGTAACAGAGAGAGAACCAAAATGCAGGTGAAGAGTATAGGTTCATTAGAAAAAGCAAACTCAGCAAAAAAAAAAAAAAAGAAAGAAATAACCTGAAATAATCAAAACAATTAATCCTTATAGCCAAGCAATAGTCATAGGCTGGAAAAATCTGGGAGGCAAAACCACAAAGATACAGGCTGCTGCTGAAGTCAGGACAGCCAGGGGTCAAAGACACTTGTATAATAGCGTAGTTGGCCAAAAAAAATACACACACACGTCCCAGTCAAAGCAACATATGCATTACTGAAACAATTGTATTTCAATGTTTAAAAACTCTCCCATGTTTGCAAGCAGAGAGTTAAGTATATTTACATTGGCATGTCTTAAAACACTCTTTGGGACTGTGATTATTGTGTGCTATACAGACGTCATAGATTAAACTAGAACTCATGAGTATTAAACAATCAATGTTTAACACAACACAAGTTCTTTATGTTTATGCCAGTCTTTCAGAATCAGAAATAGCTTTATTGGCCAAGTATTTACACATACGAGGAATTTGTTATAGTGACAGAAGCTCCACAGTGCAACAGAGAGACAGCAACATGACAGGACACATATAATAAAGAATAATACAAATATTCAAATAGGCAATGTACAAAACAGCAAAACCACAATATATAATATAGACAATTATGTGTGTACAGGTCTGATATGTGCAAATTTGATAAATAAAAAAGTAAGCGAGTGTGGTGAATAAATAATAGAGTTGTGTGTTCCGCGTTTTATTGTCAAGTGTTCATGAGATGGATTGCCTGAGGGAAGAAACTGTTTCTGTGTCTGGTCGTTCTGGTTCTCAGAGCTCTGAAGCGTCGACCAGACGGTAACAGTTCAAAGAGTGAGTGTGCTGGATGTGAGGGGTCCAGAGTGATTTTACCAGCCCTTTTGCTCACTCTGGATGAGAACAGTTCTTGGAGAGTGGGGAGGGTTGTACCAATGATTCGCTCAGCAGTCCGGACTACCCTCCGTAGTCTTCTGAGGTCAGATTTGGTAGCTGAGCTGAACCAGACAGTTATTGAAGTGCAGAGGATGGATTCAATGATGGCAGAGTAGAATTGTTTCAGCAGGTCCTGTGGCAGGTTGAACTTCCTCAGCTGGCGAAGGAATTACAACCTCTGCTGGGCCTTTTTCACAATGGAATCAATGTGATTGTCACACTTCAGGTCCTGAGAGATGGTGGTGCCCAAGAATCTGAATGACTTCACTGTTGTTACAGTGCTGTTCATGATGGTGAGTGGGGGGAGTGCAGGGAGGTTTCTCCTGAAGTCCACGATCATCTCCACAGTTTTGAGTGTGTTCAGCTCCAGGTTTTTAAGACCATACAGCCAACTCCTTAACCTCCTGTCTTAAAGCAGTCTTGTCACCGTCCTGAATGAGGCAGATCCGTGTGGTGTCGTCTGCAAACTTCAGGAGCTTGACAGAGGGGTCTTTAGATGTGCAGTCATTCGTGTAGAGGGAGAAGAGCAGTGGGGGAGAGAACGCAGCCCTGAGGAGCTCCAGTGCTGATGGTACGAGTGCTGGATGTGAATTTACCAAGCTTTACTAGCTGCTGTCTGTCTGTCATGAAGCTGTTGATCCAGACGGAGGTGTGGACGGAGAGCTGTGTCAGTTTATTCTGAAGGGTGTCCGTGATAATGGTGTTAAAAGCGGAGCTGAAGTCCACAAACAGGATCCTCACATAAGTCCCTGGTCTGTCCAGATGCTGCAGGATGAAGTGCAGTCCCATGTTGACTGCATCATCCACAGACCTGTTTGCTCTGTAGGCAAACTGCAGGGGGTTCAGTGATGTCCTTCAGATAAGCCAAAACCAGTCTTTCAAATGATTTCATGGCCACAGACGTTAGAGCCACATGTCTGTAGTCATTAAGTCCAGTAATTTTGGGTTTCTTTGGGACGGGTATGATGGTGGAGCATTTGAAGCATGAGGTAATTTGTTAATTTGTTTCTTTCAACAAATTAGAATATTTTTGTCACAGATCGACCAGGCTCCCAAACTAGCCAATCACAGTGAACACATCACCGGAATTCTAATGAAGCACACCTGCACACAATCTGAAACTCACCACTCCTCACCATAAAGCCACACACCTCACTGCACTCAAACGTCCAGTCTCGTTTCTACGAAGTGAACTCCTGTATGCTATCGCAGCGGCTTACCTGTTACTTACCTACCTACCTACCTACCTGCCTGCGTATTTACCGCTTGTGATCTCTCCAAGCCAGGGGCGTAGATTACGCGGGGGACGTGCCCCCCCCACTTTTTATAAAAAGTAAAGTCGTCCCCCGCACTTTTTCATTGGACAGTTGTGTTCTCGACATGTTGAGGTTTTAATGGAGCAATGTATATAAATGCAGAATTTAAAATTCAAAAAGACAAGATAATTTATACATGACGTTTACGTTTCCATGGCAATCAGTCACTCAGTTTGTGACGTCACGACATACCCAGGCTCGCGCCCGCGGTCCCGCGCTGAATCTATCATTCATTAGAGGTCGAGATGAGTTCAAAGCGACAAAAAAGCTGCCTGGACAAACATGCACTTATTTATTTTCAGTGTATTTTTCCGTAACTCTTTTGTAACGTCTTTTATTTTAACACGTATGTATGTTATCAGAACCCTTCAAATAAGAATAAAGATAATGTTGAACTGAGATTTTACAGCGTTTGCAGCATTGTGACACATGATGTCTACAAATCTACATGATGTATTTCAATCAAGTATGCAAGCTCTGACGATCTGATACAGGACCGATCTTAATTTAGGGGTGCTCTGTCATTATTGCACTAATTTGACGTTGTTATGTGTTATCAAGAATGAACAAGAAACAGTCAGCCTAGGTTTGTTAGCAGAATCAGGACGACACGCAAGAAAAACACACTTCACAGGTGAGAAGAACTGATAGAGTCTTTTAACACCTGGCTGTTTTTACATTGTATAAAATATATTAATACACAATCGTTTGTAGGATTATATATGGACCAATCATAGAAAATAATTAGTCAAATATAGAAAAATAAAAAATAACATTAGTATGATGAAGCTATCATTTTTAACTACAGTATGCAATTATTAGCTTGCATATTGGTTGTTTATTAGTACTTAAGCACATATTAATTCTGTATTCTTCATGACCATATTCTGCATCCCATAATCCTACCTAATACCTAAACTTAACAACTACAAACAACTACCTTACAAGCTATTAATAAGCAGTAAATGAAGAGTTTATTGAGGCAAAAGTCATAGTTAATAGTGAATATGTGTTTATCATTATAAAGTGTTAAAAAATAATTTAGGATAAAAATGATTGGTTATTGTCCAGCAGTGTATTTAATTAGTTATGTTCTTCTGTATGTCACTATTCCCTGTATGTACATGTTTCAAACACTACTTTATTTGCTGTAGACAGAGGCATAAGTGAATTCACAGTTGAGAGTGAATGAGGCAGAAGGTTTCAGTGAGGCTTCAGAGGTAAAGATTATTTACAGCATTGTCTATGATAAGATATTTCTTTTAACATAGACTAATCAGACTAATGTATAATAGAACAGAACAGAATAAAGTAGTATGTGAATATGCAAGTATCCATTACTGTGTGCCATGTACTGTACATACAACACACACAAAATACAATCTGAAATATGTAAACAATAGCACCCTTATAAGGACATCTTTGTAACTTATACTCAAAAAGGTGCACATTAGTACCTTAGAATACCAATATGTACCGTAATGACTTTTGTACCGTTTGACTTATATTTCACTGCTGGTTATACTCCTTATAATGGTGTATGTGACTAATAAAAATCTTGAATCTAATGTACAACTACAAAACTTTTTGGGATAAATAAGGTACAAAGATGTCCTTTTAAGGGTACTGTCCCAGTGACAAGCTGTTGTATTTCTTTCTTTCTTTTTCTTTTTTCTCTCTTTCTTTCCTTCTGTTTTATAATCATATATAATAATATATTCATAAAGCATATTAAGCAAAAAGGTATGATTAAAAATAAAACCTTAACGGGTTAACTGAAAAAAAAACAGGTATAACACTAGACATTCCGTCCCCCCCACTTTTGAAATGGTGGCTACGCCCCTGCTCCAAGCGTTGCGTTTCTCCGTCTCCTGGTTCTCCAGTCAAGAAAGCTGTCTTCAAACAGTGAGGTGTGTGGTCCTCTCTTCATCCACGAGTCCCTGTCAAGACAAGTCAGTCAAGTTATCCACTCATCTCTTCATCCGAAGTATATCTGCATTCGATACTCACCGTATTTTTAGATTCTTAAACCAGATTGTCCAGTTAAGTCGCAGCATATCTTTTAGTTTTCCTTTGACACATACCAAGTGTTCTTATTTCTCATTGAATATACTTTTTTGTTTCTTAAAGTTACATTCAGTTTTTTGTAACTTTATTATTTTTTCTTCATAATTGTTACGTTCTATCTTGCAATTGTGTCCTTACATTTCACAATGTGACTTTTTTTTAAAACATTATTTATAGTTTTTATGTGTGCTCTTTTCCAGTTTTCAGATGAAAAATCAGTCAATAAATTATTAATAAACATCAAGAGTTTTCGTTATATATATATATATATATATATATATATATATATACATATACATATACATATACATATACAGTGGTGTGAAAAAGTGTTGGCCCCCTTCCTGTTTTTTTTTTTTGTTTTTTGTTTTTTTTCTCTACATGTTTGTCACACTTTAATGTTTCCGATCATCAAACAAATTTAAATATTAATCAAAGATAACACAAGTAAATACAACATGCTGTTTTTGAATGAAGTTTTTTTTATGACGTGAAAACAAAATCCAAACCCACATGGCCCTGTGTGAAAAAGTGCTTGCCCCCTAAACCTAATAACTGGTTGGGCCACCCTTAGCAGCAACAACTGCAATCAAGCGTTTGTAATAACTTGCAATGAGTCTGTTACAGTCTGTTTCTGTTACTGTTGCTGTGGAGGAATTTTGGCCCACTCATCTTGGCAGAATTGTTGTAATTCAGCCACATTGGAGGGTTTTCGAGCATGAACCGCCTTTTTAAGGTCATGCCACAGCATCTCAATAGGATTCAGGTCAGGACTTTGACTAGGCCACTCCAAAGTCTTCATTTTGTTTTTCTTCAGCCAATCAGAGGTGGATTTGCTGGTGTGTTTTGGATCATGGTCCTGCTGCAGAACCCAAGTTCACTTCAGCTTGAAGACACGAACAGATGGCCGGACATTGTCCTTCAGGATTTTTTGGTAGACAGCTGAATTCATGGTTCCATTTATCACAGCAAGTCTTCCAGGTCCTGAAGCAGCAAAACAGCCCCAGACCATCACACTACCACCACCATATTTTACTGTTGGTATGATGTTCTTTTTCTGAAATGCTGTGGTACTTTTACGCCAGATGTATTGGGACACACACCTTCCAAAAAGTTCAACATTTGTCTCGTCAGTCCACAGAGTATTTTCCCAAAAGTCTTGGGGATCATCAAGATGTTTTCTGGCAAAACTGAGACAAGCCTTTTTGTTGTTTTTGCTCCGCAGCAGTTTTCGTCTTGGAACTCTGCCATGCAGGCCATTTTTGCCCAGTCTCTTTCTTATGGTGGAGTCATGAACACTGACCTTAACTGAGTCAAGTGAGGCCTGCAGTTCTTTAGATGTTGTTGTGGGGTCTTTTGTGACCTCTTGGATGAGTCGTCGCTGCGTTCTTGGGGTAATTTTGGTCGGCCGGCCACTCCTGTGAACACTTTTTCACACAGGGCCATGTGGGTTTGAATTTTGTTTTCCCTTCATAAAAAAACCCTTCATTTAAAAACTGCATGTTGTGTTATCTTTGATTAATATTTAAATTAGTTTGATGATCTGAAACATTAAAGTGTGATAAACATGCAAAAAAATAAAAAATCAGGATGGGGGCCAACCCTTTTTTACAGCACTGTGTGTATATATATATATATATATATATATCCATATCCATTTCACCCAAAATGTCACTTACGCCCTTCTGGTTCTCATATATATTTATTTTAAACTCATGTAATGCTTTGTTCATAATGTCATCAGATGCGTCCATGCTTTTATACACAAAATGGAATAAAACATTGGTGCTATAGTGTCAGGTATACTTTGAAGTTTTTTTTTAGTTTAGTTTTTTAGCTTTCATATTTACGTGTTTATTGTACATTGTCTATTACAGCAGGTATAGACAGGTGGCATGTCTAATAAGAATAGGCCATGACTGTGATGTATGCATGTATCTTCCAGTTACTTTCTTCAAATTCGAAAGCCCATGTGTTCAAAGTAACCACGCTTCTCTTGAATCTTCATGCCCCATCAGATTCAACTGGAAAATTGCTCACAAATCCAAACTTTCATGCCAATCTGTGAGCAGACAATGGAAAAGCCTGTCTGTGGCCTGATTTTAAAACTGGCGGTGTGTTCCTGACACACTCTTCCTTTACAGCGCTGTTCAACTTCCAGGAGAATTTGCATAATACTTACACTCAAAATACACCAAGCGGCACGTTGGCTCCAGGCGTGGACATGACCAACCAGATTCTGTAATTGGTCCAGTGAGAATTCAACCGTGCACAGAGCCTTCAAAGCCATCACGGGGACTGTGGGCACCAGCTGTACTGACCCATTTGGATGACAGCAGGCAGAAAGAAAGCACATTCTGGTAGAGCATTGTTAATGGGCTGTACATGGTTGCACAGGACAGCTGTGTGCCACTCTCCCCAGAGCTCCCTTAATGTTGCCTGCCTAAACATCCTTTTCTAGTTTCTTAATAAGCAGAAGTGAGTGTTGGAACTGTAGAATATGACTTTGAAATAGTTTACCTCAAAATGAAAATTCTATAATTTTTATGCTTTGTTGCTCCAAAACTGTATGGCCTTTTCTTCTGTCAATTGTTGTCATTGTTCTCTCCATTTAATGGTAACCAAAACAGGAACAGAAAATATAATTTGACTAACTAAATGTGCCTCTCTTTAGTGTAATCTTATATGATTTGCTTTTACATTTAGAATTTTTCTGTTGCATGGTAAGCATGCACAGATGGATTAAACTTTGGGCTTCATTTAATTTGAAATACATGTTGTGACAGACAGTATTAACAATGACTCAATCTTAACCGTCAGTCACAGTATAAAGAAAATGGAGAATGCAATAAACAGAATCTGATCTCTTGATATTTTTTCAGACTCCACTGCACCAGAGGGTAGTAGTAATGACTGTGTATTTATCAAAGGCAGTGTCTATTCACAGTTAAACAGTGGGGGTGTTATTTTTGCTGTTTTTCTTTCTCTTAGTCTTTACATTCTTTGGTGTATTCACCAATTGTAAGTCGCTTTGGATAAAAGCGTCTGCAAAATGACTAAATGTAAATGGTGTGTCAGTATTCAATAATTTATCTTGCGAAGTAAAAGTTCATAAGCCCTTCATCATGCTTAAGGATATATATATACAATGGGCAACAATGGCATTAACAATTTGTATTTACCAAAACCATAACATAAGAGAATACCTACAGTACCCACACAATATGACCAACATATCTGTTGAACAAGAACTTACCAAGATCAATTGAAACACAGGACTATACACGCTACCAACAAAGAAACCAATGAACCAAGTCAAACAATCCATCAGTAACCACTAAACTAATTAAACTAATATCAGGAACTGCAGAAACAGGGAAAAAAACAAAAGGAGCTAAAGAAAACACAAACATTACATAATCATGACAGAAATGGAGCAGAGCTGTTTTAAATTCACTGATTTAACAACCATTTTGTGACTAGATTTTTAACGCTATTTTTACATTTTATTTATCTGAATTTTTAAATACTCTAATTACAAATTCTATAGCTGTGATGCAGTCATTTACATTGCCTCTACCAACAAGAACATTTCTTTAGGAATTGAATGTTTAAACATGATTAAATCTGAAAGCTTATTTACATGAATGTAAATCACTGAATCTAACAGCCCTTGCATGCAGCATCAACATGAGATGTTTAACCAATGTTCTGAATCTTTGCTGCAGACAGTTGAAACATGCACCATCAAATTCCATTGCAAATGTGGAGAATGATGTAGCTTAATTTAAACGAATAGTTCAACCCAAAAATGAAAATTTGCTGAAAATGTATATATATTGGCCAGAAGCAATGGTTTAAAGTTAAAATGGCTAATGATGGATTTGTTTTAAATCCATACAGCTTTTCACTTCGGTGAGCAAGGAATGTAATGTTACATGCTGCGTGCTTTGACACAATCCATATTGTTACAAGCGCTATATAAATAAGGCACTAAGTGCAAATAGCGATGGATTCAATTTACACTAAGTGCAAATAGCAATAGATGCTATTTACACCAAGTGCAAATAGCATATTTTTTTAGTGACAGATGCTATTTACACTAAGTGCAAATAGCGATGGATTCTATTTACACTAAGTGCAAATAGCAGTATTTTTTAACAATATGTTATTTACACTAAGTGCAAATAGCTATAGATTCTATTTACACTGTTAAAATAGTAAGATTTTCTGCTATTTATACTACTTATTGCAAATAGTGGCAATAATCTGCACCTCAGTATTGTAGTACATTATAAAACAGTATGCAATAATAACGTACTGAGTGTAAATTATCATTTTAATTCAAATTTATTAAATGGATGCCACCTTATTGGAACAATAAAGCCCTCCCTACACCTACCCTAACCCTACCCGATACTTTATTTTCAACTTTTTGATTATTTTCTTAATTTTTATTGAAAATAAATGCTTTTCTGGTGCGATATGAGATTTGAAAAGGGAGAAAAAATTTTTGGCAAAAGGTGGGATCGAACTTGGGTCGATCGTGTCAAAAAGCATGCAGTTTACCATCTACGCCAATGAAACCAATGTTGAACTAACTTTCTTTTTTTAATGTTGACTAACCCAATCACATGTTAGTGGGCGGAGTTAGTGTAAATAGCCTTTGCCAACAAGATGGGCTAGTTGCACTTAGTGTAAATAGACACTCCATATAAATAAAGGTGACTTGACTTGACTTGCCTCCACAATCTCTCTCTCTCTCTTTCTCTCTCTCTCTCTCACACACACACACACCTACCTATCCCAGATAGCACAGGTACGTCGCGGAGACGTCTGTGAAAGATCGTAGCATCTGATAAACGTCGCATTCGATCGAACGTTTTTTGTTGTTAATGAGTCGTCGCCTTTACCTCTATAGGACGTCTATACGATGAATATTCAACATTTGAAAGTACGTGCTGCCGTGCTCAGCGATGGATCAAGTCAAGCAGACGAATCAGTAGAACTGGGGTTTTTAATGTAACACCAGACGCAACCGTTGTTGCAAAGAGCTTGGATTATGCTAGAAATATAACGAGGAGTCGCGTCGCATCCAGACGATAGTGATTATGGGGTTTCTCTTTTTGTAGCGTGCATCGCACCGCTCGCGTCCAAAGACGTTATAATAAAATACAAATACAACAACAAACTCGAGTTACCATATATGGTAGTCAGCTAAAGTAAACACTGCAGAACTGTTCAAGCACAATCAGTTTGTATGGACATCATAAGTGGACAGGCTTTTCCAATTCCACCCATAAATTCTCAATTTAATTGAGATCTGAGTCACAAAACAACTTCTTGACAAAAAACTTTTTTTTTGCGAGTGGGATGAATTAATGCACATTCACATTTAGTCTAGAACTACAGTAACAGCATGTTCTCACAGCACACTGTCAGTTCCTGAATCAAATATTTAGTCAGAAAGTGAAAGACCTTTTGGGACTTGGACTTTATATTTAAAAATCACTTCAAGTTAGCATCAGGTAGCTAGTTAGCTAGCCAGTTATCATCAGCTAATTTTTATTTCAAATAGATTATTAGAATTTTGTAATTCATAATTATTGATTTTTTTTAATTTTAAGATGAAACTGGCTGTACTCAGATTTTGCAGTAACTGTTTAAAGCAAATTGCTTTGTCAGACTGGGGGGCGTTTTACTATGAAAGTATAGTTTTTGTTTTTAATATGAAAACTCTGGATATTTTTCATACTCGGTTTATAATTTATGTCATTGTCACTAAAACTATGGTAACTTTTCTGAACACATTTAACTTTTGTTTCACTGAAGAAAAAAATTACACAATCCTTAAGGGGGGCGTTTTCCCCCATTCTACCCTATTCAGTACATTATAGGGACCAACTTAAAAAAAAAATTACCACAAGGTCAAAATGTAATAGATATACATACTTGAAACACGCTTTAGATTATAAACAATACATGAATTTATATTAGATTATTTTTAGATGATAAACAATTTACAGTGTGCACTGCAAAGAAAAATATATATATTAATTCTTAAATATTAAGTCTGTGTCGTTCCCTCAGTAGATTTGAATGCATAAAGAAACGAACGTCCACGCTTAGCCTAATGCATTGAACAATACCAGTGTGAGCACCGGACACTGCATGTCCTCGGTGAAACACATCGCGCACTGTAGAACTGGAGAGTCTACATTCTGTTAAAAAGAAATATCGTGGGAAAACACACTGAGGGCGGGCGAATCTGTCTAGTCGTCTCACTTTCGTTGCCTGCCTGCACTCATTATATCTCGTCCCAGAGTTTTGAGAGCTGAAGTATAGCGTGACTTGAGACAAATAACAACCTGCGTCGGCAATAGCGAAAATGACAAAGATGAAAGTAATGACAGAGAGAAAAACATCGGTTCCAGTCCTCTGGCGAGAAAACGGCAATGGATTAATGTTTTAATGTAGTGAATGTGCACGCGTGGACCTTATTACTGTTTATTTTGTTACACGCGCATGCTGAACGGAGGTTGAATACAGCCGCGTGACTCGAACTGTCAGTAAGTACATACTGTAAGTACCGCTGCAGTAAGTACACACTACTAGTAAACAGATTTTTAGCTGTTGATTTTTTTTTTATATGCCACAATCAGGGGCGTAGCCACCATTTCAAAAGTGGGGGGTCCGGAATGTCTAGTGTTATACCTGTTTTTTTTCAGTTAACCCTTGTCTAATTGACAGGTTTTATTTTTAATCATACCTTTTTGCTTAATATGCTTTATGAATATATTATTATATATGATTATAAAACAGAAGGAAAGAAAGAGAGAAAAAAGAAAAAGAAAGAAAGAAATACAACAGCTTGTCACTGGGACAGTACCCTTAAAAGGACATCTTTGTACCTTATTTATCCCAAAAAGTTTTGTAGTTGTACATTAGATTCAAGATTTTTATTAGTCACATACACCATTATAAAGAGTATAACCAGCAGTGAAATATAAGTCAAACGGTACAAAAGTCATTACGGTACATATTGGTATTCTAAGGTACTAATGTGCACCTTTTTGAGTATAAGTTACAAAGATGTCCTTATAAGGGTGCTATTGTTTACATATTTCAGATTGTATTTTGTGTGTGTTGTATGTACAGTACATGGCACACAGTAATGGATACTTGCATATTCACATACTACTTTATTCTGTTCTGTTCTATTATACATTAGTCTGATTAGTCTATGTTAAAAGAAATATCTTATCATAGACAATGCTGTAAATAATCTTTACCTCTGAAGCCTCACTGAAACCTTCTGCCTCATTCACTCTCAACTGTGAATTCACTTCTGCCTCTGTCTACAGCAAATAAAGTAGTGTTTGAAACATGTACATACAGGGAATAGTGACATACAGAAGAACATAACTAATTAAATACACTGCTGGACAATAACCAATCATTTTTATCCTAAATTATTTTTTAACACTTTATAATGATAAACACATATTCACTATTAACTATGACTTTTGCCTCAATAAACTCTTCATTTACTGCTTATTAATAGCTTGTAAGGTAGTTGTTTGTAGTTGTTAAGTTTAGGTATTAGGTAGGATTATGGGATGCAGAATATGGTCATGAAGAATACAGAATTAATATGTGCTTAAGTACTAATAAACAACCAATATGCAAGCTAATAATTGCATACTGTAGTTAAAAATGATAGCTGAGAAGTTGTTCATCATACTAATGTTATTTTTTATTTTTCTATATTTGACTAATTATTTTCTATGATTGGTCCATATATAATCCTACAAACGATTGTGTATTAATATATTTTATACAATGTAAAAACAGCCAGGTGTTAAAAGACTATCAGTTCTTCTCACCTGTGAAGTGTGTTTCCCTTCCAGGAACTCGAGCTGCGTCGAAGCGCTAGGGGAACGCCCACAACGTGACCGCGCTCTGAACCAGAGTGTAACGTGTCCAATGGAAGGGCGAGACGTCATAGGCGGGTGACGTCACTGACCGGAAATCATATATTTCACATATAAGCACGTGCGGTGGAGCCGGCGTTTGCTTTTCGTCATTCAGCAACCGCTTCTCTGTCTGTGTGTTTGTCTTTGCATGTTGTGAGTCTTATTTAGTGTTGTTTGTCCTGCACAATCACTTGAATAGGCTCCAGCAATATGTGCAAGCACTGGGGCGATAGCAGATCGCATTCGGGCTGTGTGTTCCTCCCTGCACACATTATATCACTGCTTGGGATACACGCAGTCTGTGTGTGGTCTGCTTGAGAGCAGAGCGCGCAGATTCAGCTCTCGAGGGAGCTGACTGCTCGTTTGTGAGCTTTTTCTTTTCTTACGCCTGCTCTCTGAAGGCTCTCTTTGAAAAAGAGAGGAGTGAGTTTCACTAGCCTTGAATGAAGACGGGCGAGCCCGTGTCTTCTTCCTCCTAGACCTGTCTTCCTCCGAGGAGGTGGACGCGTCAATGAAACAGTGTTTGCACAAGCATATTATGAATGAGAACGGCGCGCAGTCAGCTCAAAAAAAGGAGAAAGGGGGCTGATTGTGTTTCTCTCCGCTGTACATCTCGCATTCCCTCCGCTGCTGAGGCACGGCGGCGAGTGTGAGTGCGGGGATCGCAGCGCGCGTTGCCGAGGCGACGCGTGCGTTACGTATTCTCATTCATATCAGAGCGATGCCCCGGGTGGAACAGACGCTCGCGAGCTATCTGTCCACTTGCGTGGCGTTGTCTCTGAAGGCTCGCGGCTGCAGGCCAGGCTGGTGCGTGTCTGCACACCGAAAAAAAAAAGAAAGAAAGAGAGTGTTGCAGGCGCACCAAGCTGACGTACCTGCTTAGAGAGCTGGATGAGGGATTGGGGCTCAACTTGATTGAAATATAAGTTGATCTCTGAGCTCCCTAGAAACGCTGTCTGTGGTCGACCCTATCTGACATGAAGGAGAAGATAGGGTTTTCCTCATGGACGCCCCGCTTGCGCCTTCTGGCCTGTTCGGCGACGCCGTCAATTACGTCGTCAACCGGTTCCAGGAGGCTCGTAGACAAGCGGCGGCGTTTCAGCGGTTTCTCCCTCACTTGTCTCTAGCTCAGGGGGCTGCTGGGCGGGAGCAGCCCTCGCCGCGTGCCAGCCCCTCTTTAGAGAGGTGCAAAACAGAGCGTGGCTACTCGCACCCCACCGAGGTGGGGCCGTGGCGGCTAACGCTCTGGGTCGGGGACCTCTAAGGCTAAGCCGGATCTGCGGACCGTTCTTAACACTTTAACCTTCAACCCCATTTAGGGCCTCGCAGGTGAAAATAACCTACCTGAATTAAAATGGTAACAGTTTGTGACAAAGTGTGCTTACACAAACAAATTAGGTATCTTTGGAAAGAAGAGACTCTGGGCTTTACTATCTATCATCCAGAGTTGATAATGCTCAAAAAGATAAAAAGTTATAGACACTGACGTGCCTTGAAAAATATTTTTCCACACTGAATGTTTTTTTATTTCATATACAAATACATGAAATAAGTCCTGGAGCAATCCAGAAAAGTAATGGATCGAAAGCCATGTGTCTCATCAGTTCATATTTCAAATTTGAAGAAGATACCATGAAAAATGAGATTCCTGCAATATTTTTTCTGAAACTATTTATAGTCCCCCCACCCCCCTGTTTGAGGAAAAATAACCACCAAATGGATTGCAGAATTATACAAGCTATTTTAGTCATTATACATGTTCCTGCATAGTTTTTCAATTATAAAATAATAGACAGATTTATTTGAGCACTAAAAAATACAAAAATAATTATTTGAGTAATAAAAAAGGAAAAAAAATAGAAAAAAATGCTTTGTATATAGTATGTATACTGAAGTATTCTTCGTTATTCGTTATTACAATGATAAATATCACTGCCAGACGTGAAGTGATATTGCCAGACATGGTCATAGAGTCAGTAAACACACGCTGATGTGCTTCCATTCAGATTATAATCAAACAGATGGGCCATATAATCAATAATAGCTGATCAATGAATCACAATGATAGCCGTCATAGAGTCGCTAATAAACACGCTGATGTGCGTCCATACAGATTATAATCATGCAGACACGGCCACATTCCCCACACAATACACACACACACATATAAAAAATGTAGAAGAAAAAAAAAACAGTTTTTTATGGATAAAGCAGATCGCTAAGTTATGCCCCGCTCAGATGACAGCGTGCGTCACAGAAGCGTCACTGCCGGCAGGAGGGAGCGCCAAATTCAAATAATCTATATTCCGCTTTTCTGAGACTTTTTTTTCCGTAGACGGTCTCATTATGTTTGTAAGACCGTATTCTACAAAATCGTTTTGTTTTTTTACCACCAAGACGCTGTTTTTGAGCATAATTTATTCCATAACGGACGCGAACAATAACTCTCTGAAGAAATGAAACGTAAACAAAGGAATATTCATCCTTATTACAACGTTATTGTTTCGCTGGACTAAAAGTGCTCGCTGGGATGTTTTTCTGTGGACCCTTACCTCTCTAACTAAACTGGGATTTCAGCAGTGGACGCGTTTGTGGCTCGTTATTACAATGATAAAGGTACGTACGGCTTTTTTACTCTGCGTGTTTGGATGTGTACTGCTTACACAAATGTAGCAAATTTGTGCCACTCATTCCTTATAAGCTTTCCATCGAAAAACAGCGATCTGTCGTCGATGCTTGAGGCTTAGACCCTCAGAATGATATAGAGTTTGACAAGATTAACTTTGTCCCGTTTCATTTATTCTATTAGAAAACAATGACACATGCAAACAAAGAGCGTTCAGTGCGAGGTCGCTCTGGTGCAGGCTAACAGGTTAAGTCTAAGGGGGTTCTCGGCCAAGAAGCCTACGGGCGTGGGAGATCAGTCTGCCAACCCTGCCAGAGTTCCAGGGCGCAGCTGGCTCCAGCGAGCGACGTTCTCAGTTTCTTCCGCCCCGAAGTGTAGCGGAGCTGAGAAGCTCGCCACCCCTGCGGGGGTCTCTAGAGCTTCTGGTTCGGCCGTCTCCTGCCGGTCCTCCGCTTCAGGGCACCGAGCCAGCAGCTCTAGGCACGCCAGAGGCCAGTCTCGAGAGACTGGTTCCCTTAGGAGACCATCGGGCAGCGTGGGAACTACTGCCGATGTGTCTCTTTGGGTCCTGCCTTGCAGGGTCTGGTTCTTCAGCTTGGTCTTCCTAGGAATGACGCGGGTCTGAGGACCGTCGTTCATTAGGAGGCTGAGGCTGAGGCAGTCCTGGTGCTGTGCCCAGGACTTACGAGGGCAGACCCCTCTGGGGTAGATCGGGTGTCCGTCTCCCCCAGCGCCCTCGGGAGAACAGTCTGCCAACCCTGCCAGAGTTCCAGGGCGCAGCTGGCTCCAGCGAGCGGTGTTCTCAGTTTCTTCCGCCCCGAAGTGTAGCGGAGCTGAGAAGCTTGCCACCCCTGCGGGGGTCCCTAGAGCTCCTGGTTCGGCTGTCTCCTGCCGGTCCTCCGCTTCAGGGCACCGTGCCAGCAGCTCTGGGTACATCAGAGGCCAGTCTCGAGAGACTGGTTCCCTTAGTAGACCATTTAGGCAGCGTGGAAACTACTGCCAAATGGATCTCAATGGGTCCTGCGTACTGTAGAGAAAGGCCTTTTGTATTCAGTTTGGCGCTCCGCCACCGCCTTTCAATGGGGTGATTCCCACGTACGTGGGCCTCCAGCAGGCTCTGATCATGGAACAGGAAGTAGACACTCTCTTGGGGAAGGAGGCCATCGAGGTGGTCCCTCCTCACGGAAGAGAGTCCGGGTTCTACAGCCGGTACTTCATTGTTCCAAGGAAGGATGGTAGATCTGCGTCAGTTGAACCACTCAGTCAGGTGACTGAAGTTCAGGGTGCTTACACTCATCAGTCGTGTCTCAGACCAAGTCCGAGGACTGGTTTGTCATGATGGATCTAAGGACGCATATTTCACGTCTCCATCCTTCCCTCTCACGGGAAGTCCCTCAGGTTTGCTTTTAGGGGCAAAGCTTACCGATATCGGGTTCTTCCCATTGGCCCTGCACTCGTACCCCGCATTTTTACATCAACGATTGGTTGATTCTAGCTCGATCAGAGCAGGTGGCGACTCGGCATCGAGATGTCGTTCTCGCGCACATGAAGGGGTTGAGACTGAACGCCAAGAAAGTGTGATTTCTCCAGTATAGAGAACCACTTATATAGGCGTGGTGGGGGATTCGACCACGATGCAGGCACGTATGTCTCCCGCTCGGAGCGAGTCGATCCTCACCTCAGTCAAGAGAGTGAAAGAGGGCCAGTCACTCACTGTCATGCAGTTCCGGAAACTGCTGGGGCTCATGGCAGCTGCGTCCAACGTGATTACTTTTGGCCTCCTGTACATGAGACCCCTACAGTGGTGGCTCAAGACCAAGGGGTTCTCCCCGAGGGGAAACCCGCTTCGCATGATCAAGGTCACGCGGCGATGCCTACGTGCCTTAGACATGTGGAGCCAAGCTTGGTTCTTGTCTCAGGGCCCGGTGCTGGGAGCCTCTTGTCGCCGCGTAATGCTAGCGACGGACGCATCCCTCACCGGTTGGGGAGCGGTCATGAGTGGCCACCCTGCCCGCGGTCTGTGGAGTGGTCGCCATCTAACGTGGCATATCAATTGTTTGGAAATGTTGGCCGTGTTTCGTGCACTCAAGCACTTTCTCCCGGACCTAAGAGATCACCATGTGTTGGTGCGCACCGACAGCACAGCGGTGGTCTCTTACATCAACCACCAGGGAGGTCTGCGTTCGCGCCCCTTGTACAAGCTGGCGCACCAGATCCTTGTGTGGTCCCAGGGCAAACTTCGCTCGCTCAGAGCCATCGATATCCCTGGGTATCTCAATGTGGGAGCAGACATCCTGTCGAGGCAGGGGCTGAGGCCCGGGGAATGGATGCTTCACCCCGAGGTGGTGAAGCAGATATGGAGGTTTTTGGCTGTGCGACTCGAGAGTCAGCGCTATGCCCCTCTAGTTCCTCCAGCTCCTTTGGACTGGACGCTTGGTACAGACCTGGCCGAGACTTCGTCTGTACGGTTTTTCCCCGATCGCTCTGCTCCCGGGAGTTCTGGATGGCAACAGGGATCTGGTGAACAGGTTGGAGACGGGTTCGCCCTATCTCCTCCTGCATTCCCCAGATCTAGCGCTCTCGCTCGTGGAAGCCCGCGTGTGCGGTTCTTCCCCCTCTGAGTGAGTGCTCGCTGTTGCAGCGCACGTTGCCGAGGCGACGCGCGCATTACGTGTGGAAGTTCTGGCCTCTGAGGGGGCGCAGCTCATAGCTTCCTGTCTCTCAACCGAGGTTGCTGAGACCATCTTCCAATCCAGAGCTCCCTCTACGAGGAAACTGTATGCCCTGAAGTGAAAATATTTCACTTCTTGGTGCGGAGACCGCCACCTTGACCCAGTTAACTGCCCGTTTGGTACAGTGCTGGAGGTCCTGCAGGCCCGTTTCTCCGCAGGGGTAACTCACTCCACCCTGAAGGTTTACGTGGCGGCTTTATCGGCCTACCACGCCCTTCTCGGTGGCCTTACAGTGGGTCGACACCCCCTGGTTACATGTTTCCTCCACGGTGCGCTGAGGCTGAGGCCTCCTGTACGACGTGTCCCTACGGGGACCTGGCTGTGGTCTCTTAAGAGAGTGGGGATTTGTAGGCCCTTCATGGCCCCTTCTTTTCTCGTCTTTGCCCCTAGTCTGGCCAAAGCGTACCCTCGAGCGGGTTATTTCCTAGATCCCCTCTTCTATACCACGGCCTGTCGTGCTGCAGGCCCTCAGTCCTCCTCCCTTTCGGGAGCCTGACCAGCGAAAGCATAACTGTGTGTGTCCAGTGCGAGCACTGGACGCATACGTCCACAGAGCTGCCCTGTGGAGAAGGACGGACCAATTGCTGGTTTGCTTCGGTCCTCCTAAGCGGGGTCTGCCTGCTTCCAAGCAGACCCTTAGCAGGTGGATTGTGGATACTATTTCCTTGGCCTATGAATCTCCAGGCATCCCTTCGCCTCTGGGGCTTAAGGCCCATTCAACTAGGAGTATGGCGGCCTCCAAGGCCTTTCTGGCAGGGGTTTCGATGCAGGATATCTGCAATGCTGCGGGTTGGTCCACGCCCCTCACCTTTGTTCGGTTCTATCACCTTGATCTTACGGCCACTCCCGGCTCTCCTCTTTCTCGCCCTCGCTGTGCTCCCAGTGATACACACAGGGCAGGTATTTTGGAAGTCTGGAGGCGTGGGCATCTCGTTCCCCTAGCGCTTCGACGCAGCTCGAGTTCCTGGAAGGGAACGTCTCGGTTACGTATGTAACCCCGGTTCCCTGAAGGGAACGAGACGCTGCGTCTCGAAGCCATACTTCCTGTATCCCTGCGGGCGGTTGCTTCATTCCTGGAAGCAAACGCCGGCTCCACCGCACGTGCTTATATGCTTTCCGGTCAGTGACGTCACCCGCCTATGACGTCTCGCCCTTCCATTGGACACGTTACACTCTGGTTCAGAGCGCGGTCACGCTGTGGGCGTTCCCCTAGCGCTTCGACGCAGCGTCTCGTTCCCTTCAGGGAACCGGGGTTACATACGTAACCGAGACGTTTTCTTGCGTGTCGTCCTGATTCTGCTAACAAACCTAGGCTGACTGTTTCTTGTTCATTCTTGACAACACATAACAACGTCAAATTAGTGCAATAATGACAGAGCACCCCTAAATTAAGATCGGTCCTGTATCAGATCGTCAGAGCTTGCATACTTGATTGAAATACATCATGTAGATTTGTAGACATCATGTGTCACAATGCTGCAAACGCTGTAAAATCTCAGTTCAACATTATCTTTATTCTTATTTGAAGCGTTCTGATAACATACATACGTGTTAAAATAAAAGACGTTACAAAAGAGTTACGGAAAAATACACTGAAAATAAATAAGTGCATGTTTGTCCAGGCAGCTTTTTTGTCGCTTTGAACTCATCTCGACCTCTAATGAATGATAGATTCAGCGCGGGACCGCGGGCGCGAGCCTGGGTATGTCGTGACGTCACAAACTGAGTGACTGATTGCCATGGAAACGTAAACGTCATGTATAAATTATCTTGTCTTTTTGAATTTTAAATTCTGCATTTATATACATTGCTCCATTAAAACCTCAACATGTCGAGAACACAACTGTCCAATGAAAAAGTGCGGGGGACGACTTTACTTTTTATAAAAAGTGGGGGGGACACGTCCCCCGCGTCCCCCGCGTAATCTACGCCCCTGGCCACAATACTGTATTCAGAAATTTATTTGCACTTTGTAAGATGATTCTATGTCATATAGGCTTTTTAAATGAGAGACTAGTTAGTAGTTTTCCTTCGAATGTGTATTTGAACATTTGAGTTCCATATAGCCTATTTTCACACTGTCATTGTAAATAAATATTTGGGTAATCGATTTATGTAGCGTTTCAGTTATGTTAAGGACCTGCAGTCTGTTTGAATATCTTTCTTCCTTATTAAATCAGTTGAGAATGAAAATAACAAAAATAAAAAATAGGTACCACCATGAACATGTTCAAAGGAAAAGTTCAAACTTCTCAAAAATGTAGATTTAAAGGATTAGACATCAAAGAGAACATATTCAGCGGTCTGCAGCCTTTGATTGTTTTATTATACATACAGTAGGATATCTGTCTCTACATCTGTCCTAGACAGCACACTACCACCATTAGCCTACTGACGCCAATCAACCAGCTTATGTTTGCATCCTATTTGTGCTCTGCTTTTTATGGAAAAATTGCATTCTGCAAATCTGTTTGCTGAAAAGTACACTGACTCTAGTGGATCTGTGAATATTGATTTAATATAGATTAAATAAACCATCTATCTGTAAATAAGACTGAAGAAATATTGTAACTGGGAAATGTATTGCTTTGTTTGAATCTTATGCAGGTTATATTTTAGCAGAGATTTGAGTACAACCTGCATTTGGTATCTCACACAAGAGTTGAGGATGACTGGCCAGATGCTGGCACATTGTACTCTGCAAGAGTGCGTATATAGGTTTAGTATACCCTGGTTTTAGACAGACCATCGGATCAATAGACTGGGTGCAAAAAAATAAAGAAGTAAAATTTGGATAAAGAAGAACAATTCCTGAGACCATGCATCCATTATGATAATATAATAATCTTAATCAGCATTTTTTCCCCCTTTTTTTACACCTCTTTATTACCTTTTTATTTATTCCTCATGTGACAGCACTTGTTTTGTCTCTCTGTATACTACCCTTATTCTGCCTCCATTTGTTCATTTTTCTTTTGGCAAAGATCTGTCACACACAAACCTTCTGTTTGGATTGAAAAAGCTTTTCTTCTTCTTTTTTTTCTCCCTTGGCAGGTTTACTTAAGTGTGTTTAAAAGCTTTGCTGATTTAAAATTCTCCTCCACAGTGGATTGCCTTTGCTGGCGTAGGCGTTTGTTTCTCTCAGTGGTATTGGGCACAGGCCAAGTATGAAGGACTAAGAGAGAGCAGGTGAAATTATTTATATCCTATAATTTGTGATGGCGGTACCGTAGTCTAATGGTTAAGGATCTCGAATTCAAAACAGAAAGCTTGCAGATTAAATCCCATGGTGGACAGGAGAGGTACATGAGATTAATAATTCTCCTTTACCTTGTGCCCTTGAGCAAGGCACTCAACACCAGGTAGCTACTCGGGCACTTTTTCTAAAATAATTTGTATACTTGATGCAAAAGAGTTGAAATTAAACAATAAAGAATTTGCATATTTGTGGTGATGCCATTGCACTGGCTCTTCTCCTTGTGGATTTTGCTAGCGCAAAGCTGGAATTGTGCACCTGACTCCCACACTTTAAGCCTTCCTAAGCATGAAAGTGTTTGTGTCTGTTTGTAGCATGTGTGTGTAGGCAGCTTTTCAAATGCTCTTGGCTGTCTAAATCTATGATTAGAGAGGGCTCTTTGCATGAAAGGAAGAATATTTTAAGCGGAAGATGATATATATATATATATATATATATATGAATGGAGACATTGTCTTGTGAAGTTCCCCTATACTGTAGCATATTTAACTATATCCTAACCATATTGATTCCTTATTGTTAAAAAAGCTGAAACAAGTATATGTGACCACATATGTTTTGTATAAATGATATGAGTTATCAGATATCTGCTCAGAGGCACAAAGGTCATCTCTATAGGGTTTAAAAATGCAAAAAACCACACCCATGCTGCTAGGAAGCTTAACTTTATTGCCACTTTCTCCTAGCTAGAAAATTTGACTGAATTAATTTTCTGCATGGCTAACTGTATAACTAGAATTTCAAACAATGTAGAAGAATTATAAACTTGGATGTTGCCTTACCAAGTGCAGCTAATATATCTTGTTCAGAAGCTGAACCATGGACTAAACCTGCAACCCACATCCATAAAAGAATTGCTTATCCAAAAATGACAATTAATAATTTATTTACCCTCATGTTGTTTTAAATCTGTATCACTTTATTGTGTAGAAGAAAAGCGTGCTGGCTGCTATTTTGCGTGCAATTACAATGAACATGGACTGAAGCTTTAAAGCTTAAAAAGGACATAAAGCAGTTTTATGTAAAACAACAGTAAATTACAGTTTATAGTTGTATTCACTCTTGTTAATGTTATTGATATTGTTTTACATGTATTTTGTTTTTACTTGAAGGCTAAAATAGTATGTCCTTTGTGCAAACCGATCTCCTAAGACAACACACTTTATCTATTTTTACCATGTGGTGATTTCATATTATTTGATTATTATAGGAATAATAATAGAAACTAAGCATAAAGACCTGTCCCTAACCTCACCCCTCAACATGAACTTCACTAGGGCATGTCCGTACAAAACAAAAACGAAAATAAAACAAAACATACTAATGAGACTGTAGGATTTAACCTGAATTAGCCTCGAATTTGCCAAAGCATAAAAATGAGTTACAAATTGCCATGATATTGTGTTTGTTTAATGCTCATTTAAGCATAACTTAGTTACTAGTTGCTGTGATATTGTGTTAGTTAGTGCTGGTGTATTCTGCTTATTTCTTTTTTTTTTTCTTTTTTTTACTAATGCCCCTTAGTGCCCCTTGCATTAAATACACTGTATCTCATTGACAGATAATTGTAACCTAACCAAACTTCCCTCAATACCATAATGACAATCCATCATCTAAAGTATTTTTGTCCCAAGCCCTGGTTAATTTCTGACCTTTGTGACAATAAAGATAACACTATACATACGTATATGCTAGCATATGGTAGTTAGAATAATAGAATCAGTAAACGCCTAAATTTCCTCTGTATAATTTAAAACCACTGTTATTACTTCTATCAATAGTAAAAAGAAACTTTTACCCCAGGCAAGTATACGTGGCATATGGGTAACCTTTCGCCTTTTTCTTATTTAACACTGTTAGATGAAACTTGTCTTTCTGATCTGGCCGATTAGAGCAGTGTCTTACTGAACCTTTTAGAAAGGTTTTGTGTGTATGTACAAGCCACTGTTTAGAAATCATAATATGACAAAGTAATCATTTTGAAAAATGAGCTTGTCAAGATACTAGAAGTATCATAAAGGTTATTCATGTCACTTCAGAGCTATATTTCATGATACACTGATGTTTATTTTCTGAAAATATTGACATCCAGGATGTTTAGAATCATCATTTGTGTTCCACATTAGATTCCTACAGGTTTGGAACTGCATGAGGGAGTAAATAAGGACAATTTATTTATTTATTTTTCCTGATTGAGCTATTCTTTTACATGTGCAATTATTTGAAAATAAAACGTTACGTTTAACCATCAGGTATCTTTCAGAGATGCAATGTAGTCTTCCTAGTTGAGCTAAAACTTTCCTGTTTTTTATTTTTATTTTTCAGCTTTGAAGCGCTTTGAAATTTCTGGCTAAATAAGTTTTAGAACTCATTGAAATTTTTGTAAAATATTCTCTCATTTATTTATTTAATTTTTTTCCTATGGAAAACTACATTTAACTTTCCTTCCCCAAATTGAGAATCTAAATTAAATGATAACATTCTTCAAAATATTATCATTGTTGTCGGCATCCTTAACTCCTCTCTGTGGTTTGTTGTTTTGTGTATAATGATGGTCAGGTCACCTGCAGCGTGAAAGCAGATAGCAGTTTCTGGCAGTCAGTTCTAAGAAATAGCAGCAATTAAAAACTAGAACTGATGCAGAACTGCAGGCATCCAGTTCCTACTGCGAATCAGCGCCTGTATGCACCCAGTATGTGTACATCAGGGGTGCCCAACCCTGTTCCTGGCGATCGACTGTCCTGCAAAGTTTAGCTCCAACTCTAATCAAACACACCTGAAGCAACTAATTAAGGTCTTCAGGAGTGCGTGAAAATTAAAGGCAGGTGTGTTTTATTAGAGTTTGAGCTAAACTTTGCAGGACAGTCGATCGCCAGGAACAGGGTCGGGCACCCCGGTGTACATAAATGTGTAAGCTGGAGATTGCAACTGCACTGACTAGACTGTAATTTGACCTCTGTTATTTATGCTATTGTGAATTAATGAGAGCTATTGTGTTTGTTATCTCAATGATATATCTGGGATGAGCACAGGACAGGTTATTTATGCAAAATATCTTGGTGCATCAAGGTCAGCAAAAACTGATTTTTATACACTCTATAGAGTATTAGGCTCTCAAAAACATCCACCGATGAAGAGCTTAGAACATAAATATTCTTGAAAAAAAAGGTATTGACACTGGTATTCTGAAGAAGCTGTTATAAAGATGGCCAGTTTTCTCTTCTCTGTGGATTGCAGGGTTCTTCTTTAACTCTGCTTTGAATAAACTGGGAACAAGAGCAATTTGCCCACATACTGTAAGAGCAATTTTCAGCGCATCAAATTGATTCCTTCATTGTGAGAAGCAGATTTCTCTGAGAATGAAAGGGGTGTGATTTGACAGAAAATCCACGTAAAGTATAGAGATAAAAAAATCAATCAACTCTGGACTTTGATGAAATCCCACAAGATTTTAATCTGCAGACATTAAGACTCACAAGGAGCAAAAGGAAGTGGGTATATATACAGTATATATATATGAAGAGTTCAGATGTAAAAGCCTCTAATGCCGTTTGAAATTTTCTTCTAAAATTAGCATTTTTATGAGGCTATGTGTAGGTTCAGTAATTTCACTTTAATGGCAGTGCATAGGTTCCTTTGTTTGCCATTAAAGTGAAATAACTGAACATAAACTTTCAATGAAAATTTCAGATGGCACTTAGAGGCTTTTGCATCTGAACTCTTCTTATACATACATGCATATATATTTCAATGATCCTTTATTTAAAATGGATTCTGCATCATTTGCAACAAAGCAGCAGGGAGAGACAGTCTCTTTGAAGCAGAATCAAGCAGCAAGAAGCAAAATAAAGCAGAAGGTTCAAATAGGATGAAACTGCTGAACTGAATGTTAACAGTCAGAGAAGAGAATGAGTAGATACATGAGAATCATTGATGAATTTATTTCATAATTCAAAATGAATGAAACATAATTGGTCAGTCTAAACTTTTAATATGGATGTTTCTTTAATTTTATTGTGGTCCCTTTTAATCTGTTTTTAATGTAGATGTTAACTGTTTTTGTTATCCCTGGATCTGTCATGCTCTCTCCACTCTCTCTGAGGTTCTTTCCATAGTACTGCCTATAGGGAGTATTTTTAGTCCCACTTATTTTTATCAGCATGCCCATAGTTTTTATTGTGGGAACAAAATATAATTAGTTAAAGTTAAATTAAAAGGTTGTGTTCTGATCATTATGAATTCAGTAATAGTTGTTTTATATGAAGTTATCTGAAACAAAATGGGTCAATGGAACTGTTCCTTCTAAGCCCAATGCACATGAACAAAATAGTATATTTCTGCATTATAATTACAGAAAGAACATTAGATTCTGTCTCAGAGGGAGTTTTGGTTCCTTGCCACTATCACCTCCGGCTTGCTCAGTTGGGGACACTTAATTTCTAGCAATTATCATCAATTTGATTTCACAGATACTATTTAAACTAAACTGAGCTAGACAATGACATCACTGAATTCAATAATGAAATGCCTTTAACTGAAAATTGAATGTTTAATCTTATTATTATACATTACTGACACTCTATCCTCCAATTTGATACTGTTAAGTGCTTTGACACAATCTGTATTGTTAAAAGCACTATATAAATAAAGGTGACTTGACTTAGGCTCACTAAATATTTATCATTTAACACGGTTATCAAAAGTTTTTTTTAAGCATTTTTATTTTGTTCTACTGCAATCTACTGTTCTATCTTTGTGATCACAAAAATTAAATATTTGCTGTATTAATCTCTTAAAGGCATTATTGACTTCTGGAAAGATCGGGTTTTGATAAAGGTTGGTTCTCTATGCAGTAGAAATGTGATTAATTAAAAAAAACACAACTAGAGACAACAGAGCAAAAGGAAAATGGTAAAAAATGAGAGAGAAGTGGTAGGAAAACTTCAACACCCATAGTGCACTGATCAGACAGAAGGGATACAGAAATGTTAAAGTATGACTGTAGTTTTCACATTTTGCATTTTGCTGGCAAATAAACGGGGATATCCTGGTGCAAGCAACACTGAAAAATTATACAAATGGTTCATTTCTTGATTGCTTAACTCAGGTATGTCAAGAGATACTAGTGTCAGATTGGCTTTTCAAACCTGTTTTGTGCTGTGGTGACTTCAGCAGGGGCAAGACTGAACTCATCACTGGGATGTGAAATTGGTGAGTTGGACAGGGATAATATGCATATTGTGGTCAAAAGTTTGGAATAAGATTTTTTTTTTATGCTCACCAAGGCTGCTTTTATTTGATAAAAACTGTAATACTGTGAAATATTATTACAATACAAGCTAAATGTTTTCTATTGTAATATATTTTAAAATGTAACTTAGTTACTGTGATGCCAAAGCTTTTAAGCAGCTATTTCTCCAGTCTTCAGTCTCACGTGTTCCATCAGAAATCATTCTAATATGCTGATTTAGTACTAAAGAAAGATTTCTTACTGTTATCAGTTTTTCATGTATAATTTGTTTGTGGTAACTGTGACACTACCATTCAAAAGTTTAGGTTAAGTAAGAAAAAAAAAATGAATACTGCTATTTAGCAAGGATGCATTAAACTGATAAAAATTTATAGTATTGATCATAAATTGATAATAATTGATGATCATTTTGCATTTTGCAGGCAAATAAACGGGGATATCTTGGTGCAAGTAACACAGAAAAATAATACAAATTATTCATTTCTTGATTGCTTAACTCAGGTGTGTCAAGAGATACTAGTGTCAGATTGGCTTTTCAAACTTGTTTTGGCACAGCTTTCACAACCTGTTGAAAAAAACAACAACAGCATGTGCTGGCATGGCAGTTGGTTTGAGCTGGTTTAAGCTGGTCCTGTGCTGGTTATGAGCTGGTCCTAAGCATGACCTAGTTGCTTAGGACCAGCACATGACCAGCTTAAACCAGCTCATGACCAACTAAGGACCAGCTTAAACCAGCTGCTATGCTTCAAAACATACCTAACCAGCATATGCAGGGTTTTTTTTGTTTCTTTTAGCAGAGCAGTGACTGTCAGAGAGTAGTGACACCTGATCACAAATATCTCTGGAGCTGAACATTCAAATTACTCCAAAATAAAAAGTAAAAAATGAAATGAACAAATATATGCATTTGCTATACTAGGTAGGTTGCCAATTTTACAGTGCACATATTAAGCTTCACCCTTTTCTGTCTCCCTCCAGGGGGAGTGTTGTAGAACAGGGTGATGGGAGTCCAGGACTCTCTATTGCCGGGCTTACGGCATGTCACGAAGCAGTTGGCTAAACTTCTGCTGCTGGTCCTACTGCTCTGGATGCTGTTTTTCCTCGTTGTCTTTACCTACTTCACTGACTCCCAGGTGCACCAGCCCCATAGGATTACCCCGTTCAGCTCTGAATCTCAACACTCATCCTATGTTCAGCATAGTTCCCGGGCCATCATGGCGTCCCATAATTCCCGCTGGTATCTGTATGCAGAGAGGAAGGGTAATTTGCAGCACAGGCAAGTGTTTCAACCTCCTCGTGCTGGAGAAGAGTTTTATTTCAGGAATTTTGGCGAGCATCGTCCAAGGACTAGGAAGTACTTGAGGGAGCCTCCTAAAAGCGACTACAGTGATTTTTCCAGTGACTGGTCGGTGGTTCGTGGTCTGTGGAAGGGTCAGGTGTCCTCCAAAATGCTAAGCCATCGACTACAGCGAGCCTTTTGGGGCTATGTTCACTCCAATAAGCACAATGTTCTCTACAAAGGCCAACGAAAGGCAAACAAGAGTAGAGAGGAGATGCTGTGTGAGATGAAACAGCAAGCCCAACTCAGGACACTGGATGGCTCTGAACAGCCCTTTGCTCACCTAGGTTTTAAACCGCTGGCTTCTTCTAAACTGCAGCAGATGTACACAACATGTGCTGTGGTGACTTCAGCAGGGGCAATACTGAACTCATCACTGGCACGTGAAATTGGTGAGTTGGACAGGGATAATATGCATATTGTGGTCAAAAGTTTGGAATAAGATTTTTTTTTTTTTAAAGACGTCTTATGCTCACCAAGGCTGCTTTTATTTGATAAAAAAACTGTAATACAGTGAAATATTATTACAATACAAGCTAAATGTTTTCTATTGTAATATATTTTAAAATGTAACTTAGTTACTGTGATGCCAAAGCTTTTAAGCAGCTATTTCTCCAGTCTTCAGTCTCACGTGTTCCATCAGAAATCATTCTAATATGCTGATTTAGTGCTAAAGAAAGATTTCTTACTGTTATCAAAGGTTTTTCATGTATAATTTGTTTGTGGAAACTGTGACACTACCATTCAAAAGTTTAGGTTAAGTAAGAAAAAAAAAAAATGAATACTGTTATTTAGCAAGGATGCATTAAACTGATAAAAATATATAGTATTGATCATAAATTGATAATAATTGAGCACCAAATCAGCAAATTAGACTGATTTCTGAAGGATCATGTCATTCAGCCTGACCCACATTGATTCATTGATGGATTTTTGCAATAATTAACATAATAAAGACAGCATTTTTTATTTTATTTTATTGTTCATTGCCTATGATATTACAATCATGGAATTTATTTATTAACTATTATAGAAATTGTTTTAAGTTAAAATATTTATTTTGTTTTTAGAAGTTGAATTCAAAATCTTAGGTAAAAAAAAATTGTGCATAATGCGTCCAATTACACAAAATTGCTTGTGTAAAATTGTGTTTTTCTCAGACTTTTTAGTCTCCAAACAGGCACTTTCTTGTCTTGTTTTGAAGTTTGCTGTCTCGTTCTCACTCTCTTGCTTTTACTTTCATTCCCTCATTCCATTTCTTCCACTCAATTCATTGCCACTCTTTTTTTTTTCTCATTAGACCTTGATTTGGCCTGCTTTTGAATAGAGACATTGATACATGAATACCACAGCTGACAGCCAATGGCAGATAAGCATTAGAGCAGTTCTTCCGGTTCTCTATAAGCCCTTGAATAGCATTGCCCTGCTTTGTTGTCAGAAAGAATGAAAGCAATGCTGCTGGAAGCCACACCGGGTCTTTGCATGTTTTTGTTTATTTATGGGGTTCTTATAGGACATTTTATTAGAAAAGTTTTGAAAACTGGACATTGAAACTTATGTCTTAACACTTACAGCAGTAGTTTTTGTAGTGAACTCAAAGTATTGTACATTTATTACTTCAAAACTCCTAAATTTCTTAGTTGAAAGGTTTATTTGATTATACTCATATTTTTATTGCTAACAAATGAAGCAAAAGTTTGGGAAGTGAGTCTAGATAAAATGGTTACTGTCGCTAGATGTTAGTGAATCGTCTGTTGCTGCCTTCTAGTGGTGATTGAATGATTTGCATGTAAAAAGACTGATAGAAGATCATCATAACGCACCATGGAGAAATTAATTGACTATTCAGGTCAATGAATAAGGAATTACTCAGTTTACTAGGGATTTATCAGAGGTAAAATCGAATACACCTGTACATTAGCCTCCTGTCCTTTAGGAGTTTATTATGGTAGCATTTGCCTTACAACACTAGAGGGAGCAGTATCTTATAATATTAGCTTGGCCATAACTATTTTTGCAGACTGATTCATTTATTGAAGTTCTTTTTTAAATAATCATAGTAGTAGTAGTTGTAAAAATTTCAATAACTGAATACCTATGGTTTTGTGTAAAATATCTAATGACAGAAATGCCTTGTTTAATGTTGGTTTTAACACCTGCACTGAAAAAAATGGTGTAGGATACACTTTTACAATGGTCACTCAGAACTTTAGTAGAATTACTAGAACTTTCACTATAATTACAATCAAGACAAGTAACACTGACCTGAATGTGAAAATGTAATGTAGAAATACTGACGTTTTTTTTGTATACATTTCTGTCATTTATTAAAATATTTCTTGGTCAAAACAATGATTTGATCATTTTGTATATTTTATAATTATTTTATGGTTTACATTTTTACCTGAAAAAGCATATTCTTCTGTATAATCAAATTTTAACTATGATAATGTAAAAGAATATTCAAGCATATTGTCACAAAAGTTCAACATGTGTTCTCCCTTTAAACCGTGACTGGTCTTTTGATTGACTGCTTTTTTTGCTATTCTAGATTCCCATGATGCAGTGCTGCGTTTCAGTGCTGCACCCTCCAAGGGCTATGAAAAGGATGTGGGCAGCAAGACAACCATTCGAATTATGAACTCTCAGGTTAGAGTTATTTGCATTAATGCACCCAGACACAAACCTTCACTCTCTGAATTCATTCCCTGTCTCCCTGTGTGCAAGGACAAAATCGAGATGTTTCTTCTCTTTTATCAGATTCTAGCAAACCCCAAACACAACTTCAACAGCAGTTTGCTCTATAAGAACATCACCTTGGTAGCCTGGGATCCTGCTCCCTACAACATTGACCTGGATAAGGTAACACATCATAGACAATCTGTCAGAAGAGTCATACCATTCAGCACTGTTAAACTTTGCTTGTGCAATTTTCTTGGTTGGGGGTCTTAATCGAAGACCTGTCTGCTCAGCCTAATATTTTCCTGTTTTCTCACTGTGTTTGCCCACAGTGGTACCAGCAACCCGATTATGACCTGTTTACTCCATACGTGAATCACAGGAAGAATTTCCCTGAGCAGCCCTTTTATATCCTGCATCCTTCATTTATCTGGAAACTCTGGGATATTGTGCAAAGCAACACAAAGGAGAACATTCAACCCAACCCTCCTTCCTCAGGATTTATAGGTTAGTCTCTTCATCAATAACACAAGCACATATAGACACAATCTGTCCACTTTTTGATCCTTGCGCTCAGGAAAATTGTTGTGCCACATGTTGTGACAGCAATTTCTGAGAGATTTGCCATGCTGTGCAGCTGACGCACATATTCGACCCTAATTTAAGCAAGATCAAATGTTTCTCTGGCTACTTTTCCACCGACTGACTTACAAATGATAATCATGTCTGTTTGTATTCACTGTTCCTCTTGAATTCATTTTTGGCTGAAGAGTGTATGTGTGTGTGTGTGTGTGTGTGTGGACAAAATGTCAATATCCGAAATCCTTGTCCTTGTGGGGACATTTTTTGGTCCAAATTTGGAAAGAAGCTCATACAGAAATCAAATCATACAGAAATAATTTTTTTGAAAATCTAAAAATGCACAAAGTTTCCACTTTGTGTTTAGGTTTACCTAATAGAATATACAGTTTGTACAGTATAAAAACCATTATGCCTATGGAATGTCACCATATAACATGGACACTCAACATGTGTGGGGTGTGTGTGCGTGCAAATGCTGAAATGTGTTACTAGGTAATACCAATTTTATTTTTTTGGGGGGCGTGAAAGCATTATTTCAATCAGTCAATCAGGGAGGCACTTCATGTGGAAAAAGCAAACTCATAATATTTATAGAGGATATTTACCTTGCTGCCTTTGGCAGCATAGAGCCAATGCATTTGCATACAAACACAAACATACACACTCTTTCACGTTGTCTCCCTTGTCTTGTGAGTTTCTTGCTGAATTTTAATGACTGAATGAAGGGTTGGCTTAAAAATCAAGATCTAAAAGAGACAATGACCAAAGGTTGAGGACTTTTATTTTCTTGTACGACATATAATCCCAAATTCTGCGTGAATCAGAGTTGTTAATACAAGTTGATGATTCTCAAACCAATATCCAATACATATATCTGCTACTACAACAAACTCCAATGTAGAAATGTTAAGCTTTTTTGTCATTCATTGTTTTGAGTGAGTGATTGTGGAGTGTACCTTTAACACACCATTCTGGCTTTGACGTAAAGGAATTGTTCAACCACATTGTCATAGTTTATTCCACCCTCATGTTGTTCCAAAACCATGACTTACTTTCTTCTTTGGATAACAAAATGAGATGGGGTGCGTCACAATAGACTGCTGCAGTGATGACGTATTTTTGTGGAACAACATTTATTAATTTATCATTATTTTCTTTTTTGGTTGCTTCAACAAAAGCCCAGTAGGATCTGTCCATTTGCTTTTAGATTATTGCAGAACATAAGCTCAACAAGCGCTATAAACAAGCTACATCACGGATGACTGATTTCAACATCACCACCAACAACCCCTTCAGTCTTCATGTAGTAAAAAATGATGTTTGCAAGAGTGTGATTATAAACATGATGAGGCTGTTAAAGCAGGCTAGATGAGTTTAAGTAGATGAGTTTAAGTCTTTGGCATGATGAGGTTTAATGTCTCTGACAACCTCTATAGGCCCATTTAGTCACTTCATAGCAACCTCCTTTTCCAAAAGTGAAAGTGAAGTGAAAGCTTTAGAAAGATCACAAGGGGGTATTATTGATGCATCGTCCTAGTTCAGTCCATCTAAAGACTTCTATGCGAGACTTCTCCTCAGCATTAAATGCTAGAATGACACGTTCAGTAAATCTCATTAAAGTTTTCGCCCCAAGGTCACAACATAAAAATGCTATTTCCATTTTTGGATGGATATTTGTTTGGGTGAATTCAATACAGTGACAGCACATCGCCACCTACTGGACGGGAGTGTGACATTCTGGATGGTGCTCAGGAAATTAATGTCTGCCACGATTTTACTGTACAGTTGCTCAAGTGTTTTTCACCAAAACTTGGAAATGATCAGTGTTTTGTTTTTTTGCTTACCACATGCACTTTTTTTGGCTTATAATGCCATTGTACTGAATTCACCCAAACCGAATAGGACACTTAAATTAGTTAAATTATTAAGAGTTTGGAATGACATGAGGGTCAAATTGACAGAATTTTCATTTTTGGGTAAACTTTTCCTTTATTGTTAGTGACCAAGTTTGGAAATACTGTCTTAGATCACTGGACTCATTTGAAGCAATGATGTGACTAATGATCCAAATGTCACCATGCTTGATCTCCATATAATGCTGAGATTAGGAGCAGGGTAGACAAAGAATTCAAAGCAGTCATGTGTTGGGGATTTTAGTTTTCCAGCTTCCTTTTAAATTCATAGATTTATTAAACCTCTTATTCAGACCTGACCTTAAACGGGTTGGGAACATACAGACAACATGGGGGTAAGCACATTCAGAAGTAATTCACCAGCACATGATCTAAACATCCATTTGAACAAGTCACCAGTGGCTGTTTGCAATTTTCTTGCTCTTTGTAACATTTATATTGACAAGTCACATACAAATACTTACTGAAAATGGCATGTGTTAGGTCAGACAACAGTTTGTCATCACAAAGACGACTATAGAGATCACTTTGCTACAGTTCTGATTTTCAGCTTTTGATTTGTAGGCACTCAACAACACTACACAGATGATTTCTGTCTTGGGATCATTTGGGACAGTATGTAGGTTTAGAATGGGGCTGGATTATCAAGGTGTGATTTTGTGTGGACTGGTTCAGCTCGAGACAGGGGTGCTGCTCTCGTTTTGAAGACCAATGGATGGAGGTGCATTGCCAGCCACTGTGTTGCTATAAGCCCTTCGGTTGAGCTGGATGACAGTAGTTCTTGAAGGCATAGAGGACTGTCCATTCTCTAGAGAGCTGTGTTTGCAATGAAACAGGATGAGGAAACACCTGTAAAACTGCACAAAACACTATAAATTAGCACTCATACTTTCTGAGACACAAAAGATGCAGAGTTATTTCAATTTTCATACATTTGTGTGAAAGATTGCCTAGTTTGTTTTGAATTGCAGCACCTCAGTGTATTTTGTATTCTTTTGGAGTTATTATTTTTTTTTTATGGCCAATTAAAGTCGGAGTATCTCAATGACATGTAAGAAACTTTTATAGTAAAAATCTGGTTTAAAACACATGCACCATGTTTTACCAATATACTTTTTATATTCATTCTAGTTTAATATATTCATAATAAAACTTTTATTTTGTGGTGTAACCATCAAGTAAAAAGTACAATTTCTATACACTTTACACACAATAAATATAAGCGTACACATCTTTATTTTCAAAAAGGCTTTTAAAGGGGTCTTCGGCTGCAAAATTCACTTTTACAAGTTGTTTGAACTGAAATGTGTCTTGGCAGTGTGTGTACACAACCACCCTATAATGATAAAAATCCACCCAGTGCTTTTTAAAAAAAATCTCGATAAATTCAAACTCCTTTCTCATATCAAGCCGATCTCAGATTCTTGGCAAAATGACGTAGTTCTGCACAGGCCCTTCCCATGATTGTTGATTGACAGTGGCGTCAGTCTTTGGTTTTATTACAGCTCTGCCCTGAGTGAGCTGTCATCAGTCCACCATTGTTTCGACGCCGGATCGCCGGAACCCTGCGACCCACAGTTTGAAAACCCCTGGTCTAATTTACAGATTTGGTGCTCAGTTATTATTAGTTGTCATTGTTGCCCTAGTTTTAACAGTGGTTCCCTATCTGTCGGTCACTACGAGTTATGTCGTGACGACATTAGGGGATTTACTTGAGAGCCCCGACTGCCTCTGATAAGAGAAAACGCCAATGAAATTTGGCTAGTGGATTTTGCATACCTGAGCCACTCCCCGTGCATACGGGTATAAAAGGGCGACAGGTGCATCCACTCATCAGATTTTTGCTTCGGAGCCGAGTGGATGAGAAATCTTCAAAACAGATCAGATCTCCACAAAGCCGTCTGCCTCGAAGTTTGTTCCTGGGTGGCGTTACGGTGCAGACAGCGGTGTCCCTGCAGCAGCGATTCCCCTGGGCACTTCACCTGAAAGAGCAAATTTCTAAAACACTGGGCGGTTCGCGTCTTTTTAAAGATGCCGTTCCGTCCGTGTTCTCTTGGTTGCGGTCGCTTCCTGTCCTCGGATGACGGTCACGAGCGTTGTCTTCAGTGTCTGGGCATCCAGCACGCTGAAGATGCGTTTGTGGATGAGTCATGCGCCTGTTGTGGGCGTATGAACATGGCAACGCTGCGTTCTCGCCTTTCCTTTCTGAAAGGATTGGCACCCTCTGCCGCCACCCGTCCCGGTCTCTCTGGCTCGAGCAGAGGACCGCCGGCTGGCGCTCTGGGAGATCTGAGGGTGACAGTAAGAGCTTCTCCGCCGGGCACGACCCCACGGACCTCTTACTCCTCCCGCAGCGCTTGTTCCGTCCGGTTCCCGAGTGATTTCGCTGGTTCGCCTCACGGGGCCGCCAGCATTTCATTCGGTGCGCCGCCCGAGGATCAGATGTCGATCGCGGCATCGGGGGATGGGCTTTCGTCCTCTGAGGATGAACGATCGGCGGGGCTGCCCCCCTCGGGTGTTGTCGCCACTGCCGATCCGGACCCAGAGCTGACGGCCATGCTTGCCCGGGCAGCCGTGAGTATCGGGCTGGAGGTCAACAGACCGCCCAGTCCCGAGCCCTCGCGGCTGGATGATTGGTTCATCGGCGCAAAACGCGACCAGCGGCCGCACTTTGCCCCGGTGCCTTTCTTCCCGGAGGTGCATGAGGAGCTGACGAAGTCGTGGACGGCCCCTTTCTCGGCCAGAAGCCGCTCGTCTCCCTCCTCCGTCCTCACTACCCTCGATGGCGGGGCGGCCAGGGGGTACGTGGATATTCCCCAGGTGGAGAGAGCGGTTGCGGTGCACCTGTGCCCGCAAAACGCCGCCACCTGGAGGAATCGTCCGCGTCTCCCGTCCAAAGCCTGTAAGCTGACGGCCACACTCGCCGCCAAGGCCTACAGCGCTGCGGGCCAGGCCGCCTCTGCCCTGCATGCCATGGCCATCCTGCAAGTTCACCAGGCCAAGGCACTAAAACAAATGCACGAGGGTAGTCCCGACCCGGGGTTGATGCAGGAGCTGCGCACGGCGACTGACTTCGCTCTCCGGGCGACGAAAGTCACGGCGCGGTCCCTCGGGAAGGCGATGTCCACGTTAGTGGTCCAAGAGCGCCATCTCTGGCTCAATCTGGCCGAGATGAAGGACGTCGACAAAGTACGCTTTCTCGACGCCTCCATCTCCCAGACGGGGCTATTTGGCGACACTGTCGAGGGTTTTGCCCAGCAATTCTCGGCAGTACAAAAGCAGACGGAGGCAATTCAGCACATCCTCCCTAAACGGCGGGATGCTCCAGCTGCCACCGCTGGCCCAAGGGCCAGGCCCCAGTCTGCTGGTCGCCGTGGGCGCCCTCCTGCATCCTCCAGAGCTGCTCCGCCCCGTGCTGAGTCGTCACCTAGGCCGGTGCGTCGAGCCTCTCGCAGGAGTGCGGCGCCCCCTGCGCCTCAGCCGGCCGCCAAGTCCTCCAGGAAGACGACAAAGCGGCCCTGACGCGCACAACCCGGAGATGGAGGAATTTGCTCTTTCCCAGGAGACGACGAGGCTAGCGTCGCTCCTTCCCCCGGAGGAGGGCCGGGTGGAGAATCCTGTGTTTTCTTTTCTTTCTGTTCCGCCACTGGCTCAAGGGCCAGTGGTACCCACATTGTCAAAGAAAGAGCAATTTCCCTTTCCTCCGGGTTCCCAGGTCTGCGGGCTGACAGTGTGCGATGCAATGCCTCCTCACTCTCACCCGAGACCCATATTGCCAGTGGCCAAGAGAGTGCGGTCTGGGGACGCGATGCCTCCCCGCGCACCTCTAGCCAGTCCCCCCGGGGACTTAGGGAGTTTTGTGGGGATGAGTCAGAACGCACTGCCTTCTGTTCCATCCAACCTTACTCCCCCTCGCTGCACCACTGCGGGCACGTCGATTGGGCCTTTGGTGCCGCTTGCACGGTATCTGGGGGCGTGGCTTGCGCTACCCAGCCCGTCTCGCTGGCTCATTCACACAGTTCGACTCGGCTATGCGATTCAGTTCGCCAGGCGGCCGCCCAGGTTCAGCGGCATCCTCGAGACTTCGGTGGCAGTCCGAGATGCACCTGTCCTGCGCGAGGAGATTGCTGTCCTTCTGGCAAAGGGTGCAATCGAGCCGGTCCCTCCAGCCGAGATGAGGCAGGGGTTTTACAGCCCCTACTTCATCGTGCCCAAGAAAGGCGGTGGCCTCCGGCCAATCCTGGACCTGCGAGTCTTGAATCGGGCCCTACACAAGCTCCCGTTCAAGACGTTGACGCAGATGAGTTCACTCCGTGGATTGGTTTGCAGCGATCGACCTGAAGGACGCTTACTTTCATGTCTCGATTCGCCCTCGACACAGGCCGTTCCTACGGTTTGCGTTCGAGGGGCGGGCATGGCAGTACAGGGTCCTCCCCTTCGGGCTCTCCCTGTCTCCCCGTGCCTTCACGAAGGTGGCGGAGGGCGCCCTTGCCCCGTTACGGGAAGTGGGCGTCAGGATCCTCAACTATCTCGACGATTGGCTCATCCTGGCCCGATCGCGAGAACAGTTGGGTGGTCATAGGGACCTGGTGCTCCGGCACCTCAGCCAGTTGGGGCTTCGGGTCAACTGGGAAAAGAGCAAGCTCTCCCCTGTGCAGAGAATCTCTTTTCTCGGTGTGGAGTTAGACTCTGTGAGTATGACGGCACGTCTCTCGGACGAGCATGCCCAATCAGTGCTGAACTGCCTGAGTTCCTTCAGAGGCAGGACAGTGGTTCCGCTGAAACAGCAGCTCCTGGGGCATATGGCATCCGTAGCCGCAGTCACGCCGCTCGGGTTGCTTCATATGAGACCACTTCAGCACTGGTTACACTCACGGGTCCCGAGATGGGCATGGCGCCGCGGGACACGTCGTGTCACCATCACGCTATCGTGTCGCCGCTCTTTCAGCCCCTGGTCGGACCTTGCCTTCCTACGGGCCGGGGTGCCCTTAGGACAAGTGTCCCGGCATGTTGTTGTCACTCCAGCATGGGCTGGGGCGCTACATGCAACGGGCAGGCAGCCTCGGGGCTCTGGATGGGGCCTCGACTGCTTTGGCACATCAACTGCCTAGAGCTGTTGGCAGTGCATCTGGCCTTAAAGCAGTTCCGGCCACTGCTCCTAGGCCAGCACGTGTTGGTCCGCACGGACAACACTGCGGCTGTTTCGTACATCAACCGGCAGGGAGGTCTACGATCACGCCGCATGTCACAGCTCGCCCGCCATCTCCTCCTCTGGAGTCAGTCACAGCTCAAATCGCTGCGCGCCGTCCACATTCCGGGGGAGTTCAATCGTGCAGCCGACGCGCTCTCACGACAGCTCACTTCCCCGGAGAATGGCGACTCCATCCCGAGACGATCCGGCTGATTTGGAGTCGATTCGGGGAAGCTCAGGTAGACCTGTTTGCTTCCCGCAAGTCCTCCCACTGCCAGCTGTATTTCTCCCTGGCCGAGGCCCCCCCCGGCACGGACGCACTGGCACACAGCTGGCCTCGGGCTCTGCGCAAGTATGCGTTTCCCCCAGTGAGCCTGATCGCACAGACACTGTGCAAGGTCAGGGAGGACGAGGAGCAGGTCTTGTTGGTTGCGCCATATTGGCCCACCCGGACCTGATTTCCGGAACTCACCCTCCTCGCGACAGCCCCTCCCTGGCGCATCCCTCTGAGGAAGGACCTTCTTTCTCAGGGGCTCGGCACCATACGGCACCCGCGTCCGGGTCTGTGGAACCGCCATGTGCGGCTCCTGGATGGGACGCGACAGACTTGAGTGGCCTGCCACAGGCTGAAGTGGAGTCTGTTCGCGGACTGGTGTTCTTCTCGGCGGGAGGACCCCCGAAGATGCACGATTGGAGTGGTGCTTTCTTTCCTGCAAGAGAGGTTGGAGCGCGGGCTGTCGCCCTCCACCTTGAAAGTGTACGTGGCTGCTATTGCGGCCCATCACGATGCAGACGGCCGGTCCCTGGGGAAGCACGATCTCATCGTGAGGTTCCTGAGGGGTGCCAGAAGGTTAAATCCTCCTAGGCCACCCCTGATGCCCTCCTGGGATCTCTCTATTGTCCTGGCTGGACTTCAGAGGGGTCCCTTTGAGCCGCTGGACTCAGTCGAGCTGAAATTCCTGTCGGCCAAGACAGCGCTCCTGACCGCGCTCACTTCCATCAAGAGGGTCGGGGACCTTCAAGCATTTTCGGTAAGCGAAGAGTGCCTTGTGTTTGGGCCGGCCTACTCTCACGTTGTCCTGAGACCCCGGCCTGGATACGTGCCTAAGGTTCCCACCACGCCTTTCCGCGATCAGGTGGTGAACCTGCAAGCACTGCCCTCGGAGGAGGCAGACCCAGCTTTGGCGTTGCTGTGTCCCGTAAGAGCGCTGCGCATATACGTGGACCGCACCCGGAGCTTCAGAAGCTCTGAGCAGCTCTTTGTCTGCCACGGAGGTCAGCAGAAAGGGAAGGCTGTCTCCAAGCAGAGGTTGGCCCACTGGATAGTGGATGCCATCGCCTTGACGTACCAATCCCAAGGCGAGCCGTGCCCCCTCGGGGTGAGGGCTCACTCCACACGGAGTGTTGCCTCCTCCTATGCGCTGGCGCACGGCGCCTCTTTGGCAGACATCTGTAGAGCTGCGGGCTGGGCGACACCGAACACCTTCGCGAGATTTTACAGTCTCCGCGTTGAGCCAGTCTCTTCCCGTGTGTTGGGTAACAGGTAAGTGGCGGGAAGAGTTGGCCGGTGTCACGCTTGCTGCGCCATTCCCCCTTACCCGGGGATACGAGCGCCTATTCTCTCCTCCAGTTAGTTCCCCGGACGGCGAACCCTGGCGGAGTTCCTCCAGCACCCCCGGCAGTCAGGCTGGGCGGAGCAGTCTGACGCCAGGCCCAGTACCGGTGTTAGCTTGCCCGGGTCTCCGGTCAGCCCCTGTACTCAGCTAGGTGCCCGTGTGGCCTGATTCCCTTCGGGTGATCCCACATGTGTATTCATCCACGGTACGGTTTCCCTCACGGTAAACCCGTGTCTTCCCTTTGACGGAGCTCTGTCAGACCCTGCTGGCAGCCTTCCTCCCTTCTCCTAGGTAGGATCTGCCCCAGGGTCCAGGCGTATGTAGCACTGCCCCAGGCTTGGGCCAGTCCATACCAGTGTCTCCACACGTTACCTCCCTTCGGGCAGGGTGTGGCCTCCGTAGCGCCCTTCTCCGGAAGGCTCGCTTCCCCGTCGTTACTGCCGGGCTGTAACAACAAACAGGAAAGACTTGAAGCAGTCTTTCATAGAAGGTCGAAATCCCTTCCGATTTCTGGGGAAAGGAACAGCGGCTTGGCTATCTCCAGCAGCAATGTACTCAGTGGTCCCTGCGGGCACCAAGGTTAGCGAATTTGCGCTGGGGCGACGGGAAGGTTGCGACCTTCGCATCGCATTTGTCTGTCACGCGCTAGCTTGTCAACATCTGCATGCCACAAGGTCGTGACGGGGTTCAGGTTGTGGCGCTTTCCATAGACCCCTAATGTCGTCACGACATAACTCGTAGTGACCGACAGATAGGGAACGTCTCGGTTACGTACGTAACCCTCGTTCCCTGATGGAGGGAACGGAGACGTTATGTCCCCATGCCACAATCTTGAACCATCGCTGGTTGCCAGGGACACGTTCTCGGCTCCTCAGCGGAAAACCTGATGAGTGGATGCACCTGTCGCCCTTTTATACCCGTATGCACGGGGAGTGGCTCAGGTATGCAAAATCCACTAGCCAAATTTCATTGGCGTTTTCTCTTATCAGAGGCAGTCGGGGCTCTCAAGTAAATCCCCTAATGTCGTCACGACATAACATCTCCGTTCCCTCCATCAGGGAACGAGGGTTACGTACGTAACCGAGACGTTCTTTTCATTATCAATTTTGAAAATAGTTTTTGCTGCTTAATATTAATAAATGTGATACATTTTCTTTGATAAATAGAAAAGTTCAAAAGAACAGCATTTATTTGAAATATAAATATTTTGTAACATTATAAATGCATTTTTGATCAAATAAATACAGCTTGGTAAGTCTTTTTTGTTTCAAAACCAATATCATAATTATTCCAAACTTTTGACTGGTCTAATAAATGTGTGAGGAATGTGAGGAACAAACTGAATTGTAAGTTGTTATTCGCTGATAATCTTCTGAAGAGACGGTAGCAGCTTCTTGTGGGCAATGAAGTTTTTTTAATCAAGTGTTTTCTCATTTGATGAATTCATGAATCAATCATTCAGACTGGATTCACTGAAAAGAACCAACTCTAAAGAATTATTAATTTACAAATTGGGCTACTTCTTTCATAACCTCTTATAAAATCTATGGCAGACACAACATTTTTTTATACATATTTCAATAATGATTTTGATCGGTTCCTCACACAAGACCACCGATTGGCTTCAGAACACTTGTAATGCAGGCTGGTCTCATGTGGGCTGCTCAGTACAATCATTATTAATGAATATATCAACTATATCTGTGTGTGTATTTGACAGGTATAGCCATGATGATGAACCTTTGTGAGGACGTCCACGTGTACGAGTACATTCCTTCTATGAGGCAAAGTAGTCTGTGCCATTACTATGAGAAGTATTACGACGCGGCCTGCACATTTGGGGCATACCACCCTCTGCTTTACGAGAAACTGCTCATCAAGCGAATAAGCACAGCTTCTGAGGAGGACCTCAAGAAAAAGGGAAAGGTCACATTGCCAGGATTCAGTAAGATCAACTGCCCGCTGTGATTTACAGACTCAAACGTACAGTAGCATACAGCAAGACTGTATGAACCCTTCACAGACTCTTATCATCTAATAGGGGTTTTATCCATAGCTCTTGTAACAAACTGAGACAAGACATTACAAGGAGGAGGGTAATTAACCACATTTCAAAAGTCTGATCATCTTAAGATGGTCCTTATGCTGAAAGACATTACAGCTAACACTTGCAACAGAGTCAGAAATCTCCTAATGACCTTAAAAATGACCTAAATTCAGATATTACATATGTTGTACATACAAAATATATGTGATGCTGGACAAAAGGAGAGTTTCAAAGTAAACTCTTGATATACTTGGAAGAGCTACTGAAATGAACAAACATCGGATAAAGATACACTATTTCCTGAGAGGAATCAAATTCTAGTTTGTGTTCTAAGTATAACACAGAAAAAAAGGTTGGAAGAGAGGATTGAATAGCAAGTTTTACATTTCCAAAATTGTAATCACTGTCGTTTAAAGCTACTCACATTTTGTATGTAAAAAGGATAATTACCTTAAAAGAATGTTTAAATGTGATAAGCTACAGTACAGCTACAGATTTCTCTTTTCTGTCTATCTGTGCCGTTGTGGTAATTTTGAATTAATCTTTTGCCGTTTTCATTGACAATTTAAAGCTGTTAATATACCATAGAGCCAAGATCATTAGATTTTAACTGTAGAGAAATGATCAGTGTAATTTTTTAAAGGTGTTTTATCAATGATTTATTTCCTTTAAAACCTCTGAGAGAAGACAGTATCTAACTTAGAAAAGTTTAACACTGACCTTTGGGCTTATTTCTATTAACCTTTTTATATTTTTTTGTGCTTTACTAAACATTTAGAAAATGTATTTCAGAAACTTGTATTGTATTTTGACACAAAATGGTGTCTCAAGCTGTACCAATACTTAACTGCTGTTATTATTTAAAGAACTTATATTTTAAATGTTTAGTATGATTTATCTTTTCTTATAATCTGTTTTGTACTTGACATTCTACCTTCTATAGGCTGGTCATTTGTTTCATGTTGGGTGTTGGGTCACGGCAATGAAATCAAATGTATTTGTGGGAGAAATGTTTACTTTTATGCACCCATGGTTTCTCAGTGTACTGTATATGATAATAAATCAAATCCCATGATTTAGTGCTCATTAAAAAGTTTGAAAAGTCTAACCTGTTTGTTCATAAGGATGTAAATCACAGGGTTGATGACTGTGCTGCTTTTGGCAAGGAGGGACGGCACCACGCTCGCTATGGGGGTGATGATCCCGGGACGTCCAAACGTGGCCATCATTGCAACAACCCCATAAGGCATCCAGCACAAAAGGTAGCACACCACTGTAGTGATGACCATAAATAAAATGTGGTACTCTCTCCGCCGTGCTGCTGTCTTCCTGATACGCCCTACCTGAGGAAAAACACGTACAATAATTTGTATTTTTTGTTTGCACCAGCAGATGATTCAGAACTGGTCTTCATTATACACAAATCCCTCATGAAAGGATTTCTGATTCACTATAGAAAGAAGCTACCATCTGGTTTATAGGAACCACTGACTCATCAGGTTCAGGAATATAATTTATTGATATTTATAAATATTTGCATATGTGTGAATGTGAAGCAGATACACTGCATTCCAAATATAATGCACAGCTTTTAATACATTTCATATAGTGTCTTCTTTATTATGTATTATGTATGTAGTAGAATCTAAAAACAGAATTTGAATATATACACTGCCCTCCAAAAGTTTGGAAACGCCCTAGAAAAGTGGGGTTTTGGACAATATTGGCATGAATCCTTTTTAGTTTGTGATATTTTGCACTGATAAGGGACAACACAAACTACGAAAACATATTTTATTACATAAACAGTTTATACATAGAAAAAAACTAAAATTTTCGATTAATCAAAATATCCACCATTAGCAGCTATTACAGCTCTGCATAATCTGAGCATCCCAGCTGTCAGTTTATTCAAACATTGACTTTGAATTGGCAATCAATTGTTGAAGCTATTAAGGTGTGCTGACCCAAAAATCTTTTAAAAACCTGGGCCAAGTTTAAACCAGTAACCAGGCATCACAGCTGGCAAAGGGGCAGCTTTGACTTTGACATGTATATATTGCCATTATTATGTTTTATTGGTGGTCATCAATGATAATGTCAAGTTACTTTAATGTATTTGCACCAAAAACTGATAAGGATTTATGCTGATATTGTCCAAAACCACACTTTGCCAGGGGTGTTTCCAAACTTCTGGAGGGCAATGTACATTTTCAGCTATTTTTCATGAGGTTACATCATCCTTTTTTGTGACCTATTTCGAACAAGTGCATAATAGCGCTGACTTATCTAATTTTTCCGCATAGTAGAGAGTGTAGATTCCAGTTATCACTGGCTTAAACATCATTTGAGGCGGTTTAAACTTTATCTGGAGTCTGAGATATTGACCTAGTTTGAGCTTGAGTCAGAGAGTCATTGTTTAGTTCCAGAAAGGATTGGAAACTGCAATGCAGGCAGTGGTTTTGAGTTGTGAAATCTTACTAAACTCCTTTCCCTGTTGTGTTGAAATTGTACACTCATAATTAAAGTGTAGCATTTACTGTGAATTAAGATGTTGTGACTGAATATACCTGTTTGACAGCACAGAGGAGCCGGCTGTAACAGTACACCATGACCAGCACGGGGATTCCCAAACAGAAAATGAACAGACAGATGATATAGGAATGTGACTGTGGGGTGTTAGCCGACCATGTAACCGAACAGCTGGTTCCTGCCCCTTCCAGTCCATAGCTACTCCAGCCCAGCAAGGGGGGAACTGTCCAGAACAGTGAGTAGAGCCAGGAGCCCCCGACAGCCAACAAGGGTTTGCTGTAGTCTGGGGCCCTCTTGTTGTAAACGGTTAAAGTGCTGTAACGATCATATGAAAGGATTGCCAGAGAGATCAATGATACAATCCCTGTTTAAAAAAAAATAAATGAAAAGAAAAATTAGTGTATGTTTATGCTTGCTGTTAAACTACAGAGTCACTTTTATAATCAACAACATTATGTCACAAGTGTTATGTAAATGAACAGAAAAAAATGCAAATGAACCAGGGAGATTTCCTGAAGCTCCATGAGTAACTTCAATGTTTATAAACTCCAGGGTAAAACTGCCCAGAGAAATACAGGAGAAAATTTATAATACCATGTTTGATTTTTTTAATGTTTGCTTTTGTACTGTTACTATTGGTCTTGCAGTTTTTTTTCAATCGCTAACAAGCTTTTACCAATACTTAAAGTACTTTTTCTAAGCTCTTAACACAGCAACACACCTACATCACACAGTTAGCCGAATAGTTAATTTCCTGGCCACATTTTGTTAAATAAATACAAACTCTACATTTCAAAATGCTGAATACCTTTTCCTTCATACACTAACTCTATCAAAACACAGCAAGCCCAATTCAAAATCGAGTCATTCGGTCAAAACATTAGCACTGGTTTTCTATCCAACAGGAACATGTGGTCAATTATAGTACATAGACTGTCAAAATGCTAACAATTAATGGCATTACAAAAACTGCATTACTTATCATGTCTCAGTTCGGCCTGTATAGAACATACAATATGAGATCCATTAAAGAATATAACAATGACAACAACAATAATAATAATAATTCAGCCAGCAATTTCATTTTTGTGTGTGTGAGTGGATTCATTTTATATAGTAAGTCTATGTGCACAGCATAGTGAAGGATCATCAGTACTTTATGGAATGTAAAAGAAAAGTGACAGAATTGCAGCAGTAAAGGCTTTACTGGAAAAATGAAATTGCTGTCAGTGATAAAAAAAAAAACACCTTTAAATGAATGTACAGATATGTTATTTACAAATGTGCAGTTCACAAATGAAAATGTTCAGTTTTCTCTGTAAAAATGTGTCATTTATGATGGGCAATGTATTGTTATGAATGTTTTACAATTGTTCAGGCTGAATATATCCTGCGTTAAGAAACTGTTCTTGTGCCTGGCTGTTCTGGTGGTTGGTATCGCTGACCAGAAGACAACAGTTCAAAGAGAGAGTGGGCAGGGTGTGTGGGGTCCAAAGTGATTTTCTTAGCCCTTTTCCTCACTCTGGAGATGTAAAGATTTTGGAGGTTGGGCAGGGGGGCACAAACATTCCTCTCAGCAGTCCTGACTGTCTGCTGTAGTCTCTTGATTTGGTAGCTGAACCAAACCAGACAGTCCTGGCCCAACTACTCCTCTCCCTGGTCCAACCAGTCCTTTTCCTCGTCCCAGCTATTCCTCTCCCTCCTCCAAACATTTTCTTTCTTTTTATAATTCTCTGTGTTGTTCTGTATTGTTTTGAACAAAAGCAATCCAGAGAGTGCCTTTTTATTGTGCATGGCCATGTATGGAAAAACTTGGAATTATACATTAAGATTGGAATCAGCTATTTCTCAATTATTAGTAATCAAAATAATTCTTAGCAGATCTTTTAAGCTGTTTTAAAGTAGAGGCTTTACACTATATTTAAGTTTGGAACATTAGGTCTTCGTTTCTGTCATGCTGTGTTTAAGCATTTGTAAAAAAAAGATAAGAAAGATCCATGATTTTTGGTATGGGGTAGGCTTGTATGAAAAAAAGTGTTAATTGACTGAATATTGTGTGAAAACAACATGAATTGTGTAAATGGAATGGCCACAACAGACGGATGTTGTGTTAATTGTGCTTAGAGTTTTGAAAATGTGACTACAGTTTGGACAAAGGGATGTTAGCAATTGAAAAAAACTGTAATTTAGCTCTTTGGTATTTTTAACATGATGTCAACAGATTTTGCATACACAATGCCAGCTACACTAAATGGGAGGTTATTCAACCAAAGGAATTATTATTTAGCACTTATTTTTCATTGTGTTATAAAAAAATAAAGTCAGCTATTAATTTTAATTCAGTGTTCCCAATAAATGTTGTTCCAAAATAATTTTTTAAGTTTTAGAGAAAATATTCAACATTTAAATAATAATAATAATAATCCCCTGCAAATTACAGTGATGAGGAGAAACTTCCTAAAAAGATACAACAAAAGACTAGATTTAAAAGTTTTACAGAACAAGAAATTTGTTTGTTTGTTTGTTCATTCATTCCTGGACCCTAAAGTGAAAACTCAATCCACATCAATTAACTCTTGACCTTTGAAAGGATAATAAATGTCAGTAAACCAGCACCAATCTGGCAATACAAGTGATTTAGTTTAAATGTCTGTCTAAATTTATTTCCATTCATTCATTGCCTGCCAAAAACATAAATTGTCAATTTGAGGGAATAATTACAGGGAATAAAAATGGGCTTTATTATTCACATTGGTTCCCAAGGGAAGCACTTAATGTCAAAGCAATGTTATGATTTTCAAAACAAAAATGATAAATGACACCCAGGTACATAGCTATTTCAAGAAACACAGCATGAAGTGGGAGACCTACCACAACCTCTTATTTTTTTTTATTTTTTTTTTTTAACATATTAATGAAAATGCCTTTAAGCAAGACTTATTCTCTGATGTTGTTCAAAGGGCAAATGTGGAAATTTTAAGACTGGCTGATGAAACATCCATTTCAAACATCTGTATGCAAATAAGTTCATTCATATCACAGATTTGTCTCCAAAATTTAGATATGAAATTTCATTATGGACATTAATTCAACAGATATTCACCAAAATATGAAAGGCACATACTGTTCCTTTGGGTTTTTTTTTTTAATGAAAATTCCGTCATTAATTACTCACCCTCATGTCGTTCCAAACCCATAAGACCTTCATTCATCTTAGGAACACAAATTAAGATATTTTTGATGGAATCTGAGAGTTTCACTTTTGACCATCTTAGATCAAGTCTGATCTAAGATGGCACCGCAGATGGCAGCTATTGTGCATTGCTCTTCAGTGTTTGTACTGTTTTTGTTTGTTTTTCCTATTTTTTTGTTACTCAAATACGATCAGTTTTACCAGGGATGACTTGCTGAACATTCGACAGAACACAAATTAAATTAAGATATTTTTGATGGAATCTGAGAGCTCTCTGACCTTACACGATCAAAGGATCCTTACACGATCAAAGTCCAGAAACATAGCAAAGAGATTGGTAAACTAATCCATGTGACATCAGGGGTTCAATCATAATTCTCCAAAGCTACAAGAATACTTTTTGCGCAAAAAAGTAAACAACGTAGAAAACGTATTCGCGTTGCACAGCTGACACAGAACAGCACACGTTGTTTACGTTCAGTGGAGACTCTCCAAAATGGCATCAGGGTGATGCAGAGGAGATGAATTGTTGAATAAAGTCTTTTTTTTTTCTTTTGTGCTCAAAGAATATTCTCGTATCTTTGTAAAATTACAGTTGAACCCCTGATGTCACAAGGATTATTTTAACCATCTCCTTGCTACCTTTCTGGACCTTGATCGTTTAAGGATCCCCGCTGTCTATGGGAGGGTCAGAGAGCTCCGAAGTTCCGAAGATGAACAGAGGTGAACAGAGGAACGACATGAGGGTGAGTAATTTATGACCGAATTTTTGGGTGAACCAATCCTTTAAGTATGCGAAGGGCTGTGTTACTAAATCTGCTAATCTTTGAGTCTTTTGACGGAATCTTAGGATGTCACATTTGTCACTGTGTATGCAAGAAACAGCACACAAGCGTAGAGCCGAACATATTTGCACTGCAGAAACACACAGCAGGGGATTACAGGGTAATTTTCATGTCTTGAGTGTGTTGTTTAGTAGAGTCAGACACTGCAGCTTCTGCTCGGCTCTGGTGTAGCACTTATGGCAAACCAATGGGACACTTTTAAAGTTGTCTGTCTATGCAGTAGAAACATTTTTTAAAAGTTTTGCTGTGGCGAAAAAGGTAAGAAAACCTGAACACTCATAATGCACTGGGCTCAATGAGAATATGGGTGAACAGAGACACAGAAGTATGGTATGTAGTTTTCACAAAAGCCCAAAAATCTGTCAAAAGACTGCCAAATGACACATTTTGTGATTTTGCTGAAAAATTAATAGGGATATTTTGGTGCAGGTAACATGGAAAAGTAATACACGTTGTTAATTTACTTACAACGTACCTTTTAAATACAGTATTCTTGATACTTATTGTCGGGAAGTACTATTCCAGGTAATGAATTTCTATGTATTTTTTGTGCACTATTGCTTTTTACTACAGTTCAGTAAACAAGGCATCTATTTTTACTCTGTCAATAAATAGTTTCAAACCACGTCAAAGCAGAATCAACCATTGCGTGTCTCCAGACAACACAAGTTGTTTTTAATTCATGAATGAATTAGTGTTTTTTGAGGGGTTAGTGAATGATTCAATGACAACTTACTGTATGTGGAACATCTAAACCTTGAAAAGCAGAATGATACAAACAGTGAAAAGTCCTACTCCTACTGAACTAAATATCAACACTTTTGACTGAGTTTTAGTTTAGATTTTTAGTTTCACTTTTGACCATCTTAGATCAAGTCTGATCTAAGATGGCACCGCAGATGGCAGCTATTGTGCATTGCTCTTCAGTGTTTGTACTGTTTTTGTTTGTTTTTCCTATTTTTTGTTACTCAAATACGATCAGTTTTACCAAGGATAATGTTTATATTCTCACTACCATTATTGGCCTTTCTTTAGCCCTTTGGGATTTTCAACATACTTACATACAGCATACAAAAAGCCAACTACAAGGGGATAATAGCATCAGGTTCAACAGATGCACTTTGATGTGTGCATGGAACAGCTACTTGCTCTTCTCTTTGGCTCTCAATGAATGCGGACGCATTTTTTCTCCCTCTCCTCCCCTTACCTTGCCTGCTTTGCTGTCTCGTCTTGTCTATTGTCTAATAATTGAGAGATTCTCTCTGCACTGCTCTCCAAACTGGAAATCATGGATTTGATCAACTGGTCTCTCAACGCAATTGACACCATCTTCTCGATGAGAAGCTTGGGTTCGGGGGAACCTGATTGCCCTGCCGGAACGTTTGCAGCTGGCAACACGATGGACGCATGGGAAAGGTGGCGGGTCGTGTGTCTGGCGGCTCTTTCCGTGGAGGACATTGAAGATATCTACCTATTCGGAAGCATGATAACAGGTCTTCTACTGATTGGATTAGGCTTTGCCCTGGGTTATCGAAGAATTCAGGAAACGGGAACAGTTGTCCAAAACCTCACAAGGCTGCCCGTCATGATTGAAGCAGTGGGCAGAGCGGTCAGCATTGAGACTGAGACCATTAACCGCAATATGGATACCATCACGGAGAAGCTCACGGCTTTGAAAAGGAAAATTGATGGATTTGGAGACCAGAATGGACAAAGAGAGTAGCCGTGAAATTGGAATGCGGCTACTCGCCCCAAGACCAAACAATCGCAATCTTATCTTCTTTCGGCTCCCCTCGACCAGCACTGGCCTCGGCTAAGGCCGCTGTTGGAAAAACAACCCCGGGAAGAGCTCTGCAGTGAGACGCTCTCGCGTTCCTCCCCCCTTCCACATGAACTCTTACATACAGACACACACACACGAACATATACAGATATGCATTCACCTCCCCACCCCCGATCCCTCGCCTTCGCTGCTTTGTTCCGCCAGTCTGACAAGCGGGTCTGTGACCAGCGCCAAGAATGGCTGCAGGACCGGATGGCTGCTTGCCGGAGCTGGATTACCTCCCCTGTTGCAAGTCGTGTGTCTATGCTGTATTGATTATGTGCTTTTGTTGCTGGGGTGTTTTTCCTGCTCTCACACTGTACTCCCAAAGGAGCATAGTCTGGGGGTTATTTTTTCTCTCCCCAACTTCATCATGTTATGCTGTATTTCTTCCTCAATTCCCTGTCTTCCTGTCCTGAAATGGACAGGTTGATGGCTAATTTCGCTGGTACTTGTGACTTGTGCTACTACTACTACTACTTCAGCATTTGCATATCAGTTGTAGGGGTTATAAACTAAGAAGCTGTTGAAGCACTGCAAAATCAGTGGGATTGTATAACATTGTACAGAGGACCTCATCTGACCACCAATATGTCCCCTTAAAAAAGGTACTTAATAGTAAATAAAGGCTTATCCTGTCTACCTGTTCATAAAATTGTAAATAATATTTCCTTCACAAGGAACAAGAACTAAGCTCCGTCTTATCTTAAAGTTCTTCTTATCCATTTGTCGCTCCTGATGGTGATGGCTCAACGACCGTGGCAGGCTCTGGCTCTCCGTCTGCGGTGAGCTCTGGCAGCTCCGCGCCGTGGGGTGGAAGTTGACTGGGCTCTGGGTCCAGAGTGGGGTTGGTGTCATCATCCGCGATGTCCACAGTGAGTTTCGATTTGCAGGACACCAGCACCCACTCGATGAATGCGCCGAGGCTCTCTCGAGGACCGTCCCCGGACAACTGTGCTCGTGTGGAGGTGTTCAGTCCAGCTTGATAAAACAAGCAGAGGAAGTTGTCCGGGTAGTGCATAATACGAAGTCCTCAGTGTCCTCGAGAGAGCGGTCTCCCTGCTCCAGCAGGAGGACGAGGACAGCAGGATCATTCATAACACCCCCCCACCCCCCACCCCAAATATGGGCAAACAAGAAGGGAACACAGGCAGACGACAAAACATGAGTCCAAGGGGTTGTGACACTAATTCCTCTTTTTTATCTTTTAAATGTTCCTTTCTAAAATAGTCTACTGCTTATACACACTCAGAAAGTCTAGTTTTGTGGACATTCACATAGAGATCAGTCATTAGTCAGGTGCCACACAGCATTTGACCAATGGATTTACAAAAATCAATTCAGGCTAAACATAAAATATTTCTTCTTTTTTAGTAAGTGAATTATTTTGATTGTTATTTTTTAATTATTTATTTTAATTTTACGTTTTTTTTTTTTTTTTAACATCATTGGGGTACAAGATTATCCTGTTTAAATCAATGTGCTAAACGAGTTAGGTCAAAAGTAATCTAAAAGTAATCTGATTATATTACCTAAAATGTGTAATGTAATGGATTTACGTTGCTGCCAAAAAAAAGAAAAGAAAACTTTTTATACAACTTATTGTAAGCAATTACCCATGCTTCTTACACTCACAGCAATTAGATGTCTTACTGCTGTATGCAAGTATGTTAATTTAGAATTAGTGTGTCCCAAATCATAGTCCAAAGAGGGAAAAAAAATTAAAATAACATTGTGCCTGAACATAAAATTTTATTCAGCCGCTTGCACTACAGAGGACTTTATTTCCATTGTAAAGTTACATAATGAAGACACGGATGAGCTCATTAAGTAGCAAACAACTGGCTGCTCCCTTCACAGGGGACAAAAATACTGCTATTTGAATGAGTCTCTAAGTGATTAATAAACAGTTTCATCATAACTGGATGCTTTTATATTCATCAACTCCACTGAATAGTGTTCTGCTTGGGTGCTCTTCTGTGTCCTTAACAGCCTCTACAAGGAAAGTGTCAGTACCATGGATTAACAAATTCACAAAGTATTATATTACTGAAATATGAGATTCTTTTGTTCAATAGCTTGAGAATGAGTATTGATCTGAGTTCCTCAATCTTAGTTACCTTTATATTTACTATATATTCCCTAAATCTGTACTTTTAAGTTATATGAATCACTAGAATTAGTTAAAATAGGTTTTTTTTTAATTGTCTGCTATCCTTTATATTTAATCTGCAATGTTTTGTGAATTTAACACATTATAAAAATCCAGAAAGGAAAACTGCAGGTTTGATGTGTATTAAGTATACATTATTTCATACGCAAAAACACCAGCAGAGCTCTGCGCATGAAAGCTCCCCAACTGTTTGATTTTCAGTGACGTGCTGATGTTGCTTCGTGCCTCACCGTGGCACAAAGCATTGTAGCGTAGCATGAATGAAATGGGGAATAATGAATGGGGAATGTGGAGGTCATGATGATAACTGTGAAGGGATGAATGACGGTTTAAAAAAGGAGTGCTCAAGAGTATGTAGTTCACCATCAAAAAAAAAAAAAAATGCTTTAATACCTTAAGCTGAAGCTATATGGTTAGCTGATTAGATACTGGCATTAACACACAGGTTCAGAGGTGTACATAATTAACTGGTCACTTGCCTGTTCGCTGAGCTATACTCTTATGGTCATCATGGGTGCATTCTATAGTGCTCTGAGAAGTGGTCTACAAAGGATTTTTTGGACATCTTAAGTGAGATTCCAAATATGCCAAATTCAAAAGAACTTTCATATGTTCATTCTGAGGGGCATGATGGCCTCAAGATAAAGTTTTAAAATTAAACTGTCTTAATGATGGATATGTTTCATATAAACATACAGCTTTTTGTTTCACGAGATGTTAACTGATAGATTGAGTCATGTGAATTATTTGTAGATTATTGTGATGTTTTTATCAGCTCTTTGAACTCTCATCCTGACGGCACCCATTCACTGCAATGGATCCATTGGTGGTGAGCAAGTGATGTTATGCCTAATTTCTACAATAATGTTCCAATAAAAAATAAAAAAATTAAAAAAAATCTCATCTACATCTTGGGTGGCCTGAGGGTGAGGGATCACTATTCCTGTAACTTCTGCTAAGGTCACACCTCTCAAAGGTGGCTTGTCCAATGGAAATGTAATTCACGAGTTTATACTTACACATAATCTGATTGAGGAAATAGTATGCATGTATGCATAAAACAGTGTACACTATGTTACTTGGGAAACAACCCATGATCCAAATGGTGACGTCCTAGGCATAAGTTGTTTTACCACCATTTGGCTTTAATACAAGCATTTTCAAACTTCTTATAATAGATTCACACAACTTTTGAATTTCTCCAGTGGAATAAACATCAGAACAATAGTGGTTTGATAATATTGAAGTCAGATATTGAGCTGGCCAGGTTAAAGTACATTTTTGTGCACCATCCATCCAGGTTTTATGATCATGACCCCATTTTTAGCATAGTTGTCTATGAGTAAAGTTTTAACAATTGCAGTTTCATATAAGTTGGCTTTGTGAAGTTATCTGTGGTTGGTTTTTGTGTAGTCTTCAAGGTCAGTTTGCAGCAGTAGTTCTGAGTTGTCTGAACACAGACCTTCTACTTTAAGAGTTTGAGGGTCCCTATCATTCACCCATTTTCTAAATGGGCTCTGCATGATTTACCCTTTTTGGAAGTCTGACAAGTCACCCATTTCACTCATGGCTTGTACTAAACACATTTAACGCAGAGAATAGAGACAGCGAGAAGATTTTAAAAATCGCAACATTTATTTTTCTATTTATTTATTTTTTCACTGTAGCCTACACAAATCCCCTCATAATGGATGTTCATATTATTTTCTCCAACCGCTGTATGTATTTTCTATAAATATACTTGATGTTTTATATACAATTACAGTGGGCCCCAAAAGTATGTGGACTCTTAAGTCAAACCGTGTACAAATGGACAAATTATTAGTGCATAGTAGACGTACTTTAAATATATACAGTATATACAATGTGAAATGTTTTGTTTGAAAAGAGTTCTTGTGCTATGTTTCTGAATTCTGTCAAGTGAAGATAACTCTTGCATATATCCTCTGTGCTAAGTGTGTAGGGAGCAGTAATAGGAACCCTGTTAAGCAGAATGCAACCCATGTGACTAAAGCAGCACATGAAATGTATGTTCTAATGATTCGTTAATGTAAAATCATTCTGATAAATCTCACAACATTGAGTGGCATTTATATTTGATCTGTCAGGCTCCAATACTCAATACTAGTTAACTGTGTTACAGGGTGAGCATGCTATTAGTCTTTTGAGGAACATTAGAAATTATGGAATAAAATATATTTGGGTATCTTAGTATTGTTCTCCATGGCCTGTTGTTTCATAAATCAGCTTTATTAAACTGAAGCAACAAAGCATTTGCAGTTTAAATCGATATCTTACATAACTTAATATCTTACGTATCTTACAGTTTTTTACAATCGCTATGACAATTTTTTCAATACTTTTAACAATTTTCCGTCATCCGTCTGTGTAGGCTATACAATTGTGTTAGTGTTAGTGTATTACTGTATTTTGAAAATTAGTGTTGGAGTTTAGTTTGCAATGTGTGATTTTGAGCATGAAATTAACTGTTTTGTCAATTTTGTGTTGTAGGTGTGTTGGTGCGTTAAGAGTTTAGGAAAATTGTTAGAAGTACTAAAAAAAAAAGTCATAATTGTAAAAAACTGTAATAACTATATCTTATGAATTAAAGATCATTTTCAGCTAAAGAATACAGTAGCTAAAGCTTGAGTTATGTTATTATTAGTGCTGTCAAACGATTAATCGCGATTAATCGCATCCAAAATATATATATATTTTGAATTTTTGTTTAAATAATATATGTGTGTGTGCTGTGTATATTTATTATGTATATATAAACACACACACATTTAGTATATATTTAGAAAATATTTACATGTATATATTTATATTTATATAATTTAATTTGTATATAAATATATTTAATATATAAGCATATATTTTTCTATCTGTGTCTATTTATATATATGTAATAAACATGCACAGTACACACACATATATTAGGCTATGTAAACAAAAACTTTTATTTAGGATGCGATTAATAGCGATTAATCATTTGACAGCACTAGTTAGTCTGTCAGCAGGGACCTTGCCAAAGAAATGTTTGATATATAAATACAGATTTATATATTTCGTATACTCTACCAGTTATTTTAAGTGTACAAAACAGTCTGTTATGTTTCAAATTGATATTTGTTATATTATTTTAGTTTGTTATCACAATCAAAAATAAACAGTTTGTAGAACATAGTGTTTTACCATTTATTTTTGCTATTCACCAATAGTAATGAATCAGAAAGAGTGAATCACAGAAAATAACTTCCTTCTGTGCTGAGAAATAAGGTGGTCTGGACAGAGTTTGACACATTTCTCATTCTTAATGAGAGAAGGATGAAGTAATTACTATGTTTTGCAAATCATAATTGATACTCTGCCACATTACAGTTACTAATTGGAGAGATTGATCAGAAATGGAAACCAGGTGGGTGTCAGGATAATACGCAATATCATCTATTAAAGAGGAGTGACTTTAATTGTCATTATTATAATTCTGAAGAGGAAATATTCTCTCAGCATCAATCATCCTACTGATAATTTCTAATTAAAAGATGGATTCGCATATTCTCTGAAAGTGATTTTGTCACGAGGGCCGATCCTGAGCTTCTTCTTGGCCTCAGATCTGAAGTTCCCCAGCCCTGGCTTTACGTGGGAAGAGGTGAGTTATGCAATCAATTCCCTAATGTTCCCAAATCACTCCTCAGGCCTCTCTTCTAACAGGACAGCATGTTCTTATCTTCAAAACTGTTTAATCATGTTTATCTGCGCTTAAGAGGATACTCTGCTCATAAGGATTTAGACCCAACATGCTTGAGTGAAGACAAGAAACAAGCTCAATTTGGGATTAACATGGATACACTGTATGCAGCTCTCCAACCTGGTCTCACACATATACAAATGAGCATGCTTTCACAATATAAGAGCGTAGGACAACTGCTGGATTTTCTAATTAATGTTCTTAATGAGGATGCAATGCAAGAATTAAACAGTCAAGCTTTTTTTTCACAGTTTGACTATATATCCCAGTCATCCTTGCTGCTCTATAAAGAAATGTATCCCTAATACTGTTTTTCATGACCTTCATGACATAGGATAGGCCTTAAAAATGCAACATGGGGCAAATTTATTATCTGATAACTGCATAATAATGCAAGTTGTGTACACTTCTGAATAGCATGACATGGACAGCATCAGCATCTTGGCATTTAAAAACCTTTTTGCGGTCAACTTGGAAGAAAAAAGGGGGACACTGGTATGTGGTATAACTGGTTATGGTACAACACACACACACACACACACGCATGTCACAAAGTTGCCTGCACATTTAATTCCATCTGCAGTCTTGTGTTTCACAGGGGACTGTGCTGGTGACATTTTTCACCTTACAAGTAAATGCTTTATAGAATATTTATTGCACTCCAGGGATGATCTCCCTGAAGATAATTCAACATGTATTAGTTACAGCATGATTTAAATGGCTAAATTAATCCATCTGAAACTTTAAAATACATTTCAGCTATTATAGAATGATTTAGAGAGGGTGGTTCAAAAGTGAATTTCGTCAAATAATTTTTCAAAGTCCAATGTGGTTACATATAAAACTGCAGTAAGTGTGTGGGAGAAAGATAGTTACCATAACTATATTTTTTCCAAATTTGTACTCAGATGTGAGCTAAATCTGACAAAACCTTATTTTGACGATGTCCTCATTTGTAAATGTGTTCAGTTAAATCATTTTATGGTAACACTTTACCATAAAATGCATGCCACTTGCTTATAGGCATGCATATTTTATGACCATTTCTAAAGCACATAGCTACGGAGCCCTTTAAGGGACATTGTGGTGGGAAAAATTCGGGGTGAGTGGAAAAAATTTGGGGTGGGAGGAAAAAATATTTTTCAAATGTTTTGCGTTCCCTCGCAAAACTTTTGCATTCTCTCGCAAAGATATTTGCGTTCTCTCGCAAAACCAGTTGAGTTCGAACAAACTCTTCCTGTTTACTTTAAAGCTTGCAGAGGTTACAGCTTGTATGTTCACAATGGAGCGGTTCATAGAGTTTTGTTTTGAACTTGGACTCAATAAAGTAATAGTTATACAGTCAGTGCTTTGTTCAAGGCATGGTTTTGGGACATTCTAAAACGCCTAATGTGGCTTAATGTTTCAAAACAGACATTAAATTCGATAATAATAAATCCTGATAAAAAATTATTAGGCTAACATTAATAACTTTATTAATAACATTACTAATAAAGCAGAATTTGAAAGCTACTCCCTGCACGTTAAGCCTTTTCTTCCCCATAGAAAATGCTTAAGGTAGGCTAATGAAAGGTTCATACTCCGATGTTCACAATAGAGCGGTTCATAAAGTTTTCATTTTGAACTTGTACTCAAGTATAAAGAAATACAGGTTAGTCCAAGGCACGGTTCTGGGACATTCTAAAACGCTTAATGTGGCTTATTAAAACATGAGGACCAAATTTGATAATAATAAATACTAATAATATTATCCTAATAAGTTTAATAACCTTATTAATAATATTACTATTAATAAAGCAGAATAGCCAAGAATATGAATGCAATGGATTTGGTATTTTTAAATCACTGTTTTCATTCATTAGCCTACCTTAAGCATTTTTTGGGGGAGAAAAAGCTTACGTGCAGGGGGTTACATTCATATTCTGGGCTTCTGCTTAGTAATATTATTAATAAAGTTATTAATATTAGCCTAATAATTTGATCACCTTTTATTATTATCGAATTTGGTCCTCCAATGTCACTGTTTTAAAGCATTAAGCGTTTTAGAATGTCCCAAAACCATGCCTTGAACTAAGAACCGACTGTATTTCTTTATACTTGAGTCCAAGTTCAAAATAAAACTCTATGAACCTCTCCATTGTGAACATACGGAGCTGTGAACCACTGCAAGCTGTAAAGTAAACAGTGCGAACTCAACTGGTTTTGCGAGAGAATGCAAATATCTTTGCGAGACAACGCAAAAGTTTTGCGAGGGAAAGCAAAGTTTCTCGAGGGAACGCAAAAGTTTTCCTCCCACCCCAAATTTTTTTCACTCACTCCGAATTTTTCCCACCACAATGTCCCTTAAAGGGCTACGTACTTAGCACATATTCATGCAAAAATTATAATAATAATATTCCATAAGTCTATTTGAGCTATTTGAGTCTATTTTGAGTCTATTGAGTCTATTTTGTGTCACTCAAAAAATAAATAAATAAACAAACTAATATCATACGTTTGTGATCTTGATTCAAAAAGTAGCATCAAGTGACTGTCACCATGAATGTGTCACTGAATCAGTCATTCATCCAGTTTGTTCATAAACAAAAAATCAGTTCACTCAAACTATTATATATACACTACCTCTCAGTCCTGTGTCTTGTTACCCCTCCTCTCGTGACCATATTTGGTGTTCTTCCTGTTCCTGTCATCATTAGTTTATTAGTCCCCAGCCCTGTGTTGTCAATTATCTAGTTTAGTCTCCCCTTTATAAGCCCTGTGTTTCCCTGCCTCTGTGTCCAGTCTGATCGTCATTCCATGTTCTTCCATGTCTCCTGAGTTTGTTTAATAATAGCTTAAGTTTGGAAGAAGTTCCTCGCCTCCTCGTTTCCCTTCTCCTGAGTGGATTGTGACAGAAGACTGGACGAAGACGTGCTGTGTGGATTGCGGCAGGGCGGACTGAGGTTGGAGAGATATGTGGAGGAGTTTCTCGAGATCGCCAACCGGATGAGCTGGCACGACGCCGCTCTGGGTGCGTGTTTCCTGCTGGGGTTGGATGACGAGACGATAAGCTGCGATCTTCCCATCGGTGATTTCCCCCTGATTGAGCTTATCAATCTTGTTCTCTTTCTAAACGGTTACGACTTTGAAGTCGAGGAAATTCCCCAGCCTCGTCATCCCGCTCCAGCTGGAACGAGCCGCATCTCCCCAGCTCATCCCACGCCGAGAACCTCCGCATACCACTCCAACGGCTCTTACCGCCTGCCCAACCCCAAGAATCCCCCTGCCTCCGAAGCAGCTCCATCTTCTTCAGCCCTGAGCCACTGTCCAAATTGAAGTCAACTCCGCCGCCGTTCACGGTCCACGCAAGTCAGCCGTCAGCGGCCAACGCAAGTCTACTGCCCGAGTCCACGCTGCCCGAGCGCCCCCCAATTGTTCCGTCTCCTCCTAAATGCCAGCCGGATCAAGCCCCTACTTCCCCCAAGGATTTTTTTTTGGGGGGGTAGTAGGGCTCCTGCTGCAGAGACCAAGGCAGGGCGCGGTCTCGGAGGCGGACCCGCCAAGGCTGCCCAAGCTCTCTGCTCCGCCATGGCCGTCTAAACTCCCTGATCCGCCATGGCCTCCCAAGCTCCCTGCTCCACCATGGCCTCCTGAGTTCCCGGATCCGCCATGGCCTCCTGAGTCCCCTGACGCCCAATGGCTTCCGGAACGGATGCCGCCCTGGAGGTCGGTAGTCCTGCCTCCTGTTCCCTGGAGGCCTCCAGAGCACCCACCCCCTCTCCCCGTTGGATGGTGTATGGCGCGAGGACGCGCCTTCCGGAGGGGGGCGTAATGTCAGTTCTGTGTCTTGTTTCCCCTCCTCTCGTGACCATATTTGGAGTTTCTTCCTGTTCCTGTCATCATTAGTTTATTAGTCCCCAACCCTGTGTTGTCAATTATCTAGTTTAGTCTCCCCTTTATTAGCCCTGTGTTTCCCTGCCTCTGTGTCTGATCGTCATTCCATGTTCTTCCATGTCTCCAGCGATTCCTGAGTTTGTTTAATAAAAGTTTAAGTTTGGAAGAAGTTCCTCGCCTCCTCGTTTCCCTTCTCCTGAGTGGATTGTGATACTACCAGTCAAAAGTTTTTGAACAGTAAGATTTTTAATGTTTTTTTAAAGAATTCTCTTCTGCTCACCGAGCCTGTATTTATTTGATCCAAAATACAGCAAAAGCAATAATATTGCGAAATATAATTATTTTTTATATTTAAAATAACTAATTTCTATTTGAATATATTATAAAGGTAATTTATTTCTGTGTTTAAATCTAAATCTTTTAGCATCATTACTTCAGTTTTCATTGTCAAATGATCCTTCTGAAATCATTGCTATTCAAGAAACATTTTTTATTATTATCATTATCAATATTTAAAACAGTTGAGTACATTTTTTCAGGATTGTTTAAATGGAAAGATCCAACGATCAGCATTTATCTAAAATAAAAAAGCTTTTTTTTTAACATTATACACAATATCATTCAAAAGCTTGGAGTCAGCATATTTTTTTGGGGGGGGGGGGGGGGGGGGTAGAGAAATCAATAATTTTATATAGCAAGGATGCTTTAAATTGATCAAAATTTATGATGATAGAGGCATTTATGATTTAAAAAATTGTTTTTTTTTAAAGATTTCTTTTCTTTTTATCAGAAATGCTGTTCTTCTGAACTTTCTATCCATTAAAGTAATCTACAAAAAATATACTCGGCTGTTTTCAACATAATAATAATAGTTTTTGAGCAGCAAATCTGAATATTAGAATGATTTCTGAAGGGTCATGTGACTGGATTAATGCTGCTAAAAATTAATCTTTAAAATCAAATGAATAAATTATTTTAAAATATATTCAAATAGAAAAGTTATTTTAAATTGTAATTTTTTTTTTCAAATATTAACAACATTTTTTGCTTTACTTTGGATCGAGATTGAGGTTTGGTGAGCAGAAGAGACTTCTTTAAAAAACTTTTGACTGGTTGTGTGTGTGTGTGTGTGTGTTACAAATTTGACACATCATGAAAGTTTAAATCTATTTTTTCCTATGGCATTTCCACTTATTTTACTTTTAGCATTGTGTTTATTGCATGTTAAATAGACTGAGGCAAATCAATTTTTATTATGTGCAGCTTTTCTAGAGCACTGACTGACAAACTTTTTTCAGAATCGTGAGAGAATGGTGATCACAATGCTAAGCAAAATAATGATAGCTAGCTAATTATAAAAAGTTATTCTTAATTTAAACATAATCATGCGGATCGCGTAGGTTACTGTCTGTAACATTTAGCTCATTAAACAGATAGATTCCCAATACCTACGCACATCTTGCATTCTTACTCACCAAAGCATGAGTTGACGAAGCCGTACCACATGCACCCGTGTTTCCCCACCAGCCACCTGCCGCGGATACTGGCCGCGAAGCTGAGCGTGGTTCCGAACAGACAGACGAGCATGTCACTCACACTGATGTTGAGCAGAAGCATGTTCACTGGAGTCCGCAGGGTCTTGAATTTACAAAACAGAACGAGCACAACGAAATTGTTCAGGATCCCGAATACCAGAATAGATCCCAAAATAACGGCGACCACATTATGGCCCGTTCGTGACAGTTTCTCAGCCGGTGTGTCGCTCCAGTTGTTATCTAGCGCCGGTAGCAAGTCTTCACCCGTGCTGTTTGAAGTGTAACTGAAATTAGCTTCTTCAGAAAACATCTTCGCTTAACACTGTTCAACGGATATTACTTTTACTGCACACTCCGAATTTCGTTCGGAGCTTCCCCACACCTGAGCGTGGACCCATTCACGTGAAGTTCCGTTAGGAGTTTCACTTCATGCTTCTAATGTTGTGGTCAAATCTTCACAAGTGTCTTCAGAGCGCGAGAATAAAGTTGCAGGGCTCAGCAGCCCAAATAAAAAGCCTCCCTGTCCATCACAAACAAATCTGTTGGTAAGCTTCATTTGCTGGTAATTTCTGAGGATGCCGCTGTCGCAACGTAATGTCAATGCTAAATTTAAAGCAAGTCAACATGGAAATGAAACACTTTTGCAGACTGTTAAACTGTACATTGCAGCTATACTATATACAGTCAAAATCTCACCGACAGAAGACGAATAAAGGAAGTTCATCTTATCGTGACATGACGCTGAGTAAATAAGAGATATGCACATAAAAAGCAAAGGTAACCAAGAGGCATCCTATTTGAGACAAACTCAGCTTTTTCTACTGCTGATGCGTTCATCGGCGAGGCTCGCGCATCTCGAGTTTGCTGCCTCTTCAAAGCGCTTGAGAGCGGAAGAGCGCGCGCGTGTGTGTGGAACATGCATTGAGAGGACTATACTAAGTGACGTAAACACTCCATAAATGATCATCATGCGTAATATGTTACGTTGCAATGTTATTCATGGGGGCTATTTACTCATAAGCATTCATATAACAACAACTAGTTGGTATGGTTTTTATTATGTTCACGTGTTTCACCCAGTGGTAAAAATATTACTATGATATTGAACGCTTTGCTTGGTGGCCACACTGAAAAAAAATTACTCATTGAATGTACAATTTTTTTTTTTAAGATAAGTGGTTGCACTCAAGCTAAATTTAAATAAACAAATTCAGTTGACTATATATTTTTGTATTTATTTATTTAAATGTAGCTAAAATAAATAGTTTGCAACCACTTACCGTAAAAAAATGTAGTATCATTTTTGTCACAATTTTATTCATGTGATAATTTATTATTTTTATTATTATTATTATTATTATTAGTAGTAGTAGTATTTTGACCTAGGTGTTTGAGGTAAACATACAATTGATTAAACTTTACAGTTACTGAGATAAAGCAAATAGCCCAGTCTTCAATGCAAATATGATAGAAATGATGTGGCCAATGTACAATGCACCAAGTGTCCAATGCACATTTTTTAAATCTATGCATCATCATCGACCGGGAAGCTATAAAAGCACGTGCGGTGGAACCGACGTCAGCTTCTAGGAATGAAGCAACTGCCCGCAGGGGTGCTGGAAGTATTGCCTTCGAGACGCAGCGTCTCGTACCCTTCAGGGAACCATGGTTACATGTGTAACCTGAGACGTTCCCTCCAGGAACTCGAGCTGCGTCGAAAACGCTAAGGGAACGAGATGCCCATGCTGCCAGACTTCCAAGTCCCTGCCCTGTGTGTATCCCTCAGGAGCATGACGAGGGCGTGAGAACGGAAGAGCCTGGAGTGCCTGCATGTCTAGGCCATAAAATCTTACGAAGGTGAGGGGCGTGGACAATCCCGCAGCGTTGCAGATGTCCTGCATAGGAACACCTGCCAGAAAGGCCTTGGAGGCTGGCATACTTCGGGTGGAGTGAGCCTTGACCCCCAGAGGTGAGGGGAGACCAGAGGACTCATAAGCGAGAGTGATAGCATCCACGATCCACCGACTAAGGGTCTGTTTGGAGGCAGGCAGACCCCTCTTAGGAGGACCGAAGCACACCAGCAGTTAGTCCTTCCTTCTCCACAGGGCAGCTCTGTGGACGTATGCGTCCAGTGCTCGCACTGGACACATACAATTAAGCTTCCGCTGGTCGGGTTCTCTGAAGGGAGGAGGACTAAAGGCCTGCAGCACGACAGGCCGTGGTGTAGAAGAGGGGACTTTAGGGACATACCCCGATCAAGGGTAGAGAAACGCTTTGGCGAGACCGGACGCAAAGTCGAGATAGGAAGGGGCCACTGAAATGGCCTGTAAATCCCCAACTCTCTTGAGAGAAGATATCGCCAGAAGGAAGGTAGTGTTAATAGAGAGCAGGTGATCGGAGATCTCCTCAATAGGCTCTAATGGAGGCCTACAGAGAGCTTCTAACACCACAGCCAAGTTCCACGTGGGGACACATGAACAAACCAGTCCTCGGACCTGATCTGAGACATGACTTGCTTGATGGTAAGCATCTTGAACTTCAGTCGCATGACTGAGCGGTTCAACTGATGCAGATCTAAAATGGGATGCAACCCTCCATCCTTCTTTGGAACTATGAAGTATTCATTTTCATTCATTCATTTTTTATTTATAAAGCACATTTAAAAACAACCCAGGGTTGACCAAAGTGCTGTACAGAACATAGTCATCAATAAAGGTACAATTTACAATCTCACAAATAGCAAAACAAAGACACTAAGATAAATTAAAAACCCACACTAAAAAGATGAGTCTTAAGTTTTAACTTAAATAAAGAAAGCGATGGCACCATTCGGATTGAAGCCGGTAGGCTATTCCAGAGTTTAGGACCTACTGTCGCAAATGCTCGATCTCCTCGATGTTTCAACCTAGATCTACAAACAGAGAGCAATCCAAGGCTGCCCGATCTGAGTGACCTAGAAGGATTGTGATACTTTAAAATGTCAGACAGATACGTTGGAGCTAAGCCATGTAGTGATTTAAAAACAAAAACAAGAATTTTAAATTCAATTCTCAGTTTTACTGGAAGCCAATGCAAAGAGGTTAAAATGGGTGAAATATGATCAAATTTTCTACTGCCAGTCAACAACCTAGCTGCAGCATTTTGTACCATTTGAAGACGACTGATAGATGATTGATTTACTCCATAATAGAGCGAGTTGCAGTAATCGAGGCGTGAGGTGACGAAAGCATGGATGACTATTTCAAAGTTCTTTAAAGAAAGAACAGGTTTGACTTTTGCGAGACGTCTTAAATGATAAAAACAGGATTTAACCACAGAATTAATTTGTTTGTCAAACTTAAGACCTGAATCTAACAAGACACCTAGATGTTTTGCACAAGGAGTAACATAAGAGTTTAAGTAGCCAAGGTCTAAATCACCAAGGTCATAGGAATCACTTGGACCAAACAGTATAACCTCGGTTTTATTCTCATTTAAGTCTAAGAAATTTTGTGAAAGCCAAGTTCTCACTTCATGAAAACAGGCTAGCAAAACCTCTATGGACCTTGAATCATTATGTTTAAAAGGGATGTATAATTGGGTATCATCAGCGTATAGGTGAAATGAAACTCCATATTTGGAAAAGATGGAACCCAATGGCAGTAAGTATAGAGAGAATAAAGTTGGTGCAAGAATAGATCCCTGCGGGACACCACAAGAAAGATGAGCAATTGAGGAAGTGTATTTTCCCATACAAACAGAGAACGTCCTATTAGTTAAAAAAGATCGGATCCAATTCAGAACGGTACCCTGAAAGCCTAAAAGATTTTCCAGACGGGAGATGAGAGTAGAATGATCAACCATGTCAAATGCTGAGCTGAGATCTAAAAGGACCAGAGCAACAGCACTCCCGTTATCTGTAGCCAACATAATGTCATTAGTAACTTTCAGTAAAGCAGATTCAGTACTGTGTAGTTTTCTAAATCCAGATTGAAAATTATCATATAATGAGTTAGAATCCAGAAAAGAGTGTAGTTGAGTGAATACAACCTTTTCCAAGATTTTTGAGATAAAAGGGAGATTCGAGATTGGTCTAAAATTGCCTAAGTCAGACACATCAAGATTTGGTTTCTTCAAAAGAGGAGTTACGGAAGCATGTTTTAGGCAATCAGGGACCGTGCCAGTGCTCAGACACATATTGATAAAAAACAGGAGATCAGGCCCTATAGTATCGACAATTTGCTTAAAAAAGTGAGATGGGATACTGTCATACGGACAATACGTAGGTTTCAGATGAGTTATAATGTCTTTACAGGTTTGCAGGGAGATAGAACTAAACATGCTCCAAGTAGAAGAGCGGCCGGTTATTTCATGGGAAATATGAAGAGCCGCTGAAGATTGAGGTCTTGACCTTGTTATCTTCTCGACAAAAAAGGCCGCAAAGTTTTCACATAAGGAATCAGACAAATCAGGGAAAGCATCAACAGTTGGATTTAAAACAGCGGCAATAGTTGAGAATAAAACTCTTGGTCTATGGTGATTTTCAGAAATAATCCCAGAAAGAAATTTGAATTTTGCAGACTTGACAGCTTTCTGAAAAATAGAAAAGGACTCCCTTAGAATGTCAAAGGACACCTGCAGCCTATCCTTACGCCATTTGCGTTCAGCTCGTCTACAGTTTCGTCGAAGTGAGCGAGTAGAGTCATTGAACCAAGGAGCAGATTTTTTGATAGAGCGCTTAATCTTCAGAGGAGCAATATCGTTAACAATATTCAAGCAGGTGTTATTAAAAAGATTAAAATAAGTATTAGTGACAAAATTGTCTACAGACCAATTTGAGGCTGACAAATCCTCAACTGCCTTATAAGCAGTAGCAAAATCCTCGGAAGCCGTAGGGGAAAAATATCGAACCCAGCGGGCAGGAGCAGATGAAGTACTAGATCCACGAGGAAGGGCAGTGGTGAAAGTCAGAGATTTGTGATCAGAGAAGCCTGAGTCTCCAATCTCCATATCCATAATGGAAAAACCATGGGAGAATACCAGGTCCAAAATGTGACCTTTGATGTGCGTGGGACTTTGCACCCATTGGGTAAAACTAAAGGAATCCATAAGATTACAGAAATCCTTAGATAGTGGTTTACCGGGACAGCAAATGTGAATATTAAAATCGCCAAGCAGTAAAATGTTATCATACATTGTTAATACATTTCCCAAAAAGTCAGCAAACTCACTCAGAAAAGCATTATTAAACTGAGGGGGTCGGTAAATAACAACACACAGAACTGGATTTGCCAAGTCCATTAGAGACAATTGAGCCTCAAAACTGTTATAGACATCAGAAGGAATAATGCGGCCGTGGAAGGATTTTTTGAAAACAACAGCCAAACCTCCCCCGCGACCAGAAGATCGCGAAGTGTTAAAAAATGAACAGTTTTGAGGAACAAGTTCGGAGAAAGGACTTAAGTCCCCTTCTTTTGTCCATGTTTCGGTCATAAACAGAAAATCCAGACTCCGTGAAATAAAAAAGTCATGTAAAATAAAAGTCTTATTTACCAGAGACCGCACATTGAGCAATGCCATCCTGAGCGGCGGTGGATCGTTCTCTTTTTGAGATCCCCTGTTAAGCGGACGCAGAAACTGAGGGTGCACTCCGTCCTGGCGAAACCGAGGAAGCAGACACAACGTAGTCGAATCGAGGGAGCTGGGGATGATCGGCCGAATCCAACGGCAGCGGAGAGGTACATCACACGCAATCCGTGTAGAGCAGCAGGTAGAAATAACCATTCCAGCTTTTAGTCGAACAGCAATGCCTCCACGTTTACCACGTCTTCTGCGACGTTTCTTGCGAGGAGTGGCAGTAAGCAGCTGGCGTAAGTGTTCCGGAATATTCATCGGGAACGACGAGTAATGCGAATGGAAGCCACTCGTTATATCGGTGCCGAGGTTAGTAACTGAAGTCTTAATATCAAGCATTATCTGTCGATCGTATACGAAGGTTGTGGACCACGATTCGATCACAGAAATGCAGAAAATACTGAGCAAAATCCAAAATAGAGAGAGCGAGAGACGGCTGGCCAAACACAACGGCGCCATCTTGAAAAACCACAAATTAAATAAGACAAATTCTGGGCTGTAGAACCCGGACTCCCTTTTGTGAGGAGGGACCACCTCGATGGCCTCCTTCCTCAAGAGAGTGTTTACTTCTTGTTCAATAAACAGAGCCTGCTCGGGGCACACCGGTGTGGGAATCACCCCGTTGAAAGGCGACGGCGGGGTGATTCCTACACTGGTGTGCCCCGAGTAGGCTCTGCAGCCTCTTTCTACAGTACACAGGACCCATTGAGACACACTCGGCAGTAGTTTCCACGCTGCTCAATAGTCTACTAAGGGAACAAATCTCTCGAGACTGGCCTCTGGTGTACTCAGAGCTGCTAGCTCGGTTCCCTGAAGCAGAGGACCGGCAGGAAACGGCTGAACTAGCTGCTCTAGAGGCCCCTGAAGGGGTGGCGAACTCCTCAGCTCCGCTACGTTTCCGGGTCGGAAATAACTGAGGGAAGCGCTCGCTGGAGACCGCTGCGCCCTGGAACTCTGGCAGGGTTAGCAGACTGATCTCCCGAGGGCACTGAGGAGAGACGGACACCGTGTAATGCGGTGTAACCCTCTCGTCCCCAGAGGGGTCTGCCCTCGTAAGCCCTGGGCCATGCCTGTCAGGGCTTCTTGGCCGAGGACCTCCTAGACTGAAGTACGGTCCGTAGATCCAGCTTAGTCTTAGAGGCCCTCGACCCAGAGCGTTTGCCACCTCGGCCCCGCCGCAGGGCGCCGCGAGTAGCAATGCTCTGCTTTTGTGCCTCTCTATATGAGGAGCTGGTATGCGGCGAGGGCTGCTCCCATCGAGCAGCCCCCAGAGCTAGAAGTCAGTGAGGGAGGAACCGCTGGAACGCGGCCGCTTGTTTACGTGCCTCCTGGTACCTGTCGACGATGGAATTGACGGCGTTGCCGAACAGGCCAGAAGGCACAAGCAGGACGTCCATGAGGAAGACCCTATCTTTCTCCTTCATATCAGATAGGGTCAACCAGAGATGTCTCTCCACAGCCACCAGTGCTGCCATAGACCTGCCGATGGCACGGGCGGTCTCCTTGGTGGAGTGGAGAGATAAATCAGTGGTTCTGTGGATCTCAGTGAAATCGTCAGGCTTGAGATCCTCTCCCTCATCCAGCTCTTTGAGCAGGTCGGCTTAGTACGCCTGTAACACCGCCAATGGTGTGCAGACACACACCAGCCTGACCTGCAGCCACATACCCCTTGCCCACCAGCGCTGATGTTGTGCGCAACGGCTTGGTGGGCAGGGTCAGAGCCTTCAGAGACAACGCCGTGCCGGGGGACAGATAGCTCATGAGCGACTGTTCGACCCGGGGCATCGCTCTGTAACCGCACTTGTTCAACCCCGCTACGTTGCCATAGTTATCAGAGGTGGGGATGAAGAGGCGGGCCGAGAATGGTTTCGTCCACGAGAGCCGACTCTGCGTGACTCGCTCCGAAGCAAACCACACACAGGCTGTGAGTATCCCCTGCAATGATGTAACGTTTGCACGGGGAACACACTGCCTGAAATGTGATCTGCACTCTTAGACATTGTGGAGCTTATATGTGCTTTGTGTAGAGACAACACTAAATAAGACTCACAACATGAAATGACAGAAACACACACAGAGTGGCGGTTGCTGAATGACAAAAAGCTGATGCTGGTTCCACCGCACATGCTTTTATAGTTTCCCGGTCGGTGACGTCACCCGCCTATGACGTCTCGCCCAGCCATTGGACAGATTACACATGTGATTCAGAGCGCGGTCATGCTGGTGGTGTTCCCCTAGCGTTTTCGACGCAGCTTGAGCTCCTGGAAGGGAACTTACTTGGGGTGGTATGGTTCGCAAATGTATCCCACAACTCTCTCCTGGTTTCGTATATGTTATTACAATATGTGCTATTACATATATGTTATTACAAACACAAAGGCTGTGTAATCAGATATTGAAGTTCCTTCTTAAACTGTACAACTTTGGAGGCTCTTGATATTCTGTAGACAAGGAAAGATGGATTCCAACTTAAGTTTTGTTACCTTGTCCTGTCATTTTACCACGTACCAAATACTTTAATACATGGATTTATGCTCACTATGACCCTGTCTGTTTAGTCATGCTCTGGCGATTTATTCCATACATAAGGTTTAACTGTTTTACTGAAGGCCTATAAATTCATAATGCATTGATTATCCTTGTTATGTGTCTTCCTACTGTCTGACATCCAGACATCAGCCATACATATGCAGTAACTACATCACCACAGAGAACAGTATTACACGGAGCACACTGAGGGCCGAGCGACATGGTGTCAATACAACAAGGTTGCCTCAATACAAAACAGGACCCTCAGTATCAGAGATGTTAATTCAATTATTTACTCAACCGCAGATATTGTATTGTTGCAACACAATAAAAAAGCTATCACATTAGGATTCTGAATTTTCACATTCACAGATGCATACTGTGCATTAAATACCAGGGTTTCTGCATGTGAAACCAAGCCCTTAAGATTCCTCAAGGACATAACTCACAGGCATCTGAAATTGGAACAATATGACAATGATCTCATATTATAAGAAGTCTGACATTTGAGATGATCCAGAGGTCCATTTATGAGTCTCTCTGTAGTGCTTATGATCATAGTGTGCGTAGTGAGTGACATAACATATATGAAAGAAATGCAAAAAAGAGCAAAAGGTCACAAATCTAAAAGTCTAGCAAGATTTGATAGCAAATGCTGGGAAATTGATGACAGGATCTTGTAGTAAGACACAGGGCTCTTAATTTAATTGGAAAAATAGTTTAAAATGGTAACAAATTTTCATACATATGCTCCAGGTCAATCAACTGACAGATTAATGAGGATTTTCTTGATGTATGAGCTTCTAATTTCTTCTCACATCATCAAATTCAAGCAGTTCAGCCTTATGTTAATTATTTGAAGACTGAATTAACTCACTCTCATTTTAGCACATTTTTATTGCCAGCTGGTTGTGACTATAATGATAATAAGTGCATCTGGTGGTGTTTGAGGAGATCCCCCTCACTATGTAAAGCGCTTTGAGTACCAAGAAAAGCGCTATATAAATGTAATGAATTATTATTATGTCTTGTTAACATTTGTATGCTGCAGTAAATAGTTCATAAAACATAAAAGGGATTAAAAAGTTTCCTCCAAATAAAAAAGGTAATTCTGACTTTAAAGTAAGAAATAAAGCAACAGTTGTGAGATATAAAGTCACAATTGTGACATTTAGACAGACACAGTCACAGGTGTGAAATATCGTCACAGTTATGAGAAATAAAGTCACAGTCATAAGAGACAATGAATGATATACATAATATTACAGCAATAATATTAATAATATTGCAATTGGAATATAAAGTTACAATGCAAAAAGGCTCTTATCTGACTTATTACAAAATACCTAAGCTTCACTAAAACACGATATTTAAAAAGAAAAAGAAAAAAAAGAGCACAAACACAGAGCAGACTATGAGCTAATCCATGGGATAAACAATATCAAAACAATAAAAAAATATATTTCCAAACAAGAAACATGCATGATTATGTAAAATAGCTGTGTTATAGATGTGCTTTTTGTTTTTATTCTTAAATCAAATTGTAGGTACAGTTATTCCATTCCTGTTGAAAAAACAGCATATGTATGTTTTCAAGCATGGTAGCTGGTTTGAGCTGGTTTAAGCTGGCCCTTAGTTGGTCCTTAGCTGGTCATGAGCTGGTTTACGCTGGTCATGTGCTGGCCTAAGCATCCAGCTCCTGCTCAGGACCAGCTCATAACCAGCTTAACCAGCTCATGACCAACTAAGGGCCAGCTTAAACCAGCTGCCATGCTTCAAAATACTCCTAACCAGCATATGCTTGTTTTTTCAACAGGGTTGTTATAAGCAGGAATGAAGGTTGAGGTTTTAATGCTCAGTGAGCATAGTAAGCTGTGAAACAGAATCCATTTACAAAAATCGTTTTCCTCAGATTGTTGCTTAACCAAAGTGTATGAGGGGGTGTCTCTTGGCAGATATATTGTTTGTCTTGAAGGTACACCGGTAGCAAAAAATGTCATGACTCAAACGAGAGAGGATATTGGGGTATCGACTCTTTAAGTGAACCGGGTATTGACATATTCATTTATTTCAAGCAGTATTAGGTTGAAGTCGATGAGAACTGAAATATGAAGAGGTAGCAAATGTATTCCTTTACAGAGATTATTCCATTGTCAATTTCTAATGGGTGACCAACACATTAGATGGCACAGTAATAGATCTGTTTTTTTATGCAAAGGCAAACCTTTTAGCAAAATGAAAAAATAGAGAAAATTGCTGTGGTTGTTTTTGTTAATGAATATTATGATTGTCCTTTATTCTTGGTGAATTAAAAGTGATATAGGCCTTGATTAAAACGTAACCTAATACATTTATCTGAAAGGGGGCAACATGTATTACAATCAAGCTGCACAAAAATTAGACTTGAAATTATTCATCATTACAGACATTCAGCACATCTACTTTAGATGACTATGTTTTTATATTGAATGAATGGAAGACCTATTTGTATCATGATTATAAGTAATTATCATTGGTTTGCATAGAATATCCCTGTTGAGCAGATCAGCAATATGTTGGTACACAGTTATTACATTTCATGTGTAATTTGAAAGTTGTTTGATTAGCCAGCTGAACTCGTCTTGTTAAATCATGGCTTTCTTCTGATCCCTGAAGTCTCCTGCCTTGCCAAAAGTGCAGAGGAATACAACAGTTCCTGTGATTTACATCCAAATCTTCAGAAACTCTATGACCCATGTGCTCAAGGCTGATTAAAATGAATCTCTTTGGGAGATTCAAAAGATTTCGAAAGCTCTTTGAGGGATCCGTTTACCATGAGAGATACACGATCCTGTAAACAAACAAACATTCACACCACTAGGAAACACAATGAGTCATCATGTCTACAGGCAGCCACAGATGTCCATGAACCCTAGCTGACCCAACTATATTGAAAAAGCTTTCGTAAAGAAGTGTTCCACCAGAAGGTCTGGACACCACTACATTACATTTTAAGTGAATTTCATAATAAGATGTAACTACATGTCATGGTCAGATGACCCATATATTTAATCACTTGAAAGCAGAGAATTGCTTTTCCTTATAATTAAGGTTCCAAAGACTGAAATCCAAGTATTTCTTTCCTCATAAAACACCTGAGATATTTGCCCTCAGGATACTTTCAGACTGTTTATTTTTAGATATCCTTGAAGCTAGCATAACGTCAGAGTCACACAAAAAAAACCTTTCCCGCTGATCATCTCCTCCTATTTCAACTGTACAAATATAAGCAATATAGTGTTTTGCTTTCCCCTATTGCTTTAGGTAGTCAAGGAACCTTAACAAATAAATAACTTCCAGTTTTATAGAAGATCAGAGTAATTACTTGATGTCTCTTTAAATGTTACATTGCATTTGGCAAGAAAATATGTCAGTCAGGTAATGTGTGTTGGGATTTTTATTTGTGTGCCTCTCTGTAACACATTATGCTGTTTTCTGATGCACATACCAACCCTACACCTAAATCTACCCTCACAGAAATGTTTCTGCTTTTTTTAAATTCTCCAAAAACAAAACAAAACAAAAATCCTTCTGTATGATTTATGAGCTTGTTTCCCCATGGGAGTTAGTGTGTATTCAGGTTTAAGTCTCCTGATTGAAAACCATGTACACACGCACACGCACACACACACACACACACACACACACATGCATTTATATCTGAAAACTGATGTCAGAGTCTGTGCAAAGATCTGAAGGCATACATATATCTGACAGATACTGTATATATATATATATATATATATATATATATATATATTACGGTTTCATAGTAGGCCTATCTAATTCTTATCACATGTCTGAAGTTTTTATAGCTTGCTCAGCTGATGTGGAGACACTTGGAGAGATTTATTTTAATAACTCAAATAGTTATAGTAATACAAAACTTAATGCTTGATACATTCACCCCCGGTTTCACAGACCAGGCTTAAGCCTAGTCCTTGATTAAAATGTAAATCTGAGCTGTTTCAACTGAAATAAACTTGCACTAACTGATTTTAAAACATGTCAGTGCCTTTGTTTTGTCTTAAGATGCACACCAATAATGCTTTTTTCTAAGGCATGTTTATAAAAATGACTTAAATTACATAATTGAACTATGGCCTAATCCTAGTTTAGGCTAAACCCTGTCTATGAAATTGGACCTCAGAGCTTAGACCTATAGGTTGAGTCTACATGAAATAAAACATTTGAAAGACCTGAGGGAGTAGACTTGGCAGGATGTTGGGAGTTGCCAGTGGGCAGAAAAGAAGATGCAAATGTAGCAGTGACAGCAAGAGGTTATTTAAGGAAATATTTGTTTTCCTTTGATCCTTGTTCTTCGTCCTATCAAAATAACTAAAGGGATAACTAGGTCACACCTGGTGGTCTTACCTAAAACCACCTGGACAGCAAACACACAGCTATCCTAATTTGTTGATGTTGCATATGTTTTGAAATTTCAGAGATACTTTTCTGAGTTGCTTGTGATACACTATAAAAGGAAATCAAGTCAATCATTTCTATCATACTCTGACAATGTGGTTGGTTATGCTTTACATGCTTTATGAGGATCCCAAGACAAGCCTTTGCTGTACTTTGGAGAACACAGGCCGCTTGGTGTGCTTCAGGTTAGAGGTATTTAGAGACATTTGTCAGTATTCTGACAAGGATAACAAATCATCAATCATGTTAGTGTTTAATTAGCCATCACAATTCCTTAGGGCAACACAGCTGAGGACACCAGTACCAGTCACTTACAAAATAATGAAGCAGTTTTTTTGCATAAATGATTTTGAAAAGAATTTGTCTGTTTCCTATTACAGTTTTTCTCAATTGCTTTGGCTCAGTTCTCAAATGATTTTTTTATTTCCCAAAACATTAAGTTCAGATCTCTGAACAATTCGCTTCTTTTCCACATCAGATTGGAATTTCTTATTGATTTGAGCAAATTGCAAATGCTTTGGCACATGTGTGCAAAGAGTACATACAACTGTCTGCAGTTTGGACAACAAATAATTGCATATGGCTTGTTGATCAAAACTGATGACTCGATTCTCACTTACACTGTCAAACACTTCAGAACTTCTCAGACATTTTTTATTGTGTAAGCCATCACATTCAAAACGATCTATTCAATTATCATAATTAGTATACATGAATGTATATTCTAAAATATATCTGACATTGACATTGTTTGTAATGTCTGCTAAATTGGCACATGACCTCTAATTGCATTCGCAATCTAATTGCAAATTACCTCTAATATGAATCAACCATTTAACCATTTAACCAATCAACTTTGGGAGTATATATATATATATATATATATATATATATATATATATGTATATATATATATATGTAGATTGCCCACAGCACAATCACTGCTGTAGAATTTTTTGAGAATGGAGGACGTTCACAACCCTGAACTGCAGCATCATGCTCGTGGAAGAGCAATTGGAAGGCGTGTAAGAATACGTGGTGGTGGTAGAGGAAGAAATAATCGAGGAAGAGGTGGAAATAGAAGAGTCAGAGTCTCTGATGAAATCAGAGCCACACTTGTGGATCATGTCATAAATCATGGTTTTACAATGGAAGAGGCTGGTCGAAGAGTACAGCCTAATGTAAACAGGTCCACAGTGTCATCAATTGTGCAAACCTTTCGTAGGGAAAACAGGTAAATATGTATTTTTTTGTTTTACAGTATGTAAAGTATTTTTACAGTATAAACAACAATATTGTAAAGGTAAATCCTTTTTGGGGACGAGGAAGTAACGGCTGTAGAAGCCTGACTCGCTCTGAGCTGGGGGAACTATTTCTATAGCTCCTTTTCCCCACACATTGGGCCCTATAATACCCAACTTCTCCTGGCCTTCCTAAATGCACTCTACAGAGACCTGATTCCAGAACAAGGTTTAGTTAGACCACATTTGCCTAATTATGTTGTTGTCTGGGATAATGTCAGCTTCCACCGAACCAACAGTGTTAGGGACTGGTTTGCTGCACATGAAAGGATAACAGTGGAATTCCTTCCACCATACTCTCCATTCCTAAATCCAATAGAAGAGTTTTTTTCAGCATGGAGGTGGAAAGTGTATGATCATAGACCACAAAATCAGATGTCTTTGTTGGATGCCATGAATGCTGCATGTGAGGACATCACAGCTGACCATTGCAGGGGATGGGTGCGGCATTCAAGGAGATTTTTTCCACGGTGTGTGGCAATGGAAAACATCAGATGTGATGTTGATGAAAATCTTTGGCCTGACCAACGTGAGCGACAAGATGTCCACCAAGAATAATTTGTTTTGTTTTTTTTTCCCATGAATGTTATTTGTTGTTTTTGTGTATTTGTGGTAATACACAAATATGAAATGTAAAGTGAAATCTTGTTACTCTTGTCAGTTACTTTACATGTACAGTAATACACTTGTATTGTGTATATACACATGAAGTACAAAAATAAACACTGTACAAATACAAATGTTCATAGACTTTTTTTTTTTTTTTTCTACATACTATTGACTTTTCTCAACAAATATGAGATTTTTGTTTAAACCCTTAATTTTCATGGTTGACTGTTGTGGTGAAAAAACAACTAAACATTTTGACCAGTGTGGCTCACACAATGACAAAAATACTTTAGATTTTGGTGGCCTTGGCCAAATTATTGACACAATAACTAGGTTTTGAAGCATGAATTAAATGTTTTGGGTGAGTAACTACATTTTGCAGACATGCTATAAAGTTTTGAAGTTCCTGCAAACAGTTGTGACATTTGCACTCACAGTTTAGAGAATGTTAAGACTGTTTCGAAAAATGTGCCAAAGCAATTGAGAAAAACTGTAAGTTGTTTGTCAGTTTAAGGACTGTTTGGTGTATTTTGTAGTTGTAATACTGATGAGGGTTTAATGAAATTCCTTCAACTATATCAGCCTCATTAAAATATTGTCAAGCGTGAATCAGCATAAATATTTCATTGGTTTTGGCCATAAAGTAATCAAGAGACTACGTTACCTTACTATTTTACTAATAATTAATATACAACAAAAATATGCTGTAGAGATAGGATCATACAATCATCATTTTGAGATCCTTTGTTAGGATTCCGCCTTGTGCTGCAGGCCAGAGGTGTGCAAAAAGCCTTTTCTAATTATATAAGGGTGTTGCTTTTTGTGGGCACTTTTGGTTCTGTGGACTTTTAGAAAATAAACTTTTGCAGAACACACTTTCTCATTATTTCATTGAATTTGTTCACTAACAAGGTTCAACAGTGAATATGCTGTGTATACTTAAGGATAATTGTCTTTTTTCCCTTCTTTTATTTTGCAAAAATAATGAAAATTCCCATCAGTGCCATTCCATGTATTATATTTAATTGTCTTGTGTTATGTTAATGACAGTGGTGTAAATAACATTTTGAAACATGCAATGGAATACAATAACCAACTTCTTGCCATGTCTAACTTCACACCTTGCACTTACAGTAGTGTATCCTAAATACACACCATTAAATTGTATTTTCACACTTTTTGAGAAATTTAACAAAATTGCAGCTTGACTGGAAAGCTTGTCACAATAAAATAATGTTTTAAAGTGATAGGCCCCCCGATTTTGTTGTGTGTGTGGGGGGATGGGGGTTCATTAGCTCTGTTGTATGACAAATACACTGTTGTAATTTATGTGATTGATTATGTTAAAAGTAATTAATATAAATTTGCAGGATCATTCTTTTCCCTTTTCTTTTTCTTGAGACAATCGCGTTCATGCTATTTGGTATGAGGATGGTCTGTGCGTGTCATGACCAGCCACGGTAGCTGTGTCCTCTTGTGTAGGACTTTCGTGTGCTGAGATCTAATAAATGATTAATCAACACAGGTGCACTGTAAGTGGTACACTTACTGTAAGCCTAATTGTTGTCATTTAGCTTGAGAATTATTGTGTAAAATAATCTTAAATGTGAAATAAATATCTCTCATTCAAACAGAAGAGCGGAGAGAATAATGACGGAAACAGAGAGACATCTGGAGTTAATACTCATAAATAAAAGCAAAGCTATGAGACATTTATTATAAAGTTTATTGGATGATTGTTGTAAGTTTATTTAAATCAAAAGTTGTTATAAGATCGACCATGTTCTGTTATTATTATTATTATTAATGCTAAACAAAAACACTAGACTAATGATTTAGAGTTTGCTTGTTGAAAGTTCAAAATGATTCAAATATATTTTTGAATGCCTAGTTAGTTGTTTTATCTTCAATTTCGAAAAACAAAAATCCATTGAAAGGGATAGTTTAAATGAAAATGTTATCATCATTTACTCACCCTCATGTTGTTCCAAACCTGTACAAGTTTCTTTCTAATGTTGAACATACTGTAAAAGAAGATATTTTGAAGAATGCTGGTTGCCCCATTGACTTCCATAGTATTTCTTTCCCTACGATTGAAGTCAATGAGAACCAACAACTGTTTGGTTCTTTCAAATTCTTCAAAATATCTTCTTTTGTGTTCAACACAAGAAAGAAACTTTGGAACGACATGAAGGTGAGTAAATGATGAACTATTCCTTTAACAAAGGCATTTGAATTGCCAATACACTCTTAAAAATAAAGCTGCTTAAAAGGTTCTCCACAGTGATGTCATAGAAGAACCATTTTTGGTTCCACAAAGAACCATTCAGTCAAAGGTTCTAAAAAAACCCCATCTCTTTCTTATCTTTCTATAATCTGAAGAACCTTCTTTCGCCACAAAGAACCTTTTGTGAAACAAAGTTTTTTCAGATGTTAAAGGTTCTTTATGGAACCGTTTGGACAAAAAAAAGTTCCTCTATGGCATCGTGAAGCACCTTTATTTTTAAGAGTATACACTTGATAGTATTTGACAATACTAACTGTGATATACACCATTAAACAAATATAATTTTACTTTACGTTTATGATTATTCTGCATGAATTTGGAGAATACTTACATAAATATGTTTGTTTGTGGACGAGTTTGTGTGAGCAAAACAGTCCAAAAGGACAGGATCAACTGATTTTTCCAAACCCTGTGTGGCATGATGCTTGGATGACCATGTTTATGGTCAGTCATCTCATGGTGTGTGTTGCTCTGTCCAGTCTGTTGTGTAAAGTTGTATCTTCTGTCTCTATGTAGACCTGGTTCTGGTTTTCCATGTCAGGCTCTAATAGGTAGAACAAATCTTGCATCAAGACAAAGCACTGTGTGATAATCAGAAACACAAACTCTCTCTTTCTGTCTCTAATTACAAACAAGATCATTTTATTACTCATAAACTTGTCATTCACACATTCTTAGATTTCGTGGCCAGGGGACCTTTCCCATCAATTCACCACTATCATTAGTGCAGTATGATCATTTGACTGATGTTTTCTGGCATGACTGTCCATCACATCATCTAGATGTGACCGTAAGCGGAGCAGTTAGAGTCTGGCTGGCACTCAGTGGCTGATCTATCCTGACATCTCCCCAGAACCCCACTGAGTTCCAGACCCTCTGCATAGCAGGTCTCTGGCCTGTCATTTCTTTGAATTTCTTATGAATTTCTTTCTGCTGACAATAGCACAACATAACAAGACCAAATCAGTATATTCACATCATGTTTACTAGTTTAAGTTGTGGAACAATGGACATTTAAATATTAGATCCATTGATTGATGATGCCAGGTCTGCCACGAAATTTGAAACATGTGCCTGGCTGTCATAATTTTCTGTACACACATGGAACCTTGATGCATTGAGTTGTCCAATTGTGTCCATTACTACCCAAGGACTTCTTCCTGGGTCACCAAAGGTCAGTAAGTGCCCAGTAAGTCCACTTCCTTTCACTCAAAGGAAATCTCAGAGACTGACCAGGATAAATAAAAGATACAATACAACAGGGCAGGTTAACTTACTCTTTGGCAAATTGTGTGGGAAATCTTACACAAACTAATACAAAATTTAAGCATTACATCATAATTTAATCCCATTTGTGCTACAGCCAAAATACACGGGACATGCTGTCGTGAGCATGTAAGACATGCAGTTGCTGCTGCACAAGTAATTCATACTGCATACTGTAACACCTCACAGCAGATCTAGACAGGTGGACCTGGAGGAGGATGAGGGTTCAAAGGCTCTCAGAGACCACATTGAGAGGACAGGTTTACAACAAAACACGGTAAAGTCCAAGAACGTTAGCACCGATTATCTATATGATCTACTTGTCTTGGCAGAATAGATCTGCTACACATGATGCTACTGCAAAGCAAGTATCTCTTGCGACAGCCAAGACAAAGACAGACATGCAGTCAGATATGCAGTTGGGGGTAATATCCATGCAAGCCTAAAATTTTGTGGTCTGACACATAATGTGTTTTTGGGTGGCGAAGACCAGAGGTTATTTAACTAGTGACATAAAAAGTATTTTTAACATGTTACTACATTAACACATACATTTAATGGCAAGGATGATTATGAAGATATAATTAGATATAGCGTAATTAGATGTAATTCACTAATTCTCAAATAAGAATGTGTTTGTTATTAGAATCCCAAACTATTAACTGACAGATTTACTGACAACTTGCCATTTTTAGCTTGCACTGTTAAATACATGTAAGGAAAATTAATCAAGAAAGTATGTCTTACTTTATTTTACCCATTTTGTGGCTGTGTTGTTAGTAGATTGACCGCACTTGATTATCTTCAACTCTATGCTAATTTGCACTGCTCTTGGTTGTGTCGGTCATTATGGATTTGATCTGGCTTCATCTGTGTTCCTTAATTTTCATGTTGTCAGTAGATCACCTGCAGAACTTTACACTCCCATCTGTGCTTTTATCGGATTGCACTCTCACTCTAATTTGTTTAGTAAATCTGGCCACAAGTGTCTGAAATTCACGAATGATCCCTTAAAACACTTTTTATTAAACCCCTTATTTCGCAGAGATGTTGTTTATTCTGAAAGAGCCCATACAATTAATTCACAGCTTTGAGAGAAAGCGTGCATCAGCAAACTTGCTTTTTAACAAAACACAAAGTGTCTCTACAGGCACCAAAGAAAACAAAAGAACATGAGACTTGAGTTTATTTTTAGCCTTTATTTGTCTTTTTATGTAATCTTACGCAGTGCTAATGTGTAACAGGTGTTTTAGGAAACCCACCACTTACGTCTGACACATTTTTCTCCAATAAAAAACATGCTTTTCTGAGCCTAGATTTTTCAGGTAATTTAAGGATTTTATTCCTTTATATGCCTTGATGAATCCCTTCATATTAACTTTTAAAACAGGAAGTTAAGCAATAACTCAGTGTTTGTTTTTTTGGGTCTAAACGGCACATATTACATTTTTTATAGTGGTTTCATTCCTTTTCACGCTTGCCTTCACGATCTGCAACGGGAAAAGTGTCAGGGCATAAATATGTTGGCTGATTCAATTGCTTGGGGGATGCAGCTGGGTGCCGCCCCAGAATGCTACGCTCAGTTGGACTGAAGACACACACGGTCCCTCCTGGTGTTTCAAACCAGCAGATAAGCCAAAAGTTCTCGAAGCTCCTGTGCACTCTGCCCTCTGCAACTTCTGGGAACTTGATTTCCCAAAAGAACTATTCAGAACACTCTGTTCAATGCTTTGTTATGTGCAAGTGGGGAAATTATTTGTTGGTACGCAGATTTTAAGAGATAATCTTTGAGTGCTTTTCCAGCATCCCCTTCCAGTAGATTTTCAGAAAGAGGAAGCCATAACTTTCCCTGACAGTACACCGTTTACACACTATGTAAACCACGTTTAAAAAAGTACACATTAAAATTGCTATTAGTAGTTTGTTGTTATATAAGAGGTCAGGGGAAATTTCTCCACAAGAAAGTTCTGTCTTCACTTATAATATGAAACTGAACATAACTAAATACTGAAATACAGTGTCACATAGATTAAGCCATTCTTAAAAAATGCTAAAGGTAACAGTAGCCCCTACACTCTAAAAAAAGGTGCTATATACCACTAAAAGTGGTTCTTGGCTCGTAATCATAGGGGAACCACTTTTGGTGCTATATAGCACCATATCTAAAGATGCTATTCAGCACCTTTGTCAAATGGTGCAATGTAGAACCATAAGAGGTGCCATATTTCATTGTATTTCTTCAACAAAAAATGGTGCTAAACAGCACCAACAATGATTTTTTGGCTCGTAAAGAACCTTTAAAGGGGCTTAACTGGTTCTTTGTATGGCAGTGATGCTATATAGCACGATAATCACCAAAGAACCACTGAAGAACCATACAGGAGCTTAACAGGTTCTGTATATGGTAGCGGTGATATAGCCCCTCAGTCATGTCAAAGAACCGGTGAAGAACTGCTGAAGAACCACTGAAGCACCAAAATTTGGTGCTATACAGCACCAAAAGTGGTTCCCCTATGATTATGAGCCAAAGAACCACTTTTAGTGCTATATAGCACCATTTTCTTAAAGTGTACTGGCACATAATGGAGGACAGAGGTGTGAGGTGATGGCATGTGGGATGGAAATTGTGTGGCTGCTTGCTGAGTCTAAGAGATGTTATACAACATAGTGATCCATACAGCTGATCCCCGGCTTCCACAGCCACCAGTGTTGTTCCTGCCCACACGCTAACACTATAGGAGCCATCCAACTGCAGGGAGTAGGATGAGCTTTAATTGAGTTTGGCGTCATCTTGAACCTCTTATTTCTCTGTGAAACACTGCCAAGCTGCATCCAGCTTGGAGAAGATATTTATGGTTTCTCACTCCCATTTTGACAGGGTGACTTTGACAAGTCTCATTGTGATCATCTGATAGGAATCTACACTGACAATTATAATGGGGTCACTTTGCTAAATTCACACGTTCCATGACAGAGTTGTGGCTGATTGTGAATTTTTAGTACAGATGTAATGGGCATGTGCGTCATATGGTGTAATTTGGCTTGAAGTGAAAGTAGCTCTCCCATATGTGCATATCTCCTGAGGGCTGAGGCAAATATTGGTTTGGTAATAAATATTATGTGAATTTTAATCATTTACAGGCTTCTGTGAATCCAGTGTGTCCATCCAATACTTGCAAGAAATGCATTAAAAAGCTGAACTGCGAAAGCGCACCTTTGTGAGAGTAAGTGTTGCTTAACCCAAAAATAAAAAAAATATGGGTGACTTTCTATATAACTTTCTTCTTTCAGACGAATCCAATCAGAGTAATTTTTTTTTAAATGTCCTGGCTCTTCCAAGCTTCATAATGGCAGTGAATGGTGTTATTTTTCAGTAGTCCAAAAGAAGTCAAATAAAGCATATCCATCCATCATAAAAAAGTGTCCCACACGGCTCTGGGGGGTGAATAAAGCCTCCTGAAGCGAATCAGTGCATTTTTGTAAGAACATATTCATATTTAAAACTATATAAACAGCAATATTTAGCTTACGCTAACTGTCGTACGCATGTTCACAATAGAACACCATTCCAAGTGGACGACGTACTGTACTACATGTGCTGCATCATGTTGCTTTTGCATGTTGTAATGCTGTTACTTACTATACTTACTGTAGGTTGTAGCACACAACATAGATCTTGTTACAAATCAGAGAATTTGCTGGACTGCAGTACAGGAAGTTCAGTTCACAGTTTTTTTCTTTTTCTTTTAATTTTCGCTACTCCCATTCATTTTCAAGGACATAAACATGCTGCACCTTTTTCATGAAACAAATATATGTATATTTTTTTTGTGTGTGAAAAATTGATTTAATATTTGCCAGATCAAGTTCAATACGACTTTTTGTTTTGAGCAAATTGATTAGTTCATTCAGTAGCTTGTACCAGTGGCAAGGTCAGAAATCTCTGAGTGGGTGGACTAATGTACTTGGTGAAACTGGGTGATTGTCTCCTTTCAAATTTCTTTAAAACTATACCTTGTCAAGCTACAAGATCATTATTTAAAGTACTTAAATTACAGTCAAGCGGCAAATGGAAGGAAACAGGTGAATAGCTCAAAGGAGCGGTGTGGGATGATGAACTTGAACAATGTTTCCTTTACCAGGGATATTCAGTGATCCAGGAAGATGATGGAGAGAAACACACACTACTACAGTTTTTTTTCAACTGCTTGCACACACATTTTTTTACTTGTCACGCAATTTCTGAAACCTGACACTCAAACACCAGAACCATCCACCAAATCTGCAAAACCATACACTAATTAATTTTGTTTTCAATTTCATAAAACACTTTTTGCAAAACAACACAATTCTCTATGTAACACGCAAAAATCTAACAGGAAGTATCTTGATTTCCTTTTTCAAACACAACTAATCGAAGTGGCACACTAACTCCTCACATATGCAAACTCTCATTGCTTTACTTAACCAATCATGGCTTTAGAATAGGCCCATAAATACACATCTACACAACTACACATGGTTGACGTATTTCTTTTCTTTCATAATGTGTAAAACTGTATTCACAACCACAGATGCTTACAGCAAAAAAACAAAAACAATCTTGCTTTCATGTTTACTGTGATTTACTGTGAGCTCATGAAAGAATAGCTTTAGGTTTTGAAAAACTGTGTACATGATATATCCAAAAATATAATATTATGGCAAAGGTGTTTGCAACGTAAGACAAATATTTGCTTTTGAGATGGGTTTGTGATATTTTGAATGCAGTGCTTCATTTTGCAAAAGATGTGAGGCATTTTGCATTTTGTGTGTGCAATTCTTGGATTGAATCAATCCTTTTAAGATTACGACAACAAAAACCTCTTGATATTAATGATGATTCTTGATTTGCTGCACTGAATAATGTATATGAATCCCAAAATGATGGACTACACCAAATAACATGCTATCTCTCACAGAGCAGGTATGAATAGCTATAGATTGACTTGACGAGTTGCATGGTCTCTTGTAGAAATGGTTACAGCCTTTGAAGAATTTATGGGTTGTTCCACTCATAGCCAGCAGAAACTATGAGGTACTTTAGGGAGATATTTGTTGTTTTATATATGTACGTTTGTATACCATCAGATCAAAGAATCAGCATTAGGATAATGGTAACATCAAGACAAAGTAGATGATGGGATTTCAATATATTCACTCTCTGTAAAGTCTGCACTACAGATAAAACATTTTTTTTCAGGGTCATAGTAAAGCAGACAGTTCATTTTAACTTTCAAAAGAAGCTATTTCAAAGCAAACTTGTCACTGTCTGTTATTATATATTTTAATGTGCAATTTTCTTTTGTCCAAAAATGAAAGAACTTGCACATTACTGACATCTCAAACATGCTCCTATAGAAAAAAAAAAAAAAAAAAAAAAAAATATCAAACCAAAAAAAAAGAAGAAAATTATAGTGTGTCATTTTATACTCACTGATGTAGCCTTCAGTCAGCATGTGAATAGTTTTAATAAATAATTTCCTGTTTCCCTAATTCGAAAGATTGTCCTGAATACTTAGACATGACGCAAATACATGTTCTGAATCAGTTAGTTATGAGTCACTTTGATCAAACAAAAAAACAAACACATTCAAAACAATGTGTTGGTTTTGTCCCTTTTTATTACAGTTGAGCAATTTATTGACCTGCACTTTTAGGTAAAATAATGTAGAAACAACTAAGTGCTGTTTTTCAAACTGTGAAGATTACAAAACAGTGTGATAGCAAATAAAGTTTCTGTCTCAGTTTGAGATTTCAAAAATTAAATTGAGTTACAAGCACACCATAGCATCCAGTTTATTTAATCTTTAACCTATCTAGTTATATTCATTTCTCTTATGTCAACAGATGATATCAACCATAAGCAAACACCACCATTTCACTGTAGAAATGGAGCCAATTTCTTAATAAGACTTCATATTTTCATTCTGAGGGTTCAGCACTCTCTTTAGTGTCCATCATATTCTGGATAATTGTAATAAATAAACAGTCACCCTGTTGTGCACCTGAATTGTACAGCTTAGTAGTGGTTCACTTAAATATTTGCAAATCTATGGCATCGACCATTAATCAAACCTGACCACCACTCAAACAATTCAAATGAATATTAATAATGTATGCACCCTGTAGGCACATGATTACATGTAATTATATGATACAATATAGAAATCTTTGCATTCTATACACTAGATAATAATCCATTGCAATAAATCTAAGATTTCCTGCATCTGCTATTTGTGATTTTGCAACTATGCCTAATGGTTCCATTATAATAACCATTATTACTGGCTCATGAATTTTAATGTATGAATGGTAATAAATGGTCACACTGTGAACAACTATCCCACACAGCTTGCATCGGAGTAATGTGTGCGTAAATATATGCGTAAATATATTTTAGACATATAGCTTTCTTCATCATTAAAGCTCTCAACATAATGACAATATCAATCCTTTTAAACCTCAAATAATACCACTAATCTATATTCCCCAGTGAAGAATGTCTAGTTGAGTGTTTCTAGGTTTTCCTAAAATGAGAGTCAGGATAGCTCTGAATCTAGATGAAAGGGGAAATTGTGTTGCATTTCTGGCCTGGTGGGGAAAATGAGTTTTTGTTAGATAGAGTTGGACATGGTGGTTAGAGGTCTGGACTCTATCTTTTTTCATCAGCTGAGGTTCTTTTGATCCCTTTACTCATTGCTCTGGCCAAAAAGTGAGAAAATAAACCCCATCACAATCAATTTTTTTCAAAATAGCATTCTTAGTGCCAATAAGAAAGCTACTTTACACAAACATTTCACGTGCCGCGTGGGTACATAAACTGTAATGACTATATACTGAGGAGAGAAAAAGCAGGGAAACAAAAGACAAAGAAATGGGGAGAAAAAGATAAGTGCACCAATCAATGGCAGTTATTTCAGATATTCATATGGTGCATATAACATCTCTAACAATGTGTGCAGCAATTCACATATTCAACAGACCCATCCATTGTAAATGTACAATGCAATCCAAAAATGCACATCATTTTGTGTCTACAATTTCTGTAATGCAATTCTGTAAAGCACATATATATGTCACACAAATGTGGGCCAACAGCTTGTTTATTTGTAATATAATTGACTTTTTTTTGTATTTGTAAAGAAAGGCCTTTTTCTAAGCAGATAAAGATGTAAAGATGCTTCAGTCTGTCCCTGTCTGTTGTGCTGCTGAGAGGTTTGCGTTTGTAGCTCCACTTTTTTATTGAATCTTTACCTTACTTTCACTCTCTGTTGTTTAAAGTGATAATATATAACTTAATTCCCACCATATTTCTGGTATCTATCAAACTAATCTAACTAATTTGATCGTTCGCTTTTTAAAACCGGTTCCATTCGCGTTTCTCTTCACGCCTATATACGTTTTCTTTTTTCTCGCTCCATTTTTCCCGAGTTCATCAAACAACAGTGGTAAGTGGTAAGTTCAGTCGGTATCATTCATCAGTCATAGTGAGTAATGGCTTCTTCTCCTGCTATTGTTGTTTGCACTTCATGTCACATGTACTGTATAGTTTATCTCTGTCTGTCGGCGATGAGGGATTCACATGTGATAAATACAGGGAAATAGTTAGGCTGACAGGGAAGGTTTCAGAATTAGTGACACGCATCCAAACTTTAGTTGAGGATAGTAAGAATGTGAGGGCTGTAGATACTGCTTTGGATGCGACTAGCTCAGGGAGTCCTGTACATTGTTCGGTTCCGGTAGAGCCCGTGCCTATAGTCGCGGGTCAAAACACCGCTCTTCCGTTCTGATCAAAACATCAAACAGGTTCTTCCCACTCAGTGAGGCACCCACTGAGAAACCTGATGAAAGTGCTCTAGTGATTACCGATTCTATTGTACAGAATATGAAAATAGAGACAACAGCCACCATAGTCCATTGTTTACCGCAGATCCGGCGCCAGGGCACCTCCATCGGGGGGGCATTTCAATTTCTAGGGTGGGCACAAATCACGTTGTGTGTGGGGGGGAGGATTGCATGCTCTGTGTCTCATTGTCTCATCGGGGTGGGGGTGGGGGGGGGGGTCGATTGCACAGATTGCAATCTGTGATCGGTGCAGTTGCTGACACTCGCTAAAGCGTGCAATCGCTTTCTTATGTGCACTGTTTTATCAGTACTTTCGCTTTCAAAATCGATCGCATTCAGCAAGGAGGGGAGAGGATGGAAAGTGGGGGGGCACTGTAACTCGTTTGGGGGGGCACGGCCCGCGAGTGCCCCCCCTTGGCGCCGGCCCTGGTTTACCGGGAGCCAGAGCGCCTGACATCTTGGCAAATTTAAAAGTGCTGGCTAATGCTAAACGTAAATTCAGTAAGATTGTTATTCACGTCGGCGCTAATGATGTTCGACTTCGCCAGTCGGAGATCACTAAAAATAATGTTAAAGAGGTCTGTGAACTTGCAAGTACGATGTCAGACACTGTAATATGCTCTGGTCCGCTCCCTGCTTACCGTGGCGATGAGATTCATAGCAGACTGTCGTCACTCAATGGCTGGATGTCTAAGTGGTGCCCGCAGAATAAGATAGACTTTATAGACAATTGGATGAGTTTTTGGGACAGACCTGACCTGTCGAAAAGAGATGGTGTTCATCCCTCCTGGGATGGTGCCGCTCTTCTCTCTAGAATTATGGCACATAGTCTTAGAGTTCGTACTTGACTAACTGGGGCCCAGGTCAGGAAGCAGACAGACTGGCTAAACCGACCGTCTGCTAGCCGCCTCACGTCACAGAAGTCAGTTAATTCTCAGCACATAGAGACTCTTTCACCTAGATATCACACCATAGAGACTGTGTCTGTTCCCCGAACTAGAAAATACAGAAAACGTCCAAACCAAATTAAGAGTAACAATTTAACTGATGTTCAACAAATAAAAAATGTTTACAATACAGAGAAACAATTGATAAAGCTTGGCTTACTAAATATCAGGTCCCTTTCTACAAAAGCACTTTTTGTAAATGATTTGATCAATGATAATAATCTAGATTTGCTCTGTTTGACAGAAACATGGCTAAAACCAGATGAATACATTACTTTGAGTCCACCCCCCAAGATTACTGCTATAAAAATGAACCACGTCCAAAAGGTAAAGGGGGAGGTGTTGCTACAATTTATAGCAATATTCTCAGTATTGCTCGGAGGGCAGGCTTTAAGTATAACTCGTTTGAAGTTATGGTGCTGCGTATAACATTATCTAGACTAGAGAAACACGTGTTAGTGATAAATCCCCTGTGGTGTTTGTACTGGCTACTGTATACAGGCCACCAGGGCACCACACCGACTTTATTAAAGAATTTACTGATTTTCTATCTGAGTTAGTACTGGCTGCAGATAAAGTCTTAATTGTTGGCGATTTTAATATCCATGTCGATAATGAAAAAGATGCATTAGGATCAGCATTCATAGACATTCTGAACTCTATTGGGGTTAGACAACACGTTTCCGGACCTACTCATTGTCGAAATCATACTTTAGATTTAATTTGATCGTTCCCTTTTTAAAACCGGTTCCATTCGCGTTTCTCTTCACGCCTATATACGTTTTCTTTTTTCTCGCTCCATTTTTCACGAGTTCATCAAACAACAGTGGTAAGTGGTAAGTTCAGTCGGTATCATTCATCAGTCATAGTGAGTAATGGCTTCTTCTCCTGCTATTGTTGTTTGCACTTCATGTCACATGTACTGTATAGTTTATCTCTGTCTGTCGGCGATGAGGGATTCACATGTGATAAATACAGGGAAATAGTTAGGCTGACAGGGAAGGTTTCAGAATTAGTGACACGCATCCAAACTTTAGTTGAGGATAGTAAGAATGTGAGGGCACATGGAATTGATGTTAGTAGTGTTGAAATTCTGCAGCAAAGCAATGATATCTCAGATCATTATCTAGTCTTGTGTAAACTCCATATAGCTAAAACTATAAATTCTACTCCTTGTTACAAGTATGGTAGAACCATCACCTCTACCACAAAAGACTGCTTCCTGATGTATCTAAATTCCTCAGCATATCCAACAGCGCAGAAAAACTTGATGATGTAACAGAAACTATGGACTCTCTCTTTTCTAGCACTTTAGATACAGTTGCTCCTTTACGCTTAAGGAAGATCAAAGAAAACAGTCCGACTCCATGGTATAATGAGCACACTCGCACCTTAAAGAGAACAGCCCGGAAAATGGAGAGCAGATGGAGGAAAACAAAACTAGAGGTATTTCGTATAGCCTGGTGGGAAAGTACCCTATCCTACAGAAAAGCATTAAAAACTGCTAGATCTGATTACTTTTCGTCTCTTCTAGAAGAAAACAAACATAACCCCCAGTATTTATTCAATACAGTCACTAAATTAACAAATAAAGCTTCAACGGGTGTTGGCATTTCCCAAGAGCACAGCAGTAATGACTTTATGAACTACTTTACTTCCAAGATCGATTCTATCAGAGATAAAATTGTAACCATGCAGCCATCAGCTACAGTATCACATCAGATAGCGCACAATAGATCACCTGAGGAACAATTCCACTCATTCTCTACTATAGGAGAGGAAGAATTGTATAAATTTGTTAAATCATCTAAACCAACAACATGTATGTTAAACCCTATTCCATCTAAACTACTAAAAGAGCTGTTTCCAGAAGTCATAGATCCTCTTTTGGCTATTATTAATTCATCACTGTCATTAGGATATGTCCACAAAACCTTCAAATTGGCTGTTATTAAGCTTCTCATTAAAAAAACACAACTTGACCCCAAAGATCTAGTTAATTACAGACCGATCTCAAATCTCCCTTTTCTGTCAAAGATACTAGAAAAGGCAGTATCCTCGCAATTATATTCCTTTTTAGAGAAAAATTGTATTTGTGAGGAATTCCAGTCAGGATTTAGACCGTATCATAGTACTGAGACTGCTCTCATTAGAGTTACAAATGACCTTCTATCATCTGTTCGTGGTTGTATCTCTTCATTAGTTCTACTGGATCTTAGCACTGCGTTCGACACTATCGACCACAACATTATTTTAAATAGACTAGAACACTTTTGTTGGCATAAGTGGAAGTGCATTAGCATGGTTAAAACCGTACTAATCTGAACGCCATCAGTTCGTAGCAGTGAATGAAGAGGTATCATATCGATCACAAGTACAGTATGGAGTACCTCAAGGCTCAGTACTAGGGCCGTTACTTTTCACGCTTTACATGTTACCCTTGGGAGATATTATCAGGAGACATGGTGTTAGCTTTCACTGTTATGCTGATGATACTGTCAGGGATCTGCAAGAAATGGGACCCAGATGCAAATGAGCGGACAATGGTGGTTTATTGACAAGACGTTGACTAGAAACAGCAGGGAGAGTGAGAAGTGACTCAGTCCAAACAGAGGGGCAGGGCAGACAACACAATACAGGCAGGAGGGATGACCACTGAGCCTGTCCAAGGTGGCATCGGACTCAAACACGGAGGCAGCAGCTCCAGAGGAAGGCAGGAAGACAGGGACCCTGTAGCTTGAAGTGAATCTCAGAAGTCGCACCAGTCTAGCCGCCAGGTAGGGACTCACAGAACCAAAGACCTGACTCGTGAGAGTGGAGAGCTGCTTCCAGGTAGTAGAGGTCAGAGGCCAGGGAATCTGGGTAAAGGGCAGGACAGGGCAAAACACAATAACAAACAAGACAAGACTCAAGACAGCACGACGACTCAAGACAGACAAAAGAAAATCTAAATCAAAAGAGAAAACAAAACTAGAACTAAATCCCGACAGATACTCAGCTCTATATTTTTTCACTTCCCAGTGAAACACAACAAATTGAGAAACTAACGGAATGCATAGTCAATATAAAAAACTGGATGACGAGTAACTTCTTACTGCTAAATTCTGAAAAAACAGAGGTGTTAATTATCAGACCTGAAAACCCCACATGTAATAACCTAGAACACTATCTAACACTTGACGGCTGCTCTGTCAATTCTTCTTCATCAGTTAGGAACCTAGGTGTGTTGTTTGATAGCAATCTTTCATTTGAAAGCCATGTTTCTAGCATCTGTATAACTGCGTTTTTCCATCTCAAAAACATATCTAAATTGCGACCTATGCTCTCAAAGTCAAATTCAGAAATACTAATTCATGCGTTTATGACCTCAAGGTTAGACTATTGTAATGCTTTATTGGGTGGTTGTTCTGCACGGTTGATCAACAAATTACAGTTGGTCCAAAATGCAGCAGCTAGAGTCCTTACTAGAACCAGGAAGTATGACCATATTAGCCCGGTTCTGTCAACACTGCATTGGCTCCCTATCAAACATCGTATAGATTTTAAAATATTGTTAATTACTTATAAAGCCCTGAATGGCTTAGCTCCTCAGTACTTGAGCGAACTCGTATCACATTATAGTCCTCCATGTCTGCTGCGTTCTCAAAACTCTGGCCATTTGATAATACCTAGAATATCAAAATCGACTGCGGGTGGCAGATCCTTTTCCTATTTAGCACCCAAACTCTGGAACAATCTACCTAATACTGTTCGGGAGGTTGACACTCTGTCAGTTTAAATCTAGATTAAAGACACATTTCTTTAACCTGGCTTACACATAACACACTAATACACTTCTGTTATTCAAATCCGTTAAAGGATTGTTAGGCTGCATTAGATCAACCGGAACCAGGTACACTCCCCATAACACATGATGTACTCGTTACATCATAAGAAGAATGGCATCTACGCTAATATTTGTCTGTTTCTGTTCTGTTTCTCAGTCCGTGTCCGGATCAGATGGTGGATTGGCGCCTGGAGATGATGTATGTGGCCCTGATCATCGGCGGAGGCCGGACACCTGGATGAGCCCCAGGGACATATCCCCAGTGAAGACCTCAACTTAAAATACAATAAAACTTAAAATAAAACACATAACTAAAAATATAATAAAATACCCAACTAGCTAATACTATTAGTGTTAGAAATTGCAACAATATAAAAATAGAAATATAATACATTTATACATTTAAAATTTTAATTAAAACAATAAGTAAACAATAAGAGGAGAACTGGCCCCCCGACTGAGCCTGGTTTCTCCCAAGGTTTTTTTTTCTTCTCCATTCTGTCACAGAGGGAGTTTTGGTTCCTTGCTGCTGTCGTCTCTGGCTTGCTCAGTTGGGGACCCTTAATTTCTAGCGATTATCGTCAATTTGATTTCACAGATACTATTTAAACTAAACTGAGCTAGACAATGACATCTCTAAATTCAATAATGAAATGCCTTTAACTGAAAATTTAATGTTTAATCTTATTATTATACATTACTGACACTCTATCCTCCAATTTGATGCTGTTAAGTGCTTTGACACAATCTGTATTGTTAAAAGCGCTATATAAATAAAGGTGACTTGACTTGACTTGACTTGAACTGCATACATGCTGATCATAACAGTCTCCTGAATGTGAAACTAAAGCAGTTTTTGTAAGGTGCTCTGAATAAGAATGTCTGCTAAATGGCTTATATGTCAATATAAATGTACCTTGAAAAAAATACAGAAATTTGCCTTTATATTTGAGGACAAATTTTTTGGAGACGCATCTGCTTGATTTGTCAAGAAATCACACACACTGAAGGATTAGTTGGCTTTAATGATATGCAATTTCCTGATCAATCCTCTGCTAACCAAACAAAAAGGTCAGACAAAATAGAAATTGATTTTCACGATCTCTTGATGAGAGAGATGATTAATTTGTATGGTTTTTCAGCTGAGTTACAAATGTTAACAAATGATTTAGAAACAATGGAACTCCAAACTTTTATCACAGAAGTGTAAGTGTCAAAATGTTAAGTTATAAGTATGTGCTGTATTTAAAGAGCACAGATATGAATTGCTTTGAATTTATTAACGCTATGTGGTTATTATGCTTGCTTTGTAAAAGAACAGTTACTGACCAGAGGATACATTTTGCATTGTAGATGCAAAATGGAACTTCTAGTTAAAAACCAAAGCGTAAGGTGTTGTTCACACCTGCTAGGCGTATGAGGTGTGTGGTCTAGACACATACATCCACGAATGCGTATGTGATATGTAACGTGTTGCAATTTTCTAATAGTTTAAAATAGCAATAGGCATGCTTGCTCTCTTGAGATGTTGTAGTCTTTTGTTTGAACTTTTAACTGCCTTGCCTTGAGAAGCATCTATGGTAAAGGTTGCATTTCCTGTCTGCACGAGAGGAAGGGGCAGACACAGACAGGAGGAGAGGAAAGAAGTTGTGTGAGAGAATGACACAGATGATGGCAAGGCTATAAAAGGCTGGAAGAAGAGATGGACATGGCCGGCATTTCCGTGGTGTAGACTTCTTGTTTGATATTTTGTTATTTGCTTATGAGTTATTGTTTTTAAATAAAACTAAACCATTGTATTGGTGATTCGTTAAACTTTTAAATCCAGTCTCTGAGCAATTATTAAATAACTAGTTATCAGAACCTGAATAAATCCTTATTTCGAGCTTCAAGTGGTCAGAATTTGGCTGAACTGGCATGGTCACCGGGAGGAGAGATCTGAAACTTCATTTAACATAAACTCAACAGAAAGGTAATAGAATTGTCTATTATGGACTTGCTTTGAGAAATATGGATGTGAATAGTAGGTTTTAATCCCCTATACCGGTATGAAAATACTACAACACACACACACACACACACACACACGTTTGTTTTTGTGAAAAGTGGGGACATCCCATAGGCGTAATGGTTTTTATACTGCACAAACTGTATGTGCTATTGCCCTACACCTAAACTTAGCCCTCACAGGAGACTGTGCATTTCTACTTTCCCCCAAAAAAACTCACTCTGTATGATTTATAAGCGTTTTGAAAAGTGGGGACATCGTGGCTGCTCTTGTGTCTGAATGGAGCTATGCTCCAACATCTACTAGAAATACTTCCCAGAAGAGTTGAAACACCAGGATCAGTATTAATGCCTGTTGATTTGCAAATAAAACCTTCAACAAGTTCATACATTATGGGTGCAGTCTTTTCTAAACTACACAGAGCATAATAATAATAATAATAATATTATTAATATTATTTTCATGTCAAGAGCCATTCAATTCATTCTACAGTTGTAACTATGCGTTGACAGAAAACAATAAAAGAAAGAAAACTACTTTTCTAAATTTATGGAGATATATATTTGTTTGTCTGTTTGTTTTTAGTAAACAAAATCATTTTATTAAGGACATGGGAAGTGCTTGATACACACTGTCACTGACATTATCAGAGCATGAGAGATGTGAAAGTCAGAAGGAGTTTACTACATGTTCACCTGCGACAAGCTCCCTGAGGGACATGCCAGTGTGCTTCTATCAAATGTTACCTTTCCATGAATTGCTCCTGTCTAAATGTCAGAAATGACGGCATGCTGGCATGCTTAGCGTCAGTGGGGGATCTAAAACACAGCTTGTGCATTACTGAGAGGGGCTGCTATTCTTCACTCTAGAATTTGGGGGAAGTTTGATGTCAATGTTTCCTGGGGTACTGCATTCACAACTTGATTAAATTAGAGAACTTTTCCATGAATTTACATTTAAAAAGTCTCATACTAATTTAAATTAATTTAGTTTTGCCTACTAGATGCAATGAAACCATCACACAACCTCTAAAATCAGAAGCACTGACTTATTTTATTAAATCAATAATTCAACAGTGTTAAAATGTTTAATCTTAAATCAATACTTTTATTGCCATTATTATTTGTGTGGTGAAATGTTATGTGTGTGTAATAATTGCTATGATTGCACCGTATCCCTTAAATGTCAATCTAGTTTGCCACTTGCTAGCAACTTCTTCACAGAAGCTTTGTGTTCAAATATTTAAACTCAGACCAATACTTCGTGTCTAATTATTTACTTTTGTTGCAAGCAGCCATGTAATAATAAGCAGGATAATGTACATCCAGCCAGTTGTTATTGGCTGCTGATAAACCTGTCTGGCTTTATTCTGCGATAACCGGCTGGATGTATATTATCTCTAACATAACGTATAGTATAATGCATTTCTTTGCCAATGTCAAGCAGAACTTTGCTGGGCTCCAGAGACACCTCTCAGCCTGGGTGTCAGACATTCCTCTGATCTCAGCATGTGAGAAGAGGCAAGGAGTGCTTTAAAATTGAACCAGACCACAGGATCTCTCACTTTGCTCTATAGGATGTGCAGAGAATAATTTTAGTGTGATTCAGTTCAGTCAGCTGCAGGAGATCGAAAGCTGTAGGAAGATAACATGATGTAAAAACAATATATATATATATATATATATAAACTTATCACAGGGTGGTAAACATATTTATACAGTATATGGTTTATATGTGAAATTTCTTTAAATTGTACAATTTTAATTGGAGTTGTGTCAGTTAGTGGTATCTGTATTTTTTTTTCTCCCATTTCTTCAGAAACCACCAAATAAACCAATTGTCTATAGTTTACCAATTTTTCTGCTTAGGCCTACCTCTTTTTTCCTTTGCGTGCAGATATTAAAGATTCCAACATTCCAATATTTTTTTGTCCAATATTTGTAAAAACAATCATTTTCCATCATCATTTTCACTCTCCGCGGGTGTTTCAACAGGTGTTAAAATAGACAAGACTGGCTATTTGCCCCTAGTGTGAACAGACTGTCTAAATTATTTTTGTTTTTAAAACCACTATCAAGTAACATGGTAAAAAAAAATGGCCATGTTGCTTTTTTTTCTTAATTTCTTTTGAGTCAAGCTAACTGAAGTCAACTTGATGGAAGACACGCCTCAATTGGGACTATTAATACAATCTGCTCAGGTCCATTAATGCCTACAAAGTCTTTGAGCAGATCAAGCATTCTGTAGATGTGAGTTGACAGTAATTGATTCCAGCACTATGCAGAGAACAGCTAGCAATGCCTTTGGGCTATTATCAATTCTCTGCAATTATAATTTCTCTGTTGAATGTTAGAATAGCCTGCGTTATGCTAAAGACCATAATTCCATCACTCTAATAATGACCACAATGAATTATTGAGCACATTATCACTTTTAAGATCATGAAACAGGAGATATCTCAAGGGCCAAGACTATAGACGAGGTATCTTCCAGCTCATCAGACTAATGGATGCTGTCAGAAGAATTAAAGGGTGAATTTCTCAGCCACAAAACCATGATGCCATGGTATGGTGTATTTTTACATGCAAAACACATTAGATTCATTTTGTAGCATAAAATCTTGACACCTCAAAGGGAAATCGATAAAGCCGTGCTCAAAGTCAGAGTCAACTGTTTGTGGAGGGATGGAGTGATGACTCAAACGTGGCACAAAGGTAAAGAGAAGGATAAATAGAGAATAAAAGATAATACCAAATGAAATGAAGACATACAATAAAGATGAATGTTAAACATGGTCAAAAGAGTACAGAACAGAGTACGTCTGGATATAATAATAGCGCCTGAGCAGAATTATTGTTTGAAATATCGTCAAGAATAGCATTAGAATAAGGTTTCCACAGGTATGTTTGATCTTCAAATGCACTGGTATTTGTAGCAGTGTTATATAACAAATCTCTCAGCGCTAAAGACTGAAACCTACAGTATTAGTTTAGAGAGCTGGATATAAATGAAGGATTGTGAAGCAATAACATCAGGATGACAACTAAACCAGGGCTCTGATCCACTGTAGTCTTGTACTTCAACGCTGAAGTTTACACACACAGATGTCACTGCACACTCACACACACACACACACACACACACACTTTCAAGCATAAAAATGATCTACCACAAAAACACAGTTTCCTGTGCATATGTTCTTCTGAAGCACACATGATAAAGGACTGAAAGACCTAATTACTATGATAATTACTGTAATAACAGATGGGGCAGATAACAGATGGTTTTTATGATACAAATTTATTTTGTCTGCTGTTTTTCAATGGTCGTATCAGTTCTTTGTTGATTGCATAATAATGATAATAAGTGTGGAACTCCAGTGCAGTCACCGTCTGCAACATAGAAAATGTAAACATTCTCTCGTTTAAAACATCTGTAATACTTTTCCACAGTTTAATCTTCTCTTTTGTGATAAGTGGTGAAAACCAAGATGAAAAAAAACGCTGATTCAGACATTGTTTCATTGTCTATTCCCCGACAGAATGAAACTATGGGCCTTGATTTTTACCCTTAAGTAACATACCAACCAGACTTCAACAAATCCGAACAAAAGTAACTTTCAAAGCCCCCTAAGCTTGTCGTCTGGCCTACAAAATTAATATGGTCTGTTCTTGGTTATTCTTCTTGATCATAAAACAGAGGTCTTTATATTATATTTTGACCAGTGTGCCAGGTGAGTTTACATATGAATTGTGAAGAAAAAATTTAAAACTGTAAAAGTGTAAAATCAGCTTTATTGCTTAATATTATTGTGGCAACCATGATACATTTTTCAAGTGTTCTTCGAAAAATGAATCTTTCGTAACATTATAAATGTTCTCATTTTTGATCAATTTAATGCATTCTTGCAAAATGAAAGTAAGTTCAACTAGTGTTGTTTTTGGCGACCTGTTTTACTTTTAGTCTAGTCTTTGTGTGAAGCTGTCATTTTAGTTTTTATTAGTTTTAGTCACGTTCATACTCTTTTTAGTCTAGTCAAGTTTCGGTCAGAATAGTAAGGAGATATTTGAATTATTTACTAATAAACTAGTGTTTTCTCTGTCAGTGTTGCAAAGATGAAGATGATGATCCTGACTCGCCATCTCCTCATTAGATGCGCCTTTAGAGAGAAGTGCATCTTCACGGATTATAATAAAAGAGTTTTTGTTTTTCGATTTGATTTATTTCGTTAAGTAGTAATTTAAAGCTTTCTATAGATATATTTATCATGTCTGTCTATTCGCTGACTTTCGGTTCATTTTTGTGAAGCGCTCCTGTTCAAGACGAGACGGCAGAAAGCGCATCATTGTTTTCTTTATTTTATAAAATTATTTGATATATTTTATAAAAAGTTTTGTTGATATTGTGAGTGCGTAAAAGTGGACCTTTTACCGTTCCGAATTATGTATTAGTCTTACTTTTATGAGCAAAAATTATGGCGTAAGTTGTTTCCATTGAAAAAAATGCTATTGATTGCGTTGGTGCCTCCATGTCCTGCGCTTTAGCTTCCACTCTCCGCACAAACTAGGATGCAGCGCACATTTATCTAGGTTTAATGTTTAAACATTGTTATATGCTTGAACTGTTTTAGTATATCTATAGATTTTATTTTAGGCAAGTCGTGATGATTTGAGAAGGCTAAATTGATCAAACATGGCTATGATCAGTTTCAGGTCTGCCACTGGCCGCTCGGTCGTTACTTTAAGAAAGAAAAAAACTTATTTAACAAACAATAAAATGCTCCAAGCGTTTTTCTAAATTAACTTAATTAAAAAAACAAAACAAAAAACGAAACGAAATATAATCACTTTGCCATTACATACAAAACTGAACTATTTTAATAGCTGAAACAGTATAATCTGATTTGAGAGGAAGAGGAAAAAAGACAGGCTCGGCATGGACTCGGGCTGGTAATTCTGTCAAGCTCTTGGACACGGGCCGGGCTAGGGCCTGAGCATCTCGACTCGATCTCCTAAGTGAAGATCACATGATCACAAACGGAAATCACTTCTGTGAAGTGATAATCGCATGTTCCCTTCGCTAATGGACTTCTGGAAGGGCCCTTCGTGAAGGGATTAAGTTGTTCACTTTCGTTTGGAATGTCCCTACAAATGGCGTCCTCTTCCCGAAGTGCCCTTCAAGGGCGCAAAAAAGCCATTTGGAATTCGCCCAATGCTGCGAGTGGGGATTGAGGAAGTGACGTCGCCTGCGTCTGCGCATTGCAACCTGATGCAGCCCCTGAAGTGAGACACAGGAAACAGAAATACTACAATAATACTGCATAATAATAATAACGCGACTAAACGAGACGAAACAAAATGTTATAACGTTATTTCGTCTCGTTTAGGTCAACGAAAATGAAGAGACATTTTAGCATAGTTTTTATTTTGTAAACCACATTTAGTCTTTAATTATAGTCATCGTCACATGACCAGCATTTACGTTGCGTCTCGTCTCGTTTTTGTCACGTGATAAAGGTTCGTTGATGACGATATTTAGTCATCATTTTCGTTGACGAAAGCAACACTAAATTCAACTAAATAAATACATAATACTGACCCCAAACTTTTGAACAGAAGTGTATGTCTTAGTGGTTTGTTTGTTATAGTAGCTACATTATGGGCTACATTATACTACATACTGTTTTACTACAGTTGGGTATTATTCAGTGACCCTGTTTGCAGGTTACACAGATAAGCTAGCAGGTGGCCAAAAGTAACTGTCATTGTATTGTAAGTGAGTCATTGAATCATTTACTCAACCAATTTCATGACACTGGCCAATCCAAATGGAAACCTGATTACTGTGTGTTGCTCAATTGTTTATTCTGCCTTGACATTATTTGGAAACTGTCAGAGCAAAAACAAATAGCTGTAATAATATTGTGTCTAAAATATCAACTATATGACCGTGAACCACTCTGATATTCCAAATGGACAGTTTTTTTGGATAGTTAGATATTTGAGCAAGTTGAAATCCAATGCTTAATTAAAAGTGTAATGCAGCATTTTCACTCAAAAAAAACTAAAAACTCCTGTCATCACCACCTCAAAATAAATTTTGAAATCTTGAGATAGTCTACCCAAGTAATGCACGAGGTGTTTTGAGGCTGAATTTGAAGGAGTTTTTTAATTAGGACAGCCTTCATTGTGCCGCTGCATTCGTTCTTGGACTGCAACCTTCAAAGGATGCAGCCCCAAAATTAGGACATAACTATTGTCTGGTTTAAATACAGTATTTAGAACATGTTATTTATAAAAATTCTGATTAACTGAATTCTGGAGAACAAAAGGTTTTGCCTACTGTCCTCTATTCATTAGTACTTTGCAAATGAGGTTTCTATTGCCCTTAGTCTCAGATGTTGTGGTCTTCGTATGAATTGAGTCATGAAATCACTACCTCTGCTAATCGGAGCCCATTCATTACGTGGTTAAATGAGTCATGTTTATCAATATTCATGTCCTTTTTGTATATGCTTACGCAAATATGTGCAAGTGTGTCAGAGTCACAATACATGTTACATCCACTTCATGTTACAGCCACTTCAAACTACCATTATATTTACTATACATTCAGGATGTAATACAACCATAGAATACAAACAGGAAAAAAGCACTCTTATTTTTATTCAGTGTGCATTCATTCATCTCTCTATTTTGATTTGTTTCCCCTAAAGAAATTGCATAATCATACTTACATATTACAAAAATAAATGACACAGCATCTACGGGAGATACTATAGGTCAGTGGTTTTCAAACCTGTCCTGGAAGACCCCCTGCCCTGCACATTTTGTATGCCTCCCTAATCAGACACACACAATTTAGTTCTTGCAGTCTCTACTAATGAGCTGATGAGTGGAATCGGGCATGTTAGATGAGGGAGACATACAAAATGTGCAGGGCAGGGGGTCCTTCTGGATAGGTTTGAAACCCCCTGCTATACATTCTGTGGTATGTACCATTGGCTTAGAGCAGGGGTGGGGAACATTGATCCTGGAGGGCCAGTGTCCCTGCAGAGCTTAGCTCCAACCCTAATCAAACACACCTGAAGCAGCTAATCAAGGTCTTTAGGATGCAGTTAGGTTTTTTTTCCAGAGTTTTTCAGGGTTGGAGCTAAACTCTGCAGGAGAGTGGCCATCCAGGATCAACGTTCCCCACCCCTGGCTTAGAGCAATAGAGTGATTTAAAAGTCAGGCAATAGTCTCCAGATTTCACAGCATATGTTAGGTTCTAGGAGTTTTAATAGTAATCATAATTGACATTAGCCCCGTGTCTATAGGAACTGGGGTCCTGTTGGCTCATAGGGGCATTCTCATCATGATGATGCTGCCGGCCCTGGTCATTTGATCTGGCCTGGTCCATCCAATAGGAGAGATCAGTCTCCAGTCTCTGGAAATACATAATGGTGAAATGAGACAACGGATCATATCAGGAGTTCAGATTCAGTCTCAGGGGGGAAAACAGACAGGTTTTGATTAAATAAATTGTAAATAAATAAATAACTAACTAGAGTTACAGTGTTAAAGTGATAGTTCACCCAAAAATGAGATTTAATTTTTAATTCTTTCATTATTTACTCATCAAACCCAAATGAAGAAATTTAAGTAGGCCTATTGGTAATGACTGTATATGTACTATAATATTTGTAATGTTACTTATAATTTATTTTTCCATTCATTTGCAAAGAATATGGACTGACGCTTCAGATAGAACACAAAAGCACCATAAAGGTACCATCGAAATAGTCCACAAGACTTAATTACAGGTTTTATGAATTAATATGATAGTTTTTGTGAGGAACAATTGTAATTGTATTATATATATATATATTTTAAAAAGTATGTTTTTCAAAAATGATCTTATTGTGTTCAGGCCACCAACAAGAATGTTCAGTGCATAAAGTGGTTTTTCACATGGATATGCCTGTTCAGATCAATGTCTAAAATCGGCGGACGCTGAATGAAAATGCAAATAAAAGTTCTGAGAGTAGAGTGCATAGAAAACAGAAATACCCCAGTTACCCCATTCTGACATTTGCCTGTTATGGAGAAGAAAGGGAGTAAAAGTAATTACATGTTTTCAAACAGCCATTCAGATTTTAGTAATTGCTATGGTGTTCATCAAACAACGACAAATACAAGAGTACAGAGACAAGAGATTTATTTAATTCAGCAAGCGATAACCCCCAGGGTAACAGAACAGAACCAACAAAAGTATTGCAGATTTGTTAAAAGTTCAGTAATTTAATGTACACATTTTGAATTGATCTGATTCAGAAGGCTGGATGCTGACTGACAAAGGAGGAGTTGGGGATGTAGGAGGGTAATTTGCTATTGAGCAATGCGAAAACTGCTGATAATACGTATGACCTTATATATGGATGCTTAGATAGGTGTTGTATTCCTATAGGTAGATGGGGATAAGCTGAGAGTCAGCTGATGTGAGCTTGACTAACGTGACCTGCCAGAACTAACGCTATGCTCAATTTGTTTTCCTACATTTACCCACAATAGGATGGCGAGAACATTATGGAACCCTATAAAGAGCCCTATAAACAGATGTAATGTATGTTTCATTCATACTGGAAGCTGGAGAGCACTCTTAAACAGAAACTTCGGGGAAGGTTTATTTTTTTCAGTTCTGTCATGACAACTCTCAGGGGGATTGGCATGGTAAAGTACATGACAATGTTGATGTATTTGTTCTTGGCAGAACAGATCTGCTATGCTGCTGCTGCTGTGGCAGAGCAAGTATCGAGACTTGCTTCTGCCAATACATCAACAACATACTGCTGCTGCAAATTTAACACACATGAAATAACCCCCATATAGCATATATGAATCACCTCGTAGCAGATATATACAGGTGGAGCTGGGGAAGGTGGAGGGTTTCTGAAGTATGCTGCAAATTGGCTACTGATACAGAAGAGAACCAATCAGCTGTGACATGTGATAATGATGTCATTAGGTCACATTGAGTTAGACCTATCGGACTGCGCCATCTAGAGTTTCATGCCAGAACTCTGTATTTCACACATTAGCAATAAAAAGGTGATTAATACATCAAAAAAAAAATCTTACATATAGCCCCTTTATATTAATGTAATTTTTGTGCTTTTAGAATAACTATTAACTGATAGTTGATGGAGACCTGATTTCAGGGGAGAACACATTTTTCTCACATCGCTGGTTCTAAAATCGTCCTCTCCTATTCATTGTCTTGTAGCAAAATAGGCCATTCGTGAGTCCCAGTCATAGTTTTATGTAACAACAGCAGTTGCACTGTGCATGTGACCAAAAACCTCAACAAATGCATTAAATCTTCGCACTGGATTTTCACACCGTACATTCCTTTGGTGTGAACAGGCCTTTTCGCAGAAGTCTAATGCACATAAGAGCAGCTGTGTCCAGCAGGACACCGTTGTCTGTTGTTTTCAAAGCACTCTAGCTTTAGCCTTGTCCTCATTATAACTATACATAACTATATATATATATATATATATATAGGCTCAGCTTCATTTGATTTTGCTGAAAACTAGTTGACCTGGTTATATCAAAATATAATTCATTCATGCACTTAAAAATAAAAAGATGAGGAAGATTGCATGATAACCCAGTCAGTGTGAGTGCAAATGCACTTTCTAGATGTGTTATAATGATTTCACATACAGTAATTGATGCAATTTGTGTGATCACTGTTTTACTCACTGCTTCATCGTAGCCCATGTACATGAACTGCTGGATCCACTGCTGGACATCAGGACGGCTCCGGTCCCATACGTTTCTCTTAGACCTGTGAAAAACTGACAGAAACTCTTTAGCCTTGGACTGCGATACTGCGATTTGTACTTTAGGCCTGGCTTCCAGCTCCTTTGCTGTGGAAAGAGAACAGGAAAAAATTCAAGGCCATAGTCAGAGATTGTAGATGCTTCCTATGTAATTCAAAACTATTTTTACTATTTCAACAGACCAGAAGAGCAGGCCCCAGATCAGTGTAAAAGAGAAACATGTGTTTTAACCACAGAGGATGATAATAGCCGAAAGGGACAGAACCGCTGCCCAATTATCTCGCTCTGATGATAACACACAGAGACTGTGAACTGATCTATAGCCCAAAGCTTCCACACCTCCATGTTATAAATATCAGTGATGTCATTTGTTTATAATCATCCATGCTATTTTCCCTTGGAACATATCAGCCATCAATCTCTGTCAGCTTTGGAGGTCAGAAGCTGATGTATAGTGACTAAAGTATTGGTATGATGGTTCCTTAGGTGGAATATTGACGGTAGAAAGAGAGAGTTATAAACCATACATCACTAAAATCTTTCATAACAATTATATTGAGGCTGACATCATCTCACCATCTCGTTTCATGAGGATCCTCTGTATTCTACTCCCAGATGAACCACCTAAAATAAGCAAACAGATAATGTTCTCTGTAATATCTATTTCATTTATTCATTTCATTTATCAAATGTTGTGGGATGGTCCCAAATGCTCTCTCTCTCTCACACACACACACACACACACTCACACACACACACACACACACACACACACACACACAGACACACACACACACAAATTAAGCATTCAAATTTTGAAATGTTGCCCACAATGATTAATTGACCTACATCTTCCGAAGTCCAAACTTCAGGACATTTGGTACACATACAAGTACAGTCACAATTATTTCAAATTTTGCCTACAGGGGGTGCTACTAAAAAAAATCTAAAACAGTTTTATCAAAAGTCAAAAATAAATTTATTACGCACATTCTGGTACAAGTTCTGACATGCCCTAATATTATCAAGCAAAATAAATAAATATAATAGAAAAATTAAAAAAAACCTGCCAACAACCAATCAAAACTCAACAGCTAGTATATTCTTTTGTGACTTGACAATGGCCACAAAACTTAAATCATATGTGTGGGGTGTCTATATGATGCTGTGTCTATACAAATGAGCATAACGGAAACAATCTCAAATCAGAAACAAACCAAATTTGCTACATTTGTAATGCAAGCAGAGCCATATGCAAAAATGTGCTACCTAAACAACTGCGTGTACAGTATTTACAGCATCTGTTTTTTTTTCTTTATTTAATTTAATTTTATTATTTATTTTTTGCTGTTTTGGTTTTCCACACATGCTTTAAATCGAATAATTGCAGCTTGTCGCTGTGTTAATGTTTCTGGATGTGTAGGTAAGATGACGTTACAGTTCAAAAAGAATACTTTTACATTTTGAAAATTTTCAATTTTAAAAGAAAACACATTTTCTAAATAATACACTGTAAAACATTTCATATTATGAACAGTGAAATGTTGCAATAGTTACTTTGATTTAAAATAAAATATGTTCCGTGTGCAGTGCAATTCATTTATATTTTTACTGCATAAATTAAACTAATGATAATAAATAATATTTTAAAATATTTTAAAATATAAATGAATTTTCTTTCTTTTTTTATCAAGCTGAAACCATGAGTCACTGTAACACATGCCTTGAAACACTTTAAAGCTGAGTTAAAAGTCTCATATTTTAGAGTTTCAGGCCTTTACATTTTATGTCAAACTTCATAAAATCCTATTTACAAGGCTTGTAAATTTACTACAGCCTCATTAACTAATGAAACCACTTGTGGTATCTGAAAGCCCAAAAATGGTATAGAAATCATACCTGAGGGTGAGCAGAGAGACAGGATGCTTATGAGAAGGACGGCTTGAACACAGAGGCTGTGGAGTGACATGCTGTTGTTCTATCCACTGGGCTTCACTGAGTGCTGGGAAAGTATTTGGTCAGGGGTGAGATGAACGGCAAGACGCCATCCTGGACCAACAGGCAAACATTCCTACAGGCGACCTGTTAGCGCTTGTGTGTGGAGGAATGTGTACAGGAGGCCAACTGAAAACCCCCTATACAAATACCACAGTGTGCGTGATGTTTGATGTGTGCTTGGGTTCATGTGTTTCGGTTATTTGTATGGTTGGTTCATGCTCTCAAGGTTTAAATTAAACCCAACTTTGTGATCAAAAAGGGTTTTCATCATAAAGTTAGTCTATCGACACCTTGCTGTAAGGACGATTATCATAAGCAGTAAACAGTATTATTTATTAATCTCAGGAATATTCAGCAATCACTAGCTGGATTCTAAATTGACATTGCCCGGTCATAGCAAACAGACTGTAGAATATTTAATTTATGCTGCAAGTTTAGTAAGCCTATTTTATGCTCATTTTACTTTCCTGTTTTTCTAGAGGGTATATTTGAAGGCAGAAGCAGCAAAACAACTTAAGAGGGAGATGGTTTTCCAGATGTAATAAACATCTTTCTTTTTCTTTCTAAATCAATTTCCTGCCACAGCTTTGAAGTGCATGCACGCTGTAGGACATCAGCTAAGGCTTATGGCTATTTCACAGGGACCCAAACATACAGTAACTGTAAGGCAGTAGCCATATGATTGTATATTTATACATGTGAATCTAAAATACGGAACTATTTTCTCCCCACAGATATCTGTTGTATATGAAACCTGCGTTCTCATGTCACACAATGCACCAGATGTTAGTCATTTAATAAAGTTAGTGGAACTGAGTAGATTTCAAATTATGAAGTTTAAGCGAGTTAATGAATCAGATTTTTCTGATCTTCCTTGTAAAATATAGGAATGAGAATTAAAATCTCTATCCTTCGAAGCATCACTTTTTACAATTTACAATAATGTTTATTAGCATTAATATCTGCATATACTACTACATGCTTATAAGTGAAAAGTTACATGTTTAAAAGAAACAAATCCATAATTAAGCCATGTAAACTTTACACATTTGCTTCTAGCCAAAATATCAGCTAATAATCTATAATAACGCTTCCTCCAGTGAAAAAGTCCACCATCTGTTTTCCTCTCACATCAAAATCCACAGATATATGGATGGCTTTGTTTATTACAAACACAGCTTTTCACTGCACAAGATGTTAACTGATAGATTGTTAATTAATACATGTTCAGCCTTTTTAAAACTATTGTAAATGGATTGAGCCTTATTGTAAAATGTTACCAACAAAACAAAATAATATCTAAACAAACCAAATAAAGTTAAAATGAAAAAGAGAATCACTGAAACATTTGTTTTTATGATATGTGTTTATATTTCTTTGTATTTTCTAAAAGCTTACACTTATGATAGCATACTGGAGTGATTTTTTTACAGTCAACCCGTGTTCCTGCATGCACTGTACCTGTCCCGAGGGGGTTGACCCTCATTCAGAGGTTATCTCTGTGCACCTGGACTGCATTCCCACTCATAACAGCACACCTGCATGCTCAGTTGTCTTGCTCAACAATAGTTATATGGCCTTCTACCATACCTGAGTGTAGCATACATTTATATTGTTATACTTAATTTATTTTGTAGCAAGTACAAATCCAGAGTGTGCATTTATTTTAAAGAATAATCAGGAGCAAGTATTTTGTATATAAAAGAGTCTGAGCAATATACTTTTACCGGATTTTGGATGCCATTACATAAGGGGTTTTACGTAACTTTTAACCAAAAAAATAAAACGACCTCTCAGAGTATCTTGCCCTGGTTCAAATCAAGTTACGCTAAATAAAGACTGTTTGTCTCCTTTTCCAAGAGTTGTGCCATAATGAAAGGGCCAAATGATCTTCACAACACAGACTCCAACTCAGATGGCATTATTCTTCTGGAGCGGGAGGGTCGTAACCCAGGCGGCTGGCGGAAGGGAAGTGAGCCCAGAAGGTTCTGGCCAATTCCTCAATCTTGTCATAGCCAGCGTGAGAACGCAGCTCTTCAATCCAGGCGAAAAAGTCTGAAGATGTCAGTGCCCAGTTAGGCACACTCCTTTTTTCCCTTGATTCAGCTGCAAGCCAAGCAGAAAGGCAAAAAAGAGGTCAACACAAGAACAGATCCTTATACAGTACATCAATCTTCAGTTCTAAATCATACAGTTTAGTATCGGGTACAATGGGAAAAAAGATTTTCCAAATTTCAAACAAACCAAAAAAATAAAATAAATAACTAATTAGAATTCTTAGAATTATCACACATACAAAAATAATTTTTTTTCTTGAAGGAAATAACTTTTAGATTTTTAGTTTTGTTTAATATGATTAAATCGATAGACTTTCAGCAACTATGGAATAAAGATTATACAGTACAACTATTAATCCCCCCCCCCCAAATGATCATATTTTAGGACATTGTATAACCCCAGTGCACTTTAGAGGATACAAGTGATATAATTTATAAAGAGAATTTAAAACTCACCTTGCTTTTCCACTGCCTCTGTAAGGAAAATAAATAGAAGGACATTTAATATAATTGAATAAATATAAAAATATATATGTAAAATAGTATAGATGTAACCAGTGTTGGGTAGAAGTAACGTGAGTTACGTAATAATATTACTTTTTCAAAGTAACGAGTAAAGTAACGCATTACTTTTTAATTTACAAGAAAATATCGAAGTTACTTTTTAAGTACCGCCAGTTACTTTTTCCCCATTTATTGACTGACAGTGCGCTGTGAACATGCTGTTACAGTAGTTCTAGACTAAATGTGAATGTGCATTAATTCATCCCACACGCAAAAAACAGATTTAGTATTCATCAAAATGAATTAAAACAGTGAAATGCAAACTCAGAATATGACGCAAACCTGCAATAATTAAATATGTTAAACAACACAAATGTATCTAATCCCATTTTATTAACCGATGTCTTTGCTGCTGACCTTTGATGATGCAGTTCAACCATACTAATAAGCAAAAATGACTTTAGATAAACTAACAATTGTGCTTCATTGTTTTTTAAAAGTAACTTTCCCCAACAGTGGATGCAACTCTTTTAAGGCTAGAAACCAATAAATGCGAATGAGATGCAATTACTAAGTAATGTGTAAAGCTTGAATAGAATGTGGCACATCTGGTAGGAAAATGGACAGTAGCAGCATGACTTTCTAAATTACTGCACTGACCTTAAAACTAATTATTTCATTCATGCACCACTTCTGAAGAAAAATCAATTAAGTAATTTTATCCTGAATACTGAATATTTAAACTAAATGATAACTGCATAGAGAATAATAGTTGATATATAGAGTGATTCTTAAGGTCATGATTTAATGCCAAGGATATCACATTATTCATAAGCTTCCATTCATCTGTCACCCTTGTACATTACAGATTCTGTATTCACAGCAGCTGACTATTAAACTTGCACAATGCACACACAGATGTGCGCGCGCACAGGTTTAAAAAAGCAGAGCTGTCTGTTTCTGTAAGCAGTCCCATGTTTGAGAGGAACAGTTGAGCTATCGTCTGTTCTCAATGTTCTGCCAGTTTTCTTTCAGAAGTTTCAGCATGTTTGACAAAGCCAGAATATTTCAGCTAAAAGGTACCTCAAATCTGGTAGCCTTTAGCTGTTTTTACATTATTTCTGATAAATTCTTATCTAGTTCACAAGAGCTATCACATAAAAATTTGGAACTGAATGTAACAGCTCTTAAAAGCGAAAAACAAAATTTCACTAACACTTTCTATGAAGCCTGTTTATAATGCTTTATAAGAGTATTTTAATGCATTATAATACATGCATAATGCCTTACAAAAACTTGTAACTTGTATCATCTCATGATAAATTGTATAGCAACACTTACCAGTATCCCACCTCAACAGCAGCAAAAGTTTCAATAGAAACAAAATAAGTACCTAACAATTCATTATGGTTATTTTTACACCAATACATAAAGACACCATATAGTTACTTAATATAAAGTGTAACTGAATTATTTTATTGTAATATCAATTCAAACTGAAATTAATATTAGCCTTTTAGAAAACACTCAAATATGAACAACCACTCCTGACCACTATAAAGATAGTAATATATTGTGCTGATCTTAAACAAAATCAAATTATGAGAAAACAGCAAGATATGAGAATTACATTATAATGTCTTAAGAATACCCATAAAATACATTATAAATGCAGGCTTCATAGAAATTATTACCAAAATATCAATGCACACTGAAACATACAATACAAGGTGAGTAATGGTGAAGATGTGATGTATAAAAAAAGTCAAAATAAAATAAAATTCCATACACTATTATTCAAAAGTTTGTGGTCCATAAGAATTTTTAAGAAAATAAATATAAACTTTTATTCAGCAAGAATGCATTAAATTGATGAAAAATGACAGTAAAGACCTTTGCATTGCTTGAAAAATGTATTGCTTTAACTATTTATGAGTGAATCCTGAAAAAATATTAAGCAGTTTTAAAAATATGAACTATTTCAACACTGATAATAGTAGGAAATGTTTCTTGAACACCAAATCAGCCTATTAAAATGATTTCTGAAGGGCCACGTGACACTAAAGACTGGAGTAATGATTTTAAATTGTAACAAAGAAACAGTATTGCTGTTTTACTGTAATTTTGATCAAATAAATGCAGCCTTAGTGAACATAAGATAATAATATATACATAAAAAGACATCACACTGACCCCGAACTTTGAAAGGTGATGTATACATCCAAAAACTGTCAGCTTTTCTTACCAGAGAGACAGAGCAGTCCAAGCCAAACCAGACACAGGAAGAGTGAGAAACACAGACGAAACATGGTCACCCACTGAAAGTAATATTACAACAGACTCAATATAAGGCTCTACAGTCATTTTTCTACCCATTGTCAAACTTCAAAGAGATTCAAACATAAAATATTTTGAAAAGAAAAAAAAAGAGATTGTATTAAAGCATGGAAATGAATCTTGCATCATTTCCCTGCCTAAGATTACCTGCAGCAGATGTTCCTGGAGACTGTGGTGTGTCTTGGTGCACAGACCTTAAAGTAGAACACCAAGTCAAGGCTGGAATGGTGATGTTTACCTTTCACATGGACCTTTCATATGTCATACCCTTCATTTCTTTGAGATTCTCACATTCCCACAGCTGAAAGAATCCCTTGTTAAAGTAGAAGCCTTACTGTCCAAAAATTCACAGACTGAAGAGATCTCAGAGAAACCTTTCTCAGGGTTTCCACCTTTTTTTAATAGAATATAATGTTGTCTGTATGTGTGTCAGTTTCAAAGAAACATTTAATGTGGAAATATCTCCAAACTAACACATTGTAACATTCCAGGACAGATTTGTATACAGCTGCAATCAAAAATATTCGCCCCCCCTTGACCTGCAAGACGTTTAGCTGCAGAGAATCAAAATTTTGGGTTAGGCATTAGTACACTAGAGAAAGTTTATTAACACACATTTGAGTAACTAAGAATGTAAAGTTGATGAAAGAAGAAATTCAAAATTATTCAACTCCCAAAAGTCAAAATCGGTGCATAATCTTTTATTGTTTAAAACCACCAATAAACACTGCTTGGGGGTGCTAAGAAGCTTCTGTCACCTCTCTACTGCAACCTTGGCCCATTCCTCGCCTGAAAAAGCTTTCAGATCACTGATAATTCAACAAAATATATTCATTGAGAATTAAATCTGGAAACTTAACGGGTCACTCAAGAACATTCTACAACCGATCCCTGAACCAAGCATGTAAGGCAGATTTGGATGTATACTTTGGGATGATTGTCCTGCAGGAAAGTCCATTTTTCGTTATCTTTAGTCTTTGCACCAAAGGCATCACATTTCTTGAGATTCCTGAGATCGCAGACAGCAAGGACTCTTTAGCATCGCACCTCAAAGGGGCAGGGGCTCGTTAAAAACACATTTTAAGCTAAGGAATAAGGCTGCCAGCTATGGCTCTAGTAAATTTTATTGACTTCTTTAATGAGATCTTCATGTAGCCTTAGACTTTCTAAAGTAATAAAGCTATTTCTTCACTAAAGCTTCTCTAGCTTTTGTGTTAACTTGTCATATTTGCTATTCAACTTCAGCACATGCATGGGCTAATTGTATGTAACAGCTCAAGCTAATTCTGTTTTCTAGTAGTTTCTAAAGGTTTAATTGTGTTTTAAGACCATTTTGTTCCCCACCATACAAATAAGTGACTAAAAAAACAGTAATGTTGAATACAGGTTGAATAATTATGACATAGCTGTATTATTTTAAAAAATAAAACGTATAACTCAAAAATATTACATTATATAGTGACCTGTTAAAATAATATGTCCCTTTAGGTCACCAAACAGAAAAAAACAGGGCTGATATTTTGATCAAGAAATGTTTACTATACTGTAGCTGTGTGTGTTTTTTGTAATGTTCTCATTTTATTATTTTCTGTGAGGTTAGTAGTCAAACATTTGTCCACTGAAACTGGAAAATTTAAACGAATTAGATTCAAATCATATATATTTATGCATCTCCTTAAGAGTGAGAGAAACAGAGAAAGTACATGGCTTTGTGTGCTATAACTGATATATAACAGCCATTGCTTAAATTTTTTTATAAAATGTTCCACATGCTTCAAAATATTTCTAAATTTGGCTATTTTTCAGGCAGGCAACACAATAAATTGCCCACATGGCAAATGATAATAACTAGATTATAATATAATAATGCTTGTTAATATTATTAATGAAATGTCTGCGAGCATTTTCATATTAGAGGTCCTGGCTGAGAGTCTGAGTGGGTGTCCCTAGGTTCCAAAATATTGCCAACCTTTGATAAACCGTTTATAGCATAAAGTTTAATACGGCAAAATACTTCAGCGCCCTCTAGTGAGCAGTTCATGCAAACACAATGACTTTTTTGGAGACTACACTCACGTGAAATGTTTAACATAAGAAACATTATTTTTTTATTATTAAGTACCAAATCAACACATTATAATTATTTCTAAAGGATCATGTGACACTGAAGACTTGAGTAATGCCTGCTGAAAATGTAGCTTTTAGAAGAATTATTTTAAATTGTGACAATATTTTACACCACATTTTTACTGTATGTTTTGATCAAATAAATCCAGCCTTAGTGAAAGATTTCAAAAACATTTAAAAAAATTACTGACCCCCTGTTGAACTATACATTACCAAGAGACAATAAAAAGCACACAACTTTGCCAATCCTCTTGCAAAATGTTTAATTAAACAAAAGTATTTCAACGTTTTGCACAGATATCATAGATGTGGAGCTCACTACATTGTCCTTCTCCGCAGCTTTTCTTCTCACGTTAAATAAACATGGTTTTAAATAACAATGCTCAGTAACATTCAGTTGTACCATACTTTTATAAAAGCTCAGAAACTAACAGCTGTATGGACCCATATGTAAAGAGACCAAACCATTCTTTTCGAATGGTGCCCATTAGAAAAGCAACTCTTAACAGTGTTTTGCTGTAATATGGAGGTCTTTGCCAACACTTTAATGCTGATACAGATGTGTGAATTTGAATGAGGTGGATATAGTTCACTTATATATATATTAGATGAGCAGTGCTTGAATGTGAAGCTGGCACATTTGGTTAAGCATCTACAAAACATTCATCTTATAAGACCCTCCTGTTGGCATTTCTCAGTTCATCCAGCAGGGGGCGACAAGTACCTGTAACCAACTCTCTCTTTGGCAAATCCTATGTACTGTATATACAGTTTCCTCTAATTCCACTGCATCTGTATTGTGCGCTTGCCCTGTGCCGACTGTCGAAGTCCAAGTCTGTATCAGATGAAGGCCGCATCTGTTGGCTTTCTTGTATCTCGATGTCGACTAAGTGTGAACAGAAAATGAGCTGTCGATCAAGGCCATGGGAAGGTGCTTCAATTATCACTTGGAAAAGGTGATAATCATTTAGGTGAACCACTCCAGGTGAAAAGAAGAGCTAAAGCAACACGGAGACACAGGAACAGAAAGGACACATAGGCGGAAACAACATCATAATGTTAAATCCTGCGATTTTGTTAAAGAAATGAGAAATGAGCGGTAAGTAGGAGTTGCAGATCACTTGGCTCAGTGTGAGGTCCGATCTGGTCTGGTCCAGTCAGGTCTGGTTGTAAGGCTCATTTGTGTGTGGAAGGTCACTGGAGGGGTTTGATAAGGTAAAGCTTCTCTCCATGTTCACTAGTGAAGATAGGAGCCTTTTTGTAGTGCTCTAACAGTTCATCCATAGTATTGAAGCGGCGTTGTCCGATACAGTAAACTGCATTCGACAGCTGCACTTTGAAGTGTTTGTTCTTCCCGACTGCTTTCAGAGACACTGAGAAATCACTCGGCTGGAGAGAAGGAGAGAGAAAGAAACAGAATGTTCGTTTAGTGAACTTCAGCCTACAGGTGGCACCATAAGCCCTAGATTCCAGATATCCCAAATATGTAGTAACAGATTGATAACAACTACTCTAGACTGAAAAGCATATTTATTTCATAGACATATATTGTCCACGATAAAGAAATTTAAGTAAATTTATCAAGCTTTTAAAAATTTACTACTTGTTTTATATAGTTAAAAAAGAACTTTCAAAAAAGCTAAACATTTAATGGATCTAAAATGTCATGTAAAAAGTAATAAAACATTTTCCTTATACATTAAATATACAGGAATGTACAAATCACTATAATTTATTTGCAAATGTTTACATTTTTTGGTCACACCACAAGACATTTTACAACCCAATCTAACCAAAGTACCTTATATTTTAAGAAAAAGTTGTCCACAAAAAGGTGTAATGTTATCTAATGTCTAATAAATAATATATAATTTAAACAATTCAAATAAATGACTGAAAGCTAGGTGATTTTGTCTTTAAAACTCTATTAACTATCAAGTGACCTTTAATTTGGAACAAAAGAAACATCTTAGGTTACGTATGTAACCCCAGTTCCGCGAAGGAACGAGACGCTGCGTCAGGAGATGCTTTGGGGAACGCCTACAGCGTAACCGGCTCTGAAAACCAATGAAATCTGTCCAATGCATGGGAGGGACATCACGGGCGAGGTGACGTCATGACCAGCTGGTATAAAAGAACGTGCGGTGCAACCGGCGTCAGCTTCTAGAATCAAGCAAGTGCTGGCAGGGATGCCGGAAGTGTGGCCTCACGACGCAGCGTCTCGTTCCTTCGTGTAACTGGGGTTACATACGTAACCTAAGATGTTCCTCTTCAGGAACTCGAGCTGCTTCAGGAGACGCTTTGGGGAACGAGATGCCCACGGCTCCAGACTTCCAAGTCCCTGCCCTGTGTGTATCCATACGGAGCACAGCTAGGGCAAGAGAACGGAAGAGCCTGGAGTGGCTCTCATGTCCAGGCCATAAAATCTGACAAAGGTCAGGGGCGTGGACCATCCCGCAGCGTTGCAGATGTCCTGGATAGGGACACCTGCGAGAAAGGCCTTGGAGGCCGCCACACTCCTCGTGGAATGAGCCCTGACTCCCATGGGCGAGGGGAGATCAGAAGACTCATAAGTCATCTGAATGGCATCCACAATCCACCGACTGAGGGTCTGCTTGGAAGCAGGAAAACCTCTCTTAGGGGGACCAAAGCAAATAAGCAGCTGGACCGCCTTCCGCCACAAGGCAGCTCTGTGGACGTATGCGTCCAGTGCTCGCACTGGACACATACTATTTAGCCTCAGCTGGTCAGGCTCCCGAAAGGCCTGCAGCACAACAGGCTGTGGTGTGACAGAAGGAACCTTGGGGACATACCCTGCACGAGGGTATAGAAAGGCTTTGGCCATGCCAGGCGCAAAGTCCAAATGGGTAGGGGCCACAGAAAGGGCCTGCAAGTCCCCAACTCTCTTCAGAGAATTGATCGCCAGAAGAAACACGGTCTTCAGGGTGAGATGCCGATCTGAGATCTCCTCAATAGACTCGAAGGGAAGCCTACAGAGAGCGTTCAACACCACAGCCAAGTCGATGTGCGCAAGGTCGGAGCTTTCAGGGACGACGCCGCGTCAGGAGACAGATAGCCCGCAAGCGTCTGCTCCACACGTGGCATCGCCCCATAACCGTGCTCCCTTGCCCCGTCACATTGCTATAGAAACCAGACGAGGCGGCGAAGAGGCGGGCCGAAAAAGGTTCTCCCCACGACCTCGACACCTCAGTGTGGAGGTCGGGTAAAAACGGCAGGCTCCAATGTGGAGGTGAGGTCTGAAACCGCAGGAAACGCTCATCCAGTTTGCCTCTCCGCGGTTCCACCGAACACTCGGCCGGCCAGTCGAGTCTCAACTTGGCAACAGCACGAGGCGTGCTTCCGGACTCGGGGAGCGGTCGCGGGATCCAGCAGGTGAAGATGGAGATAGAGACTCGCTAGTCTCCGATCCCTCTGCTAGATCCCGTTGCGAACCCCACGAGCGCCGTCTGACACCGGTTGCACCGCACATGCTTTTATACCAGCTGGTCATTACGTCACCTCGCCCGTGACGTCCCTCCTATGCATTGGACAGATTTCATTGGTATTCAGAGCCGGTTACAGTGTAGGCGTTCCCCAAAGCGTCTCCTGACGCAGCTCGAGTTCCTGAAGAGGAACCATGGGAATGACTTCATTGCATTAGAAGTGTCACACTGCTTACAAATGATTGGTCTAATTTCAGTGTGAGATCTCCAACCTAGAGCCTAACCTGTCCCTGAGTAGGTTAGTCGTTTCTGGCGATAAACACTGGTAAAAGCCGAGCCACTTTCATGGCACCTAAATCCCAGGGAAGGCAAACTAAACTATAACTTACATTTACAATTACGTCAAATGACCAGTGTTCTTTTAGTATTATTTATATACTATTGTAGGTCTTATTAATATTTTGAATGAATTAATTAATTTTTGAATAAATAAAATGCAGTTGCATGCAGTAATTTTATGTTTTTAATTAATTATTTTTTTCAATTTTAGTTTTTATTTATTTTATTTCCAGTTAATAAATTTAGTGCTTCAAATGAAAGATATTCTATATTTTATATTCTAATTTTCCATCTAAAAGCCCTAAAACACCAAGCTGATGTTTGTCTGTTTGCTAATGGCAGGCTGTTAAACGTCTGCCAACTTTTTGCAGTGTGTTCCTCATCATCTGTACTAGTCAGACCCAGGACTTAAAAAACAAAACCAATAAACAAATTAAAAAATTAGCCTGAACAGAATCAGTATTTTGCCATTTTTGCCTTCTACCTGTATTATTACCGTTCTGGAACGGGTTTGAGTGGAAGAAATACCCGCAATTTTTTTTTCACTTATACTATAATAATAATAACAATAATAATAACAAGAATAAGAATATGTACAGTGTTCAAGTGAACGTTTTGGCTCTGATGCAGGTGCTAGTTCATTGTTGTCGGCTTGTTGTCACAGGCTTTATATTTATATTTTTAGCTTTGTTTAATTTAACAAAAATGTTTTAATAGATTTAGATACCAATAATAGCCCTGCAGATGACACCATGGACACAGCACTGGACAGCACTCAGTGACTATTCACAGCTATTGAAAGCAGTTATTTGGTCACTACATTTCAATTAGATCCAGATAAAGACTTGACTCACAGAGGACTCGCTGTCTCGCACAAGGAAGTCTCCCTCCACCCCACTCTCGTTCAGCGCACACTCAGCCTGGTGCCGTGTCACGCTGCCATAGTACCAGTCCTTTCCGGCGAATTTCCCCGTGTGGGAGGGTCCCGTATGGCTGTTCTGCTGGGAATGGGAGCCCGAGGCTAATGGACCATCATTGAGCACAACCACATAGTTCTTTGGCACCAGACCCACCTGCCCACGGCAGTTCTTACACCTCCACCATTCTGGGTCATTCTCTGGCTTCTCCAGCACCTCCATCATCTCGCCCTTCTCAAAGTTCAGCTCCTCATCCGTGACGGAACTGAAGGGGTAGAGCGTCTGAACAGTGTGAAGGACTCTGGGGCCCTGACCGTTACTGAGGCCCAGCCTTGAGGAGAAGACAGCGGGAAGGTCGGCTGACGTGTCCTCCACCTCTTCCTCCTGGACGTAATTGGAAGGGAACCAGCCCACCTGTCCGTTATAGCTGCCCCTCCACCAGCCGTCACTGCATTTCTCCATCACCATCAGCTGGGCTCCCTTCACTAGGCTGAGCTCATCCTCCCGCTCCGCATTGTAGGCAAACTTCACCACCGCTGGAGTGTTCTGGTCATATATTCGTTCTGCTCCACCCCCGTTAGAGGAGTACTCATCTGTGCTGGGTGTTGGAGAGGCTTCCCGTGTGCTCGTTTTGCGTTTAGTTTTTCCCAGGCCTGAGAAAGAGTAAGAGAGGTATTAGACATCAGACACAGTCATTATGTAAAACTCAAGCCCCTGAGCTCTGCTAATTAGAAGTTGAAGAGAAAGGGCAGGGATATTGATTAACGCTGTAAATTCATCAATACTAATCATTTCCTGCTGAAAGAAGACATGTGATATCATTACTGCGCCACACCACATTTCCTCGTGTCCTCTATTTGTCCTTTCTATCTTTGTCACATTCTTCAACCTCATCCATCACATCTCCTGTTGCTGCCAACCATCAAATATTATATATTTATATACACACACAAACTTATACATACATTACCTTTCATAAACTCATGGTCAGTAAGAAATTTTTTGTTGTTTTCAAAAGAAGATTCTAATACTCAACAAGGCTGCATTTATTTGATCAAAAATTTAGTAAAACAGTAATACGGTGAAATATTACTGCAATTTATAATGGCTATTTTCTATATTTAATATATTTTAGAATGATTTTTTCTGTGTTGGAAAAACTGATTTTTTAACAGGCATTACTCCAGTCAGTCTAGTGTCACATGATCCTTTAGAAATCATTCCAGAATGCTGATTTGGTGCTCAGGAAGATTTATTTTTATTTTTATTATCATCACAACTGAAAATAGTTATGCTTGTTAAAGATATAGTTTTTTCCAAGATTTTGAAGAGTAGTATTTAATCATACCATTACAAATGCCATTTATGCATCAGTTAAATGCACTCTAGCTAAATAAAAGAATCAGTTTCTTCAAAAAAAAAAAAAAAAAGCAAGCTTTTAAATTGTAGTTTATACTGTGTTAAGACAATGTTGTTTCTAAACCATGTTGTTTCTGAAACCTTTTATAAGGTGACAGCATGTGAGGTTACCATTTAGACTTTTTTTCCAAAGACAATATATAGACTGTTTCTTCTTCCTTGATTTTCTTTAACTAGAGCAGTCAATATAATTCATTTCAATTAATCTCATGATTGACCAGTCTTTAAAAAAACAGAATAAAAAGGTCATATCAAAATTGGTGAATATGTATGTAAAGATCATTACATTAAAAGACATTTCATTTTGTCTAAATTTCACAATCCTTGACAGCCCTAAAAATAGATTTTGATTTATTTCTCTCAAATTTCTCTCAAAGAGAAAGACAGTCCACCCACATATATATTTTTTATAGTTTAAGTTGCTTTATTGGCATGACAAATTAAATTAAAGTATTGACAAAGCACTATAAGCATATGAAAACATATAATATAATTACACCAAAGAAATAATTGAGAGAGAGAGAAAAAAAAACTAATTAGGGTTAACACTGCATCTTTCTGGGGGGAACAAAAATGCAGCGATTGATATATAGTATATTTATAGTTATTTTCAAAGCTTCAATGTGCTGTCAAAAAACCTTCATTATGTTTTTTTTTTATTCTAACAAATAAGTTCTTGTTTAAAACTAACCAAAATTAAAATAAAAATATTTTGCTTATAATTTCTGCACAGGAGAGACTTGGTGTTGTTTCCAAACAAAAAGGAAATATATTGTTACTAATTATTGGCCATATCGGAAAATATATCGGCCAAATGATTTGAAAACTATCGACACGGAAAAAAATATAAAATATTGTGTATCCCTAATATATATATATATATATATATATATATATATATATATATATATATATATATTTATATTGTGTTGACAAATAAGTTTACAGTGCTTGCACCTACATCACACAGAACCAATTGCTTATCTGGGCATTTTGGATACTGCAACCTGAGACACTGAGCAGAGACAGTGAACATAATGAACCACCTAGAATACATTTAAACAGTCAATAAACACATCTACATGTTCACAAACATTAACACATAATCACACACAACTTTACCCAGCAGCTTCCTTCCTGCAGCAGAAGATCTACACACCTGATTGCACACACACATCTCACCCACTGCCTTTCTCACTCAGTAAACAAGACACACACACAATCACTCTCTACCTCCACCCCTAAGCTCCCCCCCTCCATCTCAATACACACCTGCAGAGCATACTAAATGACAATAACTTCCTCACTATACTATGAAAGAATAAAAAGAGAGTGCAGGTGTTCACGTGTCCGCTCAACTGAGGAGAGAGATAGAGGTGGCCTAGTTTTAGGAGCGAAAAGCAGCATGATATACTATCAGTACTAAGTGTGTGTTGTGAGACAGGAATGCCGCAGATGATTGTGTACATACACACATGGTGTGTTTCCATTCAAATGAGGAGGAAATGTCTCTGGTATTGTGCATTTCTAATGACTAGAATGGAGCAAAATTCTTAATTTCTCCTCAAAATTGATTCTAAAATGCATTTTAATTATTAAAACCTGCCAGCTTTAAACTTAAAATTTTAGAACTTATTAACTTACAGATCCACAAAAAATTACGATATGTACTCTTCTTCCTCATCTGACACTGCTTATCTATGTATAAATATAATAAACAAGAATTCACACAGACAGACATCACGTCAGTGGCACTGTGTGTGAAAATGGACATGTGGCTTTAGAACTGTCAATTGTGTGAGTCTCACGCTGAATGCATGAGAGTTAGTAGCAGCCCTGTAAAAAGGAAAGGAAATATTCTATTAAAAGACACACGAGTCAATGACATGAGGCTCATGTCTGAATCTATTACTCGATACATTAAACCTAGTATCTGGTATGTTTTTAATTTCTGAATTTGAATACATTTTGATATTTTTAGGGAGTACTCAAAGTTGGCGGGCCCTGTACGCACTTTTATATCTTAATCTTTGGCGTACCGCCACTTCTCCCATGTTGGCAATACTTTGCCACTCAGAGATAAAGCATCAGAGTCTGGGTTATTAGTAATGACACTCTATAAATCACACTACGTGAATTATCTCTCATCTCAACAATGCACAAGAATGCAGAGTCGGTCTGGTCAACACTATCACCAGACATGTCTGCTATCCCCGATAAGGGTTTCCATTATTGTGCATGTGCGCGCACACACAGACACACAAAATAGCTTATTTTAGTTTGTTTAGCAAATGATTCCTTTAGTAAATACATTGCTGCTGTACCAGCAATATCTCCAAGTATTTTTTTTCCACTGTCAAAATTTCAAATGTGAGAATTTGCATATGCCAGCAGGTGCACAAGAAAGTACCGGCATTTTCCCCCACTTCAAGCACTGAATTAAATTCACTTGAAATACAAACTGCTCATATCTGTAAATCAGTTTGAACGTGACACATGAACAGCACACGATGAACACGTGCTGCTGTTCATTAACAAGAACCTTGTAAATATGTATTTTTCATTTTCTGTGAAAATATATTTAATTAGCCCTTACTTTTCAAAAGTATAACAACAAGTGTTTGGGACGCGTGCTGACAGTTCACATGCTGAAAAGCTAATTTAGTTTGCTTTATTTCAAATTCAGAACTATGATTGGAGCTTTAAAGTCTCTGGATTTTTTTTATGCCCAAACTGAAATAAAAATAACATTGTCCAAGTATTTATATATTTGTATTGTAGACTTATGGCTTACTCAGATGCTCCATGTTTTACTTTATTAAGGCTGCAGTTGATTAATTAAAGAAACTGTGCATCGACTAAACTATTGTTAGGTCAAATCATGTGATAAGACTTTGCAGTTTTGGATGTCACCATCTTTGATATTTGAAGTTCCAATGCAAAAGCCTCTAAAAGCCATCTTGGTCAAAAATTAGATAATGATACTGAGTGAATGCTCTCCACACATAGTATATGTTCATCAAGTACTTTCACGTCAAATGCGCTAAATCCCAGCCTCAACCCATTCTGAAGTACCAGCACTTACATAGAAATCTATATATAGTAGCCGGGGGGGGGGGGGGGGGGGGGGGGGGGGGGACGTGGCCGGCCGGCAGGGATTGTAGGTGGGGGAGTGAATGTCCAGCGCTCTCTCCACCCTCAATACCATGACTGAGGTGCCCTTGAGCAAGGCACCGAACCCCCAACTGCTCCCCGGGCGCCGCAGCATAAATGGCTGCCCACTGTTCCGGGTGTGTGTTCACGGTGTGTGTGTGTTCACTGCTGTGTGTGTGCACGTTGGATGGGTTAAATGCAGAGCACGAATTCCGAGTATGGGTCACCATACTTGGCAGTATGTCACTTCACTTCACTTCAGAAAGAAATGCTAATTTAAAAAAAAAAAAAAAACGTCAGATGTACTAAGGCTTTTGCATCTGAACTCTTCATTTACTGTCACTATGGTTACAGGTCACAGTCACAAATAGAATTCATACTTTTATGATGTCATGGACTTGAACGGCAGTATTGTAGTCACTTTGGATTGTGTGTTTGACTAGGATAAACAAGATATGTTAATTCATTAAGGTAAAATATAAAAATACATTAATACAGCAAAAAAAATATTGACTTGTTCAATTCCATAAAAGGATTTTTCTGAAAAGATCACATGTTCTTTGTTTCTTTCTCTTTGTGTCACAACTATCAACGGTAAGAGTGGCAAGAAAGACAGCAATAAAAGGTAAAAATACAAAAATCTGAATGTGTAGCATCTGAATACATTCTTCATTTCATTCTTTACATGGCTCTTTCCATCTATGTGTCATGGTTTGAGCCGTGTAACGCATAAAAAAAAAAAAAAACTTAATATTAATAAAGCAAATAGTTTAATTTAGCTCAAAGGGAATCATTTATGATGTTATAAGGAATTTGAACAGACTCACTGTTTCACGGCTGATCACTGAGGCGGCAGCGATTAATTGACCAAGCCATATAACATCAACTCTACACTGGATATTAAAATCCAAAATATAGTGAACACTATTAAATAGCACAGTAACAAGATCGGCAGTTTAAGACGTCAACTTGTGAGCACAAAACACAAGATACTTCTCTTTTCAATATAAATAAGATTTGATTTATATAAACCTAATACATAAACTAATCTAACACATTCACATGTTGCAGAAAGAGAGAGAAAGTAAGGAAAGGGTGAGTTTAAGAGAATGGAAATGTGAAATCCCAAGTTTACAGCAATATGTTCAATTGCATAGACCTGAACAACCAATCAATCACTTATTTAACCCTCGCTTTGAGTTTCTCAATGAGGCTAAAATTTATATTAAATACACCAATTCAATTAGAACCTGGAGGTGTTGCTTGCTATGCCTGTGTTAAGGGAATCCCTTTTGTCATAGTCGTTGCAGAAAGGGGGTTCCCCAAAGTGTCTGATTGGTTGAGAGTTCAGTAGTTGTGAAGTGAGGTCTTGGGAAGCCAATGGAGTTGTGGCTGGTAGAAGTTTTGAGGCGGTCACAGACTCCAGTTGAACTCGGAGACGAGGCGTGGCGGCAAAACTTAACTGAGTACACGAAACTCACAACGAAAAAGAAATTAAAGTAAAAGAATAAAAGGATGTAACGAGACTAGGTTGGTTTTCTTCTCATTATGGTAGCAGCTGGCACGTGGGCCAGAGCACGCTCAAAGAGCAGCGTCAAAACGCGGTGGCAAAAGAGAAGAAGAGGAGAAGGGAGAGGACCAAGAGAGCATTTTTAAGAAGAGAGAGTTTGATGGTGTCCTGAGTTTTTAAACTCAGCTTTCAGACCGTCCCATCTGGACTTTTTGACCAATTAGATACTGTCCTTGCTTGGGGTGTTGCTCTGTTCCTCCACCCAACATGTTATCTGTTCAGTCAGAGGTCCGAACTTTACAGGCTCTTGAAAAGTATACTTTTGAACATGATTTCCATAACAAGACTATGATGGATTTGACAAAGAATTGATTGGGAGAAACATTTAAAGCATGATTTTTCAAACTCATACATACCAAACACGCATCTGAATCCTTCAGCTATTCAATGATGATTAAAAGACATACATAATATTTGATTAAAACATGATAGTCTAATATGTGGGTTACAAACATAATATGGGGTTCTGCATAGAAATATCCTTTTAGGATGATTTTATGGGCATATGAAAAAGAAAGTCTTTGTATAGTTCTATGGAGAACGAAGGCATGTTCTTTAGACAAAGGAATTTTGGTTTGGTCTGTCTATGTGGGGGAGAAGTCAGTCTAAGTAAGCTTGTGAATTCAATTGTGGAACACGTGATAGCCATCTCTTTGTCTTGATTACTTGCCCCAAATTTGACGGTCTCCTTCCTGAATTGTAATTATCAATAAGTGTTCTTTTGTCTCAAGGTTGTAAGCTGTTCTGTGAAAGAGTTGGTTAGTTTGTTTGCTTCAGACTAGTTGGAGCTAGGAATCTGATTTACGGCGTCCTGCTTCCTTGGGGCCTCTCTGAATTCCAGCTCCTCAGTTTTCAATGTTCTGATGCATCTTAATTTGTCCGATTCAGTCTCTGATATTCTACAGCCGTCAAAATGGGAAATGTGGTGAAAAATGTCATATGACGGCAATAAAATGTAACTCAAATCTCAATGTTTTATATGAATACATTAAAAGTTTAACTGATGTTAAATTTCCAGCATGAACTTTTAATTCTGGAAAAATCACTGTATTTCTGAGCATATTCTTCTATTTTTCTCTCTTTGCATGACCCTTTCCAATGGTATGCCATGGGTTGAGCCGTGACAATGATAAGAAAGATGTGACTGCAATAAAAGGCAAGTCCAATCTTAATGTTTTGCATATGAAAGAAAAAAAAAAAAAAAAACTTTGCTGTATTTCTGATCATGTTCTTTTTTTCCTTTCTCTGCATTACTCTTTCTTTCTACATGCCATGGTTTGAGGTGCAACAATGGTAAATATGGTAAGAAAGATCTTTGGACAACATGAAAAAACCTGTATTGAATTGTGTTAAACAATAATACGATTTTGTTTTTTGTTTTGTTTTAATTCTGGAACGATCACTCTTTCTGAACACTTTCTTCCGTTTCATTCTTTGTATAAGATTTTCCAACTAAATGGCTTGGTTTGAGGCATCACAGTGGCAAAAATGGTAAGAAATGTCATGTGACATCACAAATAGGGGTGTACGATATGACGATTTTTGATCGTGGACGATAAAAATGTCTCCACGATCTGCTTTTTAAGAAATATCGTAGTATCGCGCTACCGCGCACATTGTCAAATACAGTTCTGGCGCCTCCGTCTCTATATACTGTACAACACGACATACAGCAGTAGAGTTACTCTGACAGGACACTGCACTTATTCGCGATCGCAAAACTACATTATTTGCACACAAGCCTTGCTGGTTAAATGTTTCATTCGCGCGCTGGTCTGACGTGCGCTTGTTCTGAGCGTATACACCTGAAGCACGCGCACTAAAACGCCTGTCTAACAGCGCCTGATTACTCAACTAAGTTATATTTTGCGCTAATACTGTCAAAACACACAAGGTTTACATACAGACTGAGTTGGTTATCTCTAAAATGAAAGTAAATAGTTAAGAGAGAAACGGATGCGTGCCTGTATATTAGATGCGTGCAGCTCTTAAAGGGACAGGACACTAAACATGCTGTCGACTGTCATTAAAGGGATAGTTCACCCTAAAATTTAATTTCTGTCATTATTTACTCAGTGGAAAACCAAACAGTTGCTGGTCCACATTGACTTTGATAGTAGGAAAGAAAAATCCTATGGAAGTCACTGAGGACCAGCAACTGTTGTGTTTTCCACCTTCTTCAAAATAGCATTTATGTTCAGCACAAGAAAGAAACTCATTCCGGTTTAAAACAACGGTCACACTTTATATTAGGTGGCCTTAACTACTATGTACTTATTTTTTTATGTAAGTACAATGTACTTATTTGGTTCATATTGTATTGCAAAACACTTTTGCTGCTATTGAGGTGGGATATGGGTAAGGTTAGGGACAGGTTTGGTGGTCTGGGTAGGTTTAAGGGTGGGTTAAGGTGTAAGGGATGGGTCAACAGTGTAATTATAAATGTAATTACAGAAATTAATTACAGATGTAACTACATATAGGTATTTTTAAAAATATAAGTACAATGTAAATACATGTATGTGCACAATAAGTACATTGTATCAAATTATTAATTTAAATGTAAGTACGTAGTAGTTAAGGCCACCTAATATAAAGTGGGACCAAAACAACTTTTGAGTAAATGATGATATAAAAATACAACATTATGACAGACAATTGAATTGACAGACAGATGACAGAATATTAATTTGTGGGGGAACTATTCATTTAACGTTAACAAAACAACAAAACGCAAAAGAGAAAAATCACTCACTATTTCATTGAATGCTCTGCTAAATACACCTATTGTACCTGAAAATAAAGCACTGTTTGTTTTATTTGTATATTATGTGTATTTGTAATGTGTATCTTTGTTCTTATTTTTTAATAAGAAAAATAAAATAATGACAAAGATTTTTTATCTTCGCCCACTTTGGCCTAAATATCTGCCATGCATCTTTGTCTTTCTAGTTTGGCTGTAATGCTCAGACAACTTGTAAAACCAAAATAGTAAAACTAACAAAGAATCGTGATAAAAATCGTGAATCGTGATATTTCTATAAAAAATCGTGATATGATATTTTTCCCATATCGCCCACCCCTAATCACAAACCTTTATTAACTCATTTTTGAATGTTCTTCTGTTTCTTTTATTTGCATGACTGTTTCCAACTATGCCATGGTTTGACCTGCCATACCCATAAAGTAAATCATCTGACAGAAATATGAGGCAAGTCCAGTCTGAATGTTTTGTATATGAATAAATGAGAAAACTGTATTGTTTTAAGGTGCAATTCACTGCATTTCTGAACATTCTTCTGTTTCTTTGCATGAGTCTTTCCAACTACATGTTTGAGCCATCACAATGACAAACATGGTAATACATCAAAACACTATTCATTTGTCTTAAAGCGCAGCTTGACTGATTTTTCTTTTCTGAAAAATTACTGTAAATCTGAACATGTTCTTCTCTTTTTCTTTCTTTGCATAATTCCTTCCATGTGAGCTGTCACAATGGCAGACTTGGTAAAAAAAAAATGCATATGACAGCAATAAAAGGTAAGTCAAATCTCAAAAGTTTTATGAATACATAAAAAAAACTATTACATTCTTGGAAATCATTATATTCGTGTATTTCTTTGCATGAGTCTTTCCAACTACTGAGTCATCACAATGGCAAACATAAGAAAGATGTTACAACATAAGAAAGATGTTCTGAAAATCTATGTATTTCTGAATATGTTCATCTGTTTCTTTCTTTGCATGTCTCTTTCCAACTACATGCCACTGTTTGAGCCATCATGGTAAGAAAGATTATCTGACAACATCACACTCACACACACACACACACACACACACAAAAAACATGAATCTTTTATTATGGAAAGTCACTCTATTTCTGAATATGTTCATCTGTTTCTTTTCGGCAAGACTCTTTCCAATTACATGTCACGTTTTGAGCCGTCACGGAGGTGAATAAGATCATATGACAGCAATAAACAGTGCTCAAAGTGGGCCAGTACTCACCGATACACAGTACCAGCACTTCTATATTTTAATCTTTAGCGTACCTTAACTTTATCTTGCGTACCGCCACTTTTTACATGTTGATGATAGTTTGTTACTCAGAGATAAAGCATGAGTGTCTAGGTGATTAGTAATGACACTATATAAATCACACTACCCAGAAGAGGGCACTATGTGAATTATCTCTTATCTCGACAAGGCACATGAAAGCAAGCAGAGTCAGTCTGGTCTTCCCTATTGCCAGACCACCTCTGCTATCGCTGATGAGGAATTTCATTCTTCCATCACGCATGTGCACACACACACACTCAAAACAGTAGGCGTATCAAAACAGTTGTTTGGCAAATGGTTCCTCTAGTAAATCAATTTATGTTGTACCAGCGATGAAAACCATAAAGTCACATATCACATTAAAATGAGACAAAATATTTTATTGTGACACAAATCCAAGTGAAACAGACTATCAAAAAAAGAAAAAAAACGTAGGGTGGAGACTTGATTCTATCAGTCAGTTGTTACACTTAAAAAAAAAAAAAAAAAAAAAAAAAATTTTTTTTTTTTTTTTTTTTTACAGTGCTGTAAAAAAAAAAAATCAAAAGCTGCGCAAACTTCAAATGTTTAAGCCAACCAGCTTCAGCAGACTTTTGAGTTTTCTCAACTTGTTGTTTTAGGTTTATACAACAAAAAGTTGAGAAAACTCAAAAATCTGCTGAAGCTGTTAGCTCAACTATTTTTTTTTTTTTTTTACAGTGTGACTGGATGGAGACAGATCAGCTAAATGTGAGCCTGTGAACATTTTGTAAGAAAAGGTGACTCATTTCTTTGGCCAAGTCTGGCATACATCAGAGAAGTCTGTCATTTCACTGGAAGATCAAGTTATGACATATTCATATAGATAGGGTGAATTTTAATTTTATGAAAGTTTTTCATTGTTATTTCTTAAAAAAGGGTCATGTGGTGTGGTGTAACCAACATGCAATATGCTACTAAAAAAAACCCCAAAAAACAGGAAATTATGTCATAGAGAGTATCCCTGCAGACCGTCATAACTGTGTGACTAGATTAATGAGTCATTTAAATATTACATAATTTTCCCCTTTTATGAGAAGCCAGGGTCAGTTCAGGCTTTCTTTATTAGCACCAATAACAAACAGGAAGTTTTTCTCCTTAGGTATGATGATCCCAATGCTTCATTAAAATAGTGATGTTCTCTATTATCATACTATGACATGAGAAATTACTGGCCCAAAAAAAGAAAAAAAAGGAAGTGAGAATCCTCTAAAGACAGCAGCTTTGAGGCTTTAAGGTCAACGTTTTCCACAGAAACGGTTTCTCAGGACAGCAGGATGCAACTCTTAACAGCTGGATTGTGGGGTTGCACTAAAACCAGTGTGAAACATCTGTGATTTATGCGAAACCATACTCTCAAATACATACTCTGTGTCAAGCTCAAAGTTAAAAATTTGGAAAGGTGTTTCAGTTAGACGAAACATCATGTATCATCATGACACTCCTGGTAACAAACATTAATCTGTTTAGGGTTGGTTGGGGAGACTGAGTCATTCTACTGCTGTTTACAGGCAAAACAATGATCAAGCCTTTCATTCATATGCCAGTCTGTGATTTCATTGGCTACTACACATTCAAACTTGAAAGAACAGCATGTCTTGTTTTCTCAACTCACGTCATCTGGTACGCTTTTCCAAAAAGGTGAATTATTCTATGCAACGCCAGAAAAATTTAACACTTGGCACACAAGATGGTTTTGATCAGCACAACTTTCTAGAATTTTCTACAAATATTAGTGGCAAGTGTTAAGGTACTGTGTCATGCATAATGTGTTTAGGGGGAAGAGAGGCAAGCCACCAATCACACACGTCCAAACAGGAGTGTAGAAAAGAACAAACTTCTCTTGCACCAGAAGAGAACACAGGCTGGGAAAATTAACCTTCACCTCAGGCTGTTTTCACAATACTTGTAACTGTGATGTTATTTATGACAAGTGCACCATATTTCATCAAGAATGTGGAAGAAAACAGAGCTTTTTCAAACATACTAAAATTAAACCAAAACCAGATTTTGACTCCAAGGCCACACATTGTCTCCAACAATGTAGGCTAATAGAGTAGGCTCCTCTGGTTCATATGCTGTAATGTAAAGTTTTCAATATAACTTTTTTTTTTAAAGAAATTAATGTTCTTCAGGGTTCCCCCTCTTTTTAGCCATTGAATCTGACCTTTTCACTTGTTCATGATTTACTGGACAATCATAAGTATTTTTACTCACAGTTTCTACTCAAAATTTTAGAGCTTGGCAAAAAATATATGTTTACTATAAAAATGTGCATGGCATTTATATATTTCCAGGTCTATCACACTCAGGCTCCCACAAAAAAAAATCCAGGTTTTTCAAGACGGGGAAACCTGGTTCGTAAAAAAAATTAAATAAAAAAAAATGTATATATATAATTAATTTATTAATTATTATTATTTATTTATTTTCTTTTTACGAACAACGTTTCCCCGTCTTGAAAAACCTGGATTTTTTTGTGGGAGCCTGAGTGTGATATATATATAAAACCGGACCCCAGTTAAGAACTACAAATCTAACCTAACGTTCAAATATGACATTAACATGTTGCGCCAGGTTCGACAACAATGAAATCAAATGTCATTGGTTGTCATGTGTACTGTGACCATTCATCACTGACGTTAAATCTCCTGAAACGCATCTTGACATATCTTATTTGAATATACATAAATACGACTAACGAGTAATGATTACAGAGAACAACTTCACAGACAGTTCCGCTCTGTTCCTTGCATACAATTATCATACAGCCTTAGAATACCATTACATGAGTCAAATGAACTACTTTTACTTTATATTTTCTTTATTTGTGCTACATGGAATAAAGTAAGTCATACAGGTTGGTGGTGAATAGTGATGACAGAATTTTCTCTGTCTTTAATTTCCAATCTCTACAGAACTCACAATGTTTTCTCATTCAGAGAAAATACAATCTTTATACACTGATAAGAAAAAAAGACTTGAGGAAAATAGCAAAAAAATAGGGAGAGCGAGACAGATGAAGGTTGCCAGAGAAAGGGTAACCTTGTCACAATGGATGAGCAGAGGGGAGGTAACCTTGACAACTGCAAATTGGGTGCAGGGATGAAGGCAGGAGCTATATGCATGAGCGGCATTGACTGAATGACCTCAAACACGAGAAGAGATGAGATTATTAGGCAAGCAGGTGAAAAACACCAATACACCAGCACATCCATGTGTGTGTGTGTGAGAGAGAGAATGAGCAATAGAGAAACGAGCACACACACCTAATTTATGTAGCCCATAAACACACCTGAGTATCACCTCACAGACGGCAGATGAGCACATTTATCAAAGCACACTGAAAGAACAAAGAGCCTGTGAGACAGCTGTCCTCACTCTGTCCACCCAGGATCGATAGGCCAATAGACTGGGGCAGAGGATGTGCTTTTAAAACATGACACCGAGGCCAAGCATTGAGGCTGCCTGTATAGTCATGACAGCTTTTGACTCCCTTTCAGTGCCAAGTAAAAGAGGCATTAGAAGAGGCAAAGTGTCAAGTGTATTTTTGTAGAAGGGGTAGAGAGTAGAGACAGAATTTTAAAAAGTAATTATTTACTCATCTTCCTGCCAATCTAAACCCTTAAGGTTTTATTTATTTAATTACCACTTTTTTAAATAGACAGTTCATTTGAAAGAGACACGACAAAAACCTAAAAAAAAAAAAAAATGATGAACAATAAAAACATTCACAGTCAATCAGAATCTACTTAAAAAAATTGCTTTAAACTTGTGCATTTAAAGCTGCAGATGATATAACTAAAGCATTCATTGGTGTGGATGAATTGTATATAATTGTGTATGTGACAAATAAAAATCTTGAATCTTTTCATTATTATTATCATTCTTTGAGAACAAGCAATAACCTGGGATTATGTATCTTGCTCAATATTGTGTGAGGCTCGAACCCATAACTTTAATTACTAACCCAGACCTTCAACCACTATACCACACCATCTCTACCATGTTACAGCTTCATGAACCTCTCTAATCAAAATAAAAAATATGAACTGTATACAATGAAGTCCTGAGTGGCATTGTTTTAAGATGGACAGGCTCTACTACAAGAGTCATTTAAAACAGTTCATGTTCTCGTTCAGAGAGGGTTTGCAAATACCAAATAAAAGAAAAGCCAACCAAGAGCCATCAAAACTGCTATTTAACTATGATCTTAAATGTACAAGAAACAGTAACAGCCTGCAGTCTCTCACTGCAGAGGTTCTCGCCCTCCTTCCTCCCATTTCCTGTCTTCGACTCCATGCAGGGATTCATGTGTCAGTAATTAAGCGTAGCATGGAACGTGCTTCATAACGAAAGGATGTTCTAGAGAGGTTAAGGTCAAAGGGGCAGAGAGCTGAGGCCCATTTAGCCTTAGAGGGAAGGGGTGGTGCAGTATGTTTGTTTGTGTGTGTGTGTGTGTGTGTGTGTGTGTCTGTTTGTGTGTGGACATCTTGTAAATAGTTGTCAGCAGGAAAGCAAAATGGAGTGGAGAATGCTCCTAATTGCTCTTTCTGTCTCAGAAAGCAATGATTTTGCACTCCACAAACATCTCTGTCTTTGTGTAGATGTCTTGATGGCTGCCAAATCCCTCACCTCTCTGAATTCTACCTGTGTATGCAAGCCATACGCTACTGATCAAAAGTTTGGAATCAGTAAGATTTTTAATGATTTTAATGAAGTCTTTAAAACATTGCATATATTTGATCAAAAATACTGTAATTTTTTTTTATTTTTTTTTTATTACAATTTAAAAGAACAGTTCTTTTTTAATATATTTTAAAATGTAGCTGCATTTTTAAAAAGCTGAATTTTCAGAAGCCATTACTTCAGTCTTCAGAGTCATATAATCCTTCAGAAATTATTCTAATTTGCTGATTTGGTGCTCAAGACAACATTGTACTATTTTAAATTTTTGAAAACAGGTTGGCTGATTAATATTTTTGTTGAATCCAAAAAAAAAAGAACTTATTTAGCACAAATGCATTAAACTGAAGACAACGGTGAACAATGATTACAGTGTTACTAGGGATGTAACGGTATGAAAATTTCTCATCACGATTATAGTGACCAAAATTATCACGGTTATCAGTATTATCACGGTATTGTTAAAATGTGCTGGAGATGTTCAAAAAGTACCGAAACAAATCACTTCACCAAGTTTCATACTTAAAAATTAACAAACAGCAAATAAAATGACTTTTTGTTTGCATAATCACTAAAACAATAACATTACCAATGAGGTCTGGATTTTAAATGACAACTTGACTGACACCAGTTTAATAGCATGTTCAAATAAATAATGTAAATGTTCAAATAAAGCTTTGAAAAAGTTTAACATAAAGGTAGACCACACATTTCAGCCTTTAAAGAAAAGGGTTAAATTAAAATGATAATTAATAAATGATTATATGTATTTTATCTGCTCCATAAATAATTCTATATAGCATATCTGAATTGTTTAAATGTACATAAGTTTGTTTTTCATCAACCGGTTAAAATTTACAGCAGGTCATGCAAATTTGGTCAATTTTTTGGCCAGACAGAAACTGCACACAGACTGAATGTAAATAAGTGTCTGTAAATCCACTCTCTGACAGCAGGTGGCGCTTTATACGGAAAAGCTGAATTACAGCTGATTCCTGTGAACTCCGCGAACACTTCCTTTAGGTATTACATGGAGCAAAGATGAGAACAAAATGCCATCAAATCGTTTCTGAAGACAGTCCGAACCTTCAGAGGTACATTCATATAATTAATTCATTGATATATTAATTTGTATAATTCCCTTAGCACTCTTTTAAAACCTCCCAGCTTTTCCGCCCTATTTTCACTCAGAACGAAACTACTGTGCTGCTGTGCGCTCGTGAGACTGTTACTGAAAACTCTGCTTTATGCCGGACAGTATTTATTTATCGCGAGTTGTTTAAATCACGGTAATCGAATACGGTTTCAATGATAATTAAAATATGAAACGGTAATACTAACCGCGGGGAATTTTATCATGATTTATCGTCAAACCGGTAATCGTTACATCCCTAAGTGTTACATTCACAGCAGTGAATATATTTATTTAATATTTATATTTTAAATAAACGCTATTGTTTTGAACTTTCTTAAATAATCCAAAAAAATAATAAGAAATGTTTCTTGAGCACCAAATTAAGCATCAAATTAAAATGATTACAGAAGGATCATATGATAATGAAGACTGAAAACAGGAATAAAAATCACGTTTTAAATTATATTAAAATAGAAAGCATTTTTTAAATTTGTAATAATATTTCTAATTATTACTGCTATTTTTACTGTATTTTAGATTTTAAAAATATAATACGTAAAATATAAAAAAAATCTTTATGATTCCAAACACCTGACCAGTAGTTTACATGAGCCTTAAAACAAATTAAATCAATAGTCTCTCCGTTTCAATTTAATTTACCCATGAAATGTGCTTGCTTAAACCACCATGTAGTTAATATGAAGATTAAGCAGGACGTCGAGGAAAAGACGCAACTGCCATTAGCACGACTCATTTCCTACCATCTGCATATCAACTGCCTTTAGCTTGTTCATCCTAGGTGGTTAAAGCAAATGTGACACAGAAGAATCTCCACCACAATAACAACAATAACCAACCATGCTACTATAAAAACAAAACCACTGTGTGCAATCATGAGGAGTATCATGAGTGATGTTGACACCTGTTGGATATCAACACATGACAAAAGCCTAAAAAAAAGCCGAACAGCTCTGTGGCGAACCACAGACCCATTGAACAGCACTGAAAATTCTGAGACACATTATTCTCACTTCAGCCAGGAGAGCTGAGGCTGATACACACATTCAATATGCCCCTAGACACAGCTGATCGATCGCTTCACCTCTCTCCCCTGTGTGAGATTAACGGCTGGGAAACTAATTAGGTTTTACAACGAAAGCCTTTAAATTAGTGCTTCCTGCTTACACACCCTTGATGAAGGTTTTTTTTTTTTGCTTTTATAAAGGCTTTGAATTTCTCACATGAATATAGGGAACAAGTCAGAAATATCAGAGAAACGGAATAGGATTCTGAATAAGACAGTTAATGTAAAATAAAAAAAAAAAAGGAAGAAAAAATTCTCTCTTTTTATTTCTAAGATAAAAATCCTTAGCGCTTATTAGTATTTGAATAAGTCATGTGGTGGAACCAATATACAGAAACAAACAAAACAGGAAATGATACCGTCATGCAAACCCCTACAGACACTCATGACTGCATGTCAAGGTCAATAAATCTCTTAAAATATTAGCCTTTTCATGTCAAGGTTGTGGTCAGTATGATCTTTTAAAGTTTTCGGAAAAAGTGCTCACCAAAGCTGCGTTTATTTGATCAAAAATACCATAAAAAACACAGAGTAAAATATTTCAATATTTTAATATGCTGATTTGGTGCCAAGATATTTTTTTTTATTTTAAACAATATTGATGGGTTCAATGTTGCCCTGCTTAACTTTTTTTGGAATAGTTTCTTTAAACCAGAAATCTTGTGTACCATTATAAATGTGTTTACTGTCACTTTTGATCAATTTGATGTATTCTTACGGAATAAAAATATTAATTTCATACTTTTGAATAGAAGTGCATTTTGGAATACAATGATTAAGATGTGTACACTCACATTTACTTAAGCTGTAAAAAAAATAGCTTTTCACTTAAAATTTTTAGTCTTTAAATTGAAACTATTGTTCAAAAATAGTTTTTCAAAACCAAAAGAAACTGCCATAAATCCAGAGTATTTGACGTGAACAAGAGTATTTCTAAGCATGTGCTTTAAACTTAATTTGTGGATATTACAAAATTTTAAACATCCATCACCCTGACATTATTGGATAACCCTTTATTAAAATAAATAAAAATATACAAGTCTCTTACCAAGTGTATCTTTGAGATTTTTCACCAGAGAGCCTTTCTTTAGACTGTTCTTGCGTTCGACGTAATTTGAAGGAACGTAGCCCATTCTGTTGGATGAATTACGTACTCGCCACCATGTTTTTGAATCATCCAGGAGCCACAAGCGCTCATTTTTCCTAATGTCAAGTTCCTGGTCTTGCTGTGCCGTATAGTCCCACTTGGCAATAAGAATCGCCTCCTCTGACATCTTTCATGGAGTCCTTCTGCAATATAAATAAAAGAAGAATTTAGAATCCTCATCTATCCCAAAACGCAAAGTACAGAAAAACTGTGTACATGCCATAAAAACAGCAGACTGATAGGAGTCAAGCTAATTAACTTTTTAATAGGCTAAAAGAGATCCTGGACTCCTGAAAACCCATGTAGATAGGCTGCTGCTCTGGACAGGCATCTCTATATGCTGAGCAGCAACCGCAGGAGAAACAGAACGGATCAAGAGCCCAGCTAGCCTGGAGGTAAAGTTGGTTTCTGAACAAACAGCCCTAAATGTGGGAGTCTCTCTCTCTCTCTCTCTCTCTCTCTCTCTCACACACACACACACACACACACACCGCCTTGGCCCTCAAACAGCTTTTAAAACCTCCCCTTTTCACCTCCCCATCTTAAACACAGTAAATTATTCAGCAGATACCCTGAAGGAGAAAAAAGGAGACATATTGAAATTAAAGAAAGTGAATAATTGTGTGTCAGAATATGAATGAATGAATGAAGCAAATCCATGTGAACTTACTGAGCAGAGCACATCATAAGCAGGCTGATCAAAGAAAAAAAAAGATAATATCCCACAACATGGCTACAAGTAAAAGAAAGAGAAAACAAGAGACAAGGAAATACAGCTTTAAAGCATTAGTTCACCCAAAAATGAAAATCATGTCATCATTTACTCACTCTTATATCATTTCAAAGATTTTTGTTCATCTTTGAAAAAAAAAAAGATATTTTTAATTGGATTTTTGTCAATCCATAGAAAGTCTACATGATCAACATATTCAAGCTTCAAAACGCACATAAAAAGACATCCATAACTCAAACATGCATGCTTGATAACACAAGGAGAAAAACCTCACTGGCTCCTGAGCATCAAGCACGCATATATAAGGTAAATGATTGTGTAGCATTTGGACCAATCAGACACAGTTTTTCATTAGATTTAACAAATCAATTATTTATTAGATTAACAAATAATCACAGACCCCTCACCCAATATGCATACTGGGTGCCAGTATGTCTGTGAATGACTCCAGGCCCCCGGTTACCATGGCAACCAGAACACCTCAGCCAGACCAGATAAACGTTATAACCAAATGGCATGTTGAGAGTTCTCCCTCTCACCATCTATGAATCTTAGGAAATACATTATACCATAAAAATGGACTCTTCTGTAATTAATTCATAGTAAAACCTTTCTTAGACTGAACACACATATCCTTCAGGTCATTGTGTATATTATATTATTAATACTGTTCTTGTATATGTTCTTTTGTGTTGTAAACTGTTTTATGCATGCTTATAGATCACTAGTGAATATCACCTCACTTATACCATGTTTGGTCTATATCAATTCGTCTTTGCATGATCTAATTAAGAGTGTATATCATATGTTGATACCTATGCAACATATTAGTGTTCTAAGGATCTTCAATAGTTTGTATATCAACATCCAATCCAGTTCATATGCAAATTACCATGCTTGGAGACAAAGAGTCATAAAGTGTCCCTCCAAAAGTGAAAGTCACCATTGGCTCTTTGACACCCCAGAGGTGTGAACTCGATAGAAGATAAAGGCAATCACATCACTGCCCTGCAGCAGTCTGGGGATCTTTTAGATTCTGAGAAGATGAGGATGTGAGCTAGAACCCTTCTGGACCATTTCCATTCAACCAAAGATCCTCAGATCCCAGCTGATGTCTCTTAACTCTTCTTCACATTTCACCTGGGAAGAAACTCCCAATCACAATATTGTCAGAACATCTTTGGAACGCAGCACTCTTCAAAGCAGGAAGAACGATGATCGCAAGTCCAAAACCTTGAAACCATCAAGACTTTCATCCGAGACTGCATCCGGACACTCGTCAACGACCAAAGGCAATGCAAGTACCGTACATTTAACTAAACTAAACAGAGGTTTAGTATAAGCTATAGACCTCGTTATAAATGGTGCTGATGGTTTTACTCAGGTGGTTAACTGACTCTTTACATAGCTTCATTCTCTGGTTTCCTGATGGTTTCATCCATCAACTCTCATTTGCCCTTTCCCCATGTATGAGTGATTGTATGTTTGTTTATTTGTTAGACTAGTTTGTGTTAGTGTTTAGTTACTGAAACTTTTGTGCACAAATTACACGAGATTCTGCCTGGCAAATTAATGTCCCTTTACGATTTCGATCCTTACTACATGCTTTAATGCATTAATACTTAGGAAAGTATTTTCTGTGACCACGAAAATATCCTTTCTTAGAGTTGATATGAACTTACACTGAATGTTCGCTGGACGAACAGATTAATTGATGGCAATTTAATTCTGCTACAGTTACTACTTGCAGCTGATATAAATAATTGTAATTAATCATAACTAACTGTAATTATTTATATACATTTCCCTTTTGAGCTAATATGCTACAATTGACAAATTTGAGAGTAAGTAAATTACAATTTTCCTTTTTGGGTCAATTATCCATTTAAACAAAAAAATCAGTTATATCAACATTTTTGTGGCCTGTATATACACAATAGATTTCATAAAGTGTTACATAACCTAAATATCATAGTTTTACTTTTGTAAATTTATCTTGATTTAAAGATTCTTTTATTGCAAATAAATTAACGTTCACATGACCATTTACATTAAACTATCTTCTGCTGTTAAAAGAGCATAAAAAACACTTCTGAAGCTAGATTGATTCTTTGCACAGAATGAGAAAAATAAAATGATTTGTATTTTTCTATACGCTGCTGTATGCTAAAGCATTTCTCAAACATTCGTATTCTTAAATCACCAGACTGCATTTTAATAACATATCATATATTCACTTAGACGTGCATTTATTGGATTCACGTTTTAGCTCAAAAGGTTTCTAACCGTCGTTTGTTGAAAGCTGCATAAATGGAAGCACTGCATAATTCCAGTTTCTAGGTTATTAATTTTGCAACGATCAGAATGCAGTCTTGAATAAGTATGCACTTCTCTCTGCTGATTATTAAGTATCAAATCATGCTACAAGAAGCAAATCATGCTAAGTCATGGTCCATGACTTCAATATAAGCCTACTGGCCCAAACTTCCTCTTTCAATGAAACACATAAACAAGACAGAAATCTGTGCTTGTTTAGCTACTTCATGTGGTCTTAAAGGAACACTCCACTTTTGTGAAAATAGGCTCTCTCTCTCTCTCTCTCTCTCTCTATGGAGACTTTTTTTTGAGTGTTTTGTATCAGACGATGTGTGAAAAGCAACTAATAAAACATTTATTTTACCTGACTGAGGCGTTATTACAGAGGTAAAGTCTTAATATAAATGTTTTTTTTTTAATTATTATTAGCCTATTGAAAATGTTTGTAATAGCTATATTAGAATAATATAAAATCTAAATAAACAAAATGGATCGGCATTAATTAAATATCCCCAATTAAATTTAAATAAACATGACGGATATAATTTTGGCAATTTATTATTTCGATCATCGATAGGTTTAAAAAACGATTACTCGAGTAATTGGGGGCGGGGCGTGTGCGGGGGTGGGGCATGGCTGTAATGGAGATAATGAAAATATCTGAAGCAAAGCAAAGTTTCTTCATTATTACGCTGGAATGAGAGTATAGTTCCTAGCCATTTCGGCCTAGAAAATTGCAACTTTTCATTTTCCGTCGGTCTTACACGATGTAACTACAGAGTCAGTAGCTAAAAGAACATCATTGAACACTTTTAAAAGAGCCATCTCAGTGGAATTAAATTTCCTAAAGCCTGATTGGAATGCATCAAAAATTTTGTAATCTATCAAGAAACGTTGTAGTTGATGAAAAAAACGCTTTTTCTATAATGTTTGCTAAAAAAAAAAAGCAAGAGATTCCGTAGCCCTGGTACTTTTAGACTTGAGCGCTGCTTTTGACACTGTAGACCACAATGTTCTCCTGTCCCGCTTAGAACAGGTAGTGGGCATTAGAGGCTCAGCCTTAAATTGGTTTCAGTCTTATCTTACGAACTGAAGTTTCTCAGTAAATATTGGCAAATTTCACTCGTCCTCTGTACCTCTGACCTGTGGGGTCCCTCAAGGCTCTACTCTAGCTCCCATGTTTTTTTCCTTGTATATGCTTCCTCTCGGATCTATCTTTGAGAAGTATGGTATAAGCTATCAGTGTTACGCAGATGACACTCAAATTTATATCCCTTTGAAACAAAAGAATGGATTAGACCTGGTGACTACCTGCCTCATGGATGTTAAAGCATGGATGTCTCTAAATGTTTTAAGTCTTAATGAGAGCAAAACAGAGATGGTGGTATTTACCCCTTCAGATACGCACGGTATACCAAACCTAAACCTTGGTGTTCTGGCACCTTATGTAAAGCCATATGTGAAAAACTTGGGTGTGGTGATGGACAGTGCTCTTAAGCTTGATAGACAAGTCAATCAAATTGTGAAGTCAAGTTTTTATCAGTTGCGAACCCTGGTTAAAATGAAGTCCTTGCTTTCTTTTAATAATTTTGAAAGAGTAATCCATGCCTTTATCACCACGAGGCTTGATTATTGTAACGCTCTTTATCTGGGGATAACTCAATCCTCCTTAAACCGCCTTCAGATGGTTCAGAATGCGGCTGCTAGAGTCCTGACAGGAGCTGAATCCCTTCGTGATTTGCTTCTGTTCTGCCCTATGTCTTGTAGTTTTATGTGTGAACTGTCTTTGTTTTTAATTTTGTTTGTGGTTACTTTCTTTGTACAGCACACTGGTCAACGGCAGTTGTGTTTAGTGGTGCTCTATAAATAAATTTAGATTGAAAAAATTGAGAAGAGTCAAGTTTTAAATAGGAAAATTATCTAAACTCTTTGGTCATTTTTGAGTGAGATGCTAACGGTCTAATCAGATTCAATGATCTATGCTAAGCTAAGCTAAAGGTGCTACCGCCAGACCCGGAAAACGGCTGAATGGATTCAAAAACGGTAAAACTCAACTATTTAACTCTAGGGGAGTTGTAAAATGAGCCTATTTTCAAAAAAAGTGGAGTGTTCCTTTAAAAACAAGCGCTCATGAAACCTCCCTGTGTATGCGAGTAAGAGTGTGAGGGAGTGTGACAGTGAAAGAGGCTTTATTGGACTATGTTGGTGCTGTGACAGTGCTGCTTCCTGCTCCAGGGACACTCAGTATGTTGCCGTCAAATCACCCTGACAGCTGCCACACACAAACGTAAATGCAGGCTGAGTGCCAGTCAGCAGGGGACAGCGAACTCTTCATGATACTGTACACAAACACTGGCCACTTCATCTTTAAACAGCCCCCTGCACACTTTATCTGTGACACATAGGCAACATTATTCATACTGCAAGCACAAATAGATGAAAGGCAAGTGTGTTTAAACAGTAGGCCGCCCGTATCGCCACAAATCACAAATCTTTTTAACTACTCTTAGATTCAGATACGAAATGACAGTTTACGAAAAGCAGCAAGCCTCAGGTATGGCTATAAACTGATACTTTAGAAGTTTAGGAGCAAACAAACACAGCAGTCCTGTCATCCCCCAAAACTGCTGCCAGATCTCCACGTTCAACTCTCTCCTGTCCCCAGTGGAGTAGGGAAACTTGTCAACTCACAGATAAAGCTGTCACATGTGTCAACACTGGCTGATACAATTACAGTGACTGCCTGACGTTTTAAACAGCAAGGGATAAACCCTCCTTTTTAATAAACATGCAGGTCTCCGCCTAGATCGTTCCATTCCTTGTTTGGTGTTGAAAGAGAAACACGCCTTGAGAGCAGAGAGGAAAACATTTTTTTGTTCACTCTGACACTCACCTGTCAAACTAGAGTCAGTCATAAAAAATCCTTCCTAACACATGGGGTCAGGGTAAACAGAGGACATTTAGTGCTTACAATGAAACATTATATCCCTGTTACTTAACCATGGTGCTAAGCTCATACAGCCACATTGTGTAAATTCATAATCCGGTTATGCAACATGATTATGGATCCAAAATCCAATTTTAAAAGCATTCATTTTGAGGTTGAGTGGTTAAAAATCAATCTCCATTATCACTAAATATAGCACTAATGACTGACTAGGAAGGGCAGGTCTAAGCACATGATTTCAAATGATATTATTACACAAGTACCATGACCAACAGTTAACACACACTCTTCAGACACAGTGAATCATAACTGAAACTACTGAATAATCCCTGTCAACATTACTAGGAAATGCATTTGTGGGTAGATGTTTGTGTCGTCTTTCCTTCAAGTGCTTAATTTTATAAAATCACTTAGAGATGTTTTTTTATTATTAGAATTTATTGAAATGGAATCCAGAAATTTAACGGAAAACTAAATTTGGTGAAAATAAACCTGAATTTGAGAGGGGGGGGGGGCTTAAAAATGTAATTATGGTTAATCTTTTAATAAATTGCTGTTAAATTGTGTAAGTTTCATGATTTCAATTAATTATACATGCTTTTTGATTAATAATATTAAAAATAATAATAATAATAACAATAATTATTATTTAGCAATAGAAAAATAAAATATTTAGCAAAATGCTAGAGTTAATTTTTCTTGCTAACTTAGAAATTATGGAAATTAGTTGTGTCCCATTTCAGGGGCAGCATCCTTAGAAGGACGTTGACTTTAAAAGTTGAAGGCAACAAAGTTTGAATCATTGAATAATTTTTAACCTAACGTTTGTTAACAATGTTTGTACCATAACTATTGCGACTAAAATTATTAAAGAGCAAATTATTGCTGTTCCAGTCACATATTTTTGGTTGCTGACATATCTGTGGACCACTGTTGCATCACGCTAGTATCTTCCTAATTTATCCAGTAGCAAATCAAGAGATGCTATGGGAGCTTTGGTTCTCGTTTTCAGCAGATGTCCCTTAAAGTGGCAGCTGGAAAATGAAATCAACTGAGCTGGACAACTCAAGAGCACTTGAATTTCCTCTAACAAAACGGTGTGCCAGTCCCTGAGCTTCAGAAATCAAAGCTCTTCAATAAAGGACCTTGGGCAGCTCATTTTCCTCTAAACACCTGTTCTCGTATCAATGCCTTTATAGTGCACAACTGCTGAACACACAATAAATCACTTTACCTTGAACTGTGAAATATATAATGGAAAGACAAATTAAAAGATGGAAGAATAAAATTAGATTAAGCTACAAGAGATGGAGAGATTAACTGTCCTCGTCCATTAGTAAAATCCCATATGCGCTGTGGAGTGTGTGTTGAATAGCAACCAAATTTTGCTTTAGAAGAGAGAGAGAGGAATAGAGGAAATACACAGAAAGATGCTTAATTTAATATATTAATATATACACTATATGGACAAAAGTATTGGGACACCCCCTTCTTTAGAACAGAAGAAGGCACTTCTAAAACTGTGGCAACAAAGATGGAAGCATTATTCACGTATTTAAAAATTGTATTTCCATCTCCGTTGCAACAGTTTTGAAAGTGTCTAAAATGACAGTACCCATATACAAGTCATTGGTGTTTGGTGTTGAGTTTTTGGCTCAATGTCTGCATTTAAAGTCACACCAGAGGTGTTCAGCTGGGAATAGGACTTAGCTTTCTGTAGACCAGTCAAGTTCTTCCACACTGACTGAATCAATCATGTCTTTTTGAACCTTGCCTTATACACAGAGGCACTGTCATGCTAGAATAGAAAAGGGTCCTGTACAAACTGTTGCTATAAAATTAGAAGCACATAATTCCCTAGAATATCATTATATGCTTAAACATTAAGATTAGTACTCATGGAAATTACTAAAGTAGTCAAACCTGTTCATTATAAGGGGGTGACCCAATACTTTTGGCAATGTAGTGTGTATATATATATATATATATATATACACACATATATATATTATATATATATATATATATATATATATATATATATATATATACACACACACACACATATATATATATATATATATATATATATATATATATACACACACACACATATATATATATATATATATATATATATATATATATATATATATATATATATATATATATATATATATATACACACACATATATATACACACACACATATGTATATATGTATGCTTGCTGGCGTTCACATAAATCCACAAGTCATTCTTTTAGGTTAGGCTATTTCATTTAAGTCAATATAAGCATATATGCTATGTCTAGAATTATTTTACGTTACTAAGCATAACAAATAAATTGGTTGCAAAAAGTAATATTACTATATGCAATAGCCTATATGAGATAGCCCATGATCACTATATTTTATACAGGTGTTACTATGACGATTTAGTAAATGGTGATCAGCAACCAAATATTGATAATGTGGAAGTTACTGCTTTTTGCCTTGGTGTGACTTCTCACTTTTTGCAGATAATGCAAAGCCAGACTACATTAACTTCAAAATAGGGGTAAAAATCAAGTCTGAGCTCACAATTTTTTAATGTAGATGATTTTCATTACTAAAACATCTAATTGCCAAATTTCCAGTTTCCTACCTATAATAAATTTTACTGGACAAGTAAAAAAAACTTTAAAGTCATGTTTCACACTCGCGAGTTAAGGTCTTTTGCCTCTGTAGAGCAGTATACACACACACACACACACATATATAGTGTGTACGCATGTGTGTGTGTGTGTGTGTATGTGTGTGTGTCTGTCTAATATTTTAGTTCAGATTTATATTATACTATAACAAATATTAACAAATAAATAAATGAAAACAGTCTTCACACATCAATTAAGTCAATTAATTCAACTTAAATCAAGAGCAGTGGTTGTTGTTGTTCTTTTTAATGTTGTTTGAGTAATTAAAAAAACATAATACACAGTAGCAGAATATTAGTACAAAGTTGAATGTACATTGCAAGGACTACTGCACAGATTGTATATTTTGAAACATTTGAATTTTTCGGTCCGATCGGGCTGACATAACCAACTGTGTTTACATTACATTACCTCATCCAGATAGAAATTCTGATCAATAATTTTGCAAGCAGCACATTTGATCATTCATGCATATAGTACACATGGCTGTGTTAAAAAATAGCTGCCGGCCAGTCAGACAACACTGGAGTACTGGGACTACTAAGAGTACCATTACTAAAGCACTAAGTACTAAACATAACTAAAAATAAAGAATAAATCATGAAGTTTCTCGATCTGTGCGGTGTCTCAAGTACAAGAAGAGAGAGACAGATGTGGTCTATTTAACACACACAGACAGGTGTGCTGTAACATTTGCTTTGTGCTTGCTAAGGGCATGTATGCACATAACACGTTGGTAGTTGACGAAAATAATTTGCATAAATGTTGCATTTTGGGTTATGTATTTTTTATTACCTTACGCTTTGGTCATGGTGTTGGCTGTCCTGTATATAAAAGAGCTGCATGAACATTCTTTAAAACATCTACTTTCTTGTCCCATGGAATAAAATAATCATATAGAAAATGATGGCAACAATTTTCATTCTTGGGTGAACTATCCTAGCAAAATGGGGTAGAGAAATAGAGAGATCAACCAGTATATTTGGCTCAGCACTGCTGTTTTCCTTGTTCACAGAGAGGAAAATGTGACTCTACATCATGTAGAATGAATGAAAAGAATGATAGCAAGAAGCATTTTCCTTGCTCTCCAATTTTCACTGTCAACACTATCATTTCAGCTACCAAGTGCAGCCTGTTCACACAAACACAACAGATAAAAGAGAAGAAATTACCACGGGCAAGATCTGTATCTTCGACAAAAACAATGGCTCTGGTTTGCCCTGACACATTATCACAGCTGAGGGTGAAGACAGACGAGGCTTAATATCGCATTTAAAGAACAAAACGGTACATTTTGGGGTAAAAGAGTGCAATGAGCTGTAAACTTCCTATTCCATTTCAAGCCTAATATGACAACACATCACACTCTGAGGTTTATGAGTCTATTTCTTGCCTTGGTTTGGTTTTCATACGTCACAGCCATAGACCATCCGCACCACACTCGCTAACCATCTGATGCGTATGGCAGAACAAACTGGAAATACTTTTTTGAAGCAGAAATTCTAAATCTGATTGCCTGACATGCACAGGATTTCACACAAAAAAATGAAATATCCAGGACTACAATGAGGACTTAAGAGGTGAAACTAAATATTGCATTTGAAAAAGTGAAGTTCACAGCCAGGAAACTTTAAAAAAGCATTTAAGCTTTGATGAATTTAAAATTGCTGTAAAATAAAGGGTATTTTCCAGTCTGTTTCAGTCTGCTTTATTCGGTTTCAACAGAAACTGACATCTGTCTCAGTCTCTCTATCTCACCCTGTCTTTTCCTTTTCATCTCGGTCTCACTGCACCGTCTCTCTCTGCTACTGTTCCCTTTCCAACTTCCCACGGTTTTAATGCACAAGGGATGTAAAATCTGTTCCCCCAGTTTAATACTTGACTGCCAATCTGGTAGTTCAAACCACAGATCCCATAAGGTCCAGCTGCAGCGTCTTGGCGCCAGTGTCGTTCCCATCCTGAGCTATCACGCAGGTTGTGCTAACAGGAAACTAAAAAGCTAACAAATTTGAATGACACCCCAATACCATCCAGAACACTGAGAGAGGGAAGGAAGAGAGCACTTTAAATCTGTCACAATCTCAGCAACTGCACCAGAGGGAAAAGAACCAATGTGGAACAGAGACCACGCTGTACTTGGCATTCAGGTCACAAACAGCTGTCGAGAATCAATTTTCTGTTTGTCCCCTGCCTCTAATGCTTCGCTGCATTCATAGGACATGGGATATTGCTAACTGATATGAAGGCATTCCACTGCTTGAACCTCAGGTGACACATAAAGAAACAAAACTGCTGATTATTTTTATTTATTTCAAATAAAGACAAAGTTTGAGGAAAAATGGAAAAATTAAATTTTTAGGGCTCGATGGGGGGGGGGGGGGGGGGGGGGGATTTCTTCCTGGATCCTGTGTGTTCTGTACACACACAAAGAGATGTCTCGGCACATTAAACTCCACAAACTATCCCGTTTGTTTTTCTGTCAACGATGAGTTGAAAAACAGGTTTGTCATTCACTATAAAAAGATCTGTTGGAAACACTACATACAAAAGTATAAAGCCTGGACTCATTTTACACAATATTTATTTACTCTGTACTTGATTTGCATCTTTTGCTTCCAGTAAAACAGTAATTGTGATGTTATTATTTGTTAATCACACAGGAGGGCACCGGAAGAACGGAAAAATGAACGCTTTGTGAAGATGCACAAACACGGTTTACTTGCTTTGGTGAGAAGTGAACATTCAGAGTTCTTTTCCTATATCCTATCGGCTCCTTTGAGGATGTACGGCATTAATCACAACTCTGAATTTGAGAGAAGTTGTTGATAGTGTGAGAGGAAGCAGGAGGTACAGCAGGGACATGCAAGAAAGTGGAAGAAAAACATAATGGTAAAGTAAAAACGTTCTTGACATCAGGGCCTGGTTTACCTCTCTTTCTATTCCAGTCACAAGCTTCCACAGCTTTGAAGTGAAGTTCCTCAGGAGTGTATTATTAAAATACACGATCCCTTCATGTTCAACATTTCAGACCAACCAGTGAGCACCTTGCCTTCTCTCTCTCCTCTCTCTCTCTGATCACTACAGTGGAAAAGTCCCACCAAATGGAGATGGTAACGCTTAATTTGTATCTGCCACTGAATGCTTTTAATACACAACTAAATCCAATGACATTCCAATGAATCAAACTGGGGTGACATGCCTCACTTGAGGGCAAAACAAAGAATGAGGATGTTAGTAAATCTACATTTCCTGCAAACATTTGTCAAAGAATCTTTTAAGGGAATGAATCATTCAATTCAGTTAATTATTTTCTGCAAAAAAACTTGCCATTTTGAAAACATGTGACTGATTTTCTGCATTTATAGAGTGGCAACAGCTTGAGATATAGTTGTTCTTGACCAAACGTAATAAATTGTGACCTATTGACCATCAGAATGTTTGTTCGGTTCAGCATGTGAAACAGTATCCACAACAAAGAGAGAGATGCTTTGGAAGAATTAAAAAAGTGAAAAAATATCAAAATGCTGCAAGTAAATAAACTTTTCCTTCTGCAGTTGGATTAAATTCATGTTCTTGTAAAAACACTTGATTGCCTAAACACTCTTTTTTTTTAAAGTGCCTCAGCAGTTTTTTTTAAGCACACTGTTTTTAATGATCAATAATGAGACTTGTTTGGGTGATCTGTTTTGACTGTTGTTTGATTATGATTCATTGACTCAATAAAAACATATACACCTACAGATGCAACAATACAAACTGCAGAAATTGACCGAATCTGACTCTTTTTTTGTGAACTGATTCAAAATATTCAAATCACTGGGATGAATGAGTCAAAAAACCAACCTGCTATTAAAGCAATACAAAATATCACAATTTTGCAGTGTGATTAAAAATGAAAGATTTGAATGATTTTAGGCACTTGTTCTTTGTTTATGTCAGCTTTGTCAACAGAATGTGTTCACGCATTGGAACCGACTGTCTCGCGCCTACACCACAAATGGTAGCTTCTAGGCAACAGTTTGTAGAGGAGTAAATTTGCTCATTTGAACAAATACGACCCATTTCGGTGTATCTTCAGGGGGGAATCAATCAATATTTCCTTCACATTTGCATAAAAGACAAGCTAAAGTGAACATTACAGCAACTACACCGTGAAAGAGAGCAATCTTGTCTTTGTTGAAATGTTTATCTCACGTTTGACATTTTGAAGGTTCAAAACTGTCTGCTGCTTTTTTGAAGAACATCAATTCCCAACTCAAATAAGGTGTTTGAAATATATTTGGTGATTAAGGTGGCAAAATGATATGGGGATTTCAGTCAATTTTAGCATCACTTTCTTGTTCCTCAGGGACCAACAGACAATCCCACATGCTGCACACAACTTCCTCTATTCGGTCTCCTCTCAAAAAGCACCAAATGTTTAACTGACTCAAGATCATATACTGCATATGGCTGCAGCCTAGAGTGGGACAAAAGCAGCCCAACAGCCCCAGGGCAGAACATGTTGCCTTCTAACTGCTGGTCACCAGAGCTCTCTACTAAAAAGCAATAGTTTCTGAACACAAACAGACTGAGCGTGAATGTGTACATAAGAATATAGTCTTTACTCATGCAGATACTCTAAGTGTGTGAGTCAGAGATGTCGTGACTGTTGTCACAGCTCTCAGAAGGATGACTAAGAACAATACGTTTTAGGATCTGTCAGAGGGCACATGCAACACACGGCCATCCATTTCAGCTAATGCCACCTTCCTACAGATTTTTACCATAAACACTGAAAGACAGCCAGATATTCAAACAAACTGTGGGCTAGGGCTGGACGATATGGCCAAGATTTATATCACGATATATTTCTTCATTTCGGTCGATACGATATAATACCGATATCGATATGAACTCTATTTTAAAAAAGCCTCATAAAAACTGCCAAGAATGGCTGCAACAGATGTCTGTACCTACAAACTCATGAAAAATTAATTTGACAAGTCTACGAAACCTCCTCTTATAAAACTATACATTTTATTTTTAAAAAATTTAAAAAACCGCACAAATAAATAATGTTCACCTTTTATTTGTATTTAGCCTTCATACAAACAAGAAATGTGAAATGACTGTCAAATAAACATCTCAGACTCACCTTATTAATATTAATATCTTTGACTTCAAACTATAGGCTAATATACATTACCAGTCAAAAGTTTTTGAACAGTATGATTTTCAATGTTTTTTAAAAAATTCTCTTCTGCTCACCAAGCCTGCATTTATTTGATCCAAAATACAGCAAAAACAGTAACATTTTTAAATATTTTTGCCATTTAAAATAACCGTTTTCTATTTTAAAATATTTTAAAATGTAATTTATTCCTGTGATTTCAAAGCTGAATTTTTAGCATCATTACTCCAGTCACATGAGAAATCATTCTAATATACTGCTCAAAGAACATTTATTATAATGTTGAAACCAGCTAAGTAGAATTTTTTCAGGTTTCTTTGATGTTCAGAAAAACAGCATTTATCTGAAATACAAATCTTTTGTAACATTATAAATGTCTTTATCAATCACTTTTGATCAATTTAAAGCATCCTTTCTATCATTTCTTTCAAAATAAAAATAAATTATACTGACTCCAAGGTTTTGAATGGAATAGTGTATAAATGTAACAAAAGCTTTTTATTTCATATAAATGCTGATCTTTGGGTCTTTCTATTCAAAGAATCCTGAAAAATATGTACTTAAGTGTTTTAAATATTGATCATCAGCAAATCAGCATATTAGAATGATTTCTGAAGGATCATGTGACACTGAAGACTGGAATAATGATGCTGAAAATTCAGCTTTGATTACAGCAATAAATTACATTTTAAAATATATTCAAACAGAAAACAGTTATTTTAAATAGTAAAAATATTTCAAAATTGTACTGTTTTTGCTGTACTTTTGATCAAATAAAGGCAGGCTTGGTGAACAGATGAGAATTCTTAAAAAAAGAAAAACACGTTAAAACCTTACTAATCAAAATTTTTTGACTGGTAGTGTAGGTTGATTGTTCTTATAGATTGAAACAAATGTGCTTCAGCCAGAATAAAGAGTATGAATAGTGCTCTGAGTTGCTGCAGAAAACAAAACAAAAAAACTGAACAACAAAAGCATGTTGCTTGAGACGGGCTTATTCTTGAAAATGCAATCTGATTCTCTGCCAGCAGGAGGCGCTGTGAAAGCGGCAGAACTAGCGGTTTCCCCGGTAACGGCTGTAATAAAAGCAGCTCCGCTCATGAACGTGACTTTATCAGATCAAATGAAAATGTAAACTTTTCTGAAGACAGTTGGTTCCCTTCAGAGATACATTCATATAAATCGCGTTTTGATTTTGAAACGTGTAGTGCTCATGTTTATTCAACAAAGTGAAACGCCACAAATAAATCAATGTATGAGAAACACTGGTAATGTATATCGAAATATCGGAAAATCATATCACCGTTAACGTCATTGAAAAAAGTTATATATATCGCGATACATATTAATATTGAATTATTGTCCAGCCCTACTGTGGGCTGACATTTACCCAACCAGTTCATACAGCCCAACAAGGAGATGTTGTTTTAAACAGTAAATCACTCAAATATTTAGGTAGGTGCAGATGATTGTGGGCCTATCTTGGAGTGAAATGTTCAATAATTGTTTTGCACTTTTCTTGAGCTGAGAGCTTGTACCGCACATGAGAGCGGAAACAAGTGGTTGTGCCAATGCACTTTATTTGCATCCAAAAAGCAAGTTGAAGCCCTGGAGCTTTTACATAATCCAAACAGATACTGAAAGTGGTGGGGTGGGCAACAAACATCCAAAAATCACAAAACCTTTTTATGCTGTCTAATGCATATTTCTAAATCAGCCTGACGTACAGTACCAAGACCCCAAAACAAGCTAAATTTAAACCAAATGTCAAAAGCACATTTTTAAGCAATCTAAAATGTCCGATGTGTAGTGAGAACTAATGGAAATGTTAAACTTTTAACATAACATTACCATTTAATGAAAAGTACCTAGTTTCATGTATAAATGTATAAATGGAAACAAATGTTTCCACCCTGCAAAAATATGTAATGACTGATAGTAAAAATCTGTCACCCAGACAGTCTAAGTAAAATGACCACAAGACAAAAAGAAAACTTTATGATATTTATTATTTTTTTAACTTATGATATTTATAAATGCTTTCAATGTATCAGTATTTTTAAGTAACTTGGCACTCATTTAGCTAGCCTGATCAATTTACGCTAAATACACATTCTGTCATAGTTTTATAATTATTCGTAGCAGTAGCATCACAAATGTAGCCTATTTAATTAATGTTATATATTCAATGTCTTTATGGATCCCACACTCACACCATTTCAGTGAAGTGCTTAAGTGCCACACACACACAAGTGTTTGTGGCACACACATTCAGATGACAAAACATGGTTTGCAGGCTTCCTCCCACTCTTCTGTTTCCTGTGTGATCAGAAAAGACACGCGGTTTCCTTATAAAGAAAGCTAATAACTGAACAATGGAAAAGAACAAGTCATGCCGGAACTCAGAGAAGCAGTTGAGCGCAGGTTTAAGCATGTTTGTTCTCAAGCTGAAATGGATCTTTTTACTCAGATTGGCACATTCAACAGGTTATTACATTATGTTCTTAACAGTGATGAGATACTCGCCAAGAAACCCACTGGAAAATAAACCATTTAGAACAGGGAAAAAAATAAACAACTGGCCTGAGATCACACAGCAAAGACTTAATGTGCAACATACACATGTAAACGTTTAAAAAACCATACAGCATGAGTCACGCAATGATAAGTGAACAAAATGGAACAAATGGATGAAAAGATGTATTATGAGCAAAAAGACTGCTAATTTACATCTAGTAAATTCTTAATGTGAACTGATGAAGACATCAGCTGCCTGAAATGAGATAGAGAGAGGAAGAGAAGAATGATTCAAGACTGGGTAAGAAATCTTCTCACTCTAGTCTGGTCTAACACTTCACAAGTAGGTAAAAATAGAACCACTAGCTAAACCACTAGCTTCCACATTCTGAAACTAGTCACTATGATCAGAACATCACTCATCCATCAAGGTTCCTGCCCATCACTGCCTGCTTCATTTACACATCTTCATTCTCTCTACTTTGAGGAATCAAGACTCCAGCAAGTGTTTAGGCATTTGAGACCACATAGGTTTCCATTACTACAGATCATAATAGTGATTGCAAACTTGTTCAGAAGTCTTGGTTTTGGAAGCATTTTTCTCATTCATTTTTCTTTGGATTTAGAAAAAAGAAGACAGAAGGTACAGGACCGTACTCAGTGTCTTTTATGAGGAAACTTTCCACAAACCTAAAGTGGGAAATATGTACAAATTATTATTACCTTAAAAACATGAACTGCAGCAAAATAATCCAGCAGTGAACTACCACTACCAAATCACAAATTAAATTAAAATGGTCAAAGTTTTTGGTTAGGGACTGCTATGTTTAATAATGAAGCTTTTGCACTACTTTTTAATTATTATGAATTATGCTGTTATTTTAGACAGCTATGTTTGCAAACCTGCTGCAGCTAGATGTTATATCAGCTGTAGTATTAAACAGACCAAATTTAGGTCTTGTCCTAGTTTAAATGACCATTTATGAAAAGCAGATATATTTCACTGGGGGAACTTGATTCCTTTGAAAAGAGGCCATGTTGAGCCAGAATAGAAAAAGATGAATAGAAATCATTTATCAAAAAAGAAAACATTTCCCCTTTTAAAGAACAAAAACAAATATGACGATGCCCATAGAGAAAGTGGGACAAAGTGTTAAGTGAAACTCATGAAATATTGGTGAACTGATGCTTGTAGACTCACAATGTATTTCACACATTCCTCTACATTATCAAACTTTACCAAGAGAGGATAAGATTAAAAATTAGGTCCTTGCCCATTTCACTGAAAGCAGCGAAGGTTAGCTTACTTAAGTCATTTAAGCAGTTAGCTGCCTGCCAACACTTTACACCCAAGAGGGAGTGGGAAACGAGTGAGAGAGAAGCAATCAAGTAGACAAGCTGTAATTTTGTTTGACAAGCTGTTTTATGGTCAGACAGGAACTCTTTTTCAACCCCTTTGCTCAAATATCTTTATTTTGTCCTCCTCATATCCAAAAGATAAGTCATATTCTAAGCCACCTCTCGCTGAGTGGTCACACAAACACATTTCTAGATTGCCAACATCCAGCTCATTGCAATAAAAGGTAAAAACAGGCTAACCGTGCTGACATCCCTAAAAAGAGACTGAAAATGAAAATGCATCTTTAGATCATAACCTATGTGTCTGTAAATTGAGATAACTCTTGATGTAACCAAAACACACTATACTTCTAAATTTGCACAAACATAGTCAACATGCAAAAATGTGCAGAATTGTAGCAATTCAACATTGTCTGCACTAATGCAGAATAATTAATTTATCATTTTCATCATTAAGCCCAAATCAACTGATGAAAAACATTAAGCTAAACAAATGAGATGTCATGTAAATGAGGACTGATGAACCTTTCAGTTTAATTTATTACAGCACACAAACATTTAGACCAATGAGCTTGTAATTTGTTCATGTGACTTCTAGTACATTTGTCATTGTTATGTACTAAATAATGATTGGTATAATTAATTTTTATTACATTGTATCTAATTTGGTCCATTAAAAAATGCCTTAACTGTGAAAGCAAACACAGCTGACTAACTAAAATAAATCTACATTGTAAATTTCCTGAACAATAAGAAATAGAATGAGAAGGTAAGCAATAATGCAATGAAAACGGCTCTCTCTGTAATTGCTCTGACCTCAAACATCTCTCTGCAGTAGTCTGTCTTCCTTCTACAACAGCTTATTATGAAATATGAGGAATGGTAAATGTAAGATTAAATAAAACAACAGAAGAATGTCTTGTCTATTAAACTAAACAGACCACGTAGCTCCTATTACAAGGAAAACTGACAGCTATGACAACAGTAGCCATATTTCACTCACAAACACAGTTCTATTAATGTATACACCAATAATCAATTTATTCAGCTCACACTGCACGTTGACATGCTGGATAGACTGCTGTTCCTGTAAACTGATGCACCACACACCATTTGAACTTATGGGAAACAAACCCAAATGACAAAAAAAGACAACTTCTGTTCCGTCATAAGCTGTATAGTACAGCATATAAAGTGCTATTTAGTTAATGAAGACACAATAATGTGACAGACTTGCTCTTAGAAACAGGACTTTCAAGATTCAAGAGTTGGTTCAAGAGTCAATGACAAAGAGAAAGGAAAAATCTACCTGTACTTAGAAAATGTTCTTTTTGTAGTCATGATGGCTTCATATAAGAGGGGTTCCGTCTCAAACAAGCTTGACACGCTTCAAACACAGGAAATCACTGCATCTGCACTTGCCTCTTAACAGAAGATAAGAGCCTATACAGCTATACACAATGCATAAATCAAGCATTTTGGCCATGATTCTGGCAACTACATGTATGTCTCTATCTGAGATTTAAAATCTCACATAAATCCTATAATTTGTAGAGAATATCACCACTTCCTCACATTAAAGACGTGTGGTTGTTTGGTTAACCAGCAGCAAGTTATTTAAGCAGCAGCTTGAGGTACCACAACAGTTATGATTGTTTTTAGAATGTTAAAATGTAAATATCAAATTATGATACATCAGGCTATTGAAATACATTTGATCTCTCAATCATTGTACTGCATTGCTATATGTTTTGCCCCCCACAATAAAAATTAAGCATTTAAATATCATCTTACAAGACATTTAGACAGATATCATGTCAAAACTGATATTTAAAAAAAAAAAAACCGTGTAAGTAGTCTCCTATACAGTTAAGATCTCATTGACTTTACAATCTATCGGAATTACAAATATAAAAATATCTTCATTAATCTTCATTAATTAGGTTGGGCCTAATTAATTTGTAATGTTTTTCCCCTCTCCTTGAATATGAGCTCCATATTCTCATATATCATACTATATGAGCCATAGCCTGTATCAAATATTATTTCATATGATTTGCAGAGTTAAACATCTTTACACCTAAAACGATGCACTAGTTTTAACAGAAGAACTGATGTAAGTGGTAATTTAATAAACTTCATATTTCTGCTTTTAAATCCTCCAAAAATGCCGTGCCATAAGTTCCTCCAGTTTTTTCCCCAAAGAAACAGCAAGTCGAGTCAAAATCAACATGCAACAAATGCTGTCGATTGAGCTTAACTTTTATTAAACCCAGAATTCCTTTAAGCCCCTGTCATTTGATATATTTGCTACAGAGCAGGATTAATCACATGGGCAGTTGGGCGCAGGGGCACAATGTCCACACCATGCAGGGTTGTATAAATATTTACAAATTGTGGGAAAAGTGGCACAGTGGCCTAAGACCTTCACTATCTGTTTAATAAAATACATTGCACTGTCAGTCATGTTGGAACAAAGGAGGTTTGTGCACATTACATGAAGTCAAAACACACAGATATTGTATAATCTGCCACATTACGCAGTCCTCGATTTTGCATGACCTGAGATGACTGTTTGAAATAAGAAAAAGAGCATCAACAATCCTTTTCTTCTTTGTATCCTTAATGCTGTCTTTCTATTCCAATTATTTTGAGCAGCACAAAAAGTGTCCAAAGTTAGGTACCTTTCTCAAGGTCTTTACCAAGATCACTTCTCAGCAGGGGCTTATTCTGGAGATCCAGAATTTTAATAATGCCCTGTCAGAAAAACGGAGTCGCAACTTGTGTAATTTGTCCTCCTCACGATAACTTTTAACAGAGCCTATTTTTGGAGGGCTTCATCATTTTTCCTGGCATCGATGACAAGCTGTGCACTGATGAAATATTGAGATGCTACATTTTCCCAGACTGTTAATAAAATATGCATCATCCATGCTGAGCTGCAAATTGCTCTGTTCCTGCGCTGCATGGGGGAAAGGATAAGACTGTAAAGAAAAATTCCTTAATGACGACAAAATTCACAGTTTACAACGTACACTTAATGCTTGAAATCATTCATTTTCTACCGCACTGTGCAATTTAATTCCAGGTCAAAAATTTTCAGGGATTGAACCATCTATGGTGTGTGGACCGATTTATTACTATAATCTGAGATCAATAGGCTCTGAAATGCTGTTTCATGATCAGCAATTAACTCCCAATGGGGCAAGATTCCAGAGTTCAACCCTGGAGAGAGGATGTTATTTTTGGCAGAGCTGACCCCAACAGAGAAAAGAAACAGCTATAAGCACATCAGGAGAGCATAACCATTTTCACACACTCCTTTGACCAAAGGGGATTCTGACAGTGAATGCTTGTTCAGTTAAATCAAATAAAACCTATGCACTCAAATTTGTAAAGCCTATAAATTATCGACATGATCAAAAGTTTGATGAAAAACTTGTTGCACACAATCTACTATATGCTTTCTGTCATATGATTGATAGATTAAACTTTTTAAGAAAGTAAAAGACCTTTTAGTATAATTCTATAAACACTCCTCTTCAGCTTGTGGTACTTTTTTGCTGTGAAATCTTGATTTTGACCAATTTTTATGACGTAAACAAGAATAACCTAGTTGTTCGTAATATTTCAGGATGAATACTTACTCGACTGAAGTAACTTAGATTTAGCAACTTGATTATTCATACATCACTTTTTAGAAAAATTGTGTTAGAATGTATCAAATATGATCAGACTTTTGATGAACGTTTATTTGTACATCTCTCAAACAGCATTGTATCACATTGCATTATAAGTTTTACCCCCACAATAAAAACTGGCAAAATCAAAATTAAGCATTTAAATATCATCCTATTAGGATATTTTAAAGGCAGATATAGAGTGATAACTAATATGTCTATGCATTTTATGTAAGTATAAAGATCTGTTTCTTGCTGAAGGGATCCAAAAAAAAAACATGTTTAAACATCTGAATGAATCTAAATTCAGCTTAAATCTTATCTCTCTGGCTGGCAGTATCCTAAAATGGCATCTGATGCGGTGTGAGAGAGGGTAAATCAGATCACCTAAAAAGACATAGCTGACCAATTTAGCACACTCATCCTGTAATATTGACATAATGCATGTAAAACCAACCGGATTTCCACTATCCACTGCAGCCAACAAGTGAAAATACCAAGGGAAATAGTGCCAGTTCATTATGCTTGACCTGTTCTTAGGAAATGAGAGAATTACGGGATTCAGAGAAATGGTCCAATTCTGTTATCTCTGGCAAGCACACTGCCTAGAATGCTGCAGAGAGAGACAGGGATGCTCCCTTTCCACAGAAATATCACAGGAGGGTAGAGACTGAGTAACAGACACTGAAGAGAGAGATAGATAGAGATTATGGACCGATACTGTAATCCAATATTCAAACTTTTCTACCTTCACTGTAAGACCTACTGATCAGTTCCTTTTGGTTTGTCCATAAACACCAACAACACCAGGCAAGAGCATTCATATCAACAGGACGATCAATGCATACAGGACTGAAATGACAGTGTGAATGACTACAGAATGTTTATTTTGGGGTGTCCTCAATTTTTGATGAAAATATTGATGCTGACAACTAAATAACAAATCGTTTGGTAAGACTCAATACATAATTTAATTTGAAATAGTTTAGTCTGTGCTGAAAATGTATGCAACCTTTGCAACCAAACAGGTTAAGTAAAAAAATGATTAAAACATTTATAATAATGTATAAGCTATGTTATACGTTTTATTTGTTGTACCATAATTATTAGGGCTGATTGTCATATATATATATATATATATATATATATATATATATATATATATATGCTTCTTTGCAAGAAAAAAAATCTTTTCAACTCCGCCATGTGGTGTTGCACAATGTCTCTGAAAAAACAATAACAATGTAGCAAAAAAGTCAGCTTGCTCCGGTACCATAACAACACATCGCGCTCTAATTCGCAAAGAAAGATTCGAAGACTCGATTCTTACTGACCTCGCTGCTATTGTACTGGTGTGGGCACACAAAAGCTTCATTCAGTAAGCGGCAAATTCACAAGACAAAATCACTGTGTGTGACTTTAAGAGTCTTAAAGCGATTTAAAAAAGCTTTCGCTTCTCGGTTAGACTTTCCCTCGAAACGTCTATTACAGTGAACAACTAAACACCGAATACACCTCCCGTGAAGCTGCCACACACGCTCACGCACCAAGTTTACGCGCTCGCCGTTCTTTACCTTAACAGGTTGCCTCTGGAGAGTTCGGGGGACACGAATGGATGCGGATGGAAACGACCTTTATCCCGATTAGCCTCGGTGTGTGTGTGCATTCAGAAGAGGGCGATGGAAAATCCTGTTCAGCGTGCTTTTCGTTGTCCTCTAGTGCTTCGTTCGCAGGCAGGCCCTATAGGAACTCCACCGCAGCGCTCTCGCTCTCGCGCGCGCTCTCTGCTGCTCAGCCCAGCGCTCGATGACGTCACCGCTGCCAGGGCTGGACTGCCCTGGGCGAGCACTGTTCGTGACCGAAAAGCAAAAGGCAATATACAAGATCGCCATGTATTGCCAACTGAATTGTTTCTGTTTCTTTTTCATAAAAAACAGTGGGAGCCCACCCAGACTCTCAACCAGCCCATGGGACCCCCAGTACAGTCCTACAGTGGCGGTCAAAATTATAAGAACACTTATAATATATATACACGGTGGCAAAAATTATTAGAACACTAGTATTTTCAACAGCTAAAAAATTATTTTAAGTCAGTTATTTCTATTTTTTGCTATAGTGTGTCAGTAGGAAATATCAGTTTACATTACCAAACATTCATTTTACCATTAATTATAATAATCCAGAGATTTGTGTTTACACAAGGAGTCTGATAACAGCCAGTGCTCCACACAGAAGCGAAACAGAGTTCTGTTTCTTCATGTTATTCCAGACAGGCTGGATGATGATGAGATCAGATCTCTGTGTGGAGCACTGGCTGTTGTCAGACTCATTGTGCAAACAAAAATCTCCCTGGGTTATTACAGTTAATGGAAAAATTAATGTTTGGAAATGTAAACCGATATTTCCGACTGACACATACAGCAAAAGATAGAAATAACTGACTTAAAACCATTTTTAGCTGGTGAAAATATAGGGTTCTAATAATTGTTGCCACCGTATATATATATATATATATATATATATATATATATATATATATATATAACTACTTCTAGGTAAATGTGAGAAATATGCATGTGAGAATGTTACTTTGGCATTCATACTGTATGACATATATCAATAAGTTTGCAATTCTTAATACTGTTTCAAAATAAATGCCATGTTACTGTTTTTTCCCCTCTTTCTGTATTCTAGGCCTATTTGATCATTTTTAAGTAATTTGTCATTCAGGAATATTTTCATTCGTTATGTATAATTTTGAGATTCTTGATGCTGTTTCAAAATAAATGCCACAATATAGAATCTGTTTTTTCCCCTCTCTTTCTGCATGCCGTTTGGTCATTTTTAAACAATTTTTTATACAATTCAGTTACAGTAGTACATTCAGGAATGTTTTTTATGATGTGTTTGCTCATTTACATTTTTAAGGCTTCATCTTCCTAAAACAATATTGTAAACACAAAACCAAAACTGTGTACAGGCATTGTTTAAAATCTAAAGGCATCATTTTCCATATTGTAAAGACAAAACTAAAACTGTATATTACGTAACTGTTTAAAATTGTATTCATCTTTTTACCTGAATATTTCTGCAATCAATGTACAGGATAGAAGTATTATGTTAAGAAGTTCATAATACGTTGTTCTACAAATCTGATCTGAACTAAAAGGGGATGATCTGTTGTTTTTAGTCTGTAATGCATTTAATAGCAAAGTTGGAAGGATCATACAGTTTTAAAAAGAAAGTTGTTGTGTTTATAGTTTAAAGCAATTAATGTGTCTCAGCAAGTGAGAAAACTGTAAATATGTCACAGCAAATGTTGAGAAAGAGGCCACATAATTAATGAAAATAGTGTTTGCTTTTACACGACCATCTGCTTTATGTCATGTTGTTGGCGTCTGAGTGAACATGATTATCTTGACCTTGACTCTTTTTATTCAGGAGTGTGTGTGTTTGTGTGTGGTTGGCAGCCCATATCCTTTCCCTGATCAGCTCAGTGAGAGAGTGAGTTAAAATGCTATTGACTGAGTGCAGTACTCCTGCTGCTGGCTCATGTGGGATGCCACAGTCATCAGAGAGATGGGCCTTACAATATCATCTGAAGGACAGAAAACTGCTGTCTCTCTCTCTCACACACACACAAACACACACACACAAACACACACACACACACACACACACACACACACAAACACACACGTTTGTTTTTGTGAAAAGTGGGGACATCCCATAGGCGTAATGGTTTTTATACTGTACAAACTGTATGTGCTATTGCCCTACACCTAAACTTAGCCCTCACAGGAGACTGTGCATTTCTACTTTCCCCCAAAAAAACTCACTCTGTATGATTTATAAGCGTTTTGAAAAGTGGGGACATGGGTCAATGTCCTGAAAAGTCACCTTCACCTTGTCATACCTGTGTCATTATACAAATTTATGTAGCCTAAACACACACACACACAGACACACACACACACACACACACACACACACACACACACACACACAGCTGACAAGCCAAATGGCAAAATTTAGACAACAGGAAATCAATGAAAGCCAAATTATGATTTGTGAATATACCAGATGGAAACACTAAAAGGATTCACTCATGGCACTAGTCCAGGTTTGGCTCAACCATGCAAAAAACACACATCTTACGTCTTAGATATTCATAGTGTTTAAAAGTTGCTTTTGAGAGGTTGGATTTAAAACATTTCAGTTGATTCTTACAAAGACATAAAGCTACAAATTATGTGTTCGACCCCTTTTTGTTGAAAAATAGCACTCCCTGGTGTCCAAAAGTAATGCCAAGAAGTATGATGTTATGCAACTCAATGTGACATTTTAAATATATATATATTAGCTTTATATGGCTTTTTATTGTTTGTTCCTTGAATGTTGTGTCTTCATTATGTTGACTTTTGTTTGTTCAATTCATGATTCATAGGTTTTTGAATTCAAAAGCAATTTTTGCAAATGACTTATGAATGAAATTGTATCAGATTAGAATAAAATGCATTTAAAGGACTTTTCATTATTTTCTCTAATGTGTCTGCACCAAAAGTAATTTGAAAAGGCAACATTAAATACATAAAATGTTAAATAAAAAAATAAGACGGATCCTAAAAATGGCATTTTATTTTTTATTAGTACTGCTAATTTAAAATAAGCTATTTCACATATCAAAGGTTTACATACACTATATTGCCAAAAGTATTGGGTCAACCCCTTCTAATGAACATGCTTGACTACTTTAGTACTTTCTATGAGTACAAACCTTAATGTTAAAGCATATTGTCATGAAACAGGTCCATGGACTTTCATTCGCTCGCCACCAGAGGTCCCTCTTCCATCACATTGTCTCTCACACCACACATTACCCTGGACCAGTCAAGTTCTTCCACACTGACTGAATCAATCATGTCTTTTTGAACCTTGCCTTATACACAGAGGCACTGTCATGTTAGAATAGAAAAGGGTCCTGTACAAACTGTTGCTATAAAATTAGAAGCACACAATTCCCTAGAATATCATTATATGCTTAAACATTAAGATTAGTACGTAATAGTGTGTGTTGTTACCTGGAGGATCAAAAGCTTCTTGAGCATCAATAAATGTTTGCAGCTTTTGTAGTAGTTGTGTATGAGTCCCTTGGATCTCAATATCATATACAGTCACTATTGGGAAGGGTTAGTGAAAGATTTTTCTAAAGAAAAGGGGGTAATTTAACTATCACAAAACATACAAACAATCACTGATCCAGAGTTTTGACATTCAGGGTATGTAAACTTTTGAACTGCTTCATCTCTGTAAATACAGATACTATTTTGTGGACTATATAAGTGACTGTTGAGTAAAAAAGTTTATTCAAGACAGTGCTACATAAAAAAACATGCAATTTAAGATCCCTCTTTTTTTCTAAATTATTAACATTTTGTAAAATTTTGTCATTAAACTTATGACCTTAACTACATTTGGGAAACAAAAAAAGAGTTTGGTTAAATCTGATTAAATATTTTAGTGCTGAGCGTAGCTGAGCAAAACTACTCCATATTTTTCAAGGCCTGGAAATTAATTTGAAACATTGTATGCTATCCTGAAAAATATAGTATCCTGCAGTGAGGAAAAGGGGGCAATGGGGAGAATCTTGTGGGGAATTGTATGATATGCACTATTCTAAGACATTCTTAGTTTAAAAAACAAAAAAAATACAAAAATAAAAAAGGACAGACTTGGAAAACAGTAAAAAACACATAAATAAATCGGGACTAGCACCCAAATTACACAGAACCAAAAACCACCCTGTTGACAATAAAGAGGTCCAGTCTTTCAGTATTAGTGTATACAAGTCTTTATACAACGTAATCAAACTCCAGATGTTCTCAATTCCTAAAAACATATTTTCAAGCAAGAACAGGGCATATTTTTTTAAAGTTTTTTTTTTTTTTTTTAAATAAATAACTTTAACAGAATAGTAACTTGTGTGCAAAATCTTGGTGCTAAATGTATCAAGTCCATGTGGTCAGTATCCTCACAAAAGATCTCCATATGTAGTGAGTAACTGTAAAATGACAGATGTGCATATTAAATCCATTATCAGAGCAAAGGGTCAGGTCAAGAGTCATGTTAATGTAAAGAATGTACTTTGACTTTGTCTGGTCTACTCGTTACTCCCCGGTGTTTGATGTCTGTGTCTTGCCCTGCCTTGATGTCTCCAGTAAAGGACTATTATTTGAGTTTACATCCTCATCTGCATGTTCCTGTGTCCTCCCTCGTGTGTGCACCGTGACAATTTTAGACTTAATAAACGAACATGACTCTGAACACAATTCTCCTAATTTAGCCAACCTTTAAAACAGATCAAATGTTATCAGAGATCATTAAGTAATCACAGTAACACAACACTGTAAGAATGTGTTTTTAAAGCCTTTCTACAGAAATTAAATCTCAGCTTATTGTAAATAACGGTTTTTCCCCAAAATCATTTACAAATTTTTATTAGCTATAATCCTAAAGTTACAAGTGAATGTTCAATTTAATTTAGTTTAATTTGTATCATTATACAAGAAAACACATACAAAAAAAACAAGCTTTATTTCTACAATAAATCATGAACATTAATAATCATATGGTTACCAGATCCACCTATGTAACATTATTATTATTATTAATTTATTTATAGACAAGGCTATCAAATAAGAAGACTCTAATGTGACTGTTTATAAAATGCTCCTTAATTTTTTGCAGTGTGAAACAAAAATAAGCAAGCCAAGTTGTCTATACACAAATACCAGAACATACTAAACATCCTACCTTATCATAGATTACTTTTACTACAAGAGAGCAACTTGGACAGCTGGCCACTTCTTCACCATTCTCAAGATCCTCCTGAAAAACAGAAATAGTTTCCCCTTAACAAAATACTATTTAGTTCACCTAAAATATATTTGCCACTTAGTTATACACTGACACCTCCTAAGTCAATACACACATGTATATTATTAAATCACTTAAGAGGCAGTTTGTTTTTTCTGGATTATACCTTGCTGTACTATTCCAAAAATATATCCATTAAAAGTAACAGTGATTACACAAATTCAAATAAAACTCTACATATAAATATATATACAGGTTTATAAATTTAAGAAAGTGATAATGTCAAGTTATGACTGTTTACTATCTGATGCTCCAAATAAAAACACTTGCCTTCGTTATCGCGAATCTGTCGCCACATGGACAAGGAAAATAATATGTTTCTGTTTCTTCATCAAATCCTCTATTCCAACCTCGTCGTGAAACACCGTCATTTTAGATCAGTTACTAGTTAAACTAGTTACACAATGAAATGGAATATTCACACTGCAATCAATTATTATTCAGTCATATACAGGTATGATGACCTACCTAACTTTCCCAATGTAGGTTGGTCTTATTTGCTTCCATTTGAGTCACTAAGTTATAGGAATAACATGCTAGTATTATCATACTTAGTGTATGAATACTGTGCAAATAATGCAAATCTATAAGCAAGAAGTACCCATAGTATTTTTGCTAAAAGTATACTATTCCAATGCAATGCATACTATGGAGTAGGCCTATATACTATTACAATGCAATGCACTGTAATGTAGTATGCATTCAGTCTTGTATTTGAGGTATTACAGATAACTGTAAGGAATATCAGTCACAATCTTTTAACATTTTTTCATTTATTATACTGCTATATAAACAGTAAACTGGATTACACATATTCAGTAAGTATGCTAGTATTTAATTTCAAATATATCCTTTCTCACTTGAATCATATGTGCCCTACACAAGAGATAAGAACTTAGACCTCATTTTTTGGCATCAAACACTTAAATACTTGGCAACATGTTTTCACTCCTCCTGTGTGAGGAAAAAAATCCTCCCAAATTCTTTGAAAATCCAATGTTGTATTTTTTGGAAAGAACTTAGTTTAGTGTTGAATTAGATTGTACAATTTCAAGCTCTCACTTGACGTAACTGGAGTAAAGGCTCAGCAACGCAAATAGGATTAACTGGTCAAATAGATTTGGCCTATTGAGGAGATAAAAGAGGAGAGCAAGATTTTCACAAGACCTGGTTTTATGAGGCCATGGAAAGTATTTGATATTAAATCTTAAATGCATGGTATTGACTATTAATGCTTTATTTGAGAACTAGTTGCAACAAGTAAAATTCCACAAAAGGATGTTTTTATTTTTATTTTTTCAGCATTTTTATGTTTTGTTTTCTTCTTTCAGTACAAATATTAACAGTGGCTCATATCACCTTTGTGAACAAGTAAATGCCCTCGCAAAGCTAAACTAGGGTTGCACAGCAGCAATAACTGCACCTAAACATTACCTGTAATTCAAAATGAGCTTTGCTTATTTTTCCAAGGTATTTTTTGGCCTATTCATCTTTGATAGACTGCCTGAGATTATGATAAGATATAGATTATGCTAAATCCTGCTACAGTGCCTATAGAAAGTATTCATACCCCTTAATGTTTTCACATTTTGTTATGTTGCTTTCTTATGTTAAACTGCTTTAAATTACTTTTCCTTACTTTTCAGTTTTTTCAGATTTATTATAACTTTGCAAATTTATTAAAAAGGAAACACTGAAAAATTACATTGCACAAGTCTTCATACCCTTTGCTTTGACACTTTAGATCAGGAGCATTCCAGTTTCACTCGTCTTTGAGATGTTTCTATACTCCGACTGGAGTTAACCTGTGGCAAATTCAGTTGTTTGGACGTGATTTAAAAAGGCACATGCACCTGTCTATACAACGTTTAACAGCTGAAATGGATGTCAGAGCAAAAACTAAGCCCTGAGGTCAAAGGAATGGCCTGCAGAGCTGAGAGACAGGATAGTGTTGAGACAGATCTGGGAAAGACTACAAAAAAATTCTGCTGTGTTGAAGGTTCACAGGAGCATTTGGCCTCCATAATCCTTAATGGATGAAGTTTGAAACAATCTCTTCCTAGATCTAGCCTCTGAGCAATCGAAGGAGAAGGGTCTTGGTAAGAGAGGTGATCAAGACACTGATGGTCACTCTAGTTGAGCTCTATGGTCTTATATGGAGATGGGAGAAACTTGCAGAAGGACAAACATCACTGCGACACTCCAGCAATCTGGGCTGAATGGCAAAGTGACCAAACACAAGCTTCTCCTCAGTAAAGATACATGAAACTCACCCAAAATACACCCAAATAACTCTCAGAGTATGAAAAAAAGATTATCTGGTCTGATGAACCTCACTTCCATATTCATGCCTGAGGGAAACCAAGCACCGCTTATCACCTGCATAATACCATCCCAACGGTGAAGCATGGTGGCGGCAGCATCATGCAGTGGGGGTGTTTTTCAGCGGCAGGGACTGGGGAAGTTATCAGAGAAATACAGCTAAATACAGAGATATCCTTAATGAAAACCTGGTTCAGAGCGCTCAGAACCTCAGACTGGGCTGAAAGTTCACCTTCCAACATGACAATCACCCTACGCACACAGCCAAGACAATGCAGGAGTGGCTAGGGACGACTCTATGAACGTTCTCGAGTGGCCCAGCCAGATCTGGGACTTGGAACCAATCAGACAGCTTTGGAGAAACCTATAAATGGCTGTCCACCGATGGTCCCCAGCCAACCTGACAGAGCTTAAGATGATCTAAAGAGATGAAAGGCAAAAAACAAACAAACAAAAAAAACAAATGCAGATGTGCAAAGCTTGTTGCATCATACCCAAAAAGCAGTAAGTTTTGAGTTAAGGGTATGAAGACTTGTGCAATGTAATTTTTCAGTGTTTCCCTTTTAATAAATTTGCAAAGATTAATAAATCCGGTTTTTGCTTTGACATTATGGTGAGTGGGGTGTAGATTTATGTGTGTGTGTGTGTGTGTGTGTGGGGGGGGGGGGGGGGGGGGTAATTTAAAACAGTTTAACATAATAACACAACATAACATAATGTGAAAAAATGAAGGGGTATGAAGACTTTCTATAGGGACTGTATATATTTCTGCTACCTCATTTCTAAATGGACAACTTTTACCAGGCCAGGACTGTACAGCCATATAGTCGTAGCACAAAACATGTTACTATCTCTGAAATCAACCACATGTAGTCCAGTTCATCACTTAAACAGGCACGTGACTGACAGGACATTAATGTTCCAGACAGGGCACACAAAATCAAAAACTTAACAAGAAATGTTTGCAGACAAACGTGTTCTTTATTTGGCAAAATGGCCAAAAATTCTAAAGAATATTCAATTATTATTATTAAAAATTTGTGACTCATTTCTTAATTTTTGTCAGTAAAATTTATGCATCCACTGAGAGAAAAAAAAACTGGACTTGCATGACAGAAGTATTATTTTTCCTGTTTTTACCCAAAATAGGGTGTTGTGAGCATTAGTGGGTACAAACATAATGTAAAATATTTTTCATTTATACTCATAAATGGGTGCCCTAGTGCAGAAAGTCCAAAAGTGAGACTCATAGAAGTCATAAAACTTATGACGTTCCAGGAAATCCCTTATATGGACAAAGATAGCCTGCTTGAATAAAACAGATAGAGGTGTTTTGACTGAGGAAACTTGAAGACAATAAACATACAATATATGGTTTATCTGCGTTCTTCTAGATATCTGAGGTAACTATTTGCATAAGAATAAAGTATATTTATAATACAATGCTAATCAACGTTCACTATCAACATTCATTATCACTGTACAGAGTACTAAAAAAATTACTATCCTGTGATCTGTCTTGCCATATTCACCATTGTGATGGCTCAAATCGTGGCATGTAGTTGGAAAGAGTCTTGTAAAGAAAGAAACAGAAGATTGTAAGTATTAAATATTAATGCTACACAAGTTAATACAGGTTTCAGTGCATTCTGTATATTTTTGGGTTTAATTTATTCATATTCAGATTTGACTTGCTGTCATGTGATCTATCAACACTTACCATTTTCACCATTGTGATGGCTCAGACAGTGGCATGTATGGAAAGAGTCATGCAAAGAAAGAAACAGAAGGGCATGTTAAGTAATACATTGATTTTCAGAATAAATGTTGCACTTTAACACAAGTTAATACAGCTTTTTGATATTATCACATGACATTTCTTACCATTTTTGCCATTGTGAGTCATGTAGAGTGGAACGTTTGCATGGAAAGAGAGAAACAGGGAAGAACATGTTCAAAAATGCAGGGATTTTCCGAATATAATACTGATAGTTAATAAAAAACATTCAGATTGGATTTGCCTTTTATTGCTGTCACATGATGATGGTTACAATTATGGCTGATCAAATGGCGGCAGGAAGATGTAGAGGTATTACCATGTTTGACATTGTGATGGCTCAAACCATGGCATTGTTGAAAAGAGTTATGCAAAGAAAGAAACAGAAGAATATGTTCAGAAATATTTCCAGAATTAAAGATTCATGCTGCACTTTAACACAAGTTAATACAGTTTTTAATGTATTCATATGCTACACATTCAGAATTTTTGTAAATTAAGAATTGGCTTGCCGTGTTAGCTTGCCACTCTTACCATTCATGGCAGTGACATGAAGATGGAAAAATGAAAAAATAACCAAATAACATGTTTAAGAGATTCTTTTCAGAGAGAAATGTTTTTTTACCTTCATAAATAGACATATATTGTTCGTCCTAGTCAAACACACAGGCGACTACTATTGCTGTTCAAGACCATGACATCACAAAAGTAGCAGAATCTTCGAGTTTGAATCAATTACAACTGAAGTATTCTAATTGTGACTAGGAGCTGTAACCATAGCAACAGTGACTAAAGTAAATATCAAAGATGGCAACATCCAAAATGCAGTCTTATCACATTTGACACACAAAAAGGCATGATTTTCTTTAAATCCCCTTGTAGTCTGTAGATAATTTAATTCATTAAAACTCATCTTTGATAATAAGAAATGAAGAATGAAATTAGTCCCTGCCTCCACTGAATAGCGTTAACGTGGACCTACTCCACTTTCACTCAGTTAACACCGTAATGCTATAGCACTGGTGATCTTGGATTAATGGTTATGTCATTCATTGATGTTTTGAGAATGAATCCCTGATTTAATGTATTCTTATTCATAATGGATTATAGCATACAAACCTCATTCCAAACTCATTCTATTATAATCAATAATGAGTATATTGATTCCTCACTCCAAACAACCTCATTCCATTATAATCAATGAAGCTCTACACAGCACAATTAATATCTTATTTACATTGTGTCTACATCTTGTTTTATAAGGAGCGGTTTCACAAGCTTGCATTAATCAGACAACACTCCAGCATTTTGAGCGGTGAAAACACCTATGATTGGCCATTGAGTTCAAGAATCATTGACTATATTACTCATTGTTGCAAAAACACCTAAATAGAAACCGTGGACCAGGTATAAAAAGCTTCACCCCAGACATTGTAATTGGGTACAACATGTTTGTGATGCAGGGATGGTTTCAAACCGCATTTGCTAGATTACTGCTATGAATGGTAAGAGTCACAAGAAAGGGCAATACGTTACCATTTCCATTTGTTAACATTAGTGAACTACATAACTATAGTTAATGGTGCAATAGGTGATTGTCTTCAGAAACATTTTTTGCTATGCTGGTTGAAAGTCTTTTCACACCCCAATAGCAATCATTAATTTAAGTGGTCTAAATGTATTTATATATTCTGTGGAAGGCATAGGACCAAGAAATGTTCGTCCAATCAAAACACTCGTTCCGAGCATTTTAATTGCTTTCCTACCTGCCTGTCAGCATATGTATTTGCATATCTCTGTGCACCTGATTCACGCAGACAGGATATGTCATCAGTGCGTTCACGTACGCTATACAGACAGAGCAAGAATGGAAGGCAAACATCAACAACCTGACCTGCCTTCCTGGTATTGTAGTACTTTTGCTAACTATAAAGTTTTCTCACCGGTGAATGACACATGATGTATTATAGTAATGTTGTCTCTGGTCGTCTGGTCTGTTCATGCATTCAGGGGGCGTGGCTTTGGTGGGAGGGTGGGACATTCGCTTTCAGTGCTGTCAGGCTAAAGTGACCATTTTCCAAGATCTCCTACTGCACCTTTAACATGTGCTAACAATAGAAAACACTTCTAAAGCATTTATTAATCTTAATTAGTCTAATGTTGAGTCCATCATTTACTAATCTATTATTAAAATCAAAAGTTGTATCTATTAGCCTAATGTTATTTAATGGACTTGAGCTAACATGAACTAACAATAATTTTATTAACTAACATTAACAAAGAATAATAAATACTAGTTAAAAATGGAACATTTTTGTAAATTGTTACCCAAGAGAGACACCAATAAAAGGTTAGCTAATACTGAATGCTAATCTGCTGGGTAGCAGTCCAAACTCATCAGTGCATAATGAAGATAAGTGGAAGAAACAGATGAGGGAAAAACTCTATAAAGGTAGTTTCATTTTTTATTCACAGTATCATAATTTGTTCCAATTTGTTCAGCAAGTTCCTCCAAATCCTCAAAAGGCTTTTCTTTTTTTTTACGCATGTGCTGTACACTTATTTTCTTCACCTGGGATGAAACGTTTTGCTGAATAAGTTCTAGAGCTTCTGTGTACAGAGTATACACACACAGAGGAATGTTTTTAAGGTGAAAAGCGTAAGAAGACATTCTGAAATAAATGCATTAACTGGTGTCAGCAGGAATTAGTTTGTGAATTAAGACCTGGGAAAGCTTCAAACACTTGGTTAAAGACTTATTTAACGAAATGCTATTAACTACAAAAGCAATGCTTGAGAATCTTAAATTGACATTTTTTTCAATTTAAGAACACTTAAAGGTAATATGCACAAGTAACAAACACGTTTGTCTTTGTGCATCAACCATTAAGCCACTCTTTAGAGATCTAGCAATTCACGAACACAATAGTAGAGGATAATTTATGGTCACTTTTATTCTACTTTTATTCTAACAAATTTGTTAATACTATTCTGGTAAAACCTCTGATGTCGTTTTACACAATGAGTTTTAATGCAAATGAAAGTCTCGTCAGTGAGTGTAGAATTTGTTCAAATGCTTCATGTAGTTTTGATCTTATAGTTCTGTCATGTGCCCTGCTTAACAGTTAAGCATCAGTATGTTAACACAGTTGTTTAAGTAATCGTGATGTTTGTTAAAGTCCGCATGTAAGTCTGACCCCTGCGTAACTCAATATGTGCACACAGAACAACAAGAAGCTGGTTAATGTAATTTTATTAGTAAGTTAATGTATTTGTGGGAAACATTCATATGATACTTTAAAATGAAGGGACAGAACATAGTGTGCTTTAAAGTTACGTCAAGGGTTAAAAGATCATTTGTCTTAGAATATATTTATCAAACCAAGAGGTTGACGATAGAGAATGCTGTTCAAGAATTAGTTTTCGTCAAATAATTCTGATAAGATTCTAATATTTATGGACATATAGCCATTCGCTCATGTTGATTAAATCTGTTTCAAAGACTCACAAGTGTCTTCTTATAGGGGGGTGTTACGTTTATTTACAAACGTTTTGATGCCAAAGACCGACAAACATGATGATCCCTGTGTGAGACAGATATATGTTTTATATATAAAGACCCATTTATACTTCATGTGAAATACATACTACATATATACTAACCAATTATTTATCACTTTTAATGAGCAGGTTTTTTTGGGTGATATTAATTGGTTTTTACATACAGTCATATTAAATATTTTTCTCAGTATTAATGTAAGATGCGTAAAAAAAAAAGTTTTTTTTCTTGCTGATAAAGACTAAGGTTTTAGACGGATTGAAAACTGAAAAAACAGGGTTTTTTTATGGAAAAACACAGTTCCTTTGACCTTTTTAGTTCACTTTTAATGAGTAACCAGATGTTCTTGTGGTGATATTAATTTCGTTTGTTCCAAAATAAATCATATATCTTATCGAAATCACTATAATGAAATGACATGCATGGTGAATTATCTAGGCCAATAGAAGGTCATTGCTATTTTAGGCTTAAGAAACAGCAGTTACAACGTAATACTGCAAAAAACAGCAGTGGATATGGAAAACAAATATGCATAAGGCAAAATGTGCTTCCTTTGAAAGTCTCATGACACTATAAAGTTTCAGAAAAAAAGGAAAGTCATGAGTATCTGAACCTCTCCTAACTTAATTTGCATTGAGTGTTTATGGTACTCTGCAGGACCCAGAGGTCAATGTGGAAAACTACAACTCTAATGATGTTAACCTGTGTACATAAAATGTAGCAAAGTCTAAGCTAATTGCAGCTTGCTGTGTGAAGCCATAAGCTGTGGAATTTTGTACAGCCACTGAGAGATTTGGATATTATTGCTGGACTCCAGTGGTCTCTTACAGAGCCTCTACAGGGGGTGCGTTTCAATGCGTCAGAGATCTCTTGTGTGTGTTGCCTCTGATGAGTAGCAACATTATGTTCCAAAATAAAAGATAATACGGTTGCTGCAAACCTCAGTTGCCCCAGCAGCAGATCACAGATGGTGATTCAGAACACATATTGCATAATGTGAGTTAAAAACATCAGTTATCATGAATTAAGTCATAAAAAGTGAATTTTCACAAAAATAGACAGCAAAATTGGAGGTTTTCATGGCATGTCTAAATCATTCAAATGGAAATAGACAAAGTTTGCACTGTTTATACACATGGTGGTTGGACTTCTGAATTGATTACTTTCACGTGGTTTTAGATGGCATTTTAAATGCTGCATAGTAACATTAAAACTATTTAAAATGACCTTCCTGTAAGATACATGGAACATTTCTTAGCATAAAAGAGTGTAACATAGAAAAGTAGCTACATAAATGGACAAAATTATATGTGTGGTCCTTTTTCTCCTTTACTTTATGTTGTGTCCTTGTTACAGTGTAATTACACAAATAAGTACTGAGTAGCATTAATTAACAGATTTGAGGTTAAGTTTGGTCTGGTGTTAGTCGCTAGTATTTATTTGTTATTTACTGTTATTACTATAGCAAATACATGTAATATATATAACAAGAACCATGCACTTTTAAAATGAAAGATTCCAAAATGTTGTATCTTCTATTGCATTACATAAACCCCATTTATTTAGTTTTTTAGGTTGAAGAATATTTTAAAGGGATAGTTCACCCAAAAATGAACATTCTGTCATTAATTACTCACCCTCATGTCATTCCAAACCTGTAAGACATCGTTAAAATAATCCAACTTAAGAACTTTCACTGAAAGGTACTTTAAGGAACCCCATACAAAACCATTTTTTTTAAATAAAAGAATAATGTAACCAAAATAAAATGTTTTAGAAATGTTTTAAAAATATCAACTTGGTACGTTTTCTTGAAGTAGTCAAAAAACGTTTGTCTACTACAAAAATGAAACCAGACCAAACTGCAACTTAGTGCGTCGGTTTTCACAACGTTGTATTTTGGTTGTAATTGGGTAATGTTGTATCCATGTGACATCAGTGGTTCAACTGCTGCGTAAAATAAAGCATAAACAACGTATCCGCATACATACGTTGCATACAATGTTTACGTATGTGATACTCTCCAAAATGGTGCTAGGGTGATGTGGAGGAGACTGTCATGAATCTGGTCTATGAACTTCCGTTAACTCACCACCAGAGGTCACTCACTCACCACATGGACTCTTGCACCACACTAACTGTTGCACACCACCTCAGACTACAATTTCCATCATCCATTGCACTGACGACACACACAGCTGATTTCACTGATCACACAGCTGACTGCACTGATCACACACCCTACATCCAGCAGCCATATCACCCTGCAGCCCAAGGCTGTGTCCAAATTCAGGGTCTGCATCCTCCTTAGGATCCTTCCTACCCGGTTGAAGGAGGAGGGATCCTCAGACGTCCGCAAAACCCGGAAGTCGGTGTTTGTGAATTTGGGCAGCCTACCCTTCTTTCAGTTCCCTCCCTTACCCGTTGCTCATATCCTGTCGCCTAGCAACCGTGACAGCGCCAAGCAAGAAGCGGGAAAATGGACAAACAAAGAGTTATTCTCCTCATTTTAATTCTTTTGGAAGAAATAAAGCAATTAAATAAATTAAATACTTTCTTTGCTCGTTGTCGGAGAGTTTTTTATATCAGACTACAAGACAGTCACATCCAGGTAAGCCATTATAGCCTATTTTTATTTGTTTTTAAGTATTCTACTAATTTCTCCTACAAATTCATTGAGCCGAAGCATAAACTTTAGCTTGTTTTGTCAGAGAAACTCCTCTCCCACTCCGCTACCGCTCGCTTCGTCCGCCATTACGCTCTGCCGAAAAGAATTATGGGATAGGTAGGACGGGAAAGGATCCACCACACCCATCCTTCCAATTCGGGGAAAAGGAGGACGTATTTGTGGGCCGCATTTGAAGGATCCTACAAATTTGTACAGCCTTCGAATGAGTACTCCGAAGGATGCAGACCCTGAATTTGGACACAGCCCAAGACTGGTTGCCCACTGAAGCTAAGCAGGGTTGGGCCTGGTCAGTACCTGGATGGGAGACCTCCTGGGAAAACTAGGTTGCTGTTGGAAGAGGTGGTAGTGAGGCCAGCATGGGGTGCTCACCCTGCAGTCTGTGTGGGTCCTAATGCCCCAGTGTAGTGAGGGGGACACTATACTGTAAAAAGTACCGTCCTTCGGATGAGATGTTAAACCAAGGTCCTGACTCTCTGTGGTCATTAAAAATCCCAGGATGTCCTTTGAAAAAGAGTTGGGGTGTAACCCTGGCATCCTGGCCAAATTTCCCCATTGGCCTCTGACCAACATGGCCTCCTAATCATCCCATACACTTATTGGCTTCATCACTCTGTCTCCTCTCCACCAGTAAGCTGGTGTGTGGTGGGCGTTCTGGCGCAATATGACTGCCATCGCATCATCCAGGTGGATGCTGCACATTGGTGGTGGTTGAGGAGGCCCCCCCCCCCCCCTTCTATGTAAAGCGCTATATAAATGTAACTAATTATTATGATTTATTATTATTAATTAATTATTACATAAACCATGGACTTCCTCTTCCTCTCTGCCGAGTATTGTATAGCGTATGACCCACGCTTGCCCTAGGATTACTCTTTGTCTTGCCTGTATTGTTCCTGTTTGCCACTGAATGAACCTTGCTTGTTTTGTAACCACGCCTTTGAATAAAGCTTGCAAATGGATCCGCAGATATTCAAGGTCAGTTCTTCGATTTCCTAGTCTGGTATCCAGTGTGAGAGATGCACCGCTGGTGTCGGCACGCGCAGATGGTATCCCCAAATCCACTCACTCCAACCCTTCTATTCCTGAACTGATTTCCCTGTCTGAAGCGCTTCCCATGATGGGGATCACTTTCTGTTGTGTTTGGGCTGTATACACCACCACAGAACTGCTCAAGGTGGCGAAGTCCACTGTGATGTCTCCAGAGGTGGCGGCGCAAGCTGCAGAACCTCCCGAAGCGGTTCAGCTCCTTGCATGGTGATGACGACCAGCAACGAATGTCCAGCCCGTCATATCAAGGTCAAAGGAAACGTAGATGAGCACTGTACCTGTCCTGTTAATAAACTCTACCTGTTTCCTGATGTTATCACTGTGGAACCTCCAGAGGTGGCGGTGTCTGCTGCAGGACCTTCAGAGGTGTCAGTGGTAACCATCTATGAATCCTCGTCCTGCCCTGTCACGGCTATGGAGGCCGTCTATGAATCTTCGTCCTGCCCTGTCACGGCTATGGAGGCCGTCTATGAATCCTCGTCCAGCCCTGTCACGGCTATGGAGGCCGTCTATGAATCCTCGTCCAACCCTGTCATGGCTATGGAGGCCGTATATGAATCCTTGTCCTGCTCTGTCGCGGCTATGGAGGCCGTCTATGAATCCTCGTTCTGCCCTGTCACGGCTATGGAGGCCGTATATGAATCCTTGTCCTGCTCTGTCGCGGCTATGGAGGCCGTCTATGAATCCTCGTTCTGCCCTGTCACGGCTATGGAGGCCGTCTATGAATCCTCGTCCAGCCCTGTCATGGCTATGGAGGCCGTATATGAATCCTTGTCCTGCTCTGTCGCGGCTATAGAGGCCATCTGTGAACTCTTGCCTTACTTTGAACTGGCCACGGAGGCCATTAATGAACCTTCCTTTGCTCATGTCATGAATCATTGTCCTGTCCTGCCTTTGAACTACCAGTCCCATCAGTCACGACTGAGGAGGTTATGTGTGAACTTCCTGACTGTTGCATTGCACCTCTAGGGGCCGTTCATAAACTCTTAAACTCGCCGATCGTCGGCCCACGCTTGCCCTAGGATTACTCTTAGTCTTGCCTGTGTTGTTCCTGTTTGCCACTGAATGAACCTTGCTTGTTTTGTAACCATGCCTTTGAATAAAGCTTGCAAATGGATCCGCACGTCTCACGTCTCGTTCGCCCCGTAACAGAGACGAATTGTTGAATAAAGTCTTTAGTTTTTTTTTTTTGTGCACAAAAAGTATTCTCGTAGCTTTGTAAAATTATGGTTGAACCACTGATGTCACATGGATTATTTTAACGATGTCCTTACTACGTTTCTGGACCTTGATCCAGAGGGTCTAGATAGATAATTGCCTATAGGAGGCTCAGAGAGCTCTCGAAATTCATCAAAAATATCTTAATTTGTGTTCCGAAGATGAATGAAGGTTTTACAGGTTTGGAATGACATGAGAGTAAGTAATTAATGACAGAATTAATGTTCTCAAAAGAGCTCATCTTGTATAGTGAACCAGGGTTAAACAATACTCATATAAACAAAAAAATTATCTATATCCAAGGCCAGGTGCATTGTTTGGAGATGTGTTATACCCAGATAACACAGTACTATAAAAGGACATCATATCTTGACATTAACACATCTTTTTTAGCCATGTACACTGTTATTTTACTAGTCAGATCTGGCAATGCTGGTTGATTTACAGCCAGTGTGATTGCCCAAGAGGATCACTGCTGACCTTATAGAGCTTGAGCTGTAACTCTCATACTGTAATCTAGACAGTTGCTGGATTTATCCAAGGCCTTATCACTGGGCAGAGAGGCTGGCACGGCAGCATCGAGGTGTGTGGCACTGCCAACCCTACATACGTGTGATAATCAGCCTGGCCTGTGCACTTATGGTGGGATTCATGGTTCTGTCTTCACATTCTCAGGTTGTATTGATAGAATGAACTATCAACACCTTGAAGCCCAAGAAGTTGGGTTTCCCTCTGGTCCACAATTGGGACAATCAGCTAGAAATGCTTAAACGGTTAGTGTATCACTGAAATTATTATCTCTCTGATTTCTTAGATACTGAGACTATATTTATCCAGTGTATCTGACATGGTCTTGCGTTCAAGTTTAAATCAGATTGAAATATGTATCAAGACATTGTAATGCACTTTGGATGACTTTAATTTTCCACTGCAAAAACACTTCTGTATTTGAATTGTTTTGCAAAGGTATTTGCGCTGTCAAAATAATTTTCTAGCTGCTTGTTTTGTCGGTGGTGCCTTTTACTAGACAGAGATGGCATACTATCATTTAGACTGTCAGTTTTGTTGCACATAAAGTGTACATGAAGGAAATGCACCACCCACACACACACCAAAAAAAATAAATAAATCATTAGCAATATAGAATGGTCAAGGCTTTTGTGTAGCCTAATTATAAACTGCATCCCCTGGAAATAATAGTCGCAGCCAGGGATAAATGACGCCTCCATTTGCAATCTGATCATGGGAATTCAAATGTTAACTGACGACTGGCATAACATTTAACCATAAGGAAATCCACCCATGTACCCATGGGAGTGACAGATGAGAATGGGCAAAGTTTGGAGCAAACAGGTGTTGGGACTCACCTCATTGTAAACCATCAGCCGCAGTGACGAAAGCCTTCCAGAGTTTCCTTCTATTCCTTCACTCTGTCACTAAGCAACTATCACACACAGGCCTCTGCTCATACTGTGGTCAGAGGGATGGGGACGAGCCAGGGTGGGGCAGGGAAAGCCAAATCCTACAAAAGGTACTGTTTTCTTTGGAAATACCCATGCAAAAGTTAAATATAGCCTTCTGTGGGTATTCTATAAGAAAAAAAAATGCATTCTTGTATAAAGCATGGCACCAACAATGGTTCAATTTCTAGAGTATGAATGAAGTGAATGGTTAAAACGTCTTCTGAAGTGGTTCTCATATTTTTAAGACTACCTAGTCACCATCTTACAAAAGCTCTAGTAAGTCCAATGATGGCATGACCTTGAGACATGTCGACACATAGCGCAAGAACTTGATTCAACACAGACAGTTTTTGGAAAGAGAGAGAGAGAGAGAGAGAGAGAGAGAGAGAGAGAGAGAGAGAGCAACAACTTCTAACCCAAATTCAAACAGTACAGCAATCAAAATAGCATTATTTATTTTATTTGTGTGCAAATTTAATATCTTGCATCATGTGGAGTGAAAGGCACAGCAAGGACGATTTTCAGGGTGATTGTCAGAAATTGAACACAGTGGGTTTAATATTAGGTGGGAAAAAAATCTGAACATGCAGATTTCCTGTTTGATCACTTTGAACTTTGCAGTGTATACAGTAATGAATAGCTCAGCAATGCTGATCATAAGTTGTGTTTTGGATGGGATGCTAGTGTGTTGGCATCACAACAGGCTAGAACTAGAAGACTTCCTTCATCATCCAGCATGGTATTTTGGGTGGAACTTCTTTTGTTGACAAAAGAAGTCTTGTTGGTTAACGTTCTGGTGTCTTTACAGTTTAAAAGACAACTTTAGGATGATAATGTGAATGCCCTGTATGATGTAATGAGTAGATTCACATCAATTTGAGAAAATACATGCATGGCTCCACTATGGATTGAGTGGATATATATATATTTACTGTTATATACGAGTGTGCACTGTGAAGTACTGGCTTAGTAGTGCCTATGTATTTATAGTTCCTGATAAACTGTCCAACCCATTTCAATCACCCCATTGCCCCTTCCAAAGGGGGAGTAATCCAATAAAGAGGAGCACAGGAGTCGCTCCTCCATCTCTTTTTCAAGAACCAAAGACACAGCATATCACAGGACAGGCAAGTCAGGCTTCTCTTCTCTTCTCTTCTCTTCTCTTCTCTTCTCTTCTCTTCTCTTCTCTTCTCTTCTCTTCTCTTCTCTTCTCTTCTCTTCTCTTCTCTTCTCTTCTCTTCTCTTCTCTTCTCTTCTCTTCTTCTCTTCTCTTCTCTTCTCTTCTCTTCTCTTCTCTTCTCTTCTCTTCGGATTTGACCTATCATCTTTTTTTATTTCCCACCCCACCACTAATTCCACCGGCTTTAGCCTGTTGTTTTATATTAGCATCTAGAAAGCTCATAATATCATCAATCTATATATTGTATATATTCTTGATTTAAATTGAATCTTTATCTTTATTGTTTTATTCTTTCAAAGAATCTATTCTAATCTGTTCTGAAGAATTCTATTCTGAATTCCATTCTATTTTGTCTGTTCAGAAGAATTTGAAATTACAGTATGTTCTGACTATCAATGCACAGATGGTTTACTTTCAGGCATGATAACTCCAATGCTTGTGAGTCAAATACTTTTCTCTGCACCATATTTGAATAGTTTTAGTGGTAATGTATTACATTACAACACATTAGAGATAGACTAAATCATTCCATCAGACTAAGGATTTGTTGTTCAAAGTATTTTAAAACTGAGATGATTACAGAATGATTACTGAGGCATATGAGCATTTTGTTTGTATTTTTAAATAAATATGCTCTCCATCCTCTAGGTTTGAGACTTATACTTCAAGCAGTGTTTTAGTTGTCTTTTTTTGGTTACTAGTTGGTATGGGGATAAATAAATGTGTCAGGCATCTCCACAGCCACCTGTCATTCCCTTATCCAGTTAGGGCTGAAAGGTTCCACACAAAGAGGCCTTCTTGTAGTCTTTAATTAGCTGCACATTTCACTTTATCACTCTTGGTTTAATTGGAAATGAATGGGTTGGTTTGGGGCTATTGGGTTGGGGGAGTGTATTAAGTTATTATGAAGGTCACAATGACCTCAAAACAGTTTTACCATAGTGTATGATTTGTAAAATAACATTACTCAGGTTTACATCACATAACTAGCTATATGGACTACATTTCTGACATTGTAAACTTGCTCTGTAGCTCACCTGGTAGGCCTACAGTTTTGCACTTGCAATGTGAAACACAAATAACGACACTTAATTAAAGAAATCAAAGACACATAGAAGCAAGCTAAAGTGTTATGGTTGCTTCAGCAACTGTGTTTTTAGCTTGTTTGATTTTGTTAACATCATTGGTTAGGTTTAGGTTAGACTTTAGTATAGGTGGTACGTTAGCCACTGACTGGAAATTTCATTTCCAATCTGCCACAATTTGTGCAATAATCAGTAAATAAAATAATAAAACATTTATACCAAACATGTACTTGGAAAACTAAGGATTTTTGAACACTGAATAGTTATGAAACCTGTCGTGCACTTTACCAAGTTTACTGAAGTGACTGCAAGACAAGATTTATATAGACATTTTTTTGTTTGACTGAGACTCACTGAGAAAAAAAATTGTGTGGAGTTCAGAGTGGGTAAGCATTGTGAGCAGTGCACAAAAGTAAATCTGGACACAGTTCTGAGGGATAACGCAGGAATATTAGCAGGGCTTTACTGAGGGAGACACAACAGCTGGGACTAATACATTGGCACGCCTTCCACTCTTTCTTTAGAAAGTTTGCGTCATGTAATAAGCCTTTATCTAGCAGATGTTAAGCACTGGTATTATAGGCCTACAAGTTAAGTTTCATGCTTAACGACACCATTTTCAATGACCTCCTCAACCTGTCTGCACAATTTAAAACACATTTGTCTTTTAGGAATTGTTTGAATCCAAGATGGCAGAACGCTATGACTGCCACTACTGCAAGGAGTCTTTGTTTGGGAAGAAGTATGTTCTGCGTGATGAAAATCCATACTGTGTGAAGTGCTATGAGAGCCTCTACTCCAACACCTGTGAGGAGTGCAAGAAACCCATTGGCTGCAACAGCAAAGTATGTTCTTCTTCACATTTTCTATGCGTTCACATACAGTGCAAAATGTTTCAAATACAAAACAGCTGGAACTGCCCTTGTGAAAAATAAGTACACTTTATAGTACTTATAGTATTTAAAGATAAAGTTACAATTTGGAACATTTTAAATAAATGAACTTTAAATGTAATATTGAATAACACACTATAGTTAAAATTATAATCGAGTGCTTTACATGTGCATTAGTATGTTAGTTAACATCAAAATAAATGTACTTTAATACATAACAAAGGATTATTAAAACTGTACTTTAAATAAAACTTTTGAAAGTGCACTTTTTAAAAGTATACTTAAGTGTGTCGAAACTGTGATGAAAGTCTACTCTCTTTAAATCAAGTAGCATTTTATTTCATTAATATCAGTGCTTGAAGTAGGCCGGTATGCACCGGTACGCAGTACCGGCACTTCTATATTTTAGCCTTTAGAGTACCTGCACTTCTGACATGTTGCCGGTACTCAGAGTAAAATCGTCAGGGTCTGGGTGAATAGGCTATATGATCCCATATATGATTAGAAATTATATAGGAACTATGTAAATCACATTACCCAGGCGGGATCACCTCTCATCTCGACTAATCACAGAAATGAAGTCGGTCTACTTCATTGTATGGTGCACGAGAGCATGTCAGGGGAAGCGTGCGGAGTAGTAGAATAATAATTAACTATTGATTACTAAACTGAATCAGTATTTTATAACAAAAATCATATCTTAAAATGAAAAGAAGCAGGCTTTTGCAATCACATCATTTTAAACCGTAAACTCCAAGAAAGTCCAAGCATCCAGTGAACGAATTCAAACAGTAAGCTCAAAACAGCGCTAATGCAGAGAAAACACGGCCGATTTCATCAGCGATTACGTCCAGATGTCAGTAAAATTATTATTTTCAGTGTGTATTTGGCTTAAAATCAAAATTGTTTTATAATGAATGCTGATTATGCGGTGGTCAGAGATTTAGCAATTCTGAATGTATCCGTATATTAAAGGCAGGCGATTTAGTGGTCTTTGGCGTCTCCCTGTGGTCCTGTTTGGTATTGCAGCTTGACTTGTGCTAATTTGTATTGAAAACTTTTATTCAATTATTGATTGATTGATTGATTGATTGATTGTGGCACTATCCATACATTGTGAATTATTAAAAGTACTTATTTATTTTAAATAACTAAATAAATGTGTGTGTGTGTGTGTGTGTGGGGGGGGGTCCGATGAGTACCGGCACTTCTTTTTTTTCCACTTCAGGCACTGATTAATATTATAAGAAAATACAGTTTTTGTTAAATATACTTTTAAGATTTAAATACACTACAAATGCACATTCAATATAATTAAGTGCACTTTTTTTTCAAGAGTGCTCCAACTTAAATAGCAGAAATTATTCAGAAATATGCACTTTTCCATTACTTCCATTAGAATGATAGTTCTTATAATTCTAACAGACTGTGCACCATATTTCTCAGAACTCAATACCCAGAGCGAGAGGTGAGAGGTCTGAGTGCAGAATATTTGACCATTTTTATTTAGTAACACAATGAGCTTTCACCAGATCGTGGAGAATGAATGCCAGCTCATGCACTCTGGACTGAAGCCAGCAGGAAGTCAGTGTTGGAGAGTGAGTCCAGAACCAAATAAAGAGACCAGATTCACCTTGGTGATGGAAACAGAGACATCCATTGCCATTTCAAAGACAAGTTTAAACTTTTTATCAGCTTTAGTTAATATTACCATTTCAGATAAAATAATTTCTCAATAAGATTTAGCTTTTATAGCTGTTCTATTTTAAAGGCAAGGTATTGTAAAGGCAAGCATCACTATTACTATTGAACTATGTGTTAGGGATAGGAACAAACTCTGAAACCTAATATGTTAAAGACACGAAAAATGAAAATTCTATCATTTACTCATACTTATCCATTCCAAACCATTCAATAAGATATTTTTAAAGAGGTAAATAAGGTACAAAGGTGCACTTTTAAAAAGGTACCACCCTTTTTTTGAAGCGTTAACATTTTGGTTGTGTAGACTTTTAATGGTTGAACGCAAATTCTAAGTGTGTGTGGAAGTCTGTGGGTCTGTGGGAAACTCATTAAGGTGAGGAAATAATGGCATAATTGTAATTTTGGGCTAAACTATCCCTTTAAACTCTATGCTATGGACCTGTGCTATAGAGATGGATCATGCCACAAGTTGTGCAGCTTGTTGAGAAGAAGAATTTCTGTTTTGTTTTTTTTTCATTGCAGATGATAAAAACCCCACCCACTTGCATTAAATGAAGGGGATCAAAATAAGAGACACGCTAGCAATGCATAGCACAGTGCTAAAAGCCACTCAGAACACTTTAGCCACAGCATAGCAATGCCCTTAAGAAAACAATTACATATATCACTGTGTATTATAGTAAATATTACAGATGATATAAAAGGACCATAATGGTATACTTTAGAAGTACATTCCCATCACTTATATTGCTATAGACGTGTGGTGCTCTTCTCTCTTCAGGCTTCTGTGACTTTCTGTCATTAGTGTCACATTACATGGTCATTAGTCCTGATGAGGAGACTGTCACGGGTCTGGAGGACAGGCCTGGGGTGGAGTCACATCTGTGTGGCCCGTCCTTGGCCCAGTTAGCTGATGCTCCCCCCTCTAGTCGCAGGCAATCAGAATGACCTCATAGCACCTTGGGCCAGCGATTTAACAAGCACACACTCTCTCACTCCAAATTGGTGGATAATTAAAGCACTGGTGTCATACACTCATCCTGAGGCGGTGTGTGTTCACAGCTCAGGACAGACTCCCACTAACATACTCCGATTGCCAGATCACACTGCGATTGGTCAGCACCTGCGGCTTTTATTGGCGAGTGACCTGCTGTGAAGCTGACATTGAGGAACACTTTGCCTTCCCATTCTCCCTAATTAGCTGTTCAAAGGCTGAAAAAGAGCACTGAGGCCAAGTCACCCTTAAACCCAAGTTTAATGCATGTGAGACAATGCAGGTCCAATTTGTCCTTACCTATATGCTTTTGTCCTCAGGATCTGTCTTATAAGGACCGTCACTGGCATGATGACTGTTTCCACTGCTTCAAATGTCACCGTTCTTTGGTGGACAAGCCGTTCTCCACCAAGGACGAGCAGCTACTGTGTACTGAGTGTTACTCCAATGAGTATTCCTCTAAATGTTTTGAGTGCACAAAGACAATCATGCCAGGTAAGTGAAACATTTGCTTGATCTGTTCTTTACCCCTGAATGATACATTAAGATTCATCACAATGAGACATTTGTTGGACAGCTAATGACATAATAGCAATAATTCACTTTACAATGGGGGTGCTGAGAAATTGAATGAATCAATTTCAAGGGATAGTTCACCAAAAAAGGGAGGCCATTTACTCATCAATTTATGTCATACCAAACATATAAGACTTTTATTCATCTTCCACCAAAGTTCCACCAAAACTCGGACACGTCAAAAATTCAGTGTAAAAGTAATCCATATGAACTGAATGGTTTAATCCGAATCCTCTGAAGAGATTTCACTTTGTAAAATTAACAGATTAAATATAGGCTTTTATTCACATGTAAACATTAATCAACACACATACATCAAGCAGATCAAATATGTGACCCTGGACCACAAAACCAGTCTTAATTCGCTGGGGTATATTTCTAGCAATAGCCAACAGTACATTGTATGGGTCAAAATTATTTATTTTATGCCAAAAATCATTAGGATATTAAGAAAAGATCATGTTCCATGAAGATATTTAGTAAATTTCCTATGGTAAATATATCAAAACTTAATTTTTGTTTAGTAATATGCATTGCTAAGAACTTAATCTGGACAACTTTAAAGGCGATTTTCTTAATATTTAGAATATTTCTTAACATTTAGAATATAAATGTATAAATATTTTCAAAATCTATACTGTATGTGTGTGTATTTATATATATATACATAATAAACATACACAGTACACATACATTATATAATGTAAACAAAAATGTTTATTTTGGATGCGATTAATCGCGATTAATCGTTTGACAGCACTAGTTGTAATTTTAATCCATCCTTGCTATTATCTAGCCAAGTTGTGTTTGTCTGCATTTTTCTATATTTTTCCAGGCTCCAGGAAGATGGAGCATAAGGGGAACAGCTGGCACGAGACCTGCTTTACCTGCCAGCGCTGTCAGCAGCCTATTGGAACCAAAAGCTTCATACCTAAGGACAACAATAACTACTGCGTGCCCTGCTACGAGAAACAATTTGCACTGCAGTGTGTGCACTGCAAGAAGGTAAGAACCAGAATGCAACATTTTACATGGAATAAAAAGTATTATATATGACATCACACCTTTATCATTTCCTCTCAGCCAATCACCACTGGGGGCGTGACCTACCATGACCAGCCATGGCATAAGGACTGCTTCTTGTGTACTGGCTGTAAGCAGCAGCTCTCTGGCCAGCGCTTCACCTCTCGTGAAGACTTTCCCTATTGCCTCAACTGCTTCTGCAATCTGTATGCCAAGAAGTGCGCTGCCTGCACCACCCCTATTAGTGGTACGAGACATATAAGAAATGAGTATGAAATGAGTACTGTATATCTGAGTGATACAGATGATCAAAAAAAGATATAAATGTAGGGCAGGGATTTGTCTCTATCTGTCAGATTTTTTTTTATTACAAAAACATGATGCTTTTTTGTTTTTTTAACCTTGGCTACATTTTCAAAGAAAGTAAATTAGGAAAGGACAGAAAAGCACCATGAGGACATTATAAAAAGAAGCCTGAAAATGTATGCTATAGCATATGTATGAAAGTTTGTGCTATATTTCTGGTGTTCTGAAGCCAGTACAATTGTGATTATGTAAGAAACAGAACAAAATTGTCTATCACTTCTATCACTTTGATATTTCTATCGGGCTTTTTGCCATTTTGGAGCTTTGACAGCCTAATTCTCATTCTAATTCTAATCTTTATTCTATTGGGGGAAAAAATAAAAATAAAAATCCTAGATATTTTCTTTTTTATATTCACCTTTTGTGTTTCATGGGGGAAAAAAGTCCTACAGGTTTGGAATGACATAAGGTTAAGTAAGTATAAATAATGATAGTATTATTTTGGTGTTGAAATCATGCCTTTCTGACCTCAAGACCTGTATGAGTCTCACAGCAATCTTCTTGTCCACACTTTAGCAAACAATAGTAATATTTCCCATGATATTATTACTATAAGAAGCTTTGTTATTTGTTTCTGTCATATCCTTTGCAGGTCTGGGAGGCAGCAAATACATCTCCTTTGAAGAGAGACAGTGGCACAATGACTGCTTCAACTGCAAGAAGTGTTTGGTGTCCCTGGTGGGCCGTGGCTTCCTGACGGAGAGAGATGACATCCTGTGTCCTGACTGTGGCAAAGACATCTGATCAGACAGCACAGCACTGCAATTCCTAACATTTTATTCTTTTATTAAACAGCTTATATTCTTAGAGGTCAAAGGTAATATATTTGTCTAATAAAAGTTCTCTTTAGATAATTAACTTTAAAGGGGCCTGTGCATGCCAAGGCCTATTATTATAATATTGCGTCATGTTTTTGTGGTTTAAAATATAGCCAAACCAAAAGAAACATATGCAGTGTGAAAATTATTTTTATTTTAGAAATAGAGACATAAAGCACAATGAATGTTATATTTTATAGTATACTTGTCTATTTTACCCTTTTTTTTGTGACTAACATTTGCTTTTGACTCATCAATCAATATATATCATAGCCTGTGTGAAGAATTTGCTGGAACTCATAATAAACTTCTTGAAAAGACACGCATTTAAGGCTCAGTACTGCTTACAGGAGATCGCTATAATAAACAAAAATTACTCACATTCAATGCATTTAGTCTAAATATGCCTCAGCTGTTCTTTCTTATCTTTCAGTGAAACCCAAAACAGAACCCAAAGGTCTGATTCATCATGCATCTGTCTCGGTAGTTTATTAAAAGCGTTGTAGGTATTATACTCAGTTCTCACTGGTGGTTGAATTTGGAAATATGGAAAATATTTCCTAAATGGCGGTTATTAGTAATATTATTATAATGTATGTTTGTTTCACAGACCCTGGTAATACTTAGTAGTGATGCCTATTCTGGCCTATTCCATGAATCATGAGATTACTATGGCAGTGTACAATAAGATATAGTGAAATTATTAAGATATGTTTCCACCCTTAGGAAGGAATATGTTATTATTATCATCATCATTTTACCATGGTTGTCGTCAGATGTTGGATCAGTGTAAAACTAGATTACTGGAGAAGAAATTGGCTTATGGCTCCCTCTTGTGGTAAAATTGTAAATTAAATTCTCATTTGTTATATATGCAGAAAAATGTCCGATTCCTCAATCACATAAACTCACAGCTTTGTAGCAGTTGTAGTCCGTATTTAGCGACTTTTTATTTTTCTTTTTTTTACCAAAAACAAAACAAAACGAAAACAAACAAACAAAAACAATGACTTCAGAATTCACGTTTGATGTTCTACTGTATATTATGTTGTAAAATAAAATGTGAATTGAAACCGTAAGTTAATAATACTACTAATAATAATTGGACATCCCGAAGAAGCCCATAACTTGAAAGTGCGTAATATTTCTTTAAAGGACTACAAATTTATCATTCTAACGAAACTCCATAAATTGGGAATAATTTACTGAATTTTTAAAGAACTTGTTTTCTGTTTTAACGACATTAAAACTAAATTCATTATGCAACCCTTTTCGGTTTTAGATTTAATTATCACAAACGCTTTCAAATAAAAAAGCCAGAGCCCACCCTCATCACGTGGCCGGATGTATTTCGGCGGAGAAACAGGAAGCGTTACCGCAGGGAGAGCGAGGGAGGTGGAGTGGGGCGCTTGAATGAAACGGGCAGGCCGTGAAAACACTGCCATCTCTCAAATCAGGACCGCACTGGCCACGGCTGGGGTACGATATGCGCTCGGCTTTCTTTAACATCACCTGCGCTCTCTGCATGCCGCTACACACATTCACACGACCTGACACGTAGGCTGTGTGTTAAACCTAGCGAACTGTCTTCCAGAACGGCTTTAATGGCATAATAGGCGCATATTCGGAAAACCCCAAAAAATATTTTTAGATGGGCATCTCACTAGGCTTTGAAACACAGCCATAGCCTCCCATGATCAAATTACTTCTGTCTGTCGTTCATATAACTGTGGGGTGTGGATGTGAAGCTGGTGCTGGTGCTTCAAAGAAGAATTAAGTGTTGATTTTTCTTGGTATGGTTTTGCTTGCTTAGTCTTTGGCTGCTTTGACAGAAATGTTTCTCGCATACAGCTTTGTATTACTAAAAATGAATACCTTTTGAGTTTTGAAGAGGAATGGGACAGGTCTGTAATGAACCTGTATGTAATACAAACCACAAGTTGATAGGCACCTGTTTTTATGCTTGGATGTCAGAGCTGTGATTTATTGCTTTAGAATATGCTAAATTATACCAGTAAGTGACACTAATAAGCCATTTTGCGTTTCTGTTTACAGTGTGGTTCATATTTGTTGTCAGTGCATGTCTAAACTGAGGGTTTTGTTTCTGTTTTCTCTTTTTTTTTGCCACATCTCGACCTTAGAGAAAAACAGACAAAATCCTATATTATAAAGCATATCATAAAGACATTATATTAATAACAAAAGCTGAAATAATAATAGCAAAATCTTTAGTTTAGACTTGTACAGCAAGACAGAAAATGAAATGCTCATTATATTGTTTACATTCTTTTCAATTTCTATAATATTATATTCTTATTATTTTGATAATAATATTATGCTTTGTAGCACAGATTTGCACAGATTTTTTGCCAGTGCATGTCTAACATGTATTGTTTTTGTTTTTAGTTATAAAATGTATTTATAATATTGCTCATACGTGTCAGCGCAAGTCTAAACTTAGACATTGACTTTGTCTAAAACCTTGTTTCTGTTTTCTCTCTCTCTGTAGATGTGGGTGGCATCATGAGCGTGAAAGCTTTTGAGCTGGTTCCCGCCGTGGAGCGGGAGCAAGTGATGGGAGAGAAGGTGCGAATAAACATCGAATGCATAGAGTGCTGCGGCAAACACCTGTACCTTGGCACCAATGACTGCTTCATCCATCACTTCCTACTAGAGGAGCACACTACAGCCAAAGGTAAGCTGGCCTATAATGTTCAGAAGCTCCTCCACAAATACCTGGGCCTGAAGAAGCCAGTGGCGGAGCTGAAGGCTGCCTCTGCGTTGGAACGTCTAATTGTCCTCTGTGACTCAACCATCACTGTTGTGGACATGGTTACTCTGGAGCCTGTGCCCACCGGGGGCACAAAGCTGAAAGGTGTGACTGCGTTTTGTATCAACGAGAATCCAGTGACAGGGGACGCGTTCTGTGTGGAAATGGCAGTGGTTTTGGCACGCAGACGGGCCGTCCAGATCTGTACGGTCCATGAGGACAGAGTGCAGATGTTAAAGGAAGTGACCACACCAGAGCAGCCCTGTGCCCTGAGCCTGGACGGATACAATATCTGTCTAGCCCTGTCCACGCAGTATATGATTCTCAACTACAGCACAGGAGCATCTCAGGACCTGTTCCCTTATGACTGTGAAGATAGGAAACCCATTGTGAAGAGGATTGGCCGGGAAGAGTTTCTCCTGGCTGCTCCAGGCGGGCTTGGTGAGTTAAATGACCAAAAATAGTATTGATCAGTACGTGCACATCGACCTTCTATTCACATTTTATTATAAGCTTGCGCCAGCATGAGGCTTCTCTTTTCCTTATTGAAACATTTTAGTCATCAGGGATATTTAGAGGATCTTCACTGGAAGTTTTCAGTCAGATATGTGACTGAATATTTAGATATTGTCATAACTGTCATAAGTTTTATGGTTTAGGAGATATTAACATAAATTTAAAATATGTGCTTGGAATAAATATAACATTTCGTTCTGAAATATGTTTTTATAAAAAAATACATTCTGCTGTCAGAGGAGTGCAGCAGTGATGACGTTTGTCGTAGGAAATTAAGTTTATGATTCTTACCATCATGCTGATCTTTGCAAATAAACACAACTTTTATTTTTAAACCTAAAAATAATCACCCGAAGTAAAAAGCTACACAAGCTGTAAACAAACTACACCACAGTCACATCACCACCATCCATTAAGGTTCAGACAACTCCTTCAGGCTCTATTAAAAAAAAAAAAGTTAGAATTGTTTGCAAGAGTGTAATTAGTGCGTAGATGAATTTACCGGTTTTGCATGATGTTAAATGTCCCCCACTTAGCCACTCGTTAGCAAATGGCTTTTTCAAGACAAGTACTGATGTAGTTAATGTTGAAGAAGAAAACATGAAAATATCTTGTGCTTATGTTAACCACAGACCTTATGTCAGGCGTTTAACCAAAAACCCATTTAAAACCCCATTGACTTCAGAATAATGGAACAATATATGTGAAGAGGTTGTGGCCTACAAAAATGTGTCACCCCTGCAAGAGATTCTTTTTTTTTTTCTCCCCCTTTTGGACTTTGGAAGATAGTGTTTGTGGTGTAAATTCTCAGTGACAATCCCTTTATATTCGCACTAGTGCATTTAAGAAGGAAATGCCTGAGGACGCTGTATCATGAATTGTTTTCTATGGCAAATGCATCTATTATTTGTTTGTTTGTCGTTTTTATTATAACTTTAGCCGCACCCCACATGAGATACGAATCTGTCTTCTCGCTATGACTGTCGTCATGGCAATCGCTCGTGATGAGTCATGCATGTCTGTATCTTTATCTCTCAGGGATGTTTGCTAACGCAGAGGGCATATCTCAGCGTGCTCCGGTGAGCTGGTCAGAGAGCGTGATTGCGGCGGCTGTGTGTTTCCCGTATGTGGTCGCTCTGGATGAAGGCTTTGTGACAGTTCACAGCATGTTGGACCAGCAGCTCAAACAGACGCTGTCATTCAGAGATGGACACCTTTTACAGGATTTTGAAGGCAAGCATGCTGTCCCATACATTTACCATTTATTTCATCCTTAAACTGTATTAATTGTTGGTACTGGTGATATTTATTGCATCTATGTGGCATTTAGTCAGTCATGAAAATGTCTTTCCAGCATTCCAGAGCCAGAAAAGATTTATTGACAATTAGACTGGATCTACAGTAGAAACATAAGGCAGGACAGGATATTGATAGAATATGTTTTCAATTACATCTAGTTAAATGTGGGGGTCTTCTCTATTTATTGCATGTTCACATTCACAGTCAAGCAAGTCACTCTCTGTATTCTTTGAGGTGAAAACTACGACTTCTCTCTGATGTTGTTTGCAGAACGTCTCCAATCATTTGTTTAGTTGGGCTTCAACACAGATTTTCAGTGTGGGTAAATATGATGCTTTGAGGAAAGCTGGTACCCGTAGTTACAAGTGATCGTTACCTTAAAAGTTCCAAACCAATATCTGACATTCAACATAACGATGGCTAGATATCTTGCTTGTCGAGCAAGAAAAAGGCCATTTATGTTTTTAAATCCTTTGTTGTCGTCATCTTCAGAGAGCAGTCTTATTATATTGAGACAAATTGTATTACGGGTTCTGTGACTTTCTTCTTTTGCTGTTGACTCTTCTCTGAATGAGGTTTCTTTGTTTTAACAGCGGACGTTTTCTCAGATGGTTGGATTTTTGAAAGGTCCATTATGTGAATAATGTTGCTCATTAGTTATGACACAAGCTGTCAGAACTAACAAACTGGCAACCTCACGGCATACGCACTTTATTAAAAAAATCGTACATACTGCATCTTTAAGTGTATTCCACAAAACAAAATAAGTTCACACAAATGTACTGTTCCAAAAAATGTAATTTAGCTTCAATTAAAAAAAAAAACTAAAAGACACAACAATGTTTATGAGCATTGTGTGTATATATATATATATATATATATATATATATATATATATATATATATATATAAAAAAAAAAATGCAGTGGACATGTAAACAGAACTATATACTATAACTATATTTTTCAAATCGTGCACACGTTAATGAATTGCACTGGGCTTTGTTCATTAGTAGTTGTGTCTTGTGTGTGTGGGCGTCATGAAATGCTGCAAACTGCGAAAATGAAGTCTCAAAATCCAAATGAACCGAACAAGATTAATGCAAACAAGATGTCAATAAATGCACGTGTGTCACCTGATTCACATATGCACGGATTCCTTTTTGTATGAGCAATTTATGATATATTAATGCAGATCACAACATTTTTATACACAAACGTGTGTATTTGTTAAAATCGCTGCACAATCATTTAATCCCGAATTCCACAGACTCAAATTGAAAGACATTTGTTTGTGGTTAGTAAGATATATGCATAAAATGTATGCAGTACATGGAGAATTGTGCATGCATCTATTAATCATTTTGAGTCTAATATCATCCCATATATAGCTACCTTTTCTTTTTCTAAATACACATTCACCTAATACATTCACAGATTACTGTAAAACTACCAAATGTCGAATCATACTGTTTTTGTTTAGTTTTTATTGCATCAGTCTAAATTATTTGCAAAATAGACTGTTATTCTCAATCCCAGGTGTCGTCGCACTGATTCACTTCCAAACTGAATCAGCTCATATGATCAACTCATTTGGTGAATCACAGGTTATGATTTAAAGATGAAAAATATAAAAAAGAAATTCTGTGCCAAATAAGTAAAAAAAAAAAAGTTTATAATTGGGTGTGTCGATTCAATCAATAGAGAAAAATACAAAAAGCAAAGGCAAAAAATCTGCACACCAAACAAAATGCAAAGTTCATGCTCCTTTGAACAAAAATTTATTCCTGAAGCTTTACTAAGAAAGCACTGAAGATAGTCCAGCAAGGGCTGAAATGTTTGCTTTTTTTGTGTGTGTGTGCACAGTCACTTTTTTGTTTGTGCTTTTTAGTATTTGAGATGTATATCAAGATTTCAGGTGTCTTCAGATTGCTAGTGCTGCAGTCTAATGTTTTACCAGTATTGATTTCTCTGAAGTGCTGAGGTAAATTTCCCTACAAAGCAGCCAGGAAATTTTCTCCTGTCAAGTCTTGCTAAAGCTTGATGGGGCTTAAATCAGGATGAAGGAAACCAGACTCGTTCACATTTAATAAAGCAAGCAGTGCAGAGAATGTTATGAAGGCAATTTACTCAGGAGCTCCTGATGTAATGTGTTATGACAAGCTCAGATCAGGTCAGTCGCCATACGTCTCGCGTCAAAAACTCATTATTGTGCAGATCACAAGCTTGATTATTTTTCAGTTGATAAATCATGTACGACCACCGGCACTCACACATCCTCTTGTCTTATCAATGTGCTGTACTTTCTGCTAGAGCATTTTTTTTTTCATAAATGTGGAGTGTAGTGAAATTGGTGTTTTATGTAAACACCTGTCATCCCTTTCATATCACTCAATGTTCCTCAATGCTTTGAACTATAGGTACACCAGATATAGCATTCAAGTAATGCAGTGCTCAAAGTTCTGATAATAATCAGCTATTGAATGTGTTTTTGTGTCCACTTCACAAAGAACCTCTAAATTCTTTATTTCTGATGCCCTCTCTTAGGTAAGGTGGTGTTGGCCTCTTCAAAAGCGGTGTATATACTGGTTCCTCTCCCTCTGGAGCATCAGATCCAAGACCTGTTGGCAAACCATCGAGTCGAAGAGGCCCTGACCCTCACCGAGGCGGCACAGAGAAACATTCCTAAAGAAAAATATCAGGTACACCAAACTGGTGAAGAAACAAGAGTATTTCTCTCAATTGGGGAAAGGAATTTAATTGACGATTTTCTCTCTTTTTATGTTGTAGATATTGCACAAAAGAATTCTCCAACAAGCAGGATTCATCCAATTTGGCCAGCTTCAGTTTTTGGAAGCAAAAGAGCATTTTAGGTGAAGTGTATCATTTTGTCATGTAATTAATTCTGTTAATTGCCGCTCAAACCCAGATGTTTCAGAGGATGACTGAATGGAGTTAATTAACTTCTTTGCTAATTGCTTCTTATCCCTCTGTGCACCTGACCCTAATCGCCGTATGCTTATGGATGGAGAACAGTAACTTGTCTAACAGCTGAATAAATGGCCGACATAAATATCAGTGGATCTAGCATGTTGAATTCTGCATGTATTTTAAGCCTCTACATCTATCATACAGCAAGTACTAGTAATCTATATAAATCACTGATTGCTTATACTACCGTAATATTCCACTTAGATGGCATGGAGAAGGTGCATCTAGAACGATTTACTATATAAAAACATGGCCTTCATTTAAACTTGGAATAGAATTGGGCAAATAGTCAGTTTCCATCCATATTACTATAGTATTATTAATTGGTATTTACTCATTTAAAAATATATATTTTCAGTTTTTTTTTTGTGCTTTTGTCAGTTTTTCTTTTTTTAAATAGTCATTACAGTACTACAATTTCATTTCTAAATTTTATGTATTTCAGTTAATATGTTTTATTTCAGCTTTGTTTCAACTAATGGAAATTGTTATTAGTTGTTTTAGTTTTACTTGACAATAAAAACACAGTTTTCTTTTAAACTTTGTTTTATTATTTATTTTAATATGGCAGCTTTTTAAATTTATTAATAATACAATTCTAAAAATAAAAGGTTAATTTAGCTATTTTTAAATAATAAAATGGCAAACTGTAATAAAATAACTTAATTTATATCAGACCCTTTAAAAAAAAATTATATATATATATATATATATATATATATATATATATATATATATGTAAATAAATACATTTATTTTATTTGTTTTTTAAATTGTTTTTTTTTTCTGGATGCCCATTTTAGGAAAGGACAGCTGGATGTACGGGAGCTGATCTCTCTTTATCCGCTGCTCCTTCCCGCCTCTTCCTCTTTCACGCGTTGCCATCCACCACTTCATGAATTTGCTGACTTGAACCACCTGACACAAGGAGACCAGGATAAGGTACAGCGCTTCAAACGTTTCCTCATTAGCTACCTGCACGAGGTGCGTAGCAGCAACAGCGCTAACGGTTTCCGTGAAGATGTAGATACTGCATTGCTGAAGCTCTACGCAGAGACTGGCCATGAGAGTCTCCTGGACTTACTGGCCTCCGATAATGCCTGTATCCTGGCAGACAGCGCCCCCTGGCTGGAGAAGCATCACAAGTGGGTACTCGCTTTTATTTTTCCTTTCAGTAGCTATTGATCAGAAGATTCCGTCCAGTTTTGACAGTTTATTTTTGCAAGAAATCTAAAGATGTTCCAAAGATGATGCTTGCGACGGCTTTGCTGGGCATCATGTGTTGTAGTATTTTGGTTGGTGTCTCATAAACATCATGATGAATGAATCATCCATGCCCTCTGTCCTTTTATTCACTGCAGTTACCATCGCAGCACATGAATTAAAGCTTTAATAAATGTCAGTGTTTGACGATGGTTAAATAACTTTTGCTGCATTAACAAATCTTAATGTGTGTGATTTGACTGTAATTTTTTTCTCTCTGTTCAGGTATTTTGCTCTTGGGCTTCTGTATCACTACAATGGCCAAGATTCTGCTGCTTTACAGGTGAGATCTGATTGCTGATGTTGTTGATTGAGGTGACAGCTTAGTCTAAGTTTGCTGTCAGTGTTAAAACAATATTCTAGGTTAAAGGGATAGTTCACCCAAAAAAGAAAATTGTCATTAATAATTACTCACTCTCATGTCGTTCCAAACCTGTTAGACCTTTTGTTCATCTTCAGAACAGAGATATTTTTGATGAAATCCGAGAGCTTTCTGACCCTGCATAAACAGCAATGCAACTACCACGTTCAAGGCCCAGCTAGTAAGGGCATCGTTAAAATAGTTCATGTGACTTCAGTTGTTCAACCGTAGTTTTATGAAGCTACAAGAATACTTTTTGTTTGTGTTCTGAATCAAGCACACCTGCCTTTAATTTTTAAAAGACCTTAATTAGTTGCTTCAGGTGTGTTTGATTAGAGTTGGAGCTAAACTTTGCAGGACAGTCGATCGCCAGGAACAGGGTTGGGCACCTCTGGTCTAAAAGATACAGTATATACAATTTTTCTGTTTGTATCATGACCAGCTAAATTGAACTAATCGCAACTTTTTATTTTCGGTCGGTCTTAGTACACGATATAACTACAGGAGAGTCAAGCTTTAAATAGGAAGATTATCGAAACTCTTTGGTCATTTTTGATGACCAAATGCTAACGGTCTAATCCGATTCAATGATCTATGCTAAACTAAGCTAAAAGTGCTACCGCCAAACACGGAGATCGTCTGAATGGATTCAAAAACGGTAAAACTCAACTGTTTAACTCTAGGGGAGTTGTAAAATTAGCCTATTTCCAAAAAAGTGGAGTGTTCCTTTTAATAAAAGCAAGTAGTTCCATTTACTTCCACAGTGGGGGAAGTAGAAGGAATGTTACTTCAGATGCTGTCAATAAATGCTTAAGGTGTATTTAACATTGAATATTAATTTTAAGCAAAATGCCGTTTTATTTTAATAACTTCACAGTTGGATAATCTCTCAGGTAATGGATTTTTTTGGTCCTGTCCTGTTATAGACGTGGGTAAAAATTGTCAATGGCGATCTCCAGGACTCAACACGACCAGATCTGTTTGAATATGTTGTGGATTTTCTTAGTTTTTGCTGCAACCTTGATCTTGTGTGGCGGCATGCAGACTGGGCACTACAAAAGGATCAAAAGGTTTGGACTTTATATTATCGTTTACCCACAGAATAGTTATTGGGATGTAATTGAATAGCTCTCTTTATCTTTTAAATACAGACTGGTGTGCAGATCTTCACCAAACGGTTTACCTCAGAGGAGAAGATGGGCCAGATAAACCCAGATGACGTGATTACGTATTTGCAGAAGCACAATCAAGCCCTTCTGCTCTACCTGGAACACCTTGTTCTAGAGAAGAGCCTGCAGGTAAATCATCACTGTGCCAAAGCATTTTTAATTCTTTAGTCCAGTGCTGTACCTATGCTAAAAGTTCTCTAAACTTTGTGTTGTCTCTCTGTTGTTCCAGAAAGAGAAGTATCACACACATCTAGCTGTGCTGTATGCAGACAGAGTGCTGGGCCTGATCTCACGACCGTCGCCTACTGACGACAAGCTGTCTGCTGCCCGCCAGAAACTACAACGGTTACTAAAAGAGTCTAATCTGTTCAGGGTCCAGTTACTACTAGGTAGGTACCCAGTACCTGAGTGCCTGTGTCTGTTCTCCAATAGATAATATTAGGTTTTTATTTTAATGTCAGACACACTGACCATTTGGTTGCAGTACACTTAATTGTCTCCTTAGGAAAAGATCATCAACAGCAGAGTTGAACAGATCTCTAGGGGTCTTCTCAGTGCAGAGTGCTTTGGTTTACAGTATTATATGCATTTTGGGAACACAGTGTCTACTAGATTCACACTAGATGGTTTCCCCCTTTGTAAAAATCGCCAAATAAAGGGACAGGGGCTCGAGCCTCTTTAAAGCAGAGGTTTACAGCATTACACTAGATTTCACTTGAATTTTCCATCAAAATAACACATGAAAGTTAAGACAAATATTTTACTATTGTAGTATTGCACTTTAAAAATTAGGGGTGTAAGAAAATATCGATACACGTGAGTATCGCGATATTTTGTTTGGCGATACTGTATCGATTCTCAAAAACGGAATATCGATATTAAAATAAAAATAAAAAATCTTGCAGGATTCATGGCAGTTGTTTCATTTTGAGTTCATATCCTGACCGCTAGAAGTCTTCATATCTGAACCTGAACAGTGACAGGAAAGGCTAGCATTAGGGCACGCCACTAATTTTAGCATTAATATAGTTCGCTGCCAGTAATGGAGGATGAAAGAGTTGTTCCAGTTCCCATTTCAGTGTACAAAGCTGAAGTGTGGCGTCATTTGGGCTTTTGTGGTAACGTCCGCCCTGTGACCGCGGTGCGAGCACCACCTTGGTTCCGCCACTTGCCGCGTCCCATGTGAAGAACCTGCTGCAGCTTTCTCTCGTGTTGGGGGCGTTTTGTGCAGTTGGGGTGGGGCTTGTGTTGCAGTCTCGCCGATTCCACGCGGAACATAAATACAAACTGAAAAACCTGTGAAATCCAAGTTGGAAGTTTCTGAGACTGTTCAATATCTGTATTTGTTTTATTGTTTTACAATTGTTTTGTTTTCTTTTGGAATCCTGCAATCACTTTATTTTTCATTGATACTAAGCAGATGTAATTTTTTTTGTTCAGATCAAAATGTTATGATATTGTATATTACAGTTGTAAATTTAAACTTTTAACATTTAAAGCAGGGTTTAAAAATGTATTTTTATAAAATACATTTTATATACATTTAACTGAAGAATCCTGCAAGCACTTTAATTTTTCCCCCTTGACTCATACTGCACAAAAAGAGGTTGAATGTTACACGGACTGATTATTGCAAATGCAGATCCCAGTGTATTCTGGTTAAACTATTTTTATTTATTTATTGCTAAGGTTTGCATATGGTGGTGTGCTCTTAATGACAGCTTTCCTACAGTAGTGATACTCGGGCAGAAGTTAATTTGTTATTAGTCCTGACAGAAATTAATTTATTATTAGAACTGCAATTTTAATTAAAATATATAAGAATATTTTATTTCTTGTTTTTTGTTTTTTTTGTCCAAGTTGTAGCCATAAGAGATTTTTTGTAAAATAACTGTAACACTTTGGTATAGGGACCAATTCTCACTATTAACTAGTTGCTTATTAGAATGCCCATTATTAACATATTGGCTGTTTATTAGGACTTATAAAGCACACATTCTGCATGACCATATTCCCCATCCCTCACCCAATGCCTAAACTTAAAGCTGCAGTCCGTAAGTTTTGCCTCTTTGTTTGAAAACCTGGAATTGCAACTGGAATTGCGGAATTATCTTCCTTGCGTGGGGTTGTGCTCCGGCACAGCTCCAGCATGGATGAATCTAAGGCCGTGTGTCCACCAAAGCGTTTTTCCCGTGGCTGGCGTATTTTTTCAGTTTTTCTAAAAAACGGCAGGAGCATGCCGAGCACTGAGCATCTTTTTCACGCTGAGCGTTTAGGCGTTTTTTTTACTCTGCACCGAGAGTTGAAGAATGTTCAACTGTGGATAAAATGCTGCTCTAATCACTGTCACTTTTCAGTCAGCTAACCAATCAGAGTGGAGGAGGGGCGGGACCACCGACTGTACTACGGCTGAACAACAATGGAGAAGTTAATATTGCTTGTCTCCAAGTATTTATTTCTTTACTAGATTGAATTGGCGGACTGTCGTAATATTGTTATGAAATATAATGTTTGGAGAAACATTTAATTTGCGATGCGTCTGCCATTACTTCAGCTGATATTCCGTATCATAGCAACCACAGCATCTCAACGGAAAAAAACGTTGTGCTCAAGTGCTCAGCCAAGTGTTTTCAGCAGAGCGCCTGGTGTTTTCAGCTGGCAAAAAAAAACGCTTTGGTGGCCACGCGGCCTAATGTTTTGAGGAGTTTGTGTGCGAGTCTGTCAGTCATCGCACCGGTGTGGATACTGTACTTAGGAATCACAGATTCTAGCCTACGTCTTGGAATATATGACCCAAATGAGAATTTGCACCGTATATTGTCATCTGAACAAGTAACAAGTCTGCCACGTTTGTTCTGACCAACTGAGGAAAAAGCATTACCATAAATCATGCTACCAATGGTGATCAAATCTAACGATCGGTTAGCTCATATCACATCTAACCGTGCAAATTCTTATTATTGTTATACTTTATTCTCAAATTATTAATGTTAACAACATCAGCATTGCGTGACGATGAGTATAGTGTGCATTAGCATGTAGATTTCAATTTCTATATAGTCTAATCTAATTGTCATGCCTTTCGAATTTCATATTAAGAAATTATTTTAAGCCAAAAAGCAAACTATGCTTCCTTCGAACTGGTTTTCTTTAAAATACAAATCTTGTGTAATCCCAGGCTATCTGCAATCAGAAGCACATTTAAAACTGGAATATAATTTAATTTAATTCTCACGTGTTTTATAAACACATAATCCTTTCTGGATCACAGTCCGCCATCAAAATGATAAATTTAATTATTCTAGCTGCTGTGAGAAAAGGCTATAAACGATCCGCCACCTGCAGGATTCTCACATGTGATAGCCTACTAGCCGGGACAACTTCTTGTAGTTTACAGACGTGACATAATGATGCAGAACCATGCTCGAATTTCCAGCGAAAACCTACTCGTACCACACAAATTAGAAAACATTATTATAAGCTAACTGTTGTGAATCGGGCTAAAGTAAGGTGATAGTTTTGAACACTGGCTGGTTTTGTACTTGCTCAAATATTGATTTCAGATCATTTTTAACCCAAAAATGTTACGGACTGCAACTTTAACAACTACCTTACTATTAATAAGAAGCAAAATTAGGAGTTTGAGACAAAAGTCTTAATTAATGGTTTATTCATAGCGAGAATTGGACCTTTAAAAAAAGTGTGACCAAAATAACATTATTCATCAAATTCCAATCAGTTTAAATTCCAATGGCAATGTACACTCCATGCCACTTCGTTTGGTACATCTGTTCAAGTACTCATTTATGCAAATCTGTGCATGGTCAAGACAATCTGCTGAAGTTCAAACTGAGCATCAGACTGGGGAAGAAAGGTAATTTAAGTGGCTTTAAAAGTGACATGGACAGGCTGATCTGAGTATTTCAGAAACTACTGATCTGCTAGCATTTTCACACACAACCATCTCAAGGGTTTAAAGAGAATCTGAAGTCCAAAGGTCATCCAATCCGGTACTAGCAAGGTGTACCTGATAAAGTGGCCGGAGGTGTAAAGAGCTGTAATTATGGTTTCAGTGTCATCTGCTTGTATGCTTGTAGGTAAAATTCAGGACTCTGAGCTGCTGCTGCTTGAGCGAGCTACACTACATGGGAAGTTAGAGGAACATGACAAGGCCTTGCACATTCTAGTGCACCAGCTCAAAGACTCGGCTGCAGCTGAGGAATACTGCTCTTGGGCTTCTGCTTCTCATGACCAGTCCTACCGTCAGAATCTTTTCCACCAACTCTTGAGTGTTTACTTGGACCCGGATGTACCGGGAGGGGCACAAACAGTAGCTGCTGTTGACTTGCTTAACCGGAACGCTGATGTTTTTGATGCAGTGAGTGTGTTAAAGCTCCTCCCAGAAGAGTGGTCTCTACCATTACTCCGTCCTTTCCTGTGTGGGGCTCTGAGGGCCAGTGTGCATGCACGGTGCACTTCCCAGGTTGCAGTGGGGCTGGCTAAAGCACAAAATCTCCAGCTTCAGCATGACAGGGTGAGTTCTCATGATTTATATTTTTATTTTCAATGTCAGCACAGAGTCAAGTCACATGGAACTGTCCAGATATCATAATGAAGACGGGGGTTCTTGAAAGGGCAACTTAATTGAGTAGTTTTTTTTTTTTTTTTTTGTATTACTATTTCTTAGAAAAATACACACAACTGCTTGACTATTAATTCATATTTGGAAAAACTTTTGTGTGAAAAAATCATATGGGTGTAAAAGTTGCTAAAAAAATTGACTTTAATGACAAGGAATGGTTATTTTAGATTGTAAAGAAAGAAAAGTCATGCAGTGTAGCTCCCCAAAAATTATTAAAAATTAATAATTCATGATATATGAAAAAAAGTACCATTATTTAAATATTTTTGAAACTGAGAATGACTGTGTATTGTAGCATGTAAACCTTTTTTTTTTTTAGCATTTACTAACGTTCAAAAGTTTGGTTTTGTAACGTTTTCTTTTTTTTTTTTTTTTTTTTTATACTTGCTCTGGTCTTAAGTGTCACATGATCCTTCAGAAATCATTCAAATATGCTGATTTTGTGCTCAAAAACATTTCTTACTAGTAGCAATGAAAACCTTTATGTTGCCTAATATTTTTGTGGAAACAGATATTTTTTTCAAGATTTTTTTTTGATGAATAAAAAGTTCAAAAGAACAGCATTTATTAGAAATAGAAAACTTTTGACTTTTTTAAAAATGTTTTCAAACCAAAATAATATAGGTTTTTAAAAATGTAAAAACTTTTCCTTTTATGATTGAACATACTTACAGTAAATGTCATTGACCCACTAACCACTGCGTTCTGTGTTGCGTAGCTGAAGTATCGAGGCGGCCCAATATTAGTGTCTGAAAAGAAAGGATGCCAGCTGTGCCACAATACCTTTAGCGAGCCAGACTGCGCCTGCTTGCCCGGCGGAAGGCCTGTCCACATTCACTGTGTCGCCAAGAAAGCCCTGAACTTATCAGTAGAGCGGCAACACGAAAACGCCCACTGCAGCAACCACACATGAAGCTGATGAGTACCATGGGGCAGTCGACACAGGCTGGCGTCGCACCTGTACCGCACACACGGGGAGAAGGCTGAGTGCATAGGGCAGCCGTTCAGAGCCCACGCCAGAGCAGTTGCTGCGACCAGGACATGCAAATGAGTGTGTGTGGATATCTGAAATACTATTTATTCCATAAGCCCTCTGTGTGCACACACAACACTGACAATGAATATGAGAATATTTTAATGAACGTCAAACAAAAACAAAAAAGAGATGCTGACATTGTCGTTTGGTTGATCTTTTTGGCATCGCCTTATGATGACTGGTACAGTGGCTATCTTTGCTTTTAAATGGATAGTGTCCATAATAACTATTGTTTGCAAACTGTTTGGGGTCTGAATACTTGTCTTGACTGTCTGTTCTCTGTGAGCAGAATTATCAAAAATGAGAGTATGTGATTAAGCTAGTCAATAGTTTTCATTAAACAAACAAAACACCAAAGTTACTTGCTCTGTTAAGCCTTAAGTGATTACGTCATGATTCATTTAATATTAAAGGGAGTTATGCTCAAGACTAATTATTTCCATAATTTCATTATGAGTGTGGTTTGTGGTCATCATAGCTATTTTAAACCATTTAATAGAGATACAAATGGAAGATTTTCCCTGTTCATTTGTAGTCTGATCTGGAAAAACTTCAGTTACATCATAGTGTTATGTAGGATTCTTCAATGAAAGGCTTGTCTCTCTCTCCCTCCTTTCCACATGAGAAGGTTAATTTAGTTTGATATCTCCATTTGAAGTCAAGTTTAAGTGATATTTAGTCATATCAAACAAACCAATGGACTCAGGCTGTGCTGTGTTTGTGTACATTATAACTAAATGCTAAAGTGCAAATATTACATCCAACTGTTTGTTTCTCATATGCATGTGTGGTGATATGGACATGAGTCCTCATGTCTTAAGAATGCTAAGCACAGAATAAACTTAAATGAGTAAAATGACCTTGCCCATGACAAGGGAGAGGAGTTGAGATATTTTCACAGAAACGGTTTAACGTTATACTGGTAACTGGCTACAAGGATGATGGTAAGTTCTATTAAAAATGTAAAATTGTCCCTGTTAAATACATAATTACTTTGGGTTTCGTACACAAAATGTGTGTTAGTGAAGTGTATGTGCGCTACTGGGTCTTTGCTTTGATTTGCTGATGCATTTTTCTTGGAAAAAAGATCCAAACGTTCCTCTTTTACTGTCTAAAGAAGAGAGACTAAACTTTTTCAGCTTGAACAGTTATAAATGGAAATCCTCTATGTTGCAACATCTCTTTATATCCACTTAAAAGTATTTTATATACATAGATACTGGTGTGTACATACTGTTTGTTGCTTTGTAAATCGATGCCAGTGTGGGTGGAGTGTACAGAATGTAAAAACGTCCATTTTAATAAACAAAACTATGCCTACATGAATGGAACACACGGTTTTGGATGTACTTCATTCTAATAGAAAAGATTATAAAATTAACATTTTAAACAGCTTTAATATACACAACAGTTAAATCTCAGAAAAAGAAAGATTTCCTTTCAGTTCACAGATGTCCAATGCCATCAACCAAGAGTCTATATTTTGTGAATTTTAACTGATGATCTGCAAGGTATGGTTGTCTACAGAATAAAGCAATAATCCAGTGAGAGAGAGGAGTTGTGTCCACTCTCAGGGTTCCTGTGCTGTATTGATCCTTTCCTGTTCAGCGCTTTTTCCAAGTGAATTTCTTCCGTGCTCCCTCCTGCCCTGGTTTCTTCCTCTCCCTGATCCTGGGGTCAGCGGTCAGCAGGCCAGCTGTTTGGGAAATCAGAGAAAACAGATGATGAAAAGCCATATAAATTAAAAAATAACTTGACGCTGTTACATCGGAAACATGTCAGAATATTACATCTGTGCAATGCTGTTAATATGACAAACTCACATATTACCAAGAAAAATAGGGAAGGGAGGGGAGAGGATGGGGCAACATTAGGGTCCTTTTTAAAATGAAAAGAGAACAAGTAGAATAGAAATAGAATTAGAGGGTCAAGTATTTTTAATAAGTAAAAAATAAGAAAACAAGTAGGTAAAATAGAAACAAATTCATCAAAATACATATTTTAATTTCTCAATTCTAAAAGATTGTATTATGGATACAACGTTATAGTAATAGTCTTTGCCATTTTTGATGAATCTAACATCTCACTAATGAAACTAGTAATTTTTTTTTTATTAATCATGTTTTCCAGTTAAATTATTGCTGTATATCTTCCAGCTTTTAAATAAAAATAATTTAAATTTGTTAAAAGAAAACATTTTCTTTTCATTTTCCCTAACTTCGGATGAAATTATTTTCTGTGGAACTACACATACAATAACCCAGAATAACTACTTTGTAAAGAAACTGCAGATGAGAGTTTATATAAATATGCATAGACATACAGGTGCTGGTCATAAAATCATGAAAAAGTTGATTTATTTCAGTAATACCATTCAAAAAGTGAAACTTGTATATTAGATCCATTCATTACACACAGACCGATATATTTCAAATGTTTATTTCCTTTAATTTTGATGATTATAACTGACAACTAATGAAAGTCCCAAAATCAGTATTCCAGAAAATTAGAATATTGTGAAAATATTCAATATTGAAGACCCCTGGTGCCATACTCTAATCAGCTAATTAACTCAAAACACCTGCAAAAGCCTTTAAATGGTCTCTCAGTCTAGTTCTGTAGGCTACACAATCATGGGGAAGACTGCTGACTTGACAGTTGTCCAAAAGACGACCATTGACACCTTGCACAAGGAGGGCAAGACACAAAAGGTCATTGCTAAAGAGGCTGGCTGTTCACAGAGCTCGGTGTCCAAGCACATTAATAGAGAGACGAAGGGAAGGACAAGATGTGGTAGAAAAAAAAGTGTACAAGCAATAGGGATAACTGCACCCTGGAGAGGATTGTGAAACAAAACCCATTAAAAAATGTGGGGGAGATTCACAAAGAGTGGACTGCAGCTGGAGTCAGTGGCTGTTTCTCAATATGCGTTCTTCAGCGATCTTGCGTCCTTGTGTTCTCGTTCTACGTCATCATTAACCGCCGAAGTTCAGTTCCAATTCTCAAGAACGCAAGTATAGAGGATGCATGAAAGTGCCCGGATATGTTCTTGAAATTGAGGATGCATCGAGTGCAGACTTGAGAGAATCGAGCCGTTAGAAATCCCAGAAGACGTTGTGGGCGGCCGGTGTACGGAAGCTTGTAAGCTTTAAACTCGCTCTCGTAAATACTTGACGGCTCTTGAAGTTGAAAGTAAACATTTATCGTTTTGGTTAATTTTAATAAAGTTATAAGACCCGGAGAAAGTCTGTATTTTTATTGGCATATTAAAATGAATCTTAACAATAAAACATAACGCTGTAAAATAAAACAATACAATTATATGAAAGTTATTTATATATATATATATATATATATATATATATATATATATATATATATATATATATATATATAAAAAATAGTATGAAATGTTTTAATAAATTATGACATTTTGTAATATTTATTGTTCATTGGCCGCTGCTTATGCTGAGACTATGCGGTCAGTTAAACAAGAACGCAGTACATCTCAGTTCTCATAAGTGTGCGTTCTGTGTTCTCGCGTCCTTCCGAGTTTGTTCTTCCAAGGAAGCTTGGCAAGACCGGTCTCCACGAGAACCCAAGTCCGTTCTTTGCATTCTTGGAATTGAGAAACAGCCAGTGCTTCAAGAACCACCACGCACAGACGTATGCAAGACATGGGTTTCAGCTGTCGCATTCCTTGTCAAGCCACTCTTGAACAAGAGACAGCGTCAGAAGCGTCTTGACTGGACTGCTGCTGAGTGGTCCAAAGTTATGTTCTTTGATGAAAGTAAATTTTGCATTTCCTTTGGAAATCAAGTTCCCAGAGTCTGGAGGAAGAGAGGAGAGGCACATAATCCAATGCTTGAGGTCCAGTGTAAAGTTTCCACAGTCATTGATGGTTTGGGGTCCCATGACATCTGCTGGTGTTGGTCCATTGTGTTTTCTGAGGTCCAAGGTCAACGCAGCCGTCTACCAGGAAGTTTTAGAGCACTTCATGCTTCCTGCTGCTGACCAACTTTATGGATATGCAGATTTAATTTTCCAACAGGACTTGGCACCTGCACACACTGCCAAAGCTACCAGTACCTGGTTTAAGGACCATGGTATCCCTGTTCTTGATTGGCCAGCAAACTCGCCTGACCTTAACCCCATAGAAAACCTATGGGGTATTGTAAAGAGGAAGATGCAATATGCCAGACCCAACAGTTCAGAAGAGCTGAAGGCCACTATCAGAGCAACATGGGCTCTCATAACACCTGAGCAGTGCCACAGACTGATCGACTCCATGCCACGCCGCATTGCTGCAGTAATCCAGGCCAAAGGAGCCCCAACTAAATATTGAGTGCTGTACATGCTCACACTTTTCATGTTCATACTTTTCAGTTGGCCAACATTTCTAAAGATCTTTTTTTTTTTTTTGCATTGGTCTTAATTGATATTCTAATTTTCTGAGATACTGAATTTGGGACTTTCATTTGTTGTCAGTTATAATCATCAAAATTAAAGGAAATAAACATTTGAAATATATCAGTCTGTGTGTAATGAATTAATCTAATATACAAGTTTCACTTTTTGAATGGTATTACTGAAATAAATCAACTTTTTCATGATATTCTAATTTTATGACCCGCACCTGTATATCAGTATAATGCTTTAAGCTTCTTGTCACGCACCTTGCCTCATCTTTTCAACTTCTCCCTCAGACACAAAGCTGAGCAGTGCCCGTGAGATGGCCAATCGCAGAGCTCCAGCCTGAGCAGAGTGACCACTGCCCTCCACACTGCCCTCAACATCAAACCGGCCCAGCATGCCCACAAAGTGCAGAGGAAACATCAGCTGCTCCCTGAGACACAGAGAGAAAGAGTGAAAGGTGTGTGTGTGTATGTGTATATATATATATAGTGAGAGGAGAATGAATAAAAGGTTTCTCTCCGCTGGACTACTCAGGTTTTCAACATCTGTATGAATGACATTCCTGCAAATCCCCCAGTGAGCACTGTATCATCATATTTAGACAAAGTGATAATCCTGCCACCGTAAGAACTATTGAGAGGACGTGATGCAAGCGTGTTTGCTTTAGTATGTGCGCGCTCGAGGGGACGGCCCACAGTGCTGACACAGAGCAACACTCCCCTTCTGCTCCAATTAGGCCTGTGTGAAGCGGACGGAGTGATAAGGGCGGGCAGCCGGCCGCACGCTGACAGCGCCAAGTCTCCGGCTCACTCATCTGTGTAATTAACTTTTCAACCACATTAGAAAAACCCAACACACTCACCATGCACACTGGACCACAAATGCTGGATTTGAACATTTTTGGTGTGGCTCTCATTTATGGCATACTAACTAGAGTAAAAACAAACATCCAAGCTCTTGATATGCTATCTTTCGCGATGACTGAGATGCCCTGAGATGCACACCTGTCTTGAAGTAATGGAAAGTAGTGGAGGTAGTTCCTGCCGTTGATTGTGATGTTCCCAGAGCCACTGTCTCTGAGGGTGATGCTGGCTTTGGCAGTCTTCCTTCTGCCTGTGGGAAGGAGAGCGAGGGAGAAAAGAAAGTTAGAGTGATGTGGGAATTAAATGAGTTTGTACAGAAGAAAAACAGTTTTAGGCAAGAAGAGTAAGACGGAATGATGGAAAGCTTGCAGAACAAACGTGTTTTTACCTTTCAGATCTTACTTACAGGAACATGAGAATGAATGGAATAACACACCCAAATATTATATTACTTTCTCTCATGTTGTGAGGAATAGATCAGAATTCGGATTAGAACGTTTGAAAATCTTTTGTCGGCTGTAGCTGTCAAATCTTATTTGTTATTATATTAATAATTCAGGGTATAACAGTTAACTAGAACTAAAATAAACATGTTTGTTATTTGAAATAATTTTAAATGCAAAAGCAAATACATACACACACACACACACCCACACATTTATATATACACGTGTGTGTGTGTATATATATATATATATCATACATATTTGTTTAGTTTAACTTGAGGTACTGCAATTTAATTAAATTAAAAATGACAAACACTACAAAATTAAATTATAATAAAAAAAATAGAAGCATCTCAATGATACTAATATGACATTATATTCATACAGAATGATTATGAATGAATTTCTGTACTTGAAATAAAGCTGTAATAAAATAAAATATAAATATTAATAAACATGGAAACTCGAAATGAAAACAAAACATTTGAAGTTCTAAAATTACTAAAACTAAAAATAAATTAGAAGTATAAAAAAAACCTCTCTTAATCTAAATGACAAAAGCACATAACTAAAACTAAAAATCAAAGCTAATTGAAACTATTAATAAATACTGTAATAGTAACAAATACTAAAACAACAATGATGATCGTGAAAAATGGAGCTGGAAGACAAGAATAATAATAAATAAACAAAATACACTTCATCCCACTTACAATTCACAATGGTTTTTGGTACTAAGCCCACCAGAACACCACATTACAGTTTTTTACAATCACTTTGCTACTATTTTCAGAACCTTGATGTCATTTTTCACAACTCTAGACACAAAACTCACAACCAATGATCAAAATGCACATTTTTCAAAACTCTAACCCTTTTCTCAATTGCTTGGTTACAATACACATGAAACTTAGATCATTTGTTCATTCAACAAAAATCACCTGTTCAATATGACACAATTTAACATCAAAGTACTACTATTTCAAAAGGCAATTCACACATTACATTTCAAATGAGTGTCTATTCATTTCCTTCCAATGATCTAACCAACAATTGATACAACTGCTCAAAATGATAAGTAACTGTTGCATTACTCAATGCATAGTTGTATGGAAACAAACAATCTTCCATGTTTAAATCATGAAAGTTTCGAGATCCTGAAACGAGATTCATTGTCACCAATTAGCGTGGAGCATGAACCAATTAGACTACAATTAGGGCTGTAGTCAAGTCCACGTTTGACAAGTCCAAGACCAGGACTATCGAGTCGGAGTCAAGACCGAGTCCAAAGAGGTTCGAGTCCAAGTCAAGTCCAAATGAGACAGTCAAAACAGAGAAAGAAAATAAAAGCATCTTCAAAACCACATACTTAACTATTGATAATTTATGTGACACGAGAGACAGCATATCTTCATAAGCTGAAGTGCAACTTCACATTTTCAGCATTTTTATTATAGTGTAACAATCATATTCTGGGCTGCCAATGGAAAATATTACAAAGAACAAGCAACATAAGTCTAAAAAATAAATCAACATGTTCCCATTCTTGAATTTGTTACTCGTTCTAAAGCAAGGTGTCCAAACTCAGTCCTGGAGGGCCGGTGTCCAGCAGAGTTTAGCTCCAACTTGCCTCAACACACCTGCCTGAAAGTTTCTAGTACGCTTAGATTAGCTGTTTCAGGTGTGTTTGATAAGGGTTGGAGCTGAATTCTGCAGGACACCAGCCCTCCAGGACCAAGTTTTGAAACCCCTGTCCTAAAGAAACCATAGTACAATGTAACCCTCCCAAGCAAGGCTGTGCAGCATATAAACACCTTCAGCTCTGTGTTTCTGTGTGGCAGCGCATGCATTTGTTTGCTGTTTACCTTAGGCCATATAATATAGGTGCAATATATGTCCCTGGGGATATAGACAGTATTACAGGTGTTAAGCTGAGGCCATTTTTAATAGTAGAAATAAAAATCATTTAGTTCAGTTAGAGAATAGACAATTAAAGATTGAAAAATTAAAGAAATTAAAAATTGTAAGGTTTTTTTTGTATTTGTTTCTAGGCTGGACGATATGGCAAAAAAAAAAGAAAAGATTTTCATCGAATATTTTACCAATTCTCGATTTTGTACTAGTCAATTTGAAAATATAACTACAACATGATTCAAGCAACTTTTTTTTATTTATTAAACCTCTAGTTAAAGAAAATTCTATTCTAAGTGCACCACACACGAAGTTGTCATCATGATGTAAATGTTAAACAAATCACTAAATATCTTTGCAGAAAGCATGCATGAACTACAACTACATCTTGTGCAAACTTTTCTTTTGCATATATGTTAAGAAATAATACAAGAAAAACGCTTAAAAAATTCTCAAGTAATTCAAATTCAAAATGACTGAAGGTATAACACCTAGAGTGCTATTATTAACTATAAATGCTCTGTAAAAACAATGAATAGTTCAGCCTGTCACCCTGATGCAAACATGAAATATCAGACATACAGTAGTAGTCCTTCTCAGGTTTTTTATTTGATTACGCTGCTTTTCCATTGTTTTTTCTGTTTAAACATGGACGCGTTTGACTGCTGCGCTCGCGTCTCGTGCATGAAACGGCTTTCTAAAAACGCGGCGCTCTAGTTATTAAACATTAAAAGATGTTTCACTCCAATCTTCTTGCATTTTTTTCCTATTCCACTGCCCGCATCGCATCTTTGTCAACACAAAAGCACATTCTGTGTGAATGGCACATATAGAGAGCATCACAAGAGAGCGGTTAATCATGTGCGCTGACACGCGGTTAGATCGTTCTTCTCTCTTTACTGTTATTGCCAAAGTGTCTAATTCTAGCGTTTGGTAATATTTCTATTCAAAATCGCGATTCCTCGATTTATAAAAAATAAATTTGTGGCAAAACATTAAATTCGATAAAAATTAATCCATAAAATCTGAAAAATCGCCTAGCCATAGCCCCAGTGTTTGCTTATTTTTACTTTAAAATAAATAAATTACACAAAATTTAAATATTTTACATCAAGGTGTTTGATCCTCCAGGCTTTATAAATTTTTTACTCTTATTCGTTGTTTCTTTTTTTTTTTTTTACTTTTAAACTTTTGTAAGTTTGTTATTTTATATTAGGCTTATATTATATGATGTATTCGTTATGTTAATAAAAATAAAATGCCCCATGTTTATTGCATAAAATTTGTTGTTGTAAGTTATAGATAAGCAATTGACTTTTGAAAGTAGAATTGCGAAAATAGAATTGCGCTATTGAAAGTAAAAGTAAAATGCGCACGGGCATTTATAAGCTAGCCTATATAAAAGCGAAGGAAAGTCAGGTGGAAGAGAGGGATAACTCCAACAAACTTTGTAAAACCAAACTGTATTATGCAACTCGCCGACATTGTGTCTGTGGCCAAAATAAAAATGAATTATGCCTCTGAGCAGCGCGCACACTCAGAGCCAGGCATACCAGGCGACCAATGGCAATGCCCGTTCTAGATGGATTGTAAATTAAACCAATTACATTACCCATTTTCTGAACAAGCAAGCCAGATTAATGGTTTTGTTTTGAAAGAGAAAAAAGCATATATAGCTGGACTCGGTCGAAACCAACTAGAACATTTGGCGAGTCCAATGACCAAGTCCGAGCCAAAATACCAAGGAGTCCAAGACAAGTCCGAGATGACAGAAAAACGAGACCGGACTCGAATACTACAGCCCTAACTACAATATCCATGGATGTAGCCTAATATTTTATCATAATGCTTCATCAGACACTGTGTCTATGGTCCCAAATACTGTACCACCTTTTCAGACTATTTACAGTATTGACAGTACTGCACTGTATAGATGCAGGCCCTTGTAATTGCTTGTCCAATTCTGCCAACTCGTTACTGATGATTGAGTGCACATTGTGGAATGAGTATATAAAGAGTTGATTGGGATCCAAATGCAAGAGCATAGTGATACGTAACATAGAGCCAGCAGGTGATCCAGGTCACAATGGAGGTCAAGCAGTGGTGGGAGGAAGACGAGGAAGACGTGTTGGTCAAAGGAATGGCAGGGGACAGGCACCCCTTCTGAGAGGTGGTCGTGGGCCTCGTTTGAGAGGTGTGGGGAACGTGGTAGAGGACAGGCACCCCTTCTGAGAGGTGGTCGTGGGCCTCGTTTGAGAGGTGTGGGGGAACGTGGTAGGACAAGGCCACGGACCAAGACAGCAGCAGCAACAGCATAGAGTGTCCAATGAAATTCGGGCAATAGTTGTAGACCATGTCATAAATCATGCAAATGCAGACAGAGTGAAGCAAATGAGGACTGAGTTTGTTCAGGTAAGTTCAGTTTCAAGATGGCTGTTGTAAAAACATTCCCAAAAATTCTACATTGTACAGTAATCTCTAAATCTCTTTCCAAAATGTATTTTTAGAGGGTGATGGAGCTGGATGCTGATGACGACCATCACAAATTCATATATTTGGATGAGGCAGGTTTTAATCTGGCCAAGACAAGGAGGAGAGGTCGGAATTTCATTGGCCAGCGGGCAACCATCCAAGTACCTGGACAACGTGGGGCCAACATTACCATGTGTGCGGCTATATCAGAAGATGGTGTGGTGGGACGCAGACCTCATACTGGACCATATAATGTAGCTCTCCTTGTCACCTTTCTTGATGAGCTCGATCATGTTTGTAGAGCTGAAGGTGTGACCTATGTCATTGTGTGGGACAATGTCAGGTTCCATCATGCTCATGTGGTGCAAGCATGGTTTCAGGCCCATGCACTATTTACCACCCTGTATTTACCCCCATACTCTCCCTTCATTAACCCGATTGAGGAATTTTTCTCCGCATGGAGATGGAAGGTTCATGATAGGCACCCTCATGAACAAGTCACTCTTCTCCAGGCCATGGATGACGCCTGCAATGACATCACAGCAGACCAGTGTCAGGCCTGGATTCGCCATGCCCGAAGGTTTTTTCCAAGATGTTTGGCTAATGAAAACATCCATTGTGATGTAGATGAGAACCTGTGGCCAAATCCACAACACAGAGTTGATGACAATGTACAGTAATCACTCCTGTTTTGTTTCTTACAGTACAAGCAAGTTGAGGAACACTGCATTTGATGTTTTACAGTACTGTCTTTTCTATTTCATAGCTAATTACTGTATTTTTACTTTGATTCAAATAAACCTGTTGCGATTGTACTGTAGTGTTTTGCATCAATATATTACAAACTTTGTTCACTGTGTCTGTAGTATTCTCTCTACTACGGCAGTACTTTAACAGAGATGTATTTACTGTACATGTACCATAACCTGTATCACCTATTTTGTTCTACAATATTTAATGATTGTACGAACAATGACACAGTGAAACTATCGGTTGCTTGTGTGTGGGTGATGGTATTTCACAGTAAATTTGTTTTTTGAACCAATGATTGTGCAAGTGCAAGATTTCTTTAAAGACGTGAATGCACAATGCAATGTTTTGAACATTAGACAGCCTGTGTTACAAGTGATAACCGTTTTGTGTCTAGAGTTGTGAAAAATGACATCAAGGTTCTGAAAATAGTAGCAAAGTGATTGTAAAAAACTGTAATAGAATAATGTTTGTCTAGTCAATAATTATTTTACAACAATATATTTTTCACCCTAAATGTTTCACATTCACACGTTTTTCACACGTCTCAGTTTTGGGCACTCATGTAACTATTGGACTAGAGAGACATAAAAATGGCTTTTCTATTTTTTCATAAATGTCCTAATTTGAATGGCAATTATTGCAATTTCAAGTGCACAATATATGCAGTTATTGCAAATAATCAAATCAGATTCAGAATTATCAACCCTACACACTACATATGAAAAAGGTAAGGTTTGACTACAGAACACATCTGCAGACTTCAGAAAAATATGCACGGATTACATTTATGATACATATTGGCAAACTTGATGTGTTAGCGGCAAAAAAAAGGTTGATGACATATTTATTCAGCCTTTTTATTTCTTTACCATCTGCAATGCTGAAAGTGACTCCCTGTGGGTCGTACTGCAGGGCAGGAATCTCTTGTTTACTGGACTGAACATCCAGCTGCTTGCGGAACTTCAGTATGAACTCCTCCTCCAGAGAGCAGTAGGGCATAGACAACAACTTCTCCATCAGCTGGATCAACCGCATGTACTACACAAAACAAGACAACTCACTTAGTTTGCCCACAGCACCCTCTAGTGTTTCCATCCTGAGTTACACTCTTCTTCTCAAAGTTCTTACATCGTGATCTGAAACGCTCTCCACCAGATACTCCTCGATTTCCTCTTTTAACAACCACCTGCTCCCAGTCAGCAATCTGTGAGGAAACAAACACAGTTAAGCCATCAAAATCATCACTTTCAGGGAAAATCAGCACTTTGTGCTTTACTTGATTGATTCCTAATATACCTAGCACTATATATTACAAATATATTTGGCTCTGCGACAAAGTACTTTTGCCATCTTCTTTTTCTTGCAGGAAGTTTTGAAGCGCTCACATTTGTTTGGTATCTGAAGTGAAGAGGCCTTTATTTCTCATCTTGTCCTGGTGTCTTTCTATGGCCAGAGTCTTTTCGTAGACATCCTAGAATAACAAGAGAGAAATACCAAATGCAGAATTAATGCTAAAAAAGAAAGAACCCTCTGAGCATAGTCTCTGTTGACTAATAAGTCAATGAATACACAGAATGAAGGACGAGGTATTCTTCATAGATATTCAGGAATCCCTCAAAAGAAAAGATGCAGTGAAGCAAAAGCAGGGATTTGAAAATCCCCCCGACACACACATGCTCTCTCACACACACACACACACACACACACAGTCTCCATTATGAAGGCAGATCTCATCTCTCTCTCTCTCTTCAGTTTTGGCTGAATTTAATTGTGTGTGTGTGTGTGTGTGTGTGTGTGTGTGTGTGTGTGTGTGGAGGGAAAATTGAATTGGGGAGCACTTGGGCCGTAACCCCCCGCACTTTCTCTCTCTTTTCTAACACAAACACACTCGCACGTCCTCCTGACAGGAGAATCTGCCATGCGGAGCAGGATGGCATCCTCGGGCACACTTGTCTAAATTGGCATCGCGCCTGTGAGCCTGGAGTGCCCGTCAGGCGTGGCGGTGCGGAGCAGGGGTCTGATGCAGGGCCCCGGCGCTGGCATGCAGCTCACGTCGGCACCTTCCTCACGCCTGTGCAAGAATTCATTTCCCCCTCAATTATCCCACAGCTGTTTGTTTAATTCGGTCCTGATAGAGTGCGTATAATCCACCGCTACTCGCCAAAAAAGCAAACATCGGGCAAAAACCAATTTTCAGCACAAAAAAGGAGGAGTAATAGAAAAGAAAGGGGGGAGGGAGAAAAAAAAGCGGGGGAATGCACGTTACACGTTCGTGATCACAGCGCCATAACGAATCCAGAGAAATTCAAATGCCTTTAGGAGGGGAGAGATGCTCCTCGTCGGAGCTTTTAATATGAACTTTCAATGTAGCCTTTTGGTTGGCCGGGGATCCTTGTATTCAACAAATCATGGGTAAATTGTACAGACTCGCTCCACCCAAAGCACGCACAAGATTTTTGTCGAAGGTTAAGTAGAAAATATAGTATAATCAACACAAGTTAAGATCTTGAAGGGCCTGCAGTTAAAAGTAGGAAGTACTCATGAGCCAGTGCTTTTATGACTTTTTTAAAGTAAATAATTGTTGGTCCAAGTATAAATGTGTCAGTCCATTCTGTGGCCATCTTGGTAACGCACATGGGTTAGCTAATGGGGAAAGACAGAAACTTGCAAAACTGTTTGCCAAAATTAAGTATAAATAATAGATTTCAAGTCAGGTAATGCAGGTGTCAAAGTATGCTTCTTTAGCTCAAATTATGCAATAAAATAAAATATGTTTTAGGCTAGTCCTGCAATGGCACAGGCACATTCAAAAACAAATAAACAGCAATACCAATGCGAAAGCAACTTGCCGATTCTAATAAATCTGTTGGTCTTTTTCTGATAATTTCATGCCTTGCCAACGTAAACTCTTATTGAATGCAGTTGTAAATTCTGTCAAATTCAACTCACCAATTATCTAGCTGACTGAAAAGTGTTTTTCTTTAAATTTCTGATCTGGGTTTGAGAAAGGGTTGAAAATCCTAAAACGATCAGTAAAATTATGCACCATAATTTTTATAAATTAGCACTACCATTCAAAGACGTGTACTCCCTAAGATTTTTTAATGTCTTTTGCTAAATGCATTTCTTTTAAATAAAAATAAGGTAAACAGAAATACTGTTCAATTTTACATAACTGTTTCTAAATTTACATTTATTTTTCTATATTCATGTTTTAAAATATAATAGTTTTCAGCAGCCATTATTCCAGTCTTCAGTGTCAAGTAAGCCCTCAGAAATCATACTAATATGCACATTTTGATTTTACTAATTCTTATTTAAAAAGTAACATTTCTTATTAATTTCTCATAGATGAAAGCGCATATCTTGTTTAATAAGTTTATTGAAACTGATACATTTTTCAAAATCCTTCTATAAACAGAATGTTATAAAGAACAATCTGTTTACTGTCACTTTTGATCAATTTAATGATCAATTATTATATGCCGATTTTGGCATATACAGTTGATACAGAACTTTGGTGGGATATATGCATTTTTAGTTTGAGAGAATAAAAAGGGTCACACGATTAATATTTAAACAACTGATTATTGCTGAACAGGAATACTTGGTTACTTGAGTGTACAAGTGGGTTACTTTGACAGCTGTGTAACTTTCTGATATATGAAGTATGACTATAAGGTAAATGTCCATATTCACTGCCTGTGTATCTTAGTGAGTTTTTGTTTTGCTTCCTTTTGCTCATGCTAGAAAAATATTCCTCTCTGCAGGAAGGAGAGTTGAACATTATTTTCTGCACACTGCAGGTTTTCTGAACGCGAAGCACCTCCGTGCGATTCGAAGCTGGATGACAGAGCCGGTGCACGCCGACAGATTTGACATACCTATTTAAATTAGCAGCAGGGGTCCCAGCCACTGCAGGGCAAAGGGGAGGATGAGGGGCTTGGGCGCACCGAGGACAATGGCGCATTAGCACACACACAAACTCCTTACTGCTACTGAGAGACGTCTTAGCCCAAGGTCGAGTCCATAGATGAATGGTAGAGAAGGGAAAAATAAGCTAAAACAAACAAACTTTGAAAAGGAATTAGCCGTGGTGACAGAGGCGGTTAACGCAGGAGGCTCTCTGGGGCTCTTCCCATCGCAGTAAAACCCCTGAGGCTGACGTGCACACACACCTACACACAAAAAAACAGCACGTGTGCACGCATACACACGCACACCTAATATCACAAAGCCCTGGCGTGCCTACTGAAGTGTGTGATGCTCCCTGTTGTAAATGGGATTTAAGGAGGAGAAAGAGCTAAGTCACACTCATCTTCCTAACTCTCATTCCTCTTCTTTCCACAAATCCAAACCTGCCATTTGCATTTTCCTTAATCATTCCAATCTCCTGTTTATATTGGTTTGTTTTAACATCAACCGTTCAATTTCATTTGATTTAGCACAATAAGGGTAAAATGTCAAACAAAGCCTGTCTTTCAGCAGAGGGGCTGTTCCCCCATCACCCCATCCAGGCCCTGTTAAGATCAGAGACCTGAGTCGCAGCTTCCCTTCCCAGCGCTCTCTGTCTGCACCCCTCCTCTATCCCAGCTCTCTGTGATGTGCCCCCACCTACCCTCTGTCTGTGCCACTCCCTTCCTTCAATCACCAGACAAAGCAGGATCTCTCCCCAAACCAGTTGGACTAAATAAAAATTATGACTGATACAGACATTTAGTCAAAAACTGAAACTGAAAATAAAGCTTAATAATGAATTAATTAAATGTAGTTTTAAACATGCTCTGCATATCTGTATATAAACAATTAAATTGCACAAAGCAGATTTTATATCAGCGTTTTAATAATATAATTGTTTCTACCTTGCCTAATAAAACAAATATTCATGACAGATTTATTCAAACAAATTAAATAATGAAGAAAGAGATTAAATAAAAATATAATGTATATACTGTATATTCAGCTAAATGCTGCTCTCTAGAGTTTTTATTTTTTTGACATCTTTCCATGGCTGGAACACTGATTACATTAGACACGATACAATTTATTAAGTTGTACTGGTTCTGTCAACATACCTTCTGATGTTTATTCATGTTTATTTTGTGCTATAACTAGTAGTAAAGAGTAGGCTTGCTTGCAGACCATTGTTAAGCCGCAACAACGGTTAAGTCACTTGCCTACCGCAGCACAGCCTGCCACCGACGTTTTGATTTTTTATATTAATAAAAAATAATTTACTTCAGCTAGAGAACAGACACTACAATTAAAAACTAAACGTGGCTGCTCGATGCAGCGTGCTGAACGTCAGTCGGATCACAGATCAGATTTCCTTTATCACATTAGGAGAGTGAGTCGAGCTGACTGACAAGAAGAGTGAGGTGAGACAGACAAGACGATAGTGGATGATTTAGTTTCGAAGCGAAATACAAAAACGAATGTATGGCAATATTTTGGATTTTGAAAAGCCTGTTGACTTTTGCCGTTTATCTAAGGTGATTTTCATAGACTGTAAAAAAAAAAAATGAATGTAGTGTTCGTGACGTCACCCGTAGGTTTCTGAAGAGCATTTTTGAAGCTCAAAGTGGGCGGAGACGGCCGTCGCCATCTTGGCTGCACGTCACTCCCAGATAATCAAAAATGGGCAAAAAGGCAGGATGTGGGTGGAGCTGGTTGCTGAAACCACGTCCGCCTAGCGCGAAGGTGTTGTAACAGCGGCAATCCACCTGTCACTCAAGTGGTCACGCCCTTAATTATGCAGAACTTTAAGGCTTGATATCATTTAAACGGATTAGTTAAAAAAAAAAAAAAAAATTCACCCCCCTCACAATTGTCATGAAGGGCAAAATTTGCTATATAGACCAAAATAATTTTTTGAACCAGGCAGTAAACATGTTTTTTCTGTTGTAAATTTGGGCATTTTAACATGGGAGGTCTATGGGATGGACTCCCTTTTGCAGCCAGCCTCTAGCGGCCAGTTGACAAATTACAGTTTAAGTCACTTCCTGGAGGTTGCCGGAGGTTGCCGCTTGGTGATTTTGGAAGTTTTTTTAAAACATTCTTATTTAATTGGTTCAATAATGTTTTCTGATTTTTACTTTATTTAAACTTTGTGTAATTTATTTTATTAGACATCAAGGTGTATGCCTTGCCATTAATGCTTTCTTACTAGTTTTGCTAATAAACATTCTAAGTTTCTTGTGTTTGCTGATTTTTAATTTTGTATACCCATTTAAACTGTGTAAGTTATTTGTTTTTTTATATTAGGCATAGCCAACAGCATGGTGTATTTTTATTCGTTTTGTTAATAAAAGTTCTATGATTTATACATAGGCTAAGTGAGTTTGACGTTGTATATTGTTGCTTGAATTGCATTAAACTGCTTAAACTGAGTTGGCTGCAGTGACTTGTCACGCCATATTTAAAAATATCAAGATGACATTTATTGATTTAATTTTGCATAAACTTGACAGAAAGCCCATGCTTTGTTTCATACTAACAATTGACCAAATCATCTGGTCAATGGATTTAGCCTTCCAAAAACTAGAAATGCATCATTGGCCACCATAACTTTGGAACATCAGTTAAACTATTTACAGTAGAAACTATTTTAAAACAATGATTAGTAGCCAATAAATTATTGATATTAAAATTAGATTTTTGCCTAAATAAATTAGAAAACAAAAACACAAAGCTAAAATCAGTCATCAGTCAAGAAAATTAAGCTATCACAATACTTTGGATAAAAGCATCTGCCAAATGACTAAATGTAAATGTAAATGTAAATACTATGCACATGATGGAAAACATTCATTTTCAGATTTGCTAGGCTACATTTAACAGTGTTACTAATTAAATTATCAGTGTTTTTAAAGTGAGACTAGAACGATTACAGTAAATGTAAAAAAAAAAAAAAAGGGGGGAACAAGCATGCATCTAAATTAAGTATTAAATATCAATACTAACAAACAAATAAATTATCGCACAATCTATATGGTACCTACGTACTGTATATAAACACCTATTATTAAAATATCATCTAGAACACTCTAGCATGAACTTACATGCAAGAGGGAATAGTAGGACTGTTTCCCTGTGTAGAACAGAAAGTGAAAAGGGCGTCCTTCTGCATTCCACTGGATAGCTAAAAGAGAACAGGGCACGTATCAGTAAGCTTATATTTGGTGTCAAAGAGCAAAGAGAGACTTAAAAGGCAACTTCTACATACCTGTCTGTTTTGGGAATATTTCCTCCGGGTGCTAAAACAAAAAGAAAGCAACATAATGAACATATTGACTGTTTATCAAAAAATTGTTATAAAAATTTGGATGAAATCTCACCTTCATAACAGGTCTTGCTCGTTTCTCAAAGAGTCCAGATGGGAAGAGATATGCAATACTCCTCTAAACAAACAAACAAGTGAATCAGATGCACATTCTTTTTAATTTCTCCATTAAATGGCCAATTATTTTGTCACTTACTAAAAATTACACTTTAACAAATTTTAATTATGAATACATTTTTATGGTGATTATGGTGTGACTGATTTTTATTAATATTTTATCATGAAACAATCTTAGTGAGATTGATGGGCTTGAAGGCTTACATTACCTTTAAAAACATTGTATGAACTTTTTTTAATGAGCATTCATGCAGTCAGGGCTCAACCTTACTATGGAAGGCAAACAAAGTGTCAGCTTATTCCAATTCTTAAACTACATGCAACACTGCGTCAACAAAATATTTAATTTTTATTGTGCACCTCACAGGTCTCTCTATGCACCCCAGTTGTGTGTTTTACTACAGTGGGAAACACTGATCTCTTCTACTTCAAATACTCTCAATAAAGAACCAAATTATTCCAGTGATAGCATTCAGCAGGGCACAAAAACGTTCATTTGCATAACATGAGACATTCAGAATGGCAACCTTTGGGTCTTTGACCCTGTTTTCAGGATAAAGAGACAGAAAACATAAAAGAAAAAAGTGAGGTGATGGCAGATGCACTCTAAGAGCACAGACATCCATGTATTGGGCCATCAAAACCAGAGGGTGAGGAAAACTGAGTGAAATAAAGCAACACAAAGAGAAGAACAGACAGAACGGTGCAGGATGCAGTGACAGATGAAGGCAGCACCTGTTCAAACCTTGAAAAGCAAGATGGCCCAACTCCCTCAGGGAGGTTTAGCCTCATCATAGTGTTCTAGAAACCTCTGCTGCCTAAACTTCACACAAGCCAAATGGGGAAAACAAACTTGCTACTCGCACTCCCTCAAAAACTTTTTTTTTTTGGAGACACTTAGAGACCAATTGCTTCATGTGCCATGAAAAATGTAGCACTGAAAATCTAAAAGTGTCTGACCTTCACAGGTGATAAAGACATGCATGTTTTAACCCGTACAAATCCTGCCATCACATCGCTTTTGTAGCACCTTTTTTTTTTTTTTTTTTTTTTTTAAGTCAAGGTGTCTTGCACCAAGTCATAATTTAATTTTACATGACCATTTGTACTCTCTCGCTGACTCTTACATAGTGTACAATAAAAGGACTAGTTCTCACACAAACAAAAAAACTAAAAAATTATAAAATAAAAAATTGTCCAAGTGACCATATGGCTCAGTGAAATTATGCCCATTTTTTGTCCTGATCTATTATTTTTATTTAAAAAATTAGTTCAATTCATTAAAAAAAAAAAGCCTTTAAAAGTTTGGGGCCTGGAATTTATTTTTAATATTTTTTATTCAGCAAGGACAAATTGACTTGATAAAATTTTACAGTAACATGTATAATGCTACAAAAGATTTATATTTCAAGTAAATGCCGCTCTTTTGAACTTTCTATTTAACAAAAAAATCCTGGAAAAAAAGTATCACGGTTTCCACAAAAGCAGCACAACTGTTTTCAACGCTGATAATAAGAAGAAATTCTTCTGAAGCACCAAATCAGCAGTGATTTCTGGATGACTGGAGCAATGGCTGCTGAATATTTACATTTTAAAACACATTAAAATAGAAAATGTATTTTAAATTGTAATAAATTCACTATATTTCTGTTGTGGATATACTGTATTGGATTAAATAAATACAGCCTTTGTCAGCATTAGAGACTTTACATAAAAAAAAAATAATAATAACATACAGACCCCAAAACTTTTGAACAGCAGTGTACATAAAAATTTTTAAAAAATTATCCAAACAACATGGATACACTTCATTTCAGAATAAAACTGTTCAATTTCTGAATTTTCAAATATTAAAAATAATAATAGTAAAGCATTATTTTTTTTTTCAAATTGTATTAATTTTTGAAACCACATGAGAAAAAAAAAAGATTTCTAAAAATTTGGCACATTTTAAACTTTTTTTTTTTCTTTTCTTTATAGTGGACTCTTTTTTTGTCATTGACCCATGTGTTAAAAGATGAGTTCACCTAGGAATAGTTCACCTTGACATCCGTATTATTTTCTTTATATTTGTGGAACACAAAATTAGATATTTTGCACAGCATGCTGACCTTATCATTAGAAATAAAATGTCTCACTGCCAAGCTCCAATAATATGCTACATAAACGCAAATCATATAATTTGCACTATTTTCCAAAACATCTGAAACCTGTGCTTCAAGACACTCTGCTTTAAAAGTTTGCTCAACGTAGAATTGTCGAAAACTCAGCAAATTTCTTCCCAATTTCAGTTGCATGGGCTCTATGAACGTCTGAGCCCACCTGACGGGTGCAAACGCAATGTGTGTGCGAGTAGACGAAAGACAGCGGGAGAAGGCAGGTGAGGCTTGCAGTCTTTATTAATTACTTCCTCCTGGCAGCGCTTGCTGTGCAGCTGTTTCACACCTTCAGCGCATTCACGGGAACGTCATGTCGGCTGAAGCGCTTGGCAGACATGCCGGTGCCAGCTCAGGCACAGACGCCCCATCCTGTACTTGCTCTGTGCCCCGCAGTCGCAGCCATTTTTCACCCCTTACCCACTGATCAGCTGGCAGAGGGACGGTACGTGTCAGCTTCTTTTAGCCACACTTACTCTGAGGACTCAATTCATTAATGGTGACAGAGATTGGGGAATAATGCTAAGAATCGAGAAATTGGACCAAATTAGTGGGATAAATCAATTATGGCCATTCCTGTCTGGCACAGAATAAAATACTGGACATAAATATTGTTTGGAATTACAATTATATGCCAATTTTTAAGTGGGTCCCAGAAGTTCCGCTGTGACACCACCTGATGACTTTACTTTTAGCTCAGAAGGAATCACAATGATATTGATTGTATCAGTCTTTGTATTTGTTCTGTCTTATTTTAACTCTCTAAACCAGGCCTGTGCAAACTCGGTCCTAGAGGGCCGGTGTCCTGCAGAGTTTAGTTCCAACTTGCCTCAACACACCTGCATGGAAGTTTCTAGTATGCCTAGTAAGAGCTTGATTAACTGCTTCAGGTGTGTTTGATTAGGGTTGAAGCTAAACTCTGCAGGACCCCGGCCCTCCAGGACCGAGTTTGGACAGCCCTGATCTAAACCAACTAAATACAATAAAGCTATTTATTTTCTTTTAATTTGCATCCCTTCAACAAGAATAAGTTGAAAAAGCTCTCAGAGTTTTAAGAAAAAGTATGATTTCTACACTTGGAAAGGTCATGTAAATTAGGAAAATCTTAAAATTTCAGGGGAAATTTATAAGGAATAAACATTATATATAGAAATTCTTATCCTATACTTATCCAGTACATCCCAAATGACTAATATTCATGTAAATTCATTGGTTAAAAATAGTGGGAAAATGAATAACATTAAAACTTTTGGAATACTGAAATGTATTTTATTTAAAAATTATACTTTTTTCATTCACAGAAACTATGAGTTCCTGAAGATTATAAGAAGTTTTGAAAAACAAAAATAGCACTAGCTGGCTTTTGAATATTGTTGTAGACAATGGGAGGGCTTGGAGTGAAAAAGGTTGAGAAACACTATTCTAGAATATCAACTTCTACATGTTACTGTAGAAGATAGAGACAGGTTAAAAAAATCATAACATAATCAAATCATAAGGCACAATAGTATTTAGAAATTACCCATACTGTAATTTTCTTATTAGTGTTGTCAAAAGTCAATACTTAAATTTGAAATACATAACATTACCAGCCGGTCCTCTCAGAGTTACAAGAGATTTATTCATAAAAGTCTTTAGTGACAAGATCATTGTCTAAGCTGCTGTAAAATGACAATTCTAACACCCGTCATAAATGTCAAATATTATATGCACTATACTTATAAATACCAACAAAGGAATAACACCCTCTAAAGCCTATATCTTGTAAAATATATTTTTGACTATGAACAAATGACATCAGTTTAACAGCTGAAGCAGAAGGTGATATACTTTGTCCATTCTCATGTTTATGAGGACACAAATTTGTATAATGACATGGGTATTACAACGTGAAGGTGATTTATGAGGACACTTTCGGTGTTCCTGTAATTCAAAAGGCTTATAAATCAAACAGAATGAGTTTTTTTTTAAATATAAAAATGCAGAAAGTTTCCTGTAAGGGGTAGGTTTAAGGGTAGGGTTGGTGTAGGACAATAGAAAATACAGTTTGTTCAGTATAAAAACCATTACGCCTATGGAGAGTCCCCATAAAGCATAAAAACCAACGTGTGTGTGTATAATAATAAGCCAGATTCAGATGTATAAGATTCAGATGTAGGCTACTGCTGTATATCAATGCTGTTGCTACAGGTTTTATTTGTAAAATAAAATATGGCCATATATATGTACATAAAATAATAGAATATGACCGAACAAAGCATAGAACAGAACAGAATAGAATAGAACTGTAACTCACATCAATATCCTCTTGTGTGAATGTCTCTGGGTCTTCCCCCATCATGTTGGCCAAATGTCGTTTGCCGATTTCAAACTCCTCCACCTGTTTGTCAATAAACTCCTGTGTGAATTTCCGAGGGCCTGCTGCTGCCAGGTTCTTCTTCCATAAAGAGGATGACACACAAATTTGTCTGACTGGCAGCTGGAATTAAGAAAAAACAAGAACAGCAAATAAGAACCAATTCCAGACAATTGCTACAAAGAACAAGGTTACAAGTAGCCTTGGTGATCAAGCTCATGAAATAATGAGACATCAATAATAAGTAGAATAAATGATCTAAATAAAAACAAAGGCTTTTATTTATTATAAATAATATTATTCTAAACAAAAGTAAGTACGTCTAAATGATTATAATATTGTTTTAATTTCTTAATTAAAAGTGCATCTGTATTATCCATTAGCTGGCTTGGGCAGAGGACATCATGCCAAGCCATACAAAATATAAACCGTTCATATAGTACAGGTTATTAACGCAACATGTATGCAACGAAACGGAAAGACAGCACTCCATCCTGTCAATCTACACGTTTTATACAGACTCCAAACGCATTGCAATGTTACAAGGACATGATCCTGTCAGCAGCATCAGAACCAATCACGACCGACTAGTCGCAAACACAACTCTGTGCAAAAATAAGAACGCATTTCACCTGCGGAACCGTCTTTGATCGGGACACACAGAAATTCTTCCCGCAGCTCCCAGACTTCCATAAAATCGACCACACGCCTCTGCAACCGGAGGCAGCCATGTTTGCTCGACGACTCGCGCTTGTACAGGAAGTGAAGACTACATCACATCCTGGAAGCCGGCAAGATCGTTCATCACTCACAAAAATATCTTTGGCACATTGTAGTGGCAAATTCCACATTCACAGATCCAAATATTCAAATTCCATACCTCTCCTTTTCCCCTAAAACTATTTGAGTTATAAACAAAAAAGCTGTAAAAACATGATCTGTTTGCAATTATTGTCCAGTCTTTAATGACTTCTCAAAAGTATTTTAGTTTGAAATGAATTTATTACTCCCTTACTATTATTATTAGTATTTACATTTTGTATCATTGTTAATCATTAATTATTAGGCTATATGTTCTGTATATTGTTTTGAGCATTATTTAAAAGAAAGAAAGAAAGAAAACATTATAGTACCTTAAAATATTAAAAAATATAATAGATAAAATTTAAGCTAAAATAACTTGATGAAAAAAAATACAGTTTTACAATTTTAGATTTTATATATATGTTTAACATTTAAAATAGTGTACTAAAACAAATCTCTAGTAAGTGTTATTCATTTATTTATTTATTTGATGTAGTACAAATATTGGTGCTGAAGTATATTGGTACTTTATTGCTACTTTAGATGCATTTTTGTGTATTTAGCAAACGCTTTTATCCAAAATGACTAACACTGCATTCAGTTTTTCATTTAACATTTATCATTTTACAGTTCACACACTCCCTTGTGAACAGAAAGACCTTGGTGTTTCTAGCAGTAATTATTTGTTTGTTTATGTTTTTAAAAATAATATTAATTTAATTTAATACAGCGCACACATTTATTTGTGTAATTAAAACTGTTCAAATTTTCAGCACATAGAAAATTGAGATTAAACTCATTAAAAACTAAAAAAAAATAAAAGAAAAGAAAAAGAAAACAGAGAGTTAGTTAACACATAGGCCCAAAATTTGCTTGCTGTAGGAAATTGTGGTCTTTCCACTAAGTAGAATCTTATAAAGATATCCAGAATTCGTGGCAGTTGCCTGTTCCTAAATATAATGTAAAACATTCTCATTAATGTTCTTGGCCTGATTATTCAATGCACTACTATATATAGCTGTCAGAATCAAGGCTGATGGGTGTTTCTCTGCCATTGGCAAATCCTTTCCCATGGCCTAGTGGGATAGTAAAATGTTCATCAGAGGTGCACTTCAGTATCTTTACAGAACTAGCGTCATGTGAGGAATTTTCATATACTTTGTGAAAATTGACTTTTTATGCAAACTGCACATCTCATTTGATATATAATTTTTTCATACTAAATAGTCTGGAAGTGGGCATTTTCGGATGTGGGGTGAGAGCAACTTTAATTAATTAAAAAAATCCATCTCCTTCACACTATGTATGAACAAATCAGATTGAGGGTTCAGAGCCACAGGCCAACATTTATTCCAGGGGTTATATGTACGTGTGCACAGCTCCTAATAGATGCCAGGTCTTCACTCATGATAGAGTTGGAGTGAGTGTTTGTGCACATTAATCAAAGTGAAGGGGCACACGCTTCTGGTTTGTGCCAGTCAATGCTCTGGCGAGCCAATGTGGCGCAATGATGAACAACGTTTGCGCTCAGGTTTAGCCACAAGCGTTCACAAAGAAAAATAGACTCGACCCCTGGTCTCCAATTCACCATGGGGGTTAGTGAGCTTCACATTAATCACATGCTAGTTCTGGCCTAACTCAGCTAACTCAGGGCTAACACGCTTGCTGGAGGTGTTTCTGTGAGCCACCCTCGCAAATATGAAAAATGTCAAATGTCACAAAGCTGTACAGCATGAGGTTGAAGAATTCTATTAAATTTAATTTTGGTTTTTAAGACGTAAACACTTTTAACGTTCTCTCTATTTAGACCGTTTTTACACTTCTAAATCACTTCTCATATCAGTTACATGAAATGTAAATAAAAGGAATAATCCACATTTAATACAACTCGTGGCATAATGTTGATTGGCACAAAAAAAGGAAAAGGAAAGATGGCTTTCTAGCCTTTTCTGTTTAAAGTTGTTGTTAATTGCCATGATAACATAACAAACAATATAACAAATAATATCCAAGTTTTAACAAAATAATTAATACAAGTACAATTATAAAATGATAAGCTTTCTGCTTTTAAGCCGAAACACCAGAAATAATTTTTTCCTTGAAATCATTTTTGTTTTTGTGCAAATGTGCCACAAATGGTGTTGAATGAGCTTAGCTTCTATTGAACCTGGAACATGTCAAAATTATTGCAAGACCAACAAAGTGTGACTGCTTTATTGTCCTTAACTGTAAAAGCATGGCGTCGTGACTTCACCACTCTCTCGTGAAGATGGTTTTGTTGTCTTTAATAAGTTTAATAAATGTTCTCCTCCTTTCCTGGAATTTTGGAAAGTGGCTGTAGTCCAGAAAGCAAGTTCCTTGAAAGGCATAAGAGCTGTGTGGTTTTAGAGAAAGGAATAGCAAATTCCACAGGCTGAAATGTGGAAATTGTGTCTTTTTAAGAAATACAGATTTACACTGCAGGAAAAAAATGGGTTAGAAATGGCATGGCATGAGAGGGCAAGAAAAAGGAGGGGAAAATGGAGAGAGAGAGAGAGAGAGAGAGAGAGATGGGCCTGGATTCTTTAAGCTTTAGTGGTAAGATGCAAGCTTATTCCAGTCATAATTTCCATCATGCTTTTCCTAATATCCTTACTGGCTCGTGATGGGATAAGCACATCTCACAGCGTGTGTCGTTTTCACCTTAAAGCTTACAGCGTCCATTGTGGCTGACACTATAGGGGCCATAGGGGCAGTCTGCTTAAAACTGCTTTTCCTCTGGTATTTTGCACGCTGTATCTCTCATTCCATTCAAGAGGGATTTATGTGAAAACATCTTAGCGGTTACAAACAGCACATGCTTTCTGTTAAGACTTGGTCTAATGATTTTGTTTACTCGGGGCAAGTGCCAAAGTAAATGGCAACTGTCCTGAGATTTTTGAAATAGGCTTTATTTCAAGAAAAGGAAATATTGTATATGCCACAAACACTACAAATGCGTTCTTATGAGGTTGCATAATGTAATGCAAAGTGGCTATTTCAATAGCAATGAATATAGCAAGGCTATTATTTAACCGTCTAGCGTACAAGTTCACTCATACTCATAACTCGTTAGCTTATAACAGAGCATAAGCCACAATTTAGGAAGGCGTAACACAGGTCCATATTACAATAATGAATCAAATATAAATAGTTCGCCGATGCAGGGAGCACCACTGATCGATACTAAGACATTACAGCTGGAGGGGAGTGAGGGTGGTGAAAGAGTGAAAGAAAAACAACAGATTTCTCTTTTCCCCCTTGAACACACACTTGCATTGGGGTGCAAATGTGTGAGTGTTTGTGTGTCTTTGTCATGGGTGCCAGTGCTCCTTTCATGCCCCGGGGCCATGGAACCCGCCCCGTGCCCCTACCCTGCATGAACTAGCACCTGCACTGATTGGCTGCTTATCTGTAGGGAGAAAGAAGAGGTAGAAAGGCATTGATTGGAAAAGGCAGCCGGAGGATACGAGTGGGGCCCAAATGGTGTCCTCTCCTCGGAGACACAGACAGAATCCAGGAGAGCCGTAATCCACACAGAACACGCACGGCCCAGGGACGCAGACGGTGCGGCGCGATGCACACACACGTAGCACACACACAATCAACTAAGCCTAAACAATAAGTATGCAGGAGACACGAAAGCGGAACTGGCAGAGCCCGCTCTTAGGAAATCACTGTTTTATTTACATTGTTTTTTCAGAACGGGCTTATTTAGGAAATGGACTTTTAATGAAACAGTCCTTCAAGCGAGGCCTTTCTAATGCCGAATCCTCCAGTATTGTTATAACATGATGCTCCCGAGGCATCCATGGAGAATGCTTATCCAGATTTCATATCTGCCCTCCGACAGCCAAGGAAATCATCCGACTGATTATCAAAGAGCCTCGTGTGGAGTGGCCTTTAATTGATAGCAAAAGCTCTGTAATAAATAGAGACATTTTGCTGAGGAGCGGAGAGAAGCTGAACTGCCAGTGATTACCTGCTGGAATCAGGCCTCATCAATATCAGCCTAATTACAAAGCACTTCTGGCAGTGCGTGAAACAAATCGACCGCCGCGCCAGATTGGGCCGTGGCCACGGACGTCCACAGATATTAGGGCTTTTAGCGATGGGCCTGTGGGGGGCTACCTGAGTATTGCTCCCCACACACTGCTGATAAGGAAGAATGGGCCGATTTAGATCAGTGAAGTGCTTTGCCTCTGCCAGCTCTCCTAATGCCTCCTTTGCAGGCTTATGTGGTCATGGGGCTACAGCCAGCAATTGCGCCATTTTTCTCAGTGTATTTCTATCTCGTTCATCTCATCTCGTACACCTTGGTTCATCGACACAATATTTGTATATATACACGGGCAGTAATGATAGATCAGAACACGGATCTGTCAGCTTAGCGTTGTGTGTGTGTATGCTGTATCCCGTGTGAGTCTCTTTCACTCTCAGATGGAACCACTTTGTAGGCCCATTCAACACCCCCCCCCCAAACACACACAAACCAGTGGAATGGCTGTATTGGGTTTCCAGCCTGAGACAAGTTGAAGGGTTCCTTCCCTGCTTCCCATAGATGAAAAGACCCGTGTCTTCCCCCCCACCTCCTTCATCTTGCGTCTGTATTTTTTTCCCCAGGTAAGAATCTGAGGTAGGGTCCCGGTGGCGACTACAGGAAGGAAGCCATTACTGCGCAGTGCGGAGAAATAGGCCGTGGGATGCAGCTGCCCGTCGCTTGGGAGGAAGAGGTTCAAGACCCCAGACAGGACGGGAGTAATCCGATCCTTCGGAGTAGCTGAGACTGACCTTAGAAAAACTTCCTACCGCTTCATCTCATGAACATTTCCTGCTAATGAACATTTCACCCCTCGTCCTGCTACCTTTAACTACATTCCCAGCATAATATCCCTCTTTGAAGCAACATATTAATTTGGGGGATTTGTTCATACAGTCACGGTTAATGTTTGCACTCCATCTTTTAATCGTTTGTGCACAGCAGCATTTGTGCACACAATTATAAACACTTTAAACAACAAAGTTGATTCCGGCGATGATATCGGTGAAAGTCTCGGTGTTACCAATCAGACATAAAGAGTTGCTCTAAATGAGACAGGGATAATAAGGACCAGGAGTCTTGAGACATCTCCCTCTGCTGATGAGAGGACACCGGCTCTCCGGCTACCGCTGGGCTCCCCAACATCTGCACAGGCAATTTAAACCCACTGTAGACTGCAAAGGTTAAACCACTAAAATGTAATATTTGCCTGGAGGGGGTCATGGCACTGCAATTACTAGGTACAATCGGCAGAGCTAATCAGCTCGCCTGGCTTGCAGGGGGCCGGGGTGGGCGAACGGGCCCATGATCAGAGTCTCTGTCCTCTCACTGTTCTGTTTACTTATTAAACTCCATCTTGTGTTCAAGGAGCCGCGCGGCTGCCCTCAGCCCTCTGCACAGGGGGCAAATATAGCTCCCAACACTCTCCACACTTCACAAGAATTCGCCTTAATCAGTAGTTTTGTTCTTTGGTCTGTGAGAGAAAAGGGATAAATCTGGCAGTTATTAACATATAATGCTCTTCACGTAAGACAATCTACTGATGATGTAAACCTGACCTGAGAATGAGTTCCGAGATGTTTTTGTTCAAGCATTGTGAAGTAGTTGCTGTATATATTCTTTGATATAGTGATATCCTCTTTGCAAAACCAAATATAGGATTAGAGCATAATGCATTATGATTTTCTAGTCTACACCCCTTTTGAACGAGGCTCGGGGAACAATTACGGGTAATTAAATATGTGCCAGCACAGAAAAAAAAGATAATTATGTCCTTTGTGTATTATACCAATTAATTACTATTATTTCTGGGAGTAAAGCCTTTAATGACTTGAGAATCTGCACATACAGCGCTTGCGAGTGTACTACAGTCTAACCAAGTTTTCTGCATTTCTTCTCTTCGTCTTGCTGCGTTTCTGGCAGGTCACCTTTGATGTTTAAGGTTAATCACTCTCATATCAAAACCTCACTGAGTGAGTTTACGCCTTCTGTCTGCCCAACGGTGAGCGGATTAGTTGAATCTCTGCCGCCCGGGGTTGGTGAATGAGTGACCAGGTGTTAACTCTCCCACACCTGGAGTTGTCCTAATGAGGGCTGCTGTAGAGCTCCTTTGAGCCTTTTATCCTCATCACCCCTTCTCAAAAGAGTTACAGAAGCCATTTAGGCTACGGACAACTTTCTTTCACAAGACAGTTTTGTCTTGAGATTGCAGCAGTCAATTATATCATCTTCTGTTTTATTGTAGAAAACCCACTGAACCTGCTGCACATGCGTGCAAACCAACATTCACTCACTCTCTCACACTTACTCTTCTTATCTGGAAAAGATTTTCCAGTGCTGCATTGCTGATCTCTGTTTAAGCAAAAGAGCTGTGGCATTCATTCACAGTGATCTATTTATTGGCTTCAGGCAGTAATACCTAACCTTGGATATGTAGGTCCAATTATTAGTAATCTATTAAACCATGAAACCTATAAATGGTTACTTTGCAACTCTCTGAGCTAAAGATGGCTCAGATGCTCTATGCTCTAAATCCCTACCTGGTTAATGAGACATTGAACCCAACAGCCCCTCTTCCAGCTCTGCTGTCCCCCTCCTGGGGCCTCTGAGGATACTGTAATTCCATTTTCCTTCTTGTCCAAGAGCCGCTGATACTTTGCTTAATCAGTGGATGTATAGGAAAGCACGTGCCTATCCAAACCAAGGAGTGATCTCTGGATGGGATGGCGTTTACATGCAGTGGGACAGTGGGTGTCATGCGGGCTGCTGCCCCTCCTGGCCTAAGCACTATTGGCAAATCCATCAAGGAGGTGATGCATCAGCTCCCTACAAGCCCGCACCAAGCAGCCAAAGCTCTGACATGCTGTCACCTTGGTAACTGCTGCTGAAGAGAATGGCCTGCTGGGATAGCTGACCTCAGTTGGCGGAACGCCATGACGCAAAGGCAGGCGTGTGGCTGGAGATGTCACCAGACCCCTGAGGACCATCAATCCCCCCAACATCTCCACCACCATCCATCCTGATCCAGGCTAAATTTATTCCTCTCAAACAAGAGTATGGCAACTTAACATTTGGGATCAGACGGCATGTGGAAGCCATGGATTTGAGTGATTAATGGAACTCCAATTATCCTCAGTCTGGGAGGGGGGTGCGAAGCACAGAGATCCTCAAAACCGAGACTTGGGAACAAATACAAAGTTACATTGTGTAATTGAGAAGCACTTTAGCACTGAAAACTGCAATAAACTAACAACATTTCCCGTATGGCCTCATATTGTTAATATTAGTAAATTACTCTCTGTATTTTGGACAGAACAAATCTCATGGCTTGGATGAAAGCTTCTTGCAAAACATGTTAAATAGCAAGCAATTTTTTTTGTACATTTTGCAAGCAAATAATATATAATAACCGGCCACAATTATATTGATTGCTTAGAGAATGTTGTAAAAATGTTTTTAATCCCAAATACAAAATGATGATGTATAATGCTGATTCTGATTTGCTTGTTAAAATATGCTCACCCATTTTAAGGTGAATATTAATTAAATATTAGTATGTCAGTATTAAACATTTATAGGTAGATAGTAAAAATACATTATAAATAATCTTCCCAAAATCCACCAAAGATTTCTCACCAAAATTTCCATTATTATAATTTTACTATGTTTGTATATCTCACAGCTGTATTTAGACATATTAAGAAATGTAGTTCAATAGATCAACATTTTATATGATACATATAGGCTACAATTTACATTCTTTCAGTTTCATATGAATATACAGTTCTCTGAATCTCTGCATCCACAAACATCTTAAAATTACAAGATTACTTTCTGTCAAGGTGATATAATAGAAAGTTTCTTGATGGTGTTTCTTTTAAAGGTTCTTTAAAACTTAAAAAGTATGCATAAATACTACCAAACATGAGCAATGCTTGTTATCTTGTTAAGAACACCTTAAAAGTTAATGTACTTTTATGTAAGTCTACAAAATGTTGCCTGAAATTAATATTATTATTAAGAAAATTTTATCCCTCTATTGCAAGTAGTAGGCTAAGTTTTTCAAAGCAGGCCTGTCTGAAGTTCCATAATAATGTCAGGAAGCATGCACGTTGCTAAAGGCGATTTTAGCACTTAGGCTATTCATTCATTCATTCATTCACTGATATTCAGAGGCTTTGAAAAAATATGCATTAACATGAATGCGCTATTTCTCTCCGATAAACTATGAAAGCAAGAGGAAAGAGCCAATAAAGTTGCACGTAATGGATTTATGAGTGGCCAGGGGCTTTCGTTAATTTACGAGCGCTTTTACTACAACTACTAAAATAACAGTAATTTGGGGAAACGTGCCTTGCAGATTAAGGACAATTTAAGCCATGATCAGTTGAATTTTCGATAGGTTACCAGGTGATCGAATAAAATGTAGGTTACAGTCGAAAGTAGGTCTCTTGACTTTGGTTTAGACCGTAAAAATTGTAGTAACCTACTAATCGTTTAGTGGCAACTTTATGTAAAGTGTCACTCTCAAGAATTGAACTTGAAAAAACTTTGGGGGAAAATGGCAACATATTAGGCCTAATATGAAAATGTATCCATTTTCTACTATATTATCCGCCTAATCAAATAAGTGAAATTTTACTAACAAAAGTAGTATATAAATCCTTATGTATAATTTAGGCTACATGTAAAAAACAACTGGTTCATCTTTTTGAATAACAGTGATAAAACGCCTCCGTGCGAAACGGCAGATGGCGCTGTTGGGCCATGGAAGTATTCGGTCCAGTTGCGTAGTAGTAGACTGTAGAGCTGTGCGTGTTTGTTGAGCTTACAAGGATGCAGTGACTTGAAAAAGACGGGAAATCCTTCGGGTTAGTAGTCAACCCACAAAAATCTTTTCCCAACATCATAGATATTTCTTGACTATTTTGGCTCAAGTAGCCTATAGGCTATTAATATAAGCAAGCCTAAATAACGGGACGGACAACAAAAACGCCTTGTGCTTTGTATAATCAGTTAACATATAATGTAATTGCGCATATTATTATTATTTCTTATTGCTACTACAACAACTATACTACTACTACTACTTTTACTACTTTTTAATAAAAACATTTTACTTAAAAAAAAATAGGTAGCCTACAAATAATTTGAACCCACAATTATAGGTCATTGTAAGATTAATTTACTGTCGAGGAAACAGATTCTGGCCAATTGCTAATTAAATTAAATTAAATGTAAGTATATTCAATTTAGTTTGCAAAGCAACAAACTAGCTACTTTTATATAAATGTAGATTAGCCATAACATCGTAAAAATGTGAATTAAATAACAAACAAACAAACAGGTTACAATAAAGACTCTTTATGTTTTCTTACTAGGCTATATATTTTTACCGTATCTATGAAAAGCCTTTTAGTTTTATCCTTTTATATGCCACCAAAAAGTTTATGAACTGGTTTAAGGTTATTTTAAGTAATTAAAATGCACTCAACTCTAGTTCAGTGGCCCTTTTACCTCACCTGTCCGTCTCCTTGTCTATCCCTCAAAGCACAGAACTTCTCATTCTATAGAAAGGAAACTCCACACGTCACGTCAGTCTGCATACATATTTCATTAAGTTCTATTCTCGCGCTCAAGAGCGGCGGAGGGCACGCGGTGCCCAGCGCGCACTGCATACCGCCTGGGCATATGATCCGGAGCGATCAGTTTCACCAGTGGTCCGAATGGTCCAGTCTCACTACAATTTTTGAATGTTGCCGTGTTAGGTATGAATAAAAGCTACTTAATTATGTTTGGGGTATAAAACTATACACTCCTTTACGGTAGTCGAACTCATTAGACACCACCAGGGACCCAAGTGACAGTCTGCACAATTCTCTGTCTAAAGAGGCTGGGATCTCAATGAGACACCATGCAGTAATACAAATCGTACAGCGAAGAGGAAAACAGTAGGCCACTGCTTAATAATACTAAACTGATCTAATAATCACAGAAAAACAACAATATAGAAAGAGCTGGATATAGGATAGTATATAGGATAATAAAATAGGCTAATGAAGTGTAAATTTAGCTAGTTTATATTTCTGGTACAAATGCTGTGACTTAACAATAAAGGCACCACATACGGGTTTCCTAGTGTGGCTTGAGAATTGCGTAAAAGTGTCTGGTTATTGTTTCACATGACTTCAGGAGGCATTTGCAGAGGAGAGTTGCACCTGCGCCCGTTGAACATGAACGGCGTTTACAGTGTGTCTCCAGAGGGAGAGAGTGACTGGTCCTCCAGACAGCACAACTAGGGACTTCCATGGAGTTCTGAGGGCCCTTACTTATGACACGCTGCGGCATGTACAGAGACAAAGTCTGTGTGCTCTGGAACCTGTTTTTGATTTGACATTTTTATGTTTTAACTCGAATATAGTTTCAGCAAATACAGCAAAGATGATACTGTTGTTACTTAATAACCAAGCTGGCTTATTATTATTATTATAGTTTATTATTTAATATTTTCAATATGTGTACTGAGTATGGACAATTAATATATGTAAATTAAAACAATAAAAAATGCATTAATATGCAGAATTCATAAATCTATAAAACACCACGCGTAACTAACTTTTCCTCGAGTTAAGTGGTCGACTATTTTGAGAAGCAAAAACTTTTTAATAAATAAATAAATAGTGTAAAAAGCTAAGTCAGATAGGTCTAAATAAGGAGTAAAACATTTCACAGGCAAATAGCCTAATATTTCTATAATTTGACAGAACCTTACATAAATTGTGAAGAATGACGAATATAAAAACCAAGCATTCTGCCAAGAATACCAAAATGCAGTGATTTGGGGTTAAAACAATACAGATGTTTAAAGGTTAGAACCATTTCTACTTACTGCTTATTACCAACATAATGACAATAGAACATGGATTAACAAAGGCGGTCTGGAGGACGTCTCCCTACTGAGAAATGTCCTATGTATGTGCACAGCACGAGGGGTTAAGAGACAAAAAGAAACATCTAAGCTACAAAAAAAAAAAAAAACCCCGAACAGTCTGGCCTATTTCTGTTCGTCTAAAAATAGATTGTAAACAATCAAGTGTGGAAACCTCATCGACTACATTAATATTAGCTTTCCTTTTTTGACACTGATCAAAACAAATGTTTGTGTTCGTTTGTTCAGTTAAGTGACCACGTTATTCATTCTGTATAAAATATCTTGTTAGTTATTGTGACCTTTAATGCGATGTTTAAAGTGGAATTTCGTTTACACATAAATTGCTTATAGCACACAAATAGCTTAAATTAGTGTGTGTCTATCAGTCTGATATCCTGTTTAAACTTACTCGTTAAAAATCTAGTGACAAGTCATTTTGGCCCCAAATTGACAAACCTTTATGAATATTATTTAGAAAATTCAAGTAGGTCTAAAAAAATATATAGGCTATATATACAAATGATAGGCTAGTAGTTGGATTCCCAGCGCGATGTCATCCACTCTGTAATATTATTATTATTAGGCTATTATTATTATTATTATTATTACTTTACAACTGGTCAAGTTGAATCGTCTTTCCAAAAGTACCGTGCAACGTTATATTACTGTTACAAATAGCCTATAGCCTACACATATATTACAGTTAACTGTATTTCAGGTTTAGTGTTAACACTCTGTTTGATAGGTTATTTGACAGTGACACAATGTTACGTTTGTTTAATAGGAAGGTTTGGCAAGAAAGCATAAATGGAATGAAATAAATGTTATTTGGGCTAAAACGTGGAGGTAGAAACGTGCACGAGAACTGCTCGATTATTTATGAAAGACACTCATACTTACAAAACGCTAATAATAATTTGGGCTGCTTTTAAAAATCCATAGTTTACCAAAATTTTTTTTTTTTTTTTTTTTTTTTTTTGCGGTAGAACGGTCCTCACACTGTTACAAAAAAAAAAAAAAAAAGGATTCAAAGAAAGAAACTACAATTTTTCTGATTGTAGTAGTTCTTTGCTATATTTTATGAGCAGTGGATACATCTGAGCACGTGGGTCGAAAGTCATGTGACAGTACTATAGAGTTTAGTGCAGTTTGGCATGAGCTTGCTTAACATATTCCAGGCCTCCCTACAGAAAGCTAAATTTGAGTAAATCAGTAGGCTATACTATTTTCTATATTTATGCCATGCTAATCCCCGAAAGAAAAACAGGGTCACTGGACAACACAATTATGCTGAAGACAGACCACAAAAGATTTTTGTCCAGACATTTTCCTCTAAACCTAATATGTTTTTAATAAATAATACTGATAAACAACGCGATATCTGAATCTTCATGAAGCAATGATACACATTAGCTGAATTTTCTCACATTAGCTGAGAATTTTTTCCCCCTCAAAATGTCTACATTTTAATTATGAATTAATTTAGCCTACTTCTCAATGACAGCATTTCTTTAACTCGGGTCGCACAAAATCAGTCTGAATGTCAGTCTAGCACTCTTATTATTGGGGACAAAGAGAAGGGATGCATACTTCTATAACATTGATTGAATTTAGTTGCTAAGCAACTAGTGTATGGGAATTCATCCGCGAAATTTAAATCTTAGAGAGAGGGAATTGCGCGTTTTGCTGAATAGTCATCCCAAGAAAAAGTTGAAGGGATCACACTGTCGTTTTCGCCCGCTTACAAAACACTTCGTCCGTTTTATTTATGAGGCTTAGCTCAGAATAATTTCATCCCCAGTACAAATAAGATTACATGAATAATGTTAGGAATATAACATAAAATCATTTTATGACATGTTTATAACCGTCTAAAGTTTACAGCATGAATTATATTATATACAGGCCTGTTTGTATATTGGTTGCATTGGCAATCCTCTGTGAGATCAAGTAGTCTGGCTTATTTTAATAAGCAAATCAGAAAATTGGCATTTATGTGTTTGCGAGACTGAAGAAATATAAAATAAAATAGGCTAATAAAATATAAGAAATAAGTAATAAAAATAATTCCATATTTAGGTCATCACACTATGCAGGCGCAAAATTCAGAGAGAAATTGAGAAATTCAGTTGTTAAGAAAAATATAAACTAAATGTTATAATATTTTGCTATTGCAAAACACCTCGGCTGATCGAATGCTAAAAATGCAATAAAAAGGCATGCATATGCAAAATGTCCGTGAACACGTGTTTTAGTTTTCAGGGTTATGTACTAGGACTACTTATTATTTAAAAAGTGATTATTTAGCAATATTTTACATGATAGATAGATGTAAGGTGTTTGCAAAAAGCAGACCAGTGTAACACTAAATAAAAAAATATGTCCATAAAACATGATGGTCCAGGCATGTGGATTTGACAGTTGGCGTGAATGCTATAAAACAGGTAGCCTACTACACAAAAGCGCGTGACACTGAAAACACCACCTCCACAAGCGATCAACTTTTCTGTGCTTTCTCTCGTGAGATTTACTGAACGTTGCTATCTCTATTACTTGTCACAGAGACACATTTCATCCTGCTAACAAAATGGTTGTACACTGAAGTAATTTACAGCGGTGACACTTTAGCTGCTTTGTCTAAGAGGTGAGTTAGCTTAATAGAAATTCTATTGTTGTTTATTTATTATTTTAGAAAAACGCATTGTGTGAAATGTTTATATGACGGTTGTATTTTTAATCAAACATTTCTATATTGTTGGCATAATAATATATTTTTTTAGTTTTAGAGTGTTATTTCTATTCTCCATGTCATAACATAAGGCTATTAATATTCAGCAGTCATCATTTTAAAATGCATTTGGCTAAATATTGCTCAAAGAGCATCCTAAAAAAAAAAAGCTACAATCTTAGGCACAACACACAATTTTGTTTCATTCTAACAAATTTATTGTTCTCGATCATCTCTTACGGAATCACTACTGAAATTAAATTACAATCAAATCATCACATCAAAAGATACCCTTATTACCTACTGTCAAAGTCAGCTCGTGTAGATTTGTGCTCTTTTAAAAATGAGAATACAAAATTAAACAAAACAAATGAGGTCAGCAACGAAAACAGGGGAAACATTTTACACAAGTCTGGGGAAATAAATAATAACTGTTTGGAATAGTTCGTATGTATCCCGAATAAAATATTAAAACAAAGCATTTTAATGAAAAATATTAAGTAAATAATTCCGATCAGCATCTGATCTAATGAATCTATATTGCCGGCTTTACATAGTCTTGTTTATTAAAACCTACCAAAGAATACTGCTTGGAAATGGCAGCACATGAAAACATCCACAGCACCAGCTCTGGCCCACTTGGCAACGGATGTTCGCACAGAAGATTTTCAAAGAGGTGCAGCTGCGGAATATTCAGTCTTTTCAAAAGTCATCTTTGATTTAAATTTGTCCTCAAAAATCCACGTAAGATTCAGTTCTTTACATTAAAAAAGAAGAAGAAAAAAAATCAAAAGATGTGATCTTGGAGATCAGAAACTGAGGGCAGTCTTTTGTTGTTTTTGTAAGGATTGGAAGGCCAGAAAGAAAAAATCCATTCCATATTTTTGGATAATATCAAACCATGCAGTCTTCTCTGCCAAGTTGGATGGAAGCTTCGTGGATGCCACTGTTCTTCGCATTGTTTCAGTTTAATTTCATCCCTTTGTTTGATGTTTAATGTCCCATAACAACACACACAATTGCTTGCGTCTTTTGCCTCTCAAACAAGACATTGGTACAACAGGGTATGGGGGGGCAAAGATTTTGTTGTTCATTGCTAATTTCTGTTATTTTTCAGTTGAAGTTAATGCGCCAATATTACCTGGTGGAACGAACTTGTAGTTGTCACCCTCTGGTCGCCCGGTTCGCTTGGCCCAGTTAAACTTGCATCTTTTAAGTAATCTACTAAAAATTGTCCCTGAAAGAAAGAGCAGATACAACCTTTTAGGTTAAGACATTTCAGGGCCTGGAAGAAGATTAACGGGCGGTTTAGGGTTGGGAAGGAAGAGGGGTGATTTTTTTTTTCTTGTGAAAAAAATATATAACACATCTGCAGTCTCAATATTCCCTCACAATCACAGTATCAAAATGTTTTGCTATCTTGATGATAGTCTGTGTTTTATCAGATTAGTCATATATAAAATATTTTTTAGTCTTGTATGCTGTTCTATGTCTCACTGAACATTCGTTTGCAGTCCATGGAGGGGGGCGGTGTATCTGCACTCACATTGCCGACCTGAGAATATACATCCTCCGGCGTCTGCGGCACTCCTGGTGGCGTCATCCTTTTCTCTTTCTGTCTCCGATTGCAAAACCAAACTCTCACCACCTCCTTCTCCAGCTGTAGGTTGTCCGCCAGAGAGGTTATCTCTTGGGCCGAAGGCTTGGGACATTTCAAGAAGTGACTCTCCAACGCACCTTTGACGCTCACTTCGATGGAGGTGCGCTTCTTGCGCTTTCTGCCCTGAGCCGCTATCTTGTCGATGCTGGTGGGGCTGCCCGTGGAGGAGTCTGCCTCCTCCAGCCATTTGTTAAGCAACGGCTTCAGCTTGCACATGTTCTTAAAGCTGAGCTGGAGAGCTTCGAAGCGACAGATTGTGGTCTGCGAGAAGACGTTCCCGTACAGAGTGCCCAACGCCAAGCCCACGTCCGCTTGCGTGAAGCCCAGTTTGATCCGGCGTTGTTTGAACTGCTTAGCAAAGTGCTCTAAGTCGTCCGACGTCGGCGTGTCCTCGTCGGAGTGCGGGTCGTGGCTGTTCACTCCGTGGTGTGCTTGCTGGTGGTGTTGATGCTGGTGGTGATGGTGGTGGTGGTGGCTGCTGTGATCGAGCTCCGGCGTGTCGCCACGCACCAGACCCGGGTGTACTAGGCTCTGGCTGCCCGGCGGACTGAGCATGCCGTTCACCGTGAAGCCTCCAGGCTGCGAGTATATGAGGGACTGCTGCTGCTGTTGGCTCCCAGTTAGAGAAGGGATGTGGGCAGCGGTTGTGCTACCCCAGGCACCCGCGTGAGTCTGGTGGGGACCTAAATGCGGGGGCCTGTGATGCAGCGCAGTCCCAGAGTGCAAATCGTCCCTCCCCGAGTTATTTTTCACGTCCTGCTGCTGCTGCGGACTGCCATTCATTCCAACGGGACTAGACGACCAAGGCGATCCGGCTTCAGCTGCGGCCACTGCGGCAGCTGCAGCCGCCGCTGCAGCGTGAGGCAAGGACGTCACCCACTGGTGAGCGTGGCTCAGCATATGTCCCCCGTTGCTCGCTACCATTGCGCCCTGCATGAAATCGCTTTGTACCATTTTAACCGCTGGGTCTCCTCTGTACCCACCGGACACTGAGGTTACCGCAGCACTGCCCTGCTGCATCCCACCTCCGGAGTCCGAGTGCACGATCGAGCCGGACGATAATATACTACTGCTGGGTAGATAAGGGTTGGAAGCCGCTGTGGCCATTTCGCTAACTTTATGAATATGTTTGCTGATCACCCCCTCCCTTTTGCAGAAACTTTTTTAATGCAGGCAAATTATATCTCATGAATTATTCAAACTTGAAAAGTCTGTCTTGTGTTTTGGCAAACACCATCAACAAAAAGCAAAGAGAAGGATATGGTAGGCGAGAGGACGAAATCCGTCTCTTGAATAATTTGTGCATTCATATATTTCGAGCATATGAATGACTGAAACGATAAATTCCACTTTTATGTCAGCGTTGAAAAGCCCTCGGAAGTCAAACAGTCCTTCGATCTATATTTTCTTTTTAAATAGTCTGAAAACAAAGAAAAACCAAAGCAAATGAAAGATTTAAAAAAAAATTCAAAACTTTGTCCCGCAAGAAACTTCTGGCGCTTGACGAAGTTGTAATATGCCCTTAAAAATAATAAGTCCAAACGTATGTTCCGTTACCGAGTGGAAAAATATTAAACGTGGTTCTTCCTCAATTCTTTTGTTATTTGGCCGCAGCGATTTCACTTGCTCCGTCCCTTTATTTCTTTTCTTTTGCAGATTCTTTTATGGTGCTGTAAAGTCTGTCTCTTTGTTCTGTTTTGATGTGTTTAAATCTGCCAAACCGCTCCAGTTGAAGTACAATCCAGTATTACAGTGCAAAGCAGTGTTGCATGCCTTCTTTCTCATTCGCTTGTTCTCTCTCCTCTCCCTCTCTCTCTCTCTCTCTCTCTCTCTGACAGTTAGCTCCGTCCCTCCCTCAGAGCTCTAGGACACACGAGTGTTTATCCTGTGCTGCGTACATCGTCCACGTCTTTTCCCCAAATGCAAGGAAGTCGGGTGTACGGCTCTCGTTGATTGGATAGCACCGGCAAGATTGACAGGTCTAGAGAACTCGCTTCAGGCACTTAGACCCCCCCTTCCGGCTATTCCAATTGGCTGCTTTTGAATTTAAATAAATAAATCAAGATAAATGACTGAAAACTCAAAAGAATGTGGAAATATATGAATAAATCCCAATTTAAGTACAATTTGCCATAGTTTTGGTGAATCATTGACAAGACAATGACAATGTTTTGGTTAGTGGACTTTTTCTCAGGGCCATAAAAAATAACAACACATAGTTATATTACCAAGCCTTAGGCTGAATTTAGATAAGAGTGATGAACAGTGACCTCTAAAAATACAGCTGATCTTGTTGTAACTGAAATTTCGAAGTAGGTCTTTTGAAAAGCCCTGAAATGGCACTGGCTGCATGCATGGGGTCTCTATTTACAACGATTTCACTCTTATTGACAAGGAGGTCTAAAATAGAGTTTCTCTTCCAGATTTGTCTGTTGCAATTTTTAAACTTAACTGAGCAAAACAATATAAAAATATTGACGCAATAACCATCGTATTGCGTCACTATATTGACTACTAGCCTACTAATTTTTCTGAAAAGTCGGCCTCTCAAGAGTTAACGAGATGACTGTGCGATGCTTCCAAACGGAAACAGAGAGTGCAAGGCAACTCAACACAAGAAAGGCATAGGGAGAAAGTGGCAACCAAAACGAAGGCAGACTGAGCAGTCCTTTGGGGATTTGCAAGAAACGTCTTTTAATTTAACGACCAAGATCTACTGTCTATAGGGAAAATACGATATTCCTTTTCAAATTTCGTGCTGAATTGTTTAGACGTTACCATCAGACCCCTACAACATATGGATTCACCCAGTGGTATAAATAAAAGTGCAAGTTCAAAGAAAATTTGGGGTGATTGGCATACGGTCCGCCCAGATTCAGTAAAGAGAGGTGTGACACTTGGTGTCAAAGGATCTCCTTATTTATGAACTATTGCTAGAATAATAGCCTTTCGTAATAAAGACAGACAAACCATCCTACATAAACCAATGCACCATTTTACACCAATAATCACTCCAAAAGCCATTGTGACAGAAGAGCTTATTTTAGATTTCATGTAGTATCGGTGTATTGGGTATAATAACACTAAATCAGGTTTTGTAGAAAACCCAAGAGAGGACTACGCACTCCCCTTCCCAGAAGATTTCATTTGGATCAGACTCAAAAACCGAGAGAACCTCGTGGATTTGTTTACGTTGAATAGGAAAGTAGGGCCACCACCACTGGGCTGTCTATTCATTAATTTCCAGCAGATTTTGGTCTAAATTACTGCTATGCATTTCATACTGCTCGCTTTCAAAGAAAGTCTCGTGCGGCCATAAGAATCGTGATAGCCAGTATGAGGAAAGGGATTCACTCACTCTGAGGAGTCAAAGCAATTTCAAATGTTCAAGCCTTCAACTTTTGAAGTTTAATGTTTTTATCTGAAAAGTAGGCTGTTTATTATTTATTTGTTTATGTAACAAGGTCCCCGTGTTCCCTGCTGGGGAGATCATTTGTTTTCTGTGCAAGTAGAGAGGGAAAAATCCCCAAGTATAACAAGAGACGAACAGTTAGTGCTGATTTTCATTTGCATAAATTTTCATATATTTTAGTGAAAATAATAGCGGTGCAGAGGAGAGCTCCGCTCAGTTGAGTCAGAGGGAAGAAAATCTTAGGAAGGACCAAAACGGAGGGAGAGAGTAGGTCACTGATGGACGAACAATGCAGTATTTGAGACATTTTTCCAGTTATCGTGGAATCTTACGGTAAGTGAAAATAAATCAGTATTTAGCGGTGTTACAGCTGTATTACCACGCATAATATAGCATACCATAACATTAATATATCTATATAGTATTAGCGTGTCTATATATATATATGCGTGTCTGTGTGGTTGCGAAAATCCCTTTTTCGTGTAAAAATCAATAAGACTGTTTAGCTTTATAAATAGCGAGCAGACGGTTAAGCTGCTGTTTTGTAGTGAATGTCCAGTGGAGAATGTGCAATCAATCAAATTCAAACAGGAGACCCCCGGTGGAATTCTCGGTGGAGTCGCGTACAAGTGGATATCAGGTCGTTTACATAAATCGATCTTTTACTTCTGTGCCAAAGTTTGATGCAACTTGGTCTGCAGCATTGACTTGTTTTGGAGCGCGCGATGTAGAAGTCGAGACGCTGTGTTAACGACGGCAAGGCTTTCAGTTGTTACCGAACGACTGTGAGAGACAACACAGCACATGAGGAGCAACTGAGCAGAAACCAGTCTAGCAGATCATGACCGGTAGCAAAGAAAATATGCAAGTGTCTAAGCAAGATATGCTTATAACAAACGACGCAGTTTAAATTGTAAACATTTGGGATGACCAAAATATAGTCTACAGACAGTTGCAAAACAAAACTTAGATTTAATTCGATTTAAATGGTAAAAAATAAAAAAATAAAAAAATAAATAAGGTTCATATATATATATATATATATATATATATATATATATACCCTATATATATATATATATATATATATATATATTTTTTTTTTTTTTTTTTTTTTTTTTTTAACGCAATATCTATATGCAACCATAACGAAAACCTTTCCATTCGATAATTCTTGGGTTAACTCTGTGTGCCCTGCCGGTCGAAGATGCCATCTCTCTCGCAGCCCCACTAAGACCATTTGTTTCATTCATGGGCAAAGCATTTCTGAACCCTTCCTCTCGGTTGCTATGGTGAGTGGAATAAAAGAGTGAACACTGGTCGCATTAAGCTATATGTTTGTGCACTGGAGTCGAGATGAAAGAGCCACAGTCAAGCCAAGAACATCTACCATTGCGCCAAACACACAGCTCAAATTCGTAAATGTCTATAGAAATACAAGCGTCTACAAAAGATATATACATAAAATAACAGGAATCAGCACAACCATACAGATTAGATCCCATACTTACATGCTTGACAGTGACGTATGGGGGATAATTTTGTCACCAGCAGGTGTCGCGCTTAGTCAGTATCGTAAAAGCGTTAATGGTGAGTAATTGGGGTATTGTCCTTGAATATTGATTTATTCTTATTTTTTGAGGAGAAACATAGGGTACTGATATTGCAAACTGATACCTGTTGAAATCATAATGCGAAAAACCACCTCCGTAGAATTAATTTATTCATAAGACATTAATTCAAATTATTGTTAATGCTGAAAGAAACAATGTAGACCCTGCTGTTTGTTACATATAAAAAAAAAAAGAAAATGATTCAGTGTAGTTTTCAAACGGATTTTCACCTTACTGTTTACTCTAAGCATTTCTAATTCTGACTTTGATTGATAACGTAGACCTAAGTTGCACTTTTCAGTTTATTAATAGGTTTCGTTAGGTTTGGGAAATTTCTAAATAAATAATTTTTTGAACAGACAGTTTATTATATTTGGAAAGCATTTACATAAATATTTTTGCGTAAAAATGCATTTAAAAACTTGTCTATGTGTGTGACACATTAGTGACACAACATCATTAAGCAATAAAAATGTTTTCAACAAAAACAAAACAGAATAAACGATTTAATATAAAAATATATATTTTTAAAAAGTGCGCGAATGTTTGATCACCTAGTTAAATATTTGAATAATTACGGAATTTTAAAATAACGAAAAAAAAAAAAAAAAACACACTGAACGCAGTTTTAACTGAATATCATTTAAGAGGATTGTGAGTATTAACAAGATCCCAAAGAAACAAAAATATTTATATTACTTTTATTATAATTAAATTAAATGTCTGTTGGTTTTGAAGAAAGACAATACATGTAACAGAAATATAGCCTACTGCTGAATTGTCATTAATTTGAGAAACAAACCTTCAAAGCGCTAAGCTCATGTCTGACAGCGTGAAATTGTAGGCCAGAGCTCTGGCGTCGTCCCAAAAAAGAGGAGGCGATGTCTCTTATTTTCTCTTAATTCCGGAAGATAAAATGTCATAGTGTCTACATGTTTATAGTGTTATTATAAAATAAAACAGACTATCTATCTATCTATCTATCTATCTATCTATCTATCTATCTATCTATCTATCTATCTATCTATCTATCTATCTATCTATCTATCTATCTATCTATCTATCTATCTATCTATCTATCTATCTCTATATATATATAGCCAATTGAAGTGAATATATTTAAACCTTATTATTTATTTATTTAATTTGTTTAACTACAATCATAAATGTATTACTTTCTTCTTCGAAAAGGAAAGGTATTGGGCATGTGACAATAGCTGCAATCCTTCAACATAGCCAGTCTTGAGCTTGCCACATTTTAATATACAAAATTAAAAATAATATACGAAATAATTTTTTAATCAATTTACAGTTATTTGGAAGAAAGATGATAATCAAAATAACAACAAAAATGCAGTATTGCATACACAGGATCAATCTAAAATCTTCTGTGATAGTCGGTCAGAGAGGAAGAGTAATCGACTGAACGATGCTATTTCATAATTTGTGACATTATTTTACATCCTTGTTCTATACATGGAAGCCCATAGAGTGCGTCACGTCGTTCCGCCTTGTTTATTCCACTGCTCCCTCGTGCATCATTTCCCGTAGCACCGGCCCAGGAGGCGCGCAGCTCATGACCCAAATGGCGAGAAATGTTTCAGAGCTCTATGTCTTACACAAAGATTATCCGAGCTTCATTATTCGTAAACATTCCAGTCAGCTCCTTATTGATTATGCTCTCTCCCACTGGAAATCAATGCAAATGCCATAATGTGCTTTAAATGATATGTGGATGCAACATCAAATGCTATACATATAGTACAAATATATACTATGTGTATATGCAAATATACAAATAGACTAAAATCAGTAAAATACAATATAAAGACTCATAAAATATATAAATCACATCAGACATAATATTTCTAATGTTATCCTCCAACTCGGAACCAATGTTTCACCCATCTCAAGATTTGTGTAATCTTGTCTGTTTCATGATATGGATGCTATAGTCTTCTGTGTGTGTGTGTGTTTGTAACTGACAGATCCCTCTTAACTGTCCCATGTGGACTAACAATATCTCTCGGACATCCTATAACAGACACTGCACTGATTACTGCTGCAGGCCACTGCAATAATCTAACTCCTACTGTCCCATTACGGGTCAGGGGCACTTTCATGAAACACTTGATTATATATACATGCTAGGATTATCTGATATTCCATCTTAATTATGCATCAACATATTAATCAGATGAAAAAGTTGCCCGAGCACTGCGACGTGCCCTCTACCATTTAAAATGTATCCATTGTGTATGGACTGAAGTGGTGCCCTGCATGTTTTTGTTTGTCAAACAGCACCGTTCCCTGAGGAGTGCGGTTTGTGGTACCTCCCTGCTCAGGATTACATTAATCAAAGCATTTATTTCCCCAGAGATGCACAGCACAAATCACCCAAAATCCCAATCAAATTGAATAACAGAGGAACCACACATTGGAAGTGACCTCTGTGTTTTTTCTGTTGCTCGTTTTGCGAGAAAACAGGTCTCTTGCCAAAAGCAAAAGTGTCTTTCTCTGTGATACAGGAGAGGAGTTTCAATAGTTGAAGGTGTTATGTTGATTGTGAGAAACATGGAAATCTTATGCCAGTGGTCAGACAGTGTGGTTTTTAGAGATGAAACATATGTTTGGTTTCAACAGCACATCTACAGTATGGATTTAAGACTGGTTGAGAACCATCTCACCCCATAGTATTAAAAAAGAAGATCATATGCGGATTAAATCATTTATTTTATGCTCGAGTTATACAAAATAACTACATTTGACTGAGTGCAAAACTGTCAACACAATAAATCCACGGCAAAGCCGCTTGGCTCAATAAATATTGCTTGTGATATGAGGCCTATTACAGGTACTGCAAATAAAATAATACAGCTGTAATTTTCCTCATGTGTTTTTTTTAATGTAACTGGCTCACACCGTTTGAGATTCATGGTGAAAATGGGAAGGAAATGTGAGGCTGTTTATGGCAGTGCAGTGCGTCGAAACACAAATTCAGCTCTGCTGCTTTCAGCCTGATCAGGGATAAATGATGGAGCCTGTCCTGGAGTGGGTTACCAGACGGGAACGTTAACTCTGCTGGAGAGGTGATGGAAACAGGAGCGTTTTGCAGTAGATACTTTTGTTGAAATATACAAGTCTTAGTAAATAAGTCACAGTTTTAACTGGTATAAAAAGAGCCTTTATATGAATTGTAAAAATGAGAGAAATCATTGGCTCAAGCCAGTCGAAAAAGGTTCCGTATGACTGACAAATGACAGCATAAACGTGCTAGCAACTATATAAAATCTTCTGTTTTTGTATGTGTGGGCACGCTCGGTTGTCAGAAAATCATTTGTGTGTGTCATCTTAATTACGTTCCCACCCACAGCAGGAAAAATGGGTTTATATACATCTGTATCCTTATTTTGGCATCCTATATGTTCTCCTAAACCTCTTGTCCTTTCCTCACTCTCTGTCTTTACCATTTCTACCTCTCTTTGTCTCCTCCTCTAATTCTCTCCCTCTTGGTCCACTCATGCATACAGCCCGCAGGGTCACAAAAGCAACGTTCACCAGCCTGCTAGAAGTGGCCTGACCTTCTGCCAAACTGCCTACCACACATTACTCATTACTCAGGCCGGGCACACGGACAGCCCCACAGCTAAAATGCTGCCCTTAACTCAGGCAACGTGCAGTGGATCATTCTAAACTCCTCCAGTTCGCTCTCACTCACTTTTATTAAAATGTGCATGCTAAGGGTGCACAGCAATGCTTAGAGGCTGAATAATGGCTAAGCTAAGGAAACATATGTGTCTCATGTGTAAGGTGGAAAGGTCAATGAGTCTAATTTCTGGTAGGCACGATAATGGCTATACAGTGCGCTCGCTGTGGGTGACAGTGCTGGATATTTCTATCTAAACCTCACGTTATACATGCAAATAGGCCTCCTATAGCGTATGTTGAAGAAATTATGAAGTAATATCATTTATAATGGCGGTCGTGGTGAAGTGAGATTATATACAAAACAGCAAACCTACATGTGTTAACAATTACAGACCATTATGGTGTTTATGTACAGATAATTGGGTCATAAGGTGTCAAAAGCTCATTAAAAGAGGATAAATAGGTTTTAAAAAAATTACCTCAGTGGAAGCTAACACATGTAAATAATGTATACAAAATAATATCATTAAAATACATAAAAATAACAAGAACATCTTAACATATATCAGTAACCCAAATCAAGATAAGCTCATATCTATCTATCTATCTATCTATCTATCTATCTATCTATCTGTCTGTCTGTCTGTCTGTCTGTCTGTCTGTCTGTCTGTCTGTCTGTCTGTCTGTCTGTCTGTCTGTCTGTCCGTCCGTCCGTCCGTCCGTCCGTCCGTCCGTCCGTCCGTCCGTCCATCCATCCATCCATCCATCCATCCATCCATCCATCCATCCATCCATCCATCCATCTATCTATCTATCTATCTATCTATCTATCTATCTATCTATCTATCTATCTATCTATCTATCTAATGAAATGAACTCAGTGTTGCATTTTCATTTGCTTGCCTACACAGAAAAGTACATTTCCTCTCAATTCAAGGATCAGTCACTCACCTCAATAAATAAAGTGTAAGGGGTGTTATCAGATATCTACACAGACTTTATTAGCGAACATGGTGAGCATCTGGACACCTGAAGGGAAAAAAAAATGCGCCTGGAGACAAAATGTGTATTGCGTGCCGTAGAAAGAATATTTGTTCAAGATGCAGTTCCAACTGATTCTAACATTGTTATTTCTCTTGCAGGAGAGGAGCTTCAACTCTCCCACCTTCCCTCTCTTCTCTAGGGAGAGGGGCCTCCTTCCACGTTGGACCCAGACTCAGTCTGCTGCAGAGGGACAGAGTGGCCACGCTGTGAGCGGAGACACACACACACACACACACACATGTTGGTTTTTGTGGTTTATGGGGACTCTCCATAGGCGTAATGGTTTTTATACTGAACAAACTGTGCGTGCTATTGCCCTACACCAACCCTACACCTAAACTTAGCCCTCACAGGAGACTTTGTGCATTTTTAGATTTTCAAAAACACCATTTAGTATGTTTTTTAAGCCTTCTAAATTACAGGGACATAGGCAGTGTCCTCATAAACCACCTTCATATTGTAATACCTCTGTCATACCCATGTCATTATACAAATTTGTGTCCTCATAAACCACATAAAGATGCACACACACACACACACACACACACAGAAATCTCACTGCTTCCGTTTTCAGCTTACACTGCTGCTGGAGCTGTTAGCCTGCCGGCTATTTTTCTTTGAGAGACTATAAAAATATGCAAATGCTGTTGTTAGAGAGAACAGTCAAGTTTTTTTTCTTCTGCTTGCGCCCCTTGAGTCTGCAGAGCAAAAGGCGGAAGGATTTCACTTTTGTCCCTCACTTTGTTTATAGAAAGACAGGAATAATTAAAGGACAGCAACAGCGACAGACACATCATAAATATGTTTTAAATGACCACGCGGGATGAATAAAATTATTTAAAAAATATCCTGCTTTACTCAAACTGTATCTGCAGAGTGAGAGATTTTAAAATGCTTTCCTTTTCTTTACCTCACATCATGGCGGACAGGCCTTAAACACAGAGCATCAACTGCTTTAAGGGTGCAGGAAAAGTACAGGGCAAATTTGTAAACCCCTCACGGTGCTGCAAACACTTTTTGAAGTGATTATGAAGACAGTTCAGATCAAAGGCTTTGACAACTCTGAGTGCCCGCCAAGACTGAGCCCCTGTAATCGCACAGAGCCCTCCATACAACAGAACTCACACCCCTCAAGCACCCGGCAGAACGCAACGCCACACTCGCGCATAAACAGATTATCAGGGGACAGAAAACAGCTGGAAAATAAATATGGGATTAGAGTTTTCAGACTGAACTGCACCGATATAACCGAGGAGATTAGCGAAACATTTACAGGTAGATATTAATTATCGGCATCAGGAAGAAAATAGTGAATTAAAAACTCCATGCATATGTTTTAAAAAACAGTGGGCTATTTAACCTCATTATATTTAATATTTTCCATTGTATTCAACATATCACATGTATTAAATTAACTGCCATAATTTTCTAAATCCTTTACAATGAAACAATAAGAAGCAGGGAAAAAAGAGAGGGAAAAAAGGGGAGCGAGCAGAAAGTGCTTTGTTGAAGTCTACAAACTCTTATATTTTTATATAATTATGTGCTCTGCTGTGCGTAACTGCTAGGCAGCATTGTAACAAATGTCCATCATTGGCTCCATTGGCCCTGAAGACAGACAGCCATTACATTTAGCTCAGTATTTTGCTAACACTATAAGAAAACACGATAGCTCTGAACAAAACAACAACAATATTAATAGTGATTTTATTATCTAAGCATCCAAGTTGTATCGTTGAATTCAAAAAAAATATTTTGTCATACACACATGCACACACACTGTAAGTCATGTGGTAATATGTTAACAGGCTGCCATCTTGAACCTGCTCATCATGTTGTTGTTTGGTCGTGTAACTGAAAGTTTTGCTTTTGTCAGTGTATTTACTGTTTTGTGGTACCGCACTGGTGCTGATGTGAAACAATAAAATGTGTGTGACAGCAAGTCCCCTCTCTGCCTCCTGTTTACGGTGCCACTCAGCGCCTCTCTCAGACTAACCGCTTGGTACAGTCTTCTCTGGATCACTTCCAGAACCCTCGGGTTCCGAGTGGCCCAGTCTCTGAAGAGCAGCCAACAAACGGGCCTTTCAGTGTGGACAGCAGATGGGGCGGGCCAGCCAGCCACTCGGAGGAACTTCTTGTGTCGCCAGACACAGAGAATGAATCCGCTTTTATCTGCCAGCCCAGTGGACTACAATGAGCCTTCCTGTGCACTTAACCATGAGACAGCACACACACACACACACACACATACACAGAGAGTGATGATACAGAGTGATGCCAGACAGGTAGTGCGCATTGCCATTCCCTAACCATGGAAGTGAAAATCCGAAACTCTGGGTTTGGCTACACTCATGATTTAACAGACAAAACACTGTTTGTGCGACATTATTTAGGCATTATGATCAAAGACAGTGACTGTGCCAGGCTATAAAAGGCTGTTTTTAATCAAAATTGCATGCTAATATTTTTTAATTCCTTTCATATCTTGCATAGGGGAGTTAGAAATCCAAGCATATTGACCTCTCTGCGGTTTAATATTTACAATTCGGTATTTTGTCAGCCGTTAATGTCTAATTGTTCCAGACAAGCTTTCCGATGTCTTTTTCAACAGTAGCAGAAACTCCCTCTGACTAGTCTCTCACAGATAATCATCTAACACCACTGCGCTGGGCTGTGCCATACCGCCTCATACTAAGTGTGTGTGGTGTGTGTGTTTGTTCTTTTGACAGCTTGGTCACAGGGAACTGCAGGACCTATCGATTGCCTGATCATTAGGAGTGACCAGCTGAGTGGCAACATAGCCGCAAACATTACTAACTGCAACACGAAACATCTGACCTCTCTTTAACGAACAGCCATCGAGTGACCAGACCTACTCATTGACCCATAATAGTCAGTGCAGGCCAGCAGCATTGAGATAACTATACCCAGCTGTGGGCTGTTTCATCGACTGCCATGGATCCACCGGGCTTGTGCGATTCGGAAAACGGCCTGACGTGGATTTTTATGAGGAAATGTATCTCATATCTGATGGTTTAGCAGATGTCCGTATGCAGAACAGTTGGCAGGTGTGTCTGCCAGTACAATTCCACTGATGATACAGTTTACACTAGTCCGACACCCACTGCTGAAAGTCTGCGAGTGACACTGCTCACCTCCTGTTGCGCTATTAGAAAGCACGGCTTCCAGTTCAGAGCCTCGCACCACCCCAGTATGTGTGTGTGTGTGTGTGAGAAAGAGACAGTGAGAAAGGAGGGGGAGGCAGGGAGAGGGTAGGAGGAGGAGGAGGAAAATGCCACTGATCAGTGAGTGAATGAAGCGTTTCTCTGGTGAGTCCCTCAGAGGGGAAGCACCCTGCAGAGGACAGTGTGGAAATGAACTCGATGAGGCGGTGAGTGTTTGACCCCATGTCTGTCCTCACGCCACCCTCACCACTCTCATGGCTGACTGACACCGACTACATCCTGCCTGCAATGAGTCACTTCCCGTCTGTCATTACCTCGCCTGAGCACTTTCTTAATTCAACACTAGTACGTCTGTCTATAAAAGGGTGAGGGATTCCATGTTTGAAGTGTCATATTACGATATCACCCGTTTATTTTCTTTCCGTCAAGTTTCATCCTTAGTTTCTTGAAGAAAATGGGTCTGTTACATGCTAACCAACACCATATGAGTCTAGCAGCGTGAGAAATATCTGAAAGCTGGCTGCTCGAGAGTTGAGCTCCAGGGAAAGGATCCTTGTGGGGCAGCTGAAGAAATGGGGGGAAGAGCGGAAGCAGATTGCAGTAGAAGGCAGTGGCTTTGAAGGTTGTAGGTAGCAGCTTTTTCCCTGCACCACTGCAGGAGACTTGAGCACAGGCCCCCACCGGCACAGGTGGTACTGCTCATTTCAATTTAGCTCAAATCTACACTTGAAATAGTGCGGCTGTCATAAGCAATCTGCAGCCCAGGACGGAGCACTGCCTTGGTCGAGGAGTGGTGGGAGGAGGATGGGGGTGTCAGAGCAGACTACGTTGAGTTCTGAAGAAGAGGCTGCTGCCATATGCCCTCCCAACAACCTCCTCCCCCTCCTTCGCTGTTCCTTTACTCTTCCAAGCACATGTTCACCGCAGGTCCACTCATCCAGAACAGCACAAAGAGAGGTCAAAGCAGTCAACAAGTTATTTACTGCAGGGGAGCCGCTGTGCCTCACACACCCCATCTGCTTTCGGAGATGAGACCGAATCCCTCATTATGTAACACAAGATCAGCTTTTTCTTTTTCTTCTGACAAAGGTCTGATGCACACCCAATTCTTCTGTGCTTACACTTGCATCATGGAAGCCACTAGTCAAAACCTTCTGTGCTAAAGGTCTCATCCATTTTAAACATTCATATTTGAACCAAGTGCTGGGTTTTGGTTAATTTAACTGGAAATGCTCAAGGTGTGAAACACTATAAGCACAAAACCAACTTTGGCTGATCCAGCAGTTATTCCAAGGCAATGAACAGTTTTGTGGGATAATTTTTCTTTCCTAAATAGATGTTTAAATTTAATATATATATATATATATTATTTTGCATTTATGCATTGCATTTATGGCAAACACTTTTATCCAAAATAACTTAAATTGCACTCAAGGTATACATTCTCTATCAGTTTATGCATTCCCTGGGAATCATGACCATGGCTTTGTTAGTGCCATGCTCTAATGTTCAACCTACAGGAGTGAATGACTAATTTCAGCTAATTTTACTAATATTTAACAATGTTTCCAAAGTCAAATCGGTAAGAGTAAACTGTAATATTGCGTTCCCAGTCAGTGTCCAACTCTACCTGCAGTCTTCTTCTTGGAAAGCTGAATGAGTCAAAACAAAGGAGACGAGGCAGCGTCAATAGACACTACAGAGGATGGACAGATCAGAGCAAGCTTTGCAATCCTGGAAGTGTTTCCTCATCAGAAAGCAGGAGTTTTTAAGCAGTGTTGTTCTAGCCTGGGGCTACAGCCCACTGAATCATGTTGAGCTCTTTCAGGGGAGGAAGAGAAAACATGGCAGGCCTCGATGAATGCAAATGTACCTTGTGTATCTAGCAGGCATCTTGATGGGGCTTGGAAGCACAGTTGCCCCTTTAGGAGCGTGTGTCTGATGTGGGAACCTCTAAATAATACACAAGCCCGCACATGAGGTGTGCTTTTACCCTCAGCTGAGGGAAAATATAATTGAATAGCTTTCAAAAGAACCAGGAAGGTATGGTATTCCCTCACCTTTAAAATGAAAATTAAATTATGCTAATTTATTCATGAATTTATTAATTTAATCTCTACTTTGGTACATATTTGCCCATCAAGAGTTCCAAAAGAACCACTGGCATCTGCACAGTCAGCACTTGAGGAACCAGGCATGGCTCGCCATACCATGACTATGGAGGATTACACCCAAGTTGCCCCCTTTGGACTCTGTGCCTTGTCCGTTGAGCTGCCAACCTGGCCAGCTCTTTCACAGCATGGCAGAGCCTCTCCAGGAGGTGGTATTCTCTCTGGACTAACATGTGTTTCTGCGGCTGGTACCCTGCCCACTACCGCACAGACCGTGCCAGGGCTCATGCGTCTGTGCACTGATAGAGCCTCGATGAGGGTGTGGGAATGCTGGGAGATTGTCTATCTTTTATCCCCGGGCTTCAAATGAAGTTGAAATTGAGTTTTTAGCGGGTTTCTCTCTCCTGCTTGCATGATTCTCGAGCAATGGCTCCTTGCCTACAGCATCAGCAGGGAGTCCTTTCAAAGACTCCAACACTGCAAATGCAAGAACGCATGTATGCAAAAAGACACACACACACACACACATTCTTTTTAGCTCCTAGATACACAGGAGTCTTCAGGCAGAGGACACTCTACAAAAAACTTTCATGCACATTTGGGAAAAGAGAAAGTTTATTCCCGAGTTCTCCGAGGGAGATTACGCACAGCACACACATTGGTGTCTTTATGATTGAAGTCCTCAGTAGCCTCCCTCATATATGCTTCAACATTAGTGTATATTACAAACAAGTCTTAATGGATCACTCACATTTGTCCTAATGAGTAAAGTTGGTCTGTAGTTTCATTCGTTAAACTTCTTCATCAAGATCAACATCATCTGTGCATTCATGCTTCATGACTGTGCTGAAGCTGTAAAGGAGAGCAAGAAGAACTGGTGAAGAGCTGAATTGACAGGATTAATGGACGAGGAGCTGAGCGGTGCAATTACACCCTTCAGTGAGGGGTATTTTTCATTTTTGGGTCTTCCTCATCTCTGGCTTTCTCTCCTGTAGGAGAGAGTGCAGTCCTAGCGGTTTGTTTGTTTTAATTATTTTTCCATATGCAAATGTGGTTTTATTTAATTGCAGCGAAGCAAGCGACGAGCACGGGGAAGAAAGAGGGGAGGACAAACTCATTATTGATTCCTGAGCCATCTTTCTGGAAGCCATCGCCATTACGTAGCGTAATCCATCTTTCCCATGCATTAACTTCAGTACAGGCTTGGAGAGAAGTGTTAATGCCTCCTCAGAACATCAATCAGAGAGGGAGAGAGAGGAAGATAGGATAACCTCTGAACAAGTTTCTTGTTTTTTTGACAGGTACCACTCAGTAAAATATGTTTTTATTGCCAGCAAATGAGGACTAAAGGTTGTTGTAATGAGACAGGTTAAAATAAGCCATGCAGGTTACCAGCAGTCTTCCACCAAACCATCCTCATTTATTCTGCAGGGCTGAAATAATGTTTTCTGCAGGGTATTTCCAATAATGTCCTCTTGAGGAGATGTGTGAGTGTGTGGTGGGTTCAAGTTTCAAGTTTATTTGTATAGTGTCGTTGTAACAAATCGTTGTAAAGCAGCTCTACAGGAAATTAAGTTTCCACAATATATTTATATATTGCAGAACCTTAATATATTTAACTTATGGCAAAATTTGGTAATTCTGTATGTTGTCTGAGCGTTGGCATCCTCTGAGGTCCTCTGAGGGGTTGGCATTATCTTTTCTCAGGCGTTCGGTCATCTCAGATCATTTAAGGGTTGGATCCAGACTGAAGCTTCTGTCATTCCTAGTTACCACAGGATGTTAATCCCGTGGCAGAAACAGAGAAACAAATAGAGACATAATTGGCGTAGCTGCTGTTCCATCTAAGCAAAAATGATTTGTTCAACCCAAGCTAAAGAATAATAATAATGTACATTTGATCAGATATAACTGCAGTACCAGATTATAAGATGCATTATGTGAATGCTTGGCTAAAGAGATGTGCCTTTAATCTAGATTTAAACATAGAGAGTCTGTCTGAACCCCGAACATTATCAGGAAGGCTATTCCAGAGTTTGGGAGCCCAATGTGAAAAGCTTTACCTCCTTTAGTGGACTTTGCTATCCTAGGTATTACCAAAAGTCCAGAGTTTTGCAACCTTAGGGAGCGGGTTGGATTGTAGCGTGGTAGAAGACAAGTTAGGTACGCAGGAGCTAAACCATTTATGGTCTTATAGGCAAGTAATAATATTTTGTAAATGATACGGAACTTTATTGGTAGCTAGTGCAGAGACTGTAAAATTGGGGTCATATGATCATATTTTCTTGACCTGGTAAGAACTCTAGCCGCTGCATTTTGGACTACCTGTAGCTTGTTTATTGAAGATGCAGGACAACCAGCTAGCAGTGCATTACAATAGTCCAGTCTAGAGGTCATGAATGCATGAACTAGCTTTTCTGCATCAGAAACAGGTAGCATGTTTCGAAGCTTGGCAATGTTTCTAAGATGGAAGAATGCTGTTTTTGTAACATGGGAAATATGATTTTCAAAGGATAAGTTGCTGTCTAATATAACACCCAGATTTTTTACTTTAGAGGACGTAACAGTGCATCTGTCTAGTTGTGGGTGTGTGTTTGCATGCGTGTGTGTCTTGTGTGTGAATGAAGCTCTTCATGGCTCTTTTCAAGTGTACAATATGCCTTGCGCTATGCAAAGATGAGACATATATATTGCTGAATAAAGAGAAGTACGTTATCAAACCCTGCCTTCACAATGGAGAGCTTAATTACCCAAAGCTGTGCTTTGGGAGTGTGTGTGAGCAAGATGGTCAGGTTTGAAATTCAGAGGCCCAGAGTGTTTCTTTGCACGTTTACTTGTTTTCTCACTGAAGTGGGCAGGGCTAAGAGATTCCATTAGATGAGTGACATCTTCTTTTTCAGCCTGTTAGGCTGAGCTTCCCCATATAGAGACGGACGGATGTCATCTGTCATTCCGAGGCCTCCCTGATGGTTTATTGGAGGTGTTCACGGATGTATGACGTGCTCGTTAATTTCGGTGACTATTAATGAATGGCTTGAGATAAAAAAAGGATAAAAGCGAGAGCCAGGAATAAAAGAACTGTGGAGAGAGCAGGAAGCTCAGTTTCAGCATTTCTGAAAAAACCCTCAAAATCTTTTCTTTAATCCATCCTGACAAGGCTGAGGCTCAATCCACCTCTCTCTCGCTCTTTCTCTCCTTCTTCTGGATCAGTGGGGTCCTGCAGTGGTGGAGCAACAGCATGGGTTCTTAGATCAGTGTTCTGTGTTCTGAGAGACACACATACAGAAGGGGTAATTACTATGCCACGCTGAACAGTAAAAGCAGACCTAATCCTCTGCGTGCTGGAAGCCTGTCTACCACGGCTGCACAGGAGAGATTGTATATAGTGTGTGCTAGGACAATGTTTGCGTGTTTACACTTCTGTCAGGTTTTCTTCAAGTAATAGTGTGGTGAATAATGGGTTCGTTTTTTGTCTGTTCCTCAGACAAGGCTATCATATTTATTCTGATCATTTCAGAAGACTTTTCTGGTGCTTTTTTGGTCTTTTTTTGGATCTTGGCTGTATAAATACCTGCCAACTTCCCTTGTATGAAAACAGCAGACAAAAAGGAAACACACCTATCATTCATTAAAACTAGTTTCAAATCATTGTTTCATGTCTAATTAACTGTTGACGGTTTATAGAGACAGATAACAATGAACAGAAACCTTCCAATTCACATGATCATGTTTAATTTTTACATTTTTGTACCGATGGTACTTGTACTGATACTGCAGGAATCTTGCAGCAGAGTATTTGTGTGTGTTCCTTGCTGGCAAAGCTCTGGGAGAATTGCATCAGTCAGAAAGCAGTGCCTACTGAGCACCAGGCTGGATGCAGAACATGTTTCCCTGGAAGCCCAGTCTGATTGGACATGCATAGAGGATGTAAATAGCCTGGCAGTGCTTGGGGTATTCGGCATCGCCAAACAGGCCTTCCACTAACCAGGGAGACACCTGCGAGGAATCCCCCGCTGTGGGCTTCATTTAGAGAAAGTCTCCTCTGGCTACACCTGGCTATTTCACTCAGGCCCAATTGTGGTGGAATACAGCTGCCAGTCATGCAGATGAAAGGTCTACCGTGACCACGGTGAAACTGGCTTTTACATGGTGGGTATGCTGTGTAAACAGCGCCAAGTATGGGGTGATAATCTCCTCTAATACCACCCACCTGGCCTGCTATACCACCTCTGGATGTCTGGAAGCTTTGCAATACGTACACAGGTAAAAACCAACAGTGGTAGAGAGGGAATAATCAATCCTTTTGGCTTCAGCTGATGCTGATCTGATACAGGAAAAGAGGGTTATACAGAGCATTCCATCTTGTCTCTGTTGAAAAAAAACTGCATATGCTAGTTAGGTATGTTTTGAAGCATAGCTGCTTGTTTGAGCTGGTTTAAGCTGGTCATGAGCTGGTTTAAGATGGTCCTAATCTGGTCATGTGCTGGTTCTAAGCAACTAGCCCGTGCTCAGGACCAGCTTAGGACCAGTACATGACCAGCTAAAGACCAGCTCAAACCAGCAGCCATGCTCCAAAACATACCTAACCAGCAAATGCTGGATTTTTTCAATATGGGTGTAGGACATCTGGAAGCTTGCCAGTGCTAATATGCAACATCCATATCTAAAATCAAAAGAAAGCATTGCGAGATCAGAAACTCCATATTACATGATCGACAGTTGCCCCCGTTTCACACTCACAGCAGAGGTAAATGGTGTGATCTGCGCGACGACTGATGGACACTGAGCCAGGCTGAGAGACAGAGAGCACCGCAGTGGCGTGTGGAGGTCGGATCCAGCATATGCCGGCTAGTCAGCCTGTCCTCCCCACTGCCGAGTGATGAGAGCAGGGAGCCGAGAGCCGCCCTGCCCCTGACGAGCTGCCAGCTGGCTGGGGAAGAGAACACGGTGGACTGACTCGCTACTGGGGGGTAACCTGCCAGGAGGAAGCGAAAGACAGCTGCGTGTGTGGGTGTGGTCAGTAAGTATGCGTGTGTGCACATGTATGAAGGGATACAGGCGCTGCTCAGGGCGCGGTTGGTCTCCTGCAGGGGTCCAGATGGACACAGGGAGGGGGGTGAGCTTGATTCAAGGGTTTTTGGAGAGAGTGACAAGAGTGACAAAATTTCTCTGGAGCTCAAACTGTGCTGCCAGCATGTTCTCTCCTGGCCCGCCTTCTGCCCCCCACTGTCACCTGTTAACCCCCCACCCCTTTGCCCTGCTCAGGGACTGGCTTTGAGATGGGCACACACACACTTAGTGGAACAGATATGAAGGCATGGTATGGTTTCAGAGTCTTTTTCTTAGTGTGAACCGGCCAACTAAAACTGGGCTGTTGCCGTCATTACTGCTGTAGGCACGCTCCTAAATAAGCACCGAAAATGTCTCAATAACAATTCATTAATTTGCTGCGTTTTAACTTCATTTTCATTACTTGTTCAAGCTAATTCTTTACATTTTTGAGACATATTTATTTATATAAAATCAGGGATGTAGGAATGATTTGAAAAAGGAGTGCTACAATATAAAATACATCAGGTTTGTTCATGAATATTAATTATGTGACATTACATTTGCCTAGCAGACATAAATGATTTGGTTGGTAAGGTCCTAGCCATAGAAAAAAGTAATTCTTTATGTGGCTTATGATAGGCGTTTGCTTATCCATCCAGCTGTAATTTTCTCTACGTGATACAATCAAGCAAAAAATGTTTTTTTCATAAAGTTATCTTTTTTATTTTAAATTGTTACCTGTTCACAAATAAGTCATAAGTCAAGTCACCATTATTTATATAGCACTTTTTATAGTGCAGATTGTACCAAAGCAGCTTTACAGTATTACAGTATAAAGAAAAGGAAAAACTTTTTCACCACACAACATTTTACAAATAACCTTCCCTTAAAAAGGTCAAATTATCTGATATTTTAATTGACTTGCATACAGCCATGCTGGGTCTTCACTATGATTTTATTTATTTTTTATTTATTTTTTTCTTGCATGGTGGTTGGACAACTACTTGAGTTGCTGGAAAATAGTTTTTCAAATATTAATAAGTGGTAAAGCAGGTTTATGAAAAAAAAAGTTTTTTTTTTTTTCTCCCTCAGAAATAATAATAAAATGTTATTGAATATGCCAAACTAAAGTTTTCTTTTCAATAACTGTATTGTTTTAATGAGACTTTTTATTCATTATGATATCAATACAATACATTATGATATCATTTATCATTTTGATATCAGAATATTTGCCTCTCCCTGACCTTTTGCACCCCCAAAATGACCAAAATGGATTTTAATACAAAAATCAAAGAAGAGATATATTAAAGCCTTGCATATTACATTTTTGAATAAATGAATAAATGATACTCATGTCAGTTTCCGGTATGTTCTAACAATCAGTTTATATGGGAGCATCACTGTACAGAGTCAAGCAAATAAGCACTTTTAATTATAAATGTTATTTTTATTATTAATATTAACATTTACTTCATATGGTACATTAGGTACATTAATGTGTAAAATTTATTCTGTAAAACATGGGTCAAATTCAGTGTGCATAAACAGTAAGAAGCTTTTATCTTCAAAACAACCATTGTCTTGTTTCATAAGTTTCTTCTAAATACTCTCTCCTTTCTCCCCTCCTAATTCTATCATTCTTGCACTCTTTATCTATAATAAGACTCTTTTGTGTCCTTGATCAGTGTGACCTACAGTGCTTTCTGTGGGAATATTCTCTGTCTTTTATGAAATTAGTCTGGATACAGAGCAGGAACGCCGGAGCTGTCTGGTCTGCCCTGCGGGCCGGTAGATCTGTTGGACCTGGTCCCATGGTGAGGGCGCAGAGGAGATCAGACGTCCCCTCACACATACTGTCCTTCAGATACATCTCCATGGGGGCATCATTAATCTGGACCTCATTGAAACACAGAAGAACTGTTTGGTTTGTAGAGAATGATATTTAAAAAGTTACGTTGGCATATCATGCTATATGTTGAATCAAAGGTGAACATTTTCTTTGCTTTTTCTCATCCATACCTCTATTTTCCTATTTCTCTCTCCCCCTCTCTGTATCTCTGGTTTTACACTCTTTTCATATCTCCTTCAAATACTTTCTTGACCCTACAGCCATCTTCATTTCAGTTACAACCATGACACACACACACACACACACACACACACACACACACACACACACAGACGTCACATTTACATTTCAAACTGGCACTGTGTCTGCCACACATTCATTATTTACCAGCCCCTGGCCACAGTGGAGAGTGCCTGATCTCTCACTCTCTCCATCTCTCTCTCTGTTTCTGTCTCCCTGTGACTCTTACCCTCTCCTCTCCCATCTCCACTTCCTGTTTCTACACTGTGGATAGTGAAAGTTATGAGTACAAGGTAATTATGGTTCTCAGCATGGCCAACTCATTCTCATCACTCTCATTAACTCAAGGGGGGGGGGGGGGGGGGCTGTGGAATGTTACGAATATGGACGTAATGTATGGAAACATGTCTTAAAATATAAATAATAAACAATTTTTTTTAAGATGGAAATCTAATTAATTTGTTTTCTTTTATCACAATAACACTATTAAATGAACATATGAGGGAGTTTTAAATCATTTCCTGACTGCTCTAACTACTCTAATGTAAAACAAAAATAATAAAAATAAATTAATAATAATAATAATAATATTAAGACATATTGCAGGTGTTTGTTTCTTTTTGTTTCTCCAATAAAAGTTTTCTCAACAAAACATGCCCCCCCCCCCCCCCCCCGCAATAAATAATAATAACAAAAACAAACAAACAAACAGACAAACAAAACAACCCTTGTAATATCGCTTTAACAAAGGTCAGTTACTTAATGATATCAAATATCAGGAACTGACATCATTTTTTTGTATCATGAAAACAACAACATAAATATTAGTAAGTAATGGTATTGAAATTGATGAATTTTTTTATATGTTGTGGTTATTTGTTTGTCCCACTTTAAATATTCGGTATTATAATTAGATAAAATAAAACAACCTGGTATGATGTTATGAATGAATGAATAAATGAATAAAAAACAACAATGTAAGCTAACTCTCAATTCCTCTCTGATGAATGTTGTACATTTGTTAATAATACCTATAGGATGATTTTTTTTTCATGTGGTATTATATGTAGCAACTATATTATCTCTATGATGATTTTTGATATGGTATATATGTAGCAAGTAGCAACATGTATGTATGTATGTATGTAGACAGTAGCAACCATATATGTCAATAATATATATTTTATATATGCAACTTTATTAAAACAACATATATATTCCACGTGTCAGTCATCTGTTGTGTGTCATGTGTTCCCGCCTCTTGTGTCCATATTTGGTTTGTTTCCTGTCCTTGTTTAATGTGATCATTAGTTAATCCTTGGCAGCTGTGTTTGTCTCATTATCTATGATTTACCTGTGTATTTATAGTCCTGTCTATTCAGTTTGATTTGGTTCTGGTCTACTCGTTACTCCCCGGTGTCTGTGTCTGTGTCTGTGTCTGTGTCTGTGTCTGTGTCTGTGTCTGTGTCTGTGTCTGTGTCTGTGTCTGTGTCTGTGTCTGTGTCTGTGTCTGTGTCTGTGTCTGTGTCTGTGTCTGCCCTGATGTCTTCAGTAAAGACTGTTATTTTGCATTACATGCTCGTCTGCGTGTGCCTGTGTCCTCCTCTTGTGTGCACCGTGACACCATGTTTATATATGTTCTTCTGATACATTTTTTTAAAAATATACAGGTCTATCTTTTATACTTAGCCTATATAATATTAGTTCATATGACTGTATATTTTATATAAGGAAATTTAATATATGTACATATATATTAGATTTGTCTATGGGTTGCTCACCAATGGATCCTCTGCAGTGAATGGGTGCCGCCAGAATGAGTGTTCAAACAACTGACAGAAGCATCACAATAATTCACATGACTCCATCAATGAATGTCTGGTGAAGAAAAATGTTGCATGTTGGTAAGAAACAAATCTATTATTAAAACTTTAATAAACCATTGCTTAAAATACCAGTCCAAAATCCATAATATCGCTTTCTCCAATTAAAATATCCTCCTGTTGTCCTCTCAGATAAAAATCTACCAACAGTTTTGTTCAGGACGGTTTTGGCTTCATCTGCATATTTCTCTCCTGATTCAGACAAGATGACTTTTTCACTGGATAGAGGGGTTATATTGTAGCCGAAAGCAATAGTTTGAAGTTAAAAATGTCTTGATAGATTTTTTTTTTATTAACACACATCTTTTCACTGTTGATTACTTGTGACGTTTATATCAGCTATTTGGACTCTCACTGTGATGGCACCCATTCACTCTCGAGTACCATTGGTGAGCGAGTCATGTTATGCTAAATTTTTCCTAATCTGTTTGGATGAAGAAACAAACTCATCTAAAACTTGGATGGTCTGAAGGTGAGTAAATTTACAGCAATTTTTCAAAATTATTATTTTTGGTAAAATTATTCCTTAGTTCTTACCAAGGAATGTACAAGGAATTATTTGATTTTTACAGAAATATAAGGCAAACTTAAGTTGTTTTTTTTTGTAAACATTACAGTGCTTATACTGCCAAACAGGAATGACCCAACCAAAATTGGTGTGAGGCCATAAGTGTGAAATCTGGATAAGAAAAGAGTATGATATAGACAGAGGCAGTGTGGTGAGAAGCTGTCTGTTTATACTGCCACTGGCTTGGTGTTAGATTGTAGGAGTGATGAACATGTCGATTTCACATTTTGATGAGGCCAAGACGTGTGTGTGTGTGTGTGTGTAGTGATGTTACTTGTCAGGTGTTATATACAGCACGGAATGTTCTTGAACGTGACAAAGGTGACAACACACGTGTTTTGATCCAATACAGATAACTGATGCCAAATACTGTAAAAATGTGGTACTTGCATCTAAATACAAAACTAAAATTTAAAATAAATTAAATACAAATATTAAAACATACACATTGGCCCTATATCTCATCACTAGAGTAAAACTGATGCGGGTTGTCTCTATTCAGGTTTGTATTAGTATCCTTATTTCTTCAGAAATTGATACAATTTTGACTGACTCTCACAATACTGGGGTGTAGTTAACTATATCAACATTACTAGATCATGAATATTTTCAGCTATATAACAGTAGTTTAGTGGTTTGAAAAACAGCTTTTTTGTCCTCACTTCAGAGAGTATTGATATACATGTGATTAAATTAGCAAGTTTGGATGGTGTATTTCAGTAAACCATATAGCTTTTCTCAAACATCGTGTTGTCAAGTAATGTTACCCATAAGCTCACAAAGCAGAATTGTTATGCACTTTATTTGGCAAAAGAAATGAAATGTATTAAAAAGGGTCCACGTTCACTGAAGGGAAAACTAATCACACGAAACAACTATTTACAACAAAACAACATCAATAATTCAAAAAAAGAGCTAAAACATCTATGAAATCTTAACTACTATTTAAATGCTTCCATGGATTCCCATGTTTTGACCGAGCATGCAATTAAATAATTCAAGCACAAGGGATTTTGGGTATTATTCCCCTCAGCATTAATTTCTTATATTTAAAGATTTTGAGTTATTTAACACTTAAAATCTTATTTTTGGGAATTTTAAACCAACTAAATTCAATGAATGTATGACTGGATTAGGAATCCCAACCCTGGTAAAGTAATAGCTACTGAGTACTTGATCATTTTAAGTTATCTTAATTAAAAAACTTAAAATAAAATAAAAATAAATATTGTTTTTAAGTCAAAGAACGTCAATAAACATACTGTAGGTAACTGAGTTATGACTTCAAACCCTGGCATTCCAAGTAATTGTTATTTAGTATTTTTTTATTAGTATTTTAAGGTACTTTAGCACTTGAAAGCTTATCATTTATGAATTCTTAAGCCAAAGAAGTTCATTTAATATAGATAATTGAATTATGAATCCAAACCATTCAAAGTAATGGTTAATTAGCACTTGATTATATTTTAAATTATTTTTAACACCCGAAATTATATATTTTAAGACAAAAAAACACTTAATTATATATGTTTATTGAACTATGAACCCAGACCTGGACATTTCATGTAATGGTGAATAAATACTTGATTATATTTAATAATCTTTTTACTGTTTTGGCACTTTTAGAAGTACAAAAGAAGTACAATTATAAATGATCACATAATTGAATTAAAAATCTACAACCCTGAACCCTGAAAGTAATGATTGATTAGTACTTACTTTAACACTTAAAATCGTACCGTTTTGCATTTTTAAGCCAAAGACATTCAATGCATAGATAACTGAATTATAAATCTACAACCCTGAAATTCTAAATAATGGTTGATTAGTACTTGATCATTTTGAGTTATTGCAACACCTAAAACCTAATTTTTCAATTTTTCAAATACCTATGTTATCTGACATAGGAAACCAATCCCTGACCTTTCAAGTAATGACTAATTAGAAGTCATATTCATTGTAAATGAGTCATTTTTAATGATTTAATGCTTAAAATTAGGATTTTAAAGCCAAATAAGTTCACTTAACATAGATACATTCAAACTCTGACATTCCAAGTAATGGTTGATTAGTATTTAGTTTTAAATTATTTTAAAATGTAACACTTTCATAGATAATACCCAAACCCTGGCATTTTAAGTAATGGTTAATCAGGACAACATGTCCACGCTATGGTTTTACAAATTTAAAGTATCTCGCCCGACACAAAGTTTACAGATCACACTGCTGGAACTACTCTCAGAAAGGCTCGGATCACATAACTTCACGTCAGATTAAAAAAATAAAAAAAGTTTTGGCATGTTACAGATGGTTCTGTAAAACATTGTTTGGAGCTTAATCAGAAAGCGGTAAACTAAAACATATCTGCATTTCCTGTTCTGGAGGAATGTGCTCACTGAATTGTGGTGTATTGTGGGATGGCTGAATGGGGCCTCTTGGCAGGCACCACTTTTGAATCTGGCTGTTGCCGTGGTAATGAAGCAGTTCAATGCACATTCTCTCTCTAAACCAGCTCAGTCTGACAGAAGACCTTGGCAGGCAATCCTGGCTCCACCAGAGCCTGCATTGAGAACCTGTTTTCTGTCTCTTTTTTTCTGCAGGCAGGTAGGCAGCCACCTGCTGCAGGAGCTAGCTCCAGTCTCAGAGCCAGGGACCCCGGCCAAGTCTCAGGCACCAGCCTGGCTGCCTTATCCCTCCTCTGGGTGTGCTTACTGCTCTCTCTTCTCATTAAATGAGCCCCTGTGCAGACGACCTGTGTTGGACACCATTAGGAGGGTGAGTCCAGAAGCACCGACTGGTAGGAGTAAAGGATTTAGCGAGGATCGTATCCAGGAACGTGGTTGCTGCGAGCGTAACTGAAATCAAGCACGTTTCTTTTCTCCAGCCCTGGCAGCTTCTGTCAGTCAACAGGAACTTGGCGCTCACTCTCGCACCAATAACAGGTGTTGTTTTCACATCATATGTTTTTTCCTTTGCTTTAACAATTTGTCTATGAGAGCGCAGCCCAGTTAAAAGCGTGAAATGTTGCACATTCGCTACCCCCACCCCTCCTTGTCTGCCTGAAACAAGCCAGATATGGACAGAAATCTGTTAGCTGACACCTGAGGACGTCCAGGGGATAGCGGTCCCATTGAGTGCCACATAAAAGCTTCATAGCATCTTTGCGAGTGTCTAACAAATGTCATGCACATGCACCCCCCCCCCCCCCCCCACTGGATTGTTATTTTCTATAGTCTTCCATGCCCTGTTTTCTTTTCCGATCTCTTTTGAGCAATTTACAAAAGAATCACATCAGTCACACATGTGCATTTTGTTAGGTATACTTAACTCTTTTCCCTGTAGTCAAAGGGCATTTTGGAGGAAAGCTATTTTGTCCCTGAGTCACACAGGACTTCTATTAAATAGCGAATCTGAGCGAACATATGTGGACCATACGCACATATGCTGGATACCTGATCATATCTTGGCAGTGATACAGTTGTGGGTTCACTCACCACCTGCATTCACGATTGCATCTTGCATGTGTGTATTTGCGATAGCGTACGAGTATGCAGTGTAAATGTGCGTTTTTGTTTATGCAAATATATATGTGGCCATACATAGTGCACCTGGATGAGACAGACGGCACTCAAGCAGCTGCAGGTCAGCAGTGAGGCCCGTGTGGGCTCTCCTTGACTGTGGAAAGAGGGGATAAGTGCTCGGCCCACACAGAGCCGCCAATACCTGCACGCAGCATGTCAGCAGGTCAAACCAATCCCGCCTGCTTGCAGCCTACAGCTATCTGTCTCCATTGCATTCATTTACACCTCATGTGATTGTGTGTGTGTGTGTGTGTCGAAGAAGGAGGTGGTATGTTGAAGATTGTTTGTACATCATAAACTGCTTGAAGCAGAGGCACAGCTGATGCTGTTTAAATGCAATGAGCTGGCATATAAAAATAAAATTTAACATCAGATTCACTGTTTCAGTGTAGCGCAGTGATTTGAAATTGTATTGAAGGTTCAGGATCTCTGAGAAAGTTCTTCTGCTGAGCTTTTGAGCTTGAATCAGTGCTGTAAACATTTCACCTGGCAAATGGGTCAACGACATATAAGAATGCCCATGATGTGAAATCACATCCGTTTTTAGAAATACATTTATATCATCTTTAAGAAAAGTTTAATTTAGTGACTTTAAAAATGTCAAGTCATGTAACCAAGTAAAAGGCAATGGACCCTTTTCACAGGCTTTATTTAAAGTGCCTTTGTTACAGTGTAATTATACTTTTATGTACTATCAAGTAATATCAATATTTTCTATTCTCTGAAATAGCTCAAAGGTGCATTTCATGACCCTTCAATTAGAAAGCATATATAGACAGAGGACAACACAAAATGTATGGATGTTCTGACAATGGATGAACATCCAGAAAACGATCAGGGACAAGAGCCGAGAGGAAGAAGAGGAGTAAGGATGCATGGAAGTGTACAGAGGAAAAACAGAGGAAGAGGAAGAAGAGGCCAAGAACAGAGGCACATATCAGATTCAATAATGTTGTCAATCATGGCCTTACAATGGCTAAAGGGTGCAGCTAAAAATTGGGAGATCGGCCATATCCTCAATAATTCAAACATTTTGAAACAGTCTCTTTCAATCAATATCCCACATACAGTAATGTGTAAATTTGTACTTTTGAAAGGAAATATGGCATACATAAGAAGTGCAGCATTCTGCATTTCAGTACAGTCATCCAAACTGTAGCCATAGTTTACATCAGAACATCCCTCCACACTACACTGTTATATTGACAACATGACTAAGCAATTTGACTGTCTTATCCGTACACAATGACACAAGGACTTGTCATTCTGATGGCACTGTCATGTTCACTGACACAGATATTTATTTTTGAGAGATGAACTAAGTATTTTGAGCAAGAGACTGGCTTTTGCACGTAATCCATGGCGTTTTGCTATTTGTGCGTGTTGTTTTGAGAAATGCACTTACTTTTTTACAAATGTCAAGGATAATTCGAGAAATGCACTAAAGCGACTGAGAAAAACTGTAATCATAAAAATGTCATGTGATGTAACCCAAGTAAGAAGCAATGGACCCTTTTCACAGGCTGTTATGATGTTTTTCCAAGTTATTAACATTGTAATTCTAGAAACTTTTTTTTAATATGTACATTTAGAACACTATAATTTGTGTTATATTACCTTGATATTAAATGACATAAAACTAGTTAACGCTGCTGTGTAAGTGTTTCTAATACAACATCTAGGGAGTGACAGCACATTTGAAATATTTCTTTCTTCTGACCAACGTGGGAATGCAAAAATTATATTTGTTGCCATTTGTGTTCAACAGTATAGAAATTTACCCAACTATGATAACTTCCGAGAACCCTGGAAATGCAAAAAGGGTTAATAACATCTTGACTACGTGCGAGTGTACACTTTTTAATCATTAGGTACTTACAATAATGCTTTGATATCAAATGTTCAAGGTAAAAAGTATTTTATTACAAACATGATGGGTAACACTTTAGAATAGGGACCACATATTCACTATTAATTAAGAGTTTTCAATATCAGTTTTAAGTATTTTGTAATACATTTTTGAGTTATACCACATGACGTTTTGCAGCCTGAACTAACCTTTCCTTATCATAAAAAGTTATAATTATCTGTTTTTAAAGAGTTCTTGACCTTGGCACACAGTCATGAGGGTCTGCGGGTCCTTTCTATGATTTAATTTCCTGTTTCATGTTTTTTTTCCCTTGTGTGATGGTTGGACCACATGACTTCGATAATGCAGACAAACATTTTTTGAAATATTAAAAAGCAACAAAGTAGTTTCACTGAAGTATATTATTATTATTACTATACCAAAGTACTTAAATGTTTTCTTTTAAAGAATTTCATTTTTCAAAATCATGTCACAGTTTCCAGTATTTAGCAGAACTGGTGTGGATTAATGGCAACAGTATTCGTGTTCTAAGAGCACAGAGGTTTTCAACTCTGATAAATCTTTTTCTCCCAGACTGAAGGTTCAAATCCGACCAAAGCGATATACACACACAGATAATCTTATACAGGGTTTAAAGGCATCACGTGCGACCCCCACTCATCCCCGGCATAACTGAGGGGGAGCGTAGATGTGTTTGATGATTGTCTTCAATAAAAGACAGAGAGCGAGTGTGAGAGACAGAGAAGAGAGAGAGAGAGAGAGACACAGCTGTTTCTTCCCAGCAGAGTGCTGGTTTAGGGCTCAATTGTGCATTTTGCAGATAAAGTGACAAAACTACTGGAGGCGGTGTTGTGTGCAGCTGTTGCCACAGCAACCGTGATTTGGAGACCAGGTTCTCCATTACCAGTTCATTTAAGCTTCCTAATTGCATTCCACAGAATCTGTGACCACAACTGCTGCTGAGAGGGAAACATCCTTTTTACCGAGGGAAGAGGAAAAAAGGGCAGCATAACACTACGAGGCTGGAGTTAAGATAGGTTTAATACAAAGCACACTTAATATTATGCAAGAATTTCGTGTGCGGATTTCAATGCTCTAAAATAGCAACACGCTCTGAAATATTGGTTACACTTTATTTAAAGGTGCCCTTGTTACAGTGTAATTATACACATGAGTAATACTAGAGCAAGGGTTAGGATTAGGGTTAGTTTAAAGTTGCATGTAGAGTACTCGTTAAAAGTTTGGAAACATTATAATTTTTAAATGTTTTGAATAAAATCTCATCACGCTCATGCTCATCAAGGCTGCACTTATTTGATCAGAAGTACAGTAAAAACAGTAATACTGTAAATATTTTTACAACTGGAAATAAGTATTTTTTATTTGAATACATTTTAAAATATATTTCTGACCTGTATAAAAAGTAATTTATTCCTGTAATGCAAAGCTGAATTTATCATTACTCCAGTCTTCGGTGACACACGATCCTTTAGAAATCATTATAATATTCTGATTTGCTGCTCAGTTGTTAATAATGATTCTTATTATAGCCAATGTTAAAATAGTTTTTGCTGCTTAATGTTTTGAGGAAACGTTTTTTTTTCTCAGGATTCTTTGATGAATATAAAGTTCAAAAGAAGATTATTTATTTGAAATTGAATATTTTGTAATATTTTAAATGTTTTTATGGTCACTTTTGATTAATGCATATTTGCTGAATAAAAGCAATAATTTCTATTAAAAACAGACACAAACACACATACCCCAAATATTTGAAAGCTAGTATATCACGGTTTCTGCTTAAATATTAAGTAGCACAACTGTTTTCAACATTGACAATATTACGATATAAACATTGAAATGTTTCTCAAGCAGCAAATCATCATATTAGAATGAACTGAAAGATCATGTGACACTGAGGACTGGAGTAATGGCTGCTGAAAATTCAGCTTTGTGTCACAAGAAAAAAATAGTTTTAAAAATATATTACAATAGAAAATAGTTGCTTTAAATTGCAATACTATTTCACAATATTAGTGTTTCTACTATAGTTTTAAGCACATAAGAGATTTCATTAAAAACCTTAAAAAATGTGAATGTTTCCAAACTTTTGACAAGTACTGTAATTATGCCTAATTTACTGTTATTTAGTACAAAGTGTAACTGAAATTTTTAGTGTGCATTGTTCTCGTATAGTTTGTAAAGTTGTAATCATGAGGTATGAAGTTATGTTGCTTATGTGAATGTGTGCATGTGTGTGTGGGAGAGTGAAATAGCTCTAATTGTGCTGGGCCATGGCCTCTGAGCTCTATTATTCCATCCTATGGCAGCAGGTCATGCCTGTGGGGCCACCGGCCCTTTGAACCTCGGCAGGGCTGAACCCTTAGAGAAAGCCGGCCCACAATGCTTTTCTTCTGCGCCTCTCTTTTAGTGGGGTTTGAAATGATTGGTAACTGTTGAGCCACTGTTCTCTCCCTCGCTCCCCTGCTAGTGACCCTCTCTCCACTGTATCAGAGCCACTAGATAAGACAGCGGTCCAATTATCCGCACACTCTCCCTTTCTCTGTCTCGACACACACACACAGGCGCACAGTTTAAGATCAGCAATCGAGGACCGCCGGCTCTCTCAATCAAATTATCGGTAAAGCTTGGACTGCGACAGTTCACCGCCAGTCCACAATAGAACAAGCTAAACGCACAAACCGCATTCATAATAAGAACAACGGAGTGACGTCCGCATCCGCATCTAAACAACTCCTTCCTGTGTTCGCACCTTCACATAAGAACACTCATGGGTAGATTCAGAGCGAGTGTGAAAGCACCCATCTGCCTGACAGCTCTGACTTGAGTGAGTTTCTCTTCTGAAAGAGTGCGGCCCAAGTGCAGCCTCCTATTCAGGATAAGCTGACCCCAAACTCAGAGTCTGACCTGGCCTTTGTGTTCTCTCACCCTTTTCCTTCGGCTTGCGCAAACAAAAGACCTCTGGCCCTCCACGCTCTGCACCCAGCCGGCCTTTTCATGACTTTTTTGCCATTTTTCTCCTATTCGATTATTTGATTTTTTTTTTCTTGGGGGTGGATTGGGGGATGGTATGCTATTCGTTTCCTTCACGGCTCCCAGAAGTGGCACAATTTATATCGTTGCCAGGGAATTAGGACCCCCCGACCCCTTTGTTGTGGATTGTATGGTGGTTGGCTGAGGGCAGGGCTGGGGTGGATGTCCCTTTATTTCTCTATTAGAAGAGGGCTTGGTTCCCACAGGAGCGCCGGGGAGCTATGAGGTAATGTTTACAGAGCTGGGTCTTGAGAGAGCGAGAGTTGTAGTGTGTGTATGTGTGTGTGTGTGTGTGTGTGTGTGTGTGTCACCGTGTCGAGGATGTACAATCCTTACAAATTGTTGTAAAGAAAATTTGAGTAACAATTAGGCATTTTGCTGTGGTGTTACCACAACCTCGTAAATGAGTTAGTTTTCAGCTGAAATGAAACTTGCGTGGACAGGCAAACAAACAGATGCAAACAAAGCCTTAGACAACCATGCTGTTATCACACACAGGCACGCTCTTTCTGCACTGGCGGATAACTGTAAAACTGAATATATAAGATACACCCACACACACTCTTCAATACACACAAACACAGAAAAATGGAGGCAAGAGAGAGAGTGAGTCTGCGCTTCATAGTGAGGAGAGGAGAGTAATGAAAAGAGAGAGACTGAGAGGAAGCGATGCAAGAAGAGGAACTTAAACCATTATCATTTAATGCTAAAAATATCAGTCATATTTTTAAGGCGTTGATGCCTGGAGCTCGGATGTGTAGAGGCTGACAGATTTTACAGACTTTAATTTCGTGTGTGTATCTCCATGAGTCTGAAAAACAGATGAACATCTGATCATATTAACTCACACAGGCCTTGCACACATACGCTACATTAAAATCAACATGGGCTGCATTCGCAACCTATTTGACTTCCGGAATGTGACGCAATGTGAAGGAAACAGTTTGAATAAGAAAAATATGATGGGCGGCACTTGAAGGAGTCAGGCATTTAAAGGGAAGTTATAAAAACAGGTTGGGTGAACAATACTAATCCCGTCACTTAAATTATTGATGAAAATACTTGATACGTTTGAGACCACTGATTTCATCAGTAATGACAATTTAAAAAATATGCATTGTGACAGTTATTTCAAGTCTTTAAAACTGTATTTTAACTTTTTTTTTTTTGGTTAAAAATGATCCGAAATCAATTTTTGGGCAAGTACATAACAAGCCAGTTTTCAAAACTATCTCCTTACCTTAGCCCGATTCACAATGGTAAGCTTCTAATAATGTTTTCTAATTTGAGTGGTACTCGTAGGTTTTTGCAGGAAATACTAGCATGCCACCATACATCTGTGAGTCATTTCGTCATGTCTGCAAAGAAGGAGTCCCGGCTAGTAGGTTATATCACACATGAGGATGTTGCAGGTGGTTGCTTGATCATTAATAACCTTTTCTCACAGCAGCTGGAATAATTACACTTACACAATTACACTGGATTGTAATCCAGAAAGGTCCATACGACAATCATCGGTGACAACTGGAGTCACCAGTTTACAGGTAGTCTCGCGTAGCCAGACCTTCAGACTGACGGATGAAGGTCTTTGGCCGCTTTGGATGGCCAAGGCCCACCCAAGAGGCCATTTGACTGACAGGTAAAGCAACCAATCACGTTTCGTTTTGTTCCATGTCATGTTTAGGGCCGTGGAAATGTCGCCACAATAACAGAGCGGTGTGTAAAACTCTTGGACATATTTTAAAGATTCTATGCCGCGAACTTTAGAATTTTTACATACTTTTGCATACTTGCTCGTCATCAGTTGTAAACACGACAGCTTTCGTCTTTCGTGAGGGGGTTTGGCAAGGCATTTTTGTTTCCAGGCGGAAAGGTAAAGAACACGAAATACACGTCTCCCAGAAATCCTGTATAGTACAACCAATCCGATGACGACTTTGAAACTCCTGAAGTGTTTCCAGATAAGTGTGCCATATGCATCAGACGTTTAGCCAACGTTTCATGGGCGTGATGTCTGAGGCTGAGAATAGTTTACAGGTAACGTTAATACACACTAAATACACGTAGTCATGCAATGCTGATGTTGTTAACGTTAACATTTTGAGACCAAAGTATAACAATAATAATAATTTGCATGCTTTGATGTGATATGAGCTAAGTGATTGTTCGATTTAATCACCATTGGTAGTACAATGTATCGTAATGCTTTTTTCTCAGTTGGTTAGAACAAAAGTGGCAGACATGTTACTTACTTGTTCAGATGACATTTTCTGGTGAAAATTCTTATTTGGGTCATACTTCCAAGGCGTAGAATCTTTGATTCCAAAGTACAATGAATATCCACACCAGTGCGGTGACTGACTGCCACACGTACTCTTCAAAATATTATATTAATCTGTGCTGAGGCACAACCCACGTAAAGAACAATACATCTGCAAATAACTACATTTGCAGGTTTCAAACAGAGATGGTGACAAAGAGGCAAAACATATGGACTGCAGCTTTAATGCTAGATATTATGTAATGTAATAAGATGTTTGCAAGATTACAAACCTAAATTTCTTCTGCAAAATTATGTGGACTGAAGAATTGTGCACAATAAGACCAGGAACAAGTATTAACACTGTAAAGCCTGACATAAAATAATACTCAGAATAATCGTTTTTTTTTATATATATAACAACAAAAAGCATATTGTGTTTTTTTGTTAAATATCATGCTACAATCAAGTCTTATGGCTCATATATTATGATATATGAGAATATGGAGCTCATACACAAGGACAGAAAAAAATGCAATTTCAGTCATGTAAGAGTTCACATTGAAATATTACTAAAAAAGCTGTTCTTACATTTACTTTATGTTTTAAAACCAGTAAAAATGAAGGGGCATGTTTTTAGATAGATGCTAAAAGGCCATTAATTTGCCTTTTAGTAAAGACCAAAGAAAGCATGTAGTAGATCGTGTACAACAGGTTTTTCAGCAGAGTTTTAATAATGCGGATAATTTGTAGGCCTTAAAAATTTTCTCATCAATGGATTTTTAAGGTAAACAAAGTTCTCTTTTAATTTGTGTTAAATTTGATGCTTTCAACTCTTCCTTGATTCTTTTAACACCAAACCAGTACAATTAAACTTTAGAAAAAACATCCGTGCCTATTCAGCACACACACACACACACACAACAAATTAACATATACAAAAATAAACCAGGACTGGCTCCTGTTTAATGCTTGAGTAGGCCTATGAGTTCATCTCTCCCCCCCGCTGACGTATAGAATGTAAGATCCCGTTCAAGCCCACCTGTCCCACAGGGCCTGAGCTGGAAGCCTCTTTTTGTCTCTGTCTTTCTCCTTCACTCTGTCACAGGTCCTACCAATCAATGTTCTAAGCCCCAGGTTGCCTGATTTATCTGCCTTCCTACAGGCACCATCACCTCCACAAACTGTAAAAGATCAATTTACACAACTCCGCCACCAGTGCGTTATTGACATAACACGGGTGACCGCCTCTCGTCCTCTCCCGATCTTTTTCCAACACACATCTCCTTCCGCCTTTCTTGTTTCAGAGGTTTAGGTCAGAAGGATGATTTGAGAGGCAAATGTCAGAGGTCACGAATATGATCTTTATCCTATCTGCCCTGAAAGAGGCTGTGCTCTCTATACCGATGAGCTCTCGCCAAATACTGACCCACAACTGTGGAGCGTAGAGCCAGCTGGGCACAGTCCTGCAGTTGATGATAACCCAGGCCCGGGGCAGTGACTGTGCTCCATCTATGAAAGAGAACTCAGGAATTCTTTCATTTGAGGTATTACACATGCTCAGTGGAGCAATATTGATTTTTTTTTTTTACTGCTTCCTCTGAGCCATGCTGCAAGCATAAATGTTTTGCCAATTTATCAAAGTTTTATCTTGGAGAAAAAGAGAGAAACAGTAAGGATGGAGAAAGGAGCGAGGGAAGGTGGAAAGGAAGAGAGGAAGAGAGATCGAGACAGACAAACTAAGATATATAGACAGCGATACCGCATATATCCTCCCCTGGCCATGTGCCACTGCCTCTCTGCCTCTCTGCCTCTCTCCCAGCAGGGGACTGTGGGAGGAGAGGCTGGCATTTATAAATAAAACCATATGGCGAAAAAACAATAACGTGTGGACGTGTAATTGCTAATTGCATAACAGTGCACTGAGTCTTCCTCCTTGTTTCACTGGAGATGCTTAAATAGGTTCAACAGAGCCATTTATGAGCTAGCACCAACTACCCACGATGCCAAAGAGTCACTGAACAAACAGTATACTCAGACATACGCTATATTACTTCTGAGATTGCGGCTGAAACATGTCTACAGGAATAGTTTGCTCAAAAAATCCCTATTTACACACATTCACATAGTTCCAAGCTCATACGACTGTCTTTTGTCTGTGAAACACAAACGGTGATTTGTTGAAGAATATCCTGGCCATTATTTTCGATGTGATGACAGTGAATGAGGACTGGTGCTGTCAAAGTCTAAAATGATAAAACGTATCATAAAAAGTCCATACAATTCATGCTCTACATTTCAGATTTTGAGGAATCTTACAATAGCTTTGCGCTGAGATACCGAAAGTTGTATCCACCCTAGCCTGTGTTCATGAGGAAGCAATGAAGTTGTGAATCTTCTGAGTTGGATCTTTTTAATGAATTGGTTAATCTAGTTTATAAAACTGGTTTGGATTATTTGTTCACAAATCAACTCGCTGCTACAATTGGAATAGAACTTAATCGCAAGGACTTCACTTTTTTTGATGGAATTTAAAAGAGTTACTTTTCAGTGACAAATGTTATGCTTTTATTTAGCTAGGATGCATTAAATTTAAGTGATAGTAAAGGCATTTATAAAATAATTTCAATTGTGAATAAATGCTGTTCTTTTGAACTTGAAAAAGTATCATGGCTTCAGCAGCACAATTGTTTCAACATTGGTAATAATACAAAATATTTACAGAACACCAAATCAGCATATTAGAATGACTGAAGGATCATGTGACACTGAAGACTGGAGTAATAGCTGTTTAAATTTCATAATTATTTGCCATCGCAGGAATAAATTACATTTATTATTCAATGAATTGGTTGATAGTTCACACAAAACCTTTCTGAATTATTTGTTCAACAACACGCCACTACAGTTAGCATCCCATTGGAGTGGAAGATTATAGGGAATAATATCTTACATTTTGGTTTGTTCATCACACAAAGCTATAATGGAATGGAATGTATTTGAAAGGACTTTTATGGGCATTTATGGGATTTTTGAAAATTACCTTTCATGCAGTGCGTAACACAGCTCTAAGTGAATGAAAACATCCTGCAAAGTTTTAAATCTGAAAGTGCACCGTGTATAAAGTTATTGTCTCTCAAAAGACAGAGTCGACTCTGAATCATTGAAACAAGTCGTTTTTAAAATGAATCCCAAGCCGTTTCATGTTGACACATGAAACATTAGCATATTACTTGCCCACTTGTTAGTCTTTCCGCATTGGTCTGAATGAAATTCATTCTTTGCCACTAGGTGCTGCTAACTTTGCCACTAGGAGCAGTAAAATAGCTGTTTCCCCAGTAATGCTGTACACAAAGCAGCACTGCGCTCACAAACGCTGCTGTTATTATGAAATGGAAATGAAATCGACCAATCGGACCAATCACAGCAGATTAGTCTCACGCAAAGGAGGGGTTTGGAAAAATGAATCGTTGAACGAATCATTTGGGAGTCGTTGAGCAAATAAGGTAAAAAATAAATGCATATAATAACACAATGAAAGTGTTTTTTGACCTTGCATGCATGTCAACCTATTGTTGGGGACTCCCAAAACCAAAATATGAACCTTTCATAAACCATAATAGGGGCACTTTAATTTGTGTTCCGAAGATGATCTTATGGGTTTGGAACGTCATGAGGGTATGTAATTAATGACAGAATTTTCATTTTTTGAGTAAATAATCCTTTTAAGGCATGACCATATTCTGGATCCCGTATCCATACCCCATACCCTAATCAATAAGCAGCAAATTAGGAGGTTATAGAGGGAAAATGTAGTTAATAGTAAATATGTGTTCTCTAATCTAAAGTGTTACTCAGAATTTATATTTTAAGATGAACCATCCCTTTAACAAATTAACATGATAGAGCTTAAAAGTTCAAAATCAAGCCAAACTGCATTATAATGTAGCGTATTGTGGAATTTCTGTTTGAGTCCAACGGAATTCCACCCACCGCTGGGAATGATCGGCATCGATAACCACCTCTGTCGGCCTGTTACAATAGATAAAAGCTGAATTAGATTATGTCTCATTAGTCCGGATCGTATTCCAGCAGACTGTTACAGCCGGACAATGAGAACGCTTTCACTTTCTTAATCATTTTGGTTTTGATAAGGATATAGCAGTAGAGGTGAGGTTACAGGGGATGCGTGGTAATAAAGCCTCCGTTTAATAATGTAATCTTAAATTACAGTTTAATTACAGCCGCTTAGTCACAGGGGATGCCCCGTAATTCAATCACTGGTCTGAAACTACTGTATCACACAAAGCCTTATCGCACAGTTTTAGCCTGGATATGAATAGCCTGTTTCGGGACTGTGTAATTGGACTGAAGTCTCAGGCTGCACCGCTCTGGACTTCGCCAGTGGACCACTTATGGTCATCCGTTGCCTTTGTGTCCTGTAGATCATGGAGACAGAGGGAGGAGAGAGAGAGAAAGAGAGAGACCACCAAGCTTTGTACAATTGTATCAAACACTCCCCAAAGAACACCGGCAATAGGAAGCTAGAGGACTAGAAGGCATGGAAAGGCTTTTTTCCCTCCCTCCCGTCCCCAGGTCAGAGTCCACATACGCAAACCCAATTTGTCTTTTGTTTCCCGGCTCTGATTCCTTTAGAGACCCCATCCCATGGATTTTATGCAGCGAGGAAAATGTAATGCTTTTCATAAATTTCTGGAGGGAAAATTAGGTTTGCGGAGAGGCAACTTCATTTCGGCAGGGGCTTGTGCTTGCTCAGGCGGGCGGGCTGGTATCGGCCAGAAGAGGGGAGGCGCTGACGTGTTTGCTGAGTAGAAAGAAGAAATGAAAATCCAAATGCAGTAGCTGAGTCAGCGTGATTCACTCTGCCTGTTATTGCTCTCGCTCAGAGACAGCGCACTTCATAAGGTCCTCAGATGTCTTAGGTTCGAACACACTTCTAAATAGAAGCAGGGCACTCTCTGTCTCTCTCCCCAACCTGTCTCTGTCTTTATTTTCCTTTTTACTCTCCCCCCCCCCCCTTTTCTTCATCTACTCTCCTCCCAAACGTATCAGACAGGAAGTGCAGCCGTAGGGAGAGGTAAACAGATTCCTGTCAAAACTAGTGAGCAAGGAAAAATAAGAAGCGCGCAGAGCAACACAACCTCTGACCTCTCCGCCGTCTGGTTGGCTGTGTGGGCCGGGGAGGCAGGGGTGGAACAGACATGAGAAGCGCACGGGGCCATGTGGGGCATGCTGGGAAGGCACCCCATTCTGGGAGCGTTTACAGCAAAAGCTGGCTGACTGACCCCCCTCGCCTGCACTTCTACAGCACAGAACAAATCCATTTTCATGTCATGCTGTCACCACATCGGCCAGAACACACATCTGTGCCTGCACGTCCCTGACAGCACATTGCTGCAGGACTCATAAACGGCAATGGGCCTCTCGCCGAGAGCTCTATGAATGATAAATCTGACATGAGAACTCTCATCTTTACATGTGACATAAACACAGTCATATATGGCCATGAGGGGAAATGTAATGGAGGAACACAGTGGGAGTCGAGACTCGAAGTGCATCGTAGTGTTATAAAGTGGCTGTTGAGATGGGTTTTGGCCTCCTTCTCTGTTCAGAGACAGAGTGATTTCATCTGAGCTCATCATCATGATCTACTCCTGTGGGTTCCAGCCCCCTGGAAAGACTTTGAGTGACAGCTGACACCTGCTTGCATAGGACTACGTAATCCCCAACCCCCATCCTCCACATTATCTGCTCAAATATACACAAACTGTACCGACCCAGTGTGTGTACCAAACTTGTTGCTAAACATTTCTGGGACTTTATAATATGTGACCCTGGACCACAAAACCAGTCATAAGTAGCATGGGTATATTTGTAGCAATAGCCAGCAATACATGATATGGGTCAAAATGATTGAATTTTTTTTATGCCAAAAATCATTAGGATATTAAGTAAAGATATGTTCTATGAAGATATTTTGTAAATTTCCTACCGTAAATATATCATAACTTTAGTAATATGCATTCCTAAGAACTTCATTTAGACAATTTTAAAGGCTATTTTCATAATATTTGGATTTTTTGCACCCTCTGATTGCAGATTTTCAAATAGTTGTATCTCAGCCAAATATTGTCCTATCCTAACAAACCATACATCAGTGGAAATCTTATTTATTCAGCTGTCAGATGATGTATAAATCTCAGTTTTTAAAATGGGACCCTTTTGTGGCCCAGGTTCACATATTAGGTATCTGAATCGAGCTGGCTATGCCCCACAAGAATCTGAATTTGAATTTAAATTGGAAAGACTTAAAAAAATTCCATACAGATACACTCCTGTTAAAAGGTTACCTAACCCTAACCCTATAATTTTATACTTTTATTTAGCTAGGGTGCATTAAAATTATCGAAAGTCATATTAAAATACATTTATGAAATGATTTCTGTTTTAAATAAATGCTGTTCTTTTCAACTTTCCATTTCTGGAAAAAAGGTATCATGATTTTCACAACAATATTAAGCAGCACAACTGTTTTGAACATTGGTAAAAATATGAAATGTTTCTAGAGCAGCAAATCAGCATATTAGAATGGTTGAAGGATCATGTGACCCGTGTGATCATGTGAGTAATGGCTGCTGAAAATGATGCTTTGCAATCACAGGAATACATTATTATATTGTTTTAAACAGAAAATATTTATTTTAAATTGTTTTATTTTTTTTTAAGAATTAACATTAAAAAGCTGTATGTAATGTATTCTAGGAAATAAAGTTTTATCACCCTGTATTGCAATATTATTGACCTCTAAAACCTTAATTTAAAAAAAGCACAAAATTGCAGTTATATAAATTTCTTTAAATTTTAATTAATTTTCATTCTGCTTCCTAACATTCAAATTCAACTTGCAATTCTGCATCATGTTTGTTCATTCAATTTAAATTCAGGAACTGAACTCTAATTTCAAAAGCATTCCCAATTCATTGCTGAATGGAGCACCCTGATGTGTACAGCAATTGCCCCTCAGTCCAGCATGGCGCCACCCTGGGATGAGGTATTATTTGTATGTTTGGGAGCTTACTGTACCTGACAAAGTCGAGCAAAAGTGGTTTGAAATATCACAGCTCGTGAATGGCTGTCATTCCGCAGGTACTCTGTAGTGTTCTTTGCTGTCAGTCGACCCAATACACTGTGAAGAAAATCCCTCTTTTACTTTCTCTCTCTTTCTCTCTCTCCCTCACACGCGTGGACACGCTCGGTCACTCTCACAGAACTGCAGCAGGTCTTGGGCCTCATAAAGCATCAAAATCAATTTGTTTTAAAAACACGTTTTTCAGAAACTTATTAGGCACTTTAGAGATATATCATACACCTTCGACCCGCAAAGGATGAAAAACGGCAGGTGCAGCGGCAGCCCATTTCTCCAGCCGTGCACAGAGCTGGCGCAGCCATGCCGCTGGGGAGCCGTAAAACAGGCGCGCAGCCCCGGCAGGGCCCGGCGGCGGACGCACGCTCGCTCTGCTACCGGCCCTGCCCCGCATAAATCAAGATAATTCTCTGCAAGCCTTGAACTCTGACCTTACCACAATTCATGGGGACGTCAGCAGTAGCAGCCGTGGCGGAAGGGAGGAAAGGAGGGAATGGGGATAGGAAGAAAAGAAAGAAAGGAGAGAGATAGAAGAGAGAGGGAATCCATTGGTGGGGCAATGCATAAACGAGTTGGAGAAAAAAAGAGGGGGGTTACTGAGATTAGTCACCATCCAGATTGGGCCCCACTGCATTTAAATGGTCCCTCTTTACGAGCCATTTATCTTCCACTCTGGCCATTTTCATTACACCAGAAAGCAAGTCGCAGCTACCAGCTGGATTCTACTGCACACTGAAAATTAATAACCTCCCCCCTTCAACATCCTCACAGCCTTTACTGTCTTACCCTCTAGCTCGCAAACACGCCACCCATCCCCCTGTTCCTTCTGAAGGTCTCTGCATATATGCAGGGTGGAAGTGCTCTCTCAGGTTTTGTGGCTATTTGCATCCTTGCATCTCCAGCAGTCTTTCAATTTTCTCCACTCTCTTAGTCCTGTACCCTCGCCTCCTCAACCTGCTCCCTCAATATCTTGCCCCCTCAACACAAACAATTCATCCTGGTCTTTTAAAATTTTCCCAGCTTCCCTGTGCTGCTGGGAGCAGAGAGAGAGAAGGCAAGAAAAAACAGGGTGAGTACTTTCATTAATTCATTTGCCCTGGTTTCTTTTGCTCTTGTGTATGCAGAGGGGATTGACCCCCTTGGCTTGCTGGAAGAGCACTGTGAGATGTGCCATTTTACTGCCAGTTTTGGTAATACAGACATGCTCAATGTACTAGAGAACGGCTGTGAGCCAGGAAAATGGGTTGGGTTACAAAATGGTATTTTCTGTAGGATCCACCCCAAATTGAAACCATTCACATCAACCTGTGCTCAGCCACTGATATAAATTTGAGGATTGAAGCCCATCTGTGGACAGGAACACAGCCTGAACTCTGCTTTAGGCCAAAGCAGGCAAGCCAACTGAATTCTAATGTCATGATTTGATGTTTTCACATCTAAATGTACAGTATCTTTCAGTAAAAACTATTTAAGTCCTCAGCACTGTTCTAAAACTGAGTGAGCTACTTCCTTGCCACCAACCTACATAAGCGGTTGCCTTCTAAGGCAGCATTCTAACTTTAATGGAACCTTGCAAGTGACTGATTTGTAAAAACTCTATAAAAGTAGCACCTCTGTTTGCCACACAACTTTTTTACAGACAGTTTTATTTTGTGTTGCTAAGCTAACTGTGTGATAATCACTTAGATTTATTTGTTGTCAATAATTTTCAATATTTAAAAATAAAAATATTTTTATGTAAATAATAAGCCATTTATATAAATAAAATGCTGCTACAGAGTAAGGCTAGAGTGAAATATCTTAGCTGGCAGCATGATTACATTGCTTATAAGATAACTTTTCGCCTTCACCTTCATATGACTTTGAAAGTGTAGTTTACTAGGTTACATTCAAGCTAATAAATTTTAAAGCTACAGTTTGGGGGGAAAAGACTTCAAACAAAAAGTTGTATTAAAGCTACTTTAGGGACCAATAGTTTTATTTTAATGATTTGAAAATAGATTAAAAAAAGCTGTTTTTGTCTATTTTTAATAGTTGACGAATTGACAAATTGCAATGAGAGTGTGATAATGATGAGTCCACAATCAATGAGTGACAGTATCAACTTAAATGAGTAAAAGTGTACTAAATAAATTTACATTACATTTACATTTAGTCATTTAGCAGTCGCTTTTATGCAAAGCGACTTACAAATGAGGACAATAGCAGCAATCAAAACCAACAAAAGAGCAACAACATGCAAGTGTTATGACAAGTCTCGGTTAGCCTAACGCAGTACATAGCAAGTTTTTTTATTTTAAAGAAAACAAGTAGATAGAATATAGAAAAAAGAAACCTAGTGTTTTTTGTTTGTTTTGTTTTTTTAAAGAAAAAATGAGATAGAATAGAAAAAAAGAAAGCTAATGTTATTTTTTCAAAAAAAGCTAGCAGTTAGAGAATAAATATGCAATTGATAGAGGGTCAAGTGTGTGTGTGTGTGTTTTAAATAAAAAGAAGACAGATAGATAAATAGAATTAGAATAGAAAGTGCTAGAGTTAGAGGGTCAAATAAAGATTGAAGCGATGTGTTTTTAGCCGTTTCTTGAAGATGGCTAAGGATTCAGCTGCTCGGATTGAGCTGGGCAGGTCATTCCACCAGGTGGGAACAGTTAATGAAAAAGTCTGTGAAAGTGATTTTGTGCCTCTTTGGGATGGCACAATAATGTGTCGTTCACTTGCAGAATGCAAGCTTCTAGAGGGCACACAGGTCTGAAGAAATTAATTTAGGTAAAGGGGTGCAGAGCCAGAGGTGGTTTTGTAGGCAAACATTAATGCCTTGAATTTTATGCGACCAGCTATTGGTAGCCAGTGCAAATTGATGAACAGAGGTGTGACATGCGTTCTTTTCGGCTCATTAAAGATTAATCTTGCAGTGGCATTTTGGATTAATTGTAGAGATTTGATGGAATTGGCTGGAAGACCTGCCAAGAGAGCATTGCAATAGTCAAGTCTGGACTGAACAAGAGCTTGAACAAGGAGTTGTGTTGCATGTTCTGAAAGAAAGGGCCTGATCTTCCTAATATTGTATAAAGCAAATCTATAGGACCGGGCAGCTTTAGCAATGTGATCTGAGAAAGTCAGGTTATCATCAATCACAACTTCAAAGTTTCTGGCTGTTTCTGAAGGAGTTATGGTTGATGAACCTAACTGGAAGGTGAAATTGTGATGAAGTGATAAATACAATAAATACTGCAAATTGTCATCCAAATCGAAAATATAGTAGGCCTACATTGCACAGAAATATTTTTAGAAATCTGTTTATTGACATCAGCTGCCTTAATGAACCAATTCACTAGAATGAACTTTCCTTTTCAGTGCTTCTTCTGAGACAAAGGGCCATTTATGTAGTTAAGTTGGTAATGTTGCTACTTTTAGTTACTTATTCCCAAACACTGGCATACAATGCCTTAAAATGCTGTCTCTAATGGCAGATTAGATTTTGGAAGTGAGCACTCATGTGAAGCCCCCTCCAATGGACTCAAATACATAATTTGACCCTACATATACTACGGTGAGTCCTGACACCAATCCATGTCAGCCAACTCCCTGCTTGCTTCCACGGCTTCCCTGCAGAGTTAAAAGCTCACCCAGTCTGGCGGACACTCACAGGTTCCCCGAGAAAAGCGAGAGCGTGACCTTCAGCTGCTGTTTATCTGAGCTTCATCTGCATGACATCACGCCTGCTGCCATGATCTCCACACTGGGGCACAGGCAGATGGAAATCAATGGAAGGTCTGCTCACATCCAAGCTGGCATGTAAATCATTCGGGCTGTTTAAACAGCTCAGGCAGCGGGGCATAAGAAGCTCAGCCTGCCTGCGGGCACGGAGCTGTCTGAGAGCTTCTACTGACCCGACCGGTCGCAGGTCCCATGCCCACATTGCACGATTGGTCGAGTGCCGCCCCATTGAGAGAGGCTCAGAGATGTTAGGTGACCCAGATGGTCTCCTTCATGTCTAGAGAGGAATGAAGAGGCAAGGCCTGAGTCTTTTCCTTCTCCGCAAAACCTCAGTCTTTCTATCTCTCCATCTCTGCATCATACCCCCATCCCTATCTCCCCTTTGCCGCCAAAGCTTCAGGCTATCAGTGCTGCACTTCTGCCTCAGCAATTCAAAGAGACAAAGGAATGAAAACAATCTTTGGAACTCCATGAGAAGAGCCAGAGAGAGAGAAGATGAAGGTAAATAAAAGCCAACGCTTGATGACACGGGGAACAAAGATGGTCCTCTGTACGCGCTACCGTGGGGATGGTGTTTGTGTTGAGGGGTGGCCGCGTGTGGCAGTGCCTTTTGTCCCCCCACCCCTCTACCCCCCAAAGGGGAGCTCCAGGGAGCCGGTCGATCAATACCGCAGCCATTCCTCCTGCTCACCGGGGGAGCCGACCACACCGACAACACACCACTTCTCTTTCATGAGACTCGCCACAGAAGAAGAGAGGGAGAGAAAAGATGAGTGAAAGAGAGAGATGCCTTTGGTGGAGGGGGGTGTCCTGAGACACAAAGGCTGGAGAACGAGGGGCTAAGGGTCCGAGCCCCCGGCGCTCGAAGAGGAAACAGTACAAAGTGCACCTGCGTGCAGGCATTTTATCTATGCAGGCCTGTTTTAACAGCGCAGAGAAACTTTCCAAGCCCCTCAGTCGCGTTTAAAGCCAAAACATTTCAGACACTTCTTTTTACGTCTTACTTTCTCTCTCCCACTTGTGTTTGGAAAATAAACATTCTTCTCCTTTGGGAGATGCCCCGCTGTGCCTGAATATTGTAAATAGTAAAATTCCAATTAGCTAATGACCAAAGCCATTGACTCATACCATATCGACCGCATATATGTGTGTTTAAGTGTTTGCGAGAACACCATAAATGAGTATTTGTGTGCACACACTTTAGCCTTGTTCCATTCCCAGCTCTACCTCCTCCTTTTCAACAGTCTCTACTGAACACAGAGACCTCATTCAGTCGGGATGTAATGCTCTCTGCTGTCAGGGTCTTCGAGGAAACCCCTGCACACACACACACACACACTCACACACCCTTTCAAGAGTAGTCCAGTCCAGTGCTACACACCAGATTATATTTCATGCCTTGCTCCGGGAAAGATTAGTACCACTGTACCACTGTGTTTGGCAGCTGGAATGTAGAGCACCGCTGCTTGACATACTGAGGACACTCTAGCACAAATAAAGAGTCATCTATAAAAGCTCAGTGTGTCTTCTGTAATACAGGTATTCAATAACAGGGTATATAAGGCCGTAATTAGAATAATAAGCCTTTACAAAGCTGATGATTTGCAACCAACTGTAATGAGCAATGAAGGGGAAGCCTAACGTATGATTAACTGCCTCGTAAAACATGAGTCGTACTTCACAGGTCTGCTTTTCTTATATGAGTTAATACTGCCACTTCATTTGACTTATTTTGTCTAGACTTTATATTCAGTCTATTCACTTTTTACTTCCCTGCTTTCTTGTTATGGAATTTATTTGAAGTATTTGTTTTAATTTGTTTAATTATTAGTTTACTGGTTTATTTAGTGACTTAATTTAGGCATTTCTCCAACATTAAAGGTCTTTAAGGAAGACCTATTTTGCCACATAAGAATGAATGAATGAATGAAGTCATACAAAGTTTAAATTATGAGATACTAAGTCATAATTATGAGTTTAAAGTCAAAATTATGGCATACTATGTTATAATTATTAGATAAATGGCAAAATATGACAAAATAGAAATTATGAGATAACATCATATTAATGAGATAAAAAGTCATAATTATTAGAAAAAAACTTGACATTTATCATACTAAATCATAATTATGTGACAAAGTACACATGCCATACATTGAAATTATATAACTTTTTATGTAAAATGTTGACTTTTTCTCATAAGTTTGAATTTGACATAATTCTGACTTATTTCTTTTTTTGTCAAGTTAGAAGTTGGTGTCTTATGTCATAATTATTACCTTTTATCTCATAATTATGACTTTATTTGTGTGCCATATGTGGTGTCAATGGGCTTCCACACTTAAACCAGAACATGGTATTGCAAAATGCATGTACTGCTAATTTTGCAAAACCAACTGAGGTAAAAAGTCAAATTCATTACATTATGTAACACAATGGAGACAGTTTATTTCTCTATTTACAGACAATGTGTTATAAAATATGAATGTTTTTCTCTCCAACTGTCACTGTAATGAATTTGAATTTTTTTTCAAAAGTTCATAAAGACTTGAAAGCTGTGTGAAAATAAATATGGCTGCATTCCACAAGCCCTCACAGCGTGACTCACAGAATGAGGGAATGACATGTATGCACACACACATACAGCAGGGTGCTTCTGTTCTACTTACATTTACATTCATCTGAAGAATTTATGTATCAATGTCTTGTTTACTAAGCATCGGAATAGATTTATTTACTTCTGCCAAAGTGTTAGAAAATTTAAATCTTCAGCAATAGTGCAATTGATATGGGATGCATAATCTATGGCAAGGGACAGAGCTGAACAATTTAGAATCTCTATCACATTACTGTCCAAAAAGAGACACTTATAAAATATTAGTATGTCTCTGTGAGTTGATTTTATAGTTCTTCTGTGTTACATCAGCTGCCATCTTTCTGTGCAATGCTAATTTTATAAACACAAATGATACAAATGAAACTATTCAGTGACGTAAGTCATAATTTAATAAAAGCTGTACAAGTGAAGTTTTTGCAGCACAAAAAACAACAAGGGGCTTTGAATATTACAATTAATTTAGAGTGACAAAATATCAATTATGGCCACAGTATCAAACCAGACTAGCTAAATTTATACCAAAAAAAAAAAAAGTGTTGTAGTGCATGGACTTATCTGTTTATTTACGCTTCTGAATGAGTTTGATCATTCCTTCAACTCAGACATGAAAAAGAGATGAACAGCTCAGTCATGGTAAGAACCCAACGGTGCGTGTGTTTACAGGTTCTGGGTTATGGGACAGAAAATATCTTTAGTTCCGTATAAAAACAATAAAAGTCAACGGAAAGTCCTCAATTTGACAGAAAAACTAATATGTGCTTGGATGTGCCCTTTCTGCATGTGCCCTTTCTGGGCAGTGTTATGATGATTGTTTATGAGTATTAGCCATAGTGGGTCAGCCCACTATTTTGCTCTGATCGTCTCCACTGCACATGTACATATCCACATACACACAAAACGTCTGGTCGACCTCTCTTCACCGGTGAGTCACAGTGCCTGCTTCTTCCCAGAACCCCCTGCTGACTGTTTTTGACAACAGCAGAGAGCAACAGAGTGATCAGAGAGACAGAGGGGGAGAGAGAGAGAGAGCAGGAAGATGACAAGATGAGAGGAGAGTGAGAAAATAGCACGGCAGACAGAAGTGTCTGTCAGAGTTGATGAAAAGAGGTAACAAGAGCAATAGGGTACATGACAGTGTTGTAGACCAAAGTATAATGCACACTAGCACAAACATACAAGCACCATCATACCGATTCAAACTCTCAGACTGCTGAGCCACGTGATTTTGAGTGAAATTTCGGTCCCACTTTATATTAGGTGGCCTTAACTACTATGTACTTGCATAAGAAAATAAGTACAATGTTATTGTATTGCAAAAGACTTTTGCTGCTATTGAGGTGGGATACAGGCAAGGTTAGGGACAGGTTTTGTGGTTATTAAATTAATCACAGATGTAATTACATGCAGGCATTTTTTTTAAATATAAGTACAATGTAAAAACATGTATGTACATAATACGTGGACTGTACCAAATGATTAATTTAAACGTAAGTACATAGTAGTTAAGGCCTACTTAACTACTAAACTACTTAACTTCTAGAAATCTTAGAATTGGACTGGACAATTATTGTAGTTAAAAAGCAAAGTATCCATTTTATGAATTGAGAAACGACAATTAACATATTGAAATAAAAACATTCTATCATTCTAAGACTAAAAATTGTATTTGCTTGTAAAACATACTCTAACAATCTTTATTTTGTTTACAACTTTGAAAAATATTTTTTACTATTATTATTACAGTACATCATGTTAGATAAAATTATAGAGACTAAATGACTAATTTTTTTTTTTAAATCAGTTAAACTAAAGGGAAAGTTCACCCCAAAATTTTAAATTTGATGTTTTTCTTCTTACCCCAAGGGCATCCAAAATGTAGGTGACTTTCTTCAGTAGAACACAAACAAAGATTTGTAACTCAAACCGTTGCAGTCTTTCATTCATATAATGGCAGGCAATGGGACTCATGGCTTTGAGAGAAAAAAACATACACAGACAAAACCAAATTAAGCCCTGCGGCTCGTGGTGATACTTTGATGTCTAAAGACATGCAACGATTTGTCTGTGCAAGAAACTGAACAGTTATTTATATTGTTTTTTACCTCTGATTCACTGCACTGTCCAACTGTCCTGAGCACATTCACAACAGCCTGCGCATGATGCGTCTTCTTCTACTTCTTCTTATTGCTTTATGGTGGATCGCAGACTTATAAGTGCATTACTGCCACCTTTCTTTCAAATGGACCATTGACACTCTATCTACAATCTCAATTAGGAGTGTCAATGGTCCATTTGAGAGATAGGAGAAGAAGAAGACACATCACGCGCTGGCTGTTGTGAACGTGCTCAGGACAGTTGGACAGTGCGGTGGATCAGAGGTTAAAAAAACGATACAAATACTGTCCAGTTTCTTGCATAGACCAAGCGTTTCGTGTCTTTAGACCTCAATGTATCATCACAAGCCGCAGGGTTTAATTTGGTTTTGTCTGAGTATGTTTTTTTGTCTCTCAAAGACGTGAGTCCCATTAACTGCCATTATATGACTGACAGATTGCAACGGTTTCAGTTAAAAATCTTTGTTTGTGTTCTACTGAAGAAACAAAGTCACCTGCATCTTGGATGCCCTTGAGGTAAGCAGATAAACATCAAATTTTCATTTGTGGGTGAACTATCCCTTTAAAGTTGAAATCCTCATCTAAGCTATCAGTCCTGCATTTCCTTCCTTCCTTATTCAAATTTCTGATTTTCAAAATTAATAAATCTCATAAATATCTCACCATGTGCATGGTGATCATTTATTGTCAAATGAATTCACAATTTTGCTTGGTTTATTATAAAGTAGCATAGCAATATTTTAGCCTACAATATGTCAAAACAACAATAGTAATAATAATAATAAAACTTAACATTTAACTTTTTAACTTTTACTTTTTACATTTTAACTTACAAAAAAACAAACAATAATTTCTTTCTTTCTGTCTTTTTTATTTATTTCTTTTTGTTTTATCTCATCTAGGGCACCATAATAGACAGGGCCCCCTTAAAAACACACCTACACACTCTTGATCACATGGATTTCCTACAGATTACATCGTATACATTCCATTAGGATTCTATTAGGTCTTTGATTGTTGCAAATGGAAATTGATCAGCGATTAAAATCATTAGCGGTTAATCCAATCAATCAGTACTGACTAGAATGTCACAGAAGATCTGGTGATCTGTCTCCAACTGATCTGTCTCTAACACTCACTTCACAGGTCTGTGCTGCCGTCATCATATTTATTAGGTAAAATACTGTGTTTATCATGACCATATTTCATATGTTCGAAGCTATGAAAAAACATAAGGCTCTTATAAGAAATGCAATATAAATAGATTAAGCTTTTAAAACATGATGAAGAAGAGGTTTCCCCAATTCTCTGTCTGGATTTGTGTGTTCTGTTCCAGGTTCTGAATAATAGTGCTGGTCCAGACCTTGGCTTTGCTACACTGCTGGACAGCCTTTAATTTATAGACCAATTTATGGGTTTCTGTGGAAGACAAGATACAAAGATCATTTCAATACTGTTCTATTGCTGATGTACTCACTCAGCCACCATAAAACTTACTCTGACTCCCTCTCTCCCTCAAAACACACACATCTTCAGTCATAACTCCTGAATAGATGACTGCTGGCAGAAAAAGAAAGAAGACTAAAAATAAAGGCAGAGGAATAGCATTGAGGGACAAGTCAGTTCTGTTGATCCTGAAAAAAATAATAATGCTTTTTTTGGATATCTGTCAAAAATATTTTTATGTCAGTTATGAATGCCACTTTTGAATGATTAGGTGGAACTAGTGCATTGGACATATAAACTAGTATCATTCTACATCTTAGAAATTATTTGTTTTAAAATTTAAATTTTTTTAATAATTAAAAATTTTAAACTTTTTAAAAAAATTACAAAAATCTAACCTTTCGTTGGATAATAAGAATTTAAAATAGGGGGAAATATCATTATGAAATAAGTGTTTTTCTCAAATACACATTAGACACAATTATTGGCACCCCTAGAAATTCTTATGAGTAATATATCTCTGAAGTATATTCCCATTAATATTCACAATTTTGAGCACTCCAGGGTGATTATGAACATGAAATTATCCAGCCATGGCTTCCTGTTTCACAGAAATATAAATAGCAAGGAAAACAAAGCACAAATTCCTTTAATCATCCATCACAATGAGAAAAGCCAAAGAATATATTTCTGATGTGCAGCAAAAGATAATTGTGCTTCACAAATTAGTGAAGTGGCTTTAAGAAAAGAGCTAGAGCAGTGAAAATTCCCATTTCCACCATCAGGGCAATAATTAAGAATTTACAATCAACATAAAATGTTACAAAACTAGAAGAGGACATGTGTCTATATCGTCCTAATACAAGGTGAGAAGGAGAGTTTGAGTGGCTAAAGACTCTCCAAGGACCACAGCTGGAGAATTGCAGAAAATAGTTGAGTCTAGGGATCAGAAAACCTTTTAAAAAATTGTCAAACAGCACCTACATCATCACATGTTGTTTGGGAGGGTTTCAAGAAAAATTCTCCTAGCTCATCCAAAAACAAACTAAATGAAACTAAAGAATGAGCTTTTTAGCAGCAAACACAAGATGTGTTTGGTGAACACAGGGATAAAAAGTAGCCCATGTGTACAATGAATTATACTGCTGTATTTTTGATGTTGTGGGCCTATATTTCTGCTGGAGGTCCTGGACATATTGTTTAGACACATGGCATCATGGATTCAATAAATTACCAACAGATAAAAAAATCAATAAGTGACTGACTCTATCAGAAATCTTATAATGGGCCATGTTTGGATCTTCCAATCATACAATAATCCAAACACAAACCTAAATAAAAAAATAAAAAAGGCTCACTGGGCACAAAAACAAGCCTCTGCTATGGCCATTCCAGTCCTCTGACCTGAACCCTGTAGAAAATGAGTGAGGTGAACTGAAGAGAAGACGCACTGTTATGGAGCTGTGAATCTAAAGGATCTGGAGTGATTCTGGATGAAGGAATGGTCTCTGATCTCTTGTCAGGTGTTCTCTAACCTCATCAGGCATTATACGAGAAAATTTAAAGCTGTTAAACTGGCAAAAAGTATTAAATAAAAGGGTGTCGTTAATTGTGACCAATAGAGAAAAACATTTATTTCATAATGATATTTCCTCCCATTTTAAATTCTTATTCTCCAATGAAAGGTTAGATTTTTGTGAATTGTTTAAATAAAAGATCAAAAGGTTTAACAATGCAGATTCATTTTCACAGCCTTCTTTGATCGTTTTTACCAAGGGTGCCGATATTTTTGGCCATGACTGTATATATATATTCCAAATCTATTCATTTCTAAACAAAAAACATAACATGCTTCACTGTTTATTTACATTTAAAAATTATAATGAAATTAAATAAATGCTGAAATGTTGTAAATCAAAGTCATGTGATACAACACGCAGACACATAAAAAATGAATGAATGAATGAATGAATGGGACTACATACTCTCATGAAACTGAGTCTAAGTCACAAAATATTTTAGAATATCAGCTAATTTGACCTTTTATGTCAAGGCAAGGTTATTTCAAGTTCAAAAATGTCATGTGGTATGATTCTTATGAAAAAAGAGATAATAATAATAAACAGTACTTCTTACCTTTAAACTTGCACACATCTATTGTAGCTAAATATTCATTCAGAAAACATTTTATTGTCTTTTGTTTTACTTTGTTCTTTATCATGGAAACACTTGTTTGTCATTGGCCCACACAATTAAGTGATTTAGCTTTCCATTACCTTTACATTTTCCAGTTTGCAACCTGTCAAAGCTCAGAGCTAAAGTTATAGGTGCTCAGGCCGTTATCGACCAGAAGAGATCCAGACTAACACCTACCAAAAACCACCTGCCAAGTGCTGCACACACACTATGTAATGAAGGGGCATTGTTCTTACTCCATAAACTTGTCAAACCTTCCTCATTTCATCCTCTTGCCTCCTCACCAAAGTAATTTTATTTATTTATTTATTTTTTGCAGAGAGCAGTTAATAAATACATCAAGATAAAAAGTGCTGTGCTATTAAAATGGAGAGAGATGAAATATGAATGAAGAGATGGAGCTTCAGGTGTGTCAGATGTGATTTAATATTGTTCTGGCGGCAGCGCCCGGGGAGGGAGAGATTACCGTGGGGATGGCGGACAGACAGCGTGACATTTGACCCCACGGAGCAGGCGTACCGCATATAGTGCTGAGCAGAGCTGTATGGATCCACGTGAGGGAGGAATGGATTTACTGATCAACACCCACATCAATCTGCCTACAGTCTGCATGTGTTGGTGTACGTGTGAGCGAGAGAAATGTGCTGTTTGTGTCTGCTTGTTCATGGATGTGAAATCTTTTAGCGTTTGACAGGCTGTTTTAATGAATGTCTGATTTCTGTGTAGTTTTATGGGTGTAATGGTGTCAGACTCTAGGACCTCATTTACACCTGGAATTAACATCTGTCTGATCTGATCACAAGTGGACTGCACTAAACACAAGTGTAAATGAGGTACAAAGTGGAAACACTGGATCACTCAAACCATTTTTGGAGGTGGTAGGGATTACATGTGGCCACATCTATTTGCAGTGTAAATGTTAATATGTCCTGGGTTTTAATGTCCTTGACATCGTCTGTAGGCCAAATACTCACATGGCTGTGTCAAAAATGTTGTTGTTTTCACAGGTAGGACCATCACTTTGTTTTTTCCTCCTCAATACTGCTATCAAACCTGAAAGGCAACACAACACATGTATATAAAACTTTTGAAGGAGATATACCAGTTTAAACTGTAAATAAAGTTATGCCCTAAAAATAAATTACTTAACTCTTTCATGCAAATCTGGTTGTTTGCAATATTTATCAGAAAGAGATGTACTAATAAATAGTGTAAAACATTTCAAAGCATTTTAAAAGTACAAAATACTAAAAATATTGTTGGTATTCTATTTGTCACTTATCAAAGAAATAATGCAAAACATATTGGCAAACTGATTGACAAACATATTAAACTTCACATATTAGAACACTATTTACAACAAACTACATCAGGGAAATATTGAAAAGTCAAAATGATCTGGTATATACAGTCAAACCAAAAATTTTTCAGACATCTTCAACATCTCTTACATTATCACAGTTTATTCGCTATAGTTTAGATAATGGCAATAAAATATCACAATAACTCAGAGTTAAACTGTGTCAGAACAAGTTCATTATTGATAATGTCAGATAACTTTGATAGAAAGGTATGTAATGCAATTTAAGTACACAATTAGATAATACCAATTTAGGTCAACCAATTACCAAGCAATGCTTAATTTTGTTCAGTCTGTGGTGTAAAGCAATAAAAAACACTTAAGCAAAACATGGTCAAGTCAAAGTGTCTGAATAATTTTTGGTCCCGAATTTGATCAATTTTACTGGTAGTTCATTGTACTGTACTTAAAGTGGCCCAAATCCGACTTTTTTGCCCAAATGTGACCCTGATGTGATATCTGATTTTCTTATGACAGTCTGAACAGCACACATATTTTTTTTTTCAAATCAGGCCCAGGCCACTTTCATATGTGGTCCTAAATTGGATACATATCTGATGTTTTGCAATGTGACTTCAGTCTGAAAGGCCATGTCGCATTTCATGCGATTCTTACATCATTGAAATGCGACAGACGTCACAAGGTTAAAAATCACAATGGCAGACAATAGGTAGACAATAATATCACTTCGATATTTAGGCTCCGATTGCACATTAACTTAAAAATTGCTAAACACACGCTAGCAGCATCCATTTTTATTTCCGCAAACACTGACGTTACGTCTTCTTCTGCGCATGTGGGTCACTTAAGGGCCATATACGGTTCACACATGAAACTGATGGCAGTTGCATTTAAATGACAATGTGAACAACAGCGTAAAAAAAAAATCTGATTTCAGCAAAAAATCCGATCTGAGCATTAAGACCTGCAGTGTGAACTAAATCTTTTTTACCGACATAGTTCAATGATTCGGTGTTTCCCGAAACCATAGTTCAAGCGAACATTCGCAAACAGCGACGAAAACTTACAGCTATCAACCTGTGGTTAGAAGCATAGTTTGTTGTTTGTAAAACATATGGGCTTGAATAATTTATGCTCTTGGGCACAATACGCAATCTAACATGCAACACAAACTATTTTACTTCCATTTTATCTAAATACATTTTGATATATATATTTTTGTGCATCCTCAATAAGCGCAATTTTGAAGAGTGAGCATGTGCATAAACCCCAGAGTATGACGTAAGAGGGAACCTGCAATTAATCAAACATCAAATAATGAAAAATGACAGGGAACAAAAAATAGCAAATAAGTCATCAGTTATGTTCAATACAGCAGCATCTCAGAGATCTTGAATCAGTTAAATAGCAGAAGTTATCCACCATATGAACTAATGTGGCTCAAACGACGGAGATGTGACTATGTTTGGGAAACAGTTGTGACTAGCTAGTTCGTTTCTACAACGATGCATTGTACTATGGTGGTTAATCAGCGAGTGATGTTGTTGTATGGGAAATGCACCCCTGACTAGCTAAAAAGTTTCCAAAACCACTCTAAAACCAGCTAACAGGCCAGCCTGACTAGGCTTAGGCTAGTTTAAGATGTTTCTTTTATACTCTCATATCTATACATGTTTTATAATAAAGCAATTACTTGCAGGTGGCTTTTTATTGTTATACTATGTGTAACGGAACAGTTAAAGAATACTAAATACTCCTTTTTGTTTCCAGACCCAAAATATGAAACGAGTTCCTGGGTAACTAAAGATCATAGTTAAGCATTAATCTTGTTTAACTCAAAACAGGATTTTTAATAATAAGTGTGTCGATTGCTACTGAAACAAAATGCTATTTTGGGAGGAATTACCAATATTACATTTATTGAGAGGTTTAAGTATCCCTGCTCTCCCTTAAGTAATGAATTAAGCCATGAAATCAGAGATTGATCAGTGGTCACCAGAGTTGCATTTGAGATGCCTGTTAATACCAGTTGTAAACAGGCCAATACATTTAATCACATCTTCTTAATGTCAACAGCTCAGCTTAACCTGTGTACGACCGTTCTTCAGCGTATTGCTTATGTCCTTGTTGTTACACAGTATTTTCAAGATGGATTTTCCAGGACTTCTTGACAGCCATCATTTACTTTATCTCTGTCCCTTCCCCCTTCCCGCTTTCTCTTCTTCGTCTCATTCTGTCAAACTGTCTCTACATGAGCAGCTCTATAATCTAACACCACCCAAAATGATAAATATCTGGGCTTGTTTAGAGGCATGTGTATGTGTGTGTGGTTTTGGCATGGGACAGGCAGGCTAAGAAGGATTGCAGAAGTGTCCTTTGTAAGTGCTGAGTCGTCATTGTGCAGCATCTCTTGGCTGTCGCGCTTTTAACCCCATCATTAAAAGCGGTCTGTAATATATGCACAGAGCAGGTCAGAGTGGCAGTGTTAAAGCAGTCACTGAACGTTTGCTCTCCTTCTGCTGTGTCCTGTATTTTTTTTTTCTCCTGACACTAACCTGAATGTCTTCTCAAAGCACTTTGCCATGTTTTCACCCTGACAACCTGCTGAACAGATCTGGTTAGAGAGGCTTACATTATATTCGCAATCAAAATGTGCATATAAAGGTCTGAAAGTCAAAAAAGCTGTAGGGATAGTGAAAAAATGTTAATAAGGAAATCTTATGGCCTTTTCAGAATAAGTTTGATATTCAAAAAACAAGAATAGACTGAATAGACTATTCTGAGGAAATGCCAGATTTTCAGAATTATTCAGCATCCAAACAATAAACAACTGAATTAAGAACTATTATTAAACTACCAGTTCACCCCATTTCCCTGTGGATTGTTTCACATGCGGATTGAACAAGGTAGTGTTTTTTTGCAAAGAAGCTCAGAAATAAAGTAAAGAGTAGAAATAAAGAATAAAGAGTAAATTTCCTACTGTTTTTTTTTTTTTTTTTTGGATAACTCAAGGTTATATCTCAGAGAAATGAAACAACTCTCAGTTGAATAACTCTCAGTTGAATCAAATTATGTCTATATACCATTTAAAAGTTTGGGTTGGCGGTAAGATTTTTTATTTTTTTGTTTTTGAAAGAAATCTCTTATGCCCACCAAGGCTACATTTATTGCAGTAAATCAGAACTATTGCGAATAATTAATATTCAGCAACAACGCATAAATAAAAGAGAATTAAATCAATAAGAGAGTCAAATCATGGCCAATTTATGTGCAGAAAGTAGCTTACAATAAAGTTTGCAAATCACAACAGCTATGTAGTTATTAATATGTTATTATTGTGTTATTACTATGTATTAGTCATCACAGAAAGGCTCGAAATGTGAAATGAAAAGTTAAACATGCTTGTGTGAAAGTAGCAATCTGTTAGACCACAGGAGCACTTTTAAAACAGACAGGCCTCAGTGGGCATTCAGTAGGGCGTGAATGACCTGCCCTGACCCTCAATCCTCATAGGTGCACACACTAACTCACAGGAAGCAGCCTGTAATTCTATTTCCTGGACTCTATGTCTGACTTTAATGTTGGATTTTAATGGCTGATCCTGACCCCCAGTCTTGACCTCATCTTCCTCTCTACCATGACATCTCGTCTCAGTGCCACAGGCCGGCGCACTTCAACACAGACAGGCCTCAATGGTCAACTACAAAGACACACACATATACACAGCCACACAACACACAGATCAGGGATAAGTCTAATGATCAATAAATGTAGTCTTTCTTAGTATTTTCACCAACAATAACAACAGGTTTTAAACTAGTTATTTCTATCTTCTGCTGTAACGTGTCAGAAATATTATCATACATTTCCAAACATTCCTTTTGCCATTAATTGTAATAATCTAGTGAGATTTTTGTATGCACAAGGAGTCTGACAAAAACTGTTTGTCTTAGACACATTACCTATATACATATACGTCGTTTGGGATCAGTATTTTATATTAATTAATTTATTTATGCATGTATTTATTTATTTTTAATGAAGTACCTTACGCTCACCAAGGTTACATTTATTTGATCAATAACACAGTAATACTGTAAAAAAAAATTGTTTTTAACATTTAAAATAATTGTTTTCTATTGTAATATGTTTTAAAAAGTTATTTATTCCTGTGAATATTGAAGATCAAATATGCTGGTTTGGTGCTCAAGTAACATTTCTTATTACTATCAAAACAACATCGAAAACAGCTTTGTTTCTTAATATTTTTATGTGGAAACTATTATACATTTATACAGGGCTCTCCGATGAACAGAAAGTTGATCAAAACAGCATTTATTTGAAATCTGTAAAAGTCGTTTTTTGTCACTTTAAAACAATTCAATACATCCTTGCTGAATAAAAATAATATACTCTTACTCACTCAACAACATGAAAACACTGTAATGCATTTAATGCTTCTTTGATATGATTTAAATGTTGCGGCCTGGAAACTATTGTAGCTCAACAAAAGCACAATATCCGAATTAACATGAACACTGGGACCAGCAAACCTCCAAACCCCATTCAATATTATTCGGAGCTCTGCCTTGGGCTTTAACCAACCGGTACACCTGAAAAATTTCCAAATATTCCAAATCGAACTGAAAGGTACGCCTGACACAGTGGCTCTGATGAATTCCTCAGGTTGCTGTTGTCAAGGACGGCAGGATATGTTTTAATTCAGCCTGCTTCCCATATCTCATTGCACTGGCTTTTCATTAATAATGTGTTTTAATTAGCTATTAGTTAACATGTTCCTAGTGTCAGAGATATGACGAGGGAGTCCCATTGGGGGGCATGTGGGTGTGGGGATGAGGCCTGTCTCTCTCTCGTTCCTTTTCTCTCCGTAGAACAATTACTAGAGAGTGCTATTGCACATATCTCTGCCTTATTAATGGCTGTTCACTTGTGAGGCAAATCATTGTACAGCTAGACAATGAATGGAGAAGACCTCCACCGTGACACACACACAGACTCACACACACAATGTCCCTTCCCCCCGTGGAGTCCTATTGTGTTCCATCACCCTTACACCCGTAAACACACACAATCTGAGACCGGCTGTAGGAATAACATATTACACTGGGAAAGAGAGAAGGAGAGAAAGAGGGAACTAAAGAGAGAGAGAGAGAGAGAGATTAGAGCTAATTAGCATGAACAATAACAACAAACAAACAGTAAGAGAGTGTGGGTCAGAGGGAGTCTCACAATGACGCTCTTAATTAGGATTGTTTACCAAGTGACACGGTTCATTTTCAATACACAGGGGCCTAACTACCGTATACCAACACATCCCCTCTACAGCATAAACACACACTGTACTTACTGGAACACATAGCCAACATGACACACATATAGTACAAAGACACTTAAATGGATACTTTGCATTTAAAATGACAAATATGTGGAAAGACCAATGTATAAATTTATATTTAGATGTTTCTTTAACTTCAGGCACATGTCAGGGTTTATCTTTTATTTAAACTAATAACAACTTTTTTATTTTTGCTATATCAAGGTCACATTAAAACTGTTCATAATTTATATTTGCTACTTTTATAATACTACTTTTTTTGTATATATATATATATATATATATTTTTTTTTTTTCTTTTTTTTTTTTTTTTTTGTCCAAGACCTACACTTTCAATCTCAAGATTAAAATGCATCATAAAAATTATGACTTTTTTTAATGATTTTTATAATGATAATGATTGTCCCACAGTTGTTTTGTCATTCCAACACAACTTATTTTTTCCTGAAGTTAGTAAACTTTTACAGAAAAATTGTGCCAATAAAGAGCACGCTTCAGATAAAATATGAGGCATGATATGTGAAATACAGAAAAATCTAGTTAAATATTACTGGTGAGAACATTTTTAAATAATATTTATTGTATGTAGAATATACTAGCTGTGGAATTACCCTAAGCAAGTAAAGGAGTCAGTAATTTTATTCCAAAACAGTCATTTCTGCATCATAATTTCCATCGCAAAACAGTATTAAACAGGATGGAAATGAAACAATGATAGGAAATGTAATTCCTTTCCAAAATAGTTTTGGATGGCTGAAATCATTGGCCGTAATATCGTAGTATTTCTATGATAATGCATTTTGACAGTTTAGCTATTTCTTGGATAGTGTAGATAAGCTACACTAGTTAAACATGTCAGTAGTTTGGACACACTTTACTGTGACTAAAAATAATGCCACGTTAACAATATGTAAAATTTGTTCAGCGGAAATTCAAAAAGGAAGCTAGCTAATTGTTGAAGAAATTTATTACTGGTTTAATGTATCACCTAAGAGCACAACACCCAACATAAAGAGACAACTTTATTGGCCAACATAAAGAGTTTTCAGTTTTTGGATAAACTTTAATTTCATCTTTGGTAAAAATTAATTTTGGTTCATCACCCATATGACATTATTCATAAAAACTCCATATGCACGGAAAAATGACAGGCATGCAGCATCAGAACTCTAATCTTCCACCCAAACCCCAGAGGCCTGACGTTTGCAGAGGTCACTCAAAACAGGGGCAAAAATCAAAGTGATTAAGGGCCCGAGGATCAATAAAGGCTTTATATTAGATTTACCCAGCCTTGCTGAATAACACACGGTCAGCAGAAAGAGGGTGGACTGGTTTTAAATGAAGTGATATGCAGCAGGCATGTGGAGATTGGACTTTATAAATCTTTAAAGATCCGTCAGATTTGTGTGCAGTGAGGAAGAGGAGGAAAGAAGTTGTAGGCAGGACTCTCCTCACAGTTCAGAGCAGAACATTTCCTATCTGTGACCAATCAGGTTAGACTGCTGTTAATTATGGAAGCTATTGCTTAAAATGCAGGTTAAAACAAAGCTTTATTAACACACCAATATACTGGAAACACATACTGACCCGCATACATGGCTCATACTATACATGTACTGTATATACTGTACTGTACATCAAAATAGAGTTTCCATATTGGGCCACAGAAGGAAGTCATGTGTTTCCCACATCTAGGTTTTGTTTGTGCCATGGTACGAACTTTTCCCCAAAACACATGCAAATCTGTTTAAAAGTTTATATTTTCAATATTTACTGTAGTACACCCTAAAAATTGAACTAAACATTTAACCCAACTGTTGGTTGAAAACAACCCAGCATGTGTTCTGTCCAATATTTACCCAGCACTGGGTTGTATTTAACCCAGCATTTTTTAGAGTGTATGTGTGCTGTACACTCAAAAAAATTACTCTTTGAATGAACATAAAAAAATCATGGAAAGGATTTCCACATGATTAACTTGCTTTATTTCAGCATTATGCAATTCTGTTATTCCAATTTAATGTACTTACGTTGGGTCAACTTAATTTATTAAGTTTGATTCAACTTATTTACTATGGTTGGGCACAGCTTAATTTAATAGTGTCAGCCCAACTAATTAGCAATGTTTTGGACCAACTAATTTATTTAAGTTAGCCTAACAAAAGTGCTTAATGCTGAAAGAAAGCCATTTAATCACATGGAAATCCTTTCCATGATTTAATTACATTACTTCAAAGAATAGCTTTTGAGTTTAATAAATTAAAACCTTTTTAACAAACTCTAATGGTGGAAACAACACACAACAAATGAGAAAAGGTGAAATCAAATTGTATTTCCAAAATTATAATGCACATTGTTTTACACAGTTGAGTTGCTTGTTGATAACACAAGGAAATATATCTCAAGTTTGTTATGAGAATACAGGGAAATGGGCCCTCTCACTCGCATCCCACTTAATCTACTCTTAACATTTGCACTTTGTACATCTTGCACCTGTGGTTTTATGTGATGGTGAACTCACACAGAAGTTAATAAAAAATATTTACCAAAGTTAGAACATGTTTTGTATAAATATATACAGGTCCTTTTCAAAAAATTAGCATATTGTGATAAAGTTCATTATTTTCTGTAATGTACTGATAAACATTAGACTTTCATATATTTTAGATTCATTACAACACAACTGAAGTAGTTCAAGCCTTTTATTGTTTTAATATTGATGATTTTGGCATACAGCTCATGAAAACCCAAAATTCCTATCTCAAAAAATTAGCATATTTCATCCGACCAATAAAAGAAAAGTGTTTTTAATACAAAAAAAAAGTCAACCTTCAAATAATTATGTTCAGTTATGCACTCAATACTTGGTCGGGAATCCTTTTGCAGAAATGACTGCTTCAATGCGGCGTGGCATGGAGGCAATCAGCCTGTGGCACTGCTGAGGTGTTATGGAGGCCCAGGATGCTTCGATAGCGGCCTTAAGCTCATCCAGAGTGTTGGGTCTTGCGTTTCTCAACTTTCTCTTCACAATATCCCACAGATTCTCTATGGGGTTCAGGTCAGGAGAGTTGGCAGGCCAATTGAGCACAGTAATACCATGGTCAGTAAACCATTTACCAGTGGTTTTGGCACTGTGAGCAGGTGCCAGGTCGTGCTGAAAAATTAAATCTTCATCTCCATAAAGCTTTTCAGCAGATGGAAGCATGAAGTGCTCCAAAATCTCCTGATAGCTAGCTGCATTGACCCTGCCCTTGATAAAACACAGTGGACCAACACCAGCATCACTGACTGTGGGTACTTGACACTGGACTTCAGGCATTTTGGCATTTCCCTCTTCCCAGTCTTCCTCCAGACTCTGGCACCTTGATTTCCGAATGACATGCAAAATTTGCTTTCATCCGAAAAAAGTACTTTGGACCACTGAGCAACAGTCCAGTGCTGCTTCTCTGTAGCCCAGGTCAGGCGCTTCTGCCGCTGTTTCTGGTTCAAAAGTGGCTTGACCTGGGGAATGCGGCACCTGTAGCCCATTTCCTGCACACGCCTGTACACGGTGGCTCTGGATGTTTCTACTCCAGACTCAGTCCACTGCTTCCGCAGGTCCCCCAAGGTCTGGAATCGGTCCTTCTCCACAATCTTCCTCAGGGTCCGGTCACCTCTTCTCGTTGTGCTGCGTTTTCTGCCACACTTTTTCCTTCCCACAGACTTCCCACTGAGGTGCCTTGATACAGCACTCTGGGAACAGCCTATTCGTTCAGAAATTTCTTTCTGTGTCTTACCCTCTTGCTTGAGGGTGTCAATGATGGCCTTCTGGACAGCAGTCAGGTCGGCAGTCTTACCCATGATTGCGGTTTTGAGTAATGAACCAGGCTGGGAGTTTTTAAAAGCCTCAGGAATCTTTTGCAGGTGTTTAGAGTTAATTAGTTGATTCAGATGATTAGGTTAATAGCTCGTTTAGAGAACCTTTTCATGATATGCAAATTTTTTGAGATTTTTGGGTTTTCATGAGCTGTATGCCAAAATCATCAATATTAAAACAATAAAAGGCTTGAACTACTTCAGTTGTGTTGTAATGAATCTAAAATATATGAAAGTCTAATGTTTATCAGTACATTACAGAAAATAATTAACTTTCACAATATGCTAATTTTTTGAAAAGGACCTGTATTTAAATTTTTTACATTGAAACGTAGGGACATTTTTTAAACAAGTTTCAACAATGTCTACAGCATGGTTGGCATCAAGGGTAAAAACAAGACAAATGGAGATCTTACAATAAAGTTTAACTCCCGAAATTTGTAAATGTTTAAACTTAAAAAAAATTAAACATAGCTTAGTCTTAAAGGGATAGGCCGAACTATCCCTTTAATTTTTTATGAGAAACTGAAAAAATAATTCAGCATACAGCTTTCCTTAAGTGCCAATAGACTGGACCTTGCATCAGAGAGAACATTTTTTAATAAAAACAGAGCACAAAAAACCTCCAGATGAACTGAACACTGATATACTGGGAAATGGGGCCCTGCCTTTATACTCACATTCCCCTTCAAGATTTGCACTTACACCTGTAGTTTAATGTGCTGGAGTACCTAAACAACAAAACAGAAGGTACAAGTTTTCTGGTGTAGCTTTTGCTATGGCGATGTTTCTTAACGGGAAAGCAGTGTTTTGAGAACTTGTCCTTTGTTGGATAGTTTGTTTCCATCCAATTCCATAATGATCTTCTGCAGAACCTCAAAAGTGTACTTGAGCTCCTGGGGGTAGCTCAGGTTTAGCGCGTAGACAAGCCCCAGCAACATCACCACAGCAAAAGCTACATTGCCCAACTCACTCATCACTTCCACCCCCTCCAGGACAATACCAACATCCGCGGGGTCATCGCCAGGCTCTGCGCCTTCTTGTCGAATGACAAAGATTCCAAATACTGTCTCCGCTATGGCCATTTGAGTGCTTTCATCGACATCCTGTGACAAAAAATAAAATGAACAAGGACAAAGATTTTTTTTACTGATGTGCATTACATGCATATTTATAGCACACAATCTTTACAGTATTACTGTAAAACAGCTATCACTAACTTGATCCATATTCATAATAATGCAAATGTAATCAAATAACCAATTGACATTAAAATTGTTTAGTCGGTGAAATACTTCAACTAAGCCATACCAAGGGCCTGTCTGTTGTAATCATGAGTTCAGTGTTAGTTATTCCATTCGAATAAAGGTATATTGTCTTATTAAAGGGGGAAAAAAAGTATGGGGTGTGTGTGTGTGTGTGTGTGTTATTGTCTGAGAGAAAGACGAGGCTCCCAAACCGGCCCGGTTATTTCCAAAAAGATCAGTAATAAGTTACTTTACCGCAAACAGACATTTGATACACTGTTTTTGTTCATGTATAGAAGAATTACATGATGGAAAAAAACAGGCCAAATAATTTTTATGTGGTAGTGAGTTTTTATTTAAAGGATAATTCTGGTATTTAGCACTTTGAGTCTCTTTTCTGGTTTATGGATGAACTAGAGTAGTGGACACAGAAATGTTGACGATGGGTCCTGTCTCGACTATTTCACTCGTTTAGATTCGCCTTTGACCGCTTCAGAGTGGCTGGCTACCGGCATTCACAAACATGTCCTTAAAACAACCCTTAACGTTCGTGTTCAAAACTGTGCAACTCACCGAGTGGTTAGTGGTGTTCGTTGATGATTAAAAACAAATAGCGTAGCGAAATGCAGTTTCTGTCGTGTTTTATTTGGCATTTTGTAAAATCCCATTGATTTCTGTTGGAGGACTCGGTGCTCGTTGATATTACTGCGCTTCAGACTCAAATATCGAGCGGAAGTTTATACGCAGTTGTGAGGTATCTGAAAAAATAGTTCCACTACAGCAAATAACACGGATTAAAATCATACATTGCGCCGATATATTTGTTTTTAATCATCAACGAACACCACTAGCCACTCAGTGAGTTGCACGGTTTTGAAAACGAATGTTAAGGGTTGTTTTAAGGACATGTTTGTGAATGCCGGTAGCCAGCCACTCTGAAGCGGTCAAAGGCGAATCTAAACGAGTCAAAAAGTCGAGACAGGACCCATCGTCAACATTTCTGTGTCCACTACTCTAGTTCATCCATAAACCAGAAAAGAGACTCAAAGTGCTAAATACCGGAATTATCCTTTAACTGCGAGCCAACTATCGTCACGTATGTTAGCATGAATGTGCCAGCATGACATTAACGGCCTGAGTACAAAAATAACAAACAAGCATGACCAAATATTGCTGAAAATGATGGACAGTCTGCTGATGACTTTATACACATCATTTTGTAGATGGATGAAAACAGATTTTATCTTACCTTTTCCAAATGAACTCCAGGCACGCCAGGCAAGTTCTTCATGTGATAATCTCGTTATTTTCCGAAGCACGCGGTTTGTCATCTCGCGTGATCTCGCTAATCCATTTTCGGTGCATGATCAGTCTGACTATATTGAATCACGTTATCTCAACATGATTGAATTTAACAAATGTTAATTTGTTGAATTTCATGCTTATCCTACATTATTTTATCACGTTCACCTTTGAAACATGAAATAATTTTGTTAAAATTACACGTTACGCTTGTTTTAATGTAATAACCAGCTAATTTCCTTTTTTTGAGTGTATTATGATCAGCATGATAACTCACAAACATACAGTATCGTTCAAAATTTTGGGGTCAGAAAGATGTAATGTAAATAAGATCTTAATGTAAATAAGCTGACCAAAGCTGCATTTATTTGACCAAAATACAGTGAAAACAGTACAATTGTGAATTGGAATATTGCATAAAACATTTGTGAAAAAGCACCGTTTCCATCCAACGAGTCAAAGAGCACACAATCGTCACTTCCTGATAAACTGGGATTATAAATCACTAAGAAAAGTAGGAGAAGCTACTGAATATAATCATTTTCATATGTAATAAATTACTTGCACCTCAGAGTGAGCAGACGAAACACAATGAATGCGGTCATTGCTTTCGGAGGTGGATGCTGCCGCTTGGGAACGCAGTCGTGTAAAACATTTCTGGTAGAAAATTATACAGAAATACTTTAATGACAGACTTTGCTCGGGCATTTCTGAATGACTATAACAACATTTCAGAAGCTGTGGAATGAGATCGGTCCACTGGTTAGTTAGGATTTGCCGTCCCATAGAGCAAAGTCACTTGATGTTTTTGATGCGCTTGGAGGAATTTATTCGGAAAATGCATTTCCATTTCCCATTATTCACATTACCCCTTTTTCGCACAAGTCAAAAACGACCTCAAGCGAGTGTATTTTTATTTTTTTTGAAATTTGAAATTTCAAACGAAATTTGGCGTTTCAAAATGAATATGAATTCAATAAAATAGGGTGATGGAAACAGCTGGTTTGACGGAACTGAAACTGAATTTTTGTAACGATGTAAAAACCTTTATTTCAAATTCTGATCAATTGTGAAAAATAATATTTAAAAAAATATCTAACTGACCCAAACTTTGAATGGCACCGTAAATAAATAAGCAAGCAAATATAAAAAAATACAATATAATACGATAATGTGTGATATAATTATGGCCAGTAAATTTTCTTAATTCCCTCACTATTAACAGGCCTTAATTCTTCTACTCTGATGGCGAGTGGAAGTTGTCTGTGATAATGAAACATTCTGAAATGTTTACTGAATTAACATTTCTAAACAAACTGAACTTCTGATTATAAGTGATGCAATGTATGCATATTGTGATCAACAATCAAACCTTTTAAATATATGGTTTTGATGAACCATGCATTTATTTCCATGCAGCCAATAAGTTTTCTAATCCAAAAATGAGAAAACATCTTTTGCTTTCACACACACATACACACACACACACACACACACACACACACACACAGTATACAAGCACTCAAAGTGTTCTCAGTTCTTTAATGTGCAGCTCTAAGTATAAATGGTGAGACCGGCCTCTTTTTGAAGGCTGCAGAGTGTCTGAGAGCAGTGTGAATGGGCTGATGAAAATACTGAGAAAGAAAAAGCTGAACATGCTAGCACAGAGGAAGAGCAGGGGTCATATGAAAGGCATGTACTCAGGAAACCAGATGAAAACTTTCTCCTCTTGTGGCGTGTTGTTTTACAGTGTAAGTGGTGGATGGGAGCGGGTAATGGCAGGCGCTTTGATGTGATCTAATCTACAAGCATAAAGGAGACTGCGCTCTGTTTACGCCTGTGATCGGAATTATACAATCAATTACTGCCCCCCGCCGCGGCCAAAATGAGCAGGCCCAAAAGACAGGGGGAATGGTTAAATGTTATTGTTAAGGAGACCATTATCCAACAATCGGGGTGGTTAATTCAGGAAAATGACATTCATTAAAACACGAGGCCGGGATCAGGAGGAGGCAGCGATGGGGATGACCCCTCATTCATGACACGTCTTTGTGTCTGTCTGTCTTTCTCCCAGTCACACACAAACACACACACTTTATATCTTCATCTTTGCTTTCCCCTTTGCTTGAGAACCACAATTGAAAAGAACTTGTTTTATGTTCCTTTGAATGATTCTTAACTGTATTAATCAAGCATTTGCAAAACTGCAACTTTCGCTTCACAAGGTGTTAATTGAAGGTCTTGAGCCTTGTTGATTACTTGTGGATTATTATGATGTTTTTATAAGCCATTTCATTCTGACGTCACCCATTCACTGCAAAGGATCCTGATGTAATGTTACATTTTTCCAAATCTATTCCGATGAAGAAACTAACTCCTCTACATCTTGGATTGCTCTTGCAGGTACATATATTTATCACATACAAGTACCAGTATTGTAACTAGATTGTTTTGTTCTTTTTCAGTTATTGTCTTTGCACTTGAATTTTTTTGCTTCCTGCTCACACATATTATCAGATGTACAATAGATGTACCCTTTCTTCTATGTCACTTTTGTAAGAAAGTGTCTACCAAGAACGAAAATGGAATGTGAATTAAGTGTGTGTGATTCCTTCCTGTTTTGGGCTGTAGAGAGTGAAAGCAGTTCACTAGATCTGTCTAGATGTTTTTGAGACAGATCTGCACCTCATTGAAAAAAAATACAAAAACAACAATCACTTCAGCTTTTCTACAAAGCCTTCCTCCCTCACAAAATCTATGGTGCAAAATGATCTTTGCATAAATAAGCATCACCTGCGCAGAAGAACACATGACATGCGAATGTGCTTCTGCAGCATAAAAGCGAAAATCTGACATCACCACATCTTTCTGACGAGTTCTTTGCAATGTGTCCTGATTATCAGACGATTCAGTTATTCATTCATGTTGCTGACACAGCCATGCTTTTTGTCATCTACAGAAGTTCAGAGTTTTTGGAGACATGAGCCAAGCTGGTATAATTCATGTCATGCCCTTGCAGAGCACTTGCATCCAACATGCTAGCAAATTTTCTTGTGAAGGTGTGTGTGCGCGCAGATGTGTTGTATTAAGCTCCTGATTGAGAGAGTTGTATTTCTCCCTCACTGCTCACATGTTGTGTCTGCAGCAGCATGGGGCTGAACCTCTATCTCCTACGCTAAACGAGCTGCTGGGTGGGAGGAACCTTCTTTCATCCTTGACTTTTTTTTTTTTCTCTGCTGGTCTGTTGTTCTGTTTCTGTGTTCTTTCTGAGCGGGCTGGACCTTCCTTTGCCTCTGTCTGACAATGTGAGGTTTTTTTTTCCATCATGCACTGAGGGTATCACATCTTATGATACAGCTATAAGCCTGACACAGCGCACCATCAGAGGGAAGAATAGACAGGAATGAAAAGAAAGATGGAGGAGTGAGCACAATAAAAATCTCTTTCTTGGTTCCATCTATCCAACTACCTAACTGCCTGCTTTCCTTCCTTTCTTTCTATCTTCCTTCCTCCCTTCAATCCAACCCTAGCTGCCTGATTTTCTTCCTTCTCTTCTTTCCATCCATCCATCCTTCTTTCCTTCCTTCTATCATCCATCCATCCATCCATCCTTTCTTTCTTTCTTTCTTTCTTTCTTTCTTTCTTTCTTTCTCTTCCATAATCCATCAATCCATCCTTTCTTTGTCTTTTTTCTTCCTTCTTTCCTTCCTTCCTTCTTTCCTTCCATCCATCCTCTCTTCCTTACTTGTACCCTTCCTTTTTCTTTCCTTAATTCCATCCACCTACCTGCCTGCTTTTCATTCTGTACTTTCTCTCTTACATCTTTCTTTCTTTCTTTTTCATCATCCATCCCTCCTTCCTTCTTTACAGCTTTCTTTCTTTCTTTCTCGTTCTTTTTCTTTCTCCATCCATCCATCCTTCTTTCCTTCCTTCCTTCCTTCCTTCCTTCCTTATCATGTGACTCAGTAAATCTGCATGTCCTTGGAGCTGTGGGAGGCGCTATTTATAGACCCTGCTGTGGTGAGAGAGGACCTGATTGGGACGATGGGGGGTTGTGAGAGGGAGGCGGGGGAGGAGAGTGGGGCCGTGTGGGGCGCGACAGTCAACAGTCTCATCCTCATCCCCCCATAGGGAGCTCAAGTATCATCAGCGAGAGTACCGCACATCTCTGTGAGTCATTTATAGCTTCAGCTAATTCATGTTCAAAACATATGTTGATTTCGCTAACTTTCCATGCTGTCTGTGTCTGTCTGTCTGTCTGTCTATCTATCCTCATTAGCTTTGGTCTCAGTGGGAAATATCTCACTTATTAAGACATGGTCAGCAAAATCATCCAAACAGATACACTCATTTTGTTAATGAATCACATAAGGACCCCATACCCTGGCAGTTTTTTTTCCTTCTTTTTTTTTTTTTTTAAACAGTTCCTGGGGATTTATGAAGTACATCTGTTATGTTATTGAGATTACAGTAAAGCCATATTTTGAAAATTCACAGCATCTTTTCTGTCTTCATATTATCTTGTTATCTTTAAACATTTTAAATGCATTTCATTTTTGTTTATAATTTATTATTTTACAGAAAAGATATGAATTAGGACAAATCCAATTTGATCAAAATGGCCATTCAACATCAAACATCCTGAACACTCTGCATCCATGTTCCTTGTTTAGATGGCAAAAATGTTTCTATAGTTAATACTATATGTCAACAGTCAACAGTGGGGTGTTGTAGGAATGACCCCTTTATTCTGCATGCACACATGTGAAATGACAGCATTGGGATACACTTTCACAAATTAATACAGTTGTTATTTCTAAAAAAAAAAAATAGCAGGTCTGTGTTTCGAGGTTTGTCTTTGCTTTGCATTTGCTGGGTTAAATATCTCATATGGTAACAGATATAATGTTTAAACCCCACAAAGGCTGACTATTATTCACTAATGTGCCCCAGAGCAAGACATTAGACTCAAACTGCTAAAAGAGGACAGTCCATCCAGCCTGATCTTATGGCAATTCGTAGATATTCTATGAGGTGGCTAATTCATACGAATTCGTACAACCTCACTCGTACAAATTCATACGATTTTTGTCAAATTGTACTTATTTTACGAGTTGCGCAATTCGTATGAATTTGTAATAATGACCTACACCTAACCCCAACCTTAAACCTAGCTGTCACTGGGGTTTAGACAAATCGTACAAAATTGTACGAGTGAGGTCATACGAATTCGTTTGAATTAGCCACCTTGCAAAATATGTACGAATTGGTCGTGAGATAGCGTTGGTCCATCAGGGTCATTTTCTCTAAGGAGGCAGAAGAGAAAGTAGCAAATAGTACAAAATAGCAGGTTGAAAAAACCATTGTGCAAACCATTCACAAAATTAAGGAATTATGTAATCAGAATTACATTTTGGCCGAGTGGGATAGAACTAGAACTAGTTTAATTTAAAAGACAGTTCTGGAATGACAAATTAGTAAGTCATACCTGATGGATTCAATTCAATCTGCTGGTGTAACTGAGTGAACTAAAAGAATGAATATGAAGTGTTTGCTTTATAGGCATTTAAAGGCCTGTTCCAACGAGATAAAAAGCACCACCTTAAAGATGGAGGAGTTTAAACGTTGACCCATCACAAGACAGGACAGATGCAAGAAATCAAAACCAGGAAATGAAAAACTTGCTCAGACATTTTCATCAAGATATTTGTTTGCAGGTAAGACAGGTTGAAGGGACAGATGACAACGATAGTGAAACAGCGTGAGAGAGAAAGATGTGAAAGTGGCCTGGCAGTGAAGACATCATCAAAGGAAGGCTATAAACAGTGCTGGCAATGGGAGAAATGACAGGGCGATTTGCTGTGATAGTTACAGCAGTCACTGGAGTAATCATTTACCTCACAACTGGGCAGAAAAGACTGATGGGCCAAAACAGCCTCACAAATTCTATGGGAGCAGCAGGAACATGAAAGAGAAAAAGAGAGCCCTGAAAAAAAAAGCAAATTAAAGTTGAGAAAGCCGGGTGAAAAGTGCCAGTAGTTAAGGCATTAGACTGCATGAAATTATGCAATTATTGATGATTTTAAAAGGATGTAAAACAAAAGAAAAACAGAGTGATCATCAGGTAATTGAGTTATTACACATTACACTATTCAGTGTGTGTTTGTGCGTGGGCAGTAGAGTGGTCTGAATGACCATGATTCAGATGTCAAACAATGCGGTATTGTTTTCTGCTATGACTGAGAATATTTTCCCCATCTCAGGGAGACTGTCTAACCTTGAGAGAGGCTTGCCATGTCCTTTCATATACATTAATCAGACACCTGCTGAGGTTATGATATATCTCTTGCTACATCTCCACCGGCCGCCATCCTGATACCCTTTTCCGAGGGCCACCTTCTCCCTGCAATCAGGAGAATGATCGTTATCACAAGGGACCGTTTTCCCAGAGATTCTGGATGGTCAAATTTGCATAATAGTGTCTCATCACCCTGAACTTTAGTTTGTGCTACAACAAGAAGTCAGAGTGCCACGCTTCTGTTGTGTTGTGATGTATTTTGCGGAAAACAAACATGCCAAATAGAGAGGGTCTGATTGTGGCCTGTGCGCTGTGTGTTTTCTCCTTACACCTCACTTATCATTTCTTAATTTTAACATTTTTGTTCTGAAAAATAGACTGTAATAGAACAGTCGTCTGGATGATTATCATGTAGATTGAGGAGGAAAAGAACAGTCATGACAATGGAAAAAAAAAAATATTACAGCTTCAGAGGATGAGTTTAACCATTCATAAATTAGCTAAAAGGACAAAATCAAACAGTATAAGCACTATCCTGCCAAGGTGACAGTAAAATTATACAAATATAAAAGGTATAAACTATTTAAACATTTAACATCTGGGTTACAATTTTATTTGCAATCAGGTAAATAGATGTGTAAATATATTTGAAGTAAATAGGTTTTCTTGTTTAATTTAATATATAAAAAATTACTTTCACTTACATTTTTTTTTTTTTTTTTTATGAAATGGAGTACAGTTTGAGGAAGGAATTAATTAAAAAATTTCAATCGATGCTCATACTTTCTATAGGGTTATATCTCACCTCAACTACTGTTCCAAATACAGCATGGTTCAGCAGCAAACTTTATACTTTAATCTACACAGTTTATCTATACATTGTAGATTTCAAAACAACTTTAATTTGTAGCAGACACATTTGGGGAAAATCTATAAAAGTTAAAGGTAAGCAGTGCAAAAAAAAAAAAAAGTACAAAAAGTTACAGATATTAAGCTAAAATTGTTACAATCATCCTCAGTGTGGCCCTACAGAAATGCTGAAATTAAGATTCAGAGGTCCACAATAGTTTTCTCACATTTTGAATCGGTTTTTGACTAATTAAAAGTACATTCGGCATGTAGAACTACCAAAAAAGTCCAATATTTAGATGGCCTAAAGATGGAGTAATTAATTATCCAGCTTATTTTAACAGTGGAATGCGTCCATTTTTAATCTGAATGTGCAAGGCTTCTGGTGTCAGCATCTGCCAGTTGTTTTAGCTATACAAAAACTACAAGAACAGTCTGGCATTTGTTAACATATTAGTTTGATTTAATATCATATTCATGAACCCACTGGTTTGTAGCACAAATAGTTTTACTGTTTACTAAAGCTAACAAATTGAAAATCTTACACATTCACCTGAAATGGTGCAGGATGTGTAAAAGAAGCATTGTAGCCATTTCTGCTCATGAACAGAGCAGGTGCGGCAGATGTTCACAATAGAAGCTGGTCCTGGTTCCACAAGACCCGCTTCAGGCTCCTTTTCCACTGTATGACATCATCAAGCTCAGCAGCATTCCCACTGTTTATACTCCTTAACAGGCACTCATTATGAAAGCATAAAAATGATCAACATGGAGAGGCAAGGGCAAATGAATGATCTCACCATGCCACGGGTTCCCTTGCACTAACTGTGCCAGACCATCCGACACGCACACATTCGCGCTCCTACTTACACGCCAGAGCTGGGGCACATGGCCGCTAACGACTGCTCAATTAGGTGAAATTAAGGAGTCGCTGTGAGGTCCATGCTGAACTCATTAAGGCGTGTGAGGGAAGGCTGAACAGTGTCGTGCAGGATTAATCCCTCCAGAACAAGATGGGGATTCATGCAGGTCAGCCTCCAACCGGGAGACTGGGCTCCGCTCTAATGAGACTGCAGAGAACCGCCTAATAGACCCTCAATACTGTAACATGGCGAGTCACAACACCAGTGCGGTTTAACTCCAACAAAAACGATAACGCGCTGTGCCCTGCTGCTCGACTAAGAAAAGAGCTATCCACTGTCAAACACACACTGCATTGATGTGACACTTAGTGTTTTGTCCTATCTATTAATTTATTAAAAATTATGTATAAAATGTGATTCATACATACAACGACTTGAATACAAGTCTTCTACGATGAGGATGATATTTATGGGGCGCACAGAGTCAGAAACGTCAGGGTGATTGTTACAAAGAAAAGAAAGTCTCATTAAAATAATTATATACTTGAAAAAAAGAAAAGCTTATTTTGGCATAATTTTATCATTATTTCTAGGTTATAGTAGTATATAAATATTTGAAACTGTCCAGCATGTCATGTGGTGCAACAATATGCCAAAACATAAATAAATAAACAAACCATTTATCTTGTTGTTATTATTATTGCATTTACTGATTATGTATTTATGTACAGTGCCCTCCACTAATATTGGCACGCTTGGTAAATCTGAGCAAAGGTGACTGTGAAAATAAATCTGCATTGTTTATCCTTTTGATCTTTCATTCAAAAAACTCACAAAATTCTAACCTATCATTGAAATAATTGAAAAATCTCATGATAAAATAAATGTTTTTCTCCAATGCATATTGGCCACAATTATTGGCACCCAATTATTGCAATGTCCTGAGTTTTCTCCTGTAATCCCTGAAGAGTTTTGAGAACACATGATAAGAGATCAGAGACCATTCCTTCATGCAGAATCTCTCCAGATCCTTCAGATTCACAGCTTCATGTTGATGTTTCTCCTCTTTAGTTCACCTCACTCATTTTCTATAGGGTTCAGGTCAGAGGACTGGGACAGCCATGGCAAAAGCTTCATTTTGTGCTCAGTGACCCATTTTTGTGATGATTTTGATGTTTGTTTTGGATTATTGTCCTGATGGAACAATATGTCCAGGACCTCCGGCAGAAAAACAGGCCAACAACATTAAGGATCCAGTAGTATATTTAACCATGGGCATGGGGTACTTTCTATCCCTGTTTGAACTAAACCCATCTAGTGGGTTTGCTGCCAAAAAGTTTTTTTTTTTAGTTTCATCTGACCACAGAAGCCAGTGTCGTTTGAAGTTCCAGTCATGTCTAACTGAATTTGCTGGATTTTGTTTTTGGAAGAGTGAGGAGAATTTTCCTTGAAATCCTCCTGAACAACATGTGGTGATGTAGGGGCTTTTTGATATATATTTGTTTTAGGTTTTCTGACTCCAAGACTCAACTAATCTCTGCAATTCTCCAGCTGTGATCCTTGGAGAGTCTTTGGCCACTCAAACTCTCCTCCTCACCGTGCATTAGGACGATATAGACCCACGTCCTCTTCCAGGCAGATTTGTAACATCTTTAGTTGATTAGAACCTCCTAATTATTACCCTGATGGTGGAAATGTGGATTTTCAATGCTTTAGTTTTTGTCTTACAGCAACTTTCTATTTTGTGAAGCTCAACAATCTTGTTCTACACATTAGAACTTTATTGTTTGGTTTACTCCTTGTGATGGATGATTAAGGGAATTTGGCCTTAGTTTTCTTTATATTTATAATCCTTTGTGACAGGAAGTCATAGCTGGACAATTTCATGCTCCTAGTCTCCCTGGTGTGATAAAAAAAAAAAAAAATGTAAATATGACTAGGAATATACTTCCGATATATTTTACTCATAAGAATTTCCAGGGGTGCCAATAATTTTGGCCGACATGCATTGGAGAAAAATATTTATTTTATCATGAGATTTTCTCCCCACTTTCAGCTGTTTTACTTCAATGATAGGTTAGAATTTTTTGAATTTTTTGAATGAAAGATCAAAAGGATGAACAATGCAGATTTATTTTCACAGCCACCTTTGCTCAGATTTGCCAAGGGTGCCAATATTAGGGGAGGGCACTATATACTGTACTTAGATAATTAATCTATTAAATCCTCATGTCAATAAGGCTCTAAAAATATCAAATAATTTGATTGTGGTGAGTGGGGCGGGGCCGAGAGCCGTGGGAACGGAGCGAGGCCGGTGGAGTTAATGATAATGAGCGACACCTGCGACACTCACCGGTCTCGAGTCCCACGGAGGAGCTCCGGAAGGATAAAAGGAGGAGTGACGACAGTGGAAGATGAGAGAGGACCAGGCCTGGATTTTATTTTGTGTTTTGTGTGCGGCAGTCGTCCGTGAGGGGCTGCCGCTGTACTTTTACGTTTGTTTATTTTTGTTATTAAATCTTTGCCGGTTCCCGCCTCCTTCTTCCCGACCTACGAACTTTGTTACATTGATATTTTAATGGCAGGGCAAGTTAATATTTAGTAGTAATTTAACTGATGAGATACAGTATTTTTAATATAATAATCGAAAATAATTCATAAAATCTGACATGCTACCTTGAAAAATATAATTACAACTAAAAACTTTTAAAACTAAAAAATAATGATTACGATATTAAAATGATTAAGATATGTAAATTAGCTCATTTTAACTTGGTTACACCACATTACATTTTTAGCATCATTACACTGAAACATTTCTTGAAAATGAAATAAGAGTAAATAACATATGAAACTATAATATAAATACAAAAACTACATTTTCTTCAAAAACTAAACTTGACAGATTTTTCTTTATTGTAGAAAATGTCATTGATCCACATAAAGCTAAGTTGACCAACTATTCGTCACTACACAGAACTTCCAGCACCGACAATGTCAAGTTACGCAAAACATGAGTACGTTCAATGTAATTTCAGTCGCTATGTGTTCCACATGAATATTCCGATCATGCTGCATTTGGTTTTGATTTGTGAATTAATTACTAATGCAATCTATACAGCTCTATTAATAACTATTACAAAGTACACCCCAGCCATGCATAAATCACGCATCACTAATTAGAGTAAAATTTAAATGCATGTTGTAAAGACACATTGAGTGGCTCACACAATACTGAGGTGCCAAGCCATCATTGTACTAATTAGTTTGCAATTATGTTTAATAACTTCTCTGGAAGCCAATCTGCACTCAGAGAAAGAACCAGCTTTCACTGAAGGAATATACAATCAAGTTGCAACATTCAGAAATAGAAACATCACAAAGAAAAGCGAGAAAAACACGTCTGACAGCTTCTTGTTTGTGTTATGCTGCACTTTTTATTCATCTTTAGTTAAATGTTTATCACATACTGTATATTTCAAATTGCTTTCCGTTTACACTTTACTACGATTATGCAATGTAGACGATTGCAGCGACTTTGAACAGCTTCCAGTGATATGTGTCTAAATGTTGACAGAACGCATATTGTATTATTGCAGCTTGTGCGTCTCTATCCACTTCTAACAGGCGATAAACAACTGTTCATGTTTCTTTTTAACAGTCTAGCTGTGAGATCCTCATTTCTGGAAGCTTTTGAATATGGCGCTATTACCTAGGGAGGCAGACATAACACACCACATACACAGGAACAAGAGAGAAAATACATTAATTGGTTAAACAACTGACAACTGCTACAACAGTCACCCTCAGAGCCCATGGCAGCGCGATGGCAGGTTAGTGGGGTTCCGTCTGGTGGTTGGCTCCATCCCCGCTCCGCTCGCGGGCCGGTGTGGGTGAGTGGAGTGAAGCGGCCCGCTCGGTAGGCTTTGGAACGTGGCCCACTTCCTCGGCTTTAATAAGAGTAATCAGCGCCCCCATGCCAGGTACCAGCCTCTCCTCACAGCAGAGATATGGCACAGAACTACCACCAGCCTGGCAATGTTTACAGAAAACACACACAACACAAACATACACACACACCCCAAATAACCATAGAAATAATCTCTCAAGCTACGTTTATATTTATGCTCTAATGGATCCTTGTTCTATCACACACACACAAACACACACACACACACCCAGAAAAGCATAACAATGGAACATAGTCAATACTATAAAATTGATCACCGCTGTACAACACCACAGGGTTATTGATTAAACTGCCTGTTGAAACGAACTCTTTAAACACACCTGAGCTACACCTTAATGAGCTCGAAAACACTCCGACAGCACAATTAGCAAATCCAGCTAATCATTCACACGTCTGATCGCATTCAGTTGACGGGATTCACGCATTTAACTGCGAAGATCAGGTTTAAGAAATGTTTCTGTTCATGGTGGCTATTACTTGTATGAATTAGCGGTACATCAAGTCTTGCTGTGCTTGATAACAAAAATTGTTTTTAATCCATGTTTGTTTTATAGACCACATGTTAAGATTTAGATTATCGTATATTAGGTAACACTATTTTACAGTATACTTGTTACACATTACATGTATTTACTATAGTAACTGTAACAGCAAATTATGCATAATTACACGCAGCTAACCCTAAACTAAACCCAAATAAGTATATAAATTTTGCTATGCATAATTTTGCTGCAACAAGGATACCTTAAAATAAAGTGTTTATCAGAGTAACAGTACTTTACTCTGATAAAAACAATTAAAATGTTATTAGCTTGTAACATGTCAAATTTTTCAATTTGTCAAACAATTTTGTGAAAACATTGTGAAATATTATTACAATTTAAAACAACTGTTTTCTATTTTAATACATTTTTAAATGTAACTTAAAATATTCTGATTTGGTGCTGACAAAAAATGTATTGTTATCTTATTATTATCAATGCTTAACCATAATACTTTTTTTCAGGATTCTTTATTGAATAGAAAGTTCAAGAAATATTTTGCAACAACATTATAAATGTATTGACTGTCAATTCTGATTAATTTAATGCATCCTTGATTAAATAAATTAATTTCTTAAAAAAATAAAATATTAAATTAAAAATGTTCTGCTTAATTTCCACTTAAGTAAATAAAAATTAATAATTAAAAAGATTTTGTAGACTGCGAGTTAAAGATTTAGTATATTATGGTATATTACTCTGATAAAAAAATAAATAATAAAAAAATATTAAAATGCAGTTAGCATTTTACATGTCTGAGTTCAGCGAATAACACTCACATACATAAACACACAAATGTCCCCACATGATGGCTGGGCCAGACCACTACTTCCTGAGGCCCATGTGAAAACATATCCCCTAACTTGACACTGCCGGTCAGTGTGGAAAGGAGAGACCTGAAGTGAGGTGGAGAGAGGCCTTCTAAGGACACAGTGTGTTTTATACAGTAAAGGCAGTGTGTGGAACAGACATGTGTAGAGTGATCAGACATCCCAGAACAGTACCAATTTTACTAGCTATGTCTCATGCATGCGATGCTATAAAACACTGTTTTAAACTGAAATTGCTATGCTTCTTGATTTTTCAATGAGAATCCAGCAGATGTACGATGTAGAAAAAGAATCAAGCCTCAGAAAAACGTCAATTCCATTCAAGTCCAAAAAAAAAAAAGTTTAGAAGAAAATCCTTCAGAGGAACCAGACTCAGAATGGGGAACTCAACTCAACCCAACAAGGTACACATTACACTTAACACAACTAATATCTAGTTTCATAACATACAAGTAAATATATTCTGATATATTACTGACCACCAGGGCACTTTGGTAAAACTTATAACCATTAATACTGAAAAAATAAATAAATAAATAGGCCTACCACTGCTGTTAATATATTTAAAACTAAAATCACAAATATTAGTTTTTTCTTTAGGTAACGAAATAACACTTTTACAACACACAACACAACACACACATTTCTGGTTCCTCAATAGTCCTCCATTGGTCTTCTCAATCATGTTTCATGCTTGTTGAGTTTTAAATGATGCTAATTAAATTCTCCCATTCAAAACCTCCAAATTACTTATGTGGATTTTAGTTACACTTTTAATTACACATTTAAGTACTGAGTAATATTAATTAACTACATGTACTTCTTAGGGTATGATATATATATATATATATATATATATATATATATATATATATATATATTGTGGCGGGAGGAGCATACGACAGACACAGTGGGTGTGGCGTCAGGCCTCGGAGAGGTTTTTATGAAACAAAATAATAAAATAAAGTGTCCAAAGGGGGATAAAAGTGTCCAAAATAAACAGGGGGGTCTGGTGTCCTCGTCATGCTGCGGGGTTCGTGAAGGAGGGCAGTGTTCTGGAAGGAAGGGTCCAGGTAAGGGACGGAGTCTGGCGGCCGCACGCGCTCCCCTCTCGGGACAGGGGAGCGAGGGTGGCGGCTTCATCCAGCGGCTTCATCCCTCTTCAGTCGCCGTGGCACTTCCGGGGGATCCTACGGCCCGACCTCCTGGCCCGTCGACCGTGTCACGGGTGCGGCTTCGTCCGGACCGCGGGTGAAATTATGCATAATTAATTATAATAGTAAGTACATGTAACGTGTAACAAAGACACCTTAAAATAAAGTTTTACCTGGAATTCTTTTAACTACACAATCATCCATCTGTTTGTGATTGACAAGAATTTTTAATGATTTTGAAAGAAGTCTCTTATGCTCACCAAGACTGCATTTATTTTATGAAAAATACAAAGCTCTATCATGAAACTCCAGATGACACAGACCAGTTCTAACTCAGTCTGATATACTCACATGATTATTCACATGGTGCAGCTGATTGGTTTCTTTCACATCAGCAACCAATGAGCTTGGTGTTCAACATTCAATTACTGGGCTAAAGGTGCTATAGCTGTTGTAGCATGCTTCAGAAAACCTCCACCTTCCCCAGCTAGAGCTGCTATGGAGTAATGTCATGTATGTTATATATGGGGGTCATTTAATTTATGTTATGTGTACAGCAGCAGTATTTGCTCACAGCAGCATGTCTGTAGATGTATTGGCAGTAGCAAGTCTCAGTACAGTAATATTGTGAAATATTATTACAGTTTAAAATAACTGTTTTCTATTTTAATATATTTTAAAATGTAATTCAGAATATTCTATTTGATGCTCAAGAAACTTTGATAAATAGAAAGTTCATGACATATTTAGCAACAGTATAAATGTCTTGGGTGTCACTTTTCATTAATTGAATGTGCCCTTGCTGAATAAGAGTATAAATACACACTGACCCCAAATAACATTTGTTACCAGGTATTTCACAGTTTTTCTATGACTGCCTCTTAAATGACCAAAACACTTAATTATAAAAATGATTGCTAATGTTGAGGATACTGAACACGACCTGCCCTGTCTGTTTTATAATAGTCATCTCACCACCTTAGGTGTGAACATATGGTTTCTTGATTTAGGGAAGATTTATGAATACTATCAGTTCCTTCACCATGCATGTCTAGAGCTTTACAGAGCTTTGACCATCAGTCTGCCCCTTCTCCAACTCTCTTGCTCAGTTTCGGTCTTTTTAGGTCAGCACCCATTTCATATACCTCTGTTTCTATTCTAATGTGCTGTTTACTGCATACTTGTTTACAGATATTACAGTGGAGAAGAGAAACTAATACCCAGACGCTTCTCCATCTCCTGCCCATCCAGGACACCAATCACAGCCAGCCATAGGGGCAGATCAATCAAAGATGTCTGATTAGTTGAACGGAGATCTGCTATCGTTTCTATCCCTCCTCCCTTTAACCACACAGGAGAGAAGAAAGCAATCCCGCCGAATGCATATTGGGTGTCAGTCAAGGGACTGTCCACATGTGGACCGAACACACAAACACACACTGTCCGCACGCACAAATATATTAACAAGCAGCTCTGATGCCCATAATCACAGCTGCGGCACACGGGTGTGACGGGCTAAAATGCCGAGCTTGACAGTAAAGTAAACAAGAGGAGATATGCTGGACGCTGCAAGGTGGTGATTTGTGGAGGTGAAGCGGTTATGGCGCACAGAGAGGGGGCCAATTTCTACACCGTCAAATTGTGTTTAATTTTCTCTCCTCTCCTCCCAATCTGCCAGTGGGATGAGCATGTTTAGAACATTCTGGAAGCCTATAATTGAGGTTAACACCACAACTGATTGAGAATGTTCTATAATGGTACCTATGCCTTACAAGTATGACTGCATTCATTCGTGTGCCCTCTGTTTGCTGTGTGAAGACATCATACACAGAAAGGTTATCACGATAAAGGACAAATCTTTAACAAACGTAGTTTAAATTATTAGAAATTTCATTATTTTGTATTTTTATTTGGCTTTTCATAAAACGTTGTTTAAGACTAGTGAAAATGTTACATTCAAAATACACTTAAGTACATACACAATTTCAATGATTTTTTTTCTTTAAATTATTTTTTCCTCATGCAGTCAGAAATTTCCACATCAGTACACCAAACTTTCCATTTCTGTTCCCAGCTATAATCTACAGGGCGTTGTTAATCCATAACTGGCCTGATTTTATTCCTAAAAACATGGTGAAAAAGTTGTATTTATTGATTTATTAGGTGATTAAAAGAGATCCCTCTTGTTATCCAAAAAAACCAACAAAAAAAACTTGTAAAAACCTTTGACTTTAATGTCAACAAAATGAAATGAATTTTGAACCTGACTTTATCCAGTGTTAAATTTTGTTTTGAAAATGCAAATTAGTGCATATTTAATTACATAATGCTTCATTTGCATATTTAAACAACATTTCAGAAAACTTGTAAAACAGAACACATTTTTTTAATGTAATCAATCAACTGCGGAAAGCAAGATTATGTCAGTTATTTATTTGTTTGTTTTACACTATTCACCTGGGGTGTCTTGCCTTATTTTTATTTTTTATGTTTTTGAAATATAAAGTTTAATAATTACATTTTTGGGCAGTCGCACCACATGATAACATAAAACTTATAAACCATGAAACACAGTCATGAGGGTCCTCGGGATCTTAATGTTACTTCCTTTTTGAGTTTTTATCTGCATTTTGGTTGGATAACATGGCTTCACGTGACTTTGATTGGTCAAGAAAATAATTTATTTTCAATTTCTATTTATTTATTTAGTAAAGAGTAGTACAGCAGTATTGCTAATATATTAATAAAGAGCAATAATAAAATTCTTTTTTTTTCCTTTCATTAATTTCATTCTTTTAATGATGTTTTTTTCTTATTTCATGCAGTTGTTTCACCCTGGCATTTCTGATTTCACACCCTTAAAAATATATGAATCTTGTATATAAAATATGAAAATGAAAAATATGCTCATTATATATACAGTATATAGTTACTGTATGTATTAATTGCCTTTTTAATGTATTTCTGAATAATGTCAGATAAAAAGCAATTTCACTGACCCAGAAAAGAAAAATGACTGGTTGTGACTGCTGCTGCCAGTCTTCGGTTGGTACAGCTGTAACCAGCTGTTAACCACAAGCTAGCACAACCAAGGAAAAAACTGTTGTGGGACGATACTTACTCGCATCATTAAGGCAATAAATCTGATTTTCGGTTAGCGCACAGGCCGCACGTCCAGATCCCAACGTGGAGCGTGTGTAGCTTGGGCAGAGAACAGAGGTGCTGCCCTGCCAGGGCCGTGGAGGAAAGGATCCATGTTTGGATGTTCTCTCCACGCCTCACTGACCTGCGCTCTTGGCACCAAGGCTCCGCCAAAGCCTGCCAGAACGCCGCCTCTGGCATTCACCTCTGCACCGGGGCTAGACTCCCGACTGCCGGACAATAGAGAGTAACGTAGTGAAACCACACGCATATGTACAAGCAGCATAAGAAAAAGCAAAATCAATTTAACTGTACAGAGCCATTTTAAATAACTGCATCTCTTATTTATGTGCCTAATATGGGATTTGAGTATCAGACAGGGAGAATAAGGCGAAAGCCCATGAGCTTACTGTCAGCCTCTTGAGACGAGCATCCATGCAGACAGATAGCTTATGTGCTTCTCTTATTTCATTAAAACATCAACAAGCAATTATGACAGTAAATATGATCCTGTTTTACAGGAAGGAGACAATGGCATTAAAACAGCCTTTGATTTGGCTGTGGGAGCAGGTCCCATATTCGCACACTCTCTTTTTCTCACATAAAATCAGAATACCAATAGACTCCCACCCCTCCCCCCCTCACGCGCACACACATCCAGACGCACACACATCCTCTGGATCAGCAGGAGTCCAAATCAAGCTGATTTTACTCTTTGATTCAGACGTGGAGCACAGCTCAGATTGGATTTCAGAGAGGAGGAGAGGAGAGGACACTGGGAGAGGGAGAGAGAGACAGAGAGAGAGAGAAATGAAGTGGTGGAGGGGAATGTTTTGCATAATGTAACGTGAAAATAAGAAACAGAGAAGTCAGTGCAATAGATCTCTGTCTTAGCATGCTAGTAAATTTCTCTCTTCATAAACACAAAGGATAAAAACAAGCCAAAAACAGAGCATTCCCACATAATCTCACTAATGTTATACTAGGTGTGTTTGTAATATGATTAATAATGTGGCAGTGATGGACCAGCCTGTTCTGTATATTTTTCTTCCAAAATCTGCAAAATCTTCATAAGCATTATACTAAGGCTTGAATTCAGTGTTTACACAATATTGGTGCCATAATGGTTTCTGACCAAAATTAGAAATTAAAAATGATACCATTCATCAATATTGGATATATATCAGCAAATACTGCATGCTCATTTCTCATTTTTATAATTCAATTTCCTTTGCTAGCATTTAACACTCTTTTAAAGTTATTCAAAAAACACTCTCAAATGTAATCTTTAGAAAATCTCAAAATGAATATCAATGTTTCATGCTGTACTTTAGATTATAAAGCAGTGCTACCTATTTATACACTCCTAGCATTGATGCACCCTTCGCTTGATATCCCACAATCCTGAGCGCGAGGTTTGTAAATTGAAAAATAAAAATGGAATCTGATTTTTCTTTTTTTCTTGTAATTTTAATTTACGATTCGATTTCTACATAAAAATAACCATTGCATTCGTTACATATGCACTTGATTTTTTTCAAAATCTCATATAAATTAATTTTCTTAGTTTACTTAGGTGGTACCTTCGAACAAAAATACTGCCTTTTAAGTCACTGACTGACAGGGCAGCTACCTTAGAGTTTCGGACAGAACCACAAATACAATTACTCTATGACCTGTCATAAAACAGATCACAAACACAACATAAACAAGTGTACATGTCAGTTGTGTGTGCGTGTGTGTGTGTGAAGGTACGATTCAATACTCACAGTCAGGAGGTGGCAGTGTTGGTGATAAAGTGTGTGTTCATTTGCTCAGCCAGTGAAGTTGGACTAATGCAACACACCTGCTGTCCCTGCACCATCATTAGCCTCGGCGGCCCAGCGGAAAGGTCAAGGCTAAATTGCGATCTGCAGCCGTTCAGGAGGTGCGTAAACACGCAGTCATCGCCCTGATCGCAACTAATGCACACATTGATGAGTAGGTGGGAGCTACCACCGCAGAGAGATGCATGGTGGGAAAATAATTTCAACGTGGAAATCTCGAGGAGGTGAGACTCGTGAACTTCACGTGCAGTCACAACATAATCATCCAAATGATCTATCCCATTCCAGCCCACCTGTGTGGCATAGAAAATTTTACTAGGAGCCGAACATGAACCGCGATGGCTATGTGTGTGTGCACAAGTTTGTTTGTCAGGGAATATTTTAGCAGATTATACAGCAAGACACATGCTCACATACAAACATACACACCCACACAAACACTGCCTCTGCGTACCTGCCCGGTGGTAATTAATCGCTGTGGTATTTAGGCCTGTTGGAGTAGACAAATATGACAGAGACAGGGACAATTAGGATCCTTGTTCAAGCTACATTAACTCTCCGTGCTATTACAACGCGGGCTGCTTCTCCTCGGCTTGTAAAAAGCAGCGAGGAGATTGTTCCTCATGGGCCATGGAGATATTAATGAAAGAAAAGGAAGATTGTGTTTATTGTAGTCACATAATTGCAAATAAATTTCAATTAGCTGGCGTGTCACCCCTGTAAGTGCGAGCTTGTGGGCTAGCGTCGACTAGCCCTGGATGAATGGGAGGAAATGAAAACCAAACTTGGCGGATTTGACTTTCTATGCAATTTCGTCAGGAGGTGGTGATGAGGGGTTTCAAGGTCACTCCCGTGAGTTTTACCACAGATTTTTCTTCTTTTTTTGGAGGGGGGGCTATTAAATAGATTCCAAATAACTTGCAAATAATAGAATGTTTTTTACTATGCTATCATGAAAAAGAGACAGAAGGAGTGGGGAGGAGGAGGGATGTGGACGGAATGATGGGGAAAGAAATAGGAAGAGAAAATGAGAGGAAGAGAGGGAGATGAGCAGGAAGGTGTTTAGTATTCTTCTCTGATCAGCAGTTGGTGTGTGCTCTTCGCTTCTCTTTTCCTCCAGCTGAAGAGAGGAGAATATTTAAGCAATGTCATCCGACAGGTCAGCCACAACACTGGACAGACTGACCTTTGACCTGTGGTAGAGAATCACTGCCTGCCAGGTCCTAACATCAACACGATAGAAAAAGATCCAGTTCAACATGTTAATTTGGACTTTCTCAATGCATCGCCTTTGTGATTTTGTTTTAAGTGTAAGTCATTTATGAAAAGAAAAAAAAACTTTTATGAAAGGATAATTTTGTTACTGAGATTAATATCATTCTTTCATTATCATTTTTAATATGTGGGTCTTTCTACAAAGCAGGTGTCATTTGTGTACAGTATGAATATGAGTATATGAATAACTAATGCTAACTTTTTTTAATGGTAACATCAACAATTTTGTAACATTTAATTTTATGTCTTTATTTATTTATTTATGTTTGTTTTCATTTTGTCATGAGGAATTATTTTAAATCCATGTATGGAAAATATAGGCTTGCATTTTGTCTTTATTCTCCAGATACAGCATAGATTTCAAAATGTAGTTGACATAATGCATTATATAAATATCCTGAAGTTTTGTCCTAGCGTAACATGTTAACACTTTTCTACCATACTTTTCATTGTTAAAGTAACAAACTACTCAAAACAAATAAACAATAATCACTATCCTTTAAAAAAGTTAACTTTTCAAACCCACTTGTTTTTATCACTTTATCTTGGATGATATTAAAATGTCAACCATGATTTTGTATCAAATAACTGATAACGGAAAAGTAGGTAGAACAGTTAGATTTCTTTTTCTAAGCACAATGTTTGCAAATTAAAAATGTAAAACTGTTAACCCTTTGAAAACTTAAGCAGAGATGGATAGATGGAAAGAAACTTTCTACATGAAACAAATTACAGCTAGACCTTTGTCTCTGAAGCCAAATTATACAATGCATTTGAACATTTAAAATTCTGTGTGAACATAAACATTGTGTTACTGTGTTAAAGACAACATATGTTTGCTTTATGATAGAAAGAATGAAGCATGATTGTGTATTGATGCATTTTATGATTTGGAAATTCAGTGATAATATGCTGTGACAGTCATTTAGAGTGAGAAAACAATAAAAGAAACTATCAAGCCTGAAACAGAATGAAAAATACATACATATACATAGTACATACCACTACCTATATCTACGATATAAGATTCAAATCATGCATACGGCTGAACCCTGACAGACCGACAGATTACTTAGGGTAGACAGGCAAAAAGTTATCTGCCCAGAAATTTAACAATATTGTGCCAGACAGAATCCCACTCAGACATGGGTGGCGTCTCCTGCCATGAATCCACAAAGACATTCGGAAAGTTGTGATTGAAAATAATCTGTCAAGATGGGAATGTTCTTTGTGATAATTATTATCATTATTGATATTGCTATTATTGTTATTGCATTTCTCCTTTCCTCTGGCAAAGATGATAACCTGTGTAGGCTTGCTGAATTCAAATGATACCACTGTCACGGAGGAGTAAACTAAAATCTTGCCTTATTTATTTCTTTCTTTCTCATCACCAGAGCCTTGAGTGATCAGTTTATGTTCTACCGCAGATTACAATCAGTTAATAACGGTGATTCTGCCTCACGGAAAGGGATTGTGGGAAACTGTGCAGGGCGGGACGGCGGCCCCTCGATTGCAAAAGAGCGGGGGCCTCAAGGATCCGGCTAACAAAAACCCCGGCGGATAAACCACTGCCATGGCTTTTTGAAAGAAAGAAATGAGAGCAATGCAGAAAGACAGGAGAGCACGGGCGTTTCTAAGCAGGCTTTAAGATGGCAGATAAGGGTGTAAGAGAGAGACTGATCTTCTGGCAGATCAGGAGGGATCCTGAGCCGGAACGTCGTATCAGCCTAAACCCAGACCCCTCGCCCCCCGCTCCCTGCTCGAGGGCCAGCTGGTTGCTGTGGTGAGGAGCCGCGGGGGCTTGCCGGGGGCGATAAGCCAGCGTGAGCCAAGGGAGTCGGGGCAGAGAAAGAGAGCGACAGATTTCACAAAGGAAAAGAAGAGGAGCGAGAGCGAAGAGCGGAGGGAGATGACATGGGGAGGGTTAGAGAGGAGACGCTTGAGTGAATAGGCGTGCATTGTAAATCTCTGCCGTGGCAACCTGCAGCTGCGGAGATCGGTGTGATGTGTGGGTGACAGGGAGAAGAGAGGCCGGCTGCACGACGGCAGAGGATTTCTCCTCCGGCGCGCCGCTTATGACAGCTAACGCGGCGAGAGGAAGCGACCGGTTAGGAAGAATTACAAGAGCTATGCAGCTTGCCATCTTACAAATGAATCCCGTTTAGCCTCGGCATGTAAATAAATAGAGTTCACTTGGTGGGAGAGGGAGAGGGAGAGAGAGAGAGATAAAGAGAGAGAAGGAGAAAGAGGGTGACAGAGGCAGGGAAGTGGCAGCAGCAGTAATCAGCTGCAGGAATGTTTATCTGCCGCTAGTGCGCGTGTGCATGCGTGTGTGTGGCTGCTGAAATTATGCAAGCGAGTAACAATGAGCAAATTGAACCCCCACAAAAAGCAGCACAAGGTCAGGCAGAAAGACGAGGCATTGGGGTTGAGAGTGGCGGGCGTGAGAGGATAACAGATCATGATAAATTGGCTCACATTTTACAAACCGCTGGCCCTAATGCCCTGCTCCCAGCCAAGACCGCTAGGCTGGAACTTTCCCTACTGTAATACCTCTACTCAGCCATTTGTGATATATGAAAACCAAGCTGTGGCACTAATTGCACAATTACAAAACGGAAGCCGAGCTGTGGTGAGGTAGGGTGTGCAAACTGGAGGGGGTACGGTGATACACGCAGGCCCTCCCACTCATTCGTGGTCTCCTTTTTTTAATTCTGTGGAAAAGGAGTAGTTCTAGTCCTAGCGCACACTCTCATTAGGTAATTAGGTTCTTTAGTAGAGCTGCTGTTAAATATGCCACTCGCTTATTTCGGTTAGCCCAGACTTTCCCCACGAGACCCCCGCTGGACACGAATTCTAACGCACACATTTCCTCCAGAAACACTGCAGGACTGTGTACCATTCCTCACCTGCCTAGTGGCCCAAAAAACCAAGACCAGGTTCACCCCCCGAGGGGTGTAAAAAAAAAAAAACCGTCAATGTGTAAGTGTGTGAGTGAGTGTGAGAGAGAAAGAGAAAAAATTTATCTTCTACATCGATGAAAGGACAATTTATTACCGTCTGCTGTGGGAGACAGAATATTTTGCCCCAGTGCTTTGCTGGCCCTGTTGACTGTCTGAATGAGGAATGGGAGCGTATAAGCACCTGGGCTGCTTCTGCACAGCCGCGGCTGGCACCGAACCATCACAGCCCTCAATACCGCCCAGGGTCGGAGGTCAAGAGCGGAGCAGCGATTGAGGCTCGTGGACCGCCGTACGTTGTTTCGTCTCCCGCTGTCGTAGATTGATACATTATTATTAGTGTCTGCTCTTCCACGACTCTCAACAGCCTGAGAGCTGTCCTCAAGAAATTATGAGTGTTTTCAGAAAGGGCTTCTGACAAGGTATAAGACCGAGATAGTGGCGAATATTGAAAGCATTTGTCTTGAGAGCATCCTGTCATGTTAAAACAACAATGGCTATTTGAACATATCGGTATTAAGCCTGTTTTACAATGCATGTTCAAGCAGAGAATAAGTAAAAATACTGCAACAACAGCAAGCTGCGTATATATTCAATTTATAAATATATTTATATTACATAACATAAGATGTTTCTTATGTTAATACATTATATAAAAGGTGACATCTGGTTAGTAAATTCAGTAAATTCAACAGCCCTTTTCCTGTGGAATTAGCATAACCATGCTGCTACAAAACTCTGTTTTGTACATTTAACATATACTGACAACTACCGTAACAACACAGGTGGTAATGAGAAAGCCACATGAAGAATTAAAGTTCATCACAAATAGCTTTTCCACAAGCTGAGGTAAATACTAGAAGGTGCACACAGTGTCATGCACACAAACACAAAACACCATCATGACAACACACATTTCAATAAAACAATGCAATAAACATTGATTTAACAACATAAGATGTAACATGAATCCCTAATGCACATAACTGATAAGAAAAATCTAAGAAGAAATTTTTTCGTCAATGAAAATACATCAAATGTAAAGTCACACTGGGAGTTCTGGGAATATCGATTTACATGTTTTTATTGGGGGTGTGAACCTACACTGGTCTCACGGTTCGGTTCAATTACGATTATCATGTCATCGATTCGGTTCAATTCGATATCACGATGAGCTGACGATGTACTGTATCTTCAATTTTCAATTTTACTTCACATGTATACAATTTTGTTAATAAATACAAGCAGTCAGATATATTAACCGAACCTTTAATTTTACCTGATCAAAGAAAACAAGCTTCTCGAATGTATTAAACATCAAACAAAACTCAAGTCTGCGCACAGAAGACAACAGGAGCATACTAAAAGTGCATAATGCAAAAAGTGTACTTTAGTACTTATATAGTGCAGTGTACTTTCTTGTAAAACATTTAAATATTAACTAGTTTTATGAATTAGAGGTATTACCCCCTGCATATTTTATTTGTGCGTGACATGATTTACTCACAGCATGCGTCTTCTCCAGGTCGTGTTTACCAGGTTGTTCATAAAAGTCAAATGTCAGCTTTTAAAGTAGTTGGAGCATTTTTAATTACTTGCACTCGTGTCTCGCCTCCCTCTGCCTTTGTATGCTACCACGACAAAGCACTTAGGCTACAAATGATGTCAGAAAAGCATAAGTACATTATAATCGGACATGGTCTATTACTGAACCGATACTGAATCATCCTCGTCTGCATCGCGATGCATCGTAGAAACGATTAATTTCGACACCCCTAGTTTTTATTGTAAATTAGAAGATCACTTGTTCTTTATATGTCCAAAACCTTTCACTGTAAAATGATATTAAATGTCCCATTAGATCTATTACAATTTTCACCATACTGTTAACTGTAAACATACTGTTAACCAATGAATAGGTTTTTACTATAGCATTTCTACAGTCTTTTACCATTAAAACTGTAATCATTTCTTAAAGTTAGGGTTAGGGTTAGGATTCTCTGGAGGGAATTGAGAATTATTATTAATTCAATGTCAATAATTCTACACAAAAATAGAACCTAAGCTGCCGTTTTAAACTGCATACATTACTTGTATTTAGTCAAATTTACCAAATATAAATTACTGTACTGTCTGCAGAACTTCACATGTCCACAACTTTGTAAGTAGTTCACTCTTGTTGCTTTATTACAAGCTCATAAGCTGATATTACAAAAGACTGTGTTGTTAAATAGGTTTATCATAACCTATTTTCTGCTTATTTCAGCATGCTATGAGCTATTACTCACACACCCACACACACAGACATTTGTATACACTCACACACACACACACACACACCTGATAACATTTGTGATTCTTAAGGGTCAGATAAATTCATCATAAAAACAACCACAAATTAATGGTAGAAACCTTCCATCTCATTCACTGGAAAACCCACTGGCACTGACAGACCATCCTCTGGCACATATAACTGAAGAAGTGTTCCGAAAAGCGAAGGATGAAATAGAAGAGAGGTGCGGGCTCAAAGGTTAAGGCTATAATTGTTTTGCCTCTTAGCAGCATTAAGATAATTTTCCTGCAAAACAGATGGTCACAGAAAAAGCCAGCTAGTCTTTTCCAGCCGTTTCCTCGGCTGAGGATGATCCCCAGAGTAATGCTTAATGATTCCACGTATCTCAGGTGTAATCGGCGAAATGACGTTACTATTTATCTCACGTCTAGTTCAGCAATAGTTACCAATGACTGCCGACGTGACCTCGGGTGTGTGCACATTAATTTTACCTCAGTGTTTTCTATAGCATCAATTAATAAAAAGTGACGAGGTTTGGAGCAAATGAACAGCCCTTGATAAATGAGGGTCTGGACTTAATTGCTCAGTAAATTAAGAGCTCACAATTGTGACGATGCGGACCAGTTTTAATATTTAAAAAGTCATTAGATGTGGAAATGTCTGGCTTAGTTAAGTATGTAGTCACCCACAAGGACATTAAAGACCACATGAAACAAAGACATGTTAAAACACGATTAACGGTACACACACACACAATCACACACAAACTGTATACATATATCAATGCTTACAAACATGCACCAGTCCACATACATGCAAGCATGAACGTGCACAGATGCCTACAAAACCCGTACATGAGGAATCCAGAGAGCAGCAGTACAGTAAATACTCCATTCGTCCACAGAGTATGCATCTAAATATATTTAATAATTCTATGGATTTGTTGTCACTTCATTTGCATGACAACAGTCTGCTAGTAAACCAGCAATTGCCGCTGTGATACAATCTTCGTCATAATGGAGCTGTGATGGAGCTTCATGGTGAGGAGAAATTGCGCAAGTTAAGCCAGCTGAAGCCGGGGACTCTAAGCGTTAAGGATGATGGATCACTTTCAGTAATTCCGCTTTATTATGATTGGGCAAGATCAATATTTTAACAGTTCGGTTACAGGCTTTAGTACAGTACTTAATATGTATTATTCATAACCTTTGTCAGCGCAGGAGGGCAGCGTGTCTCAGATTGAGTGGAGAGAGAGAGAGAGAGAGAGAGAAGGAGAGAAGGATACTTATAATTCTACCAGTGGACTAAAAGAGCACAGAGGTATATAAAATACTTACAGATGGAAAATGCAGCATTCTACAGTGCTGAATATAGCTTTGTCTATGAATATGCATAAAAAGTGGTCATGTGATTTGGGGTAGAAAAAAACTGCTATATGAGAACATACTTCTAAACAACTTATTCTTGGTTATACCATGGTACGTTGGTGATATCAGATTTTTTAAATAAAAATTAATTTATCAATTTTTTGGGATGGAATACATGTCTAAAATGTCTGGGTGATACAACTGTCCAAATATCATAATGTAAAACAAATAAACAAACAAATGCATTTTCAATTTGCAATTTAATAAGAAAAAGTTTTGAAGTGATTTTTTTTTCTTTTAATATCATCTTGTTATAATATAATAAAGTTTTATCCTAATTAACATACATAATTTACATACATTCAAGGTGTAAGGAAACAATCCTCTTACTTTTTATATGATGGTGACATTTCTCAGTTAAAACAACGTTCAACTGAATCTTTTTTTGAAAATGGTTTTATAAAACCAAAGGCATTTTTTTTTTTTATCTAATGGTACTGTATTATACATTTTATTATTACTATTATTTTCATTGTCTTTGAACTTCTTCTTTGTTATTGACTCATTAACATCATGATCTTGTAATGACAAAAGAGCCGTAACTTGTCTTTCAGTTGTCTGTGATTTGCTCCGATGACTAAGTTCGTATTGGCACAAAACACCTCCGAAGACCTTTGTGAAGCACATCGTTATGCCAGCCTGTGTTTCAAACATGTAACTCATGTTTCAGTCATCGGCGTCCCTATTATGTTGTTTCCTCAACTGTACATTTCCTTTTTATGTTATTTGCATCATTGACATCAAAGCTCAGGTGTTTATCCAATACCGAATGTAAGTGTTAAAAATGGATTTTTCACAGGGATGGGCTGTGTAATTTTATTTCATTTATTTATGTCTGTCTTTGGCACATCCGTAGCCCACTTGGCATAATACTGATGTCTGCGAGCTGCGCGTGTGTCAGTGACATATTTTCGCAGAGCTCGAAGTGAAACCGCTGGGATTAAACACAACGGCACATTCATATCTGGTCACACGCTCAGCTGTGGCGCAGGAAGGTCTGTCACTATCAAAGCTGCCTGGAATCTTCTCCCAGCAAAAGCCAGGGAAGAGGATTTCTTAGCAAGCTCCTAACCATCTTTTTTGAAAAGCAAATCCTTTGTACCCCTCCCAAAACTCCTGGCCTGGGCTCACCTCCCCCGTATTTAAAGTCCCCGTGTGGAACGAATGGGAGCGAGCCCCGGAAAGTTTGTCGCGGGGAGTGGGTCGCTCTGGCTCTGATTAGATGTGGAGTGGTAATAGGCTCCTCTACGCGCTGCCGCTAACCCTGCTGCTCCCCCGGCAGCCACTGCGACTGGAATTAATCAGTCCTTCTGGGAACTTCTCTCAGCCGCTCTCTGCAGGCGAGCCACTCCGGAGTCATTTACCAGCCAATCCTACTGTCAGGCTTCTGTCATTTAGGCCTTTTCATTATGCCTTTAGCCCCCCTCCCTTTCTTTCTCCACCTTCCTACATTAAAGAGAGAACGAGACAGACAGACAGAAACCCGAACGACTGACAGATTAGCCTGATGTCAGGTGCTTTTTATAGACGGATAATAGTATTACGCCTCCATACTGAACGCTGAGAGTGTATTAATCCAAAAGAACACTGGTGCAAGTATGAAGGACACTGACTTTTCAGGTGACCGCTCTTTTATTTATTTATATAGGCGGTAATTAGGATCGCACAGGTCTAATGAATCCTTTCGCTCTTACCAGCACCGCGAGCGGTGTTGTCCTAAATGTGACAATAGGTGGGCCAGCTTTGTTCCTCGTTTATGGAACCCCGGAGTCATAACTACCAATTACTGTGGCTCTCCCTCCCCTGGGCATCAGGCTGCTGGATCTGCCCGCTCTGCCACGCTAAGCCCGCTTAAGTGACCTATTTTAGGCTCGAAAGCAGACTAGAGAACACCTCAAAGGTTAGATTATCCTATGATGAAATACAGGGCCTTCTTGCTGCAAATTACCCAGGGAAAGAGAGAAGTATTTCTCGAACCGCAGAGCACGGCCAGCGGCCAAACAGCCCTGCAGCCACCCAGGAATGAGCCGCAAAAATATTCATGAGTAAACAAAAGGAGTGATTTGAAAAATGGCCAGAGGAAAGAACAGATTAATAAGAGAGAGAGTGAAAAAAACATGAATAGTGTATTATAAAACTATTCTGTAGCTCCATCTCGTCGAGGTCAGGGGAGATAGCGGCAAGGCTTCATTAGGAGCTGAGCTCTGCCTCTGTACCACATTTGCCCCAAACCCAGGGGAGCCAAGGACTGCTAAAGAGGAAGTGGCACCAACTAAGAGGACAGAGGAGAGAATACGTGAGTGAAATGATCAGGTGATGAATCACGCTGATTTTTTTGTCGCCATGAATAAGTCGTTTGTTTTTCATATCGACCAAAGTGTCAAATGTACATAGTGGTAATTAACGGAATAGTTCAACCAAAAATGAAAATTCTGTCATCATTTACTCACCTTCATGTCATTTCAAACTCGTAAGACTTTGGTCCATATTTGCAACACAAATTAAGAGGTTGAGAGGTTTCTGTCCCTCCACTGAGTCCAGGTAATCAATTTAAAAGATTAAAAGAAAGGTTATGAAGCTGCCGTAAAACAAATCCATATGAATCAAGCGGTTTTATTCGAGTCTTCTGTAGAGACACAAATGCTTAAAAAAATTATGCTTTAATTAACATCTAAACAATGGTCAACACACACAGGTAAAGCACATCACATTTGGTAAACACAGAGGCTCAAACGTGCCTGTGTCATGCATGAGAACCAATGAGGTTTGTTCTAGCACATGACACACACACACACAAGCTTCTGTGTTTACCACATGTACTGTACACATTTACTGTACATTGTATTGACTGAAACTGGGCAATGGATTTCTAGTTCCCAGCATGTTTTGCAAAGGTCTAGATCAGGTTATTAGAATAAATTAGAATACATGTTAACAACATTAAGTACTGTTTAATGTGTTTTTTAGTAAAGGGACAGGGCTATTAAAGTATGTTGTTCAGTTATATTTGACATTTAAAGGAGTTGTTTATGAGGTTACCATTATGGTGAAGTGTAGACCTTGTGGCTATGGCTACATGAGCTAAAACAACGTTGTGCTCAGTGAGCTCAATGAGTGTTGTTAGCACTGTGCTAATGGCAGTGATGAGAACAATTGTACTTGATCATTACTTGCATGCTACAAAAGTGTTATGCTGGCTGTTAAGTTCCCATGGGAATAAAACAAATAAATTAGAGGGCCAGTATATAATTTACAGTCTATATGGTCAGCATTTCTACCATTCACTATCAAACGATCATGGAACATTTATGTGCGTATATGACAGCTACACTCTTAAGAATAAAGGTGCTTTAAAAGGTTCTTCACAGCGATGCCATTGAAGAACCATTTTGGTTCCACAAAGAATCATTCAGTCAAAGGTTCTGTAAAGAACTATCTCTTTCTTACCTTTTTATAATCTGAAGAACCTTCTTTCACCACAAATACACTTCTTTTGTGAAACATAAAGGTTCTTCAGATGTTAAAGATTCTTTATGGAACCATTTAGACAAAAAGGTTCTTCTATGGCATCAGGAAGCACCTTTTTTAAGAGTGTACTGACAATATAAGCACAAGCTCCACTCTTCACCACAACGGTAACAAAAAATTAAAATAAATTGTATATATATATATATATACAGGGTGTGATTTGTGAAAAAAAAACAGAGGGGGGATGCTTTTGAAAATTTTTATGAAATGTTTTTAATACGACAAAAACTGTATTTAATGTGATCGCAGTTTAATAAAAAAAAAACATTGTAGGCATACGTTAGGCCTATTAATTGTAATGATTTCATTTCCACAGTTATTCAAACAACGAATAAATTATATAGAGAAAGCGAGCAAAGAACATGATGGAGCTTTTTGAAACTCTGAATCAGTTAAACCATTGCGTCGCAAAATGATTCACTGATTCGAAGCGCTCCAATCAGATTGCGTATCGTGAATCATTTGATTCAGATCTGGACTTCAAAGCGTGTATCGCGAATCATTTGATATAGATCGGGACATCAGAGCGGCTTCGCGGGATGTTTTTATCCCCACCGGGGATAACAGTAATTCAGCAGAGGCAGGAATGCACAAGCTAGGGGGTGGGGGAAGTATCGCTAGAAGTATCGCTTTTTATTTTAGTTTTTTCATTTATATGTTTATTATTGAAATGTTGTTATATGCATGTGTCAATTTTATTTAATCTCTTTATTTTCTTAAATATGTGGGTATATAGTATTTATAGAGTTGTAACTTTTAGTTTTAGTTACTTTTTCTTATTTGTAAGTCGCTTTGGACAAAAGCGTCTGCTAAATGACAAAAGTAAAGTAAGTAAAGTAAGTAAATCCACTCAACCAATCACAGCGCACCATTCCACACACTGTAAACAGTACCATTAATGGCGGAGATCTGAATACAACCGGCATCCTAGTTTTCCTCATCTACTTTGTACTTTGTGATCAACAAACAAACAAACATTAGGCTGCACGATAAATCGCATGTGATTGTCACTTCGCAGGGGCGGCGTTTCCGTATGGCAGAGTATGGCAGTCGCCATACCTTAGCTCTGTCAGGTGTGCTATGGAAAATTATCCAAACTCTCTAGAATATTTGGTTATTATTATTTTAAATAACTGCTATTGGTCTTCATTATATGAAAAGCATTCAAAAGCTTGTCACCAAATGTTGTAACGCTATTGGATCCTCAAACTGTAAGCGAAAACTTACAGAGACAGAGCTCTGCTTGTTCGGCCATTGACAGACAAAACACAGATCTCTGTCATTTGCTGCTCAAAAACTCCATTTGAGCTTTATTTTCATAAAATGTTTAGTGCAAGTGTCTAATAAAGCCACATAGCCACACTACGCGATATCGCGTAGCTTGTCGGTGTAAGTGTTTTTATTCAAGCCATACATTAATGTTTGTGTTACATAGCCTACAGTGTATAACACTAGTCAACTAAATGAATATAACATGGCAAAGACTGATTGAATGTATTTTTAATGCCTGTATATAAGATTAGTAGCCTTTTGACCAAGTTCAGACAGTAGCCGTCATATGTGGATCAACTTACTTTGTTGTATAAATAACCTTTATATCGATTCAATGGAAAAAAAAAACATGTCATGGATTTATTGCATTTTGGGGGGAAAAAAGATGGGTCTTTATAATAAATCTTTGAAAATCAAAATCTGGATTTGAATTTTTAATGTTATTATAAATGAATATTATTCTCAAATGAATCCAAATGGATTCATAGCGTTTTGGAACCAAACTCTTCATTACTATATAACTCTAAACATATATAACTTCATTACTCTAAACTCTAACATATATAATAAAATCTGTTTTCGTAGTTTGTGTTGTCCCTTATCAGTGCAAAATGATCACCAATTAAAAAGGATTCATGCCAATATTGTCCAAAACCACACTTTTCCAGAGGTGTTTCCAAACTTTTGGAGGGCAGTGTATGTTCAGGGAACATTCACAGAATATGTCAAAATGAAATTGGTGTGATCTCATTAAATTAGCATGAATTTTACTCACCAGTACAATTAACTTATTTTAAGTTCAAATAAATCTGTTCAACATGTGTGGAAATTGGTGTCATAATTTTATTAAGTTAGACCAACAAGCTATTTTTTGAGTGCAAGATTAGGAAAAAACTATTCGGTCACACTTTATATTAAGTGGTCTTAACTACTATGTAACTGCATCAAAAATAATGTACTTCTTGTGGTCATATTGTATTGCAAAACACTTTTGCTGCTATTGAGGTGGGATATGGGTAAGGTTAGGGACAGGTTTGGTGGTATGGGTAGGTTTAAGGGTGGGTTAAGGTGTAAGGGATGGGTCAACAGTATAATTATAAATGTAATTACAGATGTAATTACATATAGGTATTTTTAAAAATATAAGTACAATGTAAAAACATGTATGTACACAATAAGTGCATTGTACCAAATTATTAATTTAAATATAAGTACACAGTAGTTAAGGCCACCTAATATAAAGTGGGACCAAAAAATCTTTTAAAAATGACATTTTTAGAAAATCAAGTTTATTTTTTATTTTTAGAGGCATAGCTGCCTCAAAATTTACAGGCACATTTATTCTTTGCATTCATTGGTTCATTTTATATTTCATATATTGGTTTCTCTTCAAGATGGTGGTATATCCACCAAATAAAAGTAATATTTTCCCTTCAGCTTGACTACATGTACACAACTTAATCAAACTGTTTATATAAAGTTATTATAAACAGTATGTTAAATGTCATATTAATATATCAAAGTTAATGCATTTTATTACAAATATTACTAACTTATATATACCATTTCAAATTTGAACAGTTGCACCAAGTTATTTTACAACACAAACAAACCTTGGCATTAAAAAGTTCAATTGAAGAGTTTATAGATAAATTAGAGAAAATACTTAGCGACCTTGACACAAATTCATGAGAGTGACAAGAATTGAGAATTTCTTTTTTTCCCTTTCTTCTTCTTTTAATATGGAATATTGCTATATTTATTATAAATTATTTATCGATGCACATCCAATAGTCCAATAGCCAGACAAGTGGCTGTTATATGTCACTATATATATATATATATATCATGCATATATAAATACGGTGAGGCTTTTTTCTTCATTATGTTAGGACTGTTGTGTCACCCTGTGTTTCTGACTTTATTTTCTCCAAAGAAAAAACTATGTGAATTTTTTTTATTCATAAATTAATACCATGCTCAACAATGAAGAATACCAGACCTGCAACTGTATGGAGTGTATTGCATACTTGGATTGTCAAGAGTTTCTTGCTAAAATCCAGTGATTGATGTAGGATCCATATAATGGTAAAATAAATGGGACTCAGTGCTAATTCCCCCTTAGCATCTGATGAAATATGCCTTACTGGTTTTGGGTGTCTGACATGAAATATTGGTGTGTGGTGGCCAGGGCAGACATGAAGCAGAGCTCTCGGCCACTGTACCGCACCACACAGACAATCCACAGAGACGGAGCCAATTAAGATAAGCCTCCATTCACAGGAAGTGGTTGTTTGACATGCTGTCATGCTAATAGAGACAACCGTCATTACGCTAAGGTATGACACACACCGAGGTACCTGCAGAATGTAGCCCTAATTGGTCAACTGTTCCTATGTAAGTCCTCTGCGCTGCTAAAGGCTCTCAATGTTTGGTCTGGTTCCTCTTTCAGACGTCTCTGTTATGAGCTGTATTAGTCTGCCAGAGGTAATTTCTCCGCTCCTGCTCTTGGCATGGGGTGGATACACCCCAGATTTGACGAGAATGGTTAGGTCTAGCAATAACAAACTGCGGCTTCCTCTGAGTAGTGTCAGTCTCGGCACACCTAGATCAGGCTGGATTTAAGCATTACAAGATTTCAACTTGTCCGAGTGCTCAAGACAAATATATACTTGGTGTAAAACTAGAAGTAGAAGCTGTGGCATTGTAGTTACTGAAGATCGAAATGGATTCAAGGATTTCTCACTAACCTCAGAAATCTTTTGAAAGAGACACACACATAAAAACACTCCCCAAATATTCAAAGTGACATACATGTACATAAACAGAAGAACAACAGCTTGTTGTTTTTCAACTGCTTTTCTCTCCATGTAGTCTAGAGAATTTTGTCTTGTGTAGATTGGTCAGATTTGATGTTTGTGATATAGGAACAATATAGGAACATTTCATATTCATGTTCATATAAAATCTTATTACAAATCTTTTGACCTTTTGTGAACTAATTGGGAAATTTTGTTTATAAAAACAAAATGGGAAATTTAGCTACAGTAAATGTTAAACCATTTTCTTCCATGAAACTTAAGATCCTCCCACCAACAGCCTAGATTTCCGCTGTTACGAGGCTAAAACAACCAGCTAGTGAAGATCTTATCTAAACAGAGCTAGCATATTCGAACATTGGTGAAGTAAACATTCCACATATTGTTCTTCAGAAAACAATTTTAGCAAGAATAAATAAACTGGTTGCCATTATGACGGAATATTGTCATTCTCAAGTTTAAGAATAAAATCATGTTTCTAATTACTTTTAGGTTGTTTTTTTTTTTTTAGTGTGTTTGAAGCAAGCAAACAAACAAACAAAACAAAGCAATAAATACAATTTCAAACGCTGAACACCAGCTGAGTCCTTTAGCTATGAGCCACAACCAACAAAGTCTTTGAAAAAACTTCATGGCAGCAGACTTCATCAAAGAAAGTGCAGCTCCAACCAAACCCAGATCAAGCGGTTTTGAAACTTTCAGGGTTTCTGTACATTTAAATCTTTATTTGAACGCCTCTTGTGCTAATTACAACGTAATTACATAGTAACTACAAATGAATAACTTAGCAGTGATTATTCAGTTGCTTTACACCAGAAAATCTCTTCTAACCAGTCTAACTGAAGCACTGAATAGCCCACGTTCGTGAAGGAAGAAAAAATAATGTTTTGTGCCACGCGAAGTTTCGTTTTACCAGCCACCCCTTGTTTCGGTCTATCAATATTTGCCCTCATATGTCTTTTCAGCAAGTGAGACTATCCAGCTATTTGAAGACCAACAGTTAGTTTGAACTAGACTGTTAGCTCATTGTGCTATCGTACTGTAATTCCTCACCGCAGGAGTTTCTCTTGGCCTGGCCCGGGCTGCCACAGTCATGGACGTTGACTGTATCCCTGGAAACCTCAAAGAGCCCATCTAGCATGTCACAGCGCAGTCGGGCTGCCGGTACACTGTGCAGGTGAAAGTTGCCCGCTGGACAGCAGCCAGCGCTACAGGACGTGTTTGTTTGGACTCAGCCCGGATTTGGAGCCTGCCAGGAAATGTGCTGTTTCTGGCAGATTTCAGAGTAAGAGAGACAGAGTAAGAGAGTGAGAGTGAGCATGTTTTCAGTGGCTCAGAGAGACTAAATATGCCTGTCAGTTAGCACACACTACTGAAAAACCACAGAACGTAGGCCAGACTGCTACTAACACCAGCGGCGTATCTGCACTCCCTCCAAGGTGAATAGGTGACGTCTTATCGCCCAATCCTGCCGCTTTCTAGCGATATCCTGTCAAATTTCTGTTGTTGTGTTCATTACCGTCATTGTACACATCAATGCACACCGAGCGATTACGCATTTGTGTTTTCAGTAAACATTTTCAGAGACGCAATGCTTGAAAATGCAGGTCACTCGTAACTTAAATTATATTCCTGAAATGTATTCTCTGCTGGCTTTGTGATAACCGTGATATTCTTTAACCTCCACACCCCCAATTAGGGGAGCAGGGGAGAAGAGGGATGCGAGGCGTATTGCTTTGACCCACATGCCTTACTTAGAGGCACACTCCAGAGAGAGAGATGGTGCAGAAGGATATCACAGAGGGAAAACACTCTTCATAACAGCCTGAGGCACTCCCGGCTGCTCTATCAATGCAAAACAGCCCACTACCTGAGGCTAACAGGACATTTCACTTTTCATAAGCCACCCGCTTTTGTGCACCCCTCAACCTCACCCTCCTCTCCATTTTTTTATTTTATTTTATAGAGGTACATGTATTTTGAAAGCACGTTGGCGTGGAGGGGAGGTGGGACAGGAGGGAACAAGAAAAAAAAAACAAGAGGAAAAAAAAAAGATGAAAAGCATCTTTAGCATGCCGGAAACATCTGGTTTCATATTCGAGCTTGAAAAGGAAATTGCACAAAGACAAAACTCTTATGTTTTGATTTATTTTATTATTTGAGGGCTGTGCCACGCCAGTCATGCAGTTCAAATCTGAGGCCATAAATACGGCAAGCGGAGAGATGTGACAGAGGCATTAGCCTGCTCTCCATACGCTCCCACCCTGATGGATAACGCCGCTAATAACATCTACAACTGCTGCGTTCTGCCCTGAATTATACCACGCTAAGGGGCTTCTGTTAATGGGAAGAATGAATTCACGCAGTGAGAAAAAGACAGATATAATGAAAAGCAAATATTCTCCAAGACGTTATCCCCTGCTTACATGTGCTACTTGTATTCATCTCCTTTGGTCTCTGAGGTGCACCAGTGATTCTGAAGGCTGGAACTGCACGACAGATTTTTCGCCCTGATTTACAGTCTGGACAAGTCACCGCTAGTTGCTGAAAGTCTGTAGATTTTCACAGAAAATCGCATAGTGTATGATGGGTACAGACTCCTATTTTTGGCTTCAGACTTTGATTCCAACCAGCCAGAGGAGAACAAACATGTTTGATTATTTTAGAACGCATATTGTTTCATTTGTCATGCATCTCATACTAACAAGGCACATGTCTCTGCATGAGTTTGTTGTGTTTGGAACAATTTGAAAGTCTGGTAGTTGGCAAATGCATGATCAATCCTTACTGTTTTAAAATCTCTTCAGATTGTATAAGTCGTGCAGTGTATTGCATGCACATGTAAGCTCTTGGTGTCAATAAATAGAGGTCATAAGCCAACAGCTAGCTGAAACTACCTTTGCCCTGCGAATCTGCTCACCTGGCACGACCAGGTTGGCACTGCCATCTGGGCTCCAGACGCTCTCAATCACTACTCTGGCATGGAACGAAATACCAACAATCTCCAGCTCCCAATTCAATGCATTACTCTCAAATGGGCTTGATTTACTAAGGTTTCAGTATTTCACCCAAACTCTCGATTAAAACCTATGACTATCTCTGATTGATGTCAACCGTGACACATGAATGTATCACAAGATTGATAAATTGGAGTCACTAAAGGCATTGTTATGTCTGGGTGGCTTTGGTGGTGTTGGGAGAAGGGGACGTGCGAACACTAAATCCTTCCTGGAGAGAGCAAGCAGACTGTTTCTAACAGATGGAGCGAGGTTAGCCACTGTTTCCTTCTACAGCAGGCTTGATGGACGACTGTCAGGATTTACAGGCGAAGCAGTGCAATAGAGCTGGGTGAACATCTGTGTGTGTGTGTGTGTGTGTGTGTGTATCAGTGACAGTGGTTAATTTAAGAGAGTTACAGGCTCTAAGAACAGCTGATGGACAGTTGTATTCCCCTGGCTGACCACAGTGTGAAGACATAGTGAAGCAGAAAATAAGCTTTCACTTCTTCTCTCCACACACAGCTCCTCTAATACACACGACTCTACCATCACAGACCATTAAAGCACAAAGATCAACTCCTTTTCCCCTTAGTCACCATTACCACCAGATTTCTTGATATCAGCATAATGCCAGTGAACTATTTAGTGGCTGTTTGTTTTATTTGTTTTTAGCCATGCTAAACACACAGTTCAATGATAACAGAAAAAAGGTACAAAATCTGTCACTGGGGTGGTACCTTTTCAAAAGGTACAACTTTGTAACTTATTCAAGCCTAAAGGGTGCATATCAGTACATACAGTATGTACCATTATACTCTATAATTTTAATGGTAGGTTTATTTTAACAGTGAGAGACAGAATAACAACAACAACAACAAAATCCAGAAAAACGCATTTCAAAAGTTATAAATTGATTTGCATTTTAATGAGTGAAATAAGTATTTGATCCCCTATCAATCAGCAAGATTTCTGGCTCTCAGGTGTCTTTTCTACAGGTAAGGAGCTGAGATTAGGAGCACTCTATTAAAGGGAGTGCTCCTAATCTCAGTTTGTTACCTGTAGAAAATACACCTGTCCACAGAAGCAATCAATCAATCAGATTCCAAACTCTCCACCATGGCCAAGGCCAAAGAGCTGTCCAAGGATGTCAGATTTGTAGACTTACACAAGGCTGGAATGGCCTATAAGATCATCACCAATTAGCTTGGTGAGAAGGTGACAACAGTTGGTGCGATTATTCGCAAATGGAAGAAACACAAAATAACTGTCAATCTCCCTCGGTCTGGGGCTCCATGCAAGATTTCACCTCGTGGAGTTTCAATGATTATGAGAACGGTGAGGAATCAGCCCAGAAATACACGGGAGGATCTTGTCAATGATCTCAAGGCAGCTGGGACCATAGTCACCAAGAAAACAATTGATAACACACTATGCCGTGAAGGACTGACATCCTGCAGCACCCGCAAGGTACCCCTGCTCAAGAAAGTACATGTACAGGCCCGTCTGAAGTCACTAATGAACATCTGAATGATTCAGAGGAGAACTGGGTGAAAGTGTTGTGGTCTGATGAAACCAAATCAAGCTCAATTGGCATCAACTCAAATCGCTGTGTTTGGAGGAGGAGGAATGCAGCCTATGACCCCAAGAACATCATCCCCATCGTCAAAAATGGAGGTGGAAACATTATGCTTTGGGGGTGTTTTTTTGCTAAGGGGACAGGACAACTGCACCGCATCAAAGGGACAATGGACGGGGCCATGTACCATCAGGGCCAATGCATTGAAGATGGGTCGTGGACGGGTATTTCAGCATGACAATGACCCAAAACACACGGCCAAGGCAACAAAGGAGTGGCTCAAGAAGAAGCACGTTAAGGTCCTGGAGTGGCCTAGCCAGTCTCCAGACCTTAATCCCATAGAAAATCTGTGGAGGCAGCTGAAGGTTCGAGTTGCCAAATGTCAGCCTCGAAACCTTGACTTGGAGAGGATCTGCAAAGAGGAGTTGGACAAAATCCCTCCTGAGATGTGTGCAAACCTGGTGGCCAACTACAAGAAACGTATGACCTCTGTGATTGCCAACAATGGTTTTGCCACCAAGTGCTAAGTCATGTTTTGCGAAGGGGTCAAATACTTATTTCACTCACTAAAATGCAAATCAATTTATAACTTTTTTGAAATGTGTTTTTCTGCATTTTTTGTTTCTGGTTGTTATTCTGTCTCTCACTGTTCAGATAAACCTACCATTAAAATTATAGACAGATCATTTATTTGTCAGTGGGCAAACGTACAAAATCAGCAAGTGATCAAATATTTTTTTCCCTCACTGTATTAGTATCTAAAGTGTACATTAGTACATAAAGGTACATATTAGTAATTGTTGAAAGTGACAGCTTTTGTACGTTTTTCCTGCGTAAGAATATCCATTAAAAAGATAAGGGGTAAAAGTCTTCAGAAAACCATAAAACCTTAAATTTATATTCATGTTAGTATTATGAATTAGGATGAAAAAAACTTGTTTTTCATTGTGACCTTAAACACAATATAGTACAGTAAGTGTACAAAGCTTTTTAAATATTTTTAAGGTATATTTTTGAAGTATTTTTTAAATACTGTATATAGTGAAATATTAAATTACTGTATAAACATTAAGTTATTGGTAAGTTACAAGACATTTGACAAGTGAAATTGTCACACTATAAAAAGGTCAAGCTATCTTATATTTTATCAATTACTGACATTGTGATATCTTGTTTTAGGTTTTTGCTTTTTGCTTTTTTCAAAAAAATAACAATAATCATAATCATCATCATCATCATTAAGCCAAACTATAACTTTTGTTTTCTTATCAATAATTGACCCTTTTAAGGAAATAACTTGCAATAATACACTGAGCATTAACAAATGCAGATTAGCTGTTGTTAAAAACGTACCGTGAACCTGCTGGGAGATTTTAGTTTTCTAAATCCTGCAGGTTGCAGCAGACCAGCCAGCTACGAATTTGATTGACAGTGGGGGAAACCTCTATTCCATTCACACTATTCACATGAGTACAAATGATAAAAAAAGAGAAAGACAGACAGATATAGAGAGAGTGAGATAGCATACAGTGGGGATGAACAAGAGGCTCAGACCCCCTCCAGCATGCTGGGGAAGTTTAGAGGGAGGAGAGGGTAGAGGGAGTCTCCCCAGAGCTCTGAGCCCAGGCCCCCCTACAGAAGGCTGGGTGTAGAGGAAGCAGAGGCTGGGCTCTCCCTGGGGCTGCAGGCTTAGGCCACAGTTCTGTTTGATCTGGAGTGAAGACGAGGGTTCACTCAGTCATTATAAATAACCTGAGAAAGATCTACGACTGGCCTGCCAGTCCAACACAACAAGACACAAATATAAAGAATACATTCACACAGAGAATGAACATTGAGCTTAATACCAACTAAAGCAAAGGCAGAAATAATGCTGTATGGTCAGTTCCTGAAGATGATGGTACATCCAAAAAATAGTTGTTTGCTTACATTGCCTATGAGGCATGACAGTGACCTCAGGCACAAATAGATTTTAGACAGCTAAGGAGTGCAAATATTGGTCAGAGATCCAACCTCTGCACCCCTCATCCATGTCTCTGGACACGCATTTAATTGTATCAAACGGCACTCTCAGTACTTCTAGGTACCATAGTGCTTTTGGATGAATGCAAGGAATATCAAATAAATAAATAAATGATTTTAATGCTAAAGTATTTCAATAAATGCAGACAAAACACAATAATAACAACAACAACCATAATAATTAAGCAACATCTGAAATCCACTGTTTTTAGAAGAACCTGCAGTAGAAAAGAATTCTGAATCTCATCTCTCCTTTTCTTGACTTACCGCTGTCTTGCCATTTACATATTTACTCAAGACTTGAGAGGGCTCCCACCTGACTAGCCCCATCCTCTACCAGGCAACCGCCCCTCAGAAGCCTCTGCGATCTCAACCTGAGTCCAACACAAGCTCCTACAGAGACGAGACGCATTGTCCTTGGAGGAGACGAGAGCTCGATTTTCTGTTTGCTGCCATTTGTCATCGGCCGCTAAGAGAGATCAACAGTCGTCTGCACACAAATCGATATTCTCTTAACCCAGACCTAATCTACAGAGAGTTTCCTGCAATTTCACCTTTATCCTCCCCCATCCCAGATCCCCTCACTTACTTTCTCCCTACTTTTACTCTCCCTCTCCCCTCGTTTTCTGCAATCATTCTTAGTGTCTGTGAGACAGCCATTTTTCAGCGTGTGGTAAGGGTGGGTGACATAGAAGGGAATGATGCTATGTCTGCGGCCATGATGGATCAGAGGGAGCCGTGAGGGCTGCGGTCTTCCAGGGCCCAAGTGCAGATATAGGCTAGCTGCCTAATCATCCACATGACACCTGCAGAATCCGCTGGCTGTTCACACACATTCAGATTATTTCATACACTTGTCCCTCTCTGTAACCTCTGCTGTCTGGTCCGATCAAACCTGTCCTTTTTTGAATTTGAAGATGCTATAATCAAACCTTGGTCTATGAACAGCAAAAAAGGGTGAGTACTTAACATGATTTATCCAAGTAGGACCAAGGGGTCAAACCTTTTGCTGGTAACATTAGTGACTGCTTCATCAAAATACTTTTTTGACAGTCATTCAAAAGTATTTGTGTATTCGAACATAACTTTAACTTTTTTTTATTGCAAGTATATTTTAGTACGTATTTTACCAGTGCCCATTTTTTAGAGGGCTCTGAAAAGCACAAAATTAACTTTATATATATATTTGTTCTAAAATGATTTGGTAACGCTTTAGAATATGACTTTTCCCTCAATAAATTCATATTTTGCTGCTTATTAATAGTTTGTAAGGTAGTTGTTAAATTTAGGTATTGGGTAGGATTAGGGATGTATGCATGCAGCACCAGCCAAGCAACTACCACTGAGATAAATGGGAATGCTAACTGACAGCTTTGCATAGAGTCAAACAGATCACATTTTAGGTTAGCGATTTCAGGGAATTTGGGGAATGACGATCCAGCAACATGTCCTATATGGACATTAACAGCTGATTTAACTGAAAATATAAATGTTTTCCCAACTAGTTCTTGGGGTGGAGCCAGGCTTTCTCCAAGCATGCTGATAGGCTGGAGTGGTGAAACAGACAGGCTCTTTATTAGGGCTGGCTGAGGTGGATGTGTCCTTCCTGTTACTGATGTCAATTGCCACAGACAAAGCTCTGCAGTGTGGAGCATGTCTCATTCCGGTATGGGACAGGAACTGAGGATATTTGTTTCATTCATATGCTCTTACAGACATATGTAAATGCATACAGTACACACACACACACAAACACACACACACACACACACACACACACACACACACACAATAGCAGCTTTGTCAAAGAATCTTAAATGATGATGCAAGCCAGGCCGGTTCCTGTTGTACTTTTGCTATAAACTCCTGACAAGAGTCCTGTAGGAGATTATGCACATTATATTGGACAAATGAGTAATTTAGTTCAGTCACTGTGTGTGTGCTTTTCAGCATGACACAGCAACTAACATAAACCAGGTAGAGGTTTTCACACACCATTTTCAACGTAAGAGTGATTAAAGCATCAGGTCTAAACGATATTGTTTTAGCTCGGCGTCCTGCATTTCTCTTGATCATTTTGATAGATTTCTTTTCTGTGAAACAGAAAGCTTTCCCAGAGAAAGTCCCATGAAATATAGATGCAAACCATAACAGAGAGAGAACGAGAGAGAGAGAGAGAGAGTGAGTGAGTGAGAGAGAAAGCATCTGCTTGGCATTTGAATGATGCTTAGGGGCAGGGTAGGTACAGGAGCCTTGGGGTTGATTGGCTGAGAACTCAGAGTCTTACTGAGATACATTTATCCAGACTGCCTGAATGCCTGTTTACACGCAACACAAGCTGCCCAGTCCAGTTTTTGTGTATGTGTGTGTGTGTGCCCGTTGCTTCTGAAACACTTCCAGTTCTGTCATCTAAGTGACTAGAAGGATTAATACACACACAGAGAGAAGCAACCAATTATAAGCCTGATGTCTCTGAATTTTTCAGAATAACTATTAATATTAGAACGGTCATTTTCATATTTATAAAAGTTGTTTTCTTATTTAAAAATAAATAACAAATATTGCAGGTATATCTCATTTTCAAAGCCACAACAAAAAATGACGTCAATTAAAATATATTTTCCCAATCAGAGTACCACCTGAAATGCTTCCATAGCCAATCAGATTTGTTGTTTAATAATGTAAATAATAATAATAATAATAATAATATACTATGTACCATAATACTATATACATAAAAAATTACATTGCAATATTATTATTTATATAATATTAGTATAACCATATTAAATAAAATAATGAAACCGTTATTAAATATGAAAATATGAATAAATAAACATTTAATTATATTTGTATTACATTATATAAACCTAAAATAATAAAATATAAATTATGCAAATAAACTATTTTAAAAACAGTTAATACTCTACTGTCATTCAGTCACTAAACAAATCACCATATTATTCCTTTTTCAAGTGAAGTTGCATTTAACATAGGTCTTAGGTGTATTTTTGTTTTGCAGTTTTGAGGATGGGAGCATGTCACACAACCTGTCTATGTTGACATCTTTTTAAATTGGTTTGTATCTACCACCTGTCAGAAATAAAAGCTACTAAAATACCATACAGCAGGGGTGCCCAACCCTGTTCCTGGCAATCGACTGTCCTGCAAAGTTTTGCTCCAACTCTAATCAAACACACCTGAAGCAATTAATTAAGGTCTTCAGGATTGCATGAAAATTAAAGGCAGGTGTGTTTGATTAGAGTTTGAGCTAAACTTTGCAGGACAGTCAATCGCCAGTAACGGGGTTGGGCACCCCTGCTGTACAGTTTTACTGGACGTTTGGCCTTTGACATCATCAACACAAGATCAGGGAAGCGATTATTCCTCCCATTGTAAAACTTGAGAAAACTATTTTCTTTGCTATCATAACTACTGTATGCACAACTATATGAGTTATTCTATTTTATAATTTACATTTAGCATAGTTGTTTTCGTGCTGTTCATGATATAAGAACAAACTTGGGGTCTATTATTGGGTCATGACCCACCAGTTTAGATCCACTGTATTAGACAAGAACACAGTTGGCATCTCACTTGTGTATTTCATTTTTTTAATCCGCTCCTCTCGTTTACCATCTCTCTCTTCCAACTATCGGCACTCATCTCTGTGGATTTCTTATCAGCTATGTCTTTGCCTTTCTCTCGCTCTCTCTCCTGTGGTGTTTGGGTCTTTGGTTCGCAGGTGGTAATGAAGGGATGGTATGCAGGGCCATAAACTGAGAGGCATGTTGTCAGTATGCATAAAGGATGAGACTCGAGGATGGTGGAGAGGTCAGAAGAGAAGGGAGAGAGAGAGAACGGGAGAGCGAGAAGGAGAGAAACCTCACAGACTTGGATGTTTGAGAGCATATCTTAGCTGACTTGTCCTTTTCCTGTTGCGGAGGAAATGGAAATGCATGCACAGCGCCCCCTATAGATGCAGCACAGCCACAGCCGTGGAGCCTTTTGAGACGGCACATTAGTGAGATCATTAATTACAGTCATGGGGGAACCAACCAGACACACACAAACAGACAATCGCAAACAAGTCTCTGTCGGAACAGCGTAACAGTGAACCCACACACACAAATGTTTTCTCCGCAGTCACAAGGTTTGTTTGCAGCGACGTCGGCTGCGGTCTGAAACTGTATTTTAGTAGTACCAAAAGATTGTTTGTAACGTAGCTAGTAGCCATTGTAGAAAATAAGTTCTCCCCTCCCCCACCAGCACCCCCTTAAACTGTGAAGCATGCTTGATGTGATTAGCTGTCATGTTACACGGCTGCTAAAGCGGTAGAGGGGAGCGATACTCTTTTTGCTGCCTGGGTATCCCAGTCTTGAGGCAGATTTGTGTTCCTGAGAGTGTGTGTGTGTGTTTGACCGTGAGTGTGTGTTGGGGTGTTGAGACGCACAGCAAGAGTGTGAGTGGATTACACACGGTTCAGAGTGTGTATGGGGAAGCGTGGCGCTAACACGGCTTTCTAATGGGATTTTGCAATCCTTTTCCCTGCTCTCTTTCTTGTTCTCTATCTTACTCTCTCTTCCACATGTCGGCTAGCACGCACAGTTTCACACAAACATAAGCACAGGTAACGCCCAAAATAACCCTCTATACCGTTGTTCTCACTGAGCTGTAAGCAAACTGTCTGCAGTGAACTCGTTCTTTTTCTCAAACGTGGGCCAAAGCCCCCTTGTCTTGTCGAGTGTGTGCACCGTAAGCCGGAAAAGCTGAAAATACAAAAAGGAAAATGAGCAAACTTGATTCGGTTCTCAGAGATGCTCAGCTCAGCTGAAAGCGTTGAAGGAAAGCAGCATCGTTCTGAGTGAACTCTTGTGTTTTCCCATTTGGACAGAGAACAGCGGAGATGTCAGTAACCCCCTGACTTACATGACAGACTATGACAAGGAATGGATCTTCTTCCCCAGAGCCGTAGTGGCAGTGTGCTGAAGTCTAGTTTGACAGTAAGATTAAATGTGTTTGTTTGGGGAGCTGAGCTCTGACATCTAGCTGGGAATCCTCTCTGCAGTTTGGGTGCATTGTGGGCCATTCCCAGAGGATTCTGCATGCTTTGAACACAAAGGAATCTTTTGTGAGTAAAGAAACTTCTTGTTGTGTAAAAGGCATTGAGGCAAAGATCATAAGTGACCAAGCTAGGTTCGAAGGCACCCAAGATGCAGTGCAATCAGATTACTGAAAATACATTTTAATGCAGCTAGATAAAAAAGTAATTTGTTTAGATTAATTAGGATCATCATTTGATCTCAATATTGACCCTTAAAACCAATTATTATGAGTGAATCCTTTTAATGACACATTCAAACAGGCAGACAAACTTTCTATGAATGATGATGATGCATTTATATATAGCACAAAAGTAACATAACAGTTATATCATCATAGTTTTACACAAAAATTCGATTTAAAGTTTACTAAATCCACAGAACCGTTTTTGATTGTTTGATTTGACTTGGATCATCACCTTTTCTATCAACTGAACTATGCTGTTGTATAATTTATATAATGTTTAATTTGCGATAGCTGAAAGAGAATTTATTTCAGATACGAAAAATTGACATTATTACTGAACTGTAAATCCAATCAAACCTAATCAAAATCAAATTTAATCGAGAGCTTGTGAATAGAAATTGAATCAGGAAAACTGTATCGATACCATCTCCCACAATGAAGTTAGGCTATATAATTATAACTGCATGAATATGTCACTTTGTCATTAACGACTTGTGTTGAGAGTTTTATTTTTCTCTTGCGATGTGAAAAAGACAAACAGACACTGTTCTTTCATGACTTGTCCACTTGAATATTTATCAAATTATTTCACTGGATTGTTCTTGGAATGTTGCTCCTCTCATTTCTCTCCCCAAAGAGAACACTTTAAAACTTTTCTCCACTTTTCTTCACTCTAAAAAATGTCTGTAAAAATAGGGCCTAATGTAATGAAGGAATTTTCTGTATTGATTTTTCAGTTGTTTTCCCCATATTTTGAATTACATGTTACATTGATAAATGAAAATCAATACAGTGTAAAAGCAATGCAGACACTATTCAGATAAAAAAAACATGTTAATTCCAGGTGTAAAGTGAACAACTGTGTCACTATGTTGGGTTAAGTGCAAACCAGCAGACACAGTCTAAAATTTTGACATAGAAAATGAAATGCCTCTTACTAATTCTGGCATTTGTCCTTAAAGACAGCTGCTGCTTCATTAGAAGTTTGTAAAGTTTGAACTGTGCACGTTACATAAGGCCAAGTTTATCAAGCCTTTCATGGGCTATAAGGAAAAAGTCTCTTTGAAAAGTGAGTCACTAAGCAGCATAAGTTTCAGTTGGTCTTTCTGGCCGCGTCAGAGGGAGAGGTGAGAATTTACTGTGCCGTGGAAACTGAAAAGAAAACACAAACATGGAGCTTTTCCTACTCTCTCTCTTCCCCTGCTCTTCTCGTTGTAAGCCCATAACTCTTTCCCACTCTCTCTCCTTTTATTTTTCTCTTTCTCTCTCTGTAAAAAGCAGGGGAAAAGTAAGCACGAAAACTTGGGGCGCAGAGCAGCTGAGAGGACAACTGTCCTCCTGTCCGGAGTTCCAGCGGCAGCCAAGTAAAACAGTGGCGCTCCACTAGGAAATGGCAAGCCAAACAGAGACAGCCATGAATCTGAACTGCATGAATGTGAGGGTTTCTCCTTGCATTCCCCAAAGGCACAGCTGATTATAGAAGACTTCTGTAGTTAAGGACATTTCCCAAATGGTTTTAGCAGTGCTTGGAATTAAATATTTGGTTAAAGGCAGAAGGGTTCAAAACACCAATCAGTACAGTGTGTAGCGTGTTATTAATACATGATTGCTGATCTATCGCATGCTTCATTAGGGCTCCACTGTATTCCACAATCTGTTGTGAAAGCAAAGCCGTGCATCAGAGTTTCAATAAAACTATTCATTTCTCCGAGGTCCTTGTGCGAAGTAGCAAAAGATTAGCCGATAGATAAATATGTAATTTAGATGAATCCTCAACCAGATTCATTTGATTTGAGGATGTGTAAAGAATAACAGAAGCGCTAGCATGTTAGCCGCACATCTGTTGGTGCGTGTGCGTGCGTATGTGTGTTGGCAGCGAGATAAAAGGCCGTGACCAGAGCAGAGTTAGTTTAGCGGGGGCGAGCAGGGAGAAGCTTGTGCATTAGTTAGTGGAATTATCTGGATAACTCCTCCGCCAGTGAAAGGTACAAACGCACAGTGGCAGGAATGGATAATGCTATTATCAGCATGATTGTAGCATTAGAGAGAGGCATTAATGTGGATCATTCAGACCATTCAGCACTAAGAATTGCCATAAAATTACAGCATTATCTGCAGAGATGGGCGCTGGATATCAGCAAGGGGGAAAAGCCCAGGAAAGCAAAGCTTTGAACTAGCAGTTGTTTCAGCTGCCAATTTGTAAACATGACCGTTATATGGCTAATTCCACATCTACTACAACCTTTAAACCATTGCCACAAATTGCCCGATTTAATTGTGCATAAACAGCGAGTGCAGCTACTGTATTTCCTTTTATTTACAGTCGCACAAATGGAAGTCTAGCTGCAGACAAAAAAAATAAAAAATGGTGTAGAAACAATTTTCATGAATGAATTTCACAGTTAATGACAGAGAAAGGGCAAGTAAAACATCAAATTAAACATAATATTTTGAAGTAGAAAAACTGCAATAATATTATCTCGCAAAACGTACTCCAGTCTTTTTTTAATTAGAACTTCAAAAAATCATTTCTACAGTGCAGGCTAACATATTTCCAGTAATACGAGTCGAAGCCCCTCGAGTGTTGCAGAAATCCTGTCTGTTGCAGATGTTCGGATGATTCTGGGCCTTGTCTGTTTGTGGCTCTGCTATAATTTCTACCACATTTCTCGATTTGCCTCTCGCTCACTGTTCGGTTTTTCCCAAACCCTTCGGTTTTCCACCCTAGTCTGTGTACATATATATTTTGCTCCGCTCCGCTATCTCTTTTGCTTTCTTTTGCCTTTGAATGAGATAAATATACATTGTGCCATTGAAGCCCTAGTGTGGGAGGTCTGGAGCTCTGCGGCGCAGGGAGGCGCAGACATCCGAGACACGCTCACACCGCATCCCAGGAACTCCATGCGCAAAAATAGCTCAGAGATTTCCACATTTTATATTTGTCTGAGGGGATATTTGAATGCAAATGAATACGGAGGAATGGCAGAGGGTGTTTTTGTTGTGCGGAATTAGTGTTGTGAGGGCGCTTTCTTCCCCATTCTTCTCCGTCTTTCTCTTCGCCGTCCAAATGACTGCCATTAAGGCAGGACAGACTCGAGCCAAACACAGGGCTCCACTTAATGTGATTTCCTCCAGAAGGGAAAGAAACAAAGGAAGGAGTGATTCATCAGGGAGAGAGAGAGAGAGAGACAAACCACTCATTCTGAAGCTGTCCACCTCCAAACGATGTTCAGCGCAAACACTGTGAGTGTTCACGGGAGTGTTTATTTCTGCATTTGTGCAAACACCGTCAGGATGAACATCAAAGAGCTCTGGCAGCAAGAAACATTGAAAACAAAGATTCATTCTCCATTAGAACAGGATTATATTGCATAAGAACATTGTGTTGAACTCAAATAAGCCCACTGTTATAATCCACATGAAATGAGGCGTATCGCATCTATGAAATCACACACGCCGCACTAATTCCAAAGAGGCCTGGTGATTTTACGAGGCTCTAGCTAGCGAAAGAGAGAGAGGGGAACTGGTTTCTCTGGCAGGGATGTTTGCAATGCCAGCTTTCAGCAGCCATATCGACAGAATTGAGTTTGACAGACTTGTTGAGTGGCGGTGATTGGCCCTGCTCCAGGGACACGCTACAGCAAAAGACTGTGTATAACACCAAAGGCAGGAGAGCAGAAGGGGAGGATGCTGTGGCCGCACAGATTGGCCTCCCCAACAGCAGCGGTGAGAACATGAGATAAGACGGCGAGCGAAAGGAAGAAGAGAGGGAAGAAATGGCCAAAACAGAGGTGTGAGGCCAGGCTGCCATCTGAGGAGGTGATGAAAACGAGGGCTGAGGGTGTTAATGTTAGCATGTGCATCACACACATACGCACATGCTCACACAGCAAGTCTGTATATATAAGCAACATGTGCAGAAAAGCATCAGCAGAAACACATTTATAGTGCTTTGGCTTCCAGGTTTACCCCAGCACATGGATGATGTACCAATAACTAAAATTACATAAACATAGTGACTTAGTAGTGATTACATAAACCTGAAAAAGTGATAGATTAAATTAATTGTGGGAGTGTTCTACAGCAATGCGCTACTTAATTCCTCTTTTTTATCTTTTAAATATTCCTTTCTAAAATAGTCTACCTCTTATATATACTCACAAAGACCAGTTATTAGTCAAGTGGCTACACATTATTTGACCACTGGATTTACAAAAATCATTTCAGCTTTTCAGTGTTTTAACATTGCATCAACTACTGATGAACACATTCATTTTTATTTGAATTATCACTTATCAGTAAGTTATTTAACCATGTATTAATATATTTTTAGAAGGCTTTTCTTCTGATGTTGGTTAATGATCACATGGCATGCAGGTAAACAAATGATTTTTTTAGGGAATGTTTTATTTTGATGTCATTTTTGATTAATTAATTATTAGCTTTTCAATAAACTCACAAACCCCCTGCATTTCCTTTACAAACCCGACTTTGGTACAAGATTATCCCATTTAAATCTATGTGATAAACCAGTTAGGTCAAAAAGTAGGTCAAAAAAAAAATCTCAGTCAACAAACATTGTTTAATTGACAAGATTCATACTTTCTTCCCTATAAATTCCCAGCCCCTCTGTGAATTTTATCAGTCAAAGAGTGTCACAAAGTCCCAATGTTGTTTCAGTCTACTAGAACCAAATGCTACAAATGCACTTCACAAACACCTACTTTCAGTGGTCCAAAGGTTAGCTGTAATAAGCAGATTGATGGAACAGGGGAGCTCTGTGTCTTTTCTCCTGTGTCAGTTCTATGGGCCGTTGGGGGTGAGGATGCTCCTCTCTCATAGATCAGTATTTAACGTACCCAGCAGCTGCCTGGGTTGGCCGGAGACGAATGATGGCGCTCAGGGCCAAATCCCAGAGCTGCTCGGCTCAGCACGGCCACAGCCATCTGAACGCGCTGTTTGGGGTACTTAGCACACACAGGCCAGAGGTTCTCCGAGTCCACGGCTCCAGCCCTGCAGCCTGCCACTCTAATGATTCCCTAGACTCCAGCTGCTGACCCCTCCAGCCCTGGCCATTCATTAGAGCAGCGAGAGAGGGAGAGAGAGACAAAATGAGTAAGTGTGACAGAGAAAGAATGGAGCAGCTTACAGCAGTCTCTCTCGCTCACACGACTGCTTTCTGTTGCAGTTACACTCTTCGTCCTCTTTGCTATCAGTGCGAGGATGCTCGCCCCCCTGGGGCTGCCCACGGAGCCTGTGAAGTTCACACACACTCCATTATCTGAACGGCGTGTGTGTCCCTGGGCATTCTGCAGGATGCCGGAACCATTTATACACACACACACACACACACACCTGCTGGTCGGCAGCAAAAACCAGACACGTTTTTTATCTCTCTGGTGCAATCGCACGCAGAGGGACACAGATTAGCAGAGGGTAAGTGTAACCTGAATAAGTACACATACGTGTGGCCCATCCTGGTCTGGAAACTCCACATTGGAGCGGGTTGCTTATTATGGTTTGCTTAAAATTTTTCGTTTTTCTCTCTCATTCAGACCAGGATTAGTGGGCTTATAAAGGGGTGTTGGAGACAGTAAACTGGCGCGGCCTGGACTGGCACACTATCCTTTAGAGCCCAGCCTTAATGATTTCTAATGCGGCTAAATGCTCCGGCGCCACGAAAACCCGCTTTGCGCCGGGGACGAGCAACTCTCTCTTTGCCTGTTTCTCTTTGTTTATTTTAGCGAAACGACAACAGAGTTGGCTTATCTCAGTACCAGGCCTGCACCGGGGGGAGTCTCCCAAAAGCCCAAAGCCCCAGCGTCTTATTAGAGATGCTTATAATGTTTGTCTGTTCTTCGTTTTAGCCCCTCACACACACACACACAAACACATGCTTGCATCCTGACTGCACTATGTTCAAAGCTGTAAGCCTTTGCCCTGCAGAGTTTTAGTAAGACCAAAAAGTGTCCCTAGCATCCATCTAATCAAATAAATGTTTTTAGACAGTCAAGTAAAACTGGCCATATCATTGCAATTATTATTTATATATATTTTTTTTCAACCCTCTAAAACTCTGAAAAAATGTATGGCTATTAATAAAATGGCATGATTCAGCACTAAATGGTTTACATTTTCCCACTGGCCCCACAATGCATAGTGTTGCAGATTCACTGTTAAAGAATAGACTCATAAAATATGGCTAGGAGCTTTAACCAGAGACCAAAAGAGAAAAAATAAATAAATAGATAAATAAATGCTGTTAGATCTTTATTTTTTATGAGCTGTCTTCTGCATTGATCAATCATTGCAACAGGACTTTTTATTGGAACAAAGACCAAGTTTAGAATGACATTTTATTGGCACATTCTAATTTATGTTCCTCTAATAAACACACTTGCATGACACTATACACATTTTCTTTAACTTCAAACAGTTTTACAGTTTGTCCCAGGGGTTGTTTTTAACAACTTTTTACTGTTATATAATATATTAAAACTCATCATAACGTCATAATTCATATTTGCTAGTATTCAAGTGCCATTTGTATATACAGTGCCCTCCATAAGTATTGGAACAGTAAAGACAAAATTGCTCTGTTACCTGTGGAGTCAACACATTTGCAAATATGATTAAATGATGAATATGAGATAAAACTACAGAATGTTTTTATTATTAGCCGTTTCAACACATACATGTTTTACCAAATAAAAAGAACAGCACTTTTAGAGTTCATCCCACTCATTGATGTGAGCATAAGTATTGGGACAGCTGAACATAAGGCAGATATAAAAGATTAAAAGCTATTATTTAGTTGTAGATCCCTTGCACACAATCACAGCAGTGAGTCTGTGGCCCATAGACATCACCAGACTCTTGCTCTCATCCTTTGAAATACTTTTCCCAGCCTTTAATGCAGCCAATTCCAATTGTTGCTTGTTTTGGGGAGTTTCTGCCTTTACTCTCCTCTTCAGCTGGTGAAATTCATGTTCAATCGGATTTAAATCTGGAGATTGACTTGGGCAATCTAAGACTTTCCATTTCTTTGTCCTTATAAATTCCTTGACTGAACTGTCAGGGTGTTTTGGGTCATTGTCCTGATGCAATATGAAGCACTTCCCAGTGAATCTGGTGGCATTTTCTTGAATATTGATAGGCACGATGGTTTTGTAGCCTTCCAAATTCATTCTGCTACTGTCATCATACAGTAAGTCATCAGTAAAGTTGAGAGGGCCTGTTCCAGAGACAGCCATGCATGCCCGTGCCATGACACCACCTCCACCATGCTTTACAGATGAGACTGTATGCTTGGGATCATTTGCAGTTCCCTTTTTTTTCCTACACATTTTTGCTTTCCCATCACTTAGATGAAGGTTCATCTTTGTCTTATCAGTCCATAAACACAGTTCCAAAACTCTTCTGGCTCACCTTTGTGCTTTTTTGCAAACTCTAATCTTGCCTTTCTATTTTTGGTGCTGGTCAGAGGTTTGCAACTTGCTGTGTAGCTTCTGTAATTCTGTGTCAAAGTCTCCTGAGGACAGTAGATTGTCAGAGCATCACCCCAGCTTTCTGGAAGCTATTGGTGATTTTACAGACACGTCTTTTATGGTTCATTTTCACAGCTTTTATGATTTGTCTGTCATCAACTACTGTTGTTTTCTCATCCGATCAGGTCGTTGTTGGTTTCTGGTGTCGCTGGTGGTTTCCAAACTCTTGATTTCTCCATGCCCTTTGTTTTTGCTATAGCTCTTATTGACTTCCTCTTTTCTTTTAGCATCCAAATTGCTTGCTTTTCTCTCAAAGTCAGCTCCCTCATCTTCATCCTGTTGTTACAGCGAGAGTGAAGAAGGACTCAGATGCAGAGTTGAGCAGGAGAAAACTTTTATTTTCGCCACCAAAACGCAAAATAACATAAACAATATGTAACGGCGGCTTAAGGAAGCGGAGATTCCAGAGCTGGCCGGCAGCGTCTGCGGACCACACAAGCTGCTGGATCTCCGTGCTACGAGTTCTGTAGCACAAGGGAACAGAGGGTCAGAAATTGAGAAGTGAGATTCTCATACACACAACACGAGTACGGACAAAACAATCTACTCACAACGAGGAACGGAAAAACAGGGACAAATATGGGAGTGGGGGAATGAGCGACAGGTGGGGGAGAGTCAGCTCGTGATCCGTGCCCTCCCGCTGCACGATCAGCACTGATTGCCCAGACCACGAGCTGCCGAACATGACAGGACAACACAGACAGCGCAAGGAGCCGAGAAGGCACCCTGAACCGTGACACCTGGTTTGTGTGTGTCATCATCGAATGCAAGATTGAGAATGTAGAAGTAATGGATATAACTGATACGACACATTCCCTGCTTTTAATATCTGCAGAATTAATGCAACAGGACACAGCTGATCACTTAGAAACACCTGTGAGACAACTGTTCCAATATTTATGCTCACATCAGATAGGGGGATGAAACTCTAAAAGCTGAACTTCTTAGCTGGTAAAACATGTATGTGTCGAAATGGCTAATAATAAAATGTGACATTCTGTAGTTTTGTCACATATTCATCTTTTAATCATATTTGTAAATGTCTTGACTCCACAGCCAACAGAGCAATTTTGTCTTTACTGTTCCAACACTTTTGGAGGGTACTGTATATTTTATTGTTCTTTTTTTATTTTTCATTTCCAATTTCCAATGATTTTCTTTAATTATACAAAGACTGTAAAAGTGACCACAAGGCCCATAACATATATTATAATATACATTTGATATTAGAAATGTGGTTTTGGAAAAACTAGAGGTGTCAAAATATACAGATATTCTAAATAAATAAAAAAATACCATGTTAATACTACACATTTGATAATATTGTAAATAATTCAGCAGCAGTAACTATCTGGTTAACACTCCAACATCGTAGATGGCAGCACTGCATCTTAAATCTGATTGCCACCTATCATAAACGATAGAAGAAGATGCAGAAGAAGTAGAAGAAGGAGAAGTAGAAGGAGGAGAAGGAGAAGAAGAAGAAGAAGAAGAAGAAGAAGAAGAAGAAGAAGGAGATGCAGTACGTAGCTGCTACTGCCACACAAAATCATGTCAGAGGAGATGACAAAAGCAAAAAACTCTTATGCTGGTGCAGCCGGAAAAAGTCCAGTCTGCAGGAAGTGCCGAACAACAGTTCTTTTTTTTACACATTTGTACAATTATTGTTACAAACTCTCTCTCCACTGCCCTGCACTCATATTTCAAAGTTCATGATTCATTGCCAAATAAATAAATAAAAAAAGAGAAAACACAAAACCAAATAAAGATGAATATAACTTACTGCATTATTTATTTATTTAATGGCCATTATAATTGAGGGTAGTGAAAATCTGACATTGTGACAGAATTAACAGCACAACTAGGGGCCATTCAGGTAGTGAAATGGGGAAAACCGCAAGGTCTAGAGATGCATTTTTTAAAAGTGAACTCATTTTAACTTGAGTATTGCATTTTTTTTAATGCCATGTCACTCGTGAGATGAACGAACATCCACTATAAGCTTACATAGAAAAACAATGGAAAAGTAGCTCAGTGTCATGAAAAAAATGTGTTTTGTGTGGACCAGCCCATGTGTCCCATATGGCCTGGTTGCTGGTGGGGACAGAAAGTTTTTTTTATCTTGTCAAGGAGTTGTGAGAATGTTGAAACTCTCTTTGTTACTGTAACCACTCTTAAAAAATTTAAATAAAAATAAATAAAAAAATAGCTTGATGATGAATCCTCATCAGTGTGCACCATTCCTCATACCGCACCACAATATTAATCCAGAGATGCGTTATCAGAGTGTCTCGGATCTGTCTGTGTTGTGGAAAAGTTCCGCAGGCATGTGTTGAGAGGCTGAGCTCTTCCTCCTGTGCGTGGCCTAACTCTCCTGTCCTCCTTCATTCCACCGCCGACCTGTGATAAGATCAGTTCTCTTTCGTCTCTCCTCCGTGTCTCACAAGAGAGCCCTCCAGCTCTTAGCTGGCCCTTTATTTATGAAGCCTCTGTTTATTTGTTTTTCTTTTGGTTCTGGGATTAATTATCATCGCCATATGTCTGACTAAAAGCACTGGATTCACCAAGCAAGGATTGTTGTTTCTGTGTTGGTTACTGTCAAAATCATTCTGTTTTGTGTTGCACCATCAAATAAAAAAGGTACGTTGATTTACAACTATAATCAAAACAGTTATACTCCTTGCTTGCACTAACATTGTGTACTTAAACCCTTAAACTATCCCTCAATATTGATTTCGCATGCTTACCTTCAAAAGAACGGTCTTTGAAAGTAGCTTTCCAGAGCTTAGATGCAAATGATGTTACATACAAGCAACTGTTTTCTTGCAAAAACCTTGACAGCCTTCCGCAACACACACACACACACACACACACACACACAACCACAGCAGGTTCTGTGACCTTGGTTAAAGTGCGAGTCAGGCTTGGTGTAAATGTATGGGTTGTTTGCATGATGCAGCAATGAGCTGAAAGTGTATGCTGGCCTCATCAGTGAGAACAACCAATCAAGTGCTATCGTTGAATCCAAACGCGGCTCTCTGTCGGGGGCCACTCCTCACCTCATTTTTCACTCTGCTGGCAAAGGGCCCTGGAAGTTTCTCTCAAAGTGTTAATGAGTTCAGAGAAAATGCAGAGAAAGTTGCGATTGCCATCTTTGATATATGCTAAGTATTTTTTTAAGGTCCTTCTTAGACCTTGGGTTTTTGATTAAGGCAACAGGGAGGAAAAAAAATACACATGACAAACCATTTCCTGTATGCCGCCGATTGAAGCAAAAACAAGCAGTGTAATATATGATTAATGACTACAAACTGCATCTGAAGTAATTCTGCAAAAAGTAATGAGTTTTTGCTGACTACTTTGCTATAGGCGTACAACTAATAAAAATACAATAAGCATTTCTCAGCATACACAATATACAACATATAAGAGCCAGGATAACCAAGTGGCCAAAGTTCTATGATTAACATGACACAAAAATTTTCATAACTCCAGCTGTTAATATTATGTGCATCTATACTATACTAATGCAGTTTAAGACAAGAGACAAAAATCTCTGGGATTTTCCAAACATGTTCATATAATAGTTTTATATACATTCTTAATAGTTTAACTCTTCTTGAACTTACAAATAAGTGCGTTCATGAGAAAGAAAAGGAAAAATCTATTTCAAAACACGTGCCATATTTGTTTTGGTTTTTATATGGATTTGAAAAAAAAATTCAAGCCACTTTAAGAGAGAGTCTAACTGTAGTGGTAACCATCACATTACAAAATTCATACAAAATATCATGAGTTAATTCATTTGACATTTTAGGGAGTTGCATCACATTTTTCATAAATATTTTTATTAACAAATGTGCAATTAAGAGACTTACAGACTTTGACACAAAGTCATGGGAGTCTGTAGGAATCCTCTTCAAGGCAATTTAAAATTAAATTAGTCTTTTTTCAAATAAAAAAAATAATATTTCAATTAAAAATGAATTTTAATAAAAAAAATATAAACATGTTCATCATAAAAGAGGTGGACTCAAGTCACTGTATGTATGAATTGCATTTTTTATGTATTTTTTAATAAATTATTAGACATGGGGGGGTCATATCATTGACAAATAAACACATTATAATATTTATAATTTGCTGCACCATTATTGATGTGTATTTTAGTTAGGGTTAGGTTACAATTGTTATTTTTATAATAATGAAATGGTTACTGGTTGTGCTGGTCTGGCTGTGTTTTGATTCTGCAAGTTTAGGACTAGGTATTCGGCTCTGTTTCCTTGGTAATGACATGCCTGCCCGCACTGTTCTCTCCTCAGCTTTATTTCAATAAGAAATCATCCATTATTTAGCTCAGAGCCCTTCTGCCCCTGCTACCACCCCCACCTCCCAACACACACACATCAGGGCACCCCGCTGATCCACTCTTCAAGGACGAACGTGGAGAAGAGGAGGAAGAAACCAACCCATCCACTAGACGAGTTCTCTGAAGCAAAAGCGTACAACAGAAAAAAAAAAAAAAACATTCTTCTGGAAGAGACGCAGAATAACGTGTGACCCAAATATACATCTCTTTGTACTCCAGTTCAAAGTACCCTGTCCTTTAGTGTGAAAAAAGTCCTGAGAAAAACAACAATGAATAAATCATACTTCAACCAGAGCTTCCTCTTTTTCTTCTCTTTAAACTCCTTTCCTAGCCTTCTTTTCAACTACACTTTGTGTTTCACTTCAGCGTTTGATTGAGTCCATTCTTAAGGATGATCTGATCTGAACTGACAAGTGCACAAGATTCGACTGAAGGAAATTCCAAAAGGACTTGGTATTGCTTTTGAGTGCTTCCGATGACATAACATGGAATATAATCAGCGAAGTGTTTGTCAGAGTGAGAGATGTAACAATAAGTATGCAACAAATTGATATGTCTCATTTTGGACACTATGGGGGGGTGGACATTTTATTAAAAGATTGGAAACAATGAAAATATATTCCTATTCCAGTGCAGGAAATTAAAGAATTGAAAACCCAATGCACCTAGATGTAATGCCATGAAACATTTAAAGAGACATTTATGGTTAAGTGTGTTGGTTACTTTCCCCTGACATCATGCATCATTTAGGTATGAGCAGTCTGGAGAACCTATAGGAGAGACAATGAGTTTTCTAACACATTTTGTTTCAACATTTGTAACTTTGTGTGTGTGTGTGTGTGTGTGTCTCAAACTTTTTTGCTTTGTGTCTCAAGCTGAAGTAGTTTAGAAATCTGCTGCATACTGTTTCTTTTAATTGTGTAAATATTAAGCACAGAAATTGCAGTTGTTGCACCGACTGTAGTATTTTTAAGTTCTTAAGAAAACTTTTTAAGAACAATAACTGACATAATGTGTTATGACATTTAATATAAAACATATTGCCACTATAACATTTTAATATTATAATCAAACAGGTAAATTCATCCATGATACCATAGAATAATTTTCATGATTGATTATAATATCTTGTAATAGTAATATGCTTTATATGTAGCTAGTGTTATGCTACCTAATAACTGAAGCATCCCAATATTGCAAATTCATTTAAACATCTTATCTTTGGGAATTTAATACACGTTATATACCCTTACTTTTAAGAACATTCTTATGAAATCAAAGTTGAAGTTTTGGTGCTTTTAGTATGAATATGTTAGGCTTAAGGTTATCAATAAGCTAGTGTGTTCCAAAACAATGAAAAAAAATCACATGTAGAAGTTATATGCATTCAAATTTGACAGTTTGTCCCTACAACAGTACAGATTACTATTTTGATGACATACAGTGCCCTCCACAAGTACCGGAACAGTAAAAACAAAATTGCTCTGTTGGCTGTGACATTTGCAAATATGATTAAAATGAGACAAAACTACATAATGTCACATTTTATTATTAGCCGTTTCAACACATACATGTTTTACCAAATAAAAAGAACAGCACTTTTAGAGTTCATCCCACTCATTGATGTGAGCATAAGTATTGGGACAGTTGAACATAAGGCAGATATAAAAGATTAAAAGCTATTATTTAGTTGCAGATCCCTTGCACACAATCACAGCAGTGAGTCTGTGGCCCATAGACATCACCAGACTCTTGGTCTCATCCTTTGAAATACTTTTCCCAGCCTTTAATGCAGCCAATTCCAGTTGTTGCTTGTTTTGGGGAGTTTCTGTCAGCATCTTTCCTCCTGTAGTTTGTCTCCGTGCCTCTAGAGGTCCCCTGTGTTCTCCTTTGCCTTAGTTCTTCTTCATGTGACCTTGTTAGCGTTATCCAGCTCACCTGTGTCTTGTTTCCCCCAGTGTATTTAAGTTGTGTATCTTTCCCTTGTTTCCCCACTCGGTTTTTGAGTCTTCGCCCTGTGTTTCCTGCCTGGTCGCGCTAAGCCTCTCTTGCTACCCCAAGTAAGGTATCCTGAGTTCCTGACTTTGATTGTATTTGCTATCTGACTGTGTTTTCTCCCCTCGTGGAGTTTTTATTTTCTCTTTTGGTTTTCCATTGTTTTTGATGTTGTAATTCCTCAATCCGAGAAGAACTTCTGTTGAGTTATCCTTGCAAAGATTTTTTTATTAAATCTTTGTTTCCTGGAGTAATGCCTTAAGTGTTTCATTTGGGTCCAACTTCACCACTTCCGTGGCTCAGTGGTAGACCTCTCAACCATCACACCAGAGACCCGAGTTCAAGACCGGGTCGTGACAGAAAAACCGAGTCACACATGGACCCAGAAACAATCACCTCCAAGGACCTGTTGGCAGTGATTGCCCAACACGAGTCATCATTCCAGCGCCATGAAGCCGTTCTCAGCCATCAGGAGGACCAAACACTCTCAACTCCTGTCCGATGTGATGGATTCCATCCGCCAGCTCTGATTGCCCAACACGAGTCATCATTCCAGCGCCATGAAGCCGTTCTCAGCCATCAGGAGGACCAAACACTCTCAACTCCTGTCCGATGTGATGGATTCCATCCGCCAGCTCTTTGGACGGCTCCCGGGCGCTTCACCTCCCTCGGCTTCACCTCCCTCTGCTTCAGCTCCGAGTGGCAACAGGCCTACTCCAGTTGCTGAGCCTCGATTACCACCTCCCAAGTCCTTTGCTGGGGATCCAAATTCCTGCCAGGGGTTTCTCACCCAGTGTTCCCTGACCTTCGAGCTCCAGCCCTCAAGCTTTCCTACAGATCGCTCCAAGATTGCTTACATAATTACCCTTCTTTCAGACAAGGCGCTCTCCTGGGCCTCCGCGGTGTGGCAATCCCAAGATGCCTGTTGTGAGTCCTACGTGGCCTTTAAAGAAGAGTTCAAGCGAGTATTTGATCATCCAGTCAGTGGTCGGGAGGCTTCCAAGCGCCTGCTTACTCTCAGTCAAGGCTCCCGCAGCACAGCAGATTTCGCTATCGAGTTTCGGACCATCGCGGCAGGAAGTGGATGGAACAATGAGGCGTTGATGGTCTGCTTTCAGGGAGGGCTGTCCGAGCCCCTTCAAGATGAGTTAGCCATCCGAGAACCAGCTGCTGATCTTGAGTCCCTCATTGCGATGGCCATTCGCCTGGACAATCGCCTGAGAGAGCGGAGGGTGGCTCGTCGTAAAGCGCCTCAGTCCCAGGTTCATGTGAGCAGATCTGTTTCCCCAGTTCGTATTCCTGCATCCAGGGCTTCTCCGGTCCCTGAACAGCTCCATGACTCCCCGGAGGACATGCAGTTGGGTCGTTCCAGGCTCTCTCCCAGCGAGAGGGAACGTCGCATGAGGGAGCGACGTTGCCTCTACTGTGGTGCTTCCGGCCACTTTCGCTCCACTTGTTCCGAGCTCTCGGGAAACGCTTATCCCCACCCGGCTACAGGAGGGCCGTGATGGGGAAAATTGGAGCTCCTCCTACTAACGCCGTACTAGCGGTTCCGGCCACTCTGTCCTGGGAAGGCCACCAGCATCTGGTCCAGGCCATGATCGATTCCGGTGCCGCAGGCAACTTCCTGGATCTATCCTTGGCTAAGGAACTTGGAATCCCTACCCAACCTCTTCCTCATCCCCAGGCAGTTACGGCGTTGGATGGTAGACCTCTGGAACCGGGCAGAATAACAGAGGCCACTCAGTCCCTGCAACTTACCATCCATCAACACCAGCAGGAGGAGACCTTGTATCTGATTGACTCTCCCGAGTACCCTGTTATCCTGGGCCACCCCTGGCTACGCAAACATAATCCCCGGATCGACTGGTCCGCCGGCACCATTCAGAGTTGGGATTCCACTTGCCATCTCACCTGCCTGAGTCACTCAGCCCCTAGTTCCGAGTTTCAAGAGTCTGTCGACCTGTCTCGAGTCCCCAGTTCCTATCATGAGTTCAAAGCTGTGTTCAGCAAGTCCCGGGCCACCTCCTTACCACCTCACCGCCCCTACGACTGTGCCATTGAGCTACTCCCTGGCTCTTGCCCTCCCAGGGGTCGGATCTTCTCCTTGTCTTCCCCCGAGCACACAGCAATGGATACCTACATTAAGGAATCCGTAGCAGCCGGCATAATCCGCACCTCTACATCCCCGGCTGGGGCAGGCTTCTTCTTTGTGGGAAAGAAGGACGGGGGTCTTAGGCCGTGTATTGATTACCGGGGCCTCAACAAGATCACGGTTCGGAATCGATATCCCCTTCCTCTCATGGCCACTGCTTTCGAGCTACTACAAGGGGCTTCCATTTTTACTAAACTGGATCTACGCAACGCTTACCATCTCGTGCGGATCCGACAGGGGGACGAATGGAAGACGGCCTTCAACACCCCCACGGGCCACTATGAGTATCTGGTGATGCCGTTCGGGCTCACCAATGCCCCTGCTGTGTTCCAAGCACTGATAAATGACGTTCTTCGGGACATGCTTAATCAGTTCGTCTTTGTATATTTTGACGACATTCTCATTTTCTCGGGGTCATTGAAGGAGCACGAGGGGCACGTCAGCAGGGTCCTTCAGAGACTCCTTGACAATCATCTCTACGTGAAGCCCGAGAAATGTGAGTTTCATGTTACCCAGGCTCAGTTTCTCGGGTTCATCATCACTCCTGGCCACGTGGAGATGGACCCTAAGAAGGTTGAGGCTGTCCTCAACTGGCCTATTCCCACCACAGTTAAGGAGGTCCAACGTTTCATCGGCTTTGCGAACTTCTATAGGAGGTTCATTACTAACTTCAGCTCTGTGGTGGCGCCCTTGACGGCACTGACCAAGGGGGGAGGAGTCAAGATTCACTGGGGTCCGGCGGCAACGAGGGCCTTCGAGGAGCTCAAGCGCCGCTTCACGTCTGCTCCCATTCTCTCGATCCCTGACCCAGAAAGACCTTTCGTGGTGGAGGTGGACGCCTCGGAGGTGGGCGTAGGAGCCATCCTGTCACAAAGGGGTGAGGATGGAAAAGTACACCCTTGCGCCTTCATGTCTCGTCGCCTTTCGGATGCGGAGCGCAACTACCATGTGGGGGATCGAGAGTTGCTCGCGGTTAAACTCGCCTTGGAGGAGTGGCGCCATTGGCTTGAAGGGGCTCAGCACCATTTCCAGGTTCTCACGGACCACAAGAACCTGGAATATCTCCAGCAGGCTAAGCGGCTGAACCCTCGGCAGGCCCGATGGTCCTTGTTTTTTAATCGATTCCAGTTTCTCCTGTCTTACAGACCCGGCAGCAAAAATGTCAAGCCGGATGCCCTGTCCCGAGCCTACTCTCCCGAGACACAGGAAAAGCCTTTGGCATCAGTCATCCCGAGGTTTAGGATTGTCGCGCCCCTTCAGTGGGAACTGGAAAGGGTGGTACGAGAGGCTCAAGCCCAAGAGCCCGACCCAGGAGGTGGCCCAGCGGGACGCCTATACGTTCCTCGATCAGCCCGTGCCCGGGTCTTGCAGTGGGGTCATGAGTCTCCCTTGACGAGCCACCCGGGAATTACCCGCACTCTTGACTTCCTCCAGCGGCGGTTTTGGTGGCCGTCCATCAAGGAGGACGTTAAGGTCTATGTGGAGGCCTGCTCCGTGTGCAGCCAGGGAAAGACTACACGTCTGCGACCTCAGGGACTACTCCATCCCTTACCCGTTCCCCGTAGGCCATGGTCGCACCTCTCTCTTGACTTTGTCACGGGACTCCCACCATCCCAAGGCAACACTGTCATCCTGGTGGTTGTGGACCGGTTTTCTAAGGCCGCACGGTTCATTCCCCTGCCCAAATTGCCTTCGGCCAAAGAGACAACAGAGCTCCTCATGAACCATGTCTTCCGGGTGTTTGGAATTCCCCGGGATATGGTCTCCGACCGAGGGCCCCAGTTCTCATCCCGGTTCTGGGGGGCCTTCTGCAAACTGCTTGGGGCCACAGCCAGCCTATCGTCTGGGTTCCATCCTGAGTCTAACGGCCAGACGGAACGGGTTAACCAGGATCTGGAGACCACTCTGCGGTGTATGGCAGCCAATAACCCCACCTCTTGGGCTACCTACATCATATGGGCAGAATATGCCCACAACACCCTCCAGTCATCGGCCACTGGGCTATCCCCCTTTGAATGCCAGTTCGGGTATACCCCCCCCATTGTTCCCTGAGGAAGAGTCACAGGTTGACGTTCCCTCGGTCCGGCGTTTTGTCCAACGCTGTCGGCAGACCTGGAGAAAGGTTAGACGTGCCCTTCTTCAGACTTCCCAGAGATACCAATGTCAGGCTAATCGCCGCCGTCGGACGGCGCCTAATTTCCGAGCTGGTCAAAGAGTCTGGTTAGCCACCAAGAACCTGCCCCTTCGGGTCGAATCTAGGAAGCTCTCCCAGAAATACATTGGGCCTTTTCGCATAGCAAGGAAAGTTAACCCTGTTTCCTACCGTTTGTTTCTTCCCCGTTCACTTAGAATTAACCCCACGTTTCATGTCTCATTGCTAAAACCTGTCTTGTCTTCTCCTTTTGCCCCCCCACGCAGACCCCCTCCACCTCCCAGGATCATTGATGGCCACCCAGCCTACACAGTCCGCCGGATACTGGACTTCCGGAGGGTCCAGAACTCACTGCAGTATCTGGTGGACTGGGAGGGTTACGGGCCGGAGGAGCGCTCCTGGGTTCCAGCCAAAGACATCCTGGACCCAAGTTTGATCCGGGAGTTTCGCACCCGGAGGCCAAGGTGTTCTGGAAGGAACGTCAGGAGTCGTTCCTAGAGGAGGGGGTCCTGTCAGCATCTTTCCTCCTGTAGTTTGTCTCCGTGCCTCTAGAGGTCCCCTGTGTTCTCCTTTGCCTTAGTTCTTCTTCGTGTGACCTTGTTAGCGTTATCCAGCTCACCTGTGTCTTGTTTCCCCCAGTGTATTTAAGTTGTGTATCTTTCCCTTGTTTCCCCACTCGGTTTTTGAGTCTTCGCCCTGTGTTTCCTGCCTGGTCGCGCTAAGCCTCTCTTGCTACCCCAAGTAAGGTATCCTGAGTTCCTGACTTTGATTGTATTTGCTATCTGACTGTGTTTTCTCCCCTCGTGGAGTTTTTATTTTCTCTTTTGGTTTTCCATTGTTTTTGATGTTGTAATTCCTCAATCCGAGAAGAACTTCTGTTGAGTTATCCTTGCAAAGATTTTTTTTATTAAATCTTTGTTTCCTGGAGTAATGCCTTAAGTGTTTCATTTGGGTCCAACTTCACCACTTCCGTGGCTCAGTGGTAGACCTCTCAACCATCACACCAGAGACCCGAGTTCAAGACCGGGTCGTGACAGTTTCTGCCTTTACTCTCCTCTTCAGCTGGTGAAATTCATGTTCAATCGGATTTAAATCTGGAGATTGACTTGGGCAATCTAAGACTTTCCATTTCTTTGCCCTTATAAATTCCTTGACTGAACTGGCAGGGTGTTTTGGGTCATTGTCCTGATGCAATATGAAGCACTTCCCAATGAACCTGGTGGCATTTTCTTGAATATTGGTAGGCAAGATGGCTTTGTACCCTTCCAAATTCATTCTGCTACTGTCATCATACATTAAGTCATCAGTAAAGTTTAGAGGGCCTGTTCCAGAGGCATGCCCATGCCATGACAACACCTCCACCATGCTTTACAGATGAGGCTGTATGCTTGGGATCATTTGCAGTTCCATTTTTTTTCTACACATTTTTGCTTTCCCATCACTTAGATAAAGGTTCATCTTTGTCTCATCGGTCTATAAACACAGTTCCAAAACTCTTCTGGCTCACCTTTGTGCTTTTTTGCAAACTCTAATCTTGCCTTTCTATTTTTGGTGCTGGTCAGAGGTTTGCAACTTGCTGTGTAGCATCTGTAATTCTGTGTCAAAGTCTCCTGAGGACAGCAGATTGTCAGAGCATCACCCAAGCTTTCTGGAAGTTGTTGGTGATTTTACAGACAAGTCTTTTAGGGTTCATTTTCACAGCTTTCATTATTTGTCTGTCATCAACTACTGTTGTTTTCTCAAGCGATCGGGCAGTTGTTGGTTGCTGGTGTCGCTGGTGGTTTCCAAACTCTTGATTTCTCCATGCCCTTTGTTTTTGCTATAGCTCTGATTGACTTCCTCCTTTCTTTTAGCATCCAAATTGCTTGCTTTTCTCTCAAAGTCAGCTCCCTCATCTTCATCCTGGTTTGTGTGTGTCATCAACGAATGCAAGATTCAGAATACAGAAGTAATGGATATAACTGATACGACACATTCCCTGCTTTTAATATCTGCAGAATTAATGCAACAGGACACAGCTGATCACTTAGAAAGACATGTGAGGCAACTGTTCCAATACTAATGCTCACATCAGATAGGGGGATGAAACTCTAAAAGTGCTGAACTTCTTAGCTGGTAAAACATGTATGTGTTGAATCACCCAATAATAAAATGTGACATTCTGTAGTTTTGTCTCATTCATCTTTTAATCATATTTGTAAATGTCTTGACTCCACAGCCAACAGAGCAATTTTGTCTTTACTGTTCCAATACTTTTGGAGGGCACTGTAATTCTGCATGTCAGCTTGTCATAAGTTCCTCTTCAGGAACTCGAGCTGCGTCAACGACGCTTTGGGGAACGCCAATAGCGTAACCGGCTCTGAATACCAATCAAATCTGTCCAGAAATGGGAAGGGATGTCACGGGCGAGGTGACGTAATGACCAGCTGGTACAAAAGCACGTGCGGTGAAACCGGCATCAGCTTTTTGTCATTCAGCGAAGCGCTCTGTGACTGGTGAGTCCTATTTACCGTTGTCTGTCTGTTTGTAAAACATGTCAAAGCGAAGTGGGGAGAGGAGTGAGGCGCAATACGGGCTGTGTGTTCCTCCGTGCAAAACGCTGTTTGTGTACGGAGGATACACACAGTCTGTGTGTGCTTTGCTTGGGAGCGAGGCATGCGGAGGCAGCCCTCGAGGGGGCTGATTGTCCGCACTGCGAGGGTTTTCCTCTGCGTGTGCTTCGCTCCCGAAAGGCTCTTTTCTCCGGAGAGGGCTCTTTCACTAGCGTTCCCCGCGGCACTGACCCGCTTCCGCTAAGGCGGAGCGGAGACGGCGTTCGTGGGGTTCGCAACGGGATCTGGCAGAGGGATCGGAGACGAGCGAGCTCTTTCTCCATCCGCACCTGCCGGATCCCGCGACCGCTCCCCGAGTCCGGAAGCACGCGTGGCGGTTTCTTCCCCTCGGGCAGCAGCATCGGCGCTTCTCGCGTCTTCCTCCGAGGAGGTTGACATGGGAGGCGTCGAGCATGTTGCACCCACTCTGTCGTCCCATATGAGGAGCCTGTGGAGTGTTTTGTCGAACCGCAGAGAGGGTTATACTGCGTTCTCTGCGGTTTCAGACTCACCTCCACATCTGAGCCTGCCCTTTTTTTCCCCGACCTCCACACTGAGGTGTCGAGGTTGTAGGGAAAATATTTCGGCCCGCCTCTTCGTCCCCTCATTCTGTTATTTCGGTAGTGTCATGGGGACGAGTGAGCGCGGTTACAGAGCGATGCCGCGGGTGGAACAGACGCTTGCGAGCTATCTGTCCCCTGACGCTGCGTCGTCTCTGAAGGCAAAGGGTACGCGTCAGCAGGTCGGTCTGGCTTATGTTTGCACATCATGGTGGCATGCCAGGCTGACCTGCTCAAGGAGTTGGATGAGGGCGGGGGATTAATGCGGAGCACATCTGTGTGCTCCGCAAAACCGTTGATTTGTCTCTCCGCGCCGCCAGGGAGACCGTCAAGGCGATCTATGGCAGCCCTGGTGGCGGCGGAGAGGCATCTTTGGTGGACCCTGTCGGATTTATGGTAAGCAATCGTGACAGGGCCTTCCTTCTGGACGCCCCACTTTGCCGCCTGGCCTTTTTTGGTTCAGGAGGCAGGTGGCGGAGTTCCAGCGGTTTCTCCCTCGCCGCTCTCTAGCTCATGGGGCTGCTGGGCGAGAGCAGCCCCTGCCGCGTGCTGGCTCCTCGTATAGGCAAGCGTGCCCCCGCAGGAGCGGATTGGGGCGGTAAGAAGGGTGCGCGGTCAAAGACCTCCCAGCCAAGCAGGCGAAGACGTCTTCGGCCAAGAAGCCCTGATGTGAGTGGGATCAGGGCTTATGAGGGTAGCCCCCGCTGCGGTAGAGCGACGATCGCACGGCGATCGTCACTCCCCCCAGCGCCCTCAGGAGATCGTTCTGCCAACCCTGCCACCTATGGTGCTTCAGGGCGCAGCGGTCTCCAGCGAGCGCATATCTCAGTCTCTTCCGCCCGGTATCGTAGCGGAGCTGAGATGCTCGCCACCCCTTCGGGGGTCTCTGGAGCAGCTAGTTCGGCCGTTCCCTGCCGGGGTTCCGCTTCAGGGCACCGAACTAGCCGCTCCGGGTTACACCAGAGGCCAGTCTCGAGAGACTGGTTCCCTTAGTAGACTATTTTGCAGCGTGGATACTACTGCCAAATGTGTCTCGATGGGTCCTGCGCACTGTAGAGAGAGGCTACAGAATCCAGTTTGATTCTCGTCCGCCTCAATTCAATGGGGTGAATTCCACGTTGTGGGCCCCGAGCAGGCTCTGGTAATGGAACAAGAGGTAGATACTCTTAAGGAAAGATACCATCGAGGTGGGTCTTCCTTCCGAAGAGAGTCCGGGTACTACAGCCGGTACTTCATAGTTCCAAGGAGGATGGAGGTTTGCGTCCCTTTTTTAGATCTGCATCAATTGAACCGCTCAGTCTGCAAGACTGAAGTTCAAGATGCTCAGGTAAGTACTCAGATCAAGTCCGAGGACTGGTCTGATAGCAGGTAAGTATCTCAGATCAAGTCCGAGGACTGGTTTGACACGTAGATCTAAAAGACGCATACTTCCATGTCTCCGTCCTTCCCACTCACAGGAAGTTCCTGAGGTTTGCTTTTGGGGGCAAAAGCTTACCAATATCGGGTACTTCCCTTCGGCCTAGCACTCTCACCCCACACTTTTACGAGTGTGTGGGCGCCACGTTAGCTACGGGGCGCCCGCATACTCAATTACATCGGCCTTTGGTTGATTCTTGCTCTATCAGAGCGGAGGGCGGCTCAACATTGAGGTGTTGTTCTCGCTCACTTAAAAGTGTTGGGGTTAAGACTGAACCCCAAGGAAAGTGTGCGTTCTCCATTACAGAGAACCACTTATCTGGGGGTGGTGGGGATTTGACCACGGTGCAGGCACGTATGTCTCCTGCTCGGATCGAGTCAATCCTCACGAAAGTCAGGAGGGTGAAAGAAGGCCAGTCACTCACTGTCAAGCGGTTTAGATACTGCTGGGTCTGGTGGCAGCTGCGTCCAACGGGATACCTTTTGGCCTGCTGTACATGAGACCCCTACAGTGGTGACTCAAGACCAAGGGGTTCTCCCCGAGGGGAAACCCGCTTCGCATGATCAAGGTCACGCGGCGGTGCCTACGTGCCTTGGACATGTGGAGACAACCTTGGTTCTTGTCCCAGGGCCTGGTGTTGGAAGCTCCTTGTCGCCGCGTATGCTAGCGACGGACGCATCCCTCACCGGTTGGGGAGCGGTCATGAGTGGCCACCCTGCCCACGGTCGGTGGAGGGGTCATCATCTCGCCTGGCACATCAACAGGCTCGAGATGCTGGCCGTATTTCAGTACTTCTCCTAGACCTAAGAGGTTGCCATGTGTTAGTTCGCAAGCGACAACACATCGGTGGTCTCTTATAGCAACCACCAAGGAGGTCTGCGGTTCGCGCCCCCTGTACAGGCTGGCACACCAGATCCTTGTGTGGGCTATGAGGCCTAGCTCTCCTGGTTGGTCGAGCTGGCATTGCTCCCCTCAACTTTGAGGGTCACCTTTGAGCATGCCGCTCCCTTCTGAGTGTCTTGAGCTCCCTCTCATGCAGAGAGTTAAGTGCTCCGCTCTCCAGAGATCTGCCTTGGTAGAGCTAGCATTGCTCCCCTCAACTTAGAGGGTCACCTTGAGCATGCCGCTCCCTTCTGAGCATCTGAGTTAGTACCTCATGGGGAGCCGACACCCTGTCGAGGCAGGGGCTGTTATCCGGGAATGCTTCACACCGAGGTGGGGAAGCAGATCTAGAGAGTGTTTGGCCAGGCCCAGGTGGACCTCTTCGCTACTCGGGCAGCGCAATGTCCCCTCTGGTACTCTCTACGTCATCCAGCTCCGAGGGGCTGGATGCTGTGGTACAGACGTGGCCGAGGCTTCGTCTTTATGCCTTTCCCCCGATTGCTCTGCTCCCCGGAGTTCTGGAGAGAGTGCGCCGGGACGGACACCGGCAGCTATTGGTAGCCCCGTTCTGGCCGGGCCGAGTATGGTTCTCGGACCTGATTTTCCTCCTTGACGGCTCTCCCTGGGAGATTCCAGTCAGGAGGGATCTCCTCTCACAGGCAGGAGGCACCCTTGTGCACCCCTGCCTGGAGTTATAGAAGCTGTGGGTGTGGCCCCTGAGGGGGCACAGCTGATAGCCTCTGGTCTCTCAACCGAGGTTGTTGAGACCATTCTCCAATCCAGAGCTCCCTCTACGAGGAAACTGTATGCCCTGAAGTGGAGACTCTTCACTTCATGGTGCGGAGATCGCCAGCTCGACCCAGTTAACTGCCCAGTAGGTACAGTGCTGGAGTTCCTGCAGGCTCGACTCTCCGCAGGGTTAGCCCACTCCACCTTGAAGGTCTATGTGGCGGCAATTTCTGCTTACCACACCCCTCTTGCTGGATTGACAGTGGGCGCACAACCCCTAGTTACATGTTTCCTCCGTGGTGCACTGAGGCTTAGTCCTCCTCCCTTTCGGGAGCCTGACCAGGTGCGAGCACGTCCACAGAGCTGCCATGTGGAGAAGGACGGACCAGTTGCTAGTGTGCTACGGTCCTTCTAAGAGGGGTCTGCCTGCTTCCAAGCAGACCCTCAGTCGGTGGATTGTGGATGCCATTCACATGGCTTATGAGTCTTCTGACCTCCCCTCGCCGATGGGAGTCAGGGCTCATTCCACTAGGAGTGTGGCGGCCTCCAAGGCCTTTCTCGCAGTTGTTCCTATTCAGGACATCTGCAACGCTGCGGGTTGGTCCACGCCTCTGACCTTAGTCAGATCCTTGGCCTGGACATGTGAGCCACTCCAGTCTCTTCCGTTCTCTTGCCCTAGCTGTGCGCCTCTTTTGGACACACAGGGCAGGGGTGCGGAAGTCTGGAGCCGTTGGTATCTCGTTCCCCAAAGCGTCGTTGACGCAGCTCGAGTTCCTGAAGAGGAACGTCTTAGGTTACTTGTGTAACCCTAGTTCCTCGAGGGAACGAGACGCTGCGTCACGGAGCCACACTTCCGGCATCCCTGCCAGCGCTTGCTTCATTCTATAAGCTGATGCCGGTTTCACCGCACGTGCTTTTGTACCAGCTGGTCATTACGTCACCTCGCCCGTGACATCCCTTCCCATTTCTGGACAGATTTGATTGGTATTCAGAGCCGGTTACGCTATTGGCGTTCCCCAAAGCGTCGTTGACGCAGCGTCTCGTTCCCTCGAGGAACTAGGGTTACACAAGTAACCTAAGACGTTTTCTGTCCATCTCTGTGCACTAGTGAATCATTTTGCTACAACCAGCAAGTATGAACACAATGTAAAGATTCACTGTGCAGTATAGACTACAGATTATAGATTGTAGTATAGATTTGAGGATTATAACAGGAGTTTTCACTCAGTCAGTGAGCTTGTGCTGCTGGTGAACTGAAGCGATATCAGTTACATTGATTATAAAGGGAGCGTTCTTTGATCGGTTTCTAACTCGGACTGTGGGACTGTATCTGAAATTGCAATATTTGCCATAGTGACACCATAGCAACGGATGGGACAAAAAAATCTGATATGTCAAAATAGCGTAAGTACAATAGACCTGTTACCTATAATGTGCTTCTTTGTTGTTTTATTACTTTCATGTGATTTTTTAATGTAACATTAACATAACTTAACAATATTTGAAGGCTACATGCTAATGTGTTATCATACTATATACGTATAATATTTTTTAGCATTAATAGTAAGATAATCTAATTTTATATTTTCAAATAGTTTAGTTTTAAAAATATATATATATTTACAATAGTACCGAAATTGTTTTAACTGTGGAATTGTACAGTTTTATATATATATGTATATATATATATATATCTATACATACAGTGAATTTGTTGGTAGTTAGTTAGTTAGTTAATTAGTTTAATTTATTTGTCCCTCATAAGGGACAATTGTTTTTGGCAATATAGACAGTCCACGTAACAAGATCCCTGCATTTGTAAGCAATCATGTCCTTATGTCAACAAAGATATTACCTGTAAACTTTTCTTTTTTTTTAGCAGGAGCTCACTGACTGAGATAAGTGTAGATATGTAAATTGTGCAATTCAGTCGCGATTAAATTTTTTTTCGTGAGAGGGTATAACTCTTTGAACTTGCACTGAAATTAAGTGATTAACAGCTTCAATCATTATAAAGGAAGCATTGTTTCCTTGCTTTCTCTATATATTCTTTTCAGTTTTATTTTTCATGCTGCTAAGAGGACCAAAAGTTTCAAGAGTGGAAAGAGAAACCCAAATTAATTCTATTGATTAAATCCTACAGCAATCCTACTGGAATACTGTAACTGTTGGCCCACTCTTGATTTGTGAACCCTTATAATTGTTCTTACAATTAGCAACAGTCCTGAAACTACTGAACTACTGTATAGGCTAGAAAATAAGTGCCTACATTGTGAAAACACTTAAAACTGAGTGGCGCCGCTCATATGAAATTCTTTCAATACCAAATTTAGGCAAATAAAATTATCTTCTTGCTGAGCTTGTCTTAGGCCAGAAGAGGCACTTCTTCTGACCCCTTGCAGACTGAAACTCTGGACCAGAATAATACTGACAAATGAATCACGTTAAACCTAATTACAACACAAATGGATCATGAATATACCTCATATTGTGAAACCCAAACAAAATCAAAGTAAAATGTAGAGAGCACTATAGTGGGATACTTGTCCACTGTGATTGAAAAAAATATGAACCACCTTACTTACTTACCTTCCTGTACAGTAGCTATTACGAACATGACAAAATGCATAAAATACAAAGAAGAGTAATTTGCTAGAATTTCTTTCAACAATTGAAACCATCCCTATCAATGACAGAACTATCATCACACAGAAAAGAAAGGGCTTGAGTGAGGTGTGAGAGAAGTTAGGATTGGGGTTAGATCATAAAACAATGAGTATCTCTGAGTATCAGTTTTTGGGGAAAAAATGGCTTTCAACTTCATAATCTATAGTGAAGTGAAGTGACATACTGCCAAGTATGGTAACCCATACTCGGAATTCGTGCTCTGCATTTAACCCATCCAACGTGCACACACACAGCACTGAACACACACACCGTGAACACACACCCGGAGCAGTGGGCAGCCATTTATGCTGTGGCGCCTGGGGAGCAGTTGGGGGTTCGGTGCCTTGTTCAAGGGCACCTCAGTCGTGGTATTGAGGGTGGAGAGAGCGCTGGACATTCACTCCCCTCACCTACAATCCCTGCCGGCCCGAGACTCGAACCCACATCCTTTGGACTACGAGTTCGACTCTCTAACCATTAGGCCATGACTTCCCCCGTTATCTATTTGTTATAGATAACAAATAAGAGAACACTTTGAGACAGGGGTCATCTATCCAAGTACAGTTGTGATCAATGCTTTTTTCTGTCATCTGTAATCACTACAATCTCCTGACTGTGGATCAATAGTTAAACATGATAAAAACCTAATGATGCAGCTAAAAGGCCACTTACGTAACAATTCTGAACATTAATATCATTGGCAGTCATAATATAAAATATATTATTAACACTACACCACTGACACATCAACAGAATTAAAACACATGAGCAGAGTATAAAAGAAATTTGTAATATTGCAATGCTATTTTTCAGACTGTAAAACTTAAAGGTGGCCAGTGCATACCAAAATTGTACCAGATTGTGAATTTGCTTTTGAATTAGAATTTGCTGAAGTTTTTAAGGCCTTAACTACGAAATGGCACATTTAAGACTTTTTAAAACCTGCAGAATAGATAGATGTAACAGGACATTTCACATGTCCTGAACAAACAAGTAATCCTGCGAGGGCTGTCAAAACGATTAATCGTGATTAATCACATCCAAAATAAAAGTTTGTGTTTACATGATTTCGTATATTTTTTATATATGTAATATATATTTATATATAGCATACATTTTGTTTAAATATGTATACATACACACCTAAATATTTCTTAAATATATACAAGTGTGTGCATTTTATATACATATAAATATGCACAATACACACATATATATTATGAAAACACAAACTTTTATTTTGAATATGATTTATCGATTTGAGTCATAAACCCTACACCATAATTTACAGTAAAAATAAAAAGCTCCCTGTTTAATGTTTGATGGTTTTTCATTTGAATAATCATGTTTCATCTCAGTTTTTTTTGCAGTCAGTCATGTTACATTTTATGTTGGTAAGGTAATGTTCATTGCGATATTTTAGTGTTGTGTGTTACCACATTGCTGTTCTGTACTTTTTCTGTCCAGCTTCTGTACTGTATATTATTATTTTCCTCAACTTGTGATACATACCATTTTTTTTTTTTTCTCCATGAGGACAAGATGCACTGTAGTACTTAAAGCAGCTAGTGGCCACACAATACTGTGACTTTTGATATTGACCCAATATCATAAAATACTGACCAAATATGACCTCAATATTGCATTTTTGTGCTTCAAATGTCTGTGAAACTTGGTCAGTTTATCTTTTAATTCTTATGTTAAAATATTTATATGTTTCTAAATGTATATTTATATATATTTGTTCTAAAACTGTCACACAAATCCCTTTTGATTGCAATGTGGTTAGCTTTGAACACCCTTATTAGCCTCTAACAATTGTCCAGTAATTGGTGGTGTGCTGAGAGGAGTAAAGGCGGTATGTTGGAGCAGGTCAGCACAGGTTGGAGAGATGCAGAGATGAAGAGATGAAGAACTAAAGAGGAGAGAGCCAGTTTCTGTGGTGTATGCTGTGGTTTAGCAAAGCGAATGTGAAAGAGAGGTAGTCATGGAGGGCCTCTTCATGTGTCAAACACCTCATCTCTCTGTCTGTCAGTGTGTGTGTGTACCTGCATTAGAGTAGTTTTGAGCAGGGCAGTGATCGTCTCCCCTTAACTGCCTTTGAAAGCACTCAGGAACTTGCTCCCATTCAGAGGTCCTTTCCAGCGCTGTTAAGCAGAGATCTGCTCACGCACAGATGCTCTTTAAAGCTGTGACCCAGGCTTTTAACCGCCCGCTCTGGGAGTTATTAACCCCCCACCCCCTGCCTTAAACGCTCCGTTACCGGTGCATGGATCCTCAGCAGGTGGACCCACAGCTGAAGAAGAGGAGGAGAGATCATGCTGCCATTTGACCTCTCAGCCACACGTGGCTTTCCAGTAGACACAAATGCATGTGAATCTCACACAGAAGCACCCTGTTTGGATTTACAGAGCCTCAGAATCAAATCATACAGAAGTTTCAGAAGCTCTGATTTAAAATGACATAGCTCTGAGGGTGGAGTGATTCATTTTTTAAGACGGGCTGAATGTTTCATAGCTGCGAGTGATGCCTGCAACCTCCTCACTATCACAAAGTCCACTAAATAAATATTTTAGAGATATTTTTTTTACCCCAAAGTATACTACAAGAAGTTTCTTTCAGATGTCTTCAGGTGAAGGGAATGCGTGTCCTTCATACCCAAGCACATTCTTAGAAGATATTTTGGTTTGTTTAATGGTAAAAGCTACAAAAAACCTGTTTATTGGTTAACGGTAAGTTTCCTTTCTACAAGGGATGGTAAGAATTACCAATTCGCATCGGTGTGCATCGGATCCAAGTTGGCATTTTTATCGTGATGCATCGTTTCTAACATATTTGCATCAGTAAATACAGTTTATTTATATATAATTATTAGTAGATGCGCTATGCTTTTATTATTTATATGTAGATTGTTTTCTCCTTTCTAAACTATTTTATCAAGAGCGTTCTCAGATCCTCACCACTGGTGCTACGTGAATATGACGTATTTCAACACTTCGGAGACCGAGCCATTAGAAGTCAGAAGGCACTTAAGATTATTTACAATTTTCTGTCTGTCTGAACCAAAGCAATGAGAGCGAACTATCTGTACCATATTGAATTGCATAGCATCATTTTTTTTCATTGCATCAAATTGCATTGAATCGTGTCGTAACGGGTGAATCATATCGCATCGCATTGGTAGCTGCTTCATATGGATCTTTAATGCATCGCTGGCTATGCATCAAGATGTGTATCGCATTGCCCTCAGTTATGGAGATACACATCCCTACTATACGGCGAAAACCCTTCAGGTTTGATGAAGGTAAATTTAAAGGCTTTTTAAGACCAAGTAACGAAAATTTAAGAAATAAATTGAATGGAACGAAATGCTTCAGTATGATCTTTTAATGTAAATGTCTTGGGAGCACACTTCAAAGTTTGACAATACAAGTTTTAACCAATTTCCATTAGCTGTTAATTAATAAAAAAAAAAAAAAAAAAAACATTAATGCTCTGCCATTGTATGACAATAATTTTTACTGTACCTTCTGAGCACACTGCAAAAAAAAAAACAATGTTCTTCCACAGTATTTTTGTCTTAGTTTCCAGTGGAAATGTCCCTGATTCCTTAATCTAGATACGTTTACTTGAGAAGCAAAATAAGATGATAAGTTTTGTTTCCTGTGAAACTGATCAAAATGTATCGAGTTCATTATTAGAACATAAACAAATAAGGCCTTAACTGGTGGAAGGGTGAATTTAAGACTTTTTAAGATGCAGAAATCCTTATAATAGATCTAGCAGGACATTTAATGTAATTTTACAGTAAAACATTGTTAAATGTAGTTTTTGGAAGTAAAAAAACAACAACGGGGAATCTTGTAATTTAAAAGGAAAACGTAAATTGGCAATTGACGCTGTGACATTTCATGTTTTTTTCATTTGAGTAATTATTTTTTATGTAAATTCTTTTGCTATCAGTTATGTTGCATCTTTATGTTGATTAATGTTCATTGCATTAATTTAGTGTCATGTTCTCATGATGTTGTTTTGTATTTCTGTACTCAGCTTTCTTATTATCTTTTATGGTGTTTGCCAGTATATTACAAATGTATAAATTTTAATACTTGTAACACTTTACTGTACTTTTAGTACTTTGGTATATTAACCAGTTAGTTCCTTATTTTTTTACCATAATTTCACAGATTTTTTAACAGTGTATGTTTCCTAATTTGCTTGGAGAGCTTGGCAAATGAGCGAGGAGATAATGAAAGACAATGCAGATAAACCACAACAAACAGGGACGAAGGGCCGTTGGGACGGTCCGTTCTCATCCGTGTGTGGTGAGGGTGTCATCTGTTCTCTGTTTGTTAATAACAACCTAATTAATCACACTTTCAAAGGGGACAGAACTGTCCTCTAGCCTCCTTTATTAATTTAGCTAGCCTGCGGAGCTAGCACACTTCTCTGATTTGAATAACAATGAAAATCAACTACTGTAGGTTTAGTTTTATGTTTTACGCTCTCAGATGTCCACTTAGACAGCTAGGAGGCATGTTAAGGGATATATGTATGTATGTGTGTGTGTATGTGTGTGTGTGTGTGTGTGTGTGTGTGTGTGTGTGTGTGTGTGTTTGGTTAGCTATGAGTAGAGATGACAGCCAGTCCATTCTGTCTCCTCCTGTAACACTGGGCTCTAATCCACACCCTGCGCCTCCCCCTAATTAACACCAAATTACATGCAAATTTCACCAAATAAATGAGTTTTAAGTACTTGACAACCTGTCAGCCTTAGAATATTGAGCCATCGTGACGGCTAGATAAACAATCAACAATAATCACTCTATGCAAATTTGATATTTCCTACACAATTATCAAAAGAAAAAACTAAAAATATCCAGACACAAAGGCAGCTGGCATTTGTTCAGGTTCTGTGCAGATACGAATGCAAATGAAAAATTCTTTAGGATTTAATTGATTCAAACGACGCTCGCCCCTCTGCCTTTTTTATTGTTCTTTTCTTTTTTTTCACCCTCATGTGTTTTTTTTTTCTCTTCCTTCGCACACTCCCTCTCTCTCTTTCTCTTTATCTCTGCAGCTTCAATACACTGGGATAATGGCCAGTGTAGATGAGCGAATAAGCGAGAAAAGAAAAAAAAAGGGGGCAGACAAGAAGGATGAGAGACCCTTTAGTGCTTCTCTCATTTCATCTTTCAGGCAATGAGTGATTGGAGGGGCAATAATATGTGCTTATTAACTGCTTTTGAAATGAATATGGAGCAACGCAGGCAGAGTGAGTATGTTCGTAGCCCACACCGCAGCACTGAAGATCACAGCCAAACCCTCTTTCCCTGCGGTTAGGACTGATAACAATAAATCTGGTTGTTTAAGAACAAAAAAAACAAAAAAACAAGCCGAGTGTTTTCCTGAGAAGACTGTGGAAAACCGGTGATGGTGTTATCAGAAAGAGAGGAAGAGATGGAAGTCGAGAGGGAAGAGAGGAAAAGAGTGACATCTTGACCTCTATGCCCAGATTATAACATCCATTTGTGGGTGTTAAACACCGGCTGTTTCTCTATTTATCACTGACACCCTTTACCAAGTGCATCAATGCAGTGTCACATCTCTTTCACTCTTTCAATACACCCATTACCTGCTTTAACTCTTATGGCCTCTCAACAGAGGTGTGCAAACAGCAAACTCTGCAGGCCAGGATCTCTGACACAATGTCTTGTTCTAGTCTCAAAGAGCAACATGAAACATCATTTGCAACACTTTCATAATGTGACGTATTGAGAGGAAAAATAGACTATTTTTAAAAATAGATGACTATTTTTTTTTTTTACCAATTCCAACTTGAGTCTTGATTGACTGCACACGATGAATAAAGTTTAAAAACGGAGTTGTTAAGATTGTTTGTTTGTTAATTTAATAATTTAATTTAATTTAATATTCATGATCTAGTCTCAAAGAGCAACAACTTTCATAATGTGATGTCACACTTTTATAATGTGATGTATTGAGAGGAAAAATAATAATGATGATGATAATAATAATAATAATAATAATAAAGTTTAAAAAAATTAACCAATTCCAACTTGAGATTTGATTGACTGCACGTGATATAGTAAAAAAAAAAAAAAAAAGTTTAGTTTATAAATGCCAAGTTGTTAGATTGTTTCTTTGTGAATTGAATTGGACTGAATTAAATTGAATATTTAATTTTATATTCATATACCATATTGGAAAACTACACCATTTTCATTTTTTTTTTAAATATAGCAATTTAATGATAATAATAAAAGAAAAAAAATTTTGTGTGATATACCATCAAGTAAAAAAGCAAAGCAGATTTATTTCTCTCTTTCTTTCTGTATGTTGGTTGCACCATATGACTGATATATAAGCATACTTAAGGTTATTCTTTTAATGAAGCCATAATAATTTTCTATTTCACCAGCAATTTTTGTTATCTTTGAGATAAAAAGTTATCATTGCAAGAAATTTTACAGCTCTAAGCTTAGGCTTAGTGGTCTGTGTCAGTCTCTCTCACTTTCTCCACTTATTTACACATCTCATCTCCATCGACACTTCTTTCTCGCACCTGGAAACTCTTCATCACTGCCTGCGCTCCTCCTCCTCACACCTGCACTTGTCTCATCCTCTCTCACTCTGTTTTCTGATTTTTATTCCTTCCTCACACCTAGCCGAGCTCCCTCTCCATCACCCAGTACTCCACACTGGGTTCAAACGACTTTTAAAGGCAGGGGAAGCAGGGGCCCATTGCATTGGCGAGGCAGCATACCTAAAGGCCCATGCATAAACATGCCGGGGTAATACTCCTAAACGAGCAAGCATCCAAAACAGGACGCACACGAGATGAGCAGGAATGAGCTGAGAGACGGAGAGAGACGGGTAGGCATGGCAGATGAGGGGTATTATCAATCATGGGCTGCTCTATTAATTCCATCAAGGCCTTGGCTCCTGCTGACATTATGACATGCCATGGGCCAGGCAGCGTCCCTGAGGTGGCTACATCATGCACAGCTTTTGAAATGCTAATGGAAGCATAACCTTAAACAGTGTGGCGAATCTGCTTGCCTTCAAGTCGAGCAGCCCTTTACCTTTTCTCTTCTCCTCTTCTTCCCCCCACCAATCCTCTCCCCCGGCTGCCTGACCCCGCTGGCAGACAGAGAGTGCTGGAGGAAGAGTGTGATAAAGGACAGGGAATATAGAGAAAAGACGACAAATGAAAGGGAGAGAGGTCGCCCTTTCCTGCAGAGCTGGAGATACTGACGGTGCTGATGGTGAGCAGTGTGTGATTGTGTGTGTGAGTGTGTGTTTATCTATATGTGTGAGTGAGATGACGCCCTTAATGAAGATGTCTCAAGGACATGTCCACACGCTCGAGGTGGGTTGCCGCTCCCTCTGGTCACTTGCCTGTCTGTAATTATTTCTGACTCATGAAGGTGACTGTAGGGGACACACATACACACACACACATACACATATATACAGGAGGGTCTAACACACAGACACATAGCACATGCACATACCAGTTTGGATACTAGAGTATTATATACTTATAATATTTTGAATTAGATTTTATTTTTATATTTCCATTTTAATTGAATTGTTTTGTAATTTTGATAAGTGTTTTTTGTTTATGTATTTAGTTATTTATTACTATTTAGGTTTTATTATTTTATTTTTATTTCAGTTTTAAAATTTAATATTTTCTAGTTAGTAACTTTAGTGTTTCAACTTCAACTTATTTCAGCTAGTTGCCGAGTCAACATGTCTTATTTTAGTTTAGTTTAAGTTTTTTATCTAACATATTTTAATTCAGATTTCAATTATCAAAAATGTTTTTAATAGTTTTACATAACTATAACCCTGGCTCATACAGTAGGTTCACAAGACCTGAATGACTGAATTTCAGTAACGAGTTTAACAATAATACATCAGCGCATTTTGCCTAAAAATAATTGATGTGCTTGAGTTACGAAAGCACAATGCACTTCATGCATGAAACACTCACAGAAGGCTTCGCACACCTGATTTGGTGTGAATCTGTTGGTGTTGGATTTAGAAGTGAGCATTATTAATTAAAGTCAATCTAAGAAGGAGGTAAAACACACACACATTTACATACAGTATATGAGACCCAACCTTAATATTGAGTTTAAGGATTCTCAAAACTGTAGTTCACAACGGAGGATTGACACAGCCTTTTTGGACTCTTAAAGAATGATTTTATCCAAAAATGACATCCAACACATTCAAGATATACATTGATTAGTCTCCAAATTCCCATGAAACATATTGGCATTGCTAGTGTCATGTTCAACAAAATGAGTTACAGTAACACATGAAAAGAGCAAGACATACTCTTATTCTTAAAATATCAAGATCAATATAGCATTTTTTAAACAAACCAGACACCAATCAATAGGCTTTTTGTAGCTCAATCAGCAGAGCATGGAACTAGCAACGACAATGTCATGAGTTTGTTTCCAATGCAAGAACTAAGAAAAAAAACGTGAACTTTGAATGCAATGCCAGTCGAATAAATGCATGGATAAAAGCATCTGCCAAATGGATAAATGTAAATGTCATTGCCAACTTCACTTTGTTTTGTACAATAGATAGTCGACCAAAAAACACAAATCATTAACTCACCCTCGTGTCGTTCAAACTTGTAAGGATTTTTTATATTTGTTTTACTTTTTTCTACACCACACTGTGTTACAGCCAGAGCTGGGTAGTTACTGATTACATGTAATCTGGATTATGTAATCAGATTCCAAAAATTAAGTACTAGTAATTAGAGTAAATTACATTTTAAAATACTTGTAATCAGACTACAGTTACTTTTTATTGATTACATCATTACATATTATTCATACAATAGCAATAAATTATTCATAATTTATTGATTCTCTCTAATTCCTCTTTTTTTTATCTTTTAAATGTTCCTCTCTAAAAGAGTCTACCACTTATATACACTCAGAAAGTCCAGTTTTGTGGACATTCACACAGAGAACAGTCTTTGGTCAGGTGCAACACAGCATTTGACCAAAGGATTTACAAAAATCATTTCAGGTTAAACATAAAATATTTCTTCTTTTTTAGTAAGTGAATTATTTTGTTATTTTGTTATTTTTACATTTATTTTAATTTTACGTTTTTTTACATCATTATGGTACAAGATTATCCTGTTTAAATCAAGGTGATAAACGAGTAGGTCAAAAGTAGTCTAAAACGTAATCTAAAAGTAATCTGATTATATTACCTAAAATGTGTAATGTAATGGATTACGTTACTAACTACAATTTTTGTTATGTAATCTGGAATCAGTAACGGATTACAATTTGTAAGTAATCTACCCAGCTCTGGTTACAGCATAATAAATATTTGTGTTGTTCTTTCCTTATATACTGGTGACCCTTTAGGATTGAGCACAATTTACAATTTAAGAATTAGATCTCTTTTAATTCCTGAGTTGGGATTTGAATCGTGTTGGCCACGCTCTACAGGAAGATGATTTGGAATAGCAGGAAATAGAATTTACTGAACTTCAAAGAAATTCAACAGGTAACAGGCATTCTTGGAAATTAAGTATTCACCCACCCTTAAAAATTCTGTAAATCTATATAAACTTTCATTTCTTTATATTTCAAACAAGGCTGCAAAACCCATTTTTAATTTTTTTGTCTTGACAAACTTTCTCTTTCTTAAGAATGACAAAGATTCTTAAATGATCTGGATTTCTGGATGCAAATTTCTTTGAATTGAAAGGTATTCACTGTTTGTTATTTTCAACCAAAAATCAATTAAAATGCCAGAATTGAATTGAATATAAAAATCATACTCAATTAAACAACCCCAAAGAAATGAATGCATGTTTGTACAGTGTCTGTATAGGCACTATAAAACATTTAATAATCGCCGACCAGATAATGTACAGAGTTTTTATTTGCCAACGTGAGTGTGGCATGTGGCAAGAAAACAGTAAGACTTGTCATAAGTGGCTACTGATGTCATCACAGATAGATGGAACTGATTACAAAATCCAAAAAGCAATACTTTTTCCAGTATGTCACAACTGAGACCCCCTAATTTCTGATTTCAAACCAATCACAAAGGCCTCTAATTTCACCTTGTTGGAAAAAAAAAAAATCCCATCACGAGGATCCATCTTCCTCAGTACCCAAATCTAAAACCATTGTCTGTTGAGAAAACAATCCCAAAACAAGCCACCTCAGAGCTGAAAACCCATCCCAGAAGAACATTCATCTTTAACTCTGTCTCAAGTCCAAATCTCTGTTTTGATTGCAGAATGTGACAATACATACTCTTCTTAAGAGATTTCCATCTCCCTCTCTTTCTCTTTTACTCTCCGTGTTTACAGCCACTTGGAGGAATCGTTGTGATTATCATCATCAGCGGAGATGCAAAGCCGTGTAGTGACAAGCAATCTGTCTCCTGAGCGGGCCCTCATATGAATCCTGCAGCCATGTTGACGGAACGTGCCGTGCCACCAGTGCAAGCGAGCCCACTAGAGGCGTAATAGCATTTCAAGTGTTTCTGCCACTCAAGCCGAATCCGCCCACTGAAGAACATTAACGTCAACAGCAAGCAGCTGCATGCATGCCAGACAAGCATGTAAATGCAGGAGAGAAACACTGTAACAGTCGTAGCACCTGCCTAACTAATCTTCAAATTAGAGAAGTGCTGGAAGCTACTGGTGTCTTGTTGTTAAAGCTTCACTCGGGGCGGTGCAGATTTTTGTTGACTAATCTGTCTATATTTAAAGTCGAGATCATTTTCATTTGCAACCCATTTTATCTTCGTAATCTGATGTGTTTCTGAATGTTAAAAGATATTCAAAGAGAAATGTAGAGTTGATTTTATCCATCTGGATCATGACATGTAGACATTTCATACCAGAATGAATCCATACGGAATGTAAATTTGGTAATAGCTAAAACAACTATTTTACTGGGATTGGTTAAAATGCGACAGCCCGCATGGCCATTACACGGCATCAATAGAAATGAAACATTTCATCATTTAAGATGAAGACCAAGTTAGTGTAATTTGTTCAACAGCATTCTGAAAATTATGGTGATGAACTTTTTTTTTTTTTCCGAGGTCAACTCATTCACGTTGCTAAGGCCAGTGTCATATTTGCTTTTATTAAATGCATAAAATATTTATTATTTTTAATAATATCAATAACATATATCTTTATACTTTTTACATAAACTGACAACATTTAAATAATTCAATAAAAATAGGAATAAAAAAGTTGCTAATAAAAACAATTGTTTATCAATTAATTGGATCTGTACATTTTACAAGGCTATTGCTTAAGATTATGCAATAGCCTACAAGGCCATTAAATGGCATGTATTGAAAATAAACATTTAGTCATTTTAGAGGAAAAGCAAGTTATGTTTTGCTTAAAGATTATGAACAACTGCTTTGGATGAGCATGCATCGATTAATCGTTCGCTATCAGACCCAAATTATGCATTAATTGTGAATAGAGCATTTTTTGATTTAATGTTGACTTCAATAATGCATTTAACTTGGGTGTTAAAAGATAACAGCAAACGTATTTCTATGAATACGTAATTTTCACATACTTTAATGTTTCATGCTTGTGATGTCAAGTCTAGTCTAGTATACTTTACATGGAGGGATACATGAGATTTGGGAAGCGAGCAGCTGTGTGCATTGTTCTGAAGTTGGTGTGAGCCAGACTTTTGGAGGGGGGAGATCCCTGGCCAGCGTAATTAGCTGCGAAGATTCTGAATGTCATGGAAACCAGCTGCTTTTGATCCGTGTGTCTCCTGCCATATCTCTGCTCCATGGCCACGTTCTCAGCAGCCCTTGTTAGGACTTAGAACCGTTAATCCAGCACTACAATCCTCTGCTATCCTGAGCCTGATGCCTGGATGAAAAATTTACACATTCTCACCTTGTTCTCTGAGCCTTTCCCCCTTCTCTCGCTCTCTCTCTGTATCTTCGCCTCTTCTCTTTGTCTCTCGCTTTCCTTGTGATGATTATTTTAAAAGTGTGCAGAGATGGTTTTTGTGTTTGCTTCGCCTGCTTAACCAGAACAAAGCGCCTGGAGAACTGGGAGAGAAGATCAGAGTTTTTCTTCAAAGTTCCCCTCACCTGGGTGAGAACCTGCAGAGGCACTCTCTCAGCCAACAGTACTGTGGGTACAGCTTTTAATACACCAGCATCAAGACTCTGATATAGCATAATTACTACATATTGATGCTGACATTAAACTAGGCAACTACAGTAAATTGAGCGTAGACATCATACCACACAATTGATACATCACATTAAATATATTTTACAGAAAAATATGTTACAAATAAGCATAACTGCTCAACTACTGTACAGAATGACCTTAAAAATCCACAGGTAACATCATCCTGCAAAAATGCTACAGTACAAGGATATTTGGATGTTTGTTTCTTCAACTACGTGGGCTCTTTTGGTCCAAACATGTGTCCAAACACTTCAAAAACATTTTTTCACAACCTCACTTAATTTGTCCACTAATAATGTTTAAAAGTGCTTACTGAATGCATGCATCAAGGGCATTCTGTGGTGGAAATTATAGTGATAGACATTTTATTATTATTTTATTTCCAATTGATTTGCCTTGTTAAAAACTGTTTAATATTAGCTTTTCTTTTATCCTGAATCCACACAATATTTATTATCTTTCCTAATATTATTTTTACACTTTTGGAATAAAGCAAAAAAATTAGAGCTGTAAAAATTAAAAGACAAAGTATATAATAATCATTAATGATAAACTGATTATCTACTAATCGTGTCTGCACACTATGCACATAAACAATCCACCACTTACCTCCATCAGAAAAGTGCACAAACTAAATTGTCCTAAGAATGCTTTATATTTACCACTTTAAACAAAAGCATGTAATTTAATTCAGCTTAGTGCTTTGATAGATGCATGTAATGTTTAATGCATTTGATGCATTTCTTATTTATCTTAAATAATATCTAATATATCTTCAACTTTCAGCATATAAATTGTCTGGTTGTCCTTATCTGTATATGGTAAAGTATTTCCATTTTGCATAAAGGCTCATCCTGACAGCAAACAAGGCTCTGTTAAACTACACAGACTAGTGAATGAGCACCCTAATTCTGATTAAAATAAGCCTATGTATTTTTTCAAAAATATTTTTTGTTAGACATTAAAGGGGTCATCGGATGCGACATGCACTTTTACAAGTTGATTGAACTGAAATGTGTGTTGGCAGTGTGTGTAAACAACCATTCTATAATGATAAAGATCCACCCAGTGTTTTTTTTTTAATCGCATTAAATCATTACCCCTTTCTCATATCAAGCCGTTCTCAGATGCCTGTATGTGTGCCGCTGAAGACGCAGTGGATTAAGTTTGTTTTTGAAGGGAATGCGTCCCCCGATCTACCTAAATGTGTTTATGTTCACGCAAATCATTTGTGATACAGCTTCACCTAGAGTACAAGTGAGTATAAAGTTTTTATGCATCTTTGCAAATCGCCATTCCTAATAATGTGCTGGTTAGCAAGTTCAACAACAAATGCGGCTAGTTTACAGCATCAGAGAACGGCTCGTCACCCCACGGAAGAGAGGACGGGTGAGTAGAGCTCATTATCATTTAAAGGGATGTGCAACAAAACGGGTCGTTGTGAACAGACCTGTTTTTGACAGGGTAAAAAGGGTGCTGTTTTACACTACCATTGAGAAGTATTAACCAAAGTATCTTAAAGACTTTTCATTAAGACCCTAAAGAATCATATCAGCTTGTGGAAAATGGGCATCCAATGACCCCTTTAAAGAGTTTAGTGTACTTCAACTCCTTGATAGTGAAGTACACTAACTTTTGATCATTTTATAGGGGCAAAATTACTGGCTTTGCCTATTAACTATTTAAGGCCTATTCATAGTTTATATAAAAATGTAAGTAAATAATTATCATGCAAATACTGAAATGGTTTATGATTACTTCATTTTAAATATTTTTTGCCATACTTTAAGATGTAATTTTTATGCTTTTTCATTGACAGAAATTCAATAGAAGACAGAAAACTGTTTGGGGCATGAGATCAGAACAAGATGCAGGCCGCAATTGAACTTGCATCTCCCTCGTACGCACCACGGCTGAATGCACCTGGAGCACACTGTTTACTGCTACAGTAGACCATGTCTCTGACTGCAGAATTTTTTTTTAAATAAAAAAAAAATAATATATATATATATATATATATATATATATATATATATATATATATATATATATATATATATATATATATATATTGATAGCGAAGAACTACCACAGCTACATAATTGCTAACATCAATCCACTTTTTTCACAACAAAGCTTTCGGTCTGCTTTAAATTATCTCTAATGGAGGTCTACATTCCATTAGCCCATCATGCAAGTACTGCTTCTTTCATTTTAAGTCTCTCTGGTCTACAATAAATACTCATCTTATTGTACCTGATGAGCCAATGGTCACAACACTGCAATTTGCTGCTATGTAGAATCTTAGCTTGACTGCATTGTGGCATACTGCTAATATCTCATTCAGAATCTCATGTTCTCACCTCGAGCGCTGTCTTTGATGTGCGCAGCTGACACTAGGCTGGCTCTGCAAGCTGTGTGTGTGTTAAAAGAAGAATCCGAGCTATATTAAATGATTGCCATCCCCCATATCATGCATTAAGAATCTCTCACTCTATAGTGAATGATTTGTACTTACAGTGAAGAAGAATTGATCTTGATGGGCTTTCAATGTATTATTACTCTGTGTCTGAATAATTCTGCCTTAGAAACGGAGAATCTTGAGAAGTTTTAGGCAAGACAAAATGTTTTTGCTAATCTAGAAACACAACCTGCTAATCATCACTAATCTGTGTAATTAACACAGTTAAGACCACCTCAGATGACTTAGACAGTAACGCAAACATTCATTATGCTTTTTTCAATCAATCTATCTACATAAAGGCAAACGTAAAAGCTATCAAATAACGACAAAAGTGGGATCCACTTGGAAGGTATGGCGCTATCTTTCATCAGTGCTTCCCTGTGTACTCAAACAAGCAGTCTGCAGCAAATTAAAAGCAGAGAGGCATCCGATGAGAGGAACTGTGTGTGTGTGTGTGTGTGTGTGTGTGTGTGTGTTCACGCAGACGCGTCTCGTGTGGCTACTGACGTTGTCGTTCTCTTGAAGAAACCATTTCAACTCGTCACATCAATAGGAAACTCTACAGAGCGGAGCAGAACAGCAATGCCTGATAAATCATTTCTGTGCAGAGGCAATCACTTGCACTCAAACGCACGTCTGACCCCTGTTCTTCTCTGCCTATATCATGAGGAGAGGAAATCTAAGAGTGTATTAGCTTTAGAACATTGTTGATACGTTTGTGCGAGGGCAATGCACTAATGAGCCATGCAGAAAGACAGCGGCCACCCTTCAGAGAATTCTCTCTGTTTCTGGAGGGGTTTGATAGTCAGTTAATGATATATGAATGTAAATATATTAGCGTGATATGGTGCTTTTTTCCCATATCAGAGAGAATGAGGCTTATGGGGGCATGCGCACAGCTAGACTGATAGGCAGATCTTGGGATCAGAATGGAGGGCAGCTTTTTGCGCCACCCACATCCATCTTCATGACTGCGCTGTTTTGAATCGAAGCATCTTCATTTTGCTTAAGCCCTGAATTGTCAAAAACATCAATTCAGCGGAGACATCTGAGGCGTTTTAAGGCAAGCAGGCACCCGGCGACTGCCATAAATGGCGTGAAATTCCTGACACACGGAAGGAAGAGTGTCTATTTCAACCTCAGTGCCGTGACATGTCTTGCATTAAAGAAATAGCACATAATAAAAACCAGTACCATCCAAATTAGAGCTCATTGTATGTAAACAGAGGTTGTCTCAGCTAACCGAGGGGAAGCCCATACCGGGTCATTACCCGCTGCCCTTCAACTCCATGGGAAGTTGAATTTCCTCGTCTCCAGTTTCCACTAATCATTGTCCTCCAGAGCCGAGGAACCTCCCAGCGTCATCAGCTGCCCTGTCCAAATGCAATCAGCAGTGAACACAGCAATCTTTTTCCCATTAAACAATCGTCCTTCCAGACAGGAGATAGGGCCGATTCCACGTCTTACTCCATCACAGGCCTCTGAGGACCACTGCCCTATCGGCCCGCAGTAACGTTAGGAGGCTCCCGCTCACTGAGAGCCTCAAAGGGAAAAACAATGTCTACTTTGTTCTGACAGCGAGCTCTCAGCAGGGAAATGTTTAAAGGCTACTTAATTAGGGAGAAAGTGAGAGGTAAGGCTATCCTCAGATGTGAATACAGCACAAACAGAGGGAATAAAAGGAGCTCGACTGATCGTTACCTGTTTAAATGCACTCTTTTTTATCTCTTAGGGCTTTATATTTATATGCACTTCCAAAAATATATATGGCGGAACACTTTAGAGTCCAGGATGAAATAAGATGTCCTAATTGTCTCCCTATTGACCAACAAGTACTTTGCACATTGATCACTTGCAGATACATGATTTATTTTTTTTTTATTTTTTTTTGTGAGCATTCTGCAGGCAGAAAGCATCTTTCTCCACTGACAAAATATGTATTCTGGCAATACATTTTTATGCTTCAATATTAAACATATGGTTTTCTGTAACATTTGGTTGCAAACTATGTTAAACATTTATTTTAAAAAAAATTAATAGAAAAATTAGAGAAAGAAATGGGTGAAAAGTATGTTTTTAAATATTTTTAAAATTATTTAATTTAATCACACTACTGGTATGATTGCAATGATTAATAATAATTAATATTATTAACTTTAAATAATTTGTAATGTTTTTGAAAGACGTCTCATGCTCATCAAGGATGCATTTATTTGATCACAAAGTAAAAATAGTGATATTGTAAATATCACCAGCTTTCCTGTAGCTCAAATAGTAGAGCATGGCGCTAGCAACGCCAAGGTCATGGTTTCGATTCCCAGGGAAAGCAAGAGCTGATAAAATGTAAAAACTGTAACTTGAATGCAATGTAAGTCGCTTTGGATAAAAGCGTCTGCTAAATGCATAAATGTAAATGTAAATCACCCCAAAAAAAATCCTGTGATTGCAAAGCTGAATTTTTAGGAGCCATTGCGCCAATCTTCAGTGTCACTTGATCGTTCAGAAAACATTCTAATATGATTTGGTGCTTGAGAAACATGTCTTTATATTATCAATATTGAAAACAATATTTTTGCAGCTTAATATTTTTTGAGAAAACTGTGAAGTACTACCACTCAAAAGTTTACGTAAGATTTGGAAAAGAAAATTAGACTTTAAAAAAGAAATGTATTATCTTATTTATTCAACAAGGACACATTAAATTGATCAAAAGTGACAGTTAAGAAATGTATAATTATTTCAAATAAATGCTGTTCACTGAACTTCTATCCATCAAAGAAAAAGATGTATCACGGTTTCCACAAAAATATTAAAACATTATTAATAATTGAGCACAAAATCAGCATACTAGAATGATTTCTAAAGAATCATGTGAGACTGAAGACTGCAGTAATGGCTGCTGAATATTCAAATTTGCCATCATAGGAATGAATTACATTTTAAAATATATTAAAAAAAATTTTGTTTTTGTTGTTGTTTTTGTTTTTAATTGAAATAATACCTCACAATATTACTGCAATCTTGGTGAGCATATGAGAAATTTTCCAAAAACATTTAAAAATCTTAATTATTCCAATTATTTTTTCTCCAGTAAAATTATGCATTTCAATGAATCGCTCTATCTCCGAGGGTTCATGTCGTTGTGATGTTGTCATGATACCATTTTCCTCCAGCTCCAGTGTATTTATTCACATTGCATTTATGACTTGGTTCAAAAATCATGTTCAGAACTGAGCAAAGTTCCATCTGGGAGGGGGTCCCATGTCAGCCAGGGCACTGGCATTAAGACTAATAAGAATGCTAAACGACAGGTATTATAGATCTCTCTGGCTATATATGAATAAACAATCAGTAGATTACATTTTTAACATTTATATTTAATAATTTTTCCACACCCTGACATGTACACAGATATAGATAAACACAAACAGTCTGTCCAGGAGTATGAAGAGGAGACACAAGGTTATGGCATTTCATTCTCCGAAGACTCGTACATAAACACACCCTTAAGCTATGGATAACAACAACACACTAAGCTCTCCTTTCTTTCCCTCTCTCTATCTCTCAGCTCGGAAGAAAGTGCCGTTTAGCCCAAACCTTAGTGAAAGGTATAAATTCCCCTTGTGACAAACTGCCCCCTCCCATCTTCAGAACTGCTCAATTATTAATAGATAAACACAGAGCAAGTCGTTTCTTATGGGTTGTCGGCAGACATATTGCAGGCGGGGATCTCTCAGGCCCTGAGAACACAGACTGGAGCTGACAGTGTAAAGGCAGAGGAACGGTTTAAGGTCAAACACACTCACAGCTCCTGAGTGAGGGGGAGATGGGGGGAGAGCGGAGAGATGTCAGGAGAGGATGAGCAGGGAAGGGGAAAGAGAGACAGTGAGATGCCGTGTATTACTCATCATTCGCCTGAGTTGAAGTTGGATGTTTATGTGTGTATGTGTGTGTGTTTGCTTGAGTTTGGGTATGACTGCATGCGATACTGCTCAAATTTTGTGAAGGGAAGTTTGTTATGAATCCTGCTATGAAACACTGTATGCAATGTGCTCTAGTAACAGAGTCGAATAAAGAATATTTACTGTACAGTATAGGACTCCAGAGTGGAAGCTAGTGAGGTAAAAGCCAAACATTAAAGAAAAGCATAGAAAGATACATTCATACATTCAAAGACACCACATTCTAGTTTGTAGTCATTTTTCCCTTAAGTTCATTTAGTCAATGTTTCTTGCACCAAAACCACTTGTAAATCAGTTCCACGTTTTAACTCATGTGAACGATCTGTATTATTTTTATAATAAATTATGTAAAATGAGTTACAAAGCTTACTTACATCATACCACATAAGACTGCGGGTTTGCTGTTGAATCCAATATAGTTGCCGGTGCCCCATTCTTCAGTAACAGCCTCTTTGCAAAGCCTGGCTTGCATTGTGGCAGGTTCACAAAACAATCCACCCTGAAAAGTACCACACACAAAGTTAAGGTCAGATTGACATCATCATGAACTTCAGTATAAAAAAAAGTCACTCTTTCCTAACTCTTTGATCACCTGGAAGGCTATGGGGATTCCACAGCCAGGAAAAGTAATGTTTGGCAGACTTCCACCACATCTAGATGCCCACTGGAATAATAGTAGGCCATTTTTTCCTGTTGTTTAGAAATAATAATAATAATATCTCCATATTGCTTTACTGTGACCTGGCATGTTGCTGAATACAGAACAGGCAATATATGCACACATAGACATTCTAATGTCACTGCAATGTGCTCGTGGTTGTGATGTAATTGGCCTTGTTGGTGGGGAGGAGGCTTTGTAAACAGGCCTTGGTAATGCAGGGTTTTTTGTTGATAGTAACCAACAATGCTAGGAAGAAATGCAATTTGCATTATATAAGAATCATAAATAGGCATAACCATGAACAGAAATAAACATTAACAAAGTTGCAAGTTAGCACACATTAAAGTTGTTACACCCTCAAGCATGTCTTCTAAAATCTATTTACATGATATGTTCTAGCATTTCTTCAGAACTGAAGCACAAGCCCCTTATGGAGTAAAGTTAAGTGTTTTGTTAATGTCTACCTAGCTACTAAAAAACAGCACCAAAGCTATTTTTTATGAAAAACTAATTATTTAAAAAGTTATTTTGGAGTAGCATGTTATTTTATTTGTATTATTATTTAAATGACACAAAATAAAAAAAAATAAAAAAAACTTGGTACATGGTGCTCCTGTCTTAGTAGGTACTGTTAGTGGTCTGATATTTGATCAGTACATGTCTTTAACGTTACCTGCGGTAGCTACTACAAGGTCGTTGCTGGATGTGTAACTGTTAATTGAGCTTAAAGACCTCGCGGGAAAACGATTAAACACTTTTGTAGCTTATTTGAACGGATTGCAGATAAATATCCACTCCCCGCACAGTTTTGCTGATGTTGTTGTCTATGCAAAATGTGTCATATTACTGTGTTTGGTTATAAATAAAATGCGCCTGTCCAAACTATTCTACGGTGGCCGAGATTACAAACGCAAATGCAAATCTAAAAAATTAAATAACAATTCAGAAAACACAACAACAATTCAGAAAACATTATAACAAGTCAGAAAACGTCTCAGGTTACGTATGTAACCATGGTTCCCTGAGAGGGAACGAGACACTGCGTCCTCTAGAGGTCGCTATGGGGAACTCCATCTACGTGACCCGTGTCTGAAGCATATATACAAAAACACCAAATTTTGGCCGGCGACAGCCTAAGACGTCACTCCCGGTGCGACCACAGTATAAGAGGGTGCCGGGAGAAAGCATCATCCACTTCTTCGTCTGAAGCGGCATCCGAAGCATGGCCTGAAGTCTAGAGGACGCAGTGTCTCGTTCCCTCTCAGGGAACGTCTCAGGTTACGTATGTAACCATGGTTCCCTGAGAGGGAACGAGACACTGCGTCCTCTAGAGGTCGCTATGGGGAACTCCATCTACGTGACCCGTGTCTGAAGCATATATACAAAAACACCAAATTTTGGCCGGCGACAGCCTATGACGTCACTCCCGGTGCGACCATAGTATAAGAGGGCGCCGGGAGAAAGCATCATCCACTTCTTTGTCTGAAGCGGCATCCGAAGCATGGCCTGAAGTCTAGAGGACGCAGTGTCTCGTTCCCTCTCAGGGAACCATGGTTACATATGTAACCTGAGACGTTCCCTGAGAGGGAACGAGACACTGCGTCCTCTAGAGGTCGCTATGGGGAACGATATACCCACGCCGCCATGCTGAGGGGAGTGCATGCCATTACAAAGGCGAGCACTAAGCATCAACTCTACCAAAAAGAATAAGGGAGTTGTCCCTGGGATGAATTGACGGCTGTCAGTGACATTATCCCCTTAGGTCAAAGGCCTGAGTTACATACCCCGGAACTCACATGATAGAGCTCCTGGACCCAGGGTAGAGCTCAAGGCTTGGAATCAGAAAAGGGATTCCTTTAAGGAGACACGACCAAGCGCTTAGTATAGTAACTAAGCCTGGTCTGTCACCCAGGGGCTACTGCTTGCTCCTACAAGAGCTAGCTGAAGGAACTGTATCAACAGATCCTTAGTAGTAGCCCCTGTTCAAGTAGTATCACTGGGGATACACAGGTAGAGTAGGGCCCAAGGTGAAAATGGGCCTAACCGACTCAAAGAATGGGTACGAAGCCGCAGCGCGTAACCCATACCATACAGGATTTTAGAAAAGACCGCAAGACACTCAGTGTGCGATCTTACCACAGCGTGGCTTTTAGAAAGTGCACAAAAACTAGTGTGCGCACTTACCAAAACATGGATTTGTAAACATCGTTCTTTTCCAAATGCTCTGGAGAGAGCAGCATGCTCAAAAGGTGACCCTCTATAGTGAGGGGAGCAATGCTAGCTCTACCAAGACAGAGCTCTGGAGAGCGGAGAACTTAACTCTCAGCATGAGAGGAAACTCAGACACTCAAAAAGGGAGCGGCATGCTCATAGGTGACCCTCTATAACGAGGGGAGCAATGCCAGCTCGACCGACCAGGAGAGCTCGTGAGGGAGCAGCATGCTCATAGGTGACCCTCTAAAATGAGGGGAGCAATGCTAGCTCTACCAAGACAGAGCTCTGGAGAGCGGAGAACTCAACTCTCAACATGAGAGGGGACTCAGACGCTCATAAGGGAGCGGCATGCTCATAGGTGACCCTCAATATTGAGGGGAGCAATGCTAGCTCTACCAAGGCAGAGCTCTGGAGAGCGGAGCACTCAACTCTCAGCATGAGAGGATACTCAGCACATACATAAGTCGAGTGGGACCCAAGGTGAGAACCGGGGCCTGACCGACTCAAAGAATGGGTACGAAGCCTCAGCGCGTAACCCCTACCATACAGGATTTTAGAAAAGACCGCAAAACACTTGGTGTGCGATCTTACCACAGCGTGGCTTTCAGAAATTGCACAGAGACTAGCGTGCGCACTTACCATAATCATGGATTTGCAAATTTTATTCTCCAAATGCTCTGGAGGGAGCAGCATGCTCATAGGTGACCCTCAATATTGAGGGGAGCAATGCTAGCTCTACCAAGGCAGGGCTCTGAAGAGCGGAGAACTCAACTCTCAACATGAGAGGGGACTCAGACGCTCATAAGGGAGCGGCATGCTCATATGTGACCCTCTACAGAGAGGAGAGAAATGCCAGCTCGACCAACAAGGAGAGCAGCATGCTCATGGGTGACCTTCTAAAATGAGGGGAGCAATGCTAGCTCTACCAAGACAGAGCTCTGGAGCGCAGAGAATTTAACTCTCATCATGAGAGGGAACTTAGACGCTCAGAAGGGAGCGGCATGCTTATAGGTGACCCTCTATAATGAGGGGAGCAATGCCAGGTCGACCAACCAGGAGAGCTCGTGAGGTAGCAGCATGCTCATAGGTGACCCTCTATAGTGAGGGGAGCAATGCTAGCTCTACCAAGACAGGGCTCTGGAGAGCGGAGAACTCAACTCTCAGCATGAGAGGATACTCAGCACATACATAAGTAGAGTGGGGCCTAAGGTGAAAACCGAGGCCTGACCAACTCAAAGAATGGTACGAAGCCTCAGCGCGTAACCCATACCATACAGGATTTTAGAAAAGACCGCAAAACACTCGGTGTGCGATCTTACCACAGCGTGGCTTTCAGAAAGTGCACAGAGACTAGCGTGTGCACTTACCATAACATGGATTTTAATAACGTTTTTCTCTATCAGATGCTCTCTGGGGGAAGAAGCATGCTCATAGGTGACCCTCTCTCGAGAGAGGAGCAATGCCAGCTCGACCAACAAGGAGAGCTTGTGAGGGAGCAGCATGCTCATAAGAGACCCTCCATAGTGAGGGGAGCAATGCTAGCTCTACCAAGAAAGAGCTCTGGAGAGCGGAGAACTTAACTCTCAGCATGAGAGGGAACTCAGACGCTCATAAGGGAGCGACATGCTCAAAAGTGACCCTCTAAAAGAGGGGAGCAATGCTATCTCGACCAGCAAAGAGAGCTCCTTAGGGAGCAGCATGCTCACAGCCGACCCTCTAAAATGAGGGGAGCAATGCTAGCTCTACCAAGACAGAGAGGATACTCAGCACATATATATAAGTAGGGTGGGGCCCAAGGTGAAAAACGGGCCTAACCGACTCAAAAAATGGGCACGAAGCCTCAGCGCGTAACCCATACCATACAGGATTTTAGGAAAAGACCGCAAAACACTCGGTATGCGCTCTTACCACAGCGTGGTTTTTAGAAAAGTGCACAGAGACTAGCGTGAGCACTTACCAAATATGGATTTTAGAAATCGTATTGTCAGATGCTCTCTGGAGGGAGCAGCATGTTCATAGATGACCCTCTAAAATGAGGGGAGCAATGCTAACTCTACCAAGAAAAAGCTCTGGAGAGCGGAGAACTTAACTCTCAGCATGAGAGCTCAGACACTCAGAAGGGAGCGGCATGCTCATAAATAACCCTCCACATTCTAGGCGAGGGGAGCAAAGCCAGCTCGACCTACAAACAGAGGGATACCTAACAACCCGAACGAGCTGCTGGAAAAAGTATCAGGGTAATAGGTAGCTGAACAGAAGGCAACAAGGGCTCAGGGAAACTGCTACTTAAAACCCTAATAAGGGTGGGCAGTTCTAAGCTAAACCTCATGCGCCTATTATGGCCTCGTTTGAAGAACAAAAGGGCCAGACTTAGAAAATGCTGCTCCTCAGAGCCAAAGCATTGTACTCACCCATCCATGGATCCCGCGCAGAAGAACAGTCCAGTGTAGGGGCTGAAATAAGGGCGCAGGAGGTGCTCACCTAACCTCAGTCAGGGGGTAGAAAACTGAGGTTGAAAGGGGAATTAGAGAGGGGAAGATGAGGGCTTTAGATGTACAGGCCCCCTGAGGGAAGGAGAGATGTTCAACTCTTACCCTGGCCGAGAGCGTTGCAACGCCCCGTCCGGACCACCTCCCTTAGGTCTTGCTACCTCTCTTTGACCCGCGCCACCCTTGAAACCCTACCCGCAGGCGGGGAAGGGCGCGAGTTGCGACACTAGCCTTCTGTGCCCATCTCTGATCCTCAGATCGGGATGGGCCAGGACCCCTGCGCTGTTTGGGATCAAACCTGGACCTTCTCATTGAAAATGAAGGTTTTTAAAAGCCGCTGAACACGCCTTTGCCTCCCTAAACTTTTAAACCACCGACTCGACGGAGGTACTAAAAAGTACAGAAGGCGAAACCGGAGCATTGAGAAGAAAGTTTTTTATTTTTTTCTCTCTCTTCCCAATATCTGCCAGGTTCACCCACAGATGTCTCTCCGTTACCACCCTGGCCGCCATAGAACTGCCCATAGCAGAGGCGGCCTGCTTAGTGGCTCAAAGAGCCAAATCGGCGGTGCGGCACAGCTCAGCAACCTCATCAGGTATATATATATTAAATAAATATTATATATTTTTACAAACCTTTTATCCAGGTCTTTCAACAGATCAGCCTGGTATGCCTGAAACACTGCCATAGTGTGTAATGAGGCGGCAGCCTGACCTGCTGCTGCGTATGCATTGCCATTCCAGCGTTTTTTTTTTTTCTCAGATGACGTCAGCGAAATCGCGTCATTGTCATCCAACAGCTCGCCCTCGCTCGCGACTGACCAGCGCGAGAAGGAAAACCCCTTCTATAACGCATTGGCGAGAACCACCTGCAAACCCCATTAGCTCATTTTCCTCCGTGCTTCAGCAGCGGAGGGTCCTGAACCGCGGGAAGCAGACGGCTACCCCTCTTTCCTCAAAAAGAGAGACAGACGAGAGCAGAGCTTTTAGAAAAACGCTCGCAGTACGCGCAGCGCGCAAACAAAAAGACGCAAAGATCATGTGAGTCATCAAGCATCAGATAACGTGGATACGGATGCACACATCTCTTAACGCCTTGCTAGTGCTCGCATTACAAAAGTAAACCATACTTATCTTGTAAGGTGCACGCTTCAAACAAACAGTCATTGATGACGAAGAAGAGGATGATGCTTTCTCCCGGCACCCTCTTATACTGTGGTCGCACCGGGAGTGACGTCATAGGCTGTCGCCGGCCAAAATTTGGTGTTTTTGTATATATGCTTCAGACACGGGTCACGTAGATGGAGTTCCCCATAGCGACCGCTAGAGGACGCAGTTCGAAGTTCCCTTGAAAGGGAACATAACGACAAATCCGAAAACAAAACAACAAGTCAGAAAACACAACGACAAATCCGAAAACAAAATAAGTCAGAAAACACAACGACAAATCCGAAAACAAAATAAGTCAGAAAACACAACGACAAATCCGAAAACAAAGTAAGTCAGGAAACACAACGACAAATCCGAAAACAAAATAAGTCAGAAAACACAACGACAAATCAGACAAACCGGAAGAGGTAGGTATAGTTTGAGACAGCGCCATTGGTTTGGGAATAGATTACTCATCGTTGACTGGACGAGACATCTGTCAATCAAGAAGATCAACAGAGTCAACTACTGAAAGCGTTAGCTCCAGTGGTGCAGATGATAGAACTCAAGTCATTGTGCTTTTGGATGCGATCGACCCGGGTTCAAGTCCGCCTTTTGCCAAACTTTTTTTTCTCCCTTTTCAAATCTCGTATCGCATCGCAACGGAAAGGCATTTATTTTCAATAAAAAATGAAGGAAATTATCAAAAAGTTGAAAATAAAGTATCGGGTAGGGTTAGGGTAGGTGTAGGGAGGGCTTTATTGTACCAATAAGGTGGCATCCATTTAATAATTTGAATTAAAATTATAATTTACACTCAGTACGTTATTATTGCATACTGTTTTTTTTTTTTGCTACAATACTGAGGTGCAGATAATTGCCACTATTTGCAACAAGTATACATAGCACAAAATCCTGCTATTTTAACACAGTATGCAATAATAACGTACTGAGTGTAAATTATAATTTTAATTCAAATTATTAAATGGATGCCACCTTATTGGTACAATAAAGCCCTCCCTACAGCTACCCTAACCCTACCCGATACTTTATTTTCAACTTTTTGATAATTTCCTTCATTTTTTATTGAAAATAAATGCCTTTACGATGCGATACGAGATTTGAAAAGGGAGAAAAAAAAGTTCGGCAAAAGGAACTTTTGTTTTCAGAATTGTGATTGTTTTGCACTTCTCGGCCACCGTACTATTCAGTTGCTGACTTAACTATCAAACGATTCGAACTAAACCACGATCCGATTCAGATCGTTTTTCAACCGTTTGCAAATTTTTGGAATAGATCCGACTCAAATTAATGATTCATTAACGAATTGGGCATCGCTATTTTCTGATTCTAATGACTGAAACTGAGTGCAAGAAACGTGACTTGATTGAGCTTGAAGGAAAAACAAGGTAAATAGCCTTTTTTTCTATTATAGGAGCCTTTTAATATAGGTGTCACATTGTATTACATTCTTGTACGTGCATTTGATGCTAAAATGCTACGCTTTTGGCTTCTCACGAATGATAACCTGAGAAGGTTAAGCCTTGAAAGCATAACTTAAAACTGAGAGGTTCTGTTTCAGAAAGATGAGGTTCAGAAGAATGATAAGGGCCCAGAGAGAGAGACAGCTGTGCTCCTGTCACAAAAGCCACCACATCTCCTCATCAGAAAAGGTGTTCAGTGTCCACCAGGAACCTAAAGCCCCAGCACCACAATCCCCAGAAGACACACTCTTTTCTCAGAGTTGGCCAGCATGCTGAGGTGATATGAGGTGAGTCTCCACAAGTGACTTGAATCACACTTTTAGTATGTTATTTTTCCCCATTAGATGTGTTGTGCTTTTACATTTTGACATGTTTAGCAAACTACTTTTACTTCAGTGGTTACAACTGAACTGTTGCTGAATTGTGATAAACAAATTTATTGTAATTGGTAATAAGGAATGATTTGTGATGAAACGGAAGTGGTGACAGATCATCTGTATTGTGTACGCCCAAGTGTAATGGATTATTTTTTTAAAAAGAAGGGTGAAAACACAGTGTAGATGTATTTTTAAGATCTATAACATGCATTTACAAATAGTATTTTTTATTTCATACCAAAACTTATCACTCACCTTTTACTCTTTACTTTATGAAAACTTTTCTTTTTCCTAAACAAATGTTGACATTAGCCGTGACCATATAACACTCAGTAAGCGATTTTTCTTGGTTGTGTCACTAAAACTATAAATTAAACTTGAAGGCACTCTTAGTTATAGATTTTACCCTGGACCAGGGCACAATTTTTGAGGAGAAATCATTGGCCTGAGAGGGAACATACAGTTGGACTTTATTATGTCTTTGTTACTGTGCCAGACATCGTGTCTAGTGGTACAAGCTGTGGCCACAGCTGTACGAATCTGCCCTGTATGGAGCTTCAGTAACCAATCAGGGCATGACGTAACCCAGGCATTATAATGACCGCGTGCAAATCACACAGACCAGCCATGAGGTCATGTCTCAATGCTCTCTCTCGGTCTCACTCTCACTTTCTCTCCCTTGAATGTATCCTTTCAATAAAAATGTGGTGAGGAAAACATTCATGGTGAATAAACTAGATCAGCCTACACTCTTCGTGGTGCGAGCAGAGAGAGGGGGGCAGAGAAAGACACAGATTCGTGGCTTCACTCAAAAACAGCCTCTGCTCATCTCTGGCTGTTCAGCTGCTCCAGGAGTGACTGTGTGACTCTTCCGCTAATTGCATCTGTGCTAAATTTAGCACATGCGACAAGGAATCCTTTTGATTGGGGGAGTAGAAATCTTAAAAACATACCCTGCCTGCCAGGAAACTCTAGCAGCCCCTCAATGTGTTTCTCTTTATCGCTATCTCTCTTCCTTTTTGTTTCTCTCTCTCCATCTGCCTATCACCTGGGAATAAATGTACTATTTCATATGTCAGACTTGTCAATCAAAAGGAGTTGTGGGAAGTCATTTGGTGACGGTGGAGACTGTTCTCTCTAGCAGCAGTAATCTCTCTTTTTATGAGGTTGTTTATTAGCCTATCAGCATGGGTTGTACCCCACCTCCTGTCAGTCAAAGTCTGCATACCAGCACAAATCAATCAGTTTATAAGGAGTTTAGTTGCATCTGCAAAGCTCTCAAATTTGACTGACCTCAAACATTTTTTTCCCAAACAGAGTAAACATATACCTTCTTCCTATTCCTCCTACTTTAAATGGCTTGGAAAACAGCTTAAACTATTTATTTCTTCTTGAACTTTTGTGACTCTATTAATTTAGTGTCACATACAGTGGGGGAAAAAATATTTGATCCCCTGCTGATTTTTGTACGTTTGCCCAATGACAAAGAAATTATCAGTCTATAATTATAATGGTATGTTCATTTGAACAGTGAGAGACAGAATAACAACAAAAAAATCCAGAAAAACGTATTTCAAAAAAGTTATAAATTGATTTGCATTTTAATGAGTGAAATAAGTATTTGATTTCCTATCAATCAGCAAGATTCCTGGCTCCCAGGTGTTTTTTCTACAGGTAAGGAGCTGAGATTAGGAGCACTCTCTTAAAGGGAGTGCTCCTAATCTCAGTTTGTTACCTGTAGAAAAGACACCTGTCCACAGAAGCAATCAATCAATCAGATTCCAAACTCTCCACCATGGCCAAGACCAAAGAGCTGTCCAAGGATGTCAGGGACAAGATTGTAGACCTACAGAAGGCTGGAATGGGCTACAAGACCATCACCAAGTAGCTTGGTGAGAAGGTGACAACAGTTGGTGCGATTATTCGCAAATGGAAGAAACACAAAATAAGTCAATCTTCCTCTGACTGGGGCTCCATGCAAGATCTCACCTCGTGGAGTTTCAATGATTATGAGAACGGTGAGGAATCAGCCCAGAAATACACGGGAGGATCTTGTCAATGATCTCAAGGCAGCTGGGACCATAGTCACCGAGAAAACAACTGGGAACACACTACGCCGTGAAGGACTGAAATCTTGCAGCGCCCTTCAAGGTCACCCTGGTCAAGAAAGCACATGTACAGGCCCGTCTGAAGTTTGCCAATGATTCAGAGGAGAACTGGGTGAAAGTGTTGTGGACCAAAATCGAGCTCTTTGGCATCAACTCGCCATGTTTGGAGGAGGAGGAATGCTGCCTATGACCCCAAGAACACCATCCCCACCGTTAAACATGGAGATGGAAACATTATGCTTTGGGGGTGTTTTTCTGCTAAGGGGACAGGACAACTGCACCAAAGGGACGATGGACGGGGGCATGTACCGTCAGGGCCAGGGCATTGAAAATGGGGCGTGGATGGGTATTCCAGCATGACAATGACCCAAAACACATGGCCAAGGCAACAAAGGAGTGGCTCAAGAAGAAGCACATTAAGGTCATGGAGTGACCTAACCAGTCTCCAGACTTTAATCCCATAGAAAATCTGTGGAGGGAGCTGAAGGTTCGAGTTGCCAAACGTCAGCCTCAAAACCTTAATGACTTGGAGAGGATCTGCAAAGAGCAGAGGGACAAAATCCCTCCTGAGGTGTGTGCAAACCTGGTGGCCAACTACAAGAAACGTCTGACCTCTGTGATTGGCAACAATGGTTTGCCACCAAGTACTAAGTCATGTTTTGCGAAGGGGTCAAATACTTATTTGACTCATTAAAATGCAAATCAATTTATAACTTTTTTGAAATGTGTTTTTCTGGATTTTTTGTTGTTATTCTGTCTCTCACTGTTCAAATAAACCTACCATTAAAATTATAGACTGATCATTTCTTTGTCAGTGGGCAAACGTACAAAATCAGCAGGGGATCAAATATATATATATATTTTTTCCCCCATTTTATGTACATGAAAAGTTTTGACACGTAGATGTGTTTTGGAAAGGGTATACACATTTTGGTGACTACAGTGATGTTAAATTGACCCCCATTAGTGTCTATACAGTTCATTAAAAATCAACACCATGAAAGCAGTAAAGAGACAGGTAAAAAAAATAGAAAATTTATTGTAGCTTGTTGAAGACTAAAATATGAAATACATGAGAACTTTTCTAATCTTTCTCTTATCTATTTCAGTTTCACAGTCAAATCTGTGAAAGGATGTTTTTAGTTGTTTTTTTTTTTTTTTAGATCTCAATTAGTAGTAGTGTTTTCTGTAGTGTTGATTTTTGCTGGTTTCCATGGAAACGAGACAATTTGAGTACCCATAATTCCAGGAAGGTTAGTATTTCTGCTTTCCCATATTACTAGTGTTCTAACACTGTCCTTACCAGACACGACATGCCAATCAATAAAAACTCACCATCTAATTCTGTTTTTGTGGTCACAACAAGTGCTAGGACATTTTGTTGATTTATTGATTTCTGTTCTAAAGTGTCATTCTTGGCAGCCCCATGTAACCCCAGTGGTCCAAAATTGCACTTGTTTATATATCAATTTGAGGTCATTTATTCTAAATAAACATTATGAAAACATTTGAAAAATGGATATATAGTGCCTAATGGGTATTTCATAAAGTGTTTTTTAACAAAACTGAAATTAGGTGTGGTGTTGATCAGGCTGGCACATTGACTGATGTACGCCACATTTGCTGATCAGCAGGTTCAATGTGGTTAGGGTTAGGGGTAGGTAGGTGTAGGGGTGGGCTTTGGGGAGAGGAACAAATAAGGTCCCAAAAAAGGTCCCTATATTGATATTATTCCATACTGTTTTGTGATGTACTACAATACACTGAGGTGCAAATAGTATCTGCCACTATTTGCAAATTGCTTTTACCTAAACATTTCTTGTTATTTGTGCCTTTTGGAATTTGATTTGCAAGCTAACTGCTAGTTTTGTTTATTTTCTAGGCCATGGATCTCCAACCCTGGTCCTGGAGACTTTAGTTCCAACCCTGCTCCAACACACCTGCCTGTAATAATCAGGTAAACCTGAACACCTTAATTAATATTTTCATTGGTTATTGTGCCACATTACATATTTTCAGCGATGACAGACTTGTGGACGAAAACATGTCTTGTTGTGTCTGGTTAGGACATGGTGGGTGTGTTGTCATTTTACTGTAAATGAGAATGGGCAAGGAAATTATACTTTTTATATCTAATAGGTTAAATGGTCATTGTCAAGATTTCAGTCTCACACAGTCAGCACAGTACCAGAAGACTTTGTACATTCATCAGAGCGATGTCAAATGTAGTGAGTAACGTCTAATCAGTCCATAAATCCACTGGACCCTCCAGCATTCAGCGCTCTGGAGGTTCAGCCAACATTCCCCAACGCAGTTAAACACACTTCCACCATGTGCTTGCCCACAAATCAAGTCTTTTTATCTTTACACTGTATGGTGGGCTGGCTTTCATTGTAAGTAATACATTCTTCATAATCTGTTTAAATGGCTAAATACGGAATTAGAAAGGAGATTGATTATGTTGAACGAAACCTCTATGAAAAGATACAAATCACACTAACAGCATTTTGTTTCAGCATTATTTCAATTAGTAAAACATTTTAATAGTTTTAGTTTTAGTCAACAATAACAACACATAAAACTTCGGTTTTGAGTTCTTATGTAAAATCAGTTTTTCAAAAACAATTATCTCTCAATAATGGCATAATCGACTTGTGGACTTATAGTTATAGTTAGTTTGTAGCTCAAACTAATTTAGGTAAAACTGCATTTGAATATGCTGCACTGTCAGACTGGAACTCTCTTCAAATGAAACTGAGGCTAAATCAGTTGGTGTCTCTTAGTAAATTTAAAACACTTTTGTGTGCAATAGAAAATGATTTAATGATTTGCAAATGCTTCTAATGCTGTAATATTTTATTGTTGCGATGAACTGTTCTTTGTCGTACGCGTATTTGTATAACTGGGCCACCTATCTTGGCCAGGACTCTTCTGGAAAAGAGATTTTTAATCTCTGAGGTTCTCTCCTGGTTAAATAAAGGCAATAAATAATCAATTAGGCATTAATCAATATGTTTTCAGGACATCAGCCTGTTTTTTCCAGTGCTAGTGGTGATAGCGGTATTTCTTTGTTGTTGGAGGTGATGGCAAATTGTAAAAGCATGTCATGAATATTTATACTCTCTTTGGGATATTATTATTTTTTAACTCTCTTTCTCACATGCCAACCATATCAATTTGATGTCACATGCGCGATGACCATTTCCAGAGTGAGAAATCAGCTTCTAAACACACCATCCCCAATGTCTCTCTTTCACACCCTGTCTTATTCATTCATTAAAAAATGAGTGTGAAAGGGAGAAAACATAGAGAAAAAAAGAGAGAAAACATCAAACCCATGTGTGTGTCAACCTCAGTACAGACCTCTGGGGGAATCACCTCTTCAGTGCCCTCAGAGCGACTCTGAGGACATCAAACAGTCCAATCACCAACCAGATGAAAAAGAGCCCCGCTAATCACAAAACTTGTCATTTCTCACAAGTGTCAAAATCAGGGTCCTCACTTGAAACAGCATGGAAATAACACTGCACTGATTTCCTAAGCGCAAAGAGGAGTGGAAAGCTGTTGCACTCTGTGATGTGTCATATCAAGTCTGACACTATAATGTAAATAATGTTGGGCTCTGAGACTATATGCAGTGATTAATTAAAAATCATAAGGGATGCAATTTTGTTTATGGCAAAGATGTTTGCGGTCTTTAATCCTAGAAAACAGCAATAGGTCATTTTATGTCATCTTTTAGGACACACACACATACACACACACACACACACACACACACACACACACACACAGGTATATATATATATATATATATATACACACACACACACACACACACACACACACGTGGTCAGAATTGTTGGTACCCTTGGTAAATATGATCAAAGAAGGCTGTGAAAATTCATCTGCATTGTTAATCCTTTTGATCTTTTATTTAAAAAATTCACAAAAATATAACCTTTCATTGGAGAATAATAATTTAAAGGGGGGGGGGATAACAATTAATAATTTCTGAACTTCACTAATCAATTATCTTTTGCAACACATCAGAAATATATTCTTTGTTTTTCCCATTGTGATGGATGATTAAGGTAATTTGGACTTTTTGTCTCCTATTTATACAGTGGTGTAGTGGTGCCTGGAGAAGTGGGTATACTCTCCCATCCCCCAAGGAAACGCCAATTAAACCTGTTGCCTTGACCTGCCTGTACAGGCTACTATACCAGGGGTCTGCAACAGGGTTTGAAATTACCTTTTTCACTCACCAGACAATTTTGCTAATACATTTTTAAGTTGCCGGTCATTCACAACTTCTACCAGCCAAAAAACAACAACAACATATATAAAGGCCATATATAAAGGGTAGTTTTTCCTTAACCTTATTAAATGTCATCAATCTTTGTTTCATAACAATTTTTTACATTTTATTAATAATTTCCAGTTAATATAATAAGACTTGAATCAAATGAAATCAGCCTCAACAAAAAAATGATCTTTCCACTGCAGAAAAATGGAAGCAACAGAAGTCAATGGCATTTATTTGCATTTACACAGACAGTTTAATAATACTAAAATGTAACATGAATGCTTTTTCCAAAATTACAACTGCATAAATAATGCTATGTGTTTTAAAATTAGTTTGTTTTAATATACAAATATGAAATGTTGTGGAAAATACAGTTAGCTACTTTTAAATATGAAAGTAAAATGCCAGTAGGTGGCAGCAAGTGACTGTCTTAATGAGTAAGTCATTGAGTTATTTATTCAAACGATTTGATCAGACGACTAATTAATTCAAGAATGAAGCAAGCACCTTTATGAATGGTTTATTGAATCAATGACTCAAATTATTAATTCAAGTTCAAGTTGAGCTTTATTGTCATTCCGCTACATGTGGGGACATACAGTGGAACGAAATGTCGTGCCTCTCAGGACCACGGTGCTACATAAATACAGACATACAACAATGAAGTAAAAAAAAACTTTAAACCTATAAACATAAAAAACACTCTAAACCTATACACCTATACACTATAAACATATACACAACTAACCTACTGACAGATTTTAACTATTAAGTATACGATATATAAATATTTACCCTATACAAACTAAAAAAAATAGAAGATGAAAAATACAAACTATACGAATGCTTCACATAAATACTGTGCATGTGCAAAGAGAAACATTTTGAGTCAAGCAGCTGGTTGGGGAACAGTGCAGGATGATTTGTAGTGCATGAGCATGTAAACATACATATAATGCTGAGTCTTTGTGGGATTGTGTACACGCAGCAGTGTGTGTAAAGTGTCTAGTGCACATAGAGGAGAGTGTGTTACTACAGGTGGTTTGTACACGCCCACTCACCTGTGTGTAGCACACTTCGAATTGCCCAAAAAAGTTCCATACAGTTTTTTCTTTGGTGTGGTAAGGTTTGGGGTGGGGGATGATCCATGTTTCAGGAGGTAGGGGTTTGCATGGGGTTTCAAAGGGGGGCGGGGTGGTTTGAGTTCAGGGCTCTCACAGCCTGGGGGAAAAAGCTGTTGAGCAGTCTGGCGGAGCGGGCTCTGATGCTCCGGTACCGTCTTCCTGATGGTAGGAGCTGGAAGAGACTGTGGGAGGGATGGGTGGAGTCCTTCAGGATGCTGTTGGTTTTGCTGGAGCATCGTGTAAGGAAAATGTCCAGGATGGAGCGGAGAGGGGCACCGATGATCTTTACAGCCGTGTTCACTGTCCGCTGGAGGGTCTTGCGGTCAACAGCACTGCAGTTCCCGTACCAGACAGTGATGCAGCTGGTCAGCACACTCTCAATGGTGCCCCTGTAGAATGTGGTGAGGATGGGTGGAGGGAGACTTGCTCTTTTCATCCGGCGGAGAAAGTGTAGGCGCTGTTGTGCCTTTTTGGAGAGTGACATTGTGTTGGTGGTCCAGATGAGATCCTCTGTCATGTGCACCCCCAGGAATTTAGTGCTGCTGACTCTCCACAGTCGAGCTGTCGATGGTCAGTGGGGGTGGTCAACAGAGTTTCTCCTGAAGTCCATCACAACCTCCTTTTTTCTTCTCCACATTGAGGGACAGATTGTTAGTGCCACACCATTCAGCCAGCTGTGCCACTTCCTCTCTGTAGTGCGTTTCATCGTTGTTGCTGATGAGACCTACCACTGTTGTGTCATCAGAAAACTTGATGATGTGGTTGGTGCTGAACTTGGCAGTGCAGTCGTGGGTGAGCAGCGTGAAGAGCAGCGGGCTGAGCACACAGCCTTGTGGGGCACCTGTGCTCAGTGTTGTAGTGCTCGAGGTGTTGTTGCCGACACGGACTGACTGAGGTCTTCTGGTTAGAAAGTCCAGGATCCAATTACAAAGGGAATTGTTAAGGCCCAGCAGGTTTAGTTTATTTATAAGTGAGTGAAGTGACATACTGCCAAGTATGGTGACCCATACTCGGAATTCGTGCTCTGCATTTAACCCATCCAACGTGCACACACACAGCAGTGAACACACACACACCGTGAACACACACCCGGAGCAGTGGGCAGCCATTTATGCTGCGGCGCCCGGGGAGCAGTTGGGGGTTCGGTGCCTTGCTCAAGGGCACCTCAGTCATGGTATTGAGGGTGGAGAGAGTGCTGGACATTCACTCCCCCCACCTACAATCCCTGCCGGCCCGAGACTCGAACCCGCAACCTTTGGATCACGAGTCCAACTCTCTAATCATTAGGCCACGACTTCCCCCTTTATGAGCTGTTGTGGGATTATTGTGTTGAATGCCAGGCTGAAGTCAATGAACAGCATTCTAACGTAAGAGTCTTTATTTTCTAGGTGGGTAAGAGCCAGATGGAGGAAATTTCATCGTCCGTAGAGCGGTTTGGACGGTATGCAAACTGGAGCGGGTCGAGTGTGTTGGGGAGGCTGGTTTTGATGTTGTGCATGACTAACCTCTCAAAGCACTTCACCATGATTGGAGTCAGTGCTATGGGACGGTAGTCATTTAGACAGGACACAGATGATTTCTTTGGTACCGGTATGATTATTGTGGATTTGAGACTTGTGGGGACGACTGCCTGGCTCAGCGAGGTGTTGAAGATATCTGTAAGCACATCTGTCAGCTGTGCAGCACAGTCTCTCAGAACACGGCCAGGTATATTGTCAGGACCCGCAGCCTTGCGTGGGTTAATCCTAGATAGGGTCTTCCTTACGTCGGCTGGAGACAGACAGAGCGCCCGGTCGTTGGGAGGTGTGGGCAGTTTTTGTGCAGGTGTGTCATTCTGCATTTCAAACCGTGAATAAAAGTGGTTGAGTGCATCGGGGAGGGATGTGTCATCATCACAGGCCTGTGGCGGGGGCTTGTAGTCAGTGATGGTCTGAATGGTTTGCCACAGGCTCCGTGTGTCTCTGCTGTCTGTGAAGTGATTGTTGATTTTTTGAGCATATGACCGTTTTGCATTTTTAATGCCACAGGACAGATTGGCTCTTGCTGTTTTGAGGGCTGCTTTATCTCCTGATCTGAATGCTTCATCTCTGGTCTTTAGCAGCCCACGAACCTCTGCTGTCATCCATGGCTTCTGGTTTGCACGTGTGGTGATGGTCTTGGTGACTGTCACATCATCAGTGCACTTTTTGATGTAAGCAGTCTGTGTGGTTGTTGTAGGTGGCTGCCTCTTTAAACATGTTCCAGTCTGTGCACTGAAATCAGTCCTTGTAGTGTTGAGGTAGCATCATTTGGCCAAATTGTGAGGAGTTTTTGAACCGGTTTGGCAAATTTGAGAAGTGATCTGTATGCTGGGATTAGCATAACAGTGATGTGGTCCGAGTACCTGAGGTGGGGGCGGGGTACAGCCTTGTAAGCATTCTTTACTGTTGTGTAAATAAAGTCCAGTGTGTTGTTTCCCCTTGTTGCAAAGTTTACATGTTGGTAGAACTTTGGAAAAACTGTCTTTAAGTTTGCGTGGTTGAAGTCACCGGCTATGATGAAAAAGCCGTCGGGGTTAATTGTTTGTTGTACACTGATGGCGCTATACAGTTCACGAAGCGCGTCCTTAGCGTTTGCACACGGGGGAATGTAAACCGCGACGATAACAATGGCCGTGAACTCCCGCGGCAGATAGAACGGTCGACACTTCACAAACATAAACTCCACCAGCGATGAACAGTGTTTTGATGATACTGCAGCATTGTTACACCAGTCTTTGTTGATATACACACACAAGCCACCTCCGCGGGTCTTACCAGATAGTGATGAATCTCTATCCACTCGGTAGCTGGTTAGCCCATGCTGCTGAATGGTGGAGTCCGGGATGTTGTCGTTTAGCCATGTTTCGGTGAAAACATACACACAACAATCCCTTGCCTCATGCTGTGTAGACCGACTGAGTTGAATTAAGTCCAGTTTGTTTTCCAGAGAGTGAACGTTTGAGAGCATGAGTGTTGGAAGAGCCGGTCTTGTGGGGTTAGCTCTTAGCCTAGCTCGTATACCTCCGCGCTTACCGTGCTTCCGTCCTCTCTGCCTTGTGTGGGTAGCGTCAGTAGGCGAGGCTCCAGCAGTAAACAAAGGTCTCGTAGCTTCTCAGTAGCCGCCGGCGAGAGTTGTTGTTTGTACGCGTTGCCGATATCCAAAAGGCTTTTGCAATCATATGTGTTTTGGATTTATTTCCTTGCGAGTTAGCGGTAATTTTACACTATTTGGAGATGAACAGACGACATTAAAAGACATAAAAGCACCATCTTTGGGACCTGGAGCAGCCGCTGCGCCTGACCGCGCCGCCATCTTGGATTAAAATCATTAATCCAATAATAGAATTATTGGATTAATTCAGTAACGTGTGTTGCTCTGAGATGCGCGACTGTTCTGCTGTGATCTTTGTTTGGAACTATTTTTTGTTAGGCTAACCAAATCGAGCAGAAATGGTCAACATTGACAATATTGTGTCTAAATTATAGAGCACTTAACATTAACTACTCGTTTGAACTCTTGCATAAAATCAATGCCAAATTTGCAATTGTATTGGTTTTCAGGGGGGAAAAAAATAAACTCTCTTGTGTTGCTTAACTAGGCATCATATGTTAAATATAAAAAAATATATACATGTCATACGTATATAAAAAAAAACCAGCCTTTTTACCGTATGTTTCTTCTTTGTGCAGTTATGTTAATTTGTTTTGATTTCTCAACAATATTCTCTCATACCGGCTGCGCTAGCCTCACCTGGCGTGTTGTGTTAGGCTACTTTCAGTAGATTTTCTCTGTATTAGAGCTGTTTTGAACATACTGTTTGAACGCATTCGTTTACTGGATCCTTGACTGAAATCTTTACAGGAGATCACCAGTTTAAGAAATTTCTGATCGTGAAAAACCTGCTTCTTTTCATTTTAAGATATTGTTTTCGTTATAATGTACTGACTCAAATTAGTAATCAATAATGAATTATTATTTTACCACTCTGCGGACGTCTCACGCATTAACAGGCAGCATTTCTGTCTCTGTCGGCATTCTCTCGGGAGCAGGCGTGGGCGCAAGCATATTTCAAAGGAAACGGCGCCATGGTCCTGACCGTCTTTACTGGGTGTTTTTAGGGAATATTTGCATTTATTCACATGCGATTGGACTAGCTATTCATGTGGTGGACCGTCATGATTTTGACTAATGCAGGACACTACTGAATGTTGTGCATCAGAGGGGATTTAGAAGTGGGTATACGCAAAGCTGACTGGTAAAGAAGTATGTATATGCCATATACCTGCGTATACTCTCCACTACACCACTGTATTTATATTCCTGTGAAACAGGAAGCCATGGCTGGATAATTTCATGTTCATAATCCCCCTGGAGTGCTCAAAATTGTAAATATGAATGGGATTATACTTCAGAGATATTTTACTTATAAGAATTTCTAGGGGTGCCAGTAATTGTGTCCAACGTGTATTTGAGAAAAACATTTATTTCATAATGAGATTTTCCCCCATTTTCATTTGTTTTAGCTCAGTGAAAGGTTAGATGTGTGTACTTGTTTGTGCTACATTGTGGTCGCTACAATGCTATAATGTCCCCACAAGGATAGTGATATAAAAATATTAAATGATGTTTATCTGAAAGTGTAACAATGCAAACAGGTTTTCTATAAGGGGTAGGTTTAGGATTAGGGTTGGGTTAGGGGATAAAAAAATTATAGTTTGGTCAGTGTAAAACAATAGAAGTCTATGGAAAGTCCCCACAATTCACAGAAACAAACGTGTGTGTGTGTGTGTGTGTGTGTGTATAGCGCCGTGAAAAGGTTTTTGCCCCCTTTCTGTTTTTTTTTTTTATTTAGGCATATTTGTTACTATATATATGTATGTGTATATATATATATATATATATATATATATATATATATATATATATATAACACCAATATTACTCTGAGCTTTGTAAATAAATACATAAATATATATAAATACCACCTCATGCAGAATTGATCATGTATTGATACATGTATCAGGTACATACATTTTTACCAGGATTTGCTGAAGACACCCACTAAAATATAATTAATTTTAACAATAGCTTTTACTCTTTAATCAAGTTTTTAATCATTTAAAATATAATAACATTTTGTATGATCGTGTTTCACTATGATACATATTATAAATGTTGATGTTTTTGTCGCTGTTCTTTTTTAATTTTTATTATTGTTCTTTTTTTATTATTTTTTATTATTTTATATATATATATATATATATTTTTTAAGTTTGATTTAAATTCCTCTTGGAGCAAGCATCCTTTGATTCAAATGGTTTTGCAAGGATGATGCATCCCTATGAATAAGCAAACCCTTCTTTACATCTCATCTAGAGAGGAAGAAGAATTTTAGGTTTTCTTTGTATTGCCAATCACGAAAGGAGGGAGGCATAAGATGGAGAAAGAAAAAGAAAGAGAGCAAGAGAGAGCGAAGAGCACTGACTGCAGTAACCTTGCTGTTGGCTACAGACCACCCTGCCCTGACACTACCTCATCTAACGCACTGAGGCACTGCCCTGCTTGACTCTCGCTGTGTGTGTGTATGTATCTGTGTGTGTATGTGCATCAGCTACACTTAACCTTCATTCCAACTAGGATCTGCAAAAGAGATCACACACAATATACTTCAAAGCATACCGCAGGTTTCCTCTTTCTCTTGCACGCACACACACACACACACACACACACGCTCCGGGAACCCTCACTGGCACCCTACACGAGCGAATCACAATAATCCATCAGTGGAAGCCAGTGAAGTATGAAATATGAAGATTGAGGCCCAGCCTCCCTAAAATACACAAACATGTGTCTGATTATCCTCTGTGGTTGGCTACACAGATGCGCCATGCTATGCACATGACATCACCGCCTCATCAGGAACTCAGTGGAGGCAAGAGACTGTAAACAAAAGAAACTGTAGACGTTGTGTCCATACACAAGCCAGGAAGCTTTCCAAACACTGTGTGAGGCAACTGCTGCATTTTTGAGCCTTAACGGAGACAAAATTTGTGCCCCTCGAGAACAGGGACAAAAAATTAATCTGATATCCTGGTATAACATTTTGCCAGAAGAGCCTGAAAAAGCTGAAAGGGAATATTTGCTCTGTTCAAGGAGATTACAAAAATAAATACATTTTAAAAATAATTAATTATTTTGTAGGTATCAGCTTCTGAACCATATTAGATTCAGTGCCTCATGTTTAATTTCTGGATCTTCACTATTTTCAGGTCTTTAAAAGTTTAATTTATCCAATATTTCTGTCCAAAGTAGAAAAGGTCTTCTTGTGGCATAGAATTCCAGTTATAAATAATGCAGGGATGATATTCCACCTTATAATTAATGCTGTCCATACTATATGCCCATCCCTAAGTTAATGGCTGTCTGCTGTGCATCATATTGTGGCTATGTTGGCTATGGTTCTTCAGAGTTCAATCCAGTAGGTGACAATACATTATAGGTTGTTCAGACAAGCATGTAGGTTTATGTTATGTAGAAGACATGCTATTTCAATTTCCCAATTTTGGGATAAAAACAGAATTCAACTGCCTTGGAAACTGTTTTATCATAGATTTATTTTTGCTGCTTTTCAAATAACCTTTATGTATGTATAGATGTTTCCACACTACTAATCTTAAACAGTCAATCATGAGTTATTGCATTTTTAAGATTATGATAATCCAAACAAAGAGTGAAATTGCCTAGTATGCTTAAAATGATGCCTCGACTGTTTTGGAGGGTGGGGTATAATAATATAAATTATTTTTCACAATAATTATAAAAAAATATTTTCTTTATATAAAACATGTTGATAAATTAATAACCCCCAATAAGATTTACTAAGTTAGTGTACTTGTTTACCAAGACGACAACTTGCACTTACACCATGAGTACTAAACTGCATTTAGAATACATCAAATGCTAGCTATAAACCCCCCCCCAAAAAAATATATATAGATATATTCTAATATCATGGTAATATTCTCAAATTAACTAAACTATCAGCCAACATCAGATTTTGCCTTTCGGATTAATACTATAAAAATAAATAAATTCATATAATATAAAGTCCCCCCATTATGCTTCTTTTTTTTAACACACTTTATCATATCATCACAGAATTTACTTGTCTGCAAATCAGCCCCATTCATCCGCTGGATTGTGATGGATTGCTTCTTGTCATCTCCCAAGTTTCTGTTTTTCACAGAGAGAGGAAGTCCTCGGTATAGCCTAGCTGAGCACTTTGGATCATATTCTCCCTCTCGTTCATCAGAGATCCATAGCCGTGCGACACCGAGTCAAAGAAACTGGGATTTTCCTCTCTGTGTCACACAGAGGTATAATTTGGTAATTTGTGTGTCTTTATTGAGGAAATTAAAGGTCTTTCAGAGAGTGACATTAGAGATGTGAACTCCATTACAAATGATGCTCTTTCTGCTTCACTGTACATCACTCTACAGTGCTCTCTCTATGCCATCTTTTTGGTGACAGCTTGCTCTTTCTGTCTCTCTCCCTCCCTTTTCTTTACACACACACACACACACACACACACACACTTACACACACACTTGTGCTTTAAGAGGCCATGGGTAGAATCTAGAGTGTATGTGTACCTAATCTATTTATACCTCATTCCACCTATCATTAGAAATGTTTGTTTTTATTAGATGAATGGATGGATGGATGGATGGATGGATAGATGGATAGCTAGATAGAGTTTGAATTTTTCTTCTCAAGACCTCCATAATACATTGGAAAAACAAAAGTCCTCTGGTTGGACAAGTCCACCCAGCGGCCCTAAACGAGTGATCTTTAAGCTTTTTTTGGGAAGTTATCACATTCTTTCACCTCATTACTAGGATCCCACAAGAGCAAAACTGGACAAGACTTCTCTGTTTAAGCAAATATGTCCTAGAACACATCCGCCCATTAAAATAGCTCTCTTTACTATTTTCTCCCCCATTTCCCCTACAACACTGCAAGAAAGTAATAAATAAAATAGTGCTGGGTAATGATTAATCGCATCTAAAAAAAAATAAAAGTTTTTGTTACATATAATATGTGTGTGTGTACTGTGTATATTTATTATGTATACAGTATATACTGTAAATACACATGCATGTGTATTAAATACAAATATTTATATATAATATAAATTATATACATGTAAATACATGTGATTATTTTCTAAATATATACTGTATGTGTGTCTTTATACATTATAAATATACACAGCACACACACATATATTTTATAAACAAAAACGTTTATTTTGGATGCGATTTAATTGCGATTAATCGTTGCCTGGCACTGAAATAAATAATATAGGTAAATAAATAAAAACGTTAATTAAAAGTTTTTTTGTTTTATTTTGTAGTAAAAATATTAAAGCATCCTTAAAGGGTTATTCCACCCCAAAATGAAAATGTTGTCACTTACCCCCATGTTGTTCCAAACCCTAAAAGCTTTGTTCGTCTTCAGAACACAATTTAAGGTATTTTGGATGAAAACCGGGAGGTTTGTGACTGTCCCATTGACTGCCAAGTAAATAATACTGTCAAGGCCCAGAAAAGTATGAAAGACATTGTCAAAATAGTCCCATCTGCCAAACAGTGGTTCAACCGTACGAGAATACTTTTTGTACACAAAGAAAACAAAAATAACAACTTTATTCATCGATCCATCTCCTCTGCGTCACCATAGCACCATTTTGGAGGGTATATATACGTTTTCTACATTTATTTACACTTTGATTTGAATGAAAACAGTGTATCCGTGTGGTGCGGCTGACATAGAACAGCATACACTGTTTGCGTTCAGTGGATACTCTTCAAAATGGCTATACGGTCACGCGGAGGAGACGAATTGTTGAACAAAGTCGTTATTTTTGTTTTCTTGTGTACAAAAAGTATTCTCGTAGCTTCGTAAAATTACGGTTGAACCACTGATGGCAGATGGACTATTTTGACGATGTCTTTCATACTTTTATGGACCTTGACAGTGGTATCGTTTCTTTTTTACCTGAATAATGATGAGACAAAGATTTTATTTAGTCATGACAAAATCTATCACGAATTAATCTGCAGTATCAAATGAAAGACTGCATTCCTTGAGTGATAAATAATATAAGTAATAGAAGTTCTTCATGCCCAGTTGGAATATAAGATGTTTGAAAAGCATAAAACAGCAGTACCTTTACGAGATGATGTTAACAGAATATTTTTGCTGCTATTTTTACTCCCCCTTTTGGATATCACTACACCACTAATATGGTCCTTCCTAATGAAATAACACCTCCTGTCACACCTCACACACGCACACAAACCAGGACTCTGGATGGTTATTTTAGAATATGTGTATATGTTTTTTTAGGCCTGGTGTGAAATAATGTTCATTAAAAGTGACAAATACCTGATTTCTAAAGAGCTTCTTTAAGGCTGCAGGGTGAGGTAGGGGAGGGAGGCGGCAGATCACTCTTCCTCAGTACCTGAGAACAGCCCTTTGTTTTGACACCACATGCAAAAACACACACACATCACCCAAATGCTTAGTTTATTGCCACTGTCTTAGACTTCATGATATAATCCCATTGTAGATATTATCTGTGATAAAGCTATTTGGATCGAAACACATTTGTCCATGTAGATCTGTTTTTATCTCCAGTGAGTGCTAAGTTTTGAACAGTATTATACTTTATTAGTTGTTTTTTCTTGTTCTTTTGGAATATATATATAATTTTTTGAGAAACGGTCTCAGTTCATGTATCAGACAGAATAACACTCTCTCTCTCTCTCTCTCTCTCTCTCAGGGTCACCTCTTTCTGTCTCACCTCAAAGTGTTAGTTTCACATTAAATATAACAGCAGGTATCCATTTTGAGGTTTGTCACTTTGGTGTAACAGCACCTTAATGGAAGTTAATTTTAAAAATGAACAGTGCTTTGGATACAAGCAATATGTTTAAATTTATGCATCAAAGTATTGGATGTGAGATCTTGTAAAAGTTGCTTTGTTTTGTCTGTTGCTTCTGTTATGACTGCAGCACTTTACTTGCAGACAATATCCTCATTCACATTGCATGCACTCCAGAAAACAAAAAACAAAAAAAGTAATCAAATTAACTTGTGTTAGCCTATCTTTTATTATGACTGAAATTTTCTTGCATCTGGTTATATGATGTATCATTTCAAAATAAGGTTTATAGTGTTTATGTATCCACATAGACAGTATTGTAACATAGTATTTAAAATAACTATTACAGTTGATACAGTGTTTCTCAGTAAAACCAGCACATCACTCGTATACTGATATGACTGTGCATATGCCCACGTTCATAGGAATGAATTATGAGACTGTCAGTGAAAAATGCATGATTTTATATAATTTTTGTTTGGTACTTGGATAATCTGACTCTTAGATAAACAGTTAACTAATATGATTTTGTAGCTAAAACATTTTTTATAATTGTGTATTCAGCTAATAATACTACTACAACTAATAGACAAGGCTTTGTCGGCATGTGCATTTCCAAGATACGGTTTAAGTTACTGCTTAGATGTAGATTTTTGAAGAAAGAATATAACTGCACGCTCCTTTAAAGGGATACGCTGTTCAAATCAAAACGTAAATAAACGTACAATACGTATCCATGCGTTACTGATGACAGAGAATAACATACACACGTCCATCAGAAGCTCCAAAATGGCGCTACAGAGAGACAGAAAGGAGACAAATTATTGAATAAATGTGTTATTTTTATTGTCTTTGCGTACAAAAAATATTCTTGTTCCTTCATAAAATTCAGATTGAACCACTGATGGCAGATGGACTATTTGACAATGTTTTTTATACTTTTCTGTGCCTTGACAGTGTAATTTACTTGGCAGTCAATGGGAAAGTCACAAGCCTCCCGGTTTTCATCCAAAATATCTTAAATTGTGTTCCGAGGACGAACGAAGCTTTTATGCGTTTGGAACGACATGGGGGTAAGTGATTAATGACAAAATTTGCATTTTGGGGTGGAGTATCCCTTTAAGCACTGTTTATTTGTTGACAACGTTTCGGCCAGATTTCTAAGGTCAAGGATTTCTAAATGGAGAACAATATAAATAAGGGTAGTAATCATGCACAGGTGAAGGTAATGACATCTAATAAACAATTGCATGTGTTTGTTTTTATTACTTTATTATTTAGATGTAGATTTTTTTACATGTGATTTCCTGAAAGTCAGCATGAAGTGGAAGTACAGCGCCATACTTTACTATGCATTTCAAAGTGAAACAGCTTACCGAAGAGTAAAATAATAAGATATAAGATACCTCCTTTAGGGATGAACACTAAGATTAAATAAGAAACTCCTAAGGCTTAAACATCCTAGAAGACAGCTATATTTGCATGATGACTCGCTACTTTGAAGCTGGAATCACCCAGCTAACAATCAATATCTTGACCTTCAATGTAACATCCACCTGCACATCATGGCACAAAAAGTGATCTGTGGATTTGGCAGTCGTGTAGTCTTGAATCACTTGAAGCACGTATTCACAGTAGCATTCATTTAGATGCCAATAAAGCCCTTTAAAGTTTGTTTATATTTGATCAAAAGTGTCAAGACCTAAAGCTGCATTCACACTGGCAGCAGTTAAATCACTGAAATTCTCAGTCTTTGATCTGTTGGCTTTTTAGTAGGCAGTCGTACAGTATTTTACTGCAGTATCCAATCGCATCAGGTGGCAGATCACTCTCTATTTCCCATTCGATTTCAACCCCTCATTTTGCTGTTCTTTTGCATAAAGTTAACTGCAGCTCTCATGCAAAAGGAATGATGTCTGGTCACTTTGTTTCAGCAAATCACTGCCTCTCCTAACCACTAACTGTAACACTAAGAGCTAGTTATACAAATTAGCAGGAAACTAAAGCAACCATTAACAACACTATAACAAAACTAATTTGAGGAAAGCATCAAATTGAACTTAAAAGAGTAAAATGAATCCATATAAAACAAACCAATGACAATAAGCGTAAGTTTAATCAAACAAAAGGGAACTGAAGACACAAACTAAAGCAACTTCAACTCACAAAACATTCCCTTTTAAGGTGAGAAAGACCACCCACCATTGAATTTTACATTCAAATGCAAAAATACATCCAGCACTTTGCTCGACAATGGAAAGCTTGATATATAAGAATAACTTTATATGTTTCCCATATGGTCTGTCACATCATGCTGCTTCTCAGAGCTGTCAGATACGTGCCACTGCAAAGGACACCTAAAACACTAGACACGACTCAATAAACACAGAATACCCAACACTACAATAAACACAGGCAACAAAACACTCCCCACATCACACTAATTACAGCATTTCAAAAACTACTTCTATCTCACCAAACACAAATAAGCTGCACTCTCTCAACTGCACACCACTTACAGTACAATGACCAATTACATCCATATAGTACATCAAACACTTCTTATCAAGAGCGGTATACTAGACACTGATGTGTTTGTGTGGTTATCCCGTCACAGAAACTTGCTGGAGACTTCCTTCACTCTTGAAAATAAAGGTTCTTTGTTGGCACCTGTGGTTCCATGAAGAATATTTAACATCCATAGAACCTTCCCATTGCACAGAATGTTCTTTAGAAGGTTCTTCAGATGAATAAAATGTTCTTCACACTACGTGACTCTTTTAAGAGGTAAAGCTCACTGAAAGGTTCTTAGGATTCTTCTATGGCATTACTGCTAAAGTCCCCTTTTAGAACTTTAAGAGTGTTTGCAACTAATATTTTTGACCAGATAGAGTGTTGGGTTGTCTATATTTGAAGTAACTTTCCAAAATGAAAAACCACTCAGTGTCTTTGTTTGCATGTTAATTCAAGGCATTCGCGGTGGTCAATGGAAAGGCCTTGGTGTTTAATTCAGACCTCAGTCTATTGTGTAGGTCCAGCTGCCTGAGCATCATTAAGATTTAAACCAGATCTCGGTCAATATTAATGACAAACCCAAGTCTTAAATACCTGTCCTCTTTTAATTATCACAGCTCATGTCTTTTAAAGATCAGATTCCTGCCTCTAAACTCTGGCCAGCCTTCCTGGCAAGCTCGTCTGTCACTGCAAATGTCATCACTGTATTCCTCCCCAGCTGACCGTGACAGGCCCCACTTTCAGCCTTTAGCTCCCTCTCCATCCTTTCTTCCACCACAAAGATCCCTTCTTTTTTTCCATCGCTCACTGCTGTATCTGCTTTCTACACGTGGCAAATGATTGCCCGGGTAAAGGTATTTTCTGTTTCAATCTTGCATTTTCCCAAGGGGGAACAAAAGGGACAAGCTCAGTGCAGCTGGTTTCACTGAGAAAATGGCACCGAATTGCCTCATTCCTCGGCAGATTAGCGATTGCATACAATCCTGTGCTAAGTGCTATTGTGTGCCTCAATTTGGCCATTATACTTTGTCTTTTTCCATTTAGAGCACCCCTAACCAATTAAAGTAATACAGCCTCCAATACCTGCTCCCAATTAAATCTGGGCGGTATTACCTGCCTTGATGCTGCTGACCATGGATTCTTACCACTTAGCCGCATTCATTAGGCCTATTCATACTGAAGGGGCTGATGACAAGGATTCAAGGCTTACCCGGTCCTCCCCCCTCCCCTTTCTCTCTCTCTCTCTCTCTCTCTCTCGCTCGCTCGCGCACACACACACACTCACTCGCTCTCTCAGGCTGTCATTCACTCATAGTACTCAGAGAGTTGGCTGTGGAAAAAACACGGAGAGCGTCAGATGGTGACACTCATTTTTTTTGTCCTTTTCTCTCGCTCCCTCTCTCTCTCGGGTGGATATTTTCCCGCCTGTTCCTGGTTTTGTTTCACAGGTAGCCAGGTTTTTTCCAGCTCATTGTGTTCTTTCTTAAAGCCTTTGCCTGTGCAGCTTGCTTGGCAGCATCCAAAAGCCACACTGCACAATGCGAAGGCCTCTTCAGGCCACTGAGTCGATTGACAAATCCACAGTGTTAAAAGTCGACAAAAGCCAGGCGGGGAACTCTGTCAGCCGCACTTGGGGAAACTGTCAGTCTGATGGCCCTGCCATCTCAACCCAAACATGCTAGTCAGGTTCACAAAAGCCATTATTCATTCATATTCTTTTTATAGTTCTAATTTAAAAAACGGGCTGTTAAATGATGAAAGTAGCTTTTCTTTGTAGTTTTCTTACATTACTGTCTATTAAAGTTGACAACTGCTACAGATAATTAAATTTTATTTAATTCAAGGCAAACTGCTTTAGTATAGTGCCTACAAAGACACGGCAGGATCGCTTGTCGTCCTATCTGAAAACTATATCAGTGGAGATATTTTCTTGTGGTTGCTGCTGTTGTATGTTTCCTCTATTCTAGCAAAGCCAGTTGCCCGTGACTGACTTCCATGGTTGTGTTTAGAAAAACGGTCTTGATGTGAAATAACAGGGGGAATATGGACCTTTCCTGTATGAGAAAGGATGCCCATGCTCTTCCAATCCCTCAATTCCCTCACCACCTCCCCCTTCTCCCCACAACAGCCCCTCTAACCACTCCACAGTTCAGATGAGAGATACAATAGAGTCTCTTTTATGAGAGAGAGGAAGGAGAGAGGGGAGATAAAGATAAAAAAGAGAGAGAAAGTAAACGCAGACCACATGTCTTTATTAGGAGAAATGCAGCTCTAGAATCTGAAAGCTGACTTTGAGCTTTATAGATTTACAGACGAAAGCTTAGGAGAAATGACCATAGGCTGTGGGTAAAATGGAGGTTTGTTTACGTTGCCGTTTTCAAATTAATGCACATCTGAACAGGTCAGATCAGGAAATATTTGGCTGGAGGGTTCAACAGTTCTTCAGCTAACAGCAGAGCTTTAACCCATCACCGCTAAGAGCTGCATCGGAAGCTTTGTCAAATCAAAACATTCAGCTTTAAATTATAGCTTGTTTACTCACCATATAATCTCTCCCTTTTTTCAGAGAAGGAAATGTACATCTAACTCACCATTTTTAGTAATATAATTGTACAATTAGTGAAATCAGTTATTAATTTTTAGTACTTCAGGAAGTCAAACCAATTGTCTCAAATCCAGTCAGTTGGTCAGTTAAGTTGGTGACACTACATGACTTATTTAGTGGAAAACAGTTTTATCAGACATTTAATAAGCAGTGAAGCAACACAAAAATGGATAACAGTTATACAGTAAAGAAGATTTTATAAGAAATAATAACATATGTCAAACTACTTAATAATGTTTTATTTTGAAGAATGTCATTCTTTTAACAAGAAGATACAAGATATCAGGACTTTTGTATCACCCTGGCAATATTTATTTTTTGACCCTAAAAATTTGAATTCAGAAAATTTGAATTCAAAAAGTGAATTCAGAAATTAAGAACACGCTAATCATAAAAAGGTAGCCTATATTAATGTATTTCAAGTATTCAAGCATTTTTAATGTGCTTTAATAGATAGGATAAAGAATTACTGTTACATCATTGATTGTTATATAGAAAATATTTAGCATAGTTTTTAACAATTCACATTAAAACGTGTTAACCTTTTTGATGTTAGGTCTTACTGTCTTCGTTTGTTTTATTGTGCAGGTCACGCGGTTAGCATTGGCTGTGTTAGCATTAGCACAACCAGTGACATGAGCCAGATTTTAATTAATTTCACACATGCAGTGCAGGGCTGACCCTGCGACAACGGGACATGAGGCATCCCCTAATCATCATATGCCCTGTGACATCATCCACGGACCTGGCAGCCCATAGAAAACAAGAGAAATGGAGGTAGTTTAGCATGGATACAAAGCGCCAATTTATCACCATAAGCAAATCCTAACCTGGGAGCATAGCCCCCAGCAGAATTAATTGGCTCACTCGCTGTCTGTGAAGTGTTTGGCCTTGTTTTAATAGGCAGGCTGCCCCAGAGACGCTCTCAAACGCTGCTTATCCAAGCCACATGATTGGCTGCTAGTTCGCCATTGAAACTCTGATTCATGAACCAGGAAGTTTTTTACTTTAGGACCTTCTGCTAGCCATCTGTACCCCATCAGTCCCTCTAGTCCGGCATAAAACAAGAATATTTAGAGCAATAATAGAGCAATTAGTAAAGTTTGTGTTAGTAATTAGTTCTAAACATTATTTATTTTGTGTGTGCGTGCGACTATGACTGTGTGTTTAGCCTTTGAGTGTTTCTTCGGACACTTTTATGTCCCAGGAGTTGATTTTTATTTATTTATTTATGCTTTTACTATTCCTTAAATCCCTCCCTGTTCTTGAACTATTTTAAATGATTTCTGAAACTTTGTATTATTATTATTATTATTATTATTACTCAAAACTTTGTGTTATTGTTATTGTATTATTATTTCTCGTGTTTATTTATCCTTCAGATTAATTGCTTGCTGAATTATTCATTTATAACTGGCTTTGGATAAAAGTTTGTACTAAATGAATAAATGAAATCTTAATAGATATATACAGTAGTATTAAATGTAATATAAATATGCATTATTACAGTATATGTAAATGTACTCATCCTACTAATTTGACATAATGTTATATTGCATATTGAGTGTTATAAAAGTGTCCATATCAAGCTGTAACTCTCAAGTTATGTAATACAAATGGTGAATATATTAACTTTATGTATTTAGAATACACAAAAAGTTGTCTAAATGTAGTCAACCATTTATGTATTCATTCATTCAAATACATAATATGTATTGTGGTGGAAATTACACTAGCAGACATACCATTTATTATAAAAATAAAAAAGGCTGATTTTCCTTTAAGATTCATATTTGTCCAGTGTTGGATATTGTTAGTAGACAAATGTTAGTATAACCTATTAACGGTATAAAAAGTTTTAAGAGAGCTAATTTTTTAAAGCTCCACATCGCTAAAAGTGCCTAAAGTTGAAGAAACATCTATTTATAGCTTATAGAGTTCTGTTAAAACACGACATTCATGCATTGTTTTTTCAGTGTTTGAGGAAATGAGGCCAAAAGGACCATTATATCCACTACTTTCACAGGCTGTTTAACAGAGAGAGGAGATGTGGCTGTGTGCATGCATGCGTGTGGGTGTTTGTGCGTGAAAGTGAGACGAAATGTAGAAGAAACAGTGTGTGTAGGGGTGCTTAAACTTGGCTGACCAGTCATGGTAATCAAAGTGTGCGGTGTCGTTTTTAATGGAGTTCCTGGTCACAGCACTGCCTGTTTCCTGCCAGCTCACTCATCTGAATGCCATACTCCACCGTCCACGGCCCAGTAGAACACAGCGGAACACTGTCCGCTCACGTGTGCTGCCACTGCCAGCGAGAGAGAACAACGATTAACATCACTCTAGATGTTCCCCCCACTCACTCTAGTGTGACTAAGAAAGTGTGAGGACTCTGTCAGAGGAACTTTCTAGAGCATTAGCCATAGCAGAGCACCGGACAGGTTGGCGGAGGGAGAACGAACGAGAGAGAGAGAGTAATAGAAACAGAGCGAGTGTAAAACAGGAGGGAGACCTAGTTTTTACTTGGGCGGTGTGTTATTGAGTTGAGCCTATCTGCCGGTCCATCCACAGTGTCACCTTTCGGTCAGCGCGGAGAGAGAGAATAGTAAATGTGAGAGGGCGTAAGAGATACCCGGCAGTGGCATGAGAGCTGCACTCCCAGGCTTTGTGTGCGTAGTTCCACGGTGAAATGGATCCGTCTGCACTTAGCGAACGCAGCCTTTTATTCAGGAGGTATGAGGGGAGGAGGGAGCAACATCCAACACGGAGAAACATCTAACACACACATATACATACACAAACACAAACACACAGAGTATAGGGCAACAAGCCAGATTCACTAAGGTGACCAGATTTCAAAAACTAACTGGGGACATTTCTAGTTAAAAAAATTTGAATTGTCCAGTGTTGTAGTTTAAGAATTAAAAGAGGGTGGTAATTGCAGTTTTGTGCATTTTGACCATGGTAAATGGTGTTGTGGTGGACTATGGTGTATTATGTCACACTTCACAAAACTACATTTTGCCATCGACTTGTGAACTGTAAAAGTTTGTCGATTGACAATGACATCAACGCACATCCAAAACAATACCTGGGCACTAACAATTACAAAACTGAATTGTGACCCAGGACCACAAAACCATTCATAAGGGTAATTTTTTTTAGATTGAGATTTATAAATCATCTGAAAGCTGAATAAACAAGCTTTCCATTGATGTATGGTTTGTTAAGATAGGACAATATTTGGCCGAGATACAACTATTTGACAATCTGGAATCTGAGGGTGCAAAAAAGTTAAAATACTGAGAAAATCGCCTTTAAAGTTGTCCAAATGAAGTCCTTAGCCATGCATATTACTAATCAAATAATTTTGACCCATATAATGTATTGTTCACTATTGCTACAAATATACCTGTGCAACTTATGATGGGTTTTGTGTTCCAGGGTCACAATTATAATGCAGCAGTATCTAAAGTATGCAATAATGTTTAAATAATTATTGCATTCATTTAATTTATGTATATATTATGTTTTGTCCAGTCTTGATTTCATGATCTTTCATGATTTGTGATTTTTCATGATCAATTTTCCTAATATCCATTCATATCAAAGATAATTATTACAATGACTATTACATTGACAGCCAATCAGAATCCACCCAATATTAAAGCATTTAAATCAGCAGATGACATAACTACATCGTAATAAGCAGAATGTTATTGTCTGTTGGTGTGGACACTAATACAGCTATAGTTTTTTTTATTTTATTTTTATTTTTTTTATTCCTGTGATTATTCCTGGTTCTAACAGGATTTTATAACAGTGAAAATAAAAAAATAAAATAAAACTGTTATTAGAAACTGTATATAGCTATTAATGGATGGATAGACAGAGAGACAGACACACACACACACATGCAATATTAATTATATTTGACGTTTAAACTAATAAATAAATAAGCAAGCTTTCCAAAGTATGCTCCAGCCAAGAACAGTCCATTAAAAAGGACAACTGCACCTAAAAAAAGGGATGTATCGCTCTAAGCATCATTTATGGATGCTGAGGTACTCTTTATGATCCTGTTTATGTGTGATTTGTAGGATATGCCATCTCTCACTTTTCTTTCTCTGTCCATTCCTCTTTTTTTTGCCCTCTGTCACTCTTAAACTAACACTCGCATACACAGACAGAAGGCCCAGCAGCTGAATGAGTGGGTTAAAGCTGTCACTTTTCTCACTGCCTACCTGAACAACCTGATGAGTCATATTGTATTCTGAACAAGCAGCATTATAAACCTCACCTACAGACATGCATAAACATATATAGAGGGTGAGAGAGAAAGCGAGACAGATAGATGGAGAAGTGGGGGTGGAGTTAACAAAACAGCAGAGAGAATCCCGGAGGGCAGGCAACAGGTGCAGGTGTCATGGAGTGGCAGGTCGAATAAGTAAAACGGTGACACACCGCCCATAATTTCAATATTCATGTGTTTAGTAGTAAATATGCAGTGTAGGTTCACAGATTACACAGTACCGTACATAAAGCGCTCAGACACACACAAACAAACAGCCCATCTTATCACACTTCAGCTAGCACGCTCATTCACTGCATCGCTTGTTGCCTGCGCGGACTGTATTAAATGCTACCCTAACCACCAATGTGGATTCGTAAGATTTTCAAACAAGTATGCCTTGGATGTATTTGGGTTATGAGAAGACAGATGCATGTGAGTGTGTATATGTGTGTCTTCGCTCTCTCTCTTTCGCTCTGTCTGCAGAGGACTTTTCTTTAGTCGTGCCTCCCCCTACTGGCTACACTATTTCTCTCCCTCATCCATCTTTCCTCATTCCCCCTTCCACCCTCAGCAGCTCTACTATTGCTTGTCTTCTTTCTTTCATCCCATACTCCTTTTCTTTCCTACCAAATTCCTACTCTGTTTCCATCCTGCCTTCACGGCTGACTTTTCTCGGTGCAGCTACAGGGGCTACACAACCCGCTGCTCCTTTTGGACAAACATATCGTCGTTCTATCTTTTCCACTCGCTTTGTTTATTTTCTTCTGAAAATATACATTTTTCTTTATAAGATATAGCACCTTATTTATTTTATCTGAAAGTTTGAATCTATTTGAGGTAAGGACTTTATAAAAAAAAAAAAAAAAATCAATAGATTGCAAAAAAATGTCATTTATACAGTATATATATTTTTAAAAAATCGCATATGTCTCATTAAGATGGTAAGCACACTCCGCTGATACAACCATGAGCAATTCTAATAGAAAACTTGTTGCGTTTTTGTCCTTTAAAGGCCTGAAAGGAATATGCATCTAATTTTCTCAATCGCTCTTCTATATAATTTGAATAAATTGCGCCTTGGATCGGAAATAAATGCTCCCTGACTTCCCCTCAAATCCTCTGATAGTTGTATCTTTAATTATTATTTAATTTAGCAGTTATGAGTGGTTTTCAGTTAAAGAGGATACTGCTGACAAATTCAATTAAATGAAAATAGAGAACTTAATGGTCCATGTTAATGATTCATTTCATACATAATATTATGTTTTTTTTTTCTTCTGTAAATTTCTAATCAGGGCTCACTTTAATATTGGTTACAGGGGTCTAGACACAACCAAGGTGTGCACACATCCACAAACACACTCGCATGCCACATCCATTAACTCTGTGTGTCCCAGCACTTGCTTTGGAAAGAGTTTGTCATTTGTAATAACACATTTCTTGCTTATTAAAATAGGACCTAATGGAAAATGACACATCAGAGATGAAAGATCTAAAGTACAGCTACAGGAAAAGCCCAGGGCACGGTGTAAGTGGGACGGTCAGGGGTCCCGGGTGCAGACCATGGGACTCGGGTGCATTATGTTAAGGACACATTGGCGGGAGGAGGCCATGAAGGGTGAGACTTAGTGGGCATAGGGAGAGCAGAGGGGTCAGTGACAAGTGGCCCATGTTTGGTGTGTGTGTGCGTGTGAAGTGGGGTGGAACAAGTGCCGCAGAGAGGTGCAGGGCGGTGTTTTTCCCATGGTCCACTGCCCCTGCCCCCCAACACACACACACATACTCTCACTCACACCGGCCTGTCAGACAGGGTCCAGCTCAGTTACAGACCCCAGGGCCAATGTGCTCTCAATGAACTGATACAGATGGAGAATTTTAGCACAATGGATGGATTACCCCTGCCAGAATAGAGCTTCTCACTCCCTCACACATATGCACACACACATTTGGGCATGCACATGTACACATACCCTACCGGTCAAAAGTCTGGAATAATTATACGTTTTTATAAGATGTTTTTGAGATGCGTATCTTGTATTCGTCAAAGCTGCATTTATATAATCAGAAATACAGTAAAACATTAATAATGTGAAATAGTATTGCATTTATTCCTGTGATGGAAAAGTTACATTTTCACAAGCCATTATACTTAAGTGTCACATGATTCTTCAGAAATCATTCTAATGTTGATATGGTGCTCAAGAAACATTTCTTATTAACAATAACTTATTAACAACAGTATTTGCTGCTTAATATTTTTGTTGAAACTGTGATACACTACTGTTCAAAAATGTGGTGTAAGCACTTTTTAAAAAAAGAAGGAAATTAATACTTATATTTAAGAATGCATTAGAATAAATTTGGAATTTTCTATTCATCAAATAATCCTGAAAAAAAAAGAAACACAAAAATATATATAAAAGCTGCTGTTTTCAACATTGATAATAATTAGAACAATTATTACTATTTAAGCACCAAATCAGCATATTAGAATGATTTTTGAAAGGTCATGTGACACTAGAGTAATGAATGCTAAATAATCAGTTTTCCATCATGTGAATAAATTACATTTTAAAATAAACAGTCTATTTAATTTGGAAATATATATATATATATATATATATATATATATATATATATATATATATATATATAATATTATTATTATTTTTAATCAAGCAAATGCAGACATGGTGAGAGATAAAATACATTAAAAAGTATTTAAAAATCTTATTTATTCAAAACGTTTGACCAGTAGTGTTCATTAACACATCACACATAGAGAGTTCCCTCTGCCAGCATGGCTTTTCAATACTAATCAAAATTACACTTGTAATTATAGTTTCTCTAACCTTTGCTTTCATCCTTGACTAAACTGTGCTTGTGTGTCAGACTGTGTGTTTCAGTTCATATCTGTTCATCGCCGTGTCTGTATGTTAGCAATGTGTGCCGAGTGTCCTTAACTGTCCGGTGTGTAAAGAATGCGGTGCATCTTTAATGGAGGATAGGCTTTATAAATCATGACCACAGGTCTGTTTAGACATTCACCAGCTTGGCCCACGCTTTCTCTCCAATGGAGGAGGATAGATTAATGGCATAGGGCCTATTTAGCACCAGCCGCTGTAAAACATGACACTTTCTCCCCACACGATGCTCCAGCCTTGCCCGTCAGCCAGCCAGCAAGCGGTCCCACCCCACCCAGGACAAATAGCTCATCACAAACAGCCCAGCCAACGTCAAAAAGGCAAAATCCACAGTGACGAATGATGGGGGTTTTAGCAATAATAATAGGCAGGAATTTGATTAATGTAATTATTGGGGAGAATAAGTTGAGGACAAGCACACACTCGCTGCCTATAAGATATTTTCTAGAGGATTGTGCAATATCCACACTTGGAAAAAAAAAAAAAGCTTGCAAGAAGGAACAGTAGTTGTTTTATGTTTAATATATTTAATTAAACTATAATTAATAAGGTATTCATTTATATATCTTATTTTGGCAAATTTGTTTTGCTGGCTATTTTATTATTATTTAGTTTGACTTTGTCTATCTCTTAAGCTTAAAATTGTATCCATCTTGAGAATGAATGGCTCCTACATAAAAGGTTAAGTAAATTATGTAAACAATGCATTCAATTAAGTAAGTTACATCACCACCGAGGTGACATCATGTATCAGTGAACCGAACAACTATTTACATACAAAAGTGTGAATATCAGTAAAAATCTACATCAAACCGGTTAGTGTATCTCTAATGTAAAATAATCCCACTGGGAATCTTTTATGGCAGTCATCATCTTCCAAAATACAACATATTGAAATTATATGAGATACTGTTTGGCTACATGTAATTTAAAACAACAACAAAAAAAGTAAAATATTTTTAAGCTTAATCTGCAGTGATTTGTAAGCAGTGATTTGCAATATTTTTTTTTATTTATTTATTATTATTTTTTGTTTGCTTGTTGTTGTTGTTTTTAAATAGGGGATGGGAATTTTGTTAATTTATTATTAACTATCTGCACAAATAACAGGAAATTATAAATTGAGGTTTCAGGCAAGTTAAAAGTGTTACACTGTGAATGTGCTCTTCCTGCTGGTAAAAGATTTTATTGTCGACTGGCTGGTGTCTCAGGTTTCACTCGACATTTTGTTTAAATACGAGAGCATTGTACTTGAAGTGGAGTTATATAACAGCTTAACGATGCACATCTTGCACTTAACTGTACTGTCATCTATTTTATCAAAGTGATTCCAGACATCTCAGGATGCATTCAAACCCATAGTTTCACTTTAGTTTTCCAGTGCATGCTGTCCCTACACTGACCAATCTGATCTCAAAGTACCAGCCAAAATGCAGGAATAATAATAACAACAACAACAAATTTGAATAATAATAATTTTTATAATAAATCATTGTTGTCATTGTGTGTCTGTATCTTTACAAAAGTGCATTTTTTTTTATAAAACTGTTATAAATGAACAGAGGTATAAAACTATACTCAAAAACATCATATTTTTATCCAGACTTTGCTTAAAAATGTCGCTATAAAAAAAAAGATATAATATATGTTGAGATCCATCCTTTGTGCTCATGACACCTGTTAATCAGATAGGACTGAATTCATTGACACCTGAAGAGGAGAAGGAAGTTAACACAATCTCAGCTGAGGCAGGTAAATATCAGTGTACCCTAGAGCTCTTTCTGTGCTGGCTCTGCATACATTATCAGATCAGGATATTACAGTCACAAAATAACTGCAAAATTTTGCACATATGGAAAGTGTGTAAACAGTTTTACTTCATTCTCAGCTGGCGTTGGATCCTTTTAAATTCAATTGCAAATTTGAGCTCAAATGCATTTCGAAAAGAGCATATTTTATTATGATGTTTAAGCAGAGTGCCTTTTTATAAATTTTGCAAAGGCATGTTTGTTCAGCTTTTATCTGAACTAGTCAGTCTAATGAATTCTCGTGTTTTTTCCCTTTAAGATCAGCATGTGTTTTACTAAATAGCTTGATAAAAGTCTATAAACCCGAACTACTGTGACAAGCTAAATATATACAGCACAGACTATAAACGATGCTGTAATCTGGTTGTAAACTACATTATAGTCACAGATGAATTCAAAGAGAGATTTCTATGTATGAAAGGAGAGCGAGAGTGTAACCTTATGCCAGCACAGTTAGCGACTACAAAGGGGAACACCACAGCTGCGAGAGAGTGTTTACTTGTTGAATCTTTTATCAGTTTTTTCCTGTTTTTATCTAGGCTGGCTCTCCCTGCTTGTGTGCGCTTATCTATGCAGCTGAAGCCGAGCTCGGAGTTAGCCTGCGTCCGCCTGATTACAGCTGTGATAGATGGAGTCAGGGATGACCTTACCTCCTCACTAAACACAAGGTTGGACATTTGTCTCCCTGCAGTATTTGCATGTTTTTCGCCTGTTTGAAGCTATTTGTCATGTTATTCACTTTGCCACTGGACATATAAGAGGCGTTTGAGAGAGAAGAGTGCTGCGCGAGCAAAGCCCACAATAAAAGCAGCCTTGACAATAAAGGGAAAAGTTCTTATTTATTCTTAATATTCCAGTTTCCAGGACTATAGAATAATTTCTTTAGTTGGTCCTTTGGATATTAGTGTCTTCATTATCTGCCTTTTAATTTCCATATGAAATCTTTTCATTGTAGCTACAGTGTTATGATGGAGTGATATCAGGTGTAAAAGAACTGTCTTTATTCTTTTCTTATAACTTTCATATACCAGTTTAATATATGTGTTATGATCTGTCAGACACATTTGCTGTTTTTGAAAGCAAACAACCATGGATCGCTACGCAATATCTCTGGACTGATTCCCTATATCTGAATGTATGTCTGAGCTCGAGACTGTATCTACACATAATCCTGAGGCAGTGCTTAAATCTTATCCTGAGATTAGGATTAATCCTGAGTCTGGGCCTAGACCTGTACCTAGGCATAATCCTGGGTCTGAATCCTAGTGTTTGAGCTATTCTTTGAAGGCGGTTGGTGGGTAATAGAGAGTTGGTTCTGTGAGGTGGTTCAGAAGCATTACTGGAGAGCCACACAGCGTCTTTCTATTCACTTCATTCAGCTAATTAGCCCCTACTCATGAGACATTTCAGCTGTAATCAACTAGCAGCAAGATCCGTCATCTCCTCCTAATCATTTTATTACCTCTGTAGAGTGGTCTAGACGTCTCCCTCCTACAGCCTGCTGCAGACAGGTCAGTATATAACTCCCACTACATTTTGGGATATCAGCTGGACACAGTCCCAGCAATCGGACTGGATACTAAAATGTACAAAATCAGTGGTATGCCCATATGCACAGTATTCATAACTAGCGGAAAAAATACCTGGATACTGCTATTGCTGATATTCTGAAGTGTGCATATGATGGAAAAGTTACTATGCCACAATGCCACAACAAAGGCAGCTGACACCATAGGATTTAGTGTGTCCAGATTGTATTCATACTACACACATGCATGCTTACAGAGGTTGTTTTTTTTTTTTTTTTTCATGGAATGCAGTACATACAGTCATTTGACAATACAGTATGTGATTTAAAACACTGCTAGTGATTTTTATTATTATTGATTTGGCCGACCAGGTTTTATTAAAGCCTCAGATGAGTTTTAAATTTTTATGTTTTTAAATGGAGTATTAATGAGTTCCGAGCACATAAATGTCCAAGCAAACATAATTAAAAGATGAAAACTCGTAATAAACTCTTAAAACTCAATATTAGTTGATACCCAAGATTTGCAAGGGAGGTGTCGATGTAAAACACGGCATCAAGCAGGTCTGTTGTGAATGATTGTGAATGGCATTGTTATTTTATTTTAATTTTCAGGCTGTATTTTAATAATATTAAGTTGCTGTTAAAGAAAGAGTGGTTACACGTTAATATAAGCTTGTTACAATGTAAGTATACAATTAAGCATAACATTATTGCATAGCATTAACAACATCTTACTGTAGGGTTGGGTTTAGGGCTCATCTGAAATAAAAATGTAGTGTTGAAACAATATTTACTAAGAACTTGTTGGCAAATTTCACAAATAATTACAAAGAAACAGCTAGTAACATTGAATTAAACATGAAATTTTAGAGTAGAGAGATATATTTTTATTTTGATGTTTTCACAACTTCGAAAAACACTGCAGTTCCTTTAAATTATGCTTAATTTACTGTTATTACTATATTAAGTACTATAGTATGTAATGTATAACAGACACTAAAATAAAGTGTTATCAAAAGAGTTTATAAACAACAAATGTTACAACACTATTAACTAGCATGCATATTACTAGCATATTGGCTGTTTATTAATGCTCATATTAATTCCTTATTTTGCATGAATGTATCTGAGATCTCTTAATATCAAACCTCATACCTAAACTTAACAACTACCTTACTAACTATTAATAAGCAGTAATAAGGAGTTTATTGCGGAGAAAAGTTGCTAACACTTTATTTTAAGCTGTCCTTATAACACGTTTCATGTATTTGCTATTATAATATCAAGTTATTATCCATAATTACATGCAAGTAACTCTAAGCCAAACCCTAATCCTAACCCGAAACATTTATTAAATGCATGTAGTTAATTAATATTTCTCAGTACTTAAATGTATAATTACACTGTAACAAGGACAAAGTTAATAGTTAATACTGAGAACTGGACATTAGAATAAAGTGTGAACATTATACCATACATGTATATTAGGAATTAAAATGATACAAAAATAAATGTAAGAGATGTTCTGTATTATTTTTCCAGCTTGAATGCATGACATGTTGTTATAACAAATGCCCAAATAGGAGCTTCCCAGGTGCACTTGAAGGCAGCATTGATTACAGTACAAAAAAGAAAGAAAGGATTTCTTGTTACGTGTGAGAACGTGAGGGACAGAAAGAGTGAGAAGGGACAGAGACGCATAGACACTTCCAGGTCTCTAACGAGGTCGCTAATTAACTCTCACACTCCTGTTCGCTCGCTCTCATCAGAGGTGCACGATGCTTTTTTGACAGGAGAAAATTGCAGGGCAATTAAATCATCTGAAGACGAACACTTCAGATGCTGGAATTAACAGCTAAATGTTACATTTATCTCTCAAAATGTGACGGAGAGGAATAAAATGTTGGCCATAGAATGTTGGCTGATTTTCCAATTCTGTGGAACGAAATTATTTATTATTGAATAATCCCATGCCTCAGAATTTCCTCTTTCTTTTCACATTTCCACCGCCGTTCGTTTTTGTCCAAAATCTAATTTTAACGCACGCAACGTGACTCCGCAATCCCAGCGGAGACAGTAGCTTGTTTTCTGCGGCTGTTTGCTGTGTTGTGCTCCTGATTTCTCCTCTTTTGTGCAGAGCATTATTTGACAGGATGCCGTTTTTCCTCTCCTTTGAGCAGAATCCGAGTGATTCTTGCGCTTTATTTTCATAACCCTTTCCTCAATTAACCTCTCCTACTGCTCCCCACTGGCAGCTGGCTACGGGGGGACATGTGTGACTGAAACACAGGCTCAATCACGCCATTATTTGTCATCTGTCCTCAGAGAAAGGGAATGAGAAAGGAGTGCGAGAGGAGAGAACTCGCCTAATTTTTGGGTCTATTCTTAAAGCCCGTTCCCCACCCCTACCGTCCCGACTGCTGGGGGGCAGAGCGTTAGTGGGGGCATGGAAGAGAGCTGACAGGCTTTTTTTTAATTTTTTTTTTTTACGCGGGCCGAGGTGGGGCAGGGGGGTGTACGGGGCTTTTTTGTGTGGCCGTCAGGAGCAGCGGTGATGGCGTGAGTCTAGGGCTGCGGGGAGCCTTTGTGCTCACTCCATTCTCACTCCTCAGACTGCTAACCCTCAATGCCTGGATTAGAGAATACTATAGAGTTTTAATCTCTACTTCACGTCTCACACACACATTTTCCCTTCCCTCACACACATAAACACGTACACCCACACACACACACAAAAAAAATCACACCCATTGAGTCCCAGACAAAGTGTGAAGGGAAGGCGATGAATAGTGGACTAAGAGCGGAGTGAGGTTAGATGTAAATGCAGCCATGGTTAAACGCTGGAATACCATCCGTAAGACTCATTAGTGGCGGTGAGTGTGAGGTAACGCGCTCTGCCGGCCCCCTGAACAACCAGGCCCCTTTCTTTCCAGCAAACTCTCCATCCTTTCCTCACAATAATGAGAGAAAAAGGTCACGTTTTCACAAGAGGGGAAATGAAGGCAGCGTTTGCGGTTGCTTTACAGTCCTAGTTCACCAACTCCAATAAATGAGCATGTACAACAAGCCAAAGGGCCTTTTATTGCAAATTTAATTCATTTCTCTAGACAACTGTGAAATTTGCCATTGACATTAGTTATTACCCTGAGGCCAACGAAGAGATGATCTCAGTTAATAAATGATCCCTAACAAGAAGCGCTCCTCTTTTTCTCTCTCTGGCTCTCTCTCTTTCTCGCTCTCTCTGTTTTCCTTCTTCGCCTGCTGTGAGAAGCTCACTGCACAGAGACACTACTGTCAGTTCTTCCAGATACTCAGTTCTGCACCCTTCCACAAACACACACACACACAGAATGAGCATTGTGAGAAAAGCTTTAGTGGACCTACAGCTGTTCCCTGTTACCCTGTTATCTCTGTTACCCAACAAAAAGAGCTGTGGTTACAGGTCAAACACACAGAGAGGATCTTTCTTTCTGTCATATTGCACACACACACACGTTTTTCTATCATGGTGGTGACTTTCCTTTGACTTGTATTGTTTTATATTGAGCTGCTTATCCATCCATCCAGATGCTGGAGCATATCATAGGACTATTGAGGAATTTTTTATATATTTATTTTACTTTTTATTAAAACATTATTTAGCATATTATTAAATTCACAGTGGATGTTAGTGGAGGACAAAGTACACAAATCCTGAATTTGAAGGACAAATACCTTAATAAAATATTACTTCAGTAAAAGTAAATATATTGCTTTTAAATTTCTGCTTCAGAAAAAGCATAGAAGTACTTAATTTTAATGTTGTTAAACTTTTCATGCATAATAATAATAATAGTTATGTTTATTTATATAGATTTTTCGTTTGAGCTTAAATAGGTTAGAGCTTAGGCTCACATTATTCTGAATTATTATGAGACAACAACTATAAGGCAACAGTCAATAAGAATGTGTTGGTGCAAACATAAATCTTTTATATAATTAATTATGCATGCTCTACAAATAAGCAAAACAAACCAAAACATTAAAACTTGTCATCATAGTTGAATGCTTAACTAACCCCATCAGCTAAATTGGCCACATGCACCAAGGATAATGTTAGTCGTGATTATTTGATCAGTTTGAGTAAGACATAACCACATTGTGAGTTGTTAACTCCAGACTCGTTTTGACCTGATTATCGATTCAGTCAACACGTTCTCACTCCCAACTCGTCACATATTGACGCTTGGTCAGGACCCCTTGGCGTCACTTTTGCACGCACAGGGTACCCCTTTAGCGTCATTTTTCAACGATCAATGTCCCCAGATAGCAGACGGATGTGGGCCACTTCAGGCATTGATGCGGCACTGGTGGCCTTCTTATGGCCCGCACCAAATGTGTCTGAGCCTGAAGTGGCCCACATGTAAAATGGCAAATATGGCCCAAAAAATGTAAATCACATCTGGGCCATTTTAGGCAAAGATGCGGCACTCATGACAATGTGTAATCTGAATCTGAGCCTAAAGTGGCCCACATGATAGATAATAAACATGGCCCAAATATGACAAACCAAATGTGGGCCACCTATGGCAAAAACGTGGCACAATTGACAATGACTAATCTGGATGTAAACCAAATATGGCCCACATATGTTTCAGCAAATGTGGCCCAATTATCTTAAAACATATCTGGGCCAGGTTGGGCAAAGATATGGCACAGTGGCACTGGCTCATCTGGATGTGAGCCAAAAGTGGCCCACATATAATCCTGAAAATGTGGCCCAGTTATCTCAAAACATATCTGGGCCCGGCTTGGCAAAGATATGGCACAGTGGCACTGGCTCACCTCGATGTGAGCCAAAAGTGGCCCACATATAATCCTGAAAATGTGGCCCAGTTATCTTATAACATATCTGGGCCAGGTTTGGCAAAGATATGGCTCAGTGAATACTGGCTCATCTGGATGTGAGCCAAAAGTGGCCCACATATAATGTCGCAAATGTGGCCCAGTTATCTTAAAACATATCTTTGCCAGGTTTGGCAAATATATGGCACAGTGGCACTGGCTCATCTGGATGTGAGCCAAAAGTGGCCCACATATAATGTTGCAAATGTGGCCCAGTTATCTTATAACACATCTGGGCCAGGTTTGGCAAAGATATGGCACAGTGACCACTGGCTCATCTGGATGTGAGCCAAAAATGGCCCACATATAATGTTGAAAATGTGGCCCAGTTATCTTAACACACATTTGGGTCAGGTTTGGCAAAGATATGGCTCAATGACCACTGGCTCATCTGGATGTGAGCCAAAAGTGGCCCACATATAATGTTGCTAATGTGGCCCAGTTATCTTATAACACATCTGGGACAGGTTTGGCAAATATATGGCTCAGTGACCCCTGGCTCATCTGGATGTGAGCCAAAAATGGCCCACATATAATGTTGAAAATGTGGCCCAGTTATCTTATAACACATCTGGGCCAGGTTTGGCAAAGATATGGCTGAGTGACCACTGGCTCATCAGGATGTGAACCAAAAGTGGCCCACATATAATGTTGAAAATGTGGCCCAGTTATCTTATAACACATCTGAGCCAGGTTTGGCAAATATATGGCTCAGTGACCACTGGCTCATCTGGATGTGAGCCAAAAGTGGCCCACATATAATGTTGCTAATGTGGCCCAGTTATCTTATAACACATCTGGGCCAGGTTTGGCAAATATATGGCTGAGTGACCACTGGCCCATCAGGATGTGAGCCAAAAGTGGCCCACATATAATATTGAAAATGTGGCCCAGTTATCTTATAACACATCTGGGCCAGGTTTGGCAAAGATATGGCTCAGTGACCACTGGCTCATCTGGATGTGTGCCAAAAGTGGCCCACATATAATGTTGCAAATTTGGCCCAGTTATCTCAAAACATATCTGGGCCAGGTTTGGCAAAGATATGGCTGAGTGACCACTGGCTCATCAGGATGTGAGCCAAAAGTGGCCCACATATAATATTGAAAATGTGTCCCAGTTATCTTAAAACACATCTGGGCCAGGTTTGGCAAAGATATGGCTCAGTGGCCACTAGCTCATCTCGATGTGAGCCAAAAGTGGCCCACATATAATGTTGCAAATTTGGCCCAGTTATCTTATAATACATCTGGGCCAGGTTTGGCAAAGTTATGGCTAAGTGACCACTGGCTCATCTGGATGTGAGCCAAAAGTGGCCCACATATAATATTGAAAATGTGGCCCAGTTATCTTATAACACATCTGGGCCAGGTTTGGCAAAGATATGGCTCAGTGACCACTGGCTCATCTGGATGTGAGCCAAAAGTGGCCCACATATAATATTGAAAATGTGGCCCAGTTATCTTATAACACATCTGGGCCAGGTTTGGCAAAGATATGGCTGAGTGACCACTGGCTCATCTGGATGTGAGCCAAAAGTGGCCCACATATAATGTTGCAAGTGTCGCCCAGTTATCTTATAACACATCTGGGCCAGGTTTGGCAAAGATATGGCTAAGTGACCACTGGCTCATCTGGATGTGAGCCAAAAGTGGCCCACATATAATGTTGAAAATGTGGCCCAGTTATCTTATAACACATCTGGGCCAGGTTTGGCAAATATATGGCTCAGTGACCACTGGCTCATCTGGATGTGAGCCAAAAGTGGCCCACATATAATATTGAAAATGTGGCCCAGTTATCTTATAACACATCTGGGCCACGTTTGGCAAAGATATGGCTCAGTGACCACTGGCTCATCTGGATGTGAGCCAAAAGTGGCCCACATATAATGCTGTAAAAAGGCACAGTTATCTCAGAATGTATTTGGGCCAGTTTTGGCAAAGATATGCTACAGTGGCACTGCCTCAGGTGTGAGCCGAAAGTGCCACCTATATGGCATGGCAAATATGGTCCATATAATTCATAATAATTTGGGCCACATTTGGAAAATATACGGCACAGTCAGCATTGGCTAATCAGGGTGTAAGTCTAACTTGGCCCACATTCGAAATATGCCCCCCAAAAATGTAAACCTACGTGGTAAGTCCATTTCTGGCTTAGATGCAACACTTCTGACAATGGCTAATTTAGCTTAAAAAGGACAGACTTTGAAACTGCCTTGAATTTTTTTTTAACAACATTTAACAATATTTTTTGGTATAGATGCAGCAGGCACTTAGGCTGTGTGTCGTGTCCACCAATGTGTTTTTTTTTCACGCGACTGGTGTGTTTATTCAATTGTTTTCAATGGGAGTGCCGCGTTTTTAAAACGCCATGCATTTTTCTGGCTATAAAGCGCTGAACACTCAGCGTTTTTTATAGATCGGCGAGAGTTAAAGAATGTTAAACTTTGGTTAAAACTCTCATTACTGTCACTTTCTACCAGACCGTCCAATCACAATGGAGGAGGGGCGGGAAAAATACCACACCGACCAACTGTCACAACATTCTTTCTGTACAACATCAAATAGCAGAGTAGATGGAAAAATTATATTTCTGGTTTCCGAACATACGTGTCTATACCATATGACATCCGTACTATACAAACATTATTAGTATTATACAAATTATCAGCGAAATCAGTTACAAGTAAACTGTGCTACGGATATTCTGTATAGCAACAAAGCGTCTCAAAAAAAAACAAAAAAAACAACAACAACAAAAACGCTGCACTGCCAAAACACTTTCAATCGCCCACAGCTAGGCGTTTTCAGCAGATTGCCTAGCATTTTCGGCTGGCTAAAAACGCTTTGGTGGACATGTCCTTAGGCTGGATGTGAGGCTACATGTACTTACATCTATAACATATATGCTATTGCTGACATATGTTTTGTAGGTAGAGTGTCTCGAAAAGTTCAAGTGTCTAAGTTCAAACTTATGAAGAGTTTTTTATGGTTTTGGGATGTGCAAGAAGATACTTTAGTTGCTGTTTGTGCAAAGCTTGGGGCACAATGATTTTGCCAAGTACTGTATCAACATATTTTTGTTGATCTTGGAACATCATTCCTGTCCATAAAAATAGTCCTAACCCTAACCCTACAATCAGAGGGAAATGATAATAACACTGATCTAGAAGCATGGTTGAAAGCCTAAACTTGGCATAACTTCAAACTTCAATTCTAATTGGTCGATATGAATGCTGTTCCAGGATCAATAAAGATGTTGAGCCAGGAACATGTTGTAGCCTACTCGGTGAAACCTTGCTTATCTTGCTAGCAGTGTCATATAGGCCTAACTTCTAAAGCAGACACGGATAAACTTCCAATGAGGCCTGAAGATGAGTTAAAATTATGACAAATTAGTCAATCAAGATATTTCTTATTATTTGGCTATTTTTATAACAAATGTACTGGATTTGTTGTGGAGAATAGGACTATAAGGAGACATTGAAGTCAAAAAGGTTGTGATTCACTGTTCCTATGTGTCTCAAGTGACCCCACAAAGGGTAATATTTGAAACCCCCTTAAAATATTCAAATATTTAAAAATAATCCAATTAAAATATTCAAATATTGAAAATATATAAAAAAAATAATATTTAAAAAATGAAATAAACATATTTTAAATAAATAAATAAACATTTAATTTTATTACATTCATGGTTCTCAAGTTTTATCAAAATCTTGATGCGGTTAGGGGAGGAGCCCTAATGGAGCCCCAATTTTACCCATTGTTCATAATTAACCAGCACAAATTGAAATTATAACAATTGGAAAATCTGATAAATGACAGAGCAATTCATCACATCAAAAATACTCTTTAATGTTATATTTCAAAATTACAAATATACACAAATTACAAAAATATAACAAATTGCTCAAGAGTACACACTCCAGCTTATGAAATGTGTTTTGTGTTGTAAGTGTTTGTTGCACATTTTGATGCCTTGATAACAGGGGTAGGGGGCTCCCAGACATCTTCACTGTCATAATGGATGACAGTGTTCCATCCAGAGCCAACCTGTTTCTAGTTTTGGTTTTGTTCAAACCTATCTCCATCAGGACGTGTGTTCGCGCGATGTTGTTGGTTGCCTAGTAACGAACGTACAGTGGCCGAGAATGTTCCGTCAACTTTGTTCGCGCATCTATGTTGCCTATACGTGCTGGCAGCAGGAAACGTCACTTTGGCTGTATCCGAAATCGCCCCCGGTTGGCATTGCCTTTTCAGCGTGAGAAATACACAGCGTGTGAACTGGTTGAATTGCGTGTGTCTCACGCCCACATTTCTGGCTTAATATAATTTACATTTATACAACTGTCATTTTTAGGCTATAAATAATCTTTCTTAAAGATAAAAAATATATAATTTTAATTGACATTATAATTGATGAAATACGATTAAATGAACGACAAAGCTCTTGTGAGAAAATATTATTATTTTGATAATTAACTTTTTCAGCCCCCTGCATTCATGAAAAAATTGTCAATTTTTTTTGCTTCAGCTTACTTATTTATTACAGATACGATCTCTATTTTGTTTATAACAAAATATTTACTGCATTTGAAGTTGTCTTTGAAAAAAAAAAAAGCAAACTGATTCGGCCCTTTAAATTTAAACAGCCGTAAGGCGCGAAAAAGGCGCTCGAAACCAGAAGGTCAGAGGATTGTCAGTTGGAGGGAGGACGAATACTGCAAACAAACAATCAAGGTAAGATCGATACATTTATATTTTCTTAGCGATTGCTTCGTTATATCCATGTTGTATGAGTTAATGGAATAACTTCTAATTTCGAAGTAACATTATTTTGGCAGTTTGTAGCTCTAAGCTAGATCTATTATGATTATCGAATGCGAAATGAACAAGTATCGATTGAACGGCGCGCCAATACATTTAGATTTGCTCATGTTGCTCCGATCATGCCAACCTTCAGTCAGTTCTGCACGGTGAAAGTATTTAACTCTTGTCTTATTTTGGCACAACAATGAAAAATGTATATATAATAGCCTATAGTGTAATTTTTCATTCATGTTTATACATTGGGCATACAGTAATACTGCAGTAACTGCACTAGTTTGATTACTTTGTGACAGCATTTTTCGTTAACTAGCAATAATGCACAAATTACTACATGCTTTTTCTTAAAATAATAGCTTTTATGAGATGATTACAAAGTAACAATAGCCTAATAGATATTATTGAGCAAGTTGGTTCAGGTATTATTACTCTATGTATTTCACATTTTTAGTATACCCTAGTAATTTTAAAATTAGTTTGCCAGCTTTTTTTTTTTTTTTTTTTCATTTAATGTTTTGAGTCAGGATGTTTTTCACCTTAATAAGACATGTTAATGTGATTTGCTACAGAAAACTGCTGGTGGGAATAAAATGCTACAGTTTAGAGTTCACTGTCACCATTAAGGTAAGCTGCTGATACATTTCATGTGGTACAAAATAAAAAAGTATCAAGGAATATTTTTTTTTGTTTTGTTCGTTTATATAAGCTACAATTTAAAAGTGTAATTTAAAGTGTAAAACTTAAAACTTTAAAGTGTAATTATTATTTTTAAACAGTTCTTATAAATACATACAGTATGTAATTCCATCAAAACATTTTTTTGAGGTGACTCAATCATGATCATGAGGTGACTAAAGATTCCCAGTTCCCAGCCATATTATACAATGATTTATTGCTTGTCTTTGTTGAATAATACAGAAGATAAAGAGCTTAAACAACTAGTATATTAAATCGCATTATTAGTAAAAAAAAAAAAAAAAAGTAAAAAAATGTTTAAATAAAAAACACATTTAGATTATTTTCCAAAATCGTTTGACTAACATTATTACTTGTTCGGCCTCAAACTCTGACCATGATGACATTGTGTCACTACTAAAAGAGATTGAATCTGATCTTAGATTTGTTAGTCTACCTCTACTCCGTGTGTTTCTCTGCACAGACCCTGTGCACCCAGAATGCGATCTTCCCAGATGTCCTTCATCTCCACCCGAAACCGCTTCGCCCCCCTCCGCGAGACGGAACGCGATGCTGTGATCGTCGGAGGCTCCATCGTCCGGCACGTCCGTGCTACGTCAGCTGAAGGTAGAGTGCACACTCACTGTTTCCCCGGTGCTCGTGTTCTCAATGTTTCTGCGAATGTTTACCCGCGATCCTGAAGGGCAACGAGAACATCCGTGCTGTCGTGCTGCACGCGGGGGCAAACGACATCAAGCTGCGGCAGATGGAGACACTGAAGAGGGACTACAGGAGCCTGATCGAGACGGTACGCAGCACATCACCCGCGGCGACGATCATCGTGTTAGGACTGCTTCCCACGTATCGACAAGGAAACGAAAGGTTCAGTAGACTGTTTGCTTTAAACGAATGGTTATCGTCATGGTGTAAAGAACAGAAACTGCTCTTTGTTAATAATTGGAATCTTTTCTGGGAGCGTCCTAGGCTTTTTCGTGCTGATGGCCTGCACCCCAGCAGAGTCGGAGCGGAACTCCTGTCGGACAACATCTCCAGGAAGCTACGCTCCATCTGACTAGTAAGACAATTCTCAAATAACTGCCATGATGACTTTTGTTCTATCCACTTAAAAGATAGAAGTACTTGCGTTGTCCAATCTATACAGACTGTGTCTGTTCCCCGAATAGCGAGGTCTAAATATAAATTTAATGCAGGATCTAGAAAAAATCTGACCGTGATTAAACCAGAAAAACGCAAAATAAACGAACAAAAACTATTTTTAAAGCTTGGGCTCCTAAATATTAGATCACTCGCACCCAAAGCAGTTATTGTAAATGAAATGATCACAGATAATCATTTTGATGTACTCTGCCTGACTCGATAAAACAAAAACAACAAGCAGCCGAAAATGAATAGTGGAATAAAGTCGTTATTTTTGTTTGTTTTTTTGCGCACAAAAAGTATTCTCGTCGCTTGATAAACTTATGGTTGAACTAACATGAACAAACAGTGAATGACTGTAACATTAAAAAAGCTTAATAAATAATGCAGTTCATGTTAGTTAATACTAGTTAATACATTAATTAATGTTAACAATTAAGGCCTTAGAGTTACCAAACTGTTTAATGCACTGGTAGTTCCAGTCCATTTTTCCCCATTCAGTATTAATGTGCTATTGCTATTAAAACACTATTGTAAAATCAGCATTCAACAGTGTATTTTGTTTTTGTGTGTATCCAATAAAGGCTTGCAAGATTGCCATGATGACGCAGATGGGCCCAGCCAAGGTGGTCAAATTCTTTAATTTTGGATGGCTCCATTTGCCAATGTCTTCTAGTGTGTTTACTTCTGCATTGTCTGTTTTTTTTTTTGGATGACCAACTGGAAACATGTTTTGTTTTGTTTTTTGTTTAGTTCTAAGATGCTTTATATGCACATATTTTGTGTTTTTATTATTATTGCTATTTTTTTTTTTTAGATTGCTTTCCAGTTTTGAAAATGGAAACTTGCACTTGGTTGTTCTTTGACAATATTAATAAATAATGCAAATGTTTTCAGAAACGTGTTTAAATCATCTGTTGTAACTTCTCTTAACATAAAAAGGGGGCATTTTTAAATTTCTCTTTAGTTTATATCTCTTAGTGTCAATGATATGGCACAGCATGCACACACAAAAACACACAGTTATGGTTTATTTATGTAATTCTTGGCTAACATGCGGCTGAACAACTGGCCTACTTGTGGAGCAGATCTGGCAAACAGGAGTGCATTGCAAAAGTGCCACCATTCCATGCTGCATGAGGAATGTTGGGAAAGACCAGGGTTTGTATAAAAATCAACTGTGGCCAGGTGTGGTTTATTTGGTTTGTTGTTGGGTTACATGTGGCATTGCTATGGCTTAATTGTGGCCCAAATCTGGCAAACAGGAGTGGACTGCCTTAAGTGCCATAATGTTCATCTGGCCCACATACCGCGTGGAATGATGGCACTTGGGCGGTCCGCTCCTGTTTGCCAGATTTGGGCCACAATTAGGCCAAAGCAATGCCGCATGTCAGCCATAAACACAACAAATGAAGCAGAACTGGCCCACATCTGGCCCAGACACCAAAATTGCTGTGGCCCAGATCCGGCCCACACTTGACGTTTTCATCTGGCCCACATACCGCGTGGAATGATGGCACTTGGGCGGTCCGCTCCTGTTTGCCAGATTTGGGCCACAATTAGGCCAAAGCAATGCCGCATGTCAGCCATAAACAAAACAAATGAAGCAGAACTGGCCCAGACACCAAAATTGCTGTGGCCCAGATCCGGCCCACACTTGACGTTTTCATCTGGCCCACATACCGCGTGGAATGATGGCACTTGGGCGGTCCGCTCCTGTTTGCCAGATTTGGGCCACAATTAAGCCATAGCAATGCCGCATGTCAGCCGTAAACAAAACAAATGAAGCAGAACTGGCCCACATCTGGCCCAGACACCAAAATTGCTGTGGCCCAGATCTGGCCCACACTTGACGTTTTCATCTGGCCCACATACCGCGTGGAATGATGGCACTTGGGCGGTCCGCTCCTGATTGCCAGATTTGGGCCACAATTAAGCCATAGCAATGCCGCATGTCAGCCATAAAAAAAAAACAAATGAAGCAGAACTGGCCCACATCTGGCCCAGACACCAAAATTGCTGTGGCCCAGATCCGGCCCACACTTGGCCAGTTCTGCTTCATTTGTTTTTTTTTTATGGCTGACATGCGGCTTTGCTATGGCTTAATTGTGGCCCAAATCTGGCAAACAGGAGCGGACCGCCCAAGTGCCATCATTCCACGCGGTATGTGGGCCAGATGAATGTGTCAAGTGTGGGCCGGATCTGGGCCACAGCAATTTTGGTGTCTGGGCCAGATGTGGGCCAGTTCTGCTTCATTTGTTTTTTTTACGGCTGACATGCGGCATTGCTATGGCTTAATTGTGGCCCAAATCTGGCAAACAGGAGCGGACCGCCCAAGTGCCATCATTCCACGCGGTATGTGGGCCAGATGAAAGTGTCAAGTGTGGGCCGGATCTGGGCCACAGCAATTTTGGTGTCTGGGCCAGATGTGGGCCAGTTCTGCTTCATTTGTTTTTTTTACGGCTGACATGCGGCATTGCTATGGCTTAATTGTGGCCCAAATCTGGCAAACAGGAGCGGACCGCCCAAGTGCCATCATTCCACGCGGTATGTGGGCCAGATGAAAACGTCAAGTGTGGGCCGGATCTGGGCCACAGCAATTTTGGTGTCTGGGCCAGATGTGGGCCAGTTCTGCTTCATTTGTTTTGTTTACGGCTGACATGCGGCATTGCTATGGCTTAATTGTGGCCCAAATCTGGCAAACAGGAGCGGACCGCCCAAGTGCCATCATTCCATACGGTATGTGGGCCAGATGAAAGTGTCAAGTGTGGGCCGGATCTGGGCCACAGCAATTTTGCTATCTGGGCTCCGTTGCTTTAAATAAGAAAACCTTGGCATCAATATGCCGACGAGAAAGATACTGGGAATTTTAAAGACATGATTAAATTATATATTGGGTAATAATATTGCCATTTATTATATATGTATATTATATATTATAAAAATGTGATTTTTCAATGTAAACAAGTCACTATAGTTTTATTTATATTACACTATTTACACATTTATGAACACTTAACCCAACCCCTGCCCCTAAACCTATCATTTGTCAATAATAACAGGCAGATACAACTACCGTCATCATTTATTTAAAAAGTAAAAATATTCCAAGTCTTCCAAGGCAAAAAGATTGTTCCCTTCCAGGAACTCGAGCTGCGTCGAACGCTACGGGGAATGCCCTCAGCGTGACCGCGCTCTGAACCAGAGTGTAAAATGTCCAATGAAAGGGCGAGACGTCATAGGCGGTGACGTCACTGACCGGAAAGCATATAAGCACGTGCGGTGGAGCCGGCGTTTGCTTTTTGTCATTCAGCAACCGCTTCTCTGTCTGTGTGTATTGTCTTTGCATGTTGTGAGTCTTATTTAGTGTTGTTTGTCCTGCACAATCACTTAAGTAGGCTCCAGCAATATGTGCAAGCACTGGGGCGATAGCAGATCGCATTCTGGGCTGTGTGTTCCTCCCTACACAACATTATATCACTGCTTGGGATGCACGCAGTCTGTGTGTGGTCTGCTTCAGAGCAGAGCGCGCAGATTCAGCTCTCGAGGGAGCTGACTGCCCGTTTGTGAGCTTTTTCATTTCTTACGCCTGCTCTCTGAAGGCTCTCTTTGAAAAAGAAAAAGAGAGGAGTGAGTTTCACTAGCCTTGAATGAAGACGGGCGAGCCCGTGTCTTCTTCCTTTCCTAGACCTGTCTTCCTCCGAGGAGGTGGACGCGTCAATGAAACAGTGCTTGCACAAGCATATTATGAATGAGAACGGCGCGCAGTCAGCTCTAAAAAAAAAAAAAAAAAGGGGGCTGGTTGTGTTTCTCTCCGCTGTACATCTCACATTCCCGCCGCTGCTGAGGCACGGCGGCGAGTGTGAGTGCGGGGATCGCAGCGCGCGTTGCCGAGGCGACGCGTGCGTTATTCTCATTCATATCAGAGCGATGCCCCGGGTGGAACAGACGCTCGCGAGCTATCTGTCCCCTTGCGTGGCGTTGTCTCTGAAGGCTCGCGGCTGCAGGTCAGGCTGGTGCGTGTCTGCACACCGAAAAAAAAAAAGAGAGAGTGTTGCAGGCGCACCAAGCTGACGTACCTGCTTAGAGAGCTGGATGAGGGATTGGGCTCAACTTGATTGAATTATAAGTTGGTCTCTGAGCTCCCTAGAAACGCTGTCTGTGGTCGAATCTGACATGAAGGAGAAGATAGGGTTTTCCTCATGGACGCCCCGCTTGCGCCTTCTGGCCTGTTCGGCGACTACGTCAATTACGTCGTCGACAGGTACCAGGAGGCTCGTAGACAAGCGGCGGCGTTTCAGCGGTTTCTCCCTCGCCTTTCTCCAGCTCAGGGGGCTGCTAGGCGGGAGCAGCCCTCGCCGCGTGCCAGCCCCTCTTTAGAGAGGCGCAAAACAGAGCGTGGCTACTCACACCCCACCGAGGTGGGGCCGTGGCAGCTAACGCTCTGGGTCGGGGACCTCTAAGGCTAAGCCGGATCTGCGGACCGTTCTTAAGTCTAAGGGGGTTCTCGGCCAAGAAGCCTACGGGCGTGGGAGATCAGTCTGCCAACCCTGCCAGAGTTCCAGGGCGCAGCTGGCTCCAGCGAGCAATGTTCTCAGTTCTTCCGCCCCGAAGTGTAGCGGAGCTGGGAAGCTCGCCACCCCTGCGGGGGTCCCTAGAGCTCCTGGTTCGGCCGTCTCCTGCCGGTCCTCCGCTTCAGGGCACCGAGCCAGCAGCTCTAGGCACGCCAGAGGCCAGTTTCGAGAGACTGGTTCCCTTAGGAGACCATCAGGCAGCGTGGGAACTACTGCCGATGTGTCTCTTTGGGTCCTGCCTTGCAGGGTCTGGTTCTTCAGCTTGGTCTTCCTAGGAATGACGCGGGTCTGAGGACCGTCATTCATTAGGGGGCTGAGGCTGAGGCAGTCCTGGTGCTGTGCCTAGGACTTACGAGGGCAGACCCCTCTGGGGCAGATCGGGTGTCCGTCTCCCCCAGTGCCCTCGGGAGAGCAGTCTGCCAACCCTGCCAGAGTTCCAGGGCGCAGCTGGCTCCAGCGAGCGGTGTTCTCAGTTTCTTCCGCCCCGAAGTGTAGCGGAGCTGAGAAGCTCGCCACCCCTGCGGGGGTCCCTAGAGCTCCTGGTTCGGCCGTCCCCTGCCGGTCCTCCGCTTCAGGGCACCGTGCCAGCAGCTCTGGGTACATCAGAGGCCAGTCTCGAGAGACTGGTTCCCTTAGTAGACCATTTAGGCAGCGTGGAAACTACTGCCAATTGGATCTCATTGGGTCCTGCGTACTGTAGAGAAAGGCCTTTTGTATTCAGTTCGGCGCTCCGCCACCGCCTTTCAATGGGGTGATTCCCACGTGCGTGGTCCCCCAGCAGGCTCTGATCATGGAACAGGAAGTAGACACTCTCTTGGGGAAGGAGGCCATCGAGGTGGTCCCTCCTCACGGAAGAGAGTCCGGGTTCTACAGCCGGTACTTCATTGTTCCAAGGAAGGATGGTAGATCTGCGTCAGTTGAACCGCTCAGTCATGTCACTGAAGTTCAGGGTGCTTACACTCATCAGTCGTGTCTCAGACCAAGTCCGAGGACTGGTTTGTCACGATGGATCTAAGGACGCATATTTCACATCTCCATCCTTCCCTCTCACGGGAAGTCCCTCAGGTTTGCTTTTAGGGACAAAGCTTACCGATATTGGGTTCTTCTCGTTGGCCCTGCACTCGTACCCCGCATTTTACATCAACGATTGGTTGATTCTGGCTCGATCAGAGCAGGTGGCGACTCGGCATCGAGATGTCGATCTCGCGCACATGAAGGGGTTGAGACTGAACGTCAAGAAAGTGTGATTTTCTCCAGTAACGAGAACCACTTATCTAGGCGTGGTGTGGGATTCGACCACGATGCAGGCACGTATGTCTCCTGCTCGGAGCGAGTCGATCCTCACCTCAGTCAAGAGAGTGAAAGAGGGCCAGTCACTCACTGTCAGGCAGTTTCAGAAACTGCTGGGGCTCATGGCAGCTGCGTCCAACGTGATTACTTTTGGCCTGCTGTACATGAGACCCCTACAGGGGTGGCTCAAGACCAAGGGGTTCTCCCCGAGGGGAAACCCGCTTCGCATGATCAAGGTCACGCGGCGATGCCTACGTGCCTTAGACATGTGGAGCCAAGCTTGGTTCTTGTCTCAGGGCCCGGTGCTGGGAGCCTCTTGTCGCCGCGTAATGCTAGTGACGGACGCATCCCTCACCGGTTGGGGAGCGGTCATGAGTGGCCACCCTGCCCGCGGTCTGTGGAGCGGTCGCCATCTAACGTGGCATATCAATTGTTTGGGAATGTTGGCCGTGTTTCGTGCACTCAAGCACTTTCTCCCGGACCTAAGAGATCACCATGTGTTGGTGCGCACCGACAGCACAGCGGTGGTCTCTTACATCAACCACCAGGGAGGTCTGCGTTCGCGCCCCTTGTACAAGCTGGCGCACCAGATCCTTGTGTGGTCCCAGGGCAAACTTCGCTCGCTCAGAGCCATCGATATCCCTGGGTATCTCAATGTGGGAGCAGACATCCTGTCGAGGCAGGGGCTGAGGCCCGGGGAATGGATGCTTCACCCCGAGGTGGTGAAGCAGATATGGAGGTTTTTGGCTGTGCGACTCGAGAGTCAGCGCTATGCCCCTCTAGTTCCTCCAGCTCCTTTGGACTGGACGCTTGGTACAGACCTGGCCGAGGCTTCGTCTGTACGGTTTTTCCCCGATCGCTCTGCTCCCGGGAGTTCTGGATGGCAACAGGGATCTGGTGAACAGGTTGGAGACGGGTTCGCCCTATCTCCTCCTGCATTCCCCAGATCTAGCGCTCTCGTTCGTGGAAGCCCGCGTGTGCGGTTCTTCCCCCTCTGAGTGAGTGCTCGCTGTTGCAGCGCACGTTGCCGAGGCGACGCGCGCATTACGTGTGGAAGTTCTGGCCTCTGAGGGGGCGCAGCTCATAGCTTCCGGTCTCTCAACCGAGGTTGCTGAGACCATCTTCCAATCCAGAGCTCCCTCTACAAGGAAACTGTATGCCCTGAAGTGAAAATATTTCACTTCTTGGTGCGGAGACCGCCACCTTGACCCAGTTAACTGCCCGTTTGGTACAGTGCTGCAGGTCCTGCAGGCCCGTTTCTCCGCAGGGGTAACTCACTCCACCCTGAAGGTTTACGTGGCGGCTTTATCGGCCTACCACGCCCTTCTCGGTGGCCTTACAGTGGGTCGACACCCCCTGGTTACAGGTTTCCTCCACGGTGCGCTGAGGCTGAGGCCTCCTGTACGACGTGTCCCTACGGGGACCTTGCTGTGGTCTCTTAAGAGAGTGGGGATTTGTAGGCCTTTCATGGCCCCTTCTTATCTCGTCTTTGCCCCTGGTCTGGCCAAAGCGTTTTTCTACCCTCGAGCGGGTTATTTCCTAGATCCCCTCTTCTATACCACGGCCTGTCGTGCTGCAGGCCCTCAGTCCTCCTCCCTTTCGGGAGCCTGACCAGCGAAAGCATAACTGTGTGTGTCCAGTGCGAGCACTGGACGCATACGTCCACAGAGCTGCCCTGTGGAGAAGGACGGACCAATTGCTAGTTTGCTTCGGTCCTCCTAAGCGGGGTCTGCCTGCTTCTAGGCAGACCCTTAGCAGGTGGATTGTGGATACTATTTCCTTGGCCTATGAATCTTCAGGCATCCCTTCGCCTCTGGGGCTTAAGGCCCATTCAACTAGGAGTATGGCGGCCTCCAAGGCCTTTCTGGCAGGGGTTTCTATGCAGGATATCTGCAATGCTGCGGGTTGGTCCACGCCCCTCACCTTTGTTCGGTTCTATCACCTTGATCGTATGGCCACTCCCGGCTCTTCTTCTCGCCCTCGCTGTGCTCCCAGTGATACACACAGGGCAGGTATTTGGAAGTCTGGTGGCGTTGGCATCTCGTTCCCCGTAGCGTTCGACGCAGCTCGAGTTCCTGGAAGGGAACGTCTCGGGTTACGTATGTAACCCTGGTTCCCTGAAGGGAACGAGACGCTGCGTCTCTAGGCCATACTTCCTGTATCCCTGCGAGCGGTTGCTTCATTCCTGGAAGCAAACGCCGGCTCCACCGCACGTGCTTATATGCTTTCCGGTCAGTGACGTCACCGCCTATGACGTCTCGCCCTTTCATTGGACATTTTACACTCTGGTTCAGAGCGCGGTCACGCTGAGGGCGTTCCCCGTAGCGTTCGACGCAGCGTCTCGTTCCCTTCAGGGAACCAGGGTTACATACGTAACCCGAGACGATTTGTGAGAGGAATAGACGCGATCGCCGTCTCCGTCCGCCTTAAAGCTCAAATCATGTGTGCAGTCTCTGTGCAAATTCAAAAAATTTCAGAAGCCTTATGTCAGCCTAGGTTGTGAAATGCTATTGGCTCTTGTGTGTCTCGTGAACGATTGCGTTTTGGTGCGGAAGTATCTTTTTGAATGAGATGTGAGCGCGTTAATGGAGCGGGATCATTTTTAGCGATTAAAACCTTATGTTTTACTCTCTTCTTCGCATAAAGACATTGTATGGCTTCAGAAGACTTGGAATGCAACTTGACTTGTTTGAAATAGTTTTTACTGCTTTTTTAATATTTGCAATAAATACATTTGACTGCACTTATATTTGCCTGTTACGTGTTTTATATTGTTCAGAAGTGGGAAGGTTTATGGTAGGGGTGGGGTTAGGTGCTCCAATGAAAGTATAAATTTATTTAAAATTATTTCTGTTTTTTACAAATGAATGCAAACCATTAAATTAAGACAACAAATGAAAACAACGGAGGACCCTGCAGGGGTGCGTCTAAAAGTGAGGGGTTCTGACCAAGCGTCAATATGTGAGGAGTTGGGAGTGAGAACGTGTTGGTCATGAAGAATATGTGCTTTATAAGTACTAATAAACAGCCAATGTTAATAATAGGCATGCCAATAAGAAACTACTTAATAGTGAGGATCGGTTTGCATGACCATATTCTACATCCCTAATCCTACTCAATACCTAAACTTAACAACTAACTATTAATAAGCAGCAAATTAGGACTTTATTGAGGCAAAAGTCGTAGTTAAGGGTTTGTTAATAGTAACTTATGCTTAAAATAAACTGTGGCCAAAAGCATTGCCCAAAGGTATGGTTTTGGACATCTCAACAGGTTGGTTGAAAAGCAAAATAATGACTCATCATGAATCCAGAATCATTATGTTATACAAGTATGGAGCATATTTTGTGCCAATATTCATCGAACAAATCCAGTATTTTGCAAAATCTGCTTTGCAAAGAAAAATTCGACTTTCAAACAAACGCAAAGTGATTTTCAAATACAAAACTGCAGAGGTATGGACAAATATATGTATTGTGTGTTACAACTGTGAGACTCATTTGCCTTTTTATGAGGAAACTTGGCTTGATTTTCTCACAAATGCCTGTTGGCAGATTTTCTCACAAATGCGTGCAGGCTGATTTTCTCACACGTGCAATTGAGCAACTTTCTTTTCCAAAAACAGCAGATGGAGCTTTCGGTCAATTTACTCTAGTCTCCCGAGACCCGAAACACCTCTTTACCTTTTCAGACCAATATGAGTGGGGAACAGGTGAGTTTCTGTTTTACTATCGCTATAATTAACCATTTAGATGTTTTCACAAAGCAACCCTACTACAGTGTCAGTGAAATTCACAAGTGCTGTAAAGTTGTTAACATGATTGATTGGTTCAAAAATCAGTAGTGACATGGATAAACATTTAACTAGGCAGTCTTTCCCTATAAAATCTGATCCATTCTCCGTACCTCTTATCCTCTGTTGGATCGCGGGATATAGAATATACATATATATTGATACAATTGTTCAACATTCAAAACAATGCAGGGGTATAACAATATATTGTGACACAATGTAATGTATAATGTATACATTTGCAATGCAAATGTATAATGCATAGCAACAATATTGTGTACCTAAAATGAAAGATTAGACTATTTAATTTAGTATCAGATATAGTAATATCACCCAAGAGGTCATTAATTATTAATAAAAAAATGAAAACAGTGCAATATTTAGTGCAATATCTAAAACATTTTTTATATAAACGATGTAACACCATGCAATCATTTGTCTAAAATAATTACGTATTTTTTAGCTAAACAAAATTATGAATATTTATCTTCTGGTGTCACTCTTATCCTGTCAATTGGGGAGAAGGATCAAGTTCACGCTGATATTATACTAAATTCAGCATTTTAATAACCAGTGGTTTAATAAACAGCGTGCTACACGGGTGAAGACACACTCGGGACAGCGAGGACTCTTCTAGGAGTGACACAGATAACGAACGTTTGCATTTTAAAGAGCCACTAATATAATTCCTGACGGTAGCCTTTTATTCTTAACTTCACGAGTTAAAATGTTGCTCGGCCATATATAAAAAGCTACATAATTTAAGTTGGATTTTTCCAAACAGGCTATTGTCAGACTAAAATCTGCCGGTATATTGGTTGAAAAATGAAATATCTCTTTACAGGTCACTTTTAGTTTTAAATGTTGTACAAGGCATGTATATTACTATACTATATATAAACATAAATATGATAATAAACTATGATATCCCTTATGAAAATTTAAGTTGGTTTTACTATAGTAAAAGTGTGGTAACCGTGTTTTTTGCAGGTTACCATTTCAATATACGCAGCTTTACTACAAATACCATGGTATTTATTTAGTAAAACCATGGTTAAGTTTCGTAAGGGATATTAATGTTTAGATTATATTTTGGTACATTTACATAGCTGAATCACAATAAAGCTCATCTGAACTTAAACTAGTTATATTATAGTAGCCTATTTGTATAATTAGATTAGCCTACTCCTTTCAGTAGGTTGTCTATGTGTAGTTTTATACTTGTTTAAACTTTTACTGCAGAGGTAGCCTACAACATTTCATGTTTCAACATATATAGCAGAAAGACAATCAATCTTACTTGACCTAACATAAAAATAAAATTCAAAATGCTTTCATTTTTGGTACACAATATTGTCGTTATCCACTATACATTTGCATTTTAGTATTACAATACACTGACACTGTAGTAGGGTTGCTTTGTGAAAACATCTAAATGGTTAATTATAGCGATAGTAAAACAGAAACTCACCTGTTCCCCACTCATATTGGTCTGAAAGGGTAAAGAGGTGTTTCGGGTCTCGGGAGACTAGAGTAAATTGACTGAAAGCGCCATCTGCTGTTTTTGGAAAAGAAAGTTGCTCAATTGCACGTGTGAAAAAATCAGCCCGCACGCATTTGTGAGAAAATCAGCCTGCATGCATTTGTGAGAAAATCTGCCAACAGGCATTTGTGAGAAAATCAAGCCAAGTTTCCTCATAAAAAGGCAAATGAGTCTCACAGTTGTAACACACAATACATATATTTGTCCATACCTTTGCAGTTTTGCAGAAAATCACTTTGCTTTTGTTTGAAAGTCGAGTTTTCCTTTGCAAAGCAGATTGTGTTTATTTGCAGAACACTGGATTTGTTCGATGAATATTGGCACAAAATTCGCTCCATATACAAGTTTCCAAAAAAGTGAAAATACTAAAGTACAGATACTTGAAAAAGAGAAAATTATCAGCCAATTTTATTGTCCCCCATTGCTTATAGGAACATTTGCTTCCCACAATTTAAACCTGAGCCACCCACACACACTAACACACACACACACACACACACGTGTTTACGTGCAGACACACCACTGTCCCAGTTTGTCCGAGTATTGCTGCACAGTTAATGATTCCATTAACCATTCATTTCTAGTGACAGTAATTCATAGTTTTATTCGTAATATTATATGTTGACTTCTTCTCCAGCACCGCCAATATCAACCAATCCAAATGTGTGGTCTGAAAGCACGAAAAAAGTTCCCTAATCTAAAATTATTATTTCTTGACAAATGGAATCCATTATCAACTGATTCGTGAATATTTGTCCAGTCCAGCAATGTTGAATGAAAGCTACACTTTCTCATCTACGGGAAATAGAATTGTTCAAATTGTGTTTGAGAGAAGGCTCACACACTGGAGGCAGCCCATAATGCAATACGCCAATTTTTTCCTATTTTTTGCAGTTCCAATTTATTGAAGTAACAGAGCAGAAAATGCAGTGACAGCTGTAGCACTTTATTGCGAATTAGTACATACGTTCAGCAGAGAGAGACAGAGAAAAAGAGAGAGAGAGAGAGAGGGGACTCATTGTATTTCTGTAATTGCCACGGGCTCTGAAAATGGGCTAGCAATAGTACTGGAGCAATTACATATTGAAGACAGAAGATGACAGGATATACTTTGAACATCAGATCACATTTACACTGGGATTTGACCCCCCTCCTCAAAACAGAGCTGAGAGGAGAGGTACTATGACAATGACATGCTCACGACTCGGTGAGGCCGCTGGATGATTATAATTATTGTGTCTGACGTTTGACCCGGTATTGATGGTGTGGCTGCTGCATGTTTCTCCCTCCGTGTTTCAACCGCAGATGTGTTTAACAGGCTGACACCATTTCTAGCAAGAGGTCAGTGCAGGCGAACAGAGAAATGAACGCTTGCCAAATGCTGTCAAACTTCCACAAATGCCTACACTCTAAATTGTCACCATAACGCCTTTGTTAGGACATTATGGGGGTGTCCGGTTTGGGTTATGTTCATACGAAAGGTTTATGAAGTCTGCTGCTATCTCTAAAGGTAATAGCACTGGTCAAAGGCTGGAGAAGGTAAAAACGCTATTTTGTTTTGTTTTTTATTTTATTTTGTTTTATTTTATTATTTTATTGTATTTTTTATATTAAATATTTTGTTTTAGTTCTACCTGATGGCAGAAATGAGCACAGTTTAGACTTAACAAGATTGTCCATACTCGTATGACAAAACACATTATTAAGCGATAACACAGCCACTGTTCGCACCCCTCCATCTCATTCGCAAGAGACAATCCATAGATTGTGCATTTCGATTTGCTACGCTGCCTGCCAAAATACACGTTCATTTCCTGTTGTTATTAGTTTGTCATGTTGCATGAATTGATAACATGACGCAGCTTGTCTGTCGCCGCTCGTCTCCTGCATTGTGATGTGGGGTCAACGGCATGAACAATGAGCAAATGCCGTGAATAGAAGAGATGTCATTCAGCCATTACAGTCATTTTCCATTTCTGTGAAATAAATAAATAATAATAATAAGGCTTTACTTCAATATAGACCATAATTTCTTGCAATTTCTTTATTTTTCTTTCTTTTTTTTTTTTTTTGCCAGGTTATGGCTCAAGCCTCATTCTGAAGAAAATTAGGTGTGATTGTGTGAGAGTATTTGTTAACAAGGTAGTACATTTTTGGTTTATAACAACAGCAGTAGGTTCACTGTCCTTAATTATTGGAAGCTGACACTGAAACTATTTACAGAGATGTAAGATAGCACTGTACGCAGTGAGGTTTTGATGTATTCATCATGACTATGGCTTTTCTCTTTGAATACGTGTGTTTTACTGCAACATAAAAAGGATTTGAGAGGAACACTTATCACCCTTTACAGAGAGGAGACCGTCTGCTGTCAATAATCCTGAAACCACCTAAGCTCAGTCTGAAACCGCACCTATAGCGAACACATTAAAGAGTAACAAAGCCCTCCTGTCAAGACATAATACTTGTGTCCGACAGATCATCTCTTATTGACAGACAGGGAAATACAGCTGGATTTTGTGTGTGTGTGTGTGTTTAAGAAATGGAGAGCCAGAGACAAAAAGGTAGAGAGCTCAGTTCATTTGCATGGCTCGTTTAGCTGCTGCACTTAATCATGGATTTTCCACGGCGCAAGAGCAGTGTCTTTTTTTCTCAAATGCCTGAGCTCCAGCGGGGCGAGTGCAGGAATCCTCTTAGTGCAAACCCACCTTTTCCATACTCTCACACTGATGTGTGTGTGTGTGTGTGTGAGAGAGAGAGAGAGAAAGAGTATACAAATGTATACAATGGCTTTAAAAGTAACTGGAACTGGCATGTCCATAGTTATTGTGAAAAGACTTCATACATCAATTTAAAAAATAACATTAAAGTGGCTAAGAAATTAGTTCTGAGATATAGCTCTAAAATTATTTCAGTCTTCAGTATCACATAATCATTCAGAAATGATTTTAATATGCTGATTTGGTGCATTATATACTGATTTGGTGAAAGAAACATTAATAATAATAATGATAATAACAACAAAAATGATCATTTATAAAACAAAATGGCTCCAATTAAGCATATTAAAATAAATTCTGAAGGATTATATGATACTGAAGACTGGAGTAAATATAAACATATTTAAATATATTCAAATATAAAACAGTTATTTTAAATTGCAATAATTTCTCTCAATGTACTGTGTCTTTGATCAAATAAAAATACAGCTATCATAATTATTCCAAACGTTTCACTAGTAAGATATATAATTATATTAATTATATTGATTTAAGAAGAAGAAAAAAAGCAGCAGAAGAATTTTCATTTATTCTAAAAAGCTTTCATTTTTATTTTTGGTTTAGTTTAAAGTAATTACACTTAGCTATATGAAATCTTTTATATGGACTTGTTTAAATAGCTTATAAACATGCGCATGTGTATGTGTGTACTTTGCATTTAGAGCCACCTCTCCGTTGGGACTGACCTTCCCCACTACACGGCAGTCTCCATTAATACAGGTTTAATTAAACTGAGCCCGTCCGGGCGTCTCCCGCTGCCTGCATTGCCCCGCAGGGGAGCACACACAGTCAGCCCTCCATTACACACTAAAAGGACCAGATACACACACACACACACATACCCCACTTGTGTAACACACTACGATTATTGAAATTAGAAGATAGGAAAACTCGTGCTGGAGTCCAGTTCATTTCCTAAACATTTACAGTGCAGAGACTGTACTCCTTTCCCAGATTAGGCCAAACAGAGGTTTCCACGCACGTGTGCCGGAGAAGTCGATTGAGTGTCAGGCCAGGCCACGTCTGTAATGGAACGTGCCTTCAGTGGCCATATCTAATCAGCCATATCTAATCAACAAATTACAGTGATGTATGTGGTCTGCAAATTCTGTGACTAATAAAGTACAGTGTATTTAACATGCTTAAAGTGTGTCCCCGTGTGCCTCCTCTGTCTCCTTGATTAATGTAAATGTAATTAAGCACCATGCTAATTAAGCCGTAAATAATGACAAGGTGCGCATTTATGCAAAGATAATGGCACACCTAGACGAAGTGATACATGGATGTATCTTCAACAATGGAACCTATGATTTGCAAATTGCGAGTGACTTGTTTCTTCATCATCATGTTGATATCATTCACATGACTGTCTTTGAATCACCTGCATCATCTTTTCTAAAATGAGAGTGTTAAATGATGCAAACAACAGCACTTGACACAAAAAGAGAAAAAACCCCCGCTAAAACATAATAAACTAAACATCACATATAACGACTTAAACAGGTGTCTGTTTGAGTTTATCAGTATAGAGAAGCAACTCCATGAACACTGTCTCTATACTGTAACACAGATACAAGCGTGATGAAAGCTGTTCGTTAAATTTCGATGGTCACATTTCAACTGCAAAGCTTTTTATAATGTTGACATTTATAATGTTGCCTGTCATCTGCAACATCTCTTGTTTCTAAGCAGAGAAATGTGGACAATAAATAGATTCCAGCTTGTTCAGTCAATTCAGCATCCACACTTGTCAGCTGTTTACCTCCTCTCTCTCTCTCTCGCTCTCCTAATATGTGAATAACACGTATGTTTCTCTGATTAATGACACCTGGACTGTAGCTGACGGTGCACATGTGGCAGCGACAAATGTAAGTATCCATTGCCATAGTGATGGCATAAACACAGCCCTTAGCTGGAACTGCAGCCACAACACATTTATAAACAGCATGAGATGGGGGAGAAAATCTGTAACTGTATACTTCCATTCAATGCTACAGTATAGGACCACCCCAAAGACAAGAAAAAGAAAACTAAGAAAGGGGAATCCATAGGATCTAATCTGAAGTACAAGAATTAATTTTTTGATCATATAGAATACACAATGTTTAGTTGTGCTACATGTTCCGTGATATATGATGCACATACAGTGCCCTTCAAAAGTATTGGAACAGTAAAGACAAAATTACTCTGTTGGCTGTGGAGTTTAATTAAGTAATTCCCAATACTTATGCTCACATCAGTGAGTGAGATGAACTCTAAAAGTGCTGTTTTTTTTATTTGGTAAACATGTGTTGAAACAGCTAATAATAAAATGTGACATTCTGTAGTTTTGTCTCATATTCATCTTTTAATCATATTTGCAAATGTCTTGACTCCACAACAAACAGAGCAATTTTGTCTTTACTCTTCCAATACTTATGGAGGGCACTGTATTTCCCTCCAAATTGATGTGCAATTTAATTATTTTTTTGTTTCATTTGTACCGTACTGTATATAGATTATTAAAAATGTATAGTTTATATAATATTATAATAATATAGATTATTATTATAAACAAAAGGGAAAAAAGAATTAGCATTACTATTGTTATAGCACACTGCTGTTCAAAAAATAAGGGTCAGTAAGTTTTTTTTTACTCAAAAAGGATGCATTAAATTGATAAAATAGACAGTAGACTTTTACATTGTTACAGAAGTTTTAATTTTTTTTTAAATGCTTTTCTTTTGACATTTCTATTCGCCAATGAGTTCTGAAAAAAAAGTATCATAATTTCCACAAAAATATTAAGCTGCATTGTATTCCTGTATTTTGTATTGCATTTTTATATGCATGGTGAGACTTTTTTTTAAAAAACATTAAAAAAAAAATAATAATCAGTTTCTGGATTACATTACGACCCCAAACCTTTGAACAGTATTATATATTAAGATGTAAGATTTAAAATATTACTTGAATTTCAAGGAAAAATAACTATATCATGATATACTGTTACCCTGACATAAAGCCAACTACTGCAAATTAAAACCTTGATAATATTGCATATCACTCATTCTACTCTGCCATTAATATAAAACAATTACTATAAAAGTTAGAAGTTGCAGGTCTCATAGTGTCAATCTACCAAGGATTAGTTGATTTATGGGCGAAAACGAGATTAAGTACATATATAATTGTGTAGTGGTCTGAATTAACCAATAAACCATTTACTAAGTACAAAATCCACAGCCTTAACTATTTATAAATTACTATAAATGAGTGCAGAAAGGAAGGGGGGGGGGGGGGGGGGGGGGTTACCTCAATAAACCCCTGGCTGAAACTAATAATTGTTTGCCTAATTTTAACTGATATATGTAAAAGAATAGGAGGAATGATTTGAAGATGAATTGGACTTCACTATCTCAAGTTAATACAAACTTTGTTCAAAGGCCACAGCTCCAACTGAGAAACTCCCAATGCTCTCAATAAGCCTCAAGTTTCTGGATGATCCTTGCAAACCTGCAACCTTGAAGTATTCCAGATCTTTAAATATTAGTAATTTTAAATATGTCGGTGCATAATGTGGAAATAAAAAGTGATGTACACTGAATCACACCACCACATTTGAAAATGCAAAAGTGGATCCCGAAATTTGGTGGCCATGAGAGGGACCTCTAGATCAAGGTAAGTAGATGCATGAAATGCCTCTCAGTGCAACAGCTAGAACCCAATGTCTAATTTTCAACAGATACTGATTTTCATCTGAATTGGAATTAGTCATCTTGGCTTTATTCCACCAGGCCTTTTCACCAAATTACACAAAAACTAGTCTCTCGTTAAACCAGCAATTAAGAAACAGACACCAATGAAATGTTATGCATACAATGAAAAAAAAAATTAGGTGTGGAATAAAATTTTCACTCAGAAATTGCAACACAATTTTGTATCCTTGCAATTTATATTTTATGTTTTGGTAAATTGTTGGCTATTTTGTATGAATTAGTATGGCATCATTTGTATGTTTTCATACAATACGCCCCAGTGACAGTTATGTTTTAGGGGTGGACTTCATGCTTGCTTTTCTGGAGGGAATAAAGCGCACTTTCGTATGAGTCAAATGGTACAAATTCATATGAAATAGTTTTCCTGTGAGATTAGTTTGGAAATTGCTAGTACATTTAACAATTAACAACAAAGAAATGGCATTAAATTTTGAAGTAGAAAACTGAAATCTTGTAAAACATGCACCAATAATCTTTTTTATTTTCTTTTTTTCTTTTTTTGTAGTGCCATGCATGGTCGAAATAGCCTGCATGGTCTGCTGACTGGTTAAAAGCGGCCTGTGATCACATTTGAAATGATGTAAATGTATGTTTTAAACAATGCACTTGTGTAAGACCGTTAAGAGGCCCGCTTCGCCTCTGTTCCGGGGGCAATTCAATAAATCCAAAGCTGTTATTCAATTAAATATTTACTACTGGAATTCAATTAAGTAATAATGATGGATTCAGAGGGGGACTGAAGCATGCCCCCTTCACTTACACTGCCGTCCAGTGACATTTTCAATTTAATAAATGTCTTTCTTTTTTTTCCCCCTCTATACGCCACTCTACATATTATTTATTTGGTCAGAGTGGCAGCCTGGTGGTGATCAGCACACCAATCAGCTGTCTACGCTCAGTGTAAACAGAGCAAGTGTTGCAACAGCTCAGCAATGAACAGTTCCATATCAAAAAGTAAAATAAGTCACGTTAAATGGAAACTAGCAAGATCTTGAAGTAGGGGCAGGGAACAATGGTTGTCTTGAATCATTTTGCTTCCTCTTGTGGTCTAACATGTTAGCCAGTACTTTCATTCTTTATAAAAATATCTATCAGGCTGGATGTTGAAGTGATGGAGAGACTGCAACGAGTATGACTGGACAGGAATGCCAATAGCCTCATTACTTGGCATGGCACATTGTAACTGGAAATTGCTTCTTTCAGGTTTTGTTTGCTCTGGCAATTACAATAAACTCTCTGCTTGACACGTTGTTTGCACAGATGTAGAGCATTAATAAACATGAGCGCTAATCTGAATTATTGAACCGCTCCCCATAATTCCGACAATGGATTTCCTGACTCCGACGGATGTAGGGATGAGCGAAGGGAGATGGGCTGACTCTCCGGGCCCGAACTGAGGTACAGGGCCTTATCACATGTGAAATCCTTTTATTGGATGTGCAGGCGTGGAACACGGCCCCCCTCAGGTATTTCCCAAGTTTCAGAGCCACTACCACACACATACACATTCTACCACTTGCAAACTCACTCAAGAGAGTGACATTTGTTCTCCAGTTGCCTGTCAAAAGAGGAGAGCACTGTCTCGAAGTTAACAAGGTAAAGGTTATGGAGCAGGTGAATTGAAGAAAGCACAGATTTCACTTCCAGAGCACTTTTTATGAACACCCAACATGTTCCTCACTTCCAGAAGTGACAGTTTTGGAACTTGATGACTGATGTTGTGACCACCGGTGAGAATCATGGAACAAGGTGGCTTGTAATCTCATTACAGCACTTTTTCACATTTTAATTCGATACACTATTTGTTCCAAACAGTCCAGACTTAGTTTATTCCATTGAAGTTGCGATGTTAGCATGATGCTAAGCTAATTCGGTGCCCTAGTTCTACTAATCTTTAAATTAAATTAGCAAGGATGGGTAAAAGGTATTAATACTTTTGATACTGATGTTGTATCAAGTTGACTGATCATTGGAATAAATAAACTTGGAATTGGTAAACAATGAACAATGAAAAGTTATTCAAACATAGAAAGCTGAAAGAGTATTGCCAGAGCTATGTTCATGGTTATGGTTTATGCTGTGATTATTTAAATTTTATTTCAATGTAAAAGTTATAAGATAGATCCTGTTCTTTAATTGTTGCTGATGAATGGTAAACAAAAATGGCAGTTTGATCATTTTTAGGCCTAGTAAATGTAAAAAATTAGGACTTTCAATAATAAGTAGCTATAATTAATCAATTTAAAAAGAAATCCCCTTAATAAAAGTATTGATATTTGCCTTGACAGTACTGTTAGTACAGTATAATCTTAAGATTATTTTATGCAATGAAGATAAAATTAGTAAAAATGTTTTTCTTTTATCTTGCTACAACATTAATAAGAGGCCGTGTGTGTGTGTGTGTGTGTGTGTGTGCGCGTGTGCATGTTTATGTGGTTTATGAGGACACAAATTTGTATAATGACATGGGTATGACAGAGGTATTACAATATGAAGGTGGTTTATGAGGACCCCGTAATTCAAAAGGCTCAAAAAACATACTAAATGGTGTTTTTTTGAAAATCTAAAAATGCACAAAGTCTCCTGTGAGGGCTAAGTTTAGGTGTAGTGTTGGTGTAGGGCAATAGCACGCACAGTTTGTTCAGTATAAAAACCATTACGCCTATGGAGAGTCCCCATAAACCACAAAAACCAACATGTGTGTGTCAGCTTAGGCTTGTTTCATTTTTTATTTTTCTCCCACTCAACATCCGTAAATAATGTACAGGGAGAAAGAGAAATGGGAAAGAACAGAAAGTATAGTCGATAGTACAGTTAATTACTATTCAGGGAGGATTCAAGTAATTCCATTAAATTATCAGTATGGTACCTGGCCTGTGAAATCATTTTTACATGTACATTATGTTCTGCTTTCAATTTATCTTTTCATTATTTTATTATATATTTTTCATTTTCCTTATATTTGCTTTTCATTTTATCTGATATTGCTGTGGGTTACTTTTAATGCATAACAGTGATTGAAAAAATATCTGTTGGTATGTAGAATTTTTCAGCCAAATGTTTGATATTATTTGATTCTGTATTTCAGAATTTCTGAACTGGCATGTTCTTGACAGCTGGAAGGGTTCTGTCCAGCTGTCATGTGACCCACATAGTGACACTAATCTGGAAGGCACTAAATAATATCCTCTCTAACTAGCAAGAATAGCCACAATATCGCATGTCTAATGACATGAGTTCAGCGCAGCAGTCTCACTCTCTCACTCTTTTTTCTTCATCTCACTATTCCTGTCGCTCTTTCCTGTTCTTCTGTTGTAGTAATTGTAAGAGCCTGTTCAAGAGTCACAATGCCTAACGGTAATCAAAGTACTGACAAAAGGCTTCTTTCATTCTTTGCCTGGTTTTGTGTATATTATTATATGTTTCCATTTCACCAGCATGTCTTAAAGTCGTGAAGCGTCGTGCCGTAATTTCACATTGAATAAGATACCACTGATCAAAGTCACCAGGAGTCTGTTTGATACCTTAGAATAGCCAGCCCTCCCTCTGTTATGCCTTTTGAACATCTTAGGCCTCTTAAGAAGAGAGAGTGAGAGAGAGAGAGAAAAAAAACAGTATTCTCCTGCATTCCTCTTGTAGATATTCCCTCTGCTACTCACACAGTAAGCTGTATCCTCAGTCTTCACTCTATTTTGATGTGACTAAGTGACATGAAATTATGGCTGTCCATCAATAAACATTCTAACTGAATGTATATCACAACACAATCATATATGTCAAAATTTCCTGAGAGATAATCACAGTCTGAAGAAACTATTCACTATTCAACTATTCAACTTTATTGTGGCAGACTAGTAAAGCATTAAATAAATGTTCAGTGTGTTTGCGCATTTATTTTATTCTCTGTTGGTTTCGTATACAAGTGTGAGATGGACGAGATTGGGCTATGTTTTTTTTTTTGTGTCTTACTCCATGAGCACACATTTTTTTAAACGTCAATTTTAAAAAAGAAAACTCAAGATCCCTGTATTCTGTTGCATGTTTTTAAAGTATGTGACCTCTGTGAATGTCTCCTACATTATTTGCAACTTTACACGCAGTGGTTTGCTAAGACAAGTTGTTTGTACAGTAATAGCTGCTGGGGCAGTATGATGATATATAGGAAAATGCAGGGGAAATACAGTTGTCACTTTATATATTTTAATTTTTTTTGATAATTATTTAATTTCAGATTAATCCATTCAACTGGCAATCCTCATTTTTGTAATTGATTGATTGATTGATTCAATGATTAATTCATTCATTTCATTCATTCATATGTACAGAATTCTGTATTTGTTCCACACAGGGAAGAAGACATCTGCAGAAGACTTGAAAATGTAGTTCCTATCCACACTATTCCATATAATTTATTGCAAGTCATTTTGCTGATGTAAAACTAATTGTAATATAGGGTAATTCTGGTCCATTCCATCATATTTGAGTCCATTCATTAGTAAAATGACTCTGGGAATGATTGGTTCTTGGTCATTAGGGCGCAGTTGGTGTTACGTCACAGTTTTGTGAAAGTGTTTGGTCATGTACTGATTCTCCCCTCAGTGTGCTAGTTAACCTACACTGTCCTTTAACCACTTTCAATCTGCTAGCACAACCTTTTCTAAACACAAAACAAGCCAGTGCCCACATGCTGTTTTAATGACTATCATTATTATTATTATTTAGTACCATTCATTACAAGCAAAACTCTTTAACTTGTAAACATACATAATTAAGTGGGTAGCGGATAGTGTAGTTGTACTGATCTAAATTTGATTAATAATTGCATCATTACGGAGCATGTGATACTGATGTAGCTCTCCAACATAAAGCATAACCAATTAAAAATGGACAAAGAAATTGTATTGCTTCATGAATCCGTTTTTGTATTTGCTATGTTGAGTAATATTGATAAGACCGTAATCAAGCCATTAGTCTGGATTAGCCTCAACAGTCCTGTATGACCTCTTTTAGAGTATATTGTCTGTGCGATCATGGGTACAGAGCATTATTATGGCTCTCTTTATTGAATCAGACTCTGGATTCAGTTTGTCAACAGTAGCCGTGTTTACTCTAGTGCAGGCAGCACTGGCTCATTACTCTCGTATGGATTTTTCTTCCTTTTTGTTTACTGTGTAACTTAATACGTACATTAGAAGTTATTTGTCTGCACCTGGCTCAGTCATTGCTTCACCATGTGACTCTGAAAGATTCTCATTACAGTAATGAGAGACTTTCTGCTGATGCGCAAAACATGTCAAAACAGGCAAACAGAACAGTAAACAACTTGAGCAACAGTAAACAGAATGTCCATAGTTAAAAAGCAAATAATGCTTTCACCTGTTTCTAGAACAATTATGTTGCAATTACTCGGTAACTGACACAGATGCAGTGTGTAGTTAAATGTTTTTATTATTATTTTCTTGCAGTAATGTAAGTAATCTATAATTCATCTTCATAGTGAAAGATTAATGGCAGGAGTAGTTTTAGATGGACTGAGTGCAACGGGTGACACTGTGAATTTCTCTGCACAATGGCTAACTATTCCATCTCATTTCCATATTCTTCATCATCTGATCTCTTAAAGACCAACAGATGATATGCATAATCATTTCACACATTGATGTCCTATGAAAGCATTAGAGGCACAGATCCCATGTTTTTGTTGTGAAGTTTTAGATATTAAAATAGAATGTCCCAGTACTATGGAAGCCCGTTTCCACCACAGAATAAATAAATGAATAAATAACGTAATTGTGACTTAATATCTTACAGTTTAGACTTTTTTTCTCAGAATTGCTAGTTTATATCTCACAGGTCTGAATTTATTTCTCTTTATTTTAGAATTAAATATAGAATTGCAATATACATTAGCAATTCTGAGAGAAAAATATCTGAATTGTGTTAAACTCGCGATTCAGAATTGTGAGATATTCACTTAGAATTCAAAGATGTAATGATGCGTTTCTATCTTGCCATGTTTTTTGTATACAGTCTGAATTGTGAGATAAAAAGTTACTTTGATTGATTGATTGATTGATTGATTGACTGCAGGTAGACAAGTAAACATGTCACTTTATTTATACCAGTACTGTTGTGTTCGCTGTATTCATTTGGCACCCTATAAATTATCATTATTATGATAAAAATTATCCCAGATGTTTGGTAAATCTAACTTTAATTATGGGTACAATCAACATTTGGTCCCAAATGATGTCATCTCTCTCGTTTGTTAAATTTGCAGTCCTGCCAGATAACCCTTTTTATCCTTTCTAACGTAGTTGTAATTCTTTATATATATATATATATATATATATCAAATAGGGCCAAAAAAAATATTTTTTCATTTATTGAACAAATTGTCAGTGAAAAGAGGTGCTTGACCTTCAGAAAACCAGGAGTATTATATAAATATTATATAAGCTGTTTTGTTTTCCATTCATTTTACATGAGGTTTGTGATTTTTGCAACTCTGTTATAAATATGTGAGATTAACAAGAGTTCAATCCTTGATTTGTGTGATTTGTGTGAAACAAAACAGCTTATATAATATTTATATAATACTCCTGGTTTTCTGAAGGTCAAGCACCTCTTTTCACTGACAATTTGTTCAATAAAGGAAAAAATTTATTTTTTTGGCCCTATTTGATACCTTGCTTGTGGAAGTGCCAAATTAACTGCTGATAAAATAAATAATAATAAAAAAAATCCCAGTTCAAGCACTTCCAAAAAAAGGGAGATTTCCCCAATGAGCAGCGCAGAGTCTGAAGACACAGCACATAAGTCATCAGGGAGGAGGTAATTTATTTTCCCTGCGTTTAATATGTCACAGCCCAATGCTTGTGTGTCTGTGGTGTGCAAGCTGCTTGGCACAGGCCACTGTCATAGCCGGCTGTCTCCTCCACCGATACCTGTGGTGTTCTTCATGGTTCAGGGGCTCCTAATTTAAATAGGAAGTTGCACATATTTCACAGAAACACTGGGAGCTGAGGAGCAGGGTGAGGTAGGGGGTACTTTAACACAGGATGGGGCAGATGATGTACTACTGCATGACGTGTGGATGATCCCTCCGAACGTGCCGGAGAGGGTCACAGATCAGAGCGGGCAGAGGTGTAGCGCAGCTACAAATGGCAAAACATGCTGGTAGCCGGCAGGAGCATGCTGATGGGCCATAGCCTGCTCGGAGTGCTCAGCGAAACACTGGGAAATATGACAGTAATTCACTCACCATGCACCCAAACGAGTTCTTCCTCACAGCGTTCCACTGCAACCATCCAATAATATGCAGGATTTAAACATGATGCAACCTTCAAAATAAATCAAATAATAATCAGCAATCAATGAATGTAGTTTCATCCTTTTTTATCACAGTGTTCTAGCAAAATATAAACATACTTGTCTCGTAGTAGAGTACGTGTCATTTTTATTTAATTTATTAATTAATTTTTTTTACTGACCAGAATAAATATGGGATACATTCACAAGACACAGTTGTCTCTAGTTCATCAATATTCATTTTTAAATGTGCTAATTTAGCCATAGCACTGAAAACAATTACAAGATAGAACAATAGCACTGAAAACAATTACATAGCACATTCAAAACAAATTTCACTCAGATATTGTTAATACATTTTATAAATAATTACTAATGGCAAGTAACACATTGAACTGAATGTGAAATTCTGAAACAGAAGGACTGAAATATTATTTTCTTGTAAATTGTACTCCAATAAAAATTATTTTTAATTTAATTAGAATGTTCCCTTCACATTTTATGCTCTCATTATTTCAAATATTTATATGCATGAATCCGTTCAGTGTTTTTGTGAATTTATGTACTTAATAATTTTTTACAGTGGTCAGCAGTCTCAGCTGACAAACTTTTTGTTTGCCTGATTGTCTCAGTGAACTTGGATGCTAGCATTTCCCCCCAAAGAAATATTAATTTGAAGAAGACAAATCGGGAATCACCACAGCCGTAGTTTGTTTTAATATCAGACAGGAAAAAATTATCTAAACTCAATAAAAGAAAAGACAAAGTAAAAAATACTCCCCAAAAAGTCTTTCTCAAATATATTTCAAGGGATGTACATTTTCCACAGAAAGAGAGGATGCCGATGTGAATGAGCAAATAGATGATGACAGTTCAAACTTGCTAGAGAAGGGAAATATTTAGTGTTACAACTGTACTCTGTCTACACATGGTCAAAACAGTATCGAAGACTCTCTCACGTTATACAGATATCAAATAGAAGCCTCAAACTAAACTGTAATTTCATTATAAGCCCCCTCTGTTGTGAGCTAATATTGCACTTTCATGTTTAGCCGTTTCATTTGAAGCAACTGCACCTAAAATCATTTAAAGGTCCTTTACTCTGGGCTAAAATAGCACAGTAACCCAATCAATAGATTGCACCTTGCCTCGTGTGGCACAGATAATCTATTCAGAGCTGTATCTCACTGGGCTCTCTGCTCAGACCAATATTTATCTGAGCTGAGAATCAGCATCATCTCTTATACTGAACACGCACACACATATATGCAAGTACACCAACTAGGCCGGACCAAGCTAGCAATGACCTCTGACACTTGACCTCTGACATTGTGGCCTGTTGTCTGATGGCCTATCGATTACGTCTGGGCTTTACTGGGTAATTGCTGGGTTGTAATTACATTACATTTTATTTTGCCCATCTTATGCTTTGACTTCCATCTCTTTTTGTGTGCCATTTTCATGTCCAACTGATTCAAAATTGTAGTTTTTTTGTAGTATACTCACACTGAAGCAGCAATACTAAGTCTGACAGAAAAGTAATCAGGCATGTCTCTGTCTTACCCTCAAGGACCCCTTTAGTGGGACTTAGAATTTTCCATTAGGCACAGAGGGCTTGGTTCCCGTTGCTATGTTTCCAGGCTCATTGACTGCGTAACCATGGGGAAATGAGAGACAAAGCCTTGCGTCTTCTGGCGGGAGTTGTCATGGGAAACTCGGGGTTCAGGTCAATGATTAGCAGATTTGAAATCAACTTCGTAAACTGGAAATTGGATAAAGGAACCTGTGAAGCATGTTGAATTTTCATTTATTATTTAGTTATTATTTTTACACTAAAACAGAATGCCATTATTTTATTGAATGCCGGGTGCATGTTTGGTACATAAAGAGAGGTTTTAATAATCTTTAATCTCTCTGGTATCATTGCAACATGAAATAACATAAAAATTAAAAACTAACAGAAAACATTTTTATACCACTGTTAATAAGTATGAAAACCGAACTTCCAGAAGTAGAATTAGAAAAGATTACGGTCTGTTGAATCTCTCAAACCTTTTTGCCACAGTATTAAAACTGAAACAGCAGTTCTTTGATGTTGGCCACTGATGCTGCTGTGAAAGACTTCAAAACCTTAGCGTAAATTGAGTTTGTTGTGTATACAAGCACCTGCCAGATTTAATATTGAACGGATGATCCAAAATGGATTTTTGATCCCAGTAAAATGAGGAAAGATGTCTGAAACAACAGGAACAGGGAGGGGGGAAATCTATAGCCCGCCGAAGCTGAGATTTCTGCTCCCAGGTGAAGAATATATCTCTTCTCGTCCTTCTGTGTTTCCTTTTGATGGGCGGGTTTCCATGTAAAGAAAAACCTATAGGTCTGACCTTCTTACTACTTTGCCTGCGGCTATTCATAGATTGCATGTTTTTTTGTGTCTCATCCTTAGGGGGTGATCCGAATCAACCCGGCATAAATATTTCAGTGCATTTTTCCTGCTCCTCTGGATCTCTTGTTAATACACTTGCTGTGTTTGACAAGAAAAATTGTGTCTGTTTACATTAGCGGTTAAATTGTCCCCTTCATACTAAAATGTATGAACAATATTATTATTAGTGTATCGGTGATATAACACAATATTCATTGTATTCAATGAAGTCAAAACCAATATAATATATACAAAATTACATATTTTTATTTCCTCGATTAGTTAATAAAAATATTGTATCCACTTATTGTTAAAAACTGTTTTAATTATCATTATTTAAGCGCTTAGTATCTGATCACATATTAGCTGTGTTTATATATGTATAAAAAAAAATTACTGTGAGGCAGAGATAAAATTTAATCCAAATCAAATAAAATATAGCAAGTCTTTGGAGATGTGTCTGGACATCTGGTACCCATCTCAGAGTAACTGGAGCTACGCCAAGGGTACTCAAAAATGAAAATGACTTCATTATGAAGGTGTAATCAGAGTGAATATAACTCTAAGTCTGCATAGCTAAGTTTAACCATCCCTCAATGTAACAGCCGTTTGGATTCCTTGAAATTACAGAAGTCAAAGGTCACTCAAAGGAAACCAAAGACACCTCAAGCTGTAACTCCAGATACTTTAAACAATAAAAATACATTTATCCTGTGGTTGTCGTACTGAGAAAAGTCTGAACTAATTCCAGTGTTTATTTATTTATATAAACTACTCATATTATTGGACATTAATTAAATGGCCACTTAGCGGAGATGAAACAGTACTCAAAATCTCTCTCCAGTGTGTCAAAATGGACAGTCCATTAGATAAATAGTATGAAGTGACTGAAGAGCCGCATGTGTTGATGAGAGGCCTGCCGAAGAGCCATATCGTCACTGTCGCAAGCTTGACAAACACATTATGGGAATAAACTTTTGGACTCAATCCATTTTGTCAATTCGGCTGTTGAAACAGTTCACACAAACAAATGCTCAGAGTAAAGGGAGGTCACGCCAGTTCAACTAGCTACCAGATACTAGATAGTCAAAATCTCTCATTTTGGACTATTGTATTGGATTAAAAAGAGTCAGGGCGCAGTGTATTATCCCACAATAATCAGTCTCACAATGGAAACGCTACTGTAGCTATGGTTAACGGATTATCTTCTGATGTGTTCAATTCAAAGCATAGTCATTTACTATGTTATATTATATTATATTATATTACTTTTGGAAATACTGAAACAGATATAATACACCATGGCTGCATGTGGAAAAACATAGGCCTATACTTACAGTACATGACACCATGAGGCAGAAGTTATACTTTATATAGAAAGTATTGTTCCAAGTAGCTCTTTCTTGTTTAAAAAATATTGTTATTTCTCATTATGGGCTGTTCCAAGTACACCTGACAATACAAATTGCTCATTTAAAACAATGGCTTATACTTAAGTACAGTGACTATAATTGCAAACCTGACTGAAATATTGACAGGAAAACAGGTTTATGGGAATAAATGGATCTGCGAGTTGTTTTTCAGCGATTGTAAACAGGGTTACCATCAGCAGCTCACAAAGGAAAGTAGATACAAACAGTCTGCTCTGAACAGGCTGCGCGAAGATTGAAATCTCCTTTAATGAACTGCTGTAGTTGAAATTGTCAGCTACAGCTGGGATAAAGCAGGAGAGAGCTGGACAAATAAAGAAGCTCAATCAAAGCAAAGTGTCTGTCAGTACACATTGCCACAATTCTGGTTGGATTTACATAATTATCAAGCTTGTCGAGATATAAGACCCAATATAGGAAGATTTACTCTTAAAGGTACCAGCTAATAAAGAATATCCCTCCTGAGGGCTGAAAGCAAACTCGCATCCAAACCCTGTAATTTTTCTGACACATCAACACCTTTGAACACGGTGTAATTTTTCACGAGCTAGAACCGAGAGTTTGTTTCCTGATGACCTACAGCTGCAATCAGTTCAATCAAACACTTTGCCTTTATTAGGAGTCCAAAGATGTCCTGAAAACAACCCTGAATGATGTGTTTAGAGGGCAATTAATGGCACCTGACTGTTTCAGTGAGGGACAAGCAATTCCTGCTGCAATCCATCTGAAGTAATTATGCCACGGGGCTGAAAGAGCCATTTCTTCTCTCCCCACCCCTCGCACAGACAGAGGAGGCTGCCGTGATGGAGCGGGGTAGGACAAAGCCAAGCATCCTCTCCAAATGATCCACTACCGTGTTTAACGGCCGCTTTTCTACTTTGTAATATTAATGAAGTTCTCCACTTGGCATCCTCCACCTGTACTCCTGAAGAGCTTCCTGAAGAGGATGAGAGGAAAAGGCAAATGGCACAGATGAAAAAAATAACATTGTGATACATTTTTCTTTCCAAAATATTTGGTGTCAGCTATTCATCAGGAGAAGCCAGTAAATCATGGATGTACAAGTGAAGATCGAAAGCAATTACCATTAGGGCAGTGGTGGTGCGCACGGGCTCCCTGTGCCCTGTGTCTGAATCTCAATGCTCTTCAGAGTGTGTGTGTGCACTTTAAGCGTGCGATCAATATGGCCAAGCGGTTAGCGTCCAAGAACTCCCTTCAAGTGCTTTCATACAGCGCAGCCCCAGACCCTTCCTCCACAAAAAATGTCAATTCATTTCAGCGTCGACTATTCTGGGGGAAAAATAGTTCTTGTGAAACATTATTGACATACTTTAACCCACATTTCCAGCATCCAAGGCGAGGAAAGTCAATTCTCATTTGGAGACAGCGGTGATGATTTTCCCCGTGGACTGTCCACGCGGCAGGATTACAGAGGTCGGCGGTTGGGGTCATAGGGTCGAAGGTCACAAGGCTACTCCTGGCCCAAGGTCAAGGTGACAGTGGGATATCAGACTGGCCCTCATCTGCTTCAGTAGCCTTGTAGCCAATCAATACCATTGAAAAGTCTGACTGATCTATTGGTCTGCCCCTCCTCTTCCTCCCTTTCCTCTATGTCTCTCTTTCTATGTTCACTTGAAATCATTCATTTCTCCTCTTACATTCTTCTGACGATGTAACAGGTCTCATCTAGATAGAGACCGGGTGCAGATGGACAGCCCTGGCAAGATCGGTCCTGTATTGTTTGAACAATGTTTTATTAAGCCTCTGCTCTCTTTAATATTTACATTGGTGTATTTGAGGGTCTGAGGCAGCATGAAGCAATTACACACATGACCAAGCCGATAGAAATAGCAGAAATAGCAAAGGCCTTTATCATTGCGGCAAAAAGAATATTAGCAATTCTCTGGCACTGCCACAGATGTAGTTTGCATTTCAATTAAACAGGAGGAAAATACTGGTCTTTTCTTCAAAGTCTATGTCAATCTTTACAGCAGCATAAAGCGTGGAGGGCAAGTTGGGTCTCAGTGCATTGTGGAGGCATACGGAATTAAACAAGCGGGGAAACACAAAAACCTACACTAGTGTCCTTCATCTTCAGTTGTGTGGTACACATTGAGTACAACTTCATCTGAGGCCTCACCTGCACAGAAGAATCACATTTTTCAGTGTCCTTAATGTGGCATTCCATAACATAACATTATAAACACTATTGCCTAATGTTTTGATGTTAATTATTATATGTAAATTATAATCTTAAGTATTTAACCTAATTATTTCCACAATATAATTTTGGTATTATTTTTGTATAGAACAATGTATTACAAAATCACTGCTTCGTTCATCAGATGCCAATTTAGTCAATGAGGTGCAAGCTTCCAGGGTCAGTGGGGATATGGAAACTGTAGTTACCCATTGAAATCATGTGACTGATCATAGCACTGACACAAACATTAATATAATGACACATGCCATGTTTGTTGAGTATTGTGGAGTACACAATAGGACGCAGAAGCTGTGGTTCAAGGGCATCAAAAGTGAAAATTGGGTTATGCTTTGTTTTAAGGTGATATTGTTACTGTGTAATTACTCAAATAATTTCCCCCTTGAATATAACTGTTAGGAGTTTGGACTTCAGTTTAGTGTTTTTCTGGTTTTGCTATCTGTTCCTGTTTTCCCTTATTTGGTTTTGTTCTGGTTTTCCCTCATTAGTTCCTTATTAGTTGATTAAGGCTAACTCCGTTCACCTGTGTCTTGTCATCATCTCGTTCACTCCTTTGTTTCCGGTGTGTCTTAACGTTATGTTGTTGTTAAATACTTATTAAAAACCCTGTTTTCATGAACTCCCCGTTGCCATCCTTCCCTGATTTACCTCACGTAACAGAAGACACGACCAAAACTGAAATGCTGACGGCTGAGGACAAGCTGTGGGGTTTGCGGCAAGCTGGAGCGGTATGTGGAAGATTTTATTGAGCTTGTTCACCAGCTGAGCTGGTCTGACGCCTCTTTGGGTGCGTGCTTTCAGCTGGGGCTGGACAGCAAGACAATCAGATGTGAGCTCCGTTTTTGTTTTTTCCCTGGTCGAATTAATCAATCTTGTTTTATTTCTAAATGGATCCAACTTCGAAGTTGAAGAGATGAAAGATTTTCAGTCTCGCTGCCCAGTCTCCGCTGAAGCACGTCTCGTCGCGCCAGCTCACCTCCCGCCAAGGACCTCCACATACTGCACCAACGGTCCGAGCCGCCTGCCCAGCCCCAACCTACCCCATGCCATCTGCAGCACCATTATTGTCCTCAGTCCAGAACCGCCCGCGGCGAAGTCTGTGCTGCCGCCCACGGCTAAGTCGGGCCCACCAGCTATCTTTCAGGAGCAGCCACTTATGGACAGGGCGATACCCCCCGATTTTTCTGTTCCGACCATCTCACCAGAGCCCGCTCCTCGCAAGTGCCCTCCTGCATCTCCTGGCCAGAGTGCCCACGAGAATCCACGCTTAGAGGCTATAGGGTCACGGTCTGTGACCAGAACGCCTCTACCCATCTTGGCTGCCCGAAAAAATAAGACCGTGGCCTCCCGAGTCCCCTGTCCCGCCACGGCTCCCGGAGTATCCTGATCCGCCATGGTTCCCCGAGCATCCTGATCCGCCATGGCCATCCGAGTCTCCAGTCCCGCCATGACCATCCGAGTCTCCAGTCCCGCCATGGCCATCCGAGTCTCCAGTCCTGCCATGGCCATCCGAGTCTCCAGTCCCGCCATGGCCTCCCGAGTCTCCAGTCCCGCCATGGCCATCTGAGTTTCCAGGCCGGACTCCCCTGATCCGCCATGGCCACCAGACTCTGACTCCCCTGTCCCGCCATGGCGGCCGGACTCCCACTCCACTGACCCGCCCTGGAGGCCTCCCTTGTCCCGGTCCTGCAGTGGCCTCCAGGGCGCCCACCCCCCCTCCCCGGTGGAACTGTTGTGGCGCGAGACGCGCCTTCCGGGGGAGTAATGTTAGGAGTTTGGACTTCAGTTTAATGTTTTTCTGGTTTTTCTATCTGTTCCTGTTTTCCCATATTTGGTTTTGTTCTGGTTTTCCCTCATTAGTTCCTTGTTAGTTGATTAAGGCCGTTCACCTGTGTCTTGTCATCATCTCGTTCACTCCTTTGTTTCCGGTTGCTTTATAAGCGTTCAGTTTAATGTCTTGGATTGTCGTGTCTTAACGTTATGTTATTGTTAAATACTTTTGGATGATTAAAAACCCTATTTTCATGAACTCCCCGTTGCCATCCTTCCCTGATTTACCTCTCGTAATAATAACATCTCCACCAATTGAATTTAAATTAATTTTCTGCAAAAGTCATACCACCACTTATGTTTGTACAATGGTTGTGCACCAGGGTTGTTCCTGAATTTGAATGAATTAAAGTAAATACAAAATTATATACTCTATGACTGTATTTTTTTTATTATAAATGCCAAATCAAGATGAAATTAGAAATTTAACTCTGTATGTATAGTGTGTAAAGTGTAAGCGTCATAGCTATATCTTCAATTTAGATGTAATTTTGTGGCTGTCTTGCAGGTGGCTGCTGCACGAGTCTATCTCATGCTACAATTACTCCAGAGCACTCGTAGATCTAAGACGATTTTCAAGTGCTACTTAAGTTACGATGCTTTTGGGAAACAGCCTGTAATTCTAAGATGATCTGTACGATCATTTCTACAATTTATTTTGGCTTACAGTGCTTATGGGAAATGCGGCCCAGAAGGTTTTGTTGGTTAAATAAGTGCTGAGCGACCTGGATTGATACTTCAGCTTCAAAAAGAATTATGTGTCCATAACACATGACACATTTCCCAACAGAGAGTGAAATATTTAGCTCCCTCTTCTCCAGGACTTCAGGGAGTGTTGAGGGTTGAGTGTATGTCGCTTTGATAATCAAATTGCCGTGCTCCTCCAAAACACATTAGGGAAAGTAATTGCACGAGTTAGAGGTAGAGGTAGAAGTTAGTTTCTCCTGTGTGCTGACAGTGCTGCAAGCGTGGACCAGAATCTGCCCGTGACGACAGATACGAGGTTGGTTGTGTGATGGAGTGTGAATGTTCATGTGTGCGTGTGTTGTGAATTTGCCTGACAAGGAATTTGAGACTGCAAGACATGGCTCTGAGGGATGTGACACCCTTTGTGACCCGTCATTTATCAGACAATAAACAGCAGGTCATGTGACCACAACCCTTGCATTCCTATTGGCCTCTTAAGCTGATTAGTATGCAGGTGACAGTGCGTGGTCTCAGCCCCCCATGTTCATTCCATGGAGCCTCCATCACAATAAATTATCGGCCTTAGCGGTGATCAATTCGAGCAGGCCACTTCCTCAGAATCGGACGGGGGCAAGAGGCTCAAAGAGTGGGTGGAAAGTTTAACATTTTAGAGTGGCACATTTTCTGCAAAAGCATCACAAAAATAGATGGATACAGAGAGAGAGAGAGAAGGAGACGGAATGGGTGAGACGGTGGGGAGAGACACCAGATGTGCTTAGTTTTGCAGCGACTCATTGGATGGCGACAGCCAAGCGTGGCGTGTAGCCTGAGGCGCTAACAGTAAATATTACAATATCACAAGATTCTGCCTGCAAACACCATTTTGTGGTCTCTGAGTCAATTCCCTTTTCCCCCCTGGTGTTGAGCGTTGATGGAACTAACTCTGTGAGAAAGAAAATATATACACCATCCCCATATTTCAAATGTAAAATGCACCGAGAGCTTCTTTGCTGCACATTAGAGTCAACTTAAGTCATGATGGAACTGAGAGTAAATCAACAAGCCACCATAAGGACAGAGATAGCACTTTTAAGGCTTTCTGAGGAATAATGGCAATGCCGGGATTCATGGGATTGCATTTGGCTTCCTGTGGCGTCAGAGCTTTTTTTGTCATTTGGCAAAGAGCAGTGATGTCGTCCCACCATGGGTGCCCGGCAGATGGGCTTCTGTGTAGAGAAATGAGCCGGGAGCAACCTCTATCACTTCTGCTCTCTCTCTGACTTTTTCTCTCTCTCTGTCTATCTGGCTCTCTCCCTGAGCCCCCTCCCTTTTTCATGTCCTGGGGCTGCTGCATCTCTTCTCTGAGCTGTGACAGTGGGAGCTCTGTGGGAGGTGAGTTGGTCGAGCCAACCCCATATGCAGGAGCCCATCTCAGGCTTGTGCTACCGGAAAATCTACCTCTTCACGCTCTGCCGAGTACACATGCTCGCTCTGATGAGAAAGCGCCACGATTGAATCTTCTGGTGGAAAAACATATACCTTGTGGTGCTGGCTAGAACTTGCCAGAGGTCCTTTCACAGCAATGTGTGGGTTCAGTCTCCAGTCTAGCCATAGGTGCGCCGCACACTCCTCGCGGCCTTTCAGTTAAGCGTGTCTTTCTCAATTCTCTCCCAAATATCCACTGCAAGTCTCATGTCATGCATGTGCAGACCACCTCAGCCATACAGCATCTGTACCAGATTTCCACAAGGATGCTATAACCAGAAAATCCATAAATACACATTGTTGTTACATAAATTTGGAATTTGTTAATACCATTCATAGGCTTTCAAGTCAAGTAACTGAAAATGGAAAAAGCTTTTTTTTTCTTCTTTTTTGGGAACGGAGCTTGAAAATCTTTTCCAAAATTATATGCATCTCTACAAATAGAACCAGATGTGTGTTAGGGAAACCCCATTTTAAATGCAATTCTATTCCATTTATAGTAAGGGAAGAGTTAATCCAATACTCAGTATTGGTCCAATATGGATGTTTTATTGGATCAAGTGTTGGTCAGCCTTTTGAAGACATTCAGTAACTTTAATTTGAGGAACAGACAGTATTAGGTTGTTAAAATGACAGTATTACAGTAGGATGTTAAACTGAAGTTCACGGAAACTCTTACCTCCACTGCTGCTGTCAAATGACATTCTCCAGTCTATACTTGCATTTGCTTACAACAGTCATCATGGTAAAAGATGTTCCAGTGTCTCACTATTATGCAAAATCTGAACATAAAGATCTGTGCTTTTGTAAATAAACTGTAGTTTATTTGTATATTATAATAGGTTGTGTATTTGTTTTCTCTTTATTTATAATGAAGAAGTGTGTAGTTAGAAAATTAATGAGGTATAGATAAACCGATCAAGAAAAAATTTGGTATCGGATTGGCATCGGTATCAGGAGATACACAAGGGTGCGGCATCAGTATCAGACCATCCCTAAGCCCTCCCTATTTATAGTTTTGATATAGCAAATATGCCTTGTGTTTATAAATATACATGATAGATAGATAGATAGATAGATAGATAGATAGATAGATAGATAGATAGATAGATAGATAGATAGATAGATAGATAGATAGATAGATAGATTTAATGGTGAGCCTTCACACACAAACACAATGTCAGCCCTCCCTCTCTCATTCTTTCTCATACTCAAGTTCACTCAAAAAGTCTTTCCTGGTGCAGTTTTCTTTTAAGCACCTTACCTGCTCTTTTTTCTTTCTTTTAATATGTATTTTTGTCATAGATGAAGGAAAGAGTTTACAGGCACAATTTGTTTCAAAGTCAAACCTGTCTTCAAAATCCCGGTCGAGCCCCCAAATTTTTCCCGGTCCTTTCTTAATTGATGATTCATGATGTTTTAATGCGATCAGTGTCCAAAGCAATCGTGGAGATAAGTGGTTGGGGAAGGAGGGTCTTTGGAGACGAGACGTCCAGGGTCCTGAGGTCAACCTGTTAAAGTTTCATTTCAGGAAATAAGACCCGAGTCAGCAGTCTCTCTTCAGCAGTGTCAGGCGACTATGGCAGCTTATCAAATTCCCACGCCTTCTGCTTTAAATTACAAATCACTCCCACTGCAGAAACCTTCTTTATTACTCCACAAAGTGCTTATGCTTCAATACAAATAATGGTTTGATTACTTTGTTGTAAATTAATCCAATAAATCAAATTCCTGTTGACTTTTTGCACAGAGATCAAAATGAGTCCAAGTCAAATTTAGGAGCCATACCTTGAATGCTATACTCCGTTCATCGATACCTCTTGGGTACTATGAAATATTTAGCACTTAGATTGTGCATTTTATGCGTACATACACATACACGATTTCCTGACTTACTGGGCTTTGACAAAGACAAGGACAAAACATGCATTGCTATGCAGATCCTGACTCTCATACTCATGACATGGGACTCATTATTCAACATGCAAGCACTTTCTGACTCCACTATCTAATCTAGTGTCTTACACATATTCATGAGCGGTAACACGATGCTGTAAGCATTTACTCTAACATATGGTCATTTAAGTGTCATTACATGCTGGTTACATTACAAAAGTAAATCCAGCCAGTACGCAATCAGGTTAGTCTTAATTTACGCAATTTGAGTACAGTTCCGCTAACAATGTTTGTTTGTAAAGGAATGTTTGAAATTCGTACACCTGGACTTATTGTGTTTGTGTGTGCGTGATGGATATACAGTATGTACGTTTACAGGCACTATTTTATAATGCCTCTATATATGAGCACACACTCGCTCTCTTTTTCTGTCTCTCTTCTCTAAAAATGTCCTGGGAGATCCTATCAGGCCCACAATGGTGCGACAGCATTGAGGTGTGAAAAGTAGCCAAAGCAGAACAATTGTGCTGCGATTAAGCCTCGGTTACAGTTCATTCCCGCCTCTCTGCCTCTATCTGGAAAATTCAATAGAGTAACCTTAAGAATTTAATTGATGCTGCCAACAGGATTACAAAGCCGGGGCTCGATGGAGGCCAGGGACAGCTGATTAGCAACAGGGTAATTGTTAATTGATTGATGTATCCCCTTACCTCTCTCCATGGGCCTTTTATAAAGTGTTTTGTTTGCAGCCGGGCGGCTCAGTACAGCTGGACAGCGCATTACCATACATCTTCTTTCCCTGCTTCTCCAGACTCTGAGAGATCAGGGCAGGACAAAAGACGGCAGAGAGACAGGAGTGGAGGTCGTTCGTGAGGGCTGTCCAGTGCCCCATGACTCAACAAACAAAGGCAACTGACAATCTACTGCCACAGGGTTACTAGCACCTTCCCTCTTCTCTGAAGTCCTACTTCCGTGGAAGGCAATTCATTTAACCAGTGTTTTTCAGCATTATCTTGTGAATTTGCTGAACGTTCTGATTCAGATATCTGGTGAGCTTTTATAAGGATGCCAACCATTCCTGTATGTCCCATTTCATCTCATTTGACCCATTCTTTCACTTCCATTAGCATTCTAATTTTAAGTCTCAAGAGCAGGTTCATCAGAGGATTATATGCTAACTTGGGAGCCTGCACCAAATAGTACAGTGAGGGACCTTTTTTAATAACCTCAGGCTTGTTATTGGAATTTCTGTTTATTTCACTTTTACAATGCACTGGCTTCTGATAGAACAGACACTGTAAAACCCATCTGAGTCATGAAAGAGAAATTGCTGTGGGATTTGTATGTTGTTGTATGTGTTTGCTTTCTCATTTCAGTGGGATGTAGCCAAGCTTAGGTTAGTTAAGTCCAGCTCAGTATATCCCATCCCAGCTAGTCTTGCCCCGTCAAGTCTAACCCACCCCAACCAAGCAATATTTATTCCTACAAGTTCTTCTAAACACCCTCAGTGCCGGCCGTGCCTCAAGGGGATCAATGGATGCTTAATAATGAAGAATTTATTCTGGCTTCCTGCTGGAGTTATTGTATTCAGGCTTGATTAAAGGAGATGTTGCCAGAGAAGCAGTTTTCCAAATGAAAGGCTGGAAAACGTTATAACCTCGTTGGGAAAGATTTTTCAAACTCAAGGTCCCTCCGCATGGCGCTGCAGCTAGTTTGTTAGCGCAGCTTTTTTCTTTTCAATGAAAGTGATGAGCAAAACTAGATAAACAGACCTACAATCTGTTTTTATCTGTTAACTTTTTCAAACCTGTTTACTGTGAAACAAAACATGTCAGGGTTGGGCTAAAGATAGCCCTCCCGTAACGCCAAAGAATGCCCTAATTTCACAGCTACATTAATAAAAAGCAACTTGTACTGTACGGTCATGGGGGACATGTTTTCAGTGGTGCTCTAATTGAAACAGTGGCCGCAGACAGCTTGTTTCTGCACTTGCTTGCAATGAACCATATCTGATTCGTCATTAAGTAATTATAAATGCTAATGCAAATAAAGCACCTTTCAAATGGAGCACCCCTTACGAGAAAATTAATCACAGGAGTGCCAGCGACAGAGCCACCATTGAGGCTGGCAGCTTACAGACCGTCACTAGTCTTTACATGCTGATATGTAAGAGGAGACAGATCTCAATGATCTCTGGAGGATTCCATCATACAGGAATTTTTATAAAAATATGGGTCGCTCTTTCTTGTCCGTACTCTCTTTCAACCCCCAACCCACTCTTACGCTTTCCAGTTCACCCACCTCCCTCCCTTCTCATGTGCACTTTCGCTTTTTGTTTCATTAATAAGTGAGTGGATGAACTGCGGAGAAGTCTCTCTTCTAAAGAACAAGCAAAAGCATTTTGTAGCAATTACAGAACGATGAAGATTTAGATATTAGAAGCTGATGGCCCATTAAAGGGTAACTGACCCCCCCCCCCCCCCCCAACCTTCCACCATTATCTGCTTCTGCTTTAGAACAATTCACACTAGAAATCTAAAGCAGAAACCCAAAAGAAAAGAGGAAATGATTAGCAATTATACAACATAATGACTAGAATAGTCAAACTTTTTTCCAAATGATCTTGCTGCATATCATTTAGCCACTTTAGCATGACAATATAGTGACAAAACTCACACAAGAGAAATGATTAACATTGCCAACTTTACAATAACATTATATAATTGTTGTTCTAGTAATTTTCATAACAATGTATGTTTTTAGAAAATAAAGGTCAATTACAGAGGAAACACCTATAGTTTAGAAGTCAGTAGGCTAGTTAAGCTGATATTAAAAACACCAGTCAACCCTTTTACATTTATGTTTAGCGATTTATCTGGCACTTTTGTCAAAATAAATTAAATGTGCGAAATGCCCTATGAAATATGCAACATAGGGTCATTGGAAAAATGTGCCTCTAACTACATTTTTGCAAAATCCCCAAAAAATGTACCTATACAAACAATTCAGTGCACTTTCCAGCTAAAAGGACCACTTCTAGCAGTAAAACATCAACAACTTTTGTTCTTTTTCACACAAACTATGATTATGATCATAGTATCATAGTGCTTTTTTGTTTGTTTGTTTTTTGTTTTGTTTTGTTTTGCAAACTAATACATTTTGACATTTGCATTACAGCCACACTTTTCCGATGTAGTAAACTTGCTCAGTGGCTCACCTGGTACGTCACTGCACTTGAGTCCCCTGACACACAAATCACGATAAACATGTGGCATGGTTGCTTCAGCAAATGCATATTTATCTCACACATTTGCTTTTTTAATTATTTTCAGTTTGGTTTAGAGTAGGGTTTAGTGTAGGTGTAGTTTAGTGTAGTTACATTATCGATAACATTAACTTTTTAGCTCCCTTACCAGAAAGTAAGCAACATAAGATGTTGCCATCGATTTACATTCATCTGTTTTGGATAAAACTAAACATGCTTTGAGTGCCAATTGCTGGACATTTTTTGCTTTGAAACAGTCGTGAAATGTTCATGAAGAAACGTAATATAATTTTGCTGACATTTTACCACAGGGATGTTTTTTCAATGAGCCTGCATTGGAGTTGTGATTTATATGAGTTTACTACATTCAGCATGTTCAGATATATGCCAAAAAATAAAAAATTCAGTTATTTCTTATTTTATGTTTGAGTGTGTTTGCAGAATATAGCTATACTCAAAAGAAATTATAACAGATATTTTAAGTTACTGCACTATTGCTAATCAATATCTGTTTGTAATAGTGTGTGAATATGTTTGTACTTGTATATGTTCAATGTGTGGTGTACATGTTTAATTAAGGTGACAGAAACAAACATGCACACACAAACGTGTACACACACACACACTAAGGCTGCATCGATCACACTGCATAATGACTCTTCTTATCAAGCCTAGAGCTATAAGCCCCTCTCTCTCTCCTTTTTTTCACAGCATTGTCAAAATGGTTCTGCACAATCCAAAAGAGGCATTGAGTACTCTTCTCCTCCTGATCTGAAAGTTACATAAACTTACACTTCGTTGGGCTTACCTGACATCAAATATGTCCTTTTCTCTCTTGTCCTCTTCTTAGAGGTTAGGTTACATCTCTATGGATCAAGTGTGTCAGGGACTTGTCCTTTAGAGCAACACACTGCAATTAACATAGGCTAGGAAACATATCAGTGGTGTGTATGTGATGGTAGTTAGCATCAGTGCAGTAAAAACTTAGCAAAGACTCATAGACTTTAGATATTCATCCTCACTGCCACTCATTGAGTCCTACCTGCCTACCTCACATTGAACTTGCTGTTAGGATGTGTCAGTCAGATGGTCGGGTCGAGGTGGTTGAGTAACCTTCAGCATCTCACCGGTAGGACTGACCTGCCGTCCACTGGAGATCAGGATCTCTGTCTAGACTGAAGAGTAGAGTAGGGCAGAGATTTGTTACCAAGAGAAGAACTTTTGACACACACATACAAATGTGTTTATTTATCCTTGTGGGGACTTTGCATTGACTTCTGTTGTTTTTATAGGCCTATGGATATTTTGTTCCTTTTATCTGAGAAAGTGAGGGTGTAAGAACTCCAAAACCCGCTCTTTCAAAATTATTTTATATATTTGTTTTTACATTTCAGTCACAAATTTCCACACCACATTGCAATGTTGAATACCAGAATACAATATATGTGACTTTTATATTTCACCTTCCAAACATGTTGATTAATATTTGGGCTTCTACAGAAATAGCATGTTTATAAAAACATGAAGTATCAGAATTATTTCAATTTATATATTCGCCACCAGTCATTTTTCTCACTAACGGTCTAGCTGGTATTGCATTTCCTTTTCACTTTCATCAGGTGAAGATACTCAAGGTAGATGGGATTGTTTGCTCTGAACAACTGAACATTATAAATACCACTTTTTGGAAACACCTGTTTTTGTTACTTTCATTAAAACAGGTACATAATTAAGATATAGCCTAAAATATAGCCCTTAGAGCTCCAAAATATGAAACTCATTTAAGATGTGCAACATTTTTGCTCTCAGTGTTTATTTAGTATTGTGGAGGGGTTACTCATTAGTTGGGCTATCGTATGAAAGGGAGATGGATTTGGCAGTGAAGAACAAACCCCTGCTGCTCCGGAAACATTGTTTGCTGGACACATCAATTTGTTCCTCTGTTACAGAGAGCTGGGAGCAATTGGCAACGTTCCAGCTCTCTTCTCCCTCTCTCTCTCTCTCTCTCTCTCTCTCTTCCCCTCTCTCTCCCCCTTTCTCTCTCTCTCATCTACATATCTTTGTTATCAGGTTGGTTTTTGTGCGAGCGTTCGGCAGGGTTATCGTACCATCTGGACTGAGGCTCCTCGCCGCCTCTCACAAATTAAAACCCCAACCTGTAAAATCAGCAAAAGAAACAATAAGCACCTTTAATCTCACACTCCCTTCACCTGCTTTTCAAAAGGAAAAGAAAGGCCTTTTATTAATTAGACTGGCATCAAGCGGCCGTACATAAAACAATGTCGCTCTCTTTTTATTCTCCTCTCCCATATAATGACTTCAGGACTGATGGAAAGGCCTCTTTGAAGATGACATTCAAATCTTGACATTTGAATTATTTTGTGTGTATCAGAGAGTCAGGTCTTTGTCAGGCCTGTCGTGGTGGTGTGTGTACGCAATGGCAGGCTATCTCTTTGTAAACCACTGCTGACTGGGATTGTTTATACACCTTGGGGACTTGGGATTGTTTTGTTTTTCTAAGCGTTCATATCAAGAGAATTTTATGACACGGTAAACTTGAACAACTGCTATTTTGGGAAAACAACAACAAAATATCTTGTTCAAGTGGGACATTTCAACTTGAAAGCTTTAGTCATAATGTATATTCCTTATTTTCGATAATTTTTTGAAGTCTAGACAATGACTAAAAGCTAAACTGTGTCTCCACATCAAATCCGGCCTCAAAATTGGTTAACCTTCAGGAGTCAAAATATACTTATTCTCTGTAAAATATGCATCAGGAAGATTTATTGTCTATCGGTAAGTGACTTGCAATGCTCAACACAAGCCACCTTTGTAAGATTTTTTTTTCTTCCCTTTTTTGCCTGTCAAAGTTATGATCTAAAATCAGAATAATTCATCATGTTGTCGTGTAAAGAATTATGAAATGCTTATAGGGTATAGCGTATTCTTCAAAGAGAAGTATACCGACGTTTAACAAAGGCATTTTAAAGTCAGCATTAACTAGACTGCAAGGTCTGCAGAAAAGCAGAGGAAGGTAATAAAAAAAAAATAGTAGAGCAAGACAAAAACACATGGTTTTCAAGTCTCTTAGTCCATAAATTGTATAGATCACTGGCGAAATTTGGATTTAAAACATGCTAGGACAATTACATAGTTTGTTAGTTTGTTTCTCTTTTTTGTATATTAATTTAATACCCAGGGGAGGTATAAATAATAAATAAATAATGATTAATTGTCAGAAAATTGTTCGGTAACATTTTATAATAAGTATACACTAATAAAGTACTTACAAATCTTTAATAAACTGTTAGTTTATAGTTAGTTTATGGTTTATAAACTATAGTTAAAGGCAGGGTATGCAATTTTTCAAAAACGTTTTAGAAAACTGAGTCGGGCCGAGTTACAATCTTGTAGCCAATCAGCATTAAGGGGCGTGTCTACTCGTGATATGGAGGAGAGAGCCTTCAGTGAACAGCCGAGCCAAGCGACAGAAAGATAGTGATGGCGGATAAAAAACAAAAGAGGAAAACGTCTGCGGAACGATAAGGCAAGAAGTAGGACCCGTGTGAATATCGGATCACCTTTCCAGCGCTGGAGAGAACTCAAGGAGTGGAAGGCCTGCGATCGGACACCGAGGTTGCTTTGTTTCTTCTCGATAGGTGAGTAACACCATACACTACACTGGACGCGCCGCAACGCAACAGCTAAAGTCTACCTACACTGGACTCGTGTATTTCAGCCGAGAAAATAGTTGTTTAAAACTCAAATATGCGGTTTATTTATAAAAATAACGCCTATCTGAAAATGTGCTTCGCCGATTTCGGAGCCGTGAGCTCCACACGATTAGCGGGCGCTCACTGCTCATGTATCCCAAAGAAAGGAGCATAACCTCAGCTAGTCCTTCTGACATTTGCCGCTGGCCCTGATGTCTCTAGTGGATAAACATAAGATATCATTTGCTTTGGGTAAATCTAACAGGTAGTCTTTGGTCTTTACTCTATTGTTCTATTAATATATTTAAATGAAAATTAATAGAGGCAGTAGTGTTTGTTCCAGGTAATTTTGGTGGAAAAGCGGCTTATGTTTCACAGAACTAATTGTTGCCAGGGTTGCGTAGGCTACATATATGTGGGGAGGAGCTATCAAAATAGGAACGAGACCCTTTTGGGGTAGGGGCGTGTTTGTTTTGGTGATTTCAAATATCAACATTGGCTTCCAGAAATTGCTTACCCTGCCTTTAATACATTAATAGACAATATACAAATAGCGAGTTCTTCATTTATTGTCACTGTAATTAACAGAATTATTATTGTTTAATTAGCTTGTAAGGAATTGTTAATTGGTAATAAGGAGTGAATAGTTCTCACTTTGGGTTACACTTTATTTTAAGATGTCCTTTTTACAGTTTAATTATACATATACAGTGCCCGTCAAAAGTATTGGAACAGTAAAGACAAAATTGCTCTATTGGCTGTGGAGTCAAGACATTTGCAAATATGATTAAAAGATGAATATGGGACAAAACTACAGAATGTCACGTTTTATTATTGGGTGATTCAACACAAAGATGTTTTACCAGCTAAGAAGATCAGCACTTTTAGAGTTTCATCCCCCTATCTGATGTGAGCACAAGTATTGAAACAGTTGCCTCACATGTCTTTCTAAGTGATCAGCTGTGTCCTGTTGCATTAATTCTTCAGATATTGAAAGCTAATAAAGAGCTGATAAAATGTAAAAACTGTAACTTGAGTGCAATGTAAGTCGCTTTGGATAAAAGCGTCTGCTAAATGCATAAATGTAAATGTAAATGTAATGTAAAAGCAGGGAATGTGTCGTATCAGTTATATCCACTACTGCTGCATTCTGAATCTTGCATTCGATGATGACACACACAAACCAGGATGAAGATGAGGGAGCTGACTTTGAGAGAAAAGCAAGCAATTTGGATGCTAAAAGAAAAGAGGAAGTCAATCAGAGCTATAGCAAAAACAAAGGGCATGGAGAAATCAAGAGTTTGGAAACCACCAGCGACACCAGCAACCAACAACTGCCCGATCGGCTGAGAAAACAACAGTAGTTGATGACAGACAAATAATGAAAGCTGTGAAAATGAACCCTAAAAGAGGTGTCTGTAAAATCACCAACAGCTTCCAGAAAGCTTGGGTGATGCTCTGACAATCTGCTGTCCTCAGGAGACTTTGACACAGAATTACAGAAGCTACACAGCTAGATGCAAACCTCTGACCAGCACCAAAAATAGAAAGGCAAGATTAGAGTTTGCAAAAAAGCACAAAGGTGAGACAGAAGAGTTTTGGAAATGTGTTTATGGACCGATGAGACAAAGATGAACCTTTATCTAAGTGATGGGAAAGCAAAAATGTGGAGAAAAAAGGGAACTGCAAATGATCCCAAGCATACAGCCTCATCTGTAAAGCATGGTGGAGGTGGTGTCATGGCATGGGCATGCATGGCTGCCTCTGGAACAGGCCCTCTCAACTTTACTGATGACTTAATGTATGATGACAGTAGCAGAATGAATTTGGAAGGGTACAAAACCATCTTGCCTACCAATATTCAAGAAAATGCCACCAGATTCATTGGGAAGTGCTTCATATTGCATCAGGACAATGACCCAAAACACCCTGCCAGTTCAGTCAAGGAATTTATAAGGACAAAGAAATGGAAAGTCTTAGATTGCCCAAGTCAATCTCCAGATTTAAATCCGATTGAACATGAATTTCACCAGCTGAAGAGGAGAGTAAAGACAGAAACTCCCCAAAACAAGCAACAATTGGGATTGGTTGCATTAAAGGCTGGGAAAAGTATTTCAAAGGATGAGACCAAGAGTCTTGTGATGTCTATGGGTCACAGACTCACTGCTGTGATTGTACGCAAGGGATCTGCAACTAAATAATAGCTTTTAATCTTTTATATCTGCCTTATATGTTCAACTGTTCCAATACTTATGCTCACATCAATGAGTGGGATGAACTCTAAAAGTGCTGTTCTTTTTATTTGGTAAAACATGTATGTGTTGAAGCGGCTAATAATAAAATGTGACATTATGTAGTTTTGTCTCATATTCATATTTTAATCATATTTGTAAATGCCTTGACTCCACAGCCAACAGAGCAATTTTGTCTTTACTGTTCCAATACTTATGGAGGGGACTGTAAGTACTGAGTAATATTAACTAACTACATGTATTTACCATAGGGTTTGGGTTAAGATGAGGGTTTAGTTCAGGGTTAGTTGCATGTAATTGTGCCTAATTAATTGTCATAATAATAGTGAGTACATGTAACGACTAACAAGGACACCGTAAATTGAAGTGTTACCTGTTTTTTATGCTGTAGGGCCTATATTTTATTCTCTAAACCAACCCCTACCCATCAAACAAAACTCTCTCTCTCTCTAGTTCTCTCTCTCCAAAAACAAGAGAAAAGAGGACTGTAAAAGAAGTCCTACTTTCACAAGTGAGGGTTCATGGCCCTTGACCTCACAGGGAAGTGGTATCAGCATGTGCTAAGTGCAGCATCTTGTAGGTTTCAACCAGGCTTTCAGCAGGAGCTTGGGCCCATACTGTGCCGACGGAACTCTGGTGTATCCACCTAAATTTAAACTCTGTGGAGAGGAAAAGAGCGGGAACCCTGCTAGGCTCTGTAACCATGGATGGGGATGGTTTCTGATCATGGTCAGTGAACATGGTCAAACTTGAATGATTTTTCATCTTGACCTATTTTTGTAGACTAGCTACAATGAAGTATGTTAAAAATGTTCCTGTATCTTGCAATATTGTTGGGAAAACTGATCCTAAAGTCACTGCTATGAACAATTATTCCTAGGTACACAAAACTGTTTATGATGCCTTCGTCAATTTTAACATAAATTATATTTTAGATAAAGCCAACATCCTGAGGCATTATCATGATAAATGTTCCTGGCAGAATGAATGAAAAAAAAATGCAGTTTGTGCTTGCTTTGGGTGTAAGAAACAGGGCAGGGGTAAAAGGTCAAGACTTTTGCCATTAACTTCCTTGGTGACAGTTTCATAGTGTTGTAAGCCACCTCATATTGCTCTTTTGTCATGGCAACTGAACTCAGTTGCACTGAAATTCCATTAACAGAGTAAAGTTGGCAGAGAGCCAATCATTTGAAAACAGACTAACCTGACCACCACTCTGGTCAACACCTTCAACAATTCATGTGAAAAATAATGCTGGCAGACAGTGAGTTGTTTGTTTGTTTGTACTCTCTGGACTAATGTCCTCCAAAGGAACGGTCATCTGCTGTCATTGTGGTATCACAGAAGACATATGGTATCTATCCTCAAGGTGCATCAAAACAGACAGCAGAAACTGGAATCATCACCTTAAAGGTGTCATAGAACGGAAAACTGTATTTACCTTGGCATAGTTGAATTATAAGAGTTCTGTACATGGAAATGACATACCATGAGCCTCAAACACAATTGTTTCCTCCATCTTATGTAAATCTCATGAATGCAAAAGACTACTGAAAAATAAGTGAATCAGAACATAACACTGACCATGACGTTACAGTCAGGATCACTTATAGTTACACCCCCAACATTTGCATATACCCGCCCATTTTCTATGCCAGCCACCATCCGAACCTGCACAGCCGAACCATCAGAAGTTCTGCAGGTATTGTGAAGAAACAAGCAAGGACAACAGCAAAAATGGCAGATCATGGAAACAAATTTTATGTTTCTAGGCTGTGCAGGGAATGTGATGTGCAGGGATGGGTTGGTGTCTGTATTCAGAAAGGCACGGAAAGCAAATAACGCGAGCCACTAAAAGGACATGGATAGCTCCTTGTTAACGGTAGCCTGTTACATTACAGTACATAAGATTTCACTTTCCACATAAACAGAGTAAGGAGAGATGACTGAGGATGATGGCAAATTATCTACAGATCCTGAGCACCACTGACAAGCATCTGATCTTGTAAAATGTGTGATAAGTATTGCCGCTCAACAGTTTAAACAGAGTACATGAGATCGCGAATCTTGGAAGTGAAACTAAAAAGCGATCGTGCATTCGAAAGCAGTTTCAATGCCCAGCATATTAATAGCGGCTCCCTGATGCCCACATTTTATTTACAGTATAATTACCCAAGGATAACTGTGCGAGAAAGTATTGAAATATATATTTTCCCTGTGTTTCCTTCCTGCTGTGTGAGCTACTGAAATGAGCTGCATTGTGAAACAGCAAATCAGAGCAGAGCTCAACATTGAGCCGCACTTTGAAACAGCCAATCAGAGCAGAGTTCAGCATTATTATTCATGACCCTTCCAAATAAGGTAAGATCTTGGAAAATGCTAACTTTAGCCTGATAGCACTGAAAGGGGAACGTCCCACCCTCCCTGCAATTTGCAGTTCAAAGCCTGAACTCATATACGCATGTAGATTAGACGATCAGAGACAACTTTACTACAATACATCATGTGTCATTCATCGGTGAGAAAACTTTATGGTACAGTTAGTAAAAGTATGTGAATGTACTGATGATGTATCCTGTCTGTGCAAACTGGGTGCGCAGAGGTACATGTTGACAGGCAGGTAGGAAAGTCAATCAAAACGCTCAGAAGGAGCATTTTGATTGGACGAACATTTCTTGGTCCTTCCACAGAATATATAAATACATTTAGACCTCTTAACTTAATGATTGCTATCGGGATGTGAAGAAACTTTCAACCAGTATAAAAAAAATGTTTCTGAAGACAATCACCTACTGCACCTTTAACTTAGACTAGATCTTAATATCAGATTTAATACAGGTAATCTGAGTGTTACAATCACCCCTTTCAATTATATTAACCTTCTTTATGTCAAATAAGAACACACCTCAAAGTAATAGTCTAATTTAATACTTTAAAATACATTTAGTATTAAATTTAATACTTTAAAATACTCCCTTTAATACTTTAAAATACATAATTTTATGGAATAGTTGAAGTGTATATGGTGCTAATTCTTTTAGCTGTCAGTAATAAAGTGTAAAATAGGCCTTTATCTCAAATATCTTGATCAGTCTTGATAGTTAAAAATGTATAAGGTTCATTATGCATTTTAAAGATTAAATGTTTCAGTTCTGTTTTATTTGTAACTAATGATATAATTCCCTGAGACCCCACAGCCATAATGAAATCTTGTTAGTAGTGATTTTTGTTTGTTTTTTTTACACTGAGTGTGTGCAAATTGCAAGGGACTTCATCATGGAATAGTCAGACTCAGAGATGGAAAAATAAATAATAATGACCTATAAGAAATAATAATAATCTCCCACCCTAAATTTGACCACCACATCTCACACTAAATGTTTTGCTCTTTATTAAGAAAAGTGAGCATGGCAATGGTAAACAGCAGCTGAGAGTTTCAAACTGTGACAATGCCTGTCAATTAATACATTTATTATCCTCTGTATCCCTCTTCATCCATGTATTATCCACTAGTACAGACCTGGGCATTGTACGGCCCCCGGGCCACAACTGGCCATCTGGCTATCCTTGACTGGCACGCATGAGGTAATTTGTGAATTAAAAGTCAATCGCAAATAGGTGTACTTAGGTGTAGGCCTACGCAATACAACCGCACTGCTTTTATTTTCAAGGCAACATGCAGCTTTGTTTCCTGATAATGAAAGATGGGGTGATGGTTCTTTTTTCTCTTATTTGAAGTTCTAAAACCCATACAACAGCTTTTAGGCATGTTTTTCTTTCTAAAAATACCAAAACCTAATTGGAAATTTAGTTCTCCCCATCGGAATAAATGGGTAACTACAGTAACTGGGATTTGTTTTCCCTCATGCTAAACCACACCCCCAGGATACTGTATCTATTGTTTACATCACATGACTTTATTAACCAATCAAACTCTACATATCCTGATGTGGTTATTATGTGTTGTGCAGGGCAAGAAAAAAATACAAATAATGTTGATAGTGTTGATGACATTTGACCTTTTATGAATGCCAAAGTAGGTAGGGGCATGGCCCAACTTGACATATTGGTTTTACAGCCTATGGTCATCACTCTACTCTTGCCCCGTTACATTTCCTTCTGTGAACTCTGTGAGGCATCATGATAAAAACCATAAATTTAGTATTAATGACAAACAAGTAAAAAAAAACAAAGTGTCATGGGTAAAGCTACGCACATTTTAGCTCACTTGATTGTTGTTTTTTATTTTTATTTAAAAACTTTTGCTCTGTCTTAGAGTAAAAAAAAATGGGAGAAGACTGCCAGATGTGGCTGCTTGTAACTCACCGCAACATGATTGTTTCCAGCATGTTGCTGCTTGCTCACACACATGCTCGCACTCACACACTAATGCCTCAAGACCCCTTTCCGACCTCCCATGTGTGAGACAAATTTAACATGTTAGATTGAATTTTCGTGTTTTTAAATGGCCAGACATGTCTGCGTTACGAGCCAGATGAGCGCCTGCTGCAAACAACTGTAAGAAACTGTGTCCAGTTTTTCTGCCTACAACCAAAGCTCTAAGCTCCCACAAGGGTAAACAATCTGTCTTTTCAAAAGCTGAGCTGTTTATAGCACCTTCGACCCCTCATTAAAAGTCATTATAGGATAAAAGGCTCTTGTGTAGTTTTACAGTGTATAGCTTTATGAATGACTAGTGGTCTCAAACAGCTCTGACCACTGGGATCATTACAGGCTTAGAGTTTCAGTACTTAAATCTCACTCTCCATCCCTGTTGTGCCGCTAACAGGGTAATTTGCCATAATGCTGAGACATACGTTTTGGTGGTATAACTTTATGAGGCAGGTTAATCAGATAAAGATTTAAGCCTGAGCTCAGTTAATCAGAAACAGCACTAACGTTGTTGCTGCATTCGCTCTGCAATGCGACGTGGGAATCAAAAGGCAAGTCAAAGGGTAAGTTTGAAATTAGCGTGGTTTTATCTGATGTCACTGACCTGCACAGGTGCTTCCAACTTCCTCCCTTCAGCCAACTTCCTGTTTCAAACCTGACCCTTCCCTTCACTCGACATACTCACTCTAGCAGAATGCTTTTGGCAAATACCACCAGTAAAAAAAAAACTTTCCCATGTTTGGGGTGATAGTATAAGTGGAGGTCTGAGGAGAGCTGGATGTTGTTTTGTAGGCCGCTACGCCGTGGCCCCCCACTGCTGTGCCTGTCACATGTAATTAAACATTTGGCCTCCACAATTACTCAGCAGAGTACACATGCCAGCGTTCAGCACCCCTGAATATGCATTTCAAAGCTTTAGCGTTCCCCTAAGATGCTGAACTGACAGGAGCAGAGAGGAGATGCCTGAAGGGAGGGACAGAAGCAGAAAGAGAGAGAGAAAACGAGAGAGCGAGACCGTAGAAAAGGGGAACAGAGGGCATATGCTGGCAGGTTTGGAAGGAATGATTAAAAGAGGGCTGGGATTGGGAGGGCATGATTTTTGTGATGTCAGCAGGGTCTAGAGAGAAGCCACATGGTGAAAGAGGGGAGAGGAATCGCAACATCAAAACAATCTTTAAACTGTCACCGGGCCTTACGCACCCACCCACACATACACACGTCAACACCTTTCTATGCGCTTGAGTGCATCAACTCACTTATACCTTAACCGTTTTACCACATACATATAGATACACACGCTCCCGCTCTAATGAGATCCACAGACATGCTGTCTTGGCCCGCTGGAAAGACGAACGTGCGTAAACATTCGCCGCTGTGTGTCCGTGGGTTAAGGTCTTTAATTGGATGCTGCCAATGACTCGGAATTTTCACTTCTCCTCTAAGAAGAGTTTTACTGTCCTAAAACGGGGAGATTCTTGTAGACGTTACCTGTACTGCAGTAAAATTGATTTATCTACTCACTTATTTATTTTCCACCTACTTTTACAGAGATTTGACGCCCTCCATGCGACAGTACTCGGGGTCTCGCTGTCACACCGCTCCTCCTTCCCCAGCTGAGTCTGTTTCTCTGTAGCTTTGCTCAACCGTTTTCCCAGTTTAGCCTTACAAATACAAAACTGCCATTTTCTTTCAATGCATAAGACCTAACAGGAGGAGAGTTTTTGCCACTTCCTGGGAGATGCTCACAACTGTCCTGGCTGAATGGTGGAGACTAACATTTAGTAAAAAAAAAAAAAAAGTTTGGGGGAGAGGGGGTTGTTTGGAATGTGATAATGAAAGAAAAAAAAAGAGCACACTTATATCCGTTGTACCTTATTTACCCCTAAACGGTGTATATTAGTACTTTAAAGGTTCATATTAGTACCTGGTATTAGGGATGTAACAATAAATTATCTCAATATATCGCAATACAAAAAACAATGTGTATCATGGATAATTACAATACATATCGCCCATAACGAAAGATTGGACTAATTTAATTTAGCATCAGTTATGGTAATGGTGCATCAGATATAGTAAACCCAGAAGTTTACACTTTTTATCTTCCATATTGATAAATTATTATTAATAAATTACAGTAAAAATAAAATACACTATTTTATACATTACAATATTTATGCTTTTTTTTAAATGTAGGGAGTCATGGACAGTGCAAGTATATGTATTTTTTAATACCATTGCCCTGAGCATGGGGGAGAAGGACCAAGATCAGCCTATCCAAGTCCAGCCCTCATGAAATACCAAATTTAGTATTTTAATTAACAATAATTTTGCTGTTGTTGTATGAACCGTTTATCTTATGTCTTCAAGGTAATAAATAAAAAAGCTTACTTTTTTAACTCTACTTGTGAAAGTATCTTATTGGGAGATCAGTATTGTGTATTGAGCCAAATCATGACAGACGTGTATTGTTTTAGCCCTATAAAGTATACATATTAGTATGTAAATAGCATATATTATTACTTTTTGAAAAGGCACCACCCCAATGACAACATTTTTTTTGACAGTGCAGAACTTCTGAATCCTTGTTCGTTCTCTCCTGCATTATCTCTGGCGTGATCGAAAGCACCTGCCGTTTTGCTGTACTGGGCCTCTTCTATGCCACCGGGACTCCTTGTACTTTAGTGAGCGCCTGTTCTGGAGGGGATATTGTGCTGTGTGTCAATGGTATGGCCAATATCATGCCAGCTGGCGTGCGGAAGAAACCAACAATGCCACGCTCTGTGCACAACAGCCCACTCGGGACAACTGTGTTGTTAGGTGATCAAATAGCCAATACTGGTTTATGCGCACACACAATCTGATATATCAGACACGAAATATCATATTTATTCATATAAAGGCATGTAGATATATACATTTTCCAGATTTAATTTCTACATGCAATTTTTATGTAAAATTTCATGTTTTATAATTTAGCATCGATCCCTACCATCCCTACCGTTATTGTTAACTTAAACTATTACAAATAGTTTTTGTTAACTGAAATGAAGCTGAAATAAGAATGAAGACTTGATGAAATACAAATTAGAATGTTGTCTTGGCAACTAACTGAAATTAAATAAGGTTAAGTAAAACTACTAAAGTACTAAAAGTAGTAAAAATGAAATGAAAATATAAAAAATAAACAACTAAATTTCACAAAAGTAAGTAAAAAGCAACATGTTAATAAACGCTACAATAATAGGTAACACTTTAGAATAAGGATCTCTTATTCACTATTAACTACGACTCCACAATAAATTCCTAATTTGCTGCTAATTAATAGTTTGTAAGGTAGTTAATTTAGGTATTGGGTAGGATTATGGATGTAGAATAAGGTCATTTAGAATAAGGCATTAATATATGCTTAATTACTACCAATAAATGGCTAATATTCCAGTAATATGCATGCTAATAAGCAACTAAATTTGATCATTCAGAGTAATCAGTGGCATCTAATGTTGCTGGGGTAAACATTTTGGAAGTCAGTGGGTACCAGCAACTGCTCAATTACCAAAATTCTTCAGAATATATTATTTTGTGTTCAACAGAAGAAAGAAAGTTATACAGGTTTGGAACAACTTGAGGGTGAGTAAATGATGACAAAATCTAACCCTATATAAATATATAATTTATGACTCTCTCTTAGTAGTACTAGGCCTAAGCAATGTTAAAATCAATTCAGATAAGCTGATTGAAGTTGAATATCTGCCAACAGTTACAATGTTAATGGGTTAAAGTATGTTAATAATGTCCTGTCATGTGGTTAGTACACATCTAGAATAGCGTTCCAACCTCCTTGATCGTATTCTGCTTCGCGTCATTCTCTCATCGCTCCTCATCTTCTTCAGTGTCTTCCTCCCTTGAATTAATTTCTGCAGGCTCAGCATCTGTCCACGGCTTTGAAGTTCTGTAACACTGCAACAAAATGAATTATTCCTACAATCAAATCTGGGTTAATTAGATAACAGACGAGTGCCTGCTCAGAAGCAAAGAGATTGAATAAAGGTGCTGTAGTGAGTGTGTGCGCTTATCAAAGAATAAATAAGTAAAAAAAAAAACATCTGATTAAAATAAATCTTTCAAACTAGTGTTGGGTATTTATTAATACTGTAAACAGTCTGTTGCTGTTAAGTCTTACAGTAAATGATCATTTATTTAGAAATCCTTTATTTTATATGAATTGTTTTTAATAAGATGAACACAAGCACAACAAAAACATTACATAACATTAATAAGATGATAATTTTATAATGTAGGAAAGAATCTCAGTGCTGAGAACTTCTGTTAATTAAAGAGGCCAAATAATTCATGTAATCTAATGATGTGATTTTAACAGAGGGGGAAACCTGCCAAAATGTGAGGGCAGTTCCTGATCCTTAGCAGAAGCGGCAGTTTGATAAATTACACACACTGGCAAAATTAGCATTCAAGTAATCAGCCGTCCAAACAGGAGAGGAATATTAACTTTTTAAAGTGTTTGTTTGTCTTGCCATCATGGTCGCCCATCTGAAGTGGGAAGTTTGTTAATGGTTCATAAGACCCTCCCATGGGACCACATTACCCAGAAGGAATCTCTCTGTATGCAGAGTGCCAGAACTCATTCCTCTACCCCGTTGAAATAAACAGATGTTCGGCAGAGCATTTGACCGTGAGTAATCCATGTTTTTGCAGGAGCTCGAATTTTATTGGTTTAAAAAACAGCAAGTTTTGTAACGAAACAGGATAATGAAAGCGTACTAACTACGGCTTCTGACCACACACTGGACAGGAAAAGGAAATCACTCTTAATCAGGTGTTGCCATTAATCTTGTTTGCTTTAGACTTTCACCCTTCATTTAACTTGACCCGGTGCACAGGGAGAAAATGAGCGCTCCAACCTGACTGGTGACACCAGCTTGATGAATGATAGAAAAACACAGACTGCCATGTGCAGCGCGGCTAACAGCGCTAGCTATCAGCAGACCGGTCAGGCAAATGTCCTGACAGACATCTGGCCGTTTTGGGGGTGAATGGTGATCTTTCGGGGTCAGTGCTCAGGGCCTGTGAATGCCCCTGTGTGTGTCCCAGTAGCTGAATATTTAGCTTTTTCTTTTCCTGTATGGAGTTTTTGGGGTGCTTGGGGCAGAGGCCTTCACACCTGTCAGTGTTTTGTGACTGTTTATTAGCAGTGAAAAGACTCGGCTAACACCCACAACCCTTAGCTTTGACCTCTCACGTAAACTATCACGCCATTTTCTAGGGTCAAGACTCTTCGGAAGTTCAAAAAGGCTAACCCTGATGTAATCTGGTACATTTAATTTAAGCTAACAAACTACTTACTAAATACATAAATATGTGTACTTGACTGTGATTTTGAATTGTTTGATCATTTGTTTAATGCTAAACTGTTAGTTCACCCAAAAATGAAAATTATAGGCATCATTTTGGCTGCAAACTTGATTCATCTTTAAAACACAAATGTAGCTGCTGCTGCTTCTTTTTTTTATAAAACCATTTTCTTTCTGTCCTTGCACTGAACATCAGTTTCACCAAAACTTTATCAAATGATCATAAAGAGATTGTAAAAGAATTCCATATGAATTGGTTTAATCCGAAGTCTTCTGAAGAAACTTCATTTAAGAAACACAATCATTTTATATGAACAATTTCATTTAGGCTTTTATTCAAATATAAACAATAATCAATGCACACAGTGAATCAACAAGGTTCTTGCGTATCATGCAGGTATATTTGAGTTTGTAGTACAGTTGAGCTGCCATTGACCATATTTGATGTGCTCTACATTTGTACGTTGTTTAATTTTTATATGTGAATAAAAGACTTAAATATTAAAATAAGTCATTATATAAAGTTGTTATTTAAACTATTAAATTCAAATGGATTACTTTTGCGATGACGTTTGAAGCATCCAAGTTTTGTTTGAATGGACTTTCAATGGACGGACAGAAATATTACAAGTTTCATTAAAAATGTCTTGATTTGCATTTCAAAGATGAACAAAACACTTACAATGTCCAAAACAATCAGCCTAGCAACAAGACGACCACTGCTATTATATTAATGTAACAATTTTTTTTCTAGAACAAATAATTGAGATACAAGATGATGCCAGTTGCAGAGTCCACAGTGTGATACAATAGACACAGAAGTAGCGCCAGTTTCAGTTTCCCATATGAACATTGCCACAGATAATGGATGGCACAAATATCAGACTGCTGTATGAAAAAAATTGATCAATCAGAATTAAGTATTTGAGAGAGCCGGGTAACAATCTGGAAAACGTCAATGGACCAATATTTATCAGTGCTTTGTATGTACGTTTTTCATTGAAGAATGTCTAGTAAAATGATCCAGTTTCTCAGCAGAGAAACAACAACAATGCCATCCCGCTGCCGGGAAGCACATCCAGTTGGCTGGAATAACAGAATGCTTCAGTTTGTCATATGATGTTCGTTCCAAACAAAGCAACGGACAGCGTCATTCCCTTCTGGAATTCTCCCATAGATCACTGTCCATATCAATGAACCGCCAACACAAATAAAGTACTTTTGAATTAACTATCTGCTCACCGACTGAATGGAAGGCTTTAATCTCTTTGCTTAGATTCTCCTCCCTGCATCTCTTCATCATGCCTGCTTTCTTCTCCCCTCATTTCTGTCCCTCCCTCCTCTCTTTCACGTTTCCCCTCTCCCCGCACCTTTGCAACCGTCACTCTCATTGAGAAAAAGCTCTTTTTTTCTCGTACAGAGCGAGAGGGCTGTGCCAGAGAAGCGCGGCCACCGGTGACCACCCAGGCCTCTCGGTTCCTCTCGGCTCCTCTCACCATCTCTTCAACCGCTGTTTCTGGAGCTTAAGATTTTTTGGCAGGTAGAAGATTAGTAAAGAGCTCTTGGCAACAAAGCATTCAATCACTTCCAAGTAGAATGGTATCAAATGTGCCCTCCGCCCTCCTCACTTTGGGAGAGCAAGTCTTTCTTCTCGTCTACACTACTCTTTTTTCCAGCCTCTTTTCCTGGTTGAGCCGAGTGGCCTTTGAAAAGAGTCTCCTCTGTTCCTGCGTCTCTTGTCAATTGGAGAGAGGCAGGAAATGAGCCTGCTTTGTAGGATTAATTAATAACAGAGGTTGGTCAACGCATGAGAGGGGATGTAATTGCTACTCTGTAGAAGGAGAGGAAAGGAAAAGTTTGGGTTGCAGTTTTTTGAGGAGGGGGCTTCTGAGGGGAAGGAGCTTTGAACTGAAGGGCCTGTGTGCTCCTGGATTAAAGCGAGATGCGAATGGGGGGGCCTTTGAAGTCTGAAGAGAGGTCTAGGAGAAGAAATAAAGTTGGGAGGTATAAATTCTGGCTGGCAACATCAAAAGCTCTTATCACCCACTCTCACCTGTTGACACCCAGGGGTGAAGACTCTAGATACTGCACCACAGCTGCAGGAAGCTGCACGTGGGCTACTTATGTACACCTCTCGCTCTCACCCTCTGTCTCTATCTGCCTTTTTCTTTCCATCTGTCACTTGCACTTTCTCTCATGTCTCTTCTGTCTGCTCATGGTGGTCATCTCATTTTAATCCAAAAACAGTTGCAGTTGAGTTCAAAACTGTTTGTTTTAAATTTAATCATTGATTATAATTAAATTACAATTGATATTCTGGGTTAATAAGAAATAACATACAATCTAAACAACTTTGCATTTTGGGTAATAAAAAAAACCCAGAATTCTCTGGCCTGTAAACCCATCTTGGGTCCATGGCTGGTATATATATTCTTCTACTCTTCTGAAGCTATGATTATAGGAGAAAATTTCATTTAATTATACAATATTCTGTGTCAGACCTTCTGAATAAACTCATATAACATCAATTAATATCTTTTAGTTTTGAATAGTATAACTCAATTATACAGCTGTACAGTGTTTTCCTTTGCCATTAAAGATGCAATGTGTTGCCGCAGTGTGTAATTACAATATGCTAAGGTTAAATGAAAATTGAGGGAAAAGATTTGCATTTCTAAATACAGTCAAATTACAGTTTACCATCTCCTGTTATACAGGGGTCAGATAATTTGTAATATGCAGATGAATTGTTTCTAATTGGATTCAAAAACATCTTATAATTGGATGAATAAGTGGAATATCTTTTCAATAAAGAGCAGCAGCAGGTTAAAGCTTAAGGGGCAGCTGTGGTTACAAAAAATATTGCATTTTTAAAAAATACATTTTGAAGATCAAGTGTTTTGACAGTATCATATAATTTTTTTAATGCTTTTAATAAGTCATATAAATTGTAATAAATTATGTAATTATTTGTTTGCTTGTTTTAATGGTTTTAAAGTTTTTTTTTCCTCACTGACAGAGTAATTGTCACGAATCTGGTCCATGCTCTCCTGGTTTACCACCACCAGAGGTCACCCGTTCACCACATTGACTCTCACACTACACAGCACACTGGACTACAGTTCCCACAATGCATTGCACAGATCACAGCTGTCACCATTCACTCATCACACACACCTGATGCTCATTTCACAATCACGCACTCACTATTTAACCTGGGACTTGCTCTTGCTCACGGCCGAGTATTGTCTGCATTTAGTGCTCACCTAGCGCTAGCTGCTTTACCGTGCCATTCCGTGTTTCTGTTTTGTTTCTGTAATTGCTTGCATTTATCACTCACCTAGCGATAGCAACTTTACAGAGCCATTTTCTTAGCCTAATGGTGCGTTCACACCGGACGCGACTTGCGCGAATAAATCGCGCTATTCGCGCGTAGTTGGACGCGTGAACATTTTGGGTTTACTCGCTTCATTCGCGCGTGAAATTCACTGCACAACAGACGCGAATTCGCATCATGGGCGGGGCTTCTGCCAGGCGCACAGGTTATGACTGCCACAGAGAGCATATGTATAGAATTTGGCAAATAAAATCACCTTTATGTGCTATGGAAACACTGGACGTGTGTATTTCAGCCGAGAATGTAGTTGTTTAAAACTCAAATCTGCGGTTTATTTATAAAAACAGCCCCTATTTGAAAATGTGCTTCGCCGATTTCGGAGCCGTGAGCTCCAGGCGATCACCGGACGCTCGTGCTCATGTATGCCGAAGAGAGGAGCATAACCTCGGCTAGTCCTTCTGACATTTGCCGCTGGCTCTGATGTCTCTGTAGTGGATAAACATAAGATGTCCTTTATTGTTGTTTTGATTTCTGCCTCCGCTCTTAATCACGTCACTACTAGAGCAAGCTCCTGATTGGTTGGCGCGGCGCGAAATATCCGCCAAAGTTCAGATTTTTCAACTTGCGCGATTCGCGCGAATCTCGCGTTCCGCGCGTCAAACGCTCGAAACGCTCAATTCGCGCCGTGCCATTCGCGCGAATCGCACCGCAGGATGTCTAATCGCGTCTTTGCATTGACTTAACATGTAAATCACTCGCGCTTAACGCTTCATTCGCGTCTGGTGTGAACGCACCATTAGTCTTGCCTTGTTTTCCTGCCGTGTCTGACCCTGCCCGTGTTTCCTGGATTTACCCTTAGCCTCTGCCGTTTGGACTCTGTTCGCTCCCCGTTTGGATTATTGCTCTCGACTCTGGATTATCTCTCTGCCTTGCCCCTTTGGATACTGTTCGCTGATCGTCGACCCACGCTTGCTCCACGGATTGCTCTGTCTTGCCCTTGCCATACCTGTTTGCCACTGTCTGACCCTGCCTGTTTTCTGACCATGTTTGGTAATAAAGCTTTGCAAATGGATCCGCACGTCTCACGTCTCGTCAGCCCCGTAACAGTAATGCTTTGAATATCGACTCATTTGCATTTCTATGGATAATGTGTTAAGAATATTGTATAGCTTGCCATTCTTGTTTGTAATGTCCATTACACACACAATCTACGAGTTTAAGAGTTTGTCAAATCCAGAATCTTGATTTTGTGTTTTGTCCCTGTTTCATGTTTTCAAGTTTACTCCTCACTAAAGCACTGCTCTAAGTACATTGTTTAATGGAATCTCATTTCTGATGCCACAGGCACCCTATAGATCGCTCACATCCCCGGTTTAAGCGCAAATAACACATTTCATAATATATTTTATGACTATATGAAATCTCCCAAGTCCTCAGTTGATATATCATGTAGTTTTCTCATCACAAACTCTCAGCTCATAGCTATGGGACAAAAGGGTCTCAGCTCTGTTATTTGTAAATGTCAGTGAGTTGTTGCGTTCCTCAGAGCAGTCATTATCCCCCTGAGCTCAATGTGCTTTTTCCCCACATTCTCCATTTCTCAGCTCCTCTGTCCCTCTCCTGGAGGATTTACTGTACACTGTGTCATGCTGCTCTCAATACTGATATATGGAGGTGCGTAACCTGTGTACAAATTTATCCCTTATGGACATGCAGTGCGGCTACACGGTGCTGTCATATCAAAGGGCTGATGTGTTTGTGTGCGTGAGGTACGTGTCTTGACATATTTACAGTTGCTGTGGCGCTACAGGATGTGGAAAAGACACCGAGCACCTAGCAAACGTTGTTCGCAGCGTCAGAGGTGAAGTTTGTCTCTACTGTTTGTTTCAAAGCATGAATACCCTCCGCTTTCCTAGATGACGGTCCCCTCTTGGGACATCCAGGCAAATAAACTCTGCCAAAAGCAGCAAGCGAGAAAATCAAATGAACACCCCAGATAAAAACCCGGGACCAAATTAGTGCCGCAAACATACGCAGGCTAATGAATTGTAAGTGAACGAGAGAAAAAAAAGAGAAAAAATCAAAGATGGGGTGCAGACGCAGTTTCATGCATAACTATCCGAGCGAGGCGTTCACTCATGGAGATCAGCCAGATTTCTTATACAACACATCTCTGGATCGCAGAAAACCTTGATTTTATGCAACGGCAGATAAAATTCAACAATCCTTGAGGCGCTCTTGTGCAACACTTTGCCCATGTCTGGAGGCCCGTAATTGTGCACACACATCAATTATGGATCGGCCTTAGCTTTCAGCCGCTCTACCCTCCAATCAGACGCCCACCCTGCCGGTCTCCCTGGGCGCTTTTTGGAGCAGTTTGATTACAGGTGTTGTACAGGCGGCCTTGTTAGGCCTCTTTTTCGCTGGTTGAGGGAATCCTCTCTCCTGTCCGGACGAGGGGCAAGTGGGGGGAACACGGGGGAGGGGTACGTCTGGGGCTGACGGAGTCGGCCATCACATACAGCTAACAATTTCTGTCAGGTCCCGAGAGGCCGGCTAATGAGGCCCGCCGACACGGCCGGAGGCAAGAGCCCCGCACCGAGCCACTGGAGTGAGAAGTGAGATCGGCACCTAGCAGCCTTGCAATAATTAATCGGACCCTTCTCTCTCCCTTTCACCCTCACTCGCTTTTTTCTTCCCCTTTTCTCTTCGTCTCTTACTCATGTCTATTCATTGGCACTCAAACGGCTCCCTCTTTTCTATAACCGTCAGCCCTTCCCATTGTCGGTGGCTCATTCCTTTCAAGCCCTGGGCCTGTCTCGTCCCCCGATCAACCATACAGATGTGCTAATGAAGGCGGGAGAGTGGAGGTATGTCTGAATCTGAGCCATTCACCACGCTTTTTAAAGAGATGAGATGGAGGAACAGTGGCCGTGACAATGGCCGTGTGCTCTCGTGCTCACCTATCACAGACTGTTAAAGAGAGGGATGGGAGAGACACAAACGGGCTGACCTGGCTGACTCACAGTCGCTCATAAAGAAGCCTCCTGAGCCCTTTTGTGCACAACTGTTAAGGATTTCTCCGTATGTATCTCTCTTTCTCTCTCTCTCCCAGTAAGTGTCTCCCAGATGCTGAGTCAGCCTGAGGCAGTGTGTGACCCGTGCACTGCAAAGGTGAGACACTGTTTTCTCATTGGTTTAAGACAAATATGTCCAGAAGCAATATTTTCTTCCCCTCACATGTCTGTTTTTCTTGTTACGGTTTTTCTCTCTCTTCATCCATCTCTCTCTGTGTCATTCTCTGGGTTTTTTTTTTTTTTCTTAAAGGGAGTCTGATCAGCTGAGTTCCATCACCTACACAGTTAAGATACAGAGAGAGAGAGAGACTGGATCCTCGGGAGCCAATAGGTCAGAGTTTAAGGTCAAGTGTGTAATTCACCTAGACATGGCAGATGGGCCTTGACCTCAAGGAAATGTATTTTCTTTGAGGTCTGTGTTTACACCAGATTAATATATCATTTTATTCTGACATGCCTCTATATCAAAATGCTACAAAGCTGAGCTAAGGAAAAGAAACAAGTTGACAACAGGTTTAATAGACATATCAACGCTATAACTGTGTGATGGGGATCTACCATCCTGTCCCTCTAGGGGCAATCTTCTCACATCAGTGAGACTTCAGAAATCACATTTTTTGTTTTTTCATTATTTTTGCTTTGGATTTTTTCAGAGAATGTTAATAAAATTGGTTTTCTCAAATAATCATTATGAAAGGGCTTATTTAAGAATCGTATTGCCTAAAAATAAATTAAGAATTGAATTTTTTTTTTGTAATTGTATTATTTATTTTTTCATTTTGTTACAAATTACAGTGTGCAAAAAATAAGGTGAAAGCACCACAGCATGCAGTGTTCCTGAATGTGCTGTAGCTAAGGTTTTGATTAAAGGAACTTAAGAGTCTTTGATTACATTGTTTGAAAAGCAGAAAAGACACGTAATTCAAAAAGGTTTCCCATGTATGAAGATCTAGAACTCTCTGAGAGAAAACTTCAACTTCAAAGATGTTCACAGTGTTCATATAAAACGCTTTTGTAGGCATTTAGTTAGTATTAAATAATTAATACAAATTTAAACAAATCAAAAGGATAAAATTAAGACTAAAAAGTATTTTTATTTATACACTATTATTATTATTATTATATTCTCTTTCATCATTTGTTACATAATTTTGTTAATTTAATCAAAAAGAAAATGAATTTCGAATTTGATGTAAACCTCATGATATGCAGCATCAGCTTGATAATATATCAATACTGTTAAATCTGATATCAAATATTAACATTGGAGTTCTTTTGCACAAAGAGTGACAGCTCTATAATTGTGTTTGTTTACTATGGCATCATAATAATGAGGATAGCTGCTTTTTAAACATTTAAACAGAGATAATTGAATGTTTGGAGTGAAACCTTCTCAGGCAGGGATAGCTTTTCGTTTTTATTTCTGTCTGCGGGAGGGATATTTAATTCACCTCTCAAAATGAGAACAAAGCGATACAACCAATACTGAGCATTTCTACAAAGACTCAACAAACTGAGAAAATTGCTTTATGCAGAAATGAAGGTGTATTCATCAAAATAGAATAATAAAATGTAATGCCGTTTCCTCCTCAATTGAGGAATTTAAATGAATAGAAATATTAATTTTTTTATATCTTTTGAAATGATCTAATTATTTCCATGTTAATTCCTTTATTAAGAGACTTTCTCATGTAGATTTTCCCAGTGAGGAAATGTGTTAATAATCAAGGATATCTTAATTTTTTATTTTTGTATTACGTGGAATCTCATAGGGTTTGAATGTCTCTTTCCATAACGTGTATGGTGTGTGTTTGTTAGCGAAGAAGCCGGGGGAATAGCACTGTACTATGTGTGTTTATGCGTGCATGTGCTCGGGAGTGTACGCCGAGTGGGTGACATTGGCGGGGGAGGGGTGGTCCCGCTGGTCGGCCATACGCTCCTCTGTCTCTGAATTTCAGCCTGAATGGACAGGGCTCATTTGCATGTGGCAGTGATTTGGCTGGAGGCCTGCGTCTCCTGCCGGGGCCGAGCATGAGGGACACCGGAGGGGGTGCTGGGGTAGGTGATTTTCCAGAGAGGACGAGTCATATTCACAAAACACCACTAATCAGCCATTTCCCCACACATACATGCGCGAGCCAACATGCAGACTTTTTGGGCTACAAATTAGGATTCTTTATATTACAGTTAATTAAACATTTTTTGGTGTGATGTATGTGTGTATTTGTGCTTCTCCTTGTCCACAAATTGTCCTGCTATGTAAATATTTTACAATTTGATGAAGTACTACTGACCCCTATGGGCAAGATTTACTTTCCTGGTTCGATTTTATTTCAGGTGCTAGTGTTTGACAGTTAATTAAAAATCATTTACATTGTTCTTTCTCGTAAGAGATAAGAATACATTTTAAAGAGTATTTTAGCTGGTTTTGTCCCAAAGTCAACGGGGTCCAAAACAATATCAGATGCTGTTGACTTTCATTGTATAGACAAAATAGCAAATTTTTTAAAAATATATATATTTTCACAAAAAAAGACAACCTAGACTCACTGGAAATACATACCCCTATCAACTTTTTTTTTGCAAGAACATACCTACAGTTCACTTCAGGTTCCAGCTGCAATGAATGCTAAAACTGCAACAACTTTCATATCTTTTCACACAAGTTATGATTATGGAGGCAGATTATTAATTAATAACTTGCAGAATACTGTTATGACCTCAAAAAATCTTTTTTCATAACACATTGAATGCATTTTTACATTTGCATCACATAACCAGTTCAATGCGTGGCTTTTCTGGTGTAGTAAACTTGCTCTGTAGCTCACCTGGTACTGCACTGCACTTATGATGCAAAGCTCTCGAATATAAGTCCAGTGAACCATCATTTAAGTTGAAAGAGTTCCAAGACTTGTAGAAGCAAGCTAAAATGGCATGTCTGCTTCAGCGAATGAGGTTTTATCTCACATTTGCTTTTTTGGTTTAGTGAAAGTGGTACATAATTTTAAAATGTGATAGAGCATAAATATTTCAGTGCCACTCACCAAACCTTTCCTTTCCAAAATTCCGTGATGTGTGCAAAAACTAACATAATAAAATGTTGCCAGATTCATGTTCATCTGTTTTGGATAAAACTGAACATGCTTTTAAGGCCCCCTATAATCACAGCAAAATTCTGTTTCTTTTTTCACTTAAGTCAAGTCAAGTCAAATCAAGTCTGCTTTATTGTCAATTCTTCCACATGTACGGCACATACATACAGAGAATTGAAATTGCGTTACTCTCAGACCCTTGGTGCATACAGTTAACATTTAAGACACATTTACATTTTACATTTACATTTATGCATTTAGCAGACGCTTTTATCCAAAGCGACTTACATTGCATTCAAGTTACAGTTTTTACATTTTATCAGCTGTATTTGAACGTCTACTGACAGTAGACATTCAAATACAGATAAATACAGTTTAAACATATGTACATACAACTATACAGATATACAAATGAGGACATTGTAGAAAAATAAAGAAAGAGATAGATAAAGTGGCATAAGGCACATGGCAGATAGAGTGCAAACCAGTTAAATAAAACAAAGCTGTGCAGATATATGTGTATAGAGTGTATCTATCCTCCTGAGACCCAGCTATGGAGTTTTTGCCTCTGTAGTGGACATTCTATTTTAGTGTATTTCTCTGAGACCTCACATGTCACAGTTGTAAGTCTGGATTTCCTGTACAGAGCACATTCAGGGCTTTACAGAGATACTAAATGATTGGACGTTTCACCATGACCACACCCTCTCCTCGGTCTTTAAAGATGGCTAAATTTAATTTAGTGAAACATTTTACATCCTTACGGAAATATGATAATATTTTGTAATTGTCATTTAAATCTGAATAATTTTCTAATTGTTTGTCATAAAGCAACATCTCAGGAAAATGTTATGGGTTTTCAAATTCAAATATGACTTCCTGTTATGAAACAGGACATCATTTCATACATGTCCACTTTGGAGGATACCAGGACTAAAATTATGTTTATTATGCATTTTGGGAGACATTACAATTGAATAGGAAAATAAATTATATATCTATTTTGTTATTAAATATTAGATATTATTATGAAAATCTGGCCAATTATTAGTCCCATTATGACAATTCTTTTTTGCTGTCCCAACAGCAACCCATTGATATGCAAATTAGATACAGTATAGATGCACTGTGTTTAAAGGGAAAACCAGTTTATGGAAATTTAATAAAATATAATTTTTTTAAAGGTTTTCTAATGCTCTAAACAATGTAATGACATGAAAAAATACTAAATTCACAAAGCTTTTTTTTTGGGGGGGGGGGGGGGGGGGGGTCTCATATATATATATATATATATATATATATAGTGCAAGTGTTACGGTACCAGCCAGACACGACTTGATGGAAGAGCCTGGCCATTCTGTGACAGCAAGAGGTCCTTGCACTATATATCCGTATGTGTTTTTCATATTCGTCATCCTCAAAGTTTACTTCAAGATGTCAGTGGCTCAGTTTGATGCTTTGCTAGCGATACTGGAGCCACATATTAAAAAGAAGAACACCAATTCCCATGAACTCAGTGTGAAAGGATATATACAGTGCTTTGTGCTGTGAGACGAAGTAGATCAATTTGTCAGACGCCATTCTGGATTTTGGTGTTCGCTTGTACAGTGGCTCTGAATTGTCAAAACACCTCTCAAAATGCCTGCTACAGATACGAAAAATGCAGAAAATCAAACCCGATCGAAAAATTTTTCTGATAAACAAAAGTTTCGGAGGCAGTGTGTTAACGTGATTGACACAATGTGAAGTCGTATTTATTTTTTAACGTGTGAAAAGTTTTGACTAAAATTTCGGACTCAATGTGCATGTTACCTACAAGTTTCCTACATACGAAGCCGTAGCAGTGTTTAGATATTTAGATAAAGTCCATCAAAAACGAAAAAAAAAAATTCTAGAACGTTCACTTTAGAAAGCTGTTTCAAAGCTGTTTCATCTCCAAATGAATTTTGTTTTGGATGAATTTGTTCTAAATGAAATCACATCAGTTTGTTACTCTATTTCGTTTCAAGTATATTGTGGAATTTAGCACCACCCACCAAAAATTTCAATTACAAACTGACACAATACTTACAATGTAATAACACATTGCCAGATTCACATTCACATCTTTCGGATAAAACCGAACATGCTTTTAGCACCACTCACTGGACATTTCACTTTGCAAGTGTCATGAAACATGCAAGAAGCAATGTAATTTGAAATGTTTGCAGAAATGCCACTACAGGTGCATTATATCCAATAAGGCTGGGTTGAAAAAACAAACAGCATGAGGATGAGTAAATGAAGTTTTTTTTTTTTTTGGTTGAAATATACCTTTGAACAACAAATCTGCCAATAAGGTTAATCAGTCTGGCTAAGTCCTGTAGTGTCAACTCAGTTCCCTAGCAGTGCGACTACCAGCCTGAGAGACACAACAGCAGTAGACGCTGTCTGTAGCCCAGACCCAGGCAGCTGTGCTACAGAGAAGTGTCATCAGCTGCTTTCAAAAGGCCACTGACAGCCATGGGAGAGATTCAGACAGACTCACTGTCAGTTCTCCCTACTCTCCTTCCCCCTTTATTCTCCGAGCAGTGTTTTAGCACATTCTCATGGCGGGTGAAAAGGGTACAGAGAGAGAGAGAGAAGGAGTGACAGCAATAGCATCTTTGCAACACAGCCAAGCTCCTTACTCCATCCACACAGAGGTCCCCAAAGGAGCTTCAACCTGGCAACATAATCCATTTTACTGTCCACAAACAAAAGAGAGAGGGAGCCCAGGACAGATTCTGTAACTCTCTCTCTCTGACTGCAGAAATCCCAGAGGGTTTGAGTGACAGGCGCTGTTTTCGGGGCTGTGGTGACAGCTGGTGAGGGCTCTCTGTGAAAGAGAGTGGCCTGCACTCTTGTCCTCTGCACTGGGCGCCACAGTGAGGGGCATTGTGCCAGCTGGGCTCCACCAGCCCAAACAGGTAGCATCTCAACAGTGCATACTGTATATGATTGTCTGTTTGTTTTCAAATTAATATGAACATGTTTAAAGGTACATTATATTACTTTTGGCTCAAAATTTGCAAAATTTGAGTGAATATCATAAAACCATCTTTCATCTGTGTTTTTCCTTACCCTAAATAACTATGGTAAGCATATGATTGATATTTATATTTTACAGTTGTTGGGCTGGATTTCCCAGGAAAATTGCATACTTTTGTCATTCGACTACGCATTTTTACGTCATATCCATAAAAAAGGTAAGTTCAGGTTACTACTACATATATGCAGTAGTGATGCGAAGATCATTTTACTCACTCTCTTGTTTAATTTCATTTATCAAAATGAATTTATTATCAAGTAATGTCATTAATTTGAGTAGTGTTGAATGTGGTATGAATATTTTTTAAACTCCCTGGGCACGTCCATCTATGCAATCATATTCCGAATTAGGAAATCATCATAATGCAGCTAAATATAATTTATGAGGAACATAAATGATTACCTAACCTCCTAAGGGGGGAAAAAGTGACAGTGTCCGTAATAAAACATGAATCAACATAGTATTACATTGCATAGCATCTCATTTGCTGTGCATTGGCTGGGTTCGCAAAACAATGTTTATGTTGGTAACAATGCCAGTCTTTAAACCAGTTACTATTTAGGTCTGTTTGCCTATAAATAGCCTTGCCAAGTTATAGTTCCCCCACCATTACACCATCTGATATAAATAGCAACAGTTATGTCTAACATTAGTGTTTCCAAATTTTGTAACATTATTTTAAAACTGTTGATTTAAACAAGTCACATATTAGCTACTCACCTGTTGATAAGTCATATTTTTCAGATATCCATTTTTTGTTACTGAGAGAATTATTTGTAAGCATGGGCACTGTAGCGCACTTCAAACCATTTGATTCGCTGACGTAATGACCAAATCCACGTTCCCCTGCAAGTAACTTGGGTTACACTTTATTTAAGGTGTCCTTATTACAGTGAAATTATACATTGAAGTACTGAGTAATATTAATTAACTACATGTATTATATGGTTAGGGTTAAGATTAGGGTTGGGTTTGGTCTAGGGTTACTTGCATGTAATTATACATAATTTATTGTTATTACAATAGTAAGTACATGTAATGTGTAACACGGATGCCTTAAAATAAAGTGTTTCCGTAACTTGTAGTTTTATGCCTCAACCACTAAAGGGTCAAAAGTGATATAGTATAGATGTAACTAAAACCAAAGACTTTTAAACCAACTATCATCTTTTTCTTGTTCATGTATGTTCTTTAAGAAATATTGCAGGCAATGTCAAGTAAGTGTGTGCATTTGTGTGTGTATGAATGCACAAATGTGTGTGTTTATGCCCCGTCTGGTGCCCGTGACAGGATGTTTCCTCTTTCAGACTGGTTAACGAGGGCCAGCTCCCTGTCCCATATGTGCCCCTCATTACCACCCAGTACAATCTCACACACACACATACACACACTCATGATACTGTCAGTACAAACCCTTTCAAGTAAAGGCTTGATCACCATCTCGTCTCCCCTCCCTCTGTCCTCCAGTCACTGGTACAAAACAGACGGGCACTGGCATTATTAATGACCCACGGTGGTAGCGCTGCTGCTGTTGGCTGGTCAGCTGCACAGGGAGTAGTGCTGGTAAAATGCTGCTGTGTCAACAATAGAAAAAAATATATGATGGGGAAGAGATAATGAGAATAAAACAAACATTTGAAGAATTAGCATTCAGCCACAGCAGGTCAAATTGAGTAGGAGGAGGTAGAGGAGGAAGAAGAAGATCAGAAAACTAAGGTGAAAGAGTGGATGCAGAAATTAGTAAGTGGAGAAAAGACTATTTGTCATCTGTGTAAGTTCAACCTCTATCTCATGTCAAAAACCTCCAGTGATTATGTATTACAGTTACTTGTATATAGTTCCTATAGACTAACCCTTTCCCTGAAAGAAAACCTTTTGAAAATGAACAAACAAACATACATACATACAAACTGTTTATTTTTAATTATTTTTTACACACCTGTTTCCTGACAGAAACAGACAAAATAAATTATTCAAATTATATTCTGTTCTATTCTTGATACTGACTTTGTTTTCTTACAGGCAAAGGAAAAGTTTTATTTTATATTTAACAAAAAATATTTTATTTGAATTCAATAGTACATTTTTTTATTTTGTTTTTATTTTATAATTTTTTGTTGTTTCAATTTTTATATTTAATATTTTTTATTTTTATATTTCAATTTCCAATAACACTTTGAAAATGTAGGGCTTCATTTATAAAATACAAGGAAAATTAATTCTTATGTAAACTGTAAAGGTTGTTCTTAATTTTTGGATTCATGATTTTCAGATTTTTATTGATTATTCTGAGTAGCAGTAGTATTTGTCTTAACACTTTAATTTAAATTTTCATAAGTCATCTCAAATGCAATATTCTCTTTTGCATTTATACAGAGGACATTTTTATGAAGATCTGTTATTATGTGCAAATAACTCAGTTTCATAAACAAGGCCCACTATTCTGTTTAACCAAATAGTAGGCCACTTTGAATAAACTTGTAAACTCACATGACTACCACACATCAACTAAATATGCAGAGACTGCTTCTCCACATCTCCAATTAGCAAGATAAATTTACCATTCAATCTTCCTAGATCAGTCCCACACAAGTTTCTGTTACACAGCCTTTGGGACAGGGCACAATGTGATTTAGCCAAATAGGACATGTTCCTAGACATGTTCCTTTTTATCAAATAATCATGGATCAAACATTATCCTTCAGGCAGTTTTTGAAGTCCATTTAATTTCTTCAAAAACAAAACAGCTTGTGAGAACACCTGCAAAGGCTGATCCAAGATCTGCCATTACATTTCTACAATCAGACTGGCCTACAAATGCTACAACAACCTGGATATTTCTTTAATGAATGCAAGGGTTCTTCCCTCCAAACACCTTAAATCCCACTAAAACTCATTTGTTACCAATTTGCAATTCTGTATTGCCAGTCAGAAACAATCCACTTTTCCAAAAGCATTATTTAAAAATCATTCATTTGTAATTTTTAATCTGTAGTCCTCTCGTCTGCTCGCTCAACCTTGAAAAAAACGACACCCGTTTGAGCTGCACCCTTGGCAATAAAGCAATTTTGCATTTTTCAACTAGCCAAACAGTTGAATATAACTCTTGAATAATGAGAATTACCTGATTATTTTAATAAGAGGACATTCGACGAATACTGTTTTGTGTGCAAATAAAAGTCTGTTTCTCAATACATTGGTTCAAATAAATTTTCAGTAGTCATTACAATCTATTTATATACAAAAACATCTAAATGTGTACCTTACATCTCAAAAACAGAGGTCAAAAGTGTGTGTTTAATTAAAGAACCTGGTTTGATCGGCATACATGCATTAATAAGCAGCATCAGATGCCTGTGTAAGGTACTGGGTGAGCAAACAAATAGCTGGTTCTAGTTTGCAGTGTATAAGGTTCAGATTGATCCTGACAGCTCTTCAGGTTTCTGGGCATTAATTAGAGTGCCTGGGGCTGTGCTGAGTGAGAGAGAAAGAGAGAGCGAGAGGCCACTGCTCGTTTCTTCTCTGCTGTAGTAATTGCTAGCAGGTGCGTTGCCACCATATGTAAGAGAGAATTCTGCCTCTCGCTCTTTTTGTGATCAGCATGTGGAAATACATACTGTTGCTATTACTGACAGATTCCAAACACCTTTCCGACTGGACTGATGCTCACACAGACCAGCGTCTCCCATAACAATCCTCTCTCTGTGACAGTACTTGAGGTACAGAGAACTAGGGCTGTTCAGTGTGTTACTCTGGAACATTCTCACACACACACACACACACGCACACACATTTGCCTATCTATAGCAGTGTGCAAGGTTGTCCATGTTTTGAAATTAAATAAATGGTCAACATTTAGAGTTTTTACAGATCATTATAACCATTTCATTTTGTTCCTAAACACTGATTGGAAATCATGAAAATAATTTTAATTATTATTTTTTCTACTGACAGATAAGATACAAAAAAAGATGAAGTGTTGCCTTTTTACAGATTTTTTTTTTCCAGATATTTATAATATTTGTATTTTTACAGTATAGATAGAACTTTGTTTAAAAATGTACATACATTATATATTTACAGACTTCCTACAGAACCTTTTACCATTTAATTTTCCTTTCTAAACACTGGTTGGAAATAATTAAATAAATCACAGATTTTACTCACAGATAACGAACAAAAAAATATGATTTTTCCAGATAATATTTTCCATATATTTATGATATAAATTTTTTCACTGTTTTAACTGTTTTTTATGTTTTAAATAAATAAATGAATACATTTACAGACTGCTTACAGATCTTTATTAACATTCAAGATTCCTTTCAAAACACTGTTTGTAAATCATGAAATTAATCAAAAATTAATTTATTCTACTCGCAGATAAGACACAAAAAAAGATGAAGTGTTTGCTTTTTTTCCAGAAAACATTATTTATGATACACATATTTGTAATATTTAATATAAACGAATAATAATATTTAATAATACTTAACAATCTATAATATTTATAAATACATCTTTATGCTATATATATACAGAGCTGAGTAGTAACTGATTACATGTAATATGGATTATGTAATCAGATTCCAAAAATTAAGTACTTGTAATTAGAGAAAGTTACATTTTAAAATACTTGTAATCAGACTCCAGTTACTTTTTTATTGATTACATGATTACATATTATTCACACAATAGAAATAAATTAATAATTTATTGATTCTCTCTAATTCCTTTTTTTTATCTTTTAAATGTTCCTTTCTAAAATCGTCTACCGCTTATATACACTCAAAAAGTCTTCCAGTTTTGTGGACATTCACACAGAGATCAGTCATTATTCAGATGGCGACAGAGGATTTGACCAATGATTTACAAAAATCATTTCAGGTTTAAGAAGTGTTTCAACATTGCATCAACTACTGATGAACACATTCATTTTTATGTGAATTATCACTCAATAGGTTATTTAACCATGTATTATTGAAATGCTTTTGTCTTTCAAACTCATTAAAATGCACAAATTCTCGTTATTTCTAATTTGCACACATTCTCAAAAAATTTTTTATCTGAACCTCTTTCACCTAATATATTTACTTTAAAGGGGTGGTCAATCATCAATTCTGTAAAAGACAATATCTCCCTTTGTATTGAACTTTGAGCATTGTAACTTTGTGGATGTTTTTTTTTTATGCTTAAACAGCAACATTACACACTAAAGTTAAAAAGTGATCATAATCAGTGACCCCTTTAGATTTTAAAATAAATATTTTAATAATTAAGTATCACATTTGCATGTTCACTGTTCTCTGACATTGGTTAATGGTCATATGGCGTGCAGGTAAATAGAAAATATTTCCTCTTTTTTTAGTAAGTGTATGATTTATTTTAATTTTACATTTACATTTATGATTTAATTACTTGTTAACTCATAAACGCCCTGCAGTTCCTTTACAAACCAGTTCCTTTACAAACCTCAGTTTGTATGTTAAATGCAAGTCAAGTCACCTTTATTTATATAGCGCTTTTTACAATGTAAATTGTGTCAAAGCAACTGCACAATATCAAAAAAGTAAAATAGCATGTCAATAATTTAAAATGAAAAGATAAAAAAAAAAAAAAAAGATTTTCAGTTAAAGGCATTTCATTATTGAATTCAGTGATGTCATCATCCAGCTCAGTTCAGTTTAAATAGTGTCTTTGCAATCAGGTCGACGATATCGCTGGAAATGAAGTATCCCCAACTAAACAAGCCAGAGGTGACAGCGGTAAGGAACCAAAACTCCATCGGTGACAGAATCATTATGCCACGGAGTCGGACTGTTTTCTTTGATCTTCCTTAAGCGTAAAGGAGCAACTGTATCTAAAGTGAAAAGAGAGAGTCATAGTTTCTGTTACATCATCAAGTTTTTCTGCGCTGTTGGATATGCTGAGGAATTGAGATAAATCAGGAAGATTACTTACAAAGCAGTCTTTTGTGGTAGAGGTGATGGTTCTACCATACTTGTAACAAGGAGTAGAATTTACAGTTTTAGCTATATGGAGTTTACACAAGACTAGATAATGATCTGAGATATCATTGCTTTGCTGCAGAATTTCAGCACCACTAACATCAATTCCATGTGACAGTATTAAATCTAAAGTATGATTTCGACAATGAGTAGGTCTGGAAACGTGTTGTCTAACCCCAATAGAGTTCAGAATGTCTATGAATGCTGATCCTAATGCATCTTTTTCATTATCGACATGGATATTAAAATCGCCAACAATTAAGACTTTATCTGCAGCCAGTACTAACTCAGATAGAAAATCAGTAAATTCTTTAATAAAGTCTGTATGGTGCCCTGGTGGCCTGTATACAGTAGCCAGTACAAACAGGGGATTTATCACTAACACGTGTTTCTCTAGATAAAGTTATTCGCAGCACCATAAATTCAAACAAGTTATACTTAAAGCCTGCCCTCCAAAAAATACTGAGAATATTGCTATAAATTGTAGCAACACCTACAATTGTATTAAATGCACTTCATATGTTGTTAATTACAATGAAAGGAATATACACTCTTTGTATTTTTACATCATTATGGTATAAGATTATCCTGTTTAAATCAATGTGATAAACGAGTTAAGTCAAAAGTAATCTGATTATATTACCCAAAATGTGTAATGTAATGGATTACATTACTGTAATTTGGAATCTGGAATGGATTACACTATATCCGTTCCTGATTCCAAATTGCACAACAAAAATTGTAACCAGTAATGTAATATAGTTTATATAGTTGCCTTTATATTTTAAGAAGGGTGTCCATAAATGCTAGCTAACTGTCATTTTAAAACTCCCATAGACTACTGTTTTCATAAAAAGCTCATTTTAAATACTATCTCTGAGCCATAAATAAATAAATACACAAGTAAACCAAACTTTATGCATTTTTAGAAATGGAAAAGAAAAAAAATCTATATTTTATGTATGAATGTTCTTTCCTATCAAGGACATCTTTGGATCTCTCCAAAGGTTAGTTGTCATATTTACTGTAGCTTACCTCTGTGGACAAATTTGTCCTCAAATAAAGAGTGAAGTAAACCCAAACACACCCTCTTATGCAGTGTACAAATGTTACACTGTTTAGTAAAGACACACATAGCCTGATATTATTTTAGCCTGAATGAGCAGCACTGTTAAATATAGTCCCCAGGTTTTTCCCACGTGAAATGGACAAATGAATGGCACAGTTTCATTACAGAGTGAGAGATGATCCAAAACTTTCTTTCTGACATAAAAACCCCGTAAATGCTATGTGCACAAAGCAGAAAAGCCCTTGCTGGTCTCCAGGATTATCTCTCCCCGATTTAAACTGAATGGAGTGCCACTGCCATTTTAATTAGCATTATATTCTCTCTTTAATATTAGTGTCTATGAGAGAAGGTTCTGAGCTTGCATTTACAGGGACAAAGTACAGAGAAATTACACCGTCTGTCAGTGAGAGAAAGAGAGAGTGTGAGAGAGAGACAAGGCCAGATGAACATGGCTGTAATTACAGGCAACAATAGCAGTCAGGCACATGTCTATAGATTCATTACATTTAACAACCCTTCCTTCTCTTTCCTGCATCTGTTCATCACGTTTCTCTACTTCTCTACACATCTTAGACCTGCCGCAAACTGTTCCTCAAGACTGCTGACAGATGCTGTAAAAAAAAAAAAGAAGTTACAAATGAATCTAGTTGTAGCACAAATGCCCAAAAGTTACAACTTACAATTTAGTGGAACACACTTACTCAGACAACATAAGTGTGAGTGAATTATAGTTTTTATTTTAAGGTAAATCTTTCATTAAAATTAGCTAACATGCTAATGTTAACTCAATTCTTGAACATTTTGTTTTTCAACAGTGAACATTTCACTGTGTAAAATCCACTAAACTGGTATGTAGTAGATTTGTACTGGAACTACAAATTGATCATAGCGGTAGTTCTGGTAGGCCATTTTAGTCAAGCTTGCATCAGCTGACACTCAGCCGATCCATGTCTACCTATAGAATCATGACACCAATCATAATTCCCTTCATAAGGTCCCTTCAGTCATTATTCAGCAGCTATCGCTTCGCTCAGGAACTAATCACCCACCTCCATCCCCAGCTCCTCCTCTCGTCCAGTCAGGACTTGGCAGTGAATATATCATTGAGTCAGACCACTGAATCATGTTGTTAAAATAATCACATAGAACATTAATGATATCTGCTACATTTATCATTGATGTTGGTTCTGTTCTGTTACCCTGGGGGGGGGGGGGGGGGGGGTATTCTGCTCTCCCTGCTCCTATCCATGCAAGGCTGCGTGGATGGGCAGGGAGTGTTTGCCCAGAACAGAACTATTCCCCCAACCTAAAATGTATGCTAATCGTAACTTATATTGATGATAGTGGTCCTGATAGACCCTATTGTTATTTAGTTAATGTTAAAGTGATAGTTCGTCCAAAAATGTCATCATTTACTCATTCTCGTGTTGTTCCAAAGTTCAATTAATTTCTTTCTTTTGTTGAACATAAAAGAACAACTTGAGGGTGAGTAAATGATGACAGAATTTTCATTTTTGGGTGAACAATCACTTTAAGAAAACCCATTTCTAACATTTCTGCAACTGAATTAAGTTCAGCCGAAGAATTATGTTTTTGAGTGATAGGCTACATATAAATTAAAGCCTCTGAACAAATATATTGGTTGGAATAGCATGGCAAACCTATTGGAGTATATCAATGAGTTTGGCCTGACAGACTTTATGACAGAAATAATGTTGACCTTTAAACTCCTTTATAAGTTTTTCCTAAAGATGCCGTTATGTGAATAATGCTGTTAGTGGCTGATCCTCCGCACGTAACTCATGTTTATCACACAATTTTCCCAAATCCCATTTGTCATTATATTATATATTTGTGCATGCCAAATTAAGGTACAACCCGAATTCCGGAAATGTTGGGACGTTTTTTATATTTGAATAACATGAAAATTAAAAGACTTTCAAATCACATGAGCCAATATTTTATTTACAATATAACATAGATAACATAACAAATGTTTAAACTGAGAAATTTGACAATTTTGTGCACAAAATGAGCTCATTTCAAATTTGATGCCTGCTACAGGTCTCAAAATAGTTGGGACGGGGGCATGTATACCCTAGTGTAGCATCTCCTCTTCTTTTCAAATCAGTTTGAAAATGCCTGGGCATCGAGGTTATGAGTTTCTGGAGTTTGGGTGTTGGAATTTGATCCCATTCTTGCCTGATATAGGTTTCCAGCTACTGAAGAGTTCATGGTCGTCTTTGACATATTTTTCGATTAATGATGCACCAAATGTTCTCTATAGGTGAAAGATCTGGACTGCAGGCAGGCCAGTTCAGCACCCAGACTCTTCTACTATGAAGCCATGCTGTTGTAATAGCTGCAGTATGTGGTTTTGCATTTGCATCTTGCTGAAATACACGTCGTCTGGAGGGGAGTAAAGTTGCCCTAAAACCTTTATATACCTATCAGCATTCATAGTGTCTTCCAAAACATGCAAGCTGCCCATACCGTATGCACTTATGCACCCCCATACCATCAGAGATGCTGGCTTTTGAAATGAACGCTGATAACACGCTGGAGGGTCTCCCTCCTCTTTAGCCCGGAGGACATGGCATCCATGATTTCCAACAAGAATGTCAAATTTGGACTCGTCTGACCACTTTTCCACTTTGAAACAGTCTATTTTAAATGAGCCTTGGCCCATAGGACACGACAGTGCTTCTGGACCACGTTCACATATGGCTTCCTTTTTGCATGATAGAGCTTTAGTTGGCATCTGCAGATGGCACAGCGGATTGTGTTTACCAACAGTGGTTTCTGGAAGTATTCCTGGGCCCATTTAGTAATGTCAATGACAGAATCATGCCGATGAGTGATGCAGTGTCGTCTGAGGGCCTGAGTACCACGGGCATCCAACAAAGGTCTTTGGCCTTGTCCCTTACACACAGAGATTTCTCCAGTTTCTCTGAATCTTTTGATGATGTTATGCACTGTAGATTATGAGATTTGCAAAGCCTTTGCAATTTGACGGTGAGGAACATTGTTTTTAAAGTATTCCACAATCATTTTACGCACTCTTTCACAGATTGGAGAGCCTCTGCCCATCTTTACTTCTCAGAGACTCTGCCTCTCTAAGACATCCCTTTTATAGCTAATACTGTTACAGACCTGATGTCAATTAAATTAATTAGTTGCTAGATGTTCTCCTAGCTGAATCTTTTAAAAATGTCTTGCTTTTTCATGCCTTTGTTGCCCACGTGCCAACTTTTTTGAGACCTTTAGCAGGCATAAAATTTGAAATGAGCTCATTTAGTGGATAAAAGGGTAGAATTTATCCGTATTTATGTTCTCTATGTTCTACTGTGAATAAAATATTGGCTCATGTGATTTGAAAGTCTTTTAGTTTTCATTTTATTCAAATTTAAAAAACGTCCCAACATTTCTGGAATTCGGGTTGTAAATCTAATGTGAATATTCACATCTAAAAGTTAGACAAAACTATGTGGAGCAATACTCTGTGTTCACCAGACATGAATAATGATAGCTGAGTGGATTATATGTGCAGCTTGACTGGATAGCAGACCACAAAATCATATTTGGTGGGAAGCATGTCACAATTTTAGATTGAAGTGATTTAGACTAAAAATTTGAAAAACATTTGGAGCTTAAACAGATGGTAATACAAGCTGTAAACAGGGCCTCTGTGTCACCTGTGTGGGAAGACTCTATTTCTTGTAACCGCTAAATGACAAAAAAAAATAAAAATGTGACTATTTTAAAGTGTACAAAACACTTTTAATCCAGGGCTTATGCTTACAATGGAAACGGTTACCTTGTGTCTATAATGTTATGGTACAGAATACAGATTTTCAGTAGTATAAGTGTGAACAAGGTCAGATGAGGTTTACTTCATGTTTCCAGCCGTCTCCCTATGCTAATGTATCGTTCACCTCCCACTCCCATCCTCTGAGGGACTTTTACCCAGCTCATCTGCACCAGCTCTGGGTCTGAGCCGACACAGCTCTCCCTCACTGGCCACAGGCTTGCAGAGCCACATTAGCTGTCACAACACTCTGTCTTGGAATCTATATGCTGTTAAATAAAGATTTATAGCTTTAAAGCATTTGTAGCTTGCTCTGAGATGCATGTGCATGTACTCTGGAGCATGAAAACAAGCTTTCACAAATCTGTCTCAGGCCTAACATGATTTACCGGACATGCTCTGGATCATCATCCTTGTTGGTCCTGGAACAACATTTCTATTAGCCAATCAGATTTTAAGGTTAGACTTATTTGGGCTTCTATGAAGTCTGGTTCACTTTGTACTTAATCTTGTCAAGCAATTTCTACTAGGTGGAATAATGTGGTAGTCCAAATATGTTGTTAAATTTTAGGAATATTGCAGTTTCAGTACAAGTTACCTCAGTGGTTTCAGTACAAGTTACCGCCGTGCTACCTCCGTGGTTCCCACTTCATTAAAAAAATCCATTATTATCCCTGTGCCAAAGAACAATAAACCCTCTTGCCTGAATGACTATCGCCCAGTTGCCCTCACATCTATAGTCATGAAGGTTTTTGAGAGACTTGTAAAGAGCCACATCTGCTCATCCATCCCTGATACTTTGGACCCTCTTCAGTTTGCCTATCGCCCAAATAGATCCACGGACGATGCCATTTCTCACGTTCTCCACTCTTCCCTCACACACTTGGACAGCAACAATGGGAATTATGTAAGGCTGCTATTCATTGACTATAGCTCAGCTTTCAACACTATAGTCCCCATCAAGCTGGCATCTAAACTCACAGACCTCGGCCTAAACTCCTCACTCTGTGACTGGATTCAAGACTTCCTCACCGGCAGACCTCAAGTGGTGAAAGTTGGCCAGTTCACCTCAAACTCCATCACTCTGAACATAGGAGCCCCACAGGGCTGTGTCCTGAGTCCCCTGCTCTACTCTCTCTACACGCATGACTGCGTGTCCTCTCACAGCTCCACATCCATTGTCAAATTCGCTGATGACACTGTGGTTCTGGGCCTCATCTCCAACAACGATGAGACCGCATACTTGGATGAGGTAGAGAGACTCACATCATGGTGCCAGGACAACTGTCTCTCTCTGAATGTGGGGAAAACTAAAGAGCTGATCATGGACTTTAGGAAGAGACAGCAGCAGCCCTACACTCCTCTTATGATCAGTGGGACCCTGTGGAGAGGGTGAGTAGCTTCAAGTACCTCGGTGTAAACATCTCTGAGAACCTGACTTGGACTACACACATCCAAACACAGGTTAAGAAAGCCAGGCAAAGACTGTACCATCTGCGACAGCTGAGGAAATTCAGGGTCTCACCAGCAATCCTGAAAACTTTCTATTCAGGGACCATAGAAAGTGTATTGACTCAGTGCATCTCAGTGTGGTATGGAAACAGCTCCAATCAGGACTGCAAAGCACTACAGAGAGTTGTGCGCTTAGCTGAGCGCATCTCAGGGTCTGCTCTCCCCTCTCTGCCGGACATCTACCTCAAACGCTGCAAAAATAGAGCTGTTAAAATCTTCAAGGACTCTAATCACCCTGGTAACCGTCTATTCACTTTGCTTCCATCTGGTAAGCGCTTCCGTAGCCTGATGGCAAAAACTGAGAGACTTAGGAGGAGCTTCTTCCCCCAGGCCATCAGGCTCCTAAACTCTAACTCTGTGTCATAATATCACTTGACTCCATGTAATATCACCATATCAATAAGTTATTCATAATTATTCTCCATGTAAATATCATATATCAATAAGCTATTCATAATTTTTCTCTACCTCATATTGCTGCTATTCAAATACCCTGTACAACTTTTTGCACATTATTTTTTGCACATTCCTCTCATTACTATTTGTCAACAACATACTGACCTGCACATTTATATTTATATTTTTTTATCTTATCTTATTTTATCTTATCTTTTATTTTATTTTATGTTTGTACTTCTTAATATTTGTATTCTTTATAATTGCACTGTCCTTGGAGCGGACCTGACCTACATTTCACTGCTGGTTATCCTCTGTATAATTGTGTATGTGACAAATAAAACTCTTGAATCTTGAATCTTGAAGTTAATCCTGATCAACAGCATTTGAAACATAATTTTAATTGACCATAAATATAATTTCTACTTGTCCCTCCTTTTCCAAAAAATGGAAGTAAATGGGATTAAGCCATAAACATTACAATACTGTTTCAACAGTATAAACCACAAAATGTAAATAATATGCATTTGACATTATTTTAGTTGGGGGTGGGATGCTTACTGAGTTTTTGCTGGGTTTAGTTTTACAATTTCACATGACAACATAACAACAAAAGGTGCAGTCACACTTGCATATTAACATATCAGAAACTGAAGCAGATTTCTATTGAAATGACTGAATTTCACCAGCAGAATTTCACTGAGAATTGTTACACGCAACCCCATAAACAACCATAAAAATACAAACTTTTTTTTTCACAAACTTTTTTTTTACGTTTTTTTTTTTTTTTTTTTTTTTACATTGTAAGCTTCACATTTCTGATTTAAATAATGGCTCCATTCAGTTCAATTGTGTCTCACTGTAACTTCCAAAATGTTATTTTAATTTATTATAAATCCATATATACATGAATATTTTGTCACATGAATCATAAACATACCTTTGAAGCTGTATTAGTGAGAACCTCTATTCTTAAGCATAACCCTCTGTATTGAAACGGTATTATGAAACATAATAAGATTTTAAGCACAACATGATCTGGTCTATTTTTAAGAAATACTTGGTTGTGTGATTCTATGAAGATAAGGAATTTCAAATAAATAAATAATATCCACATTCTATGGTATATGGATATGTTTTACCATTCAATTTTGTGCAATTTTTTAATATATATATTCATTAATTATTGAATGTTATTGCATTACTCTAAGCAGTAAGTCACAAAAATAAAACTAACAACTTACAAAAATTAATACATTAATTACTTGGTACTAGGTACAATATTTGTGACCATCTTTTGGCTGAGACTCTAATTTCCGGTGGTGTAACATGAAACTTTTTATTAGTGCATCAGTGCATTGACTTATTAATACATTTACATTTTATTTACTTTTTAAAGTAGATTTACAGACATTTTATTGTGGCACAGCACCAAGATGCCGGAACACTGACCACATCCCTGTGAACATCAAATAACTATATATATATACAAATATACAAATACTTGCCACTACTTAATGCTGGATGCCTCAAACTACATTCTGAATATCTGTCAAAAATTTTATTCCACTTACATACTTCCACTGGCAAATTCAGTAACTGGATCTCTATGAGAAGTACTCCTTGTGACAACTTGGTACTTGATAAACTTTTTCAGGTGGACTGGAAAGAACCTTGGCACTCTGACTTCTGAAAGATGCACAAAGTCAAACAGGTCAGAATGGAAATCCACTCAAAAGTTTATCCAGGATGAAGTTTTCTATTCTTTCTAGAACTGCATATGTTTAATCATAGGTGGATTATTTGTCACATTAAGCCAGTCTTTGCTGTTTGTCACAAATATGCAAGTAAAAATTTTTTTATAGGAACAAAAATACTGCAATAAGCCATATACAGTTTCATGGTAAGAAGCACTTATGCTGTCCAAATTTTCCTGCAATTGGCTGGTGTAACAAAAAGGTAATTTTGGACCCTAGGTATACCCGTTCCTTGATATGCTCAGAACACACACACATTATGTGTCTTTAACTCGCATTTATACTTCCACATTCTACATATCAGACATGTCAGTCTTTCCTATGTCTTTATCTTCACACACACACCTCGTTCCTCTTCCTCCACCCATCTTTCCATCTGTCAGTCTGTCACTCTCTGGGTTTTATACTGTGTTCTTCCCACTCTGAGATCGCTGTTACTGTGATTGTTTCCAGTGTCATGTCACCTGACGCTCTGAGGTAATTTAGCCACATCTGGTGTGACATGCTCGGTATTCCACTGACGCGTTCTTATGCTACAGTACACATATAAACACACGGCACGACTACATACACAAACACACACTGACACCACCTGCGTCAAACCTAGCTGTCAAATAGCTGTAATTTAGACACTATACCATGAAATAATTAATTACCCACACCAGGCTCATTTGAAAGCTTCTGAAACAGAGGTCATTCTGAGCACACAAGCAGGAGGATGAGGATACACACAGTAGGGAAAAAAAGGCTCACGCAGAGGCGGGAATATATGCCCATTGATTTTGTGTCACTGGTTGGCTCTTGCGTGTGTCTGTGTGGGAGTGCTATTGAAATGCAGTACGTACGTAAAGTAATTGCATTAGACACCTCCTAACACGGCGTTATACACATAATGAGCGTGTAATCAGGCTCTGTGGCAGCGAGGCCGGAGTGCTGAGTCATGATTATCGCGTATGATGTCATGTCTGGAGGAGGAAGGGACCACAGAGGCTTGTGAGAGGTGTTAACGCTAAATGGCACAGTGTGTGCGAAAGCTTCATATTTTACAAATTGCTAAAGTTTTAGTCACAACATTCTATATGGACATTCTGCTTACATATTTAATGGAGAATAAATGTTTAATAAAATGAATGCAAATTTATATTCACATAGAACTGTCTTTTTAAGCCTTATCCATAGTTCTATTTGTCTTATCACTCAGAATGACTTGAATAGGGTTATTTTAATACCTGAAGAATCGGTATTAAATTTAAAGGTAAAAATGAAAATTCCAAACTTGCATGACTTTCTTTCTTCTGTAGAGTATAATAGAAGATATATTTTGGGAAATATGTCAACATCATACAGGTTTGTAACAAAATGAGGGTGAGTAAATGATGACAGAATTTAACCTGACATCAAAATTGACACGTTCTTGGTCTTATTGTGAACTTTTCATTAGTGCATGTTAATGCATGTCATTTCTCAATGTACTGGAATACTGTAAACCAATTCAAAAAAGAAAAAAAAAAGAACTGTGACCATTCAAGTTTGGTTTTATTCTGGCATGTGCCACTTTCATGATCCAGCCAATTCTGAAAATATAAAGTCAAATTTTACCTTGTTAAATATATCCCTCAAATATTTTGCATTAACAAGAAAACTTAAAAAGAAAAACAACAACAACAATAATAATAATATCATGGCTGAGCAGACAAAGTTCATTTGAACTAATAAAAAATGGCCTGAAATGGTATTGTGGTCACAGTATAAAAATGAAACTTATTAATTTCTCAGTAATTACATGGTAGCAACACTCTTTTTCTTTTCAAAAACAAAACTCATTTTTATGATTTAGCAGTGGGCTAGTTGGGAAGTTGCCCCATTCATATGTAACCCAGCATTCCGTGGATCTTTAAAATAACTTAGAAAAAATCAAAATTGTGATTTTATTAGGTTTACTTGGCTTCAAAGAGCTTTATGGCTCTTTGAAGTTAGAATAATTTGGTGAAGTGCTACGGAACTTTAATGTGGTCAACAAACCTGGAACTACTTCATAAATCAAATCAGAAGCTTTCAAAAGTGCTGATATTTCAGACTCAGTGTGAGTCTATGCATAGCTACATTTCAAAATCTTGTTGCACATATTTTCCATGCCAAAATTTGCATATGTTGTGAACAGGCCTTTAACCTTGTCTTTATGTCAAAGATCAGTTCAGTCTTTGGTCTGTCTTTGTTTCAGCATTGAGTCTGTGTCTAAAAGCCAGAGGGAAGAGCATAAAGCAAAGTGAAGGATACCCTCATCGTCCTCTAAAGTAAATCAGTCAGCAAATCCTCCTGTTGAAGTCTCAAGTTTGAATAAAGTGTGCAAGTGTGTGTGCGTGTCTACAGGTGCAGTGGGGCTGAGCTGACCCACTCCCCTGGGCTGGACTGGGCTGATGGGGGTCTGAACTGATGCCAGGTGTGATGGGACGGCCCCCTGCAGAGTGACAGGGGTCAGCGATCCGCAGTATGGGGCAAAAGCTCAGGAGCCGAAACAGGGCACAAAATAGAGAGAGAAAAATGTGTGTGTGTTTGGTTGATGGCATGAATTATGTGCAACCAGAGTCAGTATTGTGGGACATTAGAGGAGAGGTCAGGGCCAGTGAACCCTTAAACACGAGCCCTTAAATAAAGGCTTTCAACTTCCGCTTCACCAAACACAAACCCTGCATTCGGGGACCAGAGACATGACGAGATATTGCAGCTGTTTTAATGTGAGCACTGTGGTAGCCAGAACCGAGAGGTCATACGCCATAAGACAGAAACAAACAAAGAAAAAGAATTTAAAAAGAAAGGCAGAGCGAAAGCAAAGAACAAAAAGAAAGGCTCCTTTCACAAAACAGCTGAAGTGTGCACATGATCGGTTGCACTAAAAAGGCCTTTACTGAACTTAAATTCGCTTAAACTCAAATCTTTGAATGATAACCAAGCCCACACAAAATCTGCACGTGCACAACTCCACAAAAAGCTCTACAGAATTGAAACCAATGACATTCACACAGTTACACAAATTCCCTGTCTTATGCATGTTCATTTAGCAAATATTTTGGAAAATGTGACTAAGCTTTCAGGTAATAAACGTGTAATGGAGAGACAAAGAATGGTTGTAACACAGGGTGTAACAGTAGCTTTAATAACTTAGAAATTAGGTTAAAGGGATAGTTCAGCCAAAAAAATCTGTCATTAATTATTCACTCTCATGTCATTCCAAACCAAACCAGTTCAATGACCTTCGTTCATCTTCGGAACACAAATTAAGATATGTTTGATTAAATCTGAGAGCTTTCTGACCCTCCATAGACAGCAAGGGTACTACCGCGATCAAGGCCCAGAAACGTAGTAAGGACATCGTTAAAATAATCCATGCGACATCAGGGGATCAACCATCATTTTTCGAAGCTACGAGAATGCATTTTGTGTGCAAAAGAAAACAAAAATAACAACTTTATTCAACAATTCGTCTCCCCAACTTTAATTTGTAATAGACACAATCTTAAAGGTGCTTCCCGATGCCATAGAAGAACCTTTTTGTCTAAATGGTTCCATAAAGAACCTTTAACATCTGAAGAACCTTTCTGTTTCACAAAAGGTTCTTTGTGGTGAAAGAAGGTTCTTCAGAACCTATAAAATGCAAGGAAGAGATGGTTCTTTAAAGAACCTTTGACTGAATGATTCATTGTGGAACCAAAAATGGTGCATCGCTTGAAGCACCTTTATTTTTAAGAGTGTAAGTAAGGGCAAATAAATGTTTGAGATTAAAAAAAAATACAACATTTAGAGCAAAAAAAGTTACAACTATCCCCACAATTTTTTTTTTAAACATTTTACTGTTTTAATTCATCCCTCCGAATTCTGCCTTAAAAATCTGCATAGAAAGTACAAAAGAAATATGTAGATTCCTTCTGTGCTTGGTGGTAACATCATCAGTTATGAAATGATAGTTTTGTATTTGATGGGTCACAATGGGTTTAAAAAACGTAGATCGCTTGAGCTTTGTATTAATTTTTATTAGATGTATTCAAAGACTTTATGACTGATAGTAGTTTCTGTAGAAGAGAGAAGATTCGATTCTGCCGCACTGGCCTCTGCCAGCATCCAGCTGTCACTGCTGGTGACACCATCACATCATGAGGAGCCATTGAGCCCTTGAATCATCCGCATCTTCTCATTTATCACTGGCTCAGGTACAGGAGAGAGAAAAGCGAGGAATAGAGGTGACTTCATCTCTGAAATATACGAGCGTTTTTACAGGGGAATGCTTGAGCTGCTCAAATATTGTGGCGACAGAGTATGGTGATCTGTAGACTCGATGCGCAATTGTGATTTTGCATTCATTTGATGGTTGTCATGATTTGTCCTTTGGGCAATCATACACTCACACACACTCTTTCACACACTCACAGGGTGGAATTAATCAAAACCGCATCCTACCTGTTTGCCTTGATGAGAGATGACAACGTAAAGATTTGGCAGCTTTAATCAAGGTTGTAATAATGCACGCTCTCTGATTAAAAGGACAGTCTCCTCGCCTTTTAATCACAAAGACAAACAACCATGTCTCTATCACTCAGATCTAAATGCTGCTGGTGGAAAAAGAGAATTAATGCTTACAAAACTGGTTAGTGACAAATTTACTGTACACATTAGTAGATTACACAAGACATAGAGTTCAATTCACGAAAGCGGGAGGACAAATGAGGTCCCAAACTGTTCCTCAGATTCCTTTTTGTATCTTCTTACCATGCTTCCTCAGCTTTCTTAAGAGCATTTATTATAATCAATAAACAAGTTAGATCCTATTACATTTGGCATTAACATACATTTAATATCTAGTTTGTTGATCATCTTAAGGTGAATTGCATTTAGCACTGCTTTTTATACACTAGTGCATCTCCAGTGTGATCAAGATCCAATCACACATATCTACATAATTTACTGAATTTAAAAAAAAAACAGTACAGGATCATTTACAATGATTTATGTCATTCTACCAGATAAAAAAGAAACATTCCTTCCAACAGTAAAGAATGCTAATAGGGATTTGAAATGAGGAAATGTGAGAAAAAATTAAATTAAATTAAAACGCAGAGAAAAAGCCAATATACAACAGACTGCTTGGTATGGCTAAAGTAGCTCTTGCCACAGACGTTCTTCTTATAATAATGTTAAAAAATAATAAGTGTTACAATTTTGTACCTAAGGACAAAAATAAAGCATGAAAGACTCTCGTTGTAAGAAAAATATATATATAATGAAAAATAAATTTTCCAAAATATAATATTTTTTGTTCCACAGTCATAAAAACTTTAAGTCATAAAGGTTTGAAATGGCATGAGAGTAAGTAAATGATAACAGAATTTTCATTTTTGGAAAACTATTAAAGAAGTACTTAACTGCATATTCCAAGGACATCAGAGTAAAACAATGACAATTTATAGCTATTCAGTCCGTCATTAATCTGTTCCCACATACGTTATTTTCTTAATATATTTTATATTTGTATTTATTTTATCCCCCTCCATCCCATTAGGATGGTACTTACACACGGGCTGGATCAGTTCAGGTGAGTGATGGCATCATAGCAGTCTTGACTTGTCTGGGGGCCTGTCAATCAACAGTGAGTTGGTAGAGAAGCAATCATTGCATGACGGCAGCAGGGTGAAACATGACGCTTGAGTCCCCATCATCCATCACTATATTTCCCTGGATTCATTTACAACAGAACAGGTTCATTCTTCCCAGAAACTGGTCACACTGATTAGTGAAAAAATATTTAGTAGACAAAGAACAAAGAGTCTCTTTAAAAGTGCAATAAAATGTATTTTTACGCTGGGTTTATGCAGAGAAAAAGTCACAACGGTTGATACTAAAAGACTTTGCATGGCTCTTTAGAAACAGAACTGAATATTATGAGTTCAGTAAGTGCTTTCTTGGAGTTTTAAGAACAGCTCACCCAAAAATTAAAATTGCCAAGTATAAATTACTTTCACGTCTGCCCAAACCTGTATATCTTTCTTCTTTTGTACAGCAGAAGAAAGACATACACTGAAAAACTAAAGATGGTATCCAATGAGAAACTTGAAATTTACCTTAGCTCTCTTTGGTACATTCATAAGAGTTCATAAAAGCAGCAGCAATGCCAGATCATTGATTAGAGATGAACTGTTCATAAAACAGTTCTGAATGATTCATCCATGAATTTGATTGATCCAGTTCTTGAGTTCAACTCACTAAGACAAAGTTGATTTATAAATAACTGATGGCCTGTACATCACATAAAAACCTCTAGAAGAATTGATTTTTTTTTTTTTTATGATACCTTTATGTTTTTGCATCTTTTGAAGGTTGAAAGTTCCAGTCTCCATTCATTGTTATGCGAGTGCATGCTGGGAGTGAGTGTGGACGGAGCTGTTTGGCGTGGGCGAGAGTATCTCTCTGTTGGAGTGAGTTTTCTTGTTTCTTTGAAACATTTTCCTTTCTGTCAATTATAGGGTTAGTTAAAGGCTTATTTATCCCTGACTTTGGTCAGTGAGTGGGGATAATGGGGTTGGAAGCGGGAGATTTCTTGCCGTTAATACTCAGACATGGTTGTAAATGCATGCCTGATGCCCAGGGGTCAGTGGAGGATTGCCTGATAGCCGTGAGTGCGGCGGTCGGTGGCGCTAATATCAGATCCGCCTCCCGTATGAATAAAGCCATCGTGTTTTTTTCTTAGTGAAAGCAAAATAGGGGATGACTTGATTGAAACTGGGTTGATAATTAAAGACACTTTTGTGCCCGTATTGCCTTTGTCAAGCCTATCCAAGAAAGTTGTTTTATCGAACGTATCTCCGTTTGTTAAAAATTAAAAATTAGAGCAAATACTCCAGAGGTATGGTAAAATAGTGAGTCCTATTAAAATGATTCCACTCGGATGTAAAAATCCTGATATTAAACATGTAATGTCTTTTCGAACCCCAGCCAGGCGAGGCATTTTCAGCGCCGGGTGACTTGACCGAGAGGCCGGTGCTGGTTTCTGTAAAGACGGCCTGGTGGAGGCTGCTGATGAGAGGCCGAGCCCAGAGCAGGTGTGCTTGCAGTCCGTGCCTGAGACCGATTCGCTTTGTTTTGAAAAACAAAAGCAGCCTGACAAAATTGAGAGTAATACATCTATTGATGACTCATTTAATCAGAGTCAAGACATTTAATCTCAAGAACTTGTGGATTTAAAACTACAAATGGATGACTCCGACAAGGAATGTGAAGAAGATGCAGAGATAATGGAAAATGACGCGATGGATTCAGAGCAAGCCTCTGGAGGTACGACTAAATTTTATTCTGTTCAGCAGATTAATAACTTTCTTGATATTACAAAGGGGCTTCGCAAACCCAAAATTGAGTCATATTTTCCTGATTTAAAAGTGTTTTTGCTGTCTGGTACAATGGCTATGAGGAAAGCTTCTTTTGGTGAGCTTGACAAACCCAAACGGTACCAGTGTCTATTTTATACTTTTTTTCATGGCCCCTTTAAGACTTAGTTCAATGAACATCAATGGGTGTCGTGATGCTATGAAAAGGGCTAGTCTTTTTGATTATATTATGATGAAGAATGCCGGTGTGGTATTTTTACAGGAAACGCATAAAGATGTGAATAATCAGATACAGTGGTTGAGTGAATGGAGGGGTCAGGCGATCTTGAGTCATGGCTCTAATGTCAGTGCAGGGGTGGCTATACTGTTGGCACCTGAATACAAAGAGCAACCTGTTATTATTTTTGAACTAGTCTCTGGTCGATTGCTGAGAGTTGATGTAACTATTCATGGTATTGATTTTTCTTTTGTTAATGTGTATGCACCCAATATTGGGTCAGAACGTGTTACTTTCTTTGAAAAACTTAAAACTGCTTTAAGTCATGGTTTTCATGATAGGACCATTGTATTGGCTGGGGATTTTAACTGTACTTTAAGTCATACTTTGGACAGGAACCATGAAGAACCCCACAGTAAATCAGCTCACGTGCTTCGGATCTTGTTGATGTTTGGAGAGAATCATTTCCTCAGGTTAGGCAATATATCTGGGTGAAAGTAAACTCCAATATGGTATCTGGGGCTAGGCTGGATAGGATTTATGTACAAAAAAGTAAAAGAGGTAAATTCTATAACAGCTGTATATTTCCTACTGCTTTGTCTGATCATCATTTCCTATCTATTGATGCCATCACTGTAGAGAGCACTTTCAAGTATTCCTATTGGAAATTTAATAGCAGATTATTATTAGATCACAACTTTGTGCACTCTTTCACTCATTTCTGGGAGATCTGGAGAAAGAAAAAAATGCAGTATAAGTCCCTGAGCCAATGCTGGGACATTGGCAAAATTCAAATCAAATTGTTTTGCCAGAGTTATTCTGCGTATATTAAAAGTTATTTGGACAATAAGATGGCACAGCTCGAGCAAGAGATACTTCAACTTAATATTGAAGGGGACATTGTTAACACCACTGAGTCTTTGGAATGCAACAAATTTCTTTTGCGGAATCTTTTGGAGGAAAGAGCCCAGGAGACGCTTATTCGTGCAAGATGTTTAACTTTTAATAGTGTGGATGCTCCTACATCTTTTTTCTTTGACTTAGAGAAGAAGACTGTGGATAAGAAGATTTTGGGCTGTTTGAAACTTCCAGAGGGGAGGAGGATCACTGATGGTCATGGGATTATTTCTTATGCACTGTGTTTTTATGAGGATCTTTACAGAGCTGAACCTTGCGACGAGGAGATGGCTGACCTCCTTCAGGAGTTACCTCAATTTTCAGAAGGGGAGAAATCTATGCTTGATAAACCATTGACTTTTGATGAACTATCTGTAGCTGTTCAAGAGATGTCTTCTGGTAAAGCGCCAGGATTGGATAGAATTAATGCAGATTTTTATAGGCACTTTTGGCCTGTTATTGGAAGGGATTTGTTTTCTGTTTTTTTGGAGAGTTTTAAAAGAGGTACACTTTCAGTGAGTCTACGTAGAGCTGTGGTCACCCTATTGCGTAAAAAGGGGGATCTTGAAGACATCAGATGCTGGCGTCCAGTCTCTTTACTCTGAGATACTTACAAAGATACTTACAAAGTTTTTAACTAACAGAATGAAACTCTACATTTCCTCAGCGATTCATGCAGATCAGTCATACTGTATTCCAGGAAGAACTATTTTTGATAATATTTTTTTGACTCGGGACTTGATTTCTTTTGCTAAGGTACACAATCTTAATATTGGTTTTGTCTCTTTGGACCAGGAGAAAGCCTTTGATCGGGTGGATCATGGGTTCCTGTTTAAGTGCCTTGAGGCTTTCGGTTTTGGTCCATCTATTATTGCCTATATAAGACTCTTATATACTGACACTTATAGCATGCTCTAAATTAATGGTACCCTTACAAGACCTTTTAGAGTAAGCAGAGGCATAAGGCAGGGGTGTGGTCTCTCAGCAATCCTATATGTCATTGCTATTGAACCTTTTTTGGTTGCATTAAGAAACAAGCTGGGTGGCATATCAACAGTGTGTCCGTCTACTTCAGAACTGATAACTGCCAGACTTAGTGCCTACGCTGACGATGTTACTGTTATCATTAGATCAGCTCAAGATGTTATGAATTTGCGAGAATCTCTGGAGGTTTATCAGAGAGCCTCCTCTTCTCGAATCAATTGGCAAAAGTGTGCATCCTTTTTAATGGGTGAATGGGAGAATCGAGGTCCTCCAGTACTTCCGCAGAACTGTTCTTGGAGTCTGGAAGGGTTTAAAGTGCTGGGAGTTTTCCTTGGGACTGAGTAATATTTTCAGAAGAACTGGGATGGTATTTTTGAAAAAGTTTCTGGACGTTTACAAAGATGGAAATGGATTCTGTCTAAATTATCATATAGGGGAAGAGTGCACATTATTAACAACTTGGTCGCTTCCATGTTGTGGTATCACTTAAATGAGCTTGACCCACCAAAAGATTTGTTGCAACGTTTGCAGAAGCCTTTTGTAGATTTTTCCTGGGATGGCTACCATTGGCTTCCCCCTGCAGTCCTTTACTTGCCAGTAAATGAAGGAGGCCAAGGGTTGATTGAATTGGCAGCCAAGTTTAAAGCTATGAGGTTAAAGACGGTCCAAAATCTACTCTACCCTGTTGTTTTTAGGCCATGGGTGTCATTTGGTCTGGCTTTGCTCAGAACTTTTGGTGGGTTCTGCCTTGATAGGCAATTGTTTTTAATGTCTTCTTATGATGGGAATTTTTCAACTAGTGTAAAATTTTATGGTTCTGTGCTAAATGTTTGGAAAGGTTTTAAACTGATTAGACAAGCATTTTGGCCTTGAAGAACCACTGTTTTACAACTGTCTTCTAGGAGATAATATTTGTACATCTAAAACCGGGCTCACACTGTGCGATTTTTAATAGTCTTTTGCGATTGTTGCTTGTCACACTGTACGAACATGATCCCCATGTCAGACTGTAGGATCTCAGTTGTCTTAATGTCAGACTGTACGACAGTCAAGACGCGAAAAAAACGGACGTACTCAAGAAGACTTGTCCGGAGTTTTACGTCATCAATACATGACCCGCGTTCTCTTGCTATAATGGTAGCTAGCAAACAACAGCAACGTGTAGCGTTAGTTTTATTAAATACATGATCGCAATCGGCTGTCGGTGAACATGTCAAACCAGCGATCTAGACAGCCGATTTTAGCCTAGGATTATAGGAATCTTTTAGGATTTTAGGATTTTCAAAATTTGTCTCTGACGACCAAATCGTGGCCAAAATCGCACAGTGTGAGCCGGGCTTAAGACAATTGGAAAAAAAGATTGACTAAAGTTTCAGACTTGGTTAATACTTCGTCTAAAACATGGAGGTCAGTGGTGGACATTTGCAATCAGGCTGGTTTTAGATCAGTCAGGATGGTTGAGCAGCTCATAGGTGGGTTGAAGGCAGCTCTTCCCTCCACACTCCTCCTGTTTATTAATTGTTTTCTGTCCGGAGGCCCTTCTAGAGTGTCTTTTCTTAAGTTATTTGTGTCTCCTAAGGTTTGTGTTGAAGGTGGTCAGGAAGGAAAACTGTTGAAATTTAGTAGATTACAAGAGCTTGATTTCCAGGCTGCTGGAAAGAGAGATCTCTATCAGATGTGTATTAAAATCGATTATTTTCAGCATATTAAAGACAGAAGTGATACAAAATGGAGAGGATTTTTAACAGTACCTGCTGACCTTTCTCCTTCTTGGAGGCTTTTTTATAAGAGTCCTCTACCTAAACGATGTGGGGATTTGCAGTGGAGGCTACTACACTGTTCACTGCCCACTAATTCTCACATTTCTAAATTTAATTTGAATGTTTCGTCATCTTGTATCTTCTGTTCTTTACCAGGATCTGTTTTTCATGTTTTCACTGAGTGCTTTATATTGGCTCCATTATTTACATTGATAGAAGGTTTACTTGGGTTTTGTTTTTAACAAGACACTTTTTATCTATGGATGTAAGTATTCAAGAGCGCACAGACAGCAGTGCACTGTAGCAAACTTTGTAATCGGACAAGCCAAATTAGCCATTTGGAAGTCATGTAGACTGGCTGCTGAAGGACGAAATATAAATATTATTCAGCTTTTTACTGCTTTGGTGGAATCCCAAATAAGAGTGGAGCACAGATTCTTTCAAATGACAAATAACTTGCTTGAGTTTGAGTTTAAATGGTGTGCAAATGGCGCTTTACTGTTAATTTGTGAGGATGGGGAAATAATGTTTAATTGGTGATTTATGGTTGTCTTTTTGAGCAATGACTGTTTATTATTATTAGTTTTTTTATTTTTTGTAAATACATGTATGTGTATGTGTATGTGTGGATGTAGTATATATGTGTGTATAATATAATATATATCTGCCTCCTGAACACATTGCAATGTGATGTGTGGTGTATAATGTAGTGGTGGTTTTATTTGTTTTAATAAAGTGGGTTAAAAGTCTCTGTCTCTCTCTCTGAACTGTCTCTCCTTGTTATGTATTCTCTTTGAGATGCAGTGGCTGACAGTAGGAAGGCTTCTGTTTGATATGTGGTGCACGCATTAATTTAGTCGTTGGGTTCCTGCAGATGTCAGCACAGTGGTTCATTAACAGTGTTTGTTTTATCAGAAAACTTCCACACACACAAACATACACGCACATGCAAACATGCATGCAAATTGAAAATATAGATGGAATTCAGCAGAGAATCAGTTAGCACCACCCAAGGGTGGATGAAAATGACCACATGGACTTAAGAAGAAAACACAAGCAAGAAACATTATGAAGGATAAAATTGGGATGTTGGGGAGAGGTGCAGAGCTAGTGGAAAGAGAGGAGCAAGTGACTGTCATAAAAGGTGGCAGAACAAGTGATAGATGGGGAAAATGACTGAGGGACCAAGACGAGCAACCGAGTGAGACCCGCGAGAGAAGGTGCTGAGAGAAAAGGAACGAAGCTGAGAGAGAGAGAAAGAGAGAGAGGCAAAAGGAGCGGTTTCATTCCAGAAGATGTCATGCTGTCAGGCCAGCCTGAGTCTACTGCTGGCGCCGCCACCCCCTCTGTACCCTGTGCGCCATGTGTGCCAACCTCGTGCCAACCTCTTGCCAACAGCCAGGCCGGCCATTCCCTTTACCCAGCAGATGCCACTCAGTCTAGTTTAACAGACAGCCGTCACCGTGCCAGCAAACACCCGGCGTGCGAAGAAGGGGTAGCAGGGCCAGATACAAGGGGCAGAAGCACACACCGAGAAGCCAAATATAGCGTCAATTTTCACCACCCCTGTGTAAGTTACCCCCACCCCCAAGTCTCAGAGAAACAGACACACTTTCCTCTCCTGCGCTAACACACCCGCAGGCTTCTGAAATATTCTAATTCTGCTTCCTGACTCCCATTATCCTGCGAGTGTGACATGTGAATTGTAATTAGTATCTGTGGGGTGAGCAAAGAGCGAGCCCTCCACACTCTGGGGAGCTAGATGCAAACTCCAAGAGGCTTGGGCCCGTCTCCAAATACGCAGTGTGATCCGGCAGGCCCCACCCTGTGGTGCTTTCCCTCCCCAGACACTATGTGAAAAACACCCTTCCCCTACGGACCTCCTCCCTTTTGTTTCTCAGCTTGCTCAGGCCAAAACTGGGCCAGTCCAGAACTAGGCCAGATAGAGTCTGCACGACGCTCGCACCAAAAGGGTTAAGCTACAGCGAGTCGAGCCTGTATCGATAACCCTGCAGTGAGGTACGCGTGCTCTGTAGTGTAGGTTGGCAGGGCTAGACTTCAGGGACTGGGGATAATGGGATGGCGCTGGTACTTAAATCTCAGTGAACCACGACAGCACAAGTAATTAGCGCCGCAGATCCATACTGGAGGTGCTAATCAGAGCAAATGTAAGGGTGCTCGCAGCCATGGCCAACCCGTAGACCAGGGAATCCGTTCGCCATCCTTTCCTCGGCGTAGCTTGGGCAACGGTAAAGCTGCTAGGACACGCTCATCTCCCCACTGCCCTCCAGAAACAACGAAAGGGAGGGAAGGAGGAAAGAAAGGAATTCTAATTTAGCAGTGGTGTCGAAGGACAAAGATGGGGCTGTGTCCTGTCATTGAAGGTTCATTAGAGGAACAATGGTGTGCTAGCGATTTCATTAGGAGAGGTTAATAAGCAGGAGCGGGGCAATTCATTACCCAGAATGCACTCTGTTGTGGGGAGAAAGGGCCAAGAGGTCTGAGGATCAGTTGCTCGTCATTTTACCTCCTGCTGCATATACAACGGAAAGGATCAGCGGTAAATGCTTGGAGAAGGCTGAAAGGCTTGTGTTAGAAAGACTGGGGTTTTAGCTACGTGAAGAAGATGGAATTGAAAGGTACTTTTACATTCATGCGTTTGTTAGACGCTTTTATCCAAAGCAACTTATATGGCATTCAGGGTATACAGCACGTGGTGCAGCACACAGCAGTCTCAAGGAAGAAAATGCATTCTTCCGAAGACCCAAGCAGGTATGCGAGAGGGCAGAAAAGTGAATGGGATTTGCAAACTGGACACAAGCCATCTATTATGTGGGTTTAAACCTGATAATGACTATTAAAACCACAGATCATTCCTCATCAAACAGCTCGCTTGTTTTATAGCCACAGGAACCATAACCTGTATAACTAGGCCATCGTCCACATGCCCTTCCGGCTAATTCAGAAAGTCATGGAGATATTTTGCCAAAACCATTCCGGAATACAGTAATGGGCCAAAATATTTCTGTTTTAGCAGAGGTCTGGCAGACACCAATTGATGAGGCAGCATTAGCAGTCTTTGTCGCTTTCATGCTGTAGGCTAACAGTAGCCTTTATGCACGAAACCCAGCACATTAGCACGGCTAAAACAGATTTGGCTACAGTCACAGGGGGAGCATATTTTAACGTAACTACCTGTAAAAAGCCTGTTTCATGGGGCGAGGCTCACCTAAAGCAGAGATAATGATAGACTGATTCAGCACCATGGGAAATCAAATAGCAGAAAGGTGCCGAAGTGCACGCTTGACAGGCCTGTTGTGAAAAAGAGAAATTATTAATGCTTTCAAAAAATAACAGGATAAAAAAAGTGATTGCAGATTATATCCATTTAGGTTTAGCTTATACACCTCGACGACAAGCATCAGTATCGTTCTGCAGCAATAGAATGTTGTGCGTATGTTATGAAAACTCGAAGATCAAAACATTTTACAGGCAGAACAGAGACGCGGTCTCTTTAAATACACACGCATTAATGCAAAAACAATGAGAATTTTCATCCGTCAGGCACATCGGCGAGAATGCTGACAGAAAAAGTAAATATTCTTAACATGTGCATCTCAACAGGAAAATAACCAGCACTTTAATAAAAGGAGTAGAGTCATTTCCTTGTGTCACAGATGCATGCTGAAAGCTCATTGTTATACCTCAGTTGTGTTTTCTCCTTTCTCTCCTGAAATGTGTGTGTATAATGGTCTGTCATTACCACCTCTCTCGCTGCGTGCTTCTGTCCCCTGCGTTCAGACTTTGAAGAGAGCGATTGTGAGCGCGTTATGTGATTTTCACAGTAGCCTCTGATGGTTGAGGTAATTTAGTTGTTTTAAAACAACAGAGCGACAGGACATTAGTATTCTCCTGATCTGTGTGTGGAAAGGTTACTACTTTACCGGCTGAATATCAGTGATGGACACATATATGCAGAGATGGATGGAGTGCTGATGTTCACCGCGAGCCTTGTTAATAAAGAAAATGGCAGTAGAAGCTTTGACGGGCCTTTGCGCTATTGAGAAATACCTGACCCTTACATTATCAAAGCAAACAAAAAGAACGGACGCTCTACGGGCATTGCCAAATATGAAAAGTGCCCATTTTTCCTGAAAGTTAAAGTCTTTGCACACATGTAGACGTTGCTTTTTTAGTGTTTGTGATCGAAAAGAAGAACAAAAAAAGAATTTACTCTTTCTGAATGCTCTGAGGCAGATTCAGTTGGCCCTTTACACCGTGAAGAGGAAGCCGGTAACTGACACCGCTGAGATGATGCTAATCAAACAAGCTCCTCTCTTCTCCTCTCCTAGCCAAACACGTCGAGGCAACTTCCCAGTCACGTCAAAGTGACAGCGCAACAAAACACAGACTGATTCTGTCTCTATTTTCATTCTGCTGGCATTGGCACGCTAGTTTGTTGTGCATCGACATCAGAAGTTGGGAGGAAATGATGGTGTTTTGTCTGTCTTTGCAGGCTTTAGTTTGATATGCCGTGCATTCCTTTCAAGCTATTTGTTAGAGTCAATTTCCCCCCAGTCTCTCCTCTCCATGCATTTTATGCTCCGATCTTGCAAACAGAGAATGGAGCATCAGAACATTAGAAAGGGATGAGGGGAGCGAGGGAAACAAGAAGAAAGGAGAGGAAAGAGGAAGAAAGGCTTCGAGAGGATGAGTTGAATACATAAGTGAACTGGGGAGAACTTCAAAATAGAAATTTGTTTATATTTGTTTATTAGTAAGGCTTAAAGGAATAGTGCAGCCAAAATGACAGTTCTGTCATCATTTACTCACCCTCACGCGATTCCAAACCTGAATGACTTTTTTGCATCTGTGGAACACAATTCTAAAGAATCTACTGGCTATTTTTTTTTCCATGGAATTGCATGTGGAATGAAGCTTTCAAGCTTAAAATGTTCCAGAGGAAAAAGAATACAAGCAGTCAACATGAACCAAAATTATGTCATTATTCAGTTGTTAAAATTTCAATTCATGAATCAATCCTTCTTACTACTTTTGTGAATTGAATACAACTGACTCAAAAAGTCTGATTAATTTACCTCACAAGTCTCTAAAACACAGCAAGTTGAGCTAGATGTCAATATTTTCAGTGAATAACAACTTCAATTTTGGTCTGTTCCTCAGACAAAGTGTATGAATTCAGAAGGCTTGGACCTTTATAACTCATACTTTTATGGTGTTTTTGAGTCTTTTTTTAAACTTCAAGCTTCAGTCTTCACAACTGGTGTTCCAAAAAAATGTTATACAGGTTTGGAACAACACTGGGGTGAATTAATTTTCCTATCCTTTAAAACTCCTTGCATTCGTGTCAGCTCATGTGAGCAGGCCAGTGTAAGTTGTCTCCCTCAGGCTGGACGGTTCTTGGAGAGGTAAAAAGGAGAGAAAGAGACGGATAAAGAGAGAGGGCGAAAGAGAGCAGGGGCTTTGTGTCAGGTGCTGCTGAAGTGGGCAGCTGCACTGTACACTCCTCCTCTGCACTCATTCATTCTGACATTGGGATGATTACTGTAATCAAGACTCACTTCTTCCAGCGAGGGCTGTCAGACACACATCTCTGAAACACCGGACTGGACACAGCATGTGTTGGAGAGAAACTCGATGCCTAGACAAAAGACTTCACAATTAAACAAGGACTATAAGCTAATGCGGATATTGACACGGAATGCTCCAAACTCTCAAAAGAGAGATGTATAAATTGATTTGAATGGTTCGGGTTGCTTAATAGTATATGCAAATAATGGCAAATCAAAGCACATGTCCTTGTTTTGTCTCTGAGGCCTTGTCCTGTGTCGCTGCGCTTAATGCCAAAGACAACAAGTTCCATCTCCACCCCAACAGAAACGATGGCCAGCACAAACCTACACCGCCATCTAGTGGATTCACTGAAGCTAGTTTTTTTTTTTTCTTTTTTTTTCTGACCTTTACGCCCTCCAAAACTCAAAAACTGATTTTAAGCGTGCAAATTACCTCAATTAAAAAGCAGAGTGATGAGCGCAACTGCTGTGTTTTAAAATAAAAAATGCAAAATGCATCAGCATAATATTGTACAAAATGTGTGTAATACAAAATAATGTAAACAAATTCAGGACATTTGATGTTCTACAGGTTTAAGTGATAAAAGTGCCTGTTAACTTAAGTTATATATTATATTTTATGGGCATTTGTACATGTCCGTGCATGAAGTGAGGCATATTTGCGTTTGTAACTGTCTGTTTGTGTTTGTGGGTCATGCATGTCTGTGTGACCCCTTCCACATGGCAGATGAGGCTTACAGCACAGTAGCTCGCTCATGTATGTGTGTGTGTCCCTCACCTCTCAGTAATGAAATCATACGGGTCATTGGGAGCAGGCAAGCACGCCACCGAGCCAGGTCACCCAGCGGCTCGGAACTAAGCTGGTTTGACCCAGCCTGGCACTGCCTGCCAAACACACACAGATACACGTACACACACCAGCACAGGAGAGCCAGCCTGCTTAACAATGATCTCATTGTACAGGAAAGACAGCATCGGACGTAGACAGTAAGGGCCGGTAACACTGAGGGAATTAAATAATTTGTTCAAAGAAAATGTTACATTTATGGGTCTTCCCCAATTAAATTCAACATTAAAATGTAAGGAGGTGTGAAATATAAAGCTTTTCATAATATAATTTGTGTACAAATAAATGCATCCATGTATTACCAAAATTAAGTGCACTCTCCATGTAAATGACTTTCAGAATTTAAAATATTACCTTAAAATAGTGGTACACTTTAAGAAATTAATACATATTAATAAATGTAGTGTGAGGTAATATTAAACAATATAATTTTTTAAACAATATAAAAATAAATATTAGGATTCTACAAAAAAATGTAGATCAGTATAAATAGCAGCAGCAACAACAATAAAAAATTACTGTATTTTTATTTTGAATTGTTGTTGTTGTATTATATTAATAATATGGTTTTAATATGCATAAGTATATTTGTATGTTGTATATTATCGTGTAAGTTTATTGTATTGTTGTTGTTGTCATCTTTCTACGTTATTTTTTATTTTGAATTGTTGTTGTTGTATTATATTAATAATACGGTTTTAATATACGTAAGTATATGTTGTATATTATTGTGTAAGTATATTGTATTGTTGTTGTTGTTGTTGTCGTCGTCTTTCTAAATTATTTTTTATTTTGAATTGTTGTTGTTGCTGTAATTGTTATATTAATAATATGGTTTAACATAAGTGTATTATATATATTATATTTGTATATTATTGTGTAAGTATACTGTATTATTATTATTGCCATTCTAAATTATTTTCATTTTGAATTATTGTTGTTGTGTTATATTAATAATATCATTTTAATATATTTGTTGCATAATATTAAGTATATTGTATTATTATTATTATTATCATTAGCAGTATTATTAGTAGTATTAGTATTAGTATTATTTATTTGTAATAATAGTAATAGAACCATTATATAATAGACTGTATGTAATCCATATTTGTCGTTGTAATATTTTATAAACTGGGTTGTAAAGTGTTTCATCTAAATGAGAGGCTTTAAATACACCATAATCATCAATATAAACATACTCAATTCTCTAGGCATATCAGTATCAACAGAGTCTGTCTGGATAACAGTAAAAGACAAGCTCTACAGCTAAAGTCATTAAAAAGAGCTGAAGCAGGTCTGATATGTGTCTCTATAGTGTAAATACACTCCATTTCCACCCGTAAGACTGTGGGTGGGGACACAGGAGCGAGACATAGATTACGCATACAAATATTACAAATGCAATTGTCTCCAGAACACGGGCAGGCAGCGGTTTGGAAATTGACTTTTTGATTATTCAGTTAGTACGATAATTAAATATTCCATGCCCAGGGTTCCGAAAGCCACTGAACCATGCCAACGATATTTAACAGGGCTTGACAGATGTTTTAAATAATGTTTATTTATCAATACAAATATAAAACGCCTAAAACTGAAACTCCACACCCTCCATCCACCGCCATGATATGTATTTCCATTGTTGTACTGAAAAAAGTTTGTGTAGTATAACTCATATAGGACAAGAAAATAGACAGCCGAAGCATATTTGCAGTTCTGATATTTAGGACAATTTGTGGATATATATAAAATATAAGAAGTTACATATAAAAGATATATGTTTTTTTGACATCTCTCTCTCTCTCTCTCTTTGTGTGACAAAAAATAGCTATATTTCTATACTTGTTATATATTTCTATGTCACTGCAAATTAAAATATATAAAATAATAAAACATTGAATATATAGCAAAATATATATATATACATTTAAAATCTAACTCTGTGTTAATGCAACATTATTAAGATTTAATCCCCCCCCCCCCCCCCCCCCCTCAAGAAAATACTACAACAATTAATAAATCAACTAGCAAAAAATATATTCATATGTATGAACTATAAATTGCATGGCCATATTTATTCACTGTCACCATAATAACCCAAAATGATCCAAGAGATTATTCTGTTATTCTAATTAGAGAAACTGTGCATCATAACATGTAATATCTTTATGTATTTCCATCTAAAAACACCAATGCCATTCAAGATCAACACATCATTTGCAAGTCCAACAAAACCACACTGAATATAAGAGCAAAAGCAGTGCTTTACTGGTCTTATCAAACTTTCATCCATTAAAAAATGTTCTCTGGAAATACACAGCTGAATAACTTCAGGAACATCTGAAGACCAGAGGAAAACACATCTCACTGGACCTTTACAGGACCAAAGATAATTCATGAGGCACAACAAGAAACTTGATGACTTGATGTATCTGCTTGTCTGGATGGAGAAAGTAAGCCTACTGTTCGTGAGTATCCCTGAACAATAATCCTCTCAGCTCTTTACCGTTTCCTTACAACTGCTTTAAGATCTAAGCAGCCGAAATGAGGTAAGTTTTGTTTAAAGATTAAGTAAAATTATTGCATTCAAATTAATATAAAAAAAATGTAAAATTTATGTTAAATCATGTGGCATTACAAAGTTTTGTTACGGAATTTGCAATTTCATATATATATATATAATTTATGTATATATATATGTATGTTTGTTTTTTCAGACACATTCTCTCTTTCTTTTGAGAGAAATGTGGGATCATTTTCTAAAGTTTGTCTAATCATACTTTGCTGAATAAGATATTTAATCTCGGAAACAACATGCTTGTTTATGTCCCATTGAAGTTTTGCTAGATTGCAAGAACAGCTTCAGTAGAAAAGTGATTCAGTACCACTTGTGTTTGAATGAGCTGGTTTGTGTTGTTGTAAATGTCAAGCGCAGGACCGGTGGCATGTTTTGTGGAGCACTGTTTTCAAAAATAAACAGATCAGAAACAATTAAGACTGAACTCATAGAATATTCATAACTACTCTGTTAGCCCTGTATGACAAGTCGTCACAAAAGCCTCAGTACATTTTCCTTTCTATTGCTTATGTCCCCAACACATGGAGTCTTGGCTGCCACTTAAATCAAATTAGTAATTAGCAAATTGAATCAACAATTAGAGCAAAAGAGCTACATGGAATTAATGTCAGCACGGTCATTTTTGTCAGGCTGTCACTTAAAGTCCAAAAAAGCTTTTCCTGTGGTGGTGCTCGGTGTTTGCTTTTTGTACTGCTCTGAGCTACACTGCTTCAGTCCACCGCCAAAGTCGAATGAGCCTCTGTGTTTCTGAGAGACAAAGTTGTGTGTGTGTGTTCAGCTCTGTGTGCCCTCCTCACACACAGACAGTGCCCGCTGCTTTCACTCCTTTCTCTTCTCATCCCTATCGACGTTTTTCACTTTGCTCAAGCGCAACTCCAAGTTGGAGATGTCAAAAATATTGCTAGCAGAAATGGAAGTCTCCTCATTATGCAAATTGGGGCTCCACTGATGGGCATATTCTGTTTTAGGAATTACATCCCCTTGTCACAAGTCAGATTGCATTTGAGTAACTTTACAGGAATTGTCACCAAGATTTGAAAGTGGGTGTCCTTTATGCCGGTCTTAATTTTATCAAGAAGTAAAAATAGGCATATGTTTATTTTATTTTTTTTAAATAAATAAAATCATAAAGCTATTTAAATGAGAAAGGCTTCTGTTGGTTGTTGTAGTGTGGACATGTGAATAATAAAACAAAGGAATGTTTGGAATTTGAATAAATGCATTTCAATTCAACTATTTGTAATAAAATATGGTAAAGAGCTCAATTTACTGTATATTTTAAAATCATTTTCCACCTCCTCACGTGTTCAGCATTGAGAAACATGACAGCTCCTCCTGCAAGGGAACATTAATAATCATGTTCCATTAAAAGTCACTAAGCAAGGCAGAACACAATGCGGTGTCAAAATGAAAGAGATTTTTCTCTCTCTTCTCTCAGATTCCTCAAGAAATGTGTTATATTTCAGATTATCACGGGTTGAAATGAACCTGACATGCACAAACAGACATTTTCAGCTTGATAAATCATTAAATATCTAAAAAGTCAAAACTATTTGACAGCGCAATCCTTTTGGATCTCAATGTCTAAGCCTTTACCTCAAAAAGATGTGAGCTTGCAATCATTTTATCTTGCTAAACTGAAATTCTAGTGCATCCTAAATGAATGTTTATTGAAGAAGAATATCTGTTTAAAAGTATTGATAATATTGTATTATCAGTAATAAATAAATAAAAGCACATGAAAAGGACCCCATGTGCTATGACATTTGCAGAAAATAAGTGCTGCCAGAATTCCTTAAATTTGTTCAGGCTTATTTCAATATTCATTAAATTTTCTGTGATGTTCAGTTCAGCAGTTTTGATTAAGGATTAATTAGCAGCCAGGGGGGAAACCAAACAAAATAAGTAGCTGAATTGCTAATGAATGTTATTTGGATATGGGTACGATCCTGCGTCTAGAGTTCAGGAGTTCTCCAGTCACCCTCTCTCCAGCACAAATTATTATTATTGTTTTAGTAACTCTAACATACTCTTAGATCTAAAGTTCAGAGTAAAATGTGCTTCACTTACTAACCAGACTACTAAGATAAATATGCATATATAACATTATATTTAAAATCAAATATTTTTTTCTCTCGTTATTTTTGCACTATACTATAATATAAAAATGCATACAACTATAAAATATTATGTCTTGTACATGTCTATAACTGTCAGCAATACCCAATAAACCGAGACTGACAGTTATAACCGAGACTTGATCTACTGACAATGTTAAATGTGTCACCTAATGCATTTTGCATTTAACTGCCTCTTTAAAATTACATAGTAAGTCAATAAATAAATCACAATCTCCAAAAAGCTGTCACTCACTAAGGAATTACTATGCTGTAATAATAAAAATAATAATAATAATAATAATAATAATTGTATTATTATTAAAACAACATATTTATATATTAATGTTAGTTATATTTAGTATTATTATTATTATTATCATAGAACAATGATGTCTTTGACCTTTCTGAAATATTGTATTTGCCTTTAAGCGTTCATTAAAATGTAACACCATTAATATGGAATATTATTCATTAGCTATGTTCAATGCATATTCACAACCTAAAATATGTATTCTATATTTCAAAATGTATTAGGATTTTTGTAACATTTAAATATAATTTATGCATAAATATATATACCATTTTTCCTAATTTATCAGTACCTTGTGTCAAGAGGAAAATGATCAGAAAATCTAAACTGATATATTCTTGTATTTTTATGTATGTACATTTATCAGCTTAAACAGAAATATTTAAATGCTACACAAGAAATGTTTTATATATTTAATTAATTCAATTATATATATTTTTTAAATTTAAAAATAAATCAGTGAAAGTGCTGGTTTTAAAAATACACCTAAAAAAGAAATAGAATGTTATATATATATAATAATAATAATAATAATAATACATATCTGTTGTCTCAGCTGTAAAACTAAGAAACAATGCAATGGTGAACGGGTTTAGGGGCTCAGAGCCCAGTAAGACATGGATAAAGACTACAGGCAGAAAATAAATGATACTGTTACTGTGGCATTAGCCTTAAGCCAGGGGACGATATTTGAATTGTATCGGTGAATTGTAATCAGGTATTTTAGCTTAGTCAAGCTCAACCTAGGCATCAGCCATCTGGTTTGGGTAGACGGGTTGACAGAGGCAGAGTGTGTGACGGTGTGTGTGTGTGTTTGTATATGCATGTGTGGAGAAAGGGTGAGGGGAATGTCTCTATTCTCTTGCTGCAAGCCCCACAACTTCCTTTAAAATCTGTAAATCTGCGTATTGTGATGTGAGTCCACGAAGCCAAAATCCACAGTAAACACCAAATGCCGGACCGACCGCTGAGTGGAGAGCCCGACTACCTGCATCTGTGGTGTTTATTTTGGGTATTAAGGAAAAGAAAGCATATGACATTTTCATTTTAATTTGATTATTTTTATACTTACATGTCCTACAGAATAAGAAGTATTACAAAGAAGGCTTCTGAGCAGTCTTGTCCTTAATCCAGGCGATAAAGGAAAGAAGCGTGTGTTTGTGTGTGTGTGTGTGTGTGTGTGTGTGTGGGTTTGTCTGTGTTTGTGTTGACCCAGGTGACCTACAGCATCTGCTGTTGCCCCGTGTCCATTAAAAGTGCTTCCTCCCCCACAACACCATTCCAGAAGAGAAGATCTCGTTTTTCAGGAAAAGATCTGTGACGCTTTTCCCATTTTCGAAGCGTACACGTTTCTCTTGGATTTTCAGAATAATCTCTAGCTTTAGAACAATTTGAAACTTTGAAGTTTTAAAAGGAACAATCTTTTGTTCTTCAGCTGTCCTTCGCCTAGACACGTATCATCTGTAAAACATCCTTTAGGTCAAATATCATGCTACAAATGTCTTAAACTCAAAAGCTATTGTTTAGTTTAGATAAAAGACAACCGTTTCTCTCTCTCACACACACACACACATGCTCTGTCTCTCTTTATTTCTCCCTACCTATCCCCTTACACCCTTTCACAATCCATTACCACAAATTAGGGTTCAATAAAATTGCTATTCAGAGATAATTAGTGGCTGGTTTTGTGTAGCAGGGTCGTGAAGGGGGTGTTAGGGCCTCTGCAGCTGGGGGGGGGGGGGGGGGGGGGTGAAGTGTGACACAGTCAGCCATGGCAGCCTGACCCCGGCCCCGTAGTCCAGTCGGGCCCCAGAGCTCTCATACAGACCGGTCTCACCTGCTGAGACACTAAGCAGCTCCAAATTAAACAAATTATTTCAATCTCCCATCTCCTCTTTATTCTTTCATTCGAAACCCCAAGCAACAGCAAACTGCCACACAATGAACTCAGTTTCACCGCTGATTAACGAGGAGAAGACGGGGGAAAATCTGCACTTAATTAGGGAAAGCTTGTCTTTCATTAATTATCACTTTTTAGCAAACACAAGTCTTTCTTCGTGTTTGCGAAGGAATGAAATATTTTTCCAGGGTGACAGGGTTGAACTGAAATGAAAAGTAGAATTAAAAATAATATATTTTAATGATTTATTTTATTGGTGCTCTTTAAAAAATCACATTATGGAATTGAGAATATATTCTAATTGTGTTTTTGTTTTTCTTGTCATTGTGTCATAAAATTAATGTCCATGATTATCATATTATCACATTATTATCACATTCATTAATGTCACTGATGCATCACAACTGAATAGCTTTTTTTGTTCTGTGCATTTTTAAGCTTATGACAGACACTTATGATCTTTTTTGGGAGAAATCTAATATTCATGAACAATGATGAACAGTTACTTTTGCACATTATTAAGAAAAGTTTATAATAGTAGCTTTTAATGTTTTATTTGTATTCTTTTTTATTATTTTTAACATGAGTTTATACATTATGGAATTGAAAACATGTTCTAATTTTTGTTTTTGTCATCAAATTATGTCTATGATTATCATTTTATCACATTATTATCACGTTCATGCATACCACTGATGCATCACAACTGAATAGGTGCTTATGGCAAACACGGCAGTCATAATTTTGTGACTTCAAGATATATTTTGGGAGAAATCTAAATTTCATGAACAATGATGAACACTTACTTTTGTAAATTATTATGCAAAGCTGTTCAACATTATAATACTTTCAACAAATTTAAAAATCATCATGCAAGACACATTTATTGAGCTTGACTATAAAGAGAAATATTAATATCCAAACTGCTGAAGGCTTTTTTTTTTTTTTTTTTTTTTAAAGCAAGAACATTTTATTTAAGATCAAAATTGGTTGCACTTAATTAACAGAAGAAATAGCTGCTCAGTGGTGTCACGTACCTGTGATATATGTGAGGTTTAAAAAATGAGCATCAGGCGAGTGTCAAAATTCAGGTCTGATACCTAAAGCATCTATTAAATCTCTTAAAAGAATCATCTGAATAGAGACCATTACAGATTTCTGTGACCAAAGTAATTTATAGTTCTGAGCCGGAGGCTCTGGAAGCAGCGGTCACTATGCATCAGCAATCAAGAGGAATGTTTACCCCAGCCGCAGACAGTCAGATAGAAGGTGGAGGTGGTCTAATAAGGGCAGAGTGCCACCTTTACCCCTGTGCCCAGTGGACACAAATGGCCTGTGGGCTGCCCATACTAGAGGTCAGAAAAGGATGTGATGCCATGCGAAGGAGAGTTAACTGCTGCAGCCAGCAAAAACAACGTTACAATAACATGGCATGAAAACAAACCAAACAGAGAAGTAAATCCTCTCTGGAAGTACAGGATGAGTGTGACTTTTATTCTTTCTTTCTGACGGAGGTCTCTCGCATGGCAAACATAACATCCTAAGCACCCTGATCAGCAATTATGCACTTAGGAGATCTCACACACGGCAGAGAGGAACTAATTCTCTTGAGAGCTGCAACAGTGTAGGAACACACTTCCCTCTGTATGAACTGGAACAGAGTCAAGCCATTAATGCACATTAGTCATACATTAAATACAAGTCAAACAATTACATGCCACGTAACAGCATTAAAGCTTGCTATCTGACTGACTCTGTAGGTCATTGGTACCTGTTTTAAAAAATGTGTCTTTCACTCCAGGGCTATACTTTTTGTACGTGAAAATGTGCAAGTTTCTCCTGTCTTCGCCTGAGTAGAGGTCAACCAATTTCTGCTACTTATTTTGGCACACTGTGTTGATTATTCTGCCAAATTAAAGCACATTAGATTTTAGCTAATTATGAGACCACTCCACAGTTCAAAATATGCAAATTGCTATTCATCTCTTTTAGTGACGTGCTAATTTACTGCTTTTTAAAAATGTATATTAATGTGAGCAAAAACTCTGTAAATGGCTCTGTGGACAGAGAACAGGTTAAAAAAAAAGCCAGGAAAATCAAAAATCGCCAACCTTCAAAGTAATTCACTTCAAAACAGCATGCAATCCGAAGACCTGCCTAGAACATCTCGCCTGCATAAACTCGGAGGACCAACACAAACAAGAATTTATTTGATGAGCAAAAGTTATTGATTTTTTTTTTATTTATTCTTTTTTTTTCCAGTGCTGTTACATAAAGACAATTTAAGGAGAGTGCCATAGTATTAAAACCATTCCAGCCATAATACAATTTAAAAATGTAATTTGCTTGCAAATAGTGAAAGCAGATACTGAAAAAAATTCTGAGTTATTATTAATGTTATCGATTACACTGTTTTATCTGAAATAAGGGATATATTACTGAATGTTGCTGACTAATTGCCTTTAGGAATATTTTTTATTATTCTGTATCTTCTTTAAGAGCTGTCTCAAGGGTTCCTTAAACGAAATTTCAATAATTGGCAAAGAAATATAAACTCTGTTGGGTCATGTTCACTTGAAGGAATGCATATGTAAGCAGACTTTGTGTCTTTTGAGAACCTCTTTGTGCCATCTTGTGAATACATATTTTGACCGAAAACATGTCTATGAGCTTTTTTAATCAAGATAAGGTTCAAATATATAAATGTATAGTGGGAAAATGATATTTTAGGTGATCTGACTAATCACCATTTCTTTTAGGTTTTTTTTTTTTCATAATTTTAAATCAAATTTGTGCCCATTTAAATATTATTGCGATGAAAAAATATAAATATGCCATGTCTGTCAATTAATGAGGTCATAAATTTCAAAATAATAATTGTACATTAATTTAGTAAAGAATTTGTCAAAATAACATGCAGCACAATTTGCACTAATGACCACCAGTTGTTTACAACGAGTGTATGATAAAATAACCGTAAAAACACCACAAACACAAAACGGCAAAGCACTTCGTAAAATACAAAGTTTTTACTTATTAATAAACACAATAATCTAACTAGATGCACTTTTAAATGTGAAGTTTGTACTATGCAATACAGTGAGTTTAAAAATATATTTATATTACAAACCACACAATTTGTCCCTTGCTTTTAAACATGCAAAGTATTTTATAGAATATATTTTAAATGAACATGTTATCACTGACTGTGATTATGCATATCTAAAAGCATACAGTATATGAAAACAAGGGCACTTTGACCTCTCCAAATGACCTCTCCGGGCACATTTGAGTCACCAGGGCACCTTCATAGAGGAGACTCTAATAGACATTAGGATGAGTGACAGCAGACAGTCGCTGCATGCATGCTGCAGCAGACTGTAGTGTCAAAATCACCTGTCAAAAAATCAGTCAACTGCCATTATCTAACAAACACCTTGCCCTGTCGTATCACTAGCAAAGTGCCAAAGATGCCCAGAGTGCTGTAACACAGGGTTTGCCTCTGTCTCCAAGCTCTTCCTGACAGTCTCCATGCCAGGGCCTGCTCATATTTACATAGCAAAAGGTCACAAATAGCCTCCAGGCCCTCCGTTAATTAGAGACTGCTTTAAAAAAAGAGAGAGAGAATGAGAAAGACAAAAAAGAAAAAATAAGCAGTTATATAAGACATTTCATCTGCAGCTGATAAAGAAGCATGGCTTTCTTTGGAGGGAGAACGTGTCATGTTCTTCTGAGGGGGTGGTAAGGCGCCGAACAGAATGGCAGGGTTTGGGCGAGCGTGTGACGTTAACACAAGGCCAAGTCAGGCTGTGAAACATCCCCAGATTTTACAGATTTTTTCGATTGTTTTTGGGGGGGTGGGGGTTAATTTCACAGCGTCTGTTCAACAGCGCCTTCTGCAATGCTCAAGCGTCTCTGAAGTGTCTTTAGATGCGCTCTTCACTCTCTCGGAAAAGACGTTGACCATGCAATGATATTCAGATGACCGGGCTCGTATGATCTCGCTTAGCCAGATAAGCGAATCAACCTTTATAATTCAATGTGACAAGCTGACAAGAAAAATGAGTGTAAAATTTTATACTTATATGAATTTTTGTGTCAGATCGCCGTCTGTGCACTTGTTTTTCTCTGAGTCCATAGCCGAGGGCTTCTTTGTGCCTGGTTCGACTGCACTTTGTTTCCAGGCCTTCAAACAGATCGCCCTTCGCCCTAGTGAATTTGCTGATTAATTTTGGATGCTCCCCTTAATTAGCACCCCAAAGGAAGAGTGTGTTTCCTCGCCCGTGTTCCGTGGACAAAAAAGTAAGTCTAAGGAAGAATGACCCTGAGGAGACAGACGTGCTGATGTCCGAAATGACATTACAGGAGCCACCTCTCGCCTTCGCTCGCTCTCGCTCTCTCCGAGGACGTGTAGACCTGGATCTAGGCAATGCCCGAGGAACTCCTAGGCCTTTTAATCAGTGGCTGGAAACAAGCCTCCTATTAGTCTAATTTCATTCTCATTCCCGCTGACAAAGACCAAGCCACACAAGATGCCACCCGACGCCTGAAACATGCTGCGCTTGTGCCAGAGCTAGTGCCGCTGGGCAGTAATTGGTGGCACTTTAACTTCCAGGGAAATTGGCAGATGACGGATGGGGGTGAAGTAAAAATGTGATTCGTTTTTGAAATCAGATAGAATTTTGCTAATTGGGTTTGTAAAGCCACAATCACTTTCTCTGACAGCCAACTCAACTGCACACTGGGCTCCAGGCGAGGTCTACAGCCTCACGCCAACTTTGAAGACAGTGACATGGTTCAAAAAAAGACAGAGACGGAACAAAATCAGACAAAAGGACTGACTGACCATCCGCTGCACCTAAGGGACCATTAAGCTCACGTGCTCATTTGTTCGCTGAACTAAGACTGACATAGTCTATATTCCTCGGTCGCCGCACTCACATTGACTTCACAGAAACACTAGCAATCTTTAAGTGAAGAAGAGTTCAACGTCATCAACCAGATACTATTTTTATGTTAATAGTTAACTGTGAAAGACCTAAGCAGAATGATTTACTGTAATAGCTTCTCAAACGCATTAACTTCCGAGTAAAACAACAAATAAAATACAGTCAGGTGAACTAGCTAAGTTGGCAGCCTGTTTGAATCTGACAGGGATAATGAGCTTTCTGCATATGCTACCATCGTAACAGTGTTGTTCATGTGAGTTTTAAATGAGAGCCAAGAAAGGGGTGCAAGGAGGCCGCTGTAAAAATGACAGTTTACATAACTCTGGACCTATTACAAGACTCTACTGGGGGCCATTGAAAGCTTTGGGCAATTATCCACAAATGCGATCCGCCAACTTCCTGTAAAACAGACATGCCTGTTTGGGCCGCTGCTTGAAGTACAATCAGCCCCTTTGTGGTACAGAGAGGAAAGTAGGAGAAATCCTGTTACAAAAGGACATGAAGTGCCGGTGTAATTGGGATATTTGGGAGCGTCCTGTTTCAGGGCAACGGTAAAGCGCTCCTGAAATGAAGCCGGTAAGAGTAGAGGGGCAGCTCGCCTGGGTTACTCGCCCTGGTCGTGCACCCCCCAAGCAACCCATCACCTTGTCGTCACAGTGACACGGCGGGACCATCCGTGACGGGGCCGCTGTGATAACAGTCTGATCGGGAGGTATAAGTAACAAATGAGATCAATTAAAGACTCAGAGAGGGGCACCTGCCTAGAGCTCCGGTTGCACTAAAACGATCCCACCATCTTTGTTTCCTCCAGCAGGATTCCATTTGCAATCTCATCACTTCCACGGCTAACAATGCCGGTGATTGTTCCCTAATGGAGAGGGAGCTCCAGAAGGATAGCCTCTTCTCCAGACCTCAGGGTATCGCTAGCATCGGGGCCCCAGGCCAGGGATGAGGGGCAAGCTCGGCTACACTCATCCAAACTACTTCAACCCTTCCTGTGGCCCCGCTCAACTTTTCAGGATCTCAACAAGCTTAATTTGTAACAAATTTGTAACTTCAACTCTCCTTAATTGAGTCAAAGAGGCCCAAACAAGGAACTGATTGAGGTAGATAATGGTGCCACAGGGGATAAAAGAGAAGCGCAGGAAAAAGAAACTGGCCAACGTGCTGACCTGTCCCTCTCTTACTGACAACACCCTGAACTCCTTTATGCACAGATGTGTGGTACAATGGTAAGGCTCGAATCTGCCTTTGCTTTAACTCCTAACCTTAAACCCTGAGGTCCTGCATTGTTTCGGAAGGTTCGAGACAAAAGTAGATACATTTGAGATGAAAGTATTTCTTGGGCAACAATAATAGCCATAAAAACGCAATGCTCAGAGGGTCGCATCTGTCGCGCAACATTCGGCCCAACGGAGGGTCAAGGTAGACATCACTGTTGTGTTACTCTACAATTACACTGCTCGTAATGTCAGACAGAGAAGCATAATGTGCGGGGGCCCCGCAAAATCACTGAAGTTGAATACACAATTATGAGGGATCACCGTAACCGCGAGTGAGTGCGGTCTGTCTGAACCGCCATGTGATTGTGATGGCCTGTCTGTTCTTCTCCTCAATTCATCCAGCGCCGTCTAACTGCTCTGTTTACCATAACCTTGCAATCAGCCCACCTGACAGTGTACCATTACCCATGGTAACAAGCCTGGCGTAATTTCAGGCACAGAGTAGGCCACGCCGGAGACCGGGCTGATGGTGTATTGATGGTGCACGGCTCTGTTATCTTTCCCCTTAATTTGTTTTCAAGAACTGTGATTTACATTTCAGTTGGATTAAACCTTTTAATGTATCGCCAGCGTGAAGAGGGCCTCTCTGAACATCGCCTCTCCCCCTCCATCTTCCGTCCAGATTTCAAACGGCACATTTTCAGCCCTCAAGTGGAGAGGATTACAATTACAATTAAAAATCAAAAGCCCGAGTGTCCACCTAACGACTGCCCATCACCCTTTGTGCAGCTCTAAACAGCGTGCGGCAGGAGAAGAGAGGCAGGCAGATGTACCTCCACACTGGAGCATCAGTAGGTATTTCACAGTTCATCTTGTTATTACGCAATGAGTGTTATTTTAGATGAAAGTAGGGGTGGCCAATGACATGCAAATGTAAGTCATTTGGCAGCAGGTAAAAGAACATTCAGACAGGCCTTTTAAAACAATGGTGTGCAGTTTAATACGGAGTTCAATTATCTGCCTTGATGTTCTTCTGCGTTCTGTAGATCCAGCTTGCCGTCGACGTTTGGAGATAAATTCAGAATGTGTTACTTGAGTCTTCAGCGTTTTCTTTGGATTTTATAAGTCATTATTCATAATAATAAAACAATAAATTGTGTTTGTGGAGTTTAAATTGTGATTTTTGCTAACTGTCAACCAGGTTACATAATGTTATAAATAACAGGAGTTTCATCTAGTGTTTTCTGTGCTCATTCGTGTCATTTTTTTCTTTTCAAAGAAAGAAAGAAAGAAAACGCAATTATTTCATTTATACATACATTATTTATTCATTAAATTCTGCATTTTCCCCTGAATTAAATTTTTTTTCTTTTGTATTGTAGATTAACAAAGTATTATATCCAAATGCAGGATGAAAATAATTCTATTAAAATCACTTTTAGTGTAACTGAATTGAGTTCATCAAAATCCACCCTCCTCTAGGGTAATATCACACAAACCTGCCATATGCTGTGATAACCCATAATGTAAATTATGATATTTAGGCATCTTATCTGTTGGATATTCATTATCATTTTGCAATTTTTACTAAGATTTTTGAAAAACAAAATGCCAGTGGAAAAGAAACAGGAAATATCATTTGCACATAATATTATTCAAATAAATTAATTGTCTCTCAGGCAAATGATATCAATGTATTTTGCTTCTGTGACACTTATTGTTAATTTCTGCAATTATTTATGCTCAGATGTTGATACTTATTTCTGTATTAGTAAATCTACTGCTGTTCTTTTCAATGATGATGATTTTGGAATTTTACAATGCATAATCACACACTGTGTGCATTATTATCTACTGCCTAAAATTAGACTGGCATATTTAATGTCTTTCTAGCATTATAGCTTTATATTTATAAAATAAAATAAACTTGATGAATATGTCCCTATAAAATAGCCTACAATTCATTACACATTTTCCTACTGGCTGTTAAAAGTCAAATCTCTATTGAGAAAAATATGAACATTATTCATATTGTTTAAGTACGTTAATATTTTTGACTGCAAGTAATGTCCTTTAGCCAAAAATTAGCCTACATTAAATCAGTTAAAGTCCAACTCTTTCATTGTGAGATTACAGGCAAATGAAAATGGTCTTTTGGTTCTCATTTAGCTAATAAAAAGAAAATAATACACTTTAGAACACATTGCAATTGTTTGGCTTATTTGTTACTCGTACAAGCTTTTGCGCCATATGAGAATACAATGTGTAACTAAAAAAGAAATAGCAGCTTAATTAACATATGGTCGTTTAATAAATGTCTATATTTTCTGGTTTGTTATATGTCCGTCTGCTGCAGGTGAATATAGCCTCACGAAGCATGCTGAGAGAGGATTTCTGTGTTTTCGGTTCACCAGGGGGCGCCGTCTTGACCTTGTCGTGCCCATTTTTCTCCTGATCCCCAATTTCTTAATGACTAGCTGTTCCCTGGGCTGAAGGCGTTAAATTGCACAATAACTCTTAAATGTATTACTGGTAAGTTTAGTTGTTTCAATATTCCAATAAGCGTAATATGCATTCTTTAGTGTTTAATAGGTAGGCTAGGTTCTGCAGAAATCAGATAATTCAGTTTTTTCCTGAAGATAAACACAGCAACCCGCTCAGTTCAGTGTTATCAAATACTTTAGCGACATCTAGTGGACTAGGGTACAACTGCAGTTCCTTTACTGCATTATTCACACCCAAACGAAAAACTAGACTAGTCAACATTTGAAGTGGATCAAACCTTTCATCAAAGATGTCCTAAAACCAAAATGAGTTCTTTGATTAACTTTTTTTGATCCACTTCAAATGCTGACTAGCCTATAATCGGAAATAAGCTATCGTCTGCATTAGTAAAGAGCAAGTGTTTAATGTTGTCCCTCTTTGGGAGGAATAGAAAACTTCATCAACATTCTTCGGTTAATAATTGTGAATCTCGAGGGACATCTGACGTTTGTTGATCCTCTGCTCTGTTGCGGCCTTTCATTTATTTTATTAGTTGGCAAAAACATTAACTGCAAACCATTTTGAGAAACAAAGCGCCGGTGGGTGAAGGCGGTGGGGGTAGGCCTAGTTCTGCATGGTATGGTGTTTATTCATTGAGTCTTTGTCGCAAGGTACTAGATGAGGTTCAAAGACAAGTATTGTAACAACATTGTTTCATTAGGAGGTGCAGCGCTTTTGATGTCCTCCACTTGTGCAGCACCTGTAGCTTTGATAGTGAAGCTCTGGACCACACTGAAGAGACCACACCGGCGTATTATGGTTTTATAATATGCGCAAGCTCAAATTCTACATTCTTCATCCATGCATGGAGACCTTCTCGTGTTAGTGACCCGCGGTAGAAGACACTGATACAATGCAAGGTTTTGTATACATCTGTTAATGCATTTGACGACGAATTAACAGCCCAGTACTGAAGAAATTTCATTTTTGAGTACTGAGAAGAAACAGGCTACAAAACTGAAGAAAATAGGTATCAAATGCATGTCTTGGATTAATTTTTTCAACATGTTCTTCAACTCTCTTACAAACAGTTACAGATTTACAAAGCTTACGAGAATTTGCAGGCCTTGTAGAACTCAGCATGTGAAACATTATATAGCCTGTATTTTAAAAAGTACTGAGTTGATTAATCTTAAACTATTACAGCATATATAAATAATAAACTGTACTGAAAGTATTCTCCAACCTCATCCTTCCGTCCGGGCATAGTAGCCTACTTATGTTTCTTTAAAACATATATTTACATTGTTGTTTTTAAGTTTAATATATTTTAATCTACATTAAATATTTACAGCCTGAAGTGATTGTGACTGAATGATATTTAAATTGTAATATACTAAAAGGAAATCAAGTTAAATAGTATACATTTGTGTTAAAAACCATCAACTATCCATTAACAATTCATTAAAAAAAATTGTAAAGTTGTTATTTTAAAAACTAATGGTAGACAGTCTCAAGTCTCCAGAATTGGTTTAGAATCAGAGACCATTAGCAGAGCTGTTTAAACATGGTATTTTCATCTAAACTTTATGGTATACTTAATGTAAACACTTAAAATGAACAGTCGATGGTTATCTTTTGCCACTTTAGGCCAAGGTTCAGGCTTTGAACAAGTTGTAATTTAAAGATCCTTCAGATCTCACATTGAAAGACAAAAGATTTGCTGATGTCTCCTTTTAGGTTTCTTTAAAGTAATGGACAGCTACCATCTGAAAGAGAAGATACAGTCAGACAGAGATGAACACAGGATATGCATTCTTTGGTTCTGTGACCTAGTATTAGCGTATATTACCAATGACGCAAAATCAAAGCAGAGTTCTGGCATTGTTCTTGATGTCAGTTCTCTCTAATTCACCCTGTCCTTTCTGTTTCTTTAGCTTTTGTGCAGGGAAGTCAAACAGAGAGGCTTTGCAGTGGGAGAGAATGATCTGGAATGAAGTGCAAATCAATGATTCATCAGGACATTCAGGAAAAGATGGAAACTCCTGTCACAGGTGCACAACCTTAGCAGTGTACCTCTGGGAAACTTAAATGTGATCTGATGTTGGCTTTCCTGCACTTTTTTTGTTGGTTGGTCAAGTAAGGCTCATGAGAAAAAAATGGATATCCAAAATAAATTTGAAAATGGATAGAAACCCAAAAGTGAAAATTCTGTCTGACAAAATAGCTACTTCAGCTGAAGTTGTAAACATCTGGTTTTACCTATACGCCAGCAAATTCTGGTTATTAAAGTGACCCATTTATTTGGGAAAATGAAGAAAAATTTCCAGTAGGTTTAGGTATTTTTGGAAAGAAAAACTTAGTTAAAAGTTAAAAGTGAAATGTCTTTTTATGAACTTTAAACAAACCTAAGCAGTATTTTTCCACCAACAAGCTAAAAGACACAAGCAATTCAGTGATGAAACGCCTAGGGAATCACACATCTAAACGTGCAAATCTGCAGCACACCATATTTTGCAGATTTAATTACAGGTCAGTTTTTTTTTTTTCCTCACACCAAAATGTGAGGTGTTGTTGAAGATTGTATCTATATGATATTGCAGCAAATTTAATATCAATGCATTACATATCGATCATTATATCAGTTGCCATCAGTAAACTATTCCCGTAGGTAAACTATAATATAATGATTCATTTTTATAATAAAACTCTAGAGTACAATATACACACAATATAAAACTTGAAATATTTAGAGTTCAAAGTTCTGCTGCATGTCAAGGGGGAAATAAATTAAGTGATCTCATATGTTATTTTGTTATTTATTCATTCATTGCTGGGCAACGTCATATATTGAAACTCTCAGATGCTATTTACTATAGAGACGGCTACTTTTATTAATAAAGAGCAAGAAATTTAGTGAGAGGAACAAATAGTATTGCTTATATTTAGTGTGGTTATAAGATTTGTTATTATTTCTCATCAGCCATCTTGACCCAAATCAATTAAAATGCTTTCTACTTTTACTTTGGTATAAAAATTGACAGAAGTAGTCTGAATAATCATTTATTAATAATGTCACAATAAAGTGGGACTGGATGTGATACAAATAAAATAATGACGACTAAATAAAAACCTAAAGCTATTCAGCTGACTAAAAAACAAACAAACCCTAAATAACTGCTTTCCAAACAGCCTTCTTTTTATAGAAAAAAGTAAACGCAACAGTAAATGTGACCACTTTGCCAAGTAGTTCAAAAGTTGTTATTCCAAATGCCTGACTTTTACTTTTTGCATGTGCCTGTAGACAATGGTGGCGTTATGCTATGTGATATTGCAAGAGATAAGGTGTTTGCTATAATTAGGGAAATATCAGCGATATCACCTTACTCTCTTCTCTCTGCGATGATGAGCCGTACTGCCGGGTCTGTTGTTGCCTAATTCCTGCTAACAGCAGCCGGTGTAATCACACACCCCAATTAGCCACCCCTGCGCCCCACTTCCCCCAACCACTTCCTCTGCACGCCTCTCCTCACCACGCTGCGTAATGAGCTTTCATCTGTCGCTGCAGTCCTTATAGGAAAAGAGCAGAAAAGAGCACCTCAGTCACAGTACAATCAGTTATTCGCAAGATCAGAAACTTATACTCACTCGGCTTGATTTTTAGCCACTTATTGTAATTATTATTATTATTATTATTGTGTCTCTAAATCCTAGATTATTAGGCTTCTTTTAAAGGAGCCTAGCTTTTACATATACAGTGTAAAATTTGTGAGTTGCACCCTCAAGGATGAGAACCCCAAAGAGGGATCGATATCAGCATGCTCATCTGTATTCCAGCACCTCCTCTCTTTTCACTGTCTGTTTGTCCTCTTATCTCTGCATGTCCTCGATAAATCAATGAGCCAGTCGTTAGTACTGGTTGGTCTAAAGAGCCTGCCTGTTCAGCACAGAGAAATGTCCCATATTAGAACAATCCCAATGAATCTTCATGATTGTATGCAATGCTTGTGGCTGATGCATTGTGGGATGGTCTAACAGACAGTGGCTGGATTCATTCAGAAACACCTCTCTGGCCTTTATCTTTTGATGTATGTTTTACCTTAAAAGTATGCCTACCAACAGGATTATTATTTTCAAATTAAAAACTACAATATGTTGTGGCGGGAGGAGCCAACGACAGACACAGTGGGCGTGGCGTCAAGCCTCGGAGAGGTTTTTATTAAACAATATTTAAAATAAAGTGTCCAAAGGGGGAAAAGTGTCCAAAATAAACGGGGATCTGGTGTCCTCGTCGTGCTGCGGGGCTGTGCAGGAGGGCAGTGTTCAGGAGGGAAGGGTCCAGGGAAGGGGCGGAGTCCGGTGGCCGCACGCGCTCCCCTCTCGGGGCCGGGAGCGAGTGGCGGCGGCGTCTCTGGCGCGGCTTCGTCCATCTTCGGGATCCCGGCACTTCTGGGGGACTCGGCGGCTCGGCATCCTAGCCCGTCAGCCGCCTAACGGGTGCGGCAGTCCTCCTCGACGCTCCCTTCCTGGACCCACGAGGACACCAGCGTGCATGCACGGGAAGAGACCGGTCCCCTGCCCGCATTCTCCACCACTGTGGCGGGAGGAGCCAACGACAGACGCAGTGGGCGTGGCGTCAAGCCTCGGAGAGGTTTTTATTAAACAATATTTAAAATAAAGTGTCCAAAGGGGGAAAAGTGTCCAAAATAAACAGGGAGCTGGTGTCCTCGTTGTGCTGCGGGGCTCGTGAAGGAGGGCAGTGTTCAGGAGGGAAGGGTCCAGGTAAGGGGCGGAGTCCGGCGGCCGCACGCGCTCCCGTCTGGAGGTCCCGGGGCGCGGGCGGCTTCTGTGGCGGCTTCGTCCAACTCCTTCATCCCCGGGTGCTCGACGGGATTCCACGGCCCGGCGTCCTTGCCCGACGGCTGTATCGCGGGTGCAGTGTCGGCCGGACTGCGGGTCCGGCCGCTCGCGTCTCTGGCGGCGGCAGGTAGTTCCCTCTACGCTCCCTTTCCTGGACCCACGAGGACACCAGCGTGCATGCACGGGGAAGAGACCGGTCCCCCGAGGAGAGGCGCGCTCGGAGTTTAAACGGCGGCGGTGATGAGGCTCCATTCACGTCAGGTGCGCCTCATCACACGCCGCCAGCCCTGGCTGTTTCAGCGCCCCTCCTCTCTCTCACACACCCACTCCCGTCGGGAGCCTGGTGAAGGGCGGCGAATAAGGGACGGGGTGGTGATGATGGACAGGGGGGAGGCAGCCGACTCGTCACAATGTATACAGTGGGAAACTAGAAGTCTGACACCACTAGTAAAATGTATTTCACATTTTTCTTATTGAACACAACATGCTTACTTACAAATGATACAAATATATTATCAGAAAGAATATCACTTTTAATGAAGTGTTTACCTGAAACATTCAAATACTTACACTCGAAGATAAAGGTTCCAAATGTTTTTTTTTTTTATTATTATAATCTAAAGTACTTTTTTCAACTAAATAATCTTTAATATATTACTATTAATATACTAACATATTGCAAATATATATATATTGTTTTATTTTCATTTTATGGCTTTTATTTTTATAATAATTTTAATATTTATTTTCAACATTCTTTTTTCCCTCTCAATTAGACTTTTGGACCCCACTTTATGAAGGTTACAGAGATTAAATTCACTGGGCTCAGAACTCATTTTTTACCTTCTCCCCAAGCCAAACAAGTCAACTGTACCCATTGAATGCATTATTTAATTGTGTGTTGCCACATCTAGCATCTTTTTCACTTGTCATCGCCAGTCCTGTGCTGTTAAAGGGAATGTTTGATGTGATGGTGACTTCACACTTTATAAAACCTCTGCTACTGGCAGGTCATGGCACTCCACAAAGCAAAAGCTTAGTTCTTTCAAACAGTGATAAACTGAATTTGATCTGATACAAGCCACTGCTGCTGGAGCATACTGCTAAAGTGGATATGGAGGTCTTCACACAAGTCTTAAGGCGCAACAAATGGTCATATTTAAATGATATGCAAATATTAGACGCTGAGGGTTGGGTTTTGCTATTTGTGTGAAGATTGAGTGAAATGATGCAGGAACCATTTTTCTTTGATTTGTACCATGAATATGTATTTTCTGAAAACATTATTAATGACTCCTTGTTTACATATTCACGCTCATATAAATGCCATTTCACTAATAATGTGTGAAAAAAGTTTGTCTGTTAAGTTTGAGACCACGTTGTCTATCAAGGGTAATGACGTTTAACGGATATGGATGAAGAAAAACAGCATTAATCTTTGAGAACATTTGTGGCTATTTCCAAAGACACTGCAGTGCTTCTAAAATAATTAGGTGTTTGAACTAGACACCTTTTTTTTTGGAATAGCAGCTTCTTCATGAAAAATGAGAGAATGACACCAACATTTGCTTGCCTAAAAGAATTAGAACAAAGAGCGGGCTCTCATTTGCAAATCACTGCAGTAATGATATTCTGGTGGTCACATGTTTAGAGCACTTCCTGTTTGTTTTCCTTCCTCGTTTTGTTTCCATCATAACTGCATGTACTGGTCTCTAAATGATTACTCCACACAGCATTAAACCACACTGGGATTATTAGAAGTTTGAGGCCAGACATAGTGCACAGTTGACCTTTAAATTCAAAAACGTGTTTTAATTAATAACCTTGAGAAGTATACTGTGATTTGTTTAAATAGTTTAGTTTAAAATATAGTGATTTTGATAGGTGAATTCTACAATTTCCACACCATTTGCATCAATAAATGGAATTCCCACTTGCAACTGATTTAGAAAAACAGATTTTCCTGCCCCAAAATCACAAATTTCGCAAAAACTTGCAAAAAGGTTTTTCTGTTCACAAGCACTTCGCAAAAGGAGTATTTAGAAAAACTGCAATGGAAACAGGGATTTTTTTTTTTGCATTTACAGGTCACCTGGCATACGTAAAATTCACATGATCATTCTCTAATGTAATATAACCTAAAAAAAAAAAACTCATACCTAGCCACTCTCAAATATAAGGGGCTTTCCTTGTAGGGCTGTCAAATAAAAATTAGAATTTCTAATATTTGTCGAATTTAAAGTAAAAATCCACATTCGAATGGAAAAATGTTTTTAGGTGTGTGTCAGGCAGCCTTATCAGTGGCACACGAGATCCGATGACAATGTAAGTGTTGTTGCATTTTAACGCTTTTGTAAGCCAATCCAGTTGAACCCACTAGATGCACTGCTGCATTTTTTATTCAAATTATTGCACACACAAAAAAAAAACATCAATGCGGTGAAGATCTTGTTTACAGCAAAACTGAAACCAAGCCATTCACACAGAATGCATATTTATCACATTTCCTATATGGGACATCTATCGCCGTTGCACTCACGTCTCGCACAAGAGAGCATATTTAGAAAGCCAAGTAAAATTAAAGTTCAACTTTTAAAAAACATGTCTCAAGATTTTATACACTTTGCGATTAGTTTTCGGCCCTTGTATTAAAGTATGCATACATACATGATGCTGTTTTGTTTCTAATTGTTTAAGCAACTTAATTATATTTCATTTATAAACATTATTTTAAACATTATGCACTTTTTCAAAGATAGTCGTGTTATTTTATTGTTTTGAATAAATGGGCATTAGTAATATTTTGGTCGATGCGCCCTCTTGTGGCCTCAGGAGAGAAGCTAAAGTCTTTTTCCCCCTAACTGAAATTATGCCTTTTAAATTCGAATACAATTCGAATATTGATAATATTTAAGTACAAAATTCAAATTTTGTTTTTCAGCCTTTTTGACATTTCCTTGCCATTAATGCTTGGCTAACCCCTTATTTCCACTGCACACATCTGTGGTTGCATTTCTGCTCCAAAACAACCACCGGAGCTGATCACGGCCATTCTAGTCAATGCTTGTATTTATACCGGCCCTGCCGCAGCATGTTTCAGAAGTGTCCCAGAAGCAGCTCTCTGTGCTGCTTTGCACAAAATTACACACCTACGTCACCGTCGATTAAAAATAATGGCTAATGCAGTGGCTACGCTATACGTAACGGTAAACCTACCAACATCCGTCGCCATGACTTATCACGAGAGGAAAAAAACAGTTTTAGTCGCATAACATCAGCATAAGTCGCTTAATGAAAACGTTGTCATTTCTCAATAATTTGTTTTATATAAAATATCGCAAAAGTTTTGCACAAATCTGTAATGGAAACGCAGCTAATGAGATTTGCGCTTTTGGTCACATGCCCAGAGCTGCTGCTGTTTCAAATTATTTCTGCTTTGTCATAAGTGCCACCTACTGTCAGAGAGTAAATATGCATTTACATGCATATTGTAAATGCATATTTCAATGCATACCCCCCCCCCCACCCCACACACACACACACACACACACATGATTGTAAAGCGCTTTGGGTGTGCAGCAATACACAATAAAGCGCTATATAAATGCCTCATTCATTCATTCATTCAAATTACATGCTAAAACTGGACCAAATGTTCATGCCAAACATTCGTGTAGGTCTGAGCTGGGCTTTTCATGCTGCACTGAACCAGAGGAACATTTCACACTTCTAATTTAGAAGCAGTGTTAGCATTGCTTTTTACCTGCAGTTATGACCCTGCACTGCGGTGCCAAACATTTACAGTGTGAAACAGTGCAGTGTTATGGCTAGATACTTAGCAACAGACATCCAATTGCATGCTTTATTTACACATATTTGGACAGTCACTGGGGTTAAATGGTAACAGAAAACATGTAAAATGGAGTTTCATGGAGAAGAGTTTCATTCTTATCTTTATAGTCCGAAATGCATTCAGTTGCACTGACATGGCAAAATAATAACGTTAACCTAGGGTTTAATAACATTGTGAAATGTCAGCAATCAACAGATACTGCAAATTTGAATCGAGGCAATCAGAGTCAGAAAGAACTATTAGAACTATTAAAAGTGACGGTTCTGCAACAAATTCACTATGTACTCTGAACCCTTTAGTTACTCTATAATGATCTGTATCAATATGTAAATAAGATGACTTCAAAGTAGTAACAAATTAAATAATAATGCACTTGGCAACATCGTTTTACCATATTTTGGATCATTTCTAGTTTCTATCACACCGCTTGTCTATATTTGCAGCAGTTGGACTAAAATTCTGGATTACCGCTTACCACAATGCACTACAAAGCATCAATACATTCGTCTTCCATACTGTAGTAGAAGACGCTAGACATCATTTATATTTGTCTGCTATGTTTTTCTAGTATGTTCACCTTTAAGACCTTCCCAACTTTTTACAACACCAAACTATTTTTGTTTTGCAAGGTGTTGCAGGTTACCCCGAAGCCAGTCACCGCTCACCACGCCACCTAAACCATTCACACAGACTCACACACATGCACAACACACCCTCACCTCCCAGCCCTCTGCTGAGCTGTTTGTTTAGGAATCTTGGCCTGAAAATTGTATTCCATCGACCATGCTTGCTATCAACACACAATTATCTGGGTTAATCATGTGGAACAGTGGCAAATTCACCTGGGGCTTAGGAACTAATGACATTCGCGTCTGGCCTGCTTTAGTGAAATAGCCCCACACCTGCAGCAGGAGAGACGAGATTGCCAAAGAAAATTTGGTCTCATTTTGTCCCCCTCCCATCCACCTCTGCACCCTCACCCCCTTTTTTGCAACACACTCTCTCTCTTTCATTTCCCTGCTCTCTTTTTAAATCTCCCTTTTTTGCTCTTACGACTGTTCACTCTCCCATTTCTTCACCTGTTTCCATTCATACCTTCTCTTTCCTTCTCTACATTTCTGTTTTTATCCTGTCACCTTTTCGTTTTTTATGATTGTTGCATTTGCCTGTCATTCTTTCAATCTCCTTCTTCCACGTACCCATTGCTTTCCATCAGGTGTCAACTTCCTTGTTTCCATTTTTAAACAGTGAGTCCGCCAGAATACATCAGCAAAGGCGTCAGAGTTGTCATTGTCAATAGGGCGAAGAATACCATTCTGATCAGCGTATAAAGACTCATCAGATGGGAAATGCATAAAACACCAGAGCATCAGTCGAAAGCCGAGATGCTCACATGCGCGCTGGACGGCGAGATGTGCTCACACTGCATAATCATGGTGTGATTGTGAGCCGGCAGAAAGATGCTGTCACGACATCACCTCTCCCACAATCCCCCGGCTTTATGAAGTCATTTCAGCCAACTTCCAATACAGGAAGAGAGTCTCATCGCTCATAATTATTTATCGATACTGTGACATACTTTTCTCATCACAGGCCGCATCCATGTGTGAAATAGCAGCGTGCAACTGGGAGATTATTACCTGTGTGATTGTGATAGGCTCCCTGTGTGCTTGGGATAATCAGCAAGGCACCGCCACAGACAAGGCTGCCAATCAATGCGGCACTGAATCAACTCAACTCCTTCCCCCAATCACATGGGTGTTGCATCTAGATCTGGGTAAGTTGGCATACCGTCTTACATGCAAACTGCATTGCCAGCACCTGTTGCTTCCACAATAGAAGATGTGCGTTTACGTTAATCATTATGTCGGATGCCAGGCATGCACGAATAGAAAGCTATTGTATGGTTATTCAGTCCTAGAATGCAGAGTATAATATAGCGAACAGCTCGCATGAGAGGCCAGATGCCATCGAGCACTCTTGTATATGCTGTCTATATGCACACAAAGCACATCTCCTCTGCAAGTCGACTCCTCCACACTGAGCCAAGCTGCTCAAAGTTAATTGAAAACTAAAATAAATAATCAAATTTAAGGCTTAAAGGTGCATTTTAGCTCACGCGAAGGAAGCTTGCACATAGGACCGTGGTGGTGTTATCCTCCCAAGTCCATGACATGGTTTAACAGTCTCATAGAATTTATAAAACGCCCCTGAAGGCCCACATAATCTCTCCTTTTTTCCACTTAATGGGAGATAATACAGCAGCGTACCCTGATGAATCAACACGCAACAGCAGCTTTAGTTTGATAATTAATACCGACGTTGGAAATAGATTTGTGATTTGGCAGGGAAGGTCTCTCAGTCTGATACGGCACAAGCCAAGCCCCCCGTTCCAGCCGGATCTGCATCCATTCAGCTAATCTCATTTTTTCAATAGTGTTAATTCTTTGACTAAAGCCTGTTATCTCATTAAGAGCCCTGCCATGGGATCCGATGGCACCCTGACATCTGTATTCATTCGCCTCAAAATTAGTCCTGACACAAATTTAATGAAAAAAAATTCTCCAAACACAGGAGATTAGAAGACGGGCCAGGAATATCAGAAAAATTTATTTCAATAGAAAGGGTTGTTTTTCTATTTTTTTCCTTCAGAGGTGGTTTAATAACATTTCCATGCTGCCTCTGTATTTGGTTGTTTCATTAAAACCTTGTGTGTATTGAGGTCAGACGTAAATCCCTCCTTCTAAGATCCTTAAATCTTGAAGCTGAACTGGTCTTTTCTACTGCAAGTTCAGGATTCTTCATGTCAGTCTCCGATTCAATGATCAATGACATATTTGATTAGACTGTCGCCTCACTTTCTTTATTAATCTCGTGACCAAAACATTTCCAGACAAAAGAGGCAGATGCTCAGTAAAATCCCTCTTCATCAGGCACCTTACTTCCTCATTCTTCACACCTCCTCCTCCCATCAGTCCCTGCTGCACAAGTACCAGCGCTGATAATTCTCTGCTTGAAAAAAGACATGAAAGCACTCATGGATGAAAGAAACTTGGATTTAATCTTTCTCTCGCTCACACTTCCACACACTGTACACTGTGTCGATCATTTTTCTCAGGAAGAGTGTGGAGAGGCTGGGATGCGAAAGGGGGAGGACAGAAGAAAAGAGAGAATGGGTGCAAACTCATTCTGATCATTAGTGAGAAGAAAGAAGTTTTCTAGCCCTAATGTGTAGGTTGACAAATAAGAGTGTCTGTGATAATGAAAGGAATTTTTTTTTTTTTTTATGTACTATTTGAATTCAGGTTGGTTTCATTTGATTTTGAAATGTTTACACTCAATGACTCTAAAATGTCATGTGGTGCAACCATTAAGAAAAAAGTAATTATGTTTGCTTACACATTGCGAGTGTACACATCTTAATAATTTTGATTTAAGTATTTTTAGAAATATCTTGAATTATTAATACATAAATATTACATTCTCCTTGCCTCAAAATGGTCATATTATTTAATATTTTAAGAGACTTACTGACCTTGACAAACATTCATGAGGGCCGTCAGGAGTCCTTCAAATTATATAATTTCCTGTTTTGTTGTTTTTTTTGTTGTTGTTTTTTTAGGCACAAATTTTTTCAAATATTAATAAGCAAAAAATCAATTTTGTTAAAAAAAAAAATCCTAAGAAATAATCATAGTAGTCGGTGTCGATCGAGTCGAGTCCCCCCTCTCTCTCTCCCACTTCACTTCCTGTCACTGCTATACTGTCCTATCAAAATAAAAGGCAAAAATACCAATAAATTAATTAATTAATTAAATAAAATTTGAAAATGTGTTTGTTTACAAGTGTTTCATTCTTTAAATTAGGCTTTCTCTTCATTATGAGTAGACTTTTTCATTTTATGCCCCTCAAAAACATCAAAATAAATTTTAATTAAAAAATTTAAAACATAAAACTTGTATTAAAGTCATTGAATGTATGAATTGCAACATTTATTTATTTTTTTGTAAATTAAGACAAAAAAGGACTGTTGTGTCATTAACTCTTGCAAACTGACAATAAACCATCAGCACCACTAGTTGCTGCATCCATATTTATTAAGATACTAAATTTGGGAGTGTTTGGAAAAAAAAAAATTTTTGTAACATTTGGGGCCTAATGTTAATAACCAGTGAGATTACAGAAATAAGAGGAGAGATTTAAGATGACTTTTCAAATTTAAATGATTAGAAGACAAACAAATAAATCAACAGATGAGGAAAAAGGAAACAAAGAAAGTACAATATGATGCAAATTAAATTAAATGTGTCTGGCTTCCGGTCTCATCTGCATCCAGCTATTTTTAGCTGTGCAAAACAGCTCTTTTTGCTGCTTGATATTGCACATTGGTGAGTCTTACCATATTATTTTAATGTTTTATCTTAATTATGAACACACTGGCTTGTAGTGCAAACAGTTTTACCGTTTACTGCACTTTGCTATTCTTCTCGTTATTTCCCTACAGCAGCTAATGAACCGGAAATCTCGCACATTCACAGAAAACGGCTTACTTCCGCATTTAAGAATAAGGTGGATACAGTTTGTAAATATTATCTCTCCTAAAAAGAGTAGCGGGCAGCACTGGCGTGGTAAAAGAGAGGAGGGTCTGCAAGGCTCAGTGCCAACGATGGACAGGGGTTTGTTCAACACCTCAGCGTGTGTGACATGTCTAACAGCAGCATGCTGATCTCTCCGATCCTCATTAACCTGCCGCAGAGCAGAAAGGGGAAGCACGGAGCACAGGGGCGCACAGCAATCACAGAACTCATTATGGACCCTAAAAAGAGTTGGCCAGAGCGAGTGCGCAAAAGAGAGAGAGAGAGAAACAGAGAATAGCCGAAGGAATGAGAGCACTGGCTGGGTTCTTTGCAAAATTTAAGATCAGTCTTTTGCTGAAGAGTTCTCTGTAAATGAGATATAAGTGGGATTCACACAATGCAGAAGACATTCACAGCACTGCCGATTGTGGCCCCAGAATTTGATTCAAATCAACTGTCTGTTTTCCTCCCTGATAATATAAAAGCAGTCATCCAATGCCCTCTCCAGAGACAACATGCCAGGCCCCAGGCCCTTTGAGCAAAAGCCCAGACAAAGCATCATCTCAGAATATGACCTCCGGAGGGCCCACTCATAAACAGGCAGCGCTCAAAGGAAGAAGGGAGCATAATTGTGGAGGGGACAGTGGTCCAACACCAGATCCCCTGGTTGAGAGGTCTTGAATCCAGAAACAGTCATTTTCTCTTCTTGGCTAGCATGTGTAGGATGTAATTGTGCCCCCTGGGTATGTCCTGTAGATGAATAGTATGATCCAAAAAATAAGAGCCATGTATACAAGCAGTCTTTGGACTTTGGCCTGCATTGAATCATACGGAGTGCAGTTTAAAGTTAATTGTCACAGTAAAATGTAATGTGGTGTAACCATCAAGAAAAACAATGGAATATTTCCTTACACCTTGAACACATGTGTGTACGCATCTTAATACTTTTTTAAATAAATTTTTATTTTTTTCAAAATGAAAAGTATTTTTTACAAATATCTAGAATTAATAGGCTGCATAAATACAAACCCAATTCCAAAAAAGTTGGGACACTGTACAAATTACGAATAAAAAAGGAATGCAATAATTTACAAATCTCATAAACTTATATTTTATTCACAATAGAATATAGATAACATATCAAATGTTGAAAGTGAGACATTTTGAAATGTCATGCCAAATATTGGCTCATTTTGGATTTCATGAGAGCTACACATTCCAAAAAAGTTGGGACAGGTAGCAATAAGAGGCCGGAAAAGTTAAATGTACATATAAGGAACAGCTGGAGGACCAATTTGCAACTTATTAGGTCAATTGGCAACATGATTGGGTATAAAAAGAGCCTCTCAGAGTGGCAGTGTCTCTCAGAAGTCAAGATGGCAAGAGGATCACCAATTCCCCCAATGCTGCGGCGAAAAATAGTGGAGCAATATCAGAAAGGAGTTTCTCAGAGAAAAATTGCAAAGAGTTTGAAGTTATCATCATCTACAGAGCATAATATCATCCAAAGATTCAGAGAATCTGGAACAATCTCTGTGCGTAAGGGTCAAGGCCAGAAAACCATACTGGATGCCCGTGATCTTCGGGCCCTTAGACGGCACTGCATCACATACAGGAATGCTACTATAATGGAAATCACAACATGGGCTCAGGAATACTTCCAGAAAACATTGTCGGTGAACACAATCCACCGTGCCATTCGCCGTTGCCGGCTAAAACTCTATAGGTCAAAAAAGAAGCCATATCTAAACATGATCCAGAAGCGCAGGCGTTTTCTCTGGGCCAAGGCTTATTTAAAATGGACTGTGGCAAAGTGGAAAACTGTTCTGTGGTCAGACGAATCAAAATTTGAAGTTCTTTTTGGAAAATTGGGATGCCATGTCATCCGGACTAAAGAGGACAAGGACAACCCAAGTTGTTATCAGCGCTCAGTTCAGAAGCCTGCATCTCTGATGGTATGGGGTTGCATGAGTGCGTGTGGCATGGGCAGCTTACACATCTGGAAAGGCACCATCAATGCTGAAAGGTATATCCAAGTTCTAGAACAACATATGCTCCCATCCAGACGTTGTCTCTTTCAGGGAAGACCTTGCATTTTCCAACATGACAATGCCAGACCACATACTGCATCAATTACAACATCATGGCTGCGTAGAAGGAGGATCCTGGTACTGAAATGGCCAGCCTGCAGTCCAGATATTTCACCCATAGAAAACATTTGGCGCATCATAAAGAGGAAGATGCGACAAAGAAGACCTAAGACAGTTGAGCAACTAGAAGCCTGTATTAGACAAGAATGGGACAACATTCCGATTCCTAAACTTGAGCAACTTGTCTCCTCAGTCCCCAGACGTTTGCAGACTGTTATAAAAAGAAGAGGGGATGCCACACAGTGGTAAACATGGCCTTGTCCCAACTTTTTTGAGATGTGTTGATGCCATGAAATTTAAAATAAACTTATTTTTCCCTTAAAATGATACATTTTCTCCGTTTAAACATTTGATATGTTATCTATGTTGTTTTCTGAATAAAATATTGAAATTTGAAACTTCCACATCATTGCATTCTATTTTTATCCTGCGGTGCGATTCGCACAAATGACGCTGCGCAAATTGAGCGATTCGGGCGTTTGACGCGCGTAACACGTGATTCGCACGAATCTCGCAAGTTGAAAAATCTTGGAGCTTGCTCTAGTAGTGACGTGATTACGAGCGGAGGCAGAAATCCAAAACAACAATAGAGGACAAAATCATTGTCGCTGTATGTGGATACCTGGAGCTGTACCATAGACCAAAGATTACCTGTTAGATTTACCCAAAACAAATTATATCTTATGTTTATCCACTACAGAGACATCAGAGCCAGCGGCAAATGTCAGAAGGACTAGCCGAGGTTATGCTCCTCTCTTCGAGATACATGAGCACAAGCGCCCGGTGATCACCTGGAGCTCACGGCTCCGAAATCGGCGAAGCACATTTTCAAATAGGCACTGTTTTTATAAATAAACCGCAGATTTTAATTTTAAACAACTACATTCTCGGCTGAAATACACGCGTCCAGTGTTTCCATAGCACATAAAGTGCAACTGCCCTCTCAACAAAATCCATGACAGCCATTTCGCAAGGAGACTGAAGCCGCCTGGCAGAAGCAGCTCCCATGAAGCGAATTCGCGTCTGTTGTGAAGTGAATTTCACGCGCGAATGAAGCGAGTAAACTCAAAATGTTCAAGCGTCCAACTACGCACGAATAGCACGATTTATTCGCACAAGTCGCGTCTGGTTTGAACGCACTGTAATGGTGCGTTCACACCAGATGCGAATGAAGCCTTAAGCGCGAGTGATTTACATGTTAAGTCAATGCAAAGACACGAATAGACATCCTGCGGCGTGATTTGCGCAAATGAGGCGGCGCGAATTGAGCGTTTGGGGCGTTTGAGGCGCGTAGCGCGTGATTCGCACAAGTTGAAAAATCTGAACTTTGGCAGATATTCGCGCCCCATTAACCAATCAGGAGCTTGCTCTAGTAGTGACGTGATTACCAGCAGAGGCAGAAATCCAAAACAAAAATAGAGGACAAAATCATCGTCCTGTATGTGGATGCCCGGAGCAGTACGATAGACCAAAGATTACCTGTTAGATTTACCCAAAACGAATGATATCTTATGTTTATCCACTACAGAGACGTCAGAGCCAGCGGCAAATGTCAGAAGGACTAGCCGAGGTTATGCTCTTCTCTTCGGGATACATGAGCACGAGCGCCCGGTGATCGCCTGGAGCTCACGGCTCCGAAATCGGCGAAGCACATTTTCAAATAGGCGCTGTTTTTAATAAATAAACCGCAGATTTTAAACAACTACATTCTCGGCTGAAATACACGTGTCCAGTGTTTCCATAGCATATAAAGTGCAACTACCCTCTCAACAAAATCCATGTCAGCCATTTCGCAACGAGACTGGAGCCTCCTGGCAGAAGCCCCTCCCATGATGCGAATTCGCGTCTGTTGTGAAGTGAATTTCACGCGCGAATGAAGCAAGTAAACTCAAAATGTTCACGTGTCCAACTATGCGTGAATAGCGCGATTTATTCGCTCAAGTCGCGTCTGGTGTGAAGGCACTGTAACTGATTTAAATTTTTGGTTACACTTATTTAAGGTGTTCTTGTTACAGTGTAACAATACATTTAAATACTGAGTAATATTAATTAACTACATGTACTTAGCCTATATGGTTAGGTCTAGGATTAGGGTTTGGCTTATTACTTGCATGTAAGTATGCATACTGTTATAGTAAGTACATGTAAAGTGTAACAAGGACACCTTAAAGCAGCGATCCTCAAATCTTTGATATGGGATAGAGCTAAAATCAGGAAAGTGGATCTCGCGAGTCAGCTTTGAGGATCGCTGCCTTAAAGTGTTACTAAATTTTTCATGTTAACTTAACATCAAACTTTTTTCATTCATGCGCGCATTCACAAAAATTAGAGGGACGCCAACTTTAAGAGGCCTTTTTGCTTGCTTTGCAGTAAACTTTGGCATTTTATTTGTGCGAGCGAGTTTAGTGTCAAGTATTTGCGTCTAGTTGCCTCTTTTAACCGTATCTCCAAGAGAAAGTGCTAAGAGATTAAAATGCTTTACCGCTTGTCGTGAAAGCTCATGAGGTAATTGTTTTGGACAGTTCTATCTCTCTGGGACAAAGACCCTCGGTGATGAGGGGGACGAACAACTGCGCGAGCCGAGCGGGTGACAGTCGAGCCGCGGGAAAATGTGTGGGGGGTGGGGGGGTTGTGGGCAAGCACCGGTAATGAATATGCCAACAGACGCCGTGGAAGAAAGAAAAAAATTGAATCTGAGGTGATATGACCGAATCCGACTCCCCCTTATTCATTAAAACCTACCTTAAAACATCAATTCATTGCGTTGTTTTGACAAGGGTCGGGACTGACAGAGATGTTTAAATTGGTTGCGGCAGCGGAAGCGGATGTGACAGGCCCAGGTGTAATTATACGCGCCAAACTCGCGACTCAGATTAACAGTGCGGCACGTTGCATCAAACATTAAAGACAGATCTGCGCTGATGAGGCGCTTCACTTCATCTAAGTCAAACTCCACCATCTCTCGGAACATCTCAGGGGTCTGTTTACCTTTTCCAATTATAAAGGTGTGACAATAGACCCAACAAATGTATTGCAATTCTTTCATGCAAGAATGACTGTAGAGGAAAATAGAGAACACTGAGGTTTGATCAAAATGTGCCAATTTGATTCATGTTTATTTCAAATGTACAGTTATTATCTGAGCTCCCGTGTCTTATTCATAAAACAATGATTTATTTTTCAATCTCAGCACTGTTGTTTCAGCTATCTGGGATCAGCTTTTGGATAAATCCCACAGTTCCCTGGGGTGAGCGCTTCTTCTTCCACAATGTGACAGCTTTCAAGATCTGAAGCAACACTGCTCTCTAGTGGTTACTTTCTATAAAACAGAGGCCATAGTTTGGTATTAACCAAATTAAATGCATAACCCTCTTGCAAATGTGAGTAGCCTATATTTTCTATAAGTAATACCAAATTTATTGTTCTCTGAACAATATAATAATAATAATAATACATACATACATACAGAGATGTGACACAATGTTACTATAACACCAGGAAAAAAAGTTTTGTGAATTTAGTAGGCCTATTTTTTTTCGTCATTATATTGTTTAGAGCTTAAGAAAAAAATTGAAAAATATATATTTTTTAAAAATTATATTGTATTCATATGTTATGCTATGTCCTCTGTAGAGGACACCAGTCCTGTTTTTTTGGGGGGTTTTTTTATGAAAAGACATGAATAGACTTGAAAATGCAAAACCACTGGGATTTTTGTTTTAATCACAAATCAATTTTTATACCAAACTTTATATAAAGATGATTCTCAACTATGTTATGAAAGATGAACAACCTGAATTCCGGAAATGTTAGGACATTTTTAAAATATGAATAAAATGAAAACTAAAAGACTTTCAAATCACAATATTTTATTCACAATAGAACATAGATAAAATGTTTAAACTGAGAAATATTACACTTTTATCCACTAAATGAGCTAATTTCAAATTTGATGCCTGCTACAGGTCTCAAAAAAGTTGGCACGGGGAAACAAAGGCCTGAAAAAGCAAGACATTTTTAAAAGATTCAGCTGGGAGAACATCTAGCAACTAATTAAGTTAATTGACATCAGGTCTGTAACATGATTAGCTATAAAAGGGATGTCTTAGAGATGCAGAGTCTCAAAAAGTAAAGATGGGCAGAGGCTCTCCAATCTGTGAAATAGTGTGTAAAAAGATTGTGGAATACTTTAAAAACAATGTTCCTCAACATCAAATTGCAAAGATTCAGAGAAACTTGAGAAATCTCTGTGCGTAAGGGACAAGGCCGAAGACCTTTGTTGGATGCCTGTGGTCTTCGGGCCTCAGACGACACTGCATCACTCATCGGCATGGTTCTTACTAAATGGGCCCAGGAATACTTCCAGAAACCACTGTTGGTAAACACAATCTGCCGTGTCATCTGCAGATGCCAACTAAAGCTCTATCATGCAAAAAGGAAGCCATATGTGAACATGGTCCAGAAGCACCATCGTGTCCTGTGGGCCAAGGTTCATTTAAAATTGACTGTTTCAAAGTGGAAAAGTCTTCTATGGTCTGACGAATCCAAATTTGACATTCTTGTTGGAAATCATGGATGCTGTGTCCTCCGGCCTAAAGAGGAGGGAGACCTTCCAGCGTGTTATCAGTGTTCAGTTCAAAAGTATACTGCGTATAGTCACTAGGAAAGGTCAAGGATTTCCATATACCAATTTAAAAAAGCGCAAGGATACATAACAACATATTTGTGACAGAACTTTCACACGTTCTGTTCACCCCGTCTGTGTTGCGATCGAAGCACTGATTTCTTTAAAATCACTCTGTGTTTCTGTTGATGACCAGTGCTATTGCGCAACTCTTTCATTTCAACTGACCTGATCCTAAAAATGCGCCACTGCTGCGCGTTGCCACGAAAGCTTATCATTTTCACGCGTTTTTATGCCTTGCCCATTTAAACATTGAAATGAGTTTATAAGCATTCAAACACAGGACGTGGAAAAACTCAAATGAGTACCCGCGCACCTTTTTCGGTGCACACATAGAGAGCAAACGTAAATTTAAGTGAACTAAACAGTTGAGAAAAAAATCGGATGTGTATTATATTGGATGTATTGTCTCTTAAAGTAATCACGCCTAATTTACTAGCTGCTGTCGGTGTCCTTAATGTTAATCCAAGAAATTAAATCAGAAAAAATCATTCACAGCTCTTTACTGAACTACTTTGTAGTTTAACAAGAATTAATCTATATTTAATTTATAAAGTGAAGACTATGCAATGTGTGGCGGGAGGAGCCAACGACAGACACAGTGGGCGTGGCGTCAAGCCTCGGAGAGGTTTTATATTAAACAATATTTAAAATAAAGTGTCCAAAGGGGGAAAAGTGTCCAAAATAAACAGGGATCTGGTGTCCTCGTTGTGCTGCGGGGCTCGTGAAGGAGGGCAGTGTTCAGGAGGGAAGGGTCCAGGTAAGGGGCGGAGTCCGGCGGCCGCACGCGCTCCCGTCTGGAGGTCCCGGGGCGCGGGTGACGGCGGCTTCTGTGGCGGCTTCGTCCAACTCCTTCATCCCCGGGTGCTCGACGGGATTCCACGGTCCGGCGTCCTTGCCCGACGGCCGTATCGCGGGTGCAGTGTCGGCCGGACTGCGGGTCCGGCCGCTCGCGTCTCTGGCGGCGGCAGGTAGTTCCCTCTACGCTCCCTTTCCTGGACCCACGAGGACACCAGCGTGCATGCACGGGGAAGAGACCGGTCTCCCGAGGAGAGACGCACTCGGAGTTTAAACGGCGGCGGTGATGAGGCTCCATTCACGTCAGGTGCGCCTCATCACACGCCGCCAGCCCTGGCTGTTTCAGCGCCCCTCCTCTCTCACACACCCACTCCCGTCGGGAGCCTGGTGAAGGGCGGCGAATAAGGGACGGGGTGGTGATGATGGACAGGGGGGAGGCAGCCGACTCGTCACATTCCCCCCCCCAAGCGACATCCCCGTCCGAGGGTCGCCGCCCACGCAGGAGTGCTACCTTCCTCAACCAGGCTCCAGCGGTCGGAGTGGGCGGGGCAGGGATTCCTCTCCGGGCAACGCTCCCTCTCGCACCGCGCCGGAGCCGGGACAGAGAAAGCGGGTTTTAGTTGACAGCCTCAACCAACCACGGGGTAATGATGACAAATAGACAGAATGTCACTTACCCCATTGGTGGCTGGGAGGCTGTCCCCGTCCTTCCTCCGTCCCCGTACGGGCTCTACGGCTTCTTGCGAGCGAGAGGGGATGACGTCATCAGATGTTGCCCAACTGCGCTGTCTAGGCTCCGCCTGCCCGCATTCTCCACCACTGTGGCGGGAGGAGCCAACGACAGACACAGTGGGCGTGGCGTCAAGCCTCGGAGAGGTTTTTATTAAACAATATTTAAAATAAAGTGTCCAAAGGGGGAAAAGTGTCCAAAATAAACAGGGATCTGGTGTCCTCGTTGTGCTGCGGGGCTCGTGAAGGAGGGCAGTGTTCAGGAGGGAAGGGTCCAGGTAAGGGGCGGAGTCCGGCGGCCGCACGCGCTCCCGTCTGGAGGTCCCGGGGCGCGGGTGACGGCGGCTTCTGTGGCGGCTTCGTCCAACTCCTTCATCCCCGGGTGCTCGACGGGATTCCACGGTCCGGCGTCCTTGCCCGACGGCCGTATCGCGGGTGCAGTGTCGGCCGGACTGCGGGTCCGGCCGCTCGCGTCTCTGGCGGCGGCAGGTAGTTCCCTCTACGCTCCCTTTCCTGGACCCACGAGGACACCAGCGTGCATGCACGGGGAAGAGACCGGTCTCCCGAGGAGAGGCGCGCTCGGAGTTTAAACGGCGGCGGTGATGAGGCTCCATTCACGTCAGGTGCGCCTCATCACACGCCGCCAGCCCTGGCTGTTTCAGCGCCCCTCCTCTCTCACACACCCACTCCCGTCGGGAGCCTGGTGAAGGGCGGCGAATAAGGGACGGGGTGGTGATGATGGACAGGGGGGAGGCAGCCGACTCGTCACAAATGCTATCTTATATTTGATTATTCGGTTTCTGTGCCTGGACACCTACAAACTTGAAAAACGTAAACATTGTGTAAATAGCACAACAAACATATATTAAACTATTTCAAACAGGACCCACAGGTACAATTTGCACCGGGGCCCCGCAAACCCCAGCTACGGCCTGAAGAGCAGTGACAGATCAGTCAAATGTCCCAAGCATCTTTCACACAGTCAACAGTATGTTGACTTTCTCAGGCCAACACAATTAGCTAATAACTTCAGTGACATTAGTTTGCGGATCAATGAATGCAGGAGAAGGAGAGCGATAACATAGATATGTGTGTGTCTGTTTACAGCAGTTAAACTGAATACAATGTTTATATATATACGCAACGGTCGCAGTGTTGTCCGTACGGACCAGAACGTCCATGCCCTGAAGGCGCCCTCTGAGGCGGCTCAAGGAAAGGCGTACTGCCAGCAGCTCGAGGCAATTGATATGCCAATGCAGTTGGGGACCCGTCCAAACCCCTGACACTACGTGCCGTTGTACGTGGCTCCCCAGCCGGTGGCCGAGGCATCTGTGAATACCACAGCATGCCTGGATACCTGCTCCAGGGGCACTCCTGCCCGAAGGAACGAGGGATCTGACCATGGGAAGGTTTTGCGGCAGGCCGGTGTAATCTGAACCCGGTGAGTACCGCGTTTCCACACCCACCTCGGGATTCGGCCATGGAGCCAGTGCTGAAGCGGTCTCATATGGACCAGACCGAGCGGAACTATGGCCACAGATATGCAGCCATATGCCCCAGGAGCCTCTGAAAGAGTTTCAGTGGGGCCGCCGTCCTGCCTGATAAAGTCTTGAGGCAGTTCAGCACCGACTGAGCACGTTCCTGGGTGAGGCGTGCTGTCTGGTTGACCGAATGCAACTCCATGCCGAGAAAAGAGATCCTCTGCGTTTGCTCTTTTCCCAATTGACCCGAAGGCCCAACTGGCTGAGGTGCCTGAGCACCAGGTCCCTGTGTGCGCACAACTGCTCTCGAGACTGTGCAAGTATGAGCCAGTCGTTGAGATAGTTGAGGATGCACACATCCCGTTCTCTCAGGGGAATAAGGGCCGCCTCTGCGACTTTGGTGAAGACGTGAGGCGAAAGGGACAGCCCGAAGGGCAGGACCTTGTTCTGATATGCCCAACCCTTGAACGCGAACCGCAGGAATGGCCTGTGTCACGGGAGAATCGAGACATGAAAGTGCACGTCCTTCAGGTCGATCGCTGCAAACCAATCTAGGGGACAGACGCACGAAAATGTGTTTCTGCGTCAACATCTTGAATGGCATCTTGTGAAGTGCACGGTTCAAAACTCGCAGATCCAAGATCGGTCGTAACCCACTGCTTTTCTTGGGCACAGTGAAGTAAAGGCTGTAAAACCCCGACCTCATATCGGCTGGAGGGACCGGCTCTATCTCGTCGTTCGCCCGCAGGACTGTGATTTCCGCACGCAAGACAGTTGCATCGACGGCCTTGACTGAAGTGAACCGCATGCCCCTGAACTTGGGGGGACGTCGGGCAAACTGAATCGCATAGCCGAGTCTGATGGTCCGCAGGAGCCACCGAGACAGACTGGGGAGCGCTAGCCAGGCTCCGAGAGACCATGCCAGCGGCACCAGCGGGGGGCAGCAATCGTGACCGTCCTGAGGCGCCAGGCCAGAAACGCACAGGTGATAAGACATCTTTAAAAAGACTCGATCCCCCGTGTTACTCTTTTAGAGAATTGCTATTTCAGAGAAATGCTCTTAGTGCTGAAGCACGCAGGGGAGCTGGCCACCGCACACTCTTAGCGTGGCTGTCAGCCGGAAGATGATCTTTTTTCCTCCCGTCCGACGTGACCACCGTGCTGTGCCCTAACGCCTGAACTCGCTCGTTCAGAAACACTCTCTGGAAGGCTTTTGGAGAGCAGTAGCTTGACCACTACCGCTCGGCTCCGAAGTGAAAGGATGAATTAATGCGGTGCACCTGCTGCCTCTTATGCTCACGCTGTGATCAGCGGTTATTCAATTTATCATAATTGTCATTATGGTGACTCTAGATTTTTTGAGGAATACTTATTCAGTAGACTGCAGCTGACCCAGAGAAATGGGTGGCATGTCTTTTTGTTTAGTTTTTTTTTTCTCATGAGAAAGTTGAGATCACAAGAAAAGTTGTTCTGTTATTTTTGAGGTGGCCAAGGCGGTCATATAGCAAGAAGTCAAAGTTTCTACATTGATGGCCATGCAAATATATCAGTGTATTCTGACAAAAATTTGCAAGCAGCATTTAAATCATAAATATTTTGTTATATTATAGATGTTTTACCAGTACTTTTTGGAGTCACTACCATTGTGATGAACGGGAATGTTAATGAACTTATTTGGTTGTACGCAGTGTTAAATTTTACATAAAGGTTAATTAAATAGTTTATGAAGCTGGTTGAAGAGTACAGCACCTATATCAATTTTTTCATTCGTGACCAGAGGATTTGACTGCACTAAAGGACTGCAAACTGGAATCTCGTAATTTAGTATGATTGATTTTAGCTTTTTATTATGAATGATATTTTGTTTAGTTCAATGAAATTACTGCAATAAAAAGAAACAACAAAGAATAAAAAAGCATAACAAAATCTGGAGCCAAGGAAAAAAATTGAATGAAAGAAAATAAATAAATCAATATACAGACATGAAAAAATATTACCAAAAAACTGTTGCATTAATAATAAGAACTGGATAGGCCATTTCTCCACTTTTTCTGTTTCTATAGTTTCTACAATTGTAGTGCTTAATCCAAATTTTCACCTATATCTGATTATGAATTTTTAACAATAGTTCATCCGGTAGTAAAAATTCACATCACATTTTTTTTTCTTCCCCACAAAAGTAGAAGTTTAGCAGAATGTTGGGGTTGCTCTTTTTCATACAATGAAAGTGAATGGTAACTAGGAGCTTTTCAGAGCTGTGGCTGTGAATTTAAAAAAGTGAAAAACAAATTTAACATATCTGATGAAATTATCATTGCTATTTATAAAAAATATTCTGTAAACCCTGTAGCACCCCCTTGTGGCCCCTGGGGTGCATTTAATTATTGCTTTAATGAAAATTTGATAAAAATTTGATTACTTTCAATTATATTCTAATGTAAAATATCCTCCTAAATCTCCTTTTGTGGTGCATGAAAGGCAGAAAACCATACACATTCAGAAAAGGGGGAGTAAATGATAACAGAAAAAAATTACTTTAAACATAGGGAAAGTATCATTGTCATTATAGTGCTGTCAAATGATTAATCGCGATTAATTGCATCCAAAATAAAAGTTTTTGTTTGCATAATATATGTGTGTGAACTGTGTATATTTATTATGTATATATAAATACACACACATGCATGTATATATTTCAGAAAAATGTTGTTTATAAATTAAATATATTTATTTATATTCTAAATTATATGAGTATAAGTATAGACATGTAAATACATGTAAATATTTTCAAAATATATACTGTATGTATGTGTATTTATATATACATAATAAATGCACTGTAAAAAGTGATCAGTTGACTTAACTTAAAAAGAATTGAGGAAACCTGTTGCCTTAAATGTTTTTAAGTAAATAATAATTTTTAAAAATAAGTTAAGTGAACTTGACAATTCACGTATTTTTTTAAATTATTCTTTACTTGATCATTTTAAGGCAAGGGGTTAAGTCAACTTATCACTTTTTGGAGTGATTAAGTTAAGTCAACTTATCACTTTTTACAGTGACACAGTACACACACATATATTATGCAAACAAAAACGTTTATTTTGGATGCGATTAATTGCAATTAATCGTTTGTCAGCACTCTACACACATTCCTCTCGCAGTGTGAATGGCTGATTCTCTGTGTCTCTGGCTGATGCTTTGATGACTGATGGAATGAGCAGGAGAAGCAGGCCAGTGAGCAGGCAGAAGAAGGCAGCAGTGGGAGCCAGCATAAAAGATGGACCATAGTGCACATTGAGCTGCAGACTGGGGCACACTAAGCGTCTGCGCTGGAGACCATACCGCTCTAAAGAGTCTGAGACCTGCACCCACACAGCAAACAGCATCACTACAGACATGATTAAGATGCCTATATGGGAAAAAAAAGAGAAAAATAATTAATGTTTCAGCCAAATCACTATAGAATCACTGGCAATTGGATGTTTTGGCAACTTTTTTCTCACCCCCCGTTATAAAGAGAGCACCTCCAGTCTCATAAAGGCAATGTCTGGTCCCTGGGGTTGCACAGATTGTGACAAACCCACCAATCATAACCAAGATGACTCCCAACACAAATATAACACACCAAAAGGCCCTTTGCACTAACAATGGAAATCAAATCATGTTAGGTTATTTTGACAACAGTAAATGAGAAAGAACTGCAAGAAAGAGCAAACTGTTCCTTGAGATATCACCTGTGGCAGAGTCTGAGGTTAGAACACTGTTGAGAAGTCCAGAAACTGGAGCATGAGACAAGTAGACTGGCACGCAGACCTTATGGGAAGGTTGATTGGCTGGTGAAAAATTAAGCATGATGTTTACAAAAAAGAGCAAACACTCAGGTGTTGTGGTTCCTCTGCAGAAAAGATGCAAATCAAGTTAATTTAAAAAGTTAATTTATTTTTAGAAAAGAGAAAGAGAAGAGCAGGTGTGTCCAGATTTAAAAGTATACAGAGCATTCAGAAAGTATTCAGAACCCTTGTTTTTTCATATATATTTTTTTCATGATGCAGCCTAGTGCTAAAATATTTTTTTTTCACATATGAGAGAATTAGAGGAACTTTGGAATAATCAGACTTAGACTCTTCTCTAGAGAAGCCACCTGACCAAACTGAGACAGGCCTTAGTAAGAGAGTTGACCAAGAACCTGATGGTCACTGTGGTTGAGCTCCAAAGATCTGTGTGGAGATGGGAGAAACATGCAGAAGGACAGCCATCACTGAAACACTCCACCAATCTGGACTTTATGTATAGGCCAGGGCACACTGCAGTGACAGATAAACCAACAGCAACAGACATGTTATTGGGGTTTGGCAAATCAATGTGTTACCCTTTTGCTGTTGGTCATTACTTGATTTTGCTGATTGAACATGTTGAATCTGTGTTTGTCATCTATTAGAATGTCTGAGAAATGTCATGCTGTAATCTGGTGACTGTTGCCATTGATCAGTGTCTGTCGCTGTGGTGTGAATTAGCCTTATGACAGAATGGACCAATAGAATAGAGCACATATCCTTTTGAGAAATCAATTATAATCATTATTATCTACATTATTAAACTCTAAGAGTAGGCTATTTAATATCTGTTGTTCTCCGGTTGTCAGTTAGAATGACAGTTATTGCGTGAATGTTATAGGCCTATATGTACCCAAGCCAATTTTTTATTCTTGCCTTTTTGTCTTAGTGTTTAAAATATTTATTTTGAAACAAATTAATTAATTAATTAAATAAACAGACTTACTGGGTGAGCAGGGTAGGCTATGACAGCCTTCATATCATACCCTGCCATGCCCAGCTGATGCAAAGAATAGAATTTATATCTGCACAGAAGAAAGCCCTGTCTAGGCTCTGCCCTGGTATGAGTAGTAATAATTCATTAGTCTGCTTGTTTGATGAAAAAAAGATGAAATGTAGTTGCGATAAATGCATTAAGAATCAACTGCAACCGCAGAGGACTATTATTCTGCTGCGTGAAAACTGCTAAGAACTGATGAGGACACGGTTTGATCTTTGGCTGACCAATCAGCAGAGAGGGCCGTTTAATTCCCACCCACATGTAGGAATCGAATATTCAAGCTGTTTATTCATTTTTCTACCTCTGAACGAAAAATTTAAATTTAAGCTTAATTCTCCGTTTTTCTTTTTTTTTGGGGGGGGGGGGGGGGGGGGGGGGAATGAAAAAGGAGCCGTTGTCTCATCTACTTTCAATATTAAATAAAAAAATGAATGAACGAACACAGATTCATAAGGTTACAAGTCAGATTACTTTTTTCAAGTAACTAGAAATGTAACATTACTTTTTAATTTATAAGAAAATATCTGAATTTTTTTTTAGTTGCCTTTGATGATCCAATTCAACCATACTAATAAGCGTTGGGCAGTAACTAGTTACAGTAATAACATTACTTTGTGCAGTAACTAGTAGGCCTAGTGTAATTAATTACTAATAAGATTTCAGTAATAATATTCCAGTTACCATCCATAAAACAGCTCATTACTTAGTTACTTTTGATGCCTCAACCCCTACTGATTTGAAGTACAACAATCCAATAATTCCAGGATTTATTTTCATAATTTTCACGACTCGCACAGGCACACGAATCACCAGTGCAGCAGGCAAGCTTGAAATATGGAAAGGTTTACATTCAGCGGATGGAAATCTTGCAATTACATTGATTTTGTGAGAAGAAAAGATTATCTGAACACTGATGTGTAAGTTGTGGCATTACTTTTCTCTGAAATTACATGGCTTGCCCGCCTACTTCCCTCTGATCCCGATATAAATTGTATTACTATAATTAAACATCTTTTCTGAATACCCTGTACTGTATGGGGGGGGGGACAAAATTCGGCATCATTTATAGGTACCTAATGAAATGACAAACAACTGTATATATACTGGTATTCAGAAAGTAATTTTAAACATATTTAAGAATATAAGCACAGTCTGTTTTTTTTTCTCAGATTAAAGCAATATCACACAAGCAATAGTGCTATTGCTCAAGTTGCAAGATGCATGTTAATTAAGAAAGAGTTCACCTACTTATAAAAAAAGCCAGTATGCTGCCCTGCTCTCCACTTGAACCCCTATGGTAGGAACATCTCCAAAAAAGACCTTCATGGTAAAACAGAAGGGTGTCTTCCGCCTGATTGCTACTGCCTGGTTGTGCTTGAGAGATATCCTAATGAATAAGATGATAAACAAATGAGTAAATAAGATGATAAATAAATGTTCTTTCTAAATTGATATTGTTCCAAATATATTAATCTGAAATTTTACCATCATGTTTGGTATTTTGATGCTGGTGTACCTAAATAGCTTAAGAAGCAAACCTTCTTTAGTCAGCCAGCTTCTTTACAAAGACAGAGCTTTTCTTCAATTTCGTTGTACTTGTACAATGACAGTAAAGATATTCATTCATTCATTCGCTATGCTGGCTTACCAGCATTTTTTTGTTTGTGAACAAGATGGCTGTGCTGGTCCACAGCGTGAAATTCATGTAAATTTATACGAAAATAAAAGTTCTTATTGGCATCTATGGAGTACCTTTAACATCTATGGAACCTTTCCATTGCACAGACGGTTGTAGTTGAAAAAGATTATTTAGATAATTAAAATGATATAATGATCTAAAAAAATGGTTCTGTTAAGAGCTTTTCACAAAAAAGTTATTTGAGGAACCCAAAACGTTTCTTCTATCGCTGCTAAAACGTTCTCTTAAAACCTTAAACTGGTATATTATTCAAAGAAGGCAAATGTTTGTTTCTCAAATGTTGTTGTTTCAGTGAAACATATGAACTACAATACAATGTAGGCTTATGATTCTGGTCCCAGGTGGATTAATTCATTCTTTGTATGTCTGATTTGTCAGATAAATGTATTGGTGAATTCTCTCATAAATCATTTAATGTATGGTTAAAGTCTAATCAAACATGGACAAATCTTATTTAAAGCATGGCAAATATGTCCGAGCCTTACCTTTGTGAATCTCCGTAATTTTAAAAGAGCAGCATCTCCACAAGATTCAGATGCCATAAGCCAGTAATCAGACCCAAGTGATCCCAGGAGGAACATTGAGCTTAGAGCTCCAAAAAACCCAGTCAGGAACCGGAAAACTACCAGACGCATAGCTGCTGAACAACAATTTTCTCAGTCTCTCAATCAATTTAAATGCTCACATTACTAGTTGGTTTGTATTACCAAAACTGTCCAGCTGACTTGTTTATCTGTCTACATTATTTCTTGTCGTTTGGTTCTGTGTCTCACTGGTGTGGCCACTGTGCAGTGACCAATGACAAAAAAGGACCAGAAGCCACTATTCTTAGAGTCTAGCTGTAGGGACGTATTTAAAAATAGAAGCCTGATCCAGTTCAACAAAATAAATAATAACTAATAAAAATAATCTGTTTATGTGACTGAAGAGACCAACTGGATGTGACTGAAATTCATTTTCAGTCAATAATTGTAGCACTACTGATATCAAATTGCACTGCCATCAGAGCACATTGGATTTTCATGAACAAATCTGTACTGGTGAGGTAATGGTATAGAAAATAGCATCTGTCATCATGCGTTGCTAGAGTCAGTATTTAGTTACATTCTTTAATAAAAATAGCTGTGCGACTGTGAAAAGTTTATTTAACTGTGAAATGGATCTACACATGTCTCAAGACACCAATGTTTTAATTAAACGTATACATGTTCTTGTGAAACAGCTATCCTGAAACATTAACTAGTGTTGTATGTTTTAAATTATGCTAAAATAAACTCATAAGTGCACTTTAGCCTGACAGATTCTTCATCTGCCAACACAAAGCAGTGAATTTTACTTTGAATACATAGTTAAAATAAATAATTTGAGTGCATTTTACAGGAAAATACTATCCCAGTCTTCCTACTTTCATGTTTGATTTAGTGTGTTATTTGCTGTTTCAGTGTAATTATTTGTAAAATGTACTTACAATTTCTGAATGACAATTGTCTCAGTACGATTGTGTGTGTGTGTGTGTGTGTGTGTGTGTGTGCGTGTTGATCGTCACAAAAAAAAAGAAACACTTCTCAGTGTTCTCAGTGTAAATATGTGGTATGAAATCTATTATCTATCCTCCTGAGAAGAGATTCATGACCCAGTTTAGGCTATTTATAGATATAATAGGGCTGCAGTTTTAATTTGATCTTGAGGCTAAGAAAGAGGATCACCTCTTTCTCTATAATAACAGTTTGTTATTGAGCTCATTGTAGATGCACCTGTTATCTAAGGTGAGATGTTTAATCGACATCCTCTGATGCATCACTGTACTGATAAGTACAAATGCATCAGCTGTATTAGCTTTCTGTATAGATTTAGCAATTCACAAATGCTCTTCTTGCAGAGCATACGTCATGAGTTTAATCTTATTTAGTATGATAAAATATTAATCATTTGTTGCCCAAAACAATGGATTTCTATTTCAGTTACCTTTACATTTTTGTTGTTTCATGAATTGTTTTATGATTTTATGATTTTACTGTTTATATTTTTGCTAAATGTAAATGTCCTATAAAACATACAGCAGGATTGTGGCAATTTACCTCATACACTGTGACAACATGCCCCACTACTGAATGTATGAACTGTGTCAATGCCAAATAGTCAAAAATAAACTTAATTTGAGCAATAATTACTGGAGTAAAAAGTATGGCATCTAGCCCTAGTCTCCCTTATTTTGATCATTTATTGTCATATTATTGTAAGAAAAAAGAGACTGCTTTTGGTTTAATCTTACATCGTTTTCTATTATAAAATGATTTTAGAATGAAAAATATAATTCTTCTTTATATTTCATGGTAAAAATATGCTGACTATACATTGTTTCCAATATAGGGTAACCTGCATGGTGTAATATGTAATTTGTATAAAAATTGTATGGCTGGGAAATGATAGGCTGCTCCACCAAACAGAAAGTGAAATAAATTACTGTGACTGTTTTTAACAATTATCCACAAGATGGCAATATAGTTCTTGGAACCCATGATCTCGCGTATTTTGTGAGAACTAACTAAGACTTGTGATTGCAGAGGCATTGCACTATGAAACAAGGATCAAAGGACCCACCATTATAATTTGTAGGCTAATCATAATCGGAGTTATACTGCCTTTCTTCAGATACACCCATGAATCGCATTACTATCCAATTCAAATAAATGTCTCACTTAATGGTCCTGCAAATTTTCGTTAAGAGATGTCGTTTAGCTTCAGTGTAACTTAACTGACTACTAGAATAGGTTATAATATGCACATCAACAAATAACACAATTAAAGATATTATTTTTATTACACTGTCACAATCATAATTAAACTAATTAAGTGCAGACCAGTATGTTGAACTATTATATTATATTGTTTTGTTTTTATTGTTTATTAGTGTATAAACAATCTTTCTTGTTTGTGTCTGCACACGTGTAGTTGCGGAGAGAGCGCGTGGGAAAGGCGGGGCCGAGCAGGATGGCGTCACGCATAAGGGCGGGGTCACACTATGCAGCAGCGCAAAAAAGAGCAAGAAGCAGCGCGCTGGAATTTGGCAACAGAGCTTCGCATGCATCACAACTCTTCAGATGGCAATATGGATTGACACAGCGCCAACTGAGATGTGAGTACATCTGATTTGTGAAACATTCGGAACAGTCAGCCTCGAGGCTCTTTTTTGGTTACACAACCAGAGAAATAACCATAAAGTAATCTGTGTTGTTTGTGTGCTGTGTAGCGCGCAGGGAGGCGAACTGAAGATAAGTTACATTTGTAAGTTGTTTGAATGACTTGGCTATAATCGCGGTCGGATTTTTTTTGTAAAATAACCTGCAGGCACTGCCTGCCAAATCGAAAGCTACAAATGTTTCTTTGGGGGAATACGAAACGTCTTTTTAGGCAGAGGCGGGTGAATGTATGTAACGTTATGCATGCGGTGTGACCTGAAAGACCAGTGTTCTCTGATCTGATGTTTAAATTGTACTATGATAGTGAAACAGGGCCATTCTGAGCTGTCCATGACTTGACTAAATAATTGCCTTGTAATCTTGAGAACATTCCTTATTAATATATATATATATATATATATATATATATATATATATATATATATATATATATATATATATATATATATATATATATATGTGTATATATGTATGTCATTACTTAATTGGATGTTTAATGTCTTACTTGTAGTATCCAAATTGTGTTCTAGGAAGATATGAAATATGACAATGTACTTTATTTATACTCTAAATGCAATTTTAAAAGATGTTTGTGTATGGTTAAATCAGTTTATGATATTTTTAATAGTTATTTTCCATGGGGTTTTAGTCATTTCTAATGATGTTTTTAATGGTTATTTCAATCATAACAATTACAACATCCAGATATTTATACATTAGTCAACTTAAAGCCAAAAAAGAAATATTGCAATGATTACTTGGTCAAACATGTCCTTGCTATGTTATTGACTCTTGAATAACACTCTGCAGAGGTTTGAACCTGCAACCTTTTTTGGTGGCCAACTCATTTTTTTATACCCACATCAACTATTTTTATGAAGATAGCTCCAAAGAGAAATGTTGATGCAGTGGATTGCAGTGGCTAATTTCTGTTTGTTTACAGGCACATGTTTGTTTGTTTTATCCATTTGGTAGCATGTTCTGCATATTTGCGAGAATTAGAGTGAGACTTATTTTTAAAAAGTGAGACTTATATTTAAAGTTCTCTTAATAATGGGCTCTTTAGAATATCTGGTAAGTTTTGTCCGATAACCAGAAATTCCTTCCAAATACAAAGTATTTTAGGTTTGGACTGGTTCGCTCCTGGTTGGAGTTTGATATTTCATGAAGCTGGCAGGCTGTTGCGTAAGTACAGTTCAAATGCAGTGTACTTGATCACACTTCGTTTAGGGATTTGTTGTAGTTTCACTCAGCTGAGAGGAAAACAGGGGCCATGTGCAGGCGCCACACAGCAGCGTTAAGTGGGATTCTACATTAAGACTTCATGACTATACAGGCCAGGCCCTGTAAAAGCAAGTAGAAGATGCATTTCTTGGTTTTATGGTTATATAATACATTTATTGTTTTTCAGTTACTTTACTTCAGCAAAAAATCCACTGTAATAAGTGAGACAAAGAAAGATGTGTTTGTCTAAGTCAGTTTGGTTGTGTTTTAGGGCATGATTACACTTGGCAGGTTTACAGTTTGACAGAAATATGAAAGCAGCGTGGTCCTAAGACATCTAAAGGAACCAAAAACAGGATGTAATGTTACAAGATGTGACCGCAAAAAGGCCAAAATGTTCAAGGCAAGCGTATTCTGTGATCTTGCCGATTATTCGAAACAATGTTGTGTGCTAGGCTAAATGCGCTCATCCAATTAGGGGGGGGTTTCCCAAAGCCATTGTTAGTTAACTATGGTTGTTAATTCCATTGAACTCTATTGGTTACAACAAAACTGCAACCATATTTGCTTTTGGGAAACACACCCCAGGATGTGACCGTATCCTTATGCTTTTTGTTTTGTATCTTTAGATTCGGTGACAGTGTGAATGCTAAGCAAACTAGAAATAAACATTAGGGCTGAAACGATAAGTCGACATTATCAACAGTAGTTGATACTACTCGTGTAGCCGTTTGATTTCATATGACCTAATGGAAGAGCCTACGATAATGCAGTTTTACCAGTGTCATGCTGTAGAGCAAGATTGTAATTCAGCCCTCCTGGATGCAATTCAGGAGAAGACGACACAGAGCTTCAGCGCAAACGCAGCCGAACCTGCAGCTACTGAGCAGCGTTTGGATGATTATGTAAATATACGCTGCACGCTTTCCTCTCAATTACAAAATAAGCACAACAAAAACTGACAGCGGTGAGAAAGAAGCAGTTAAGAACGCATCTGATTAGAGCGATGTGGATGTTTTAAGAGTTCAGCAGTTCGCTACTCCAGAAAAGTCCAGTAACATCATGTTTATTTATATAGCACTTTCTGCATTAGATAGCCTTAAATGAAACAGCTTTACAGTATTAAACATGATCTTTTTATTAGTGGGAAAAAAATTATTTCGTTAAAATGATAATTTGGTTTGCAGAGATCAAATCTTGATCTAGCTCAGGATTGTTTTGATTATCATAACCCTATAAGGTATTTTAAGAGAGATTATGTTATGAAAAATCTCAAATAAAAATAAAACTTCTTATCTTTTCTTTTGTTTCTTATTCATATGACTTACAAAAGGAGATGTTAGGCAGGATCATGTGTCATTCAGTTACTTTTTCATATAGCTAAATAAATGGTGAATGAGAGAGTTTGTCTGTCATTCATTTTGTGTGCGAAATATATTTATTTGTATCAATTAATTATTAGAATATGTATAACTTAATATTTTAACTAATTGCAAAAGCTGAATAATCAAAGTCTACTGATTAATCAGAGAAATAATTGACGATTAATCGTTGTAATAATCATTAGATAAATGATCAAAATAATCGTTTGTTGCAGCCCTAATAAACATATTATTTACATTATTTGGTCCAGACCAAAAGAACCAAGAAAACGGAGCTACTATTATAAACATGCTTAGATGGCTGATAAAAATGGTCTTACCCTCTCAACTCAGGTCACATGTAGCTCTGCTGTGATCATGTCACCGCCTCTTACGGTCAGTCATGTCTGTGAGTCAGATGTAACACGTTCCTCTAGCGGTGTGAGCTGTTTGATTATTCCCCTTCACTACCTGAAAAGGCACCTTCAAAAGATTTACAGCCTGAGAATTTCAATCACAGAGACATGTATGCTCTTAAAGATTGGCAGCATCCTCACGAGATGCTGCAGCCCTGTGCCAGGTTTTCAGAGTATCTATTTTTTTCCTTATGGCTCCTAGAGACCATTAGGCCCAGCCTGGGAAGCACTTTGCCACTGAGGTTATGTAAAATGTGGAAAAAAAGTAATCAAATTTTAAAAAATGTCAGTTACGTTCTGATGAATATTTGAACTAGACTGATCATCTTTATTTTGAGGAGAGTTCTCTTTTTGTTTTTTCTTTTAATTGGTAACATTTTATTCTACGCTTCTGTTGGGGAAGTCGTGGCCTAATGGTTAGAGAGTTGGACTCGTGATCCAAAGGTTGCGGGTTCGAGTCTCCGGCCGGCAGGAATTGTAGGTGGGGGGAGTGAATGTCCAGCGCTCTCTCCACCCTCAATACCACGACTGAGGTGCCCTTGAGCAAGGCACCGAACCCCCAACTGCTCCCCGGGCGCTGCAGCATAAAATGGCTGCCCACTGCTCCGGGTGTATGTTCACGGTGTGTGTGTGTGTTCACTGCTGTGTGTGTGCACGCGTGATGGGTTAAATGCAGAGCACGAATTCCGAGTATGGGTCACCATACTTGGCTGAATGTCACTTCACTCACTTCACTTGTATGCTGAACATGAAGGGATTCATGCTGAGCTGAGATGTATGATGGGATACATGCTGTAGTTCACATGGAATCGAATTAGGATCTGTCGTCGTGTTAGGTCTATAATGACTCAGCTTCTTCAGCAGGCTGGGAGCAGATCAGAACCGATCTGTGGAGCATTTTGTTGTTGAACTTATGCCGTGGAGCTTCCCAAGGCTTGCCCACTAGTTATACAACACAGGCCTGCATTATTGATATTTCTTTGGATATAAGATATTGTGGAATTAAAAGGTCTGTCTGCTTCTATTTGTGCCCTGGAAAAGCACTTGTATTATTGGAAACGTGACGGTTTGGAAAGGTCCTCTATCGTATGCTATGTTGAGGGAAGGATGTTATGTTATTTTGGTCCTGATGCGAACCATTTCCACGAAATGTTCCTTCTCCGGTCAAGTGGATGATGGAGTCTTGAAAGCAATCAGGGATGAATAATAAATGTGAAACTCTTACCAGAAACAGCTGCTCTGTTTTGTAATGACCACTAATATACTATTTTAAGATACTAGCTCATTTGTGCAAAGACGTTAAATGCGTTTGTATTTGTATTAGGCTAAATGTTGAAATCTGTACATGTATATATAAAGGAGGCCACATGCTCCAGTAGCTCATGTACCTTTTATAGCTCTGTAAAAATGTGACATTTTGGCTTAACAACCCACCAAGCATGCCTTAGTTACTACCGTAAATTAGGAATGACATAATTATAAGAACAACTAGTTGTTGTTGTTTTTTTGTCTTAAGGAAACCCTCTATAATTAGGGTCGTCAGACTTTGGTTTCTTTGGCTGTGTTTACTTAAGACTTGTTCTTGTGTTTAAAAACAGCTGGATGGAGTACAATGGAAAAGAAAATAATTATGTTAAAGTGGAAAAACTTTTAACTTCACAAGTAGTTGTAAAAATATAACGCTAATTAAATCACTGACAAAAATGATCAACATTAAACAAGGATAGTAGAGACATTTTAAAATGTATGTAATATCTTATGCCTACTGGAAATCAGTATAGACATGGAATTTTTTCTAATACATTTTTTGTGTAATTGTAATCAGTAAGGACATAATTGCAGAGAAAACACTGAAATATAATGTGCATGCATTGCTTATGTGTGAAATTATGCAAGAATGCAAGTGGTTCCTGATTACATATTCCTTTTTGGCCTTAAGTAATTTCCTAGTGCTTTCCTAAGAGGTTTAGACAGTTTTAGGTTACAGTTTTTTAATACATTACAAATGGCACCGATTATGCTCATTTGCTCTGAAGACCCCACAAAACATAAATGGGCTAAATACAGTCATTTTTGCTAGTTGATTCCAGAATAGAGTCATGCCACCTAGCAATCTCTGCATTTCTCTCTTCCCCCATGTGCTTCTGTGAAATAGGAGCTCAATACCTGACTAGCACCAGTGCATCAGTGGAGAGCTAAGTCATTTCCTGCTGACCTTCAGAGTCGTCCTCCTTGTTAGTCATAGTGAAGCATGCTGAAGAAGTGTTCTAGATTCAGGGATTGGTAACACAGCTCATGCATATATATTTTTTATTGTTAGAGTATTGCATAGGTCGGGGACTAGTCAAATATTTGTAGTCACACGAGCTCATTTTGGCATTCAGTATAAAAGTCATTGCATCATAGTCCAGAATAGAGAATGTGATCAGCCAAGTTGAGTACCTTGATTCATTTTTATCTACTTCCTCATAGTGGTGCTTCTGTTGCAAGTGACAAACCACTTCCCTTAAGACCTCTTACAAGCTGAAAAACATCCTGGTTCAGCTGCACTTACTTGCACATATGCATTTCCACTGCCCACTTCTTGTTAACACATTTCTTTGAAAACACTTCATCTGTTCTAAAGGATTCTTTAGTTGCAATCTTTTGTACTTGCTAATACTTTAATGTTCTTTCAGATAACATAATTGAACTTTTACAGTTGACTTCAAACTAAAACTCAAGCTTTTTTTAAAGAGTTGGGAAATTCCCTCTGCATTCCCTTTACATTCCACTAAGGATGTCATCCAAATGAGTTGCGGAACCAGAACATGCACATTGTTTTGTTTTCTTTTCTTCAAAAGAAACCTCTTAGGCACTGATAGCTTAATGAAAATTGCACCGACAGATAATGACGTTGCGTTATGGGCTTCCTGTCTACACTACACTGTCCTATCATAGTAAAGGCAAAGAAAAGAAACCTCAGTGCATTAACACATTAACTATGAAACAGTATTATTTTAGTATATTTTATACTTTAATAGTATTTACTTTTTTTTTTTTCTTTTTTGTATTTTCAGATTTCATGTTAATGTAACTTTTACTAATTATGTTGTGTGCTTTGTCATTTTATTAGTTTTAGAGTAAACTATTAAATTCAGTTGCTATTTATTTTTAGATAGAATAATAATAATAAACACTCAAAAACAAACTTTACGCAGTAAAGTAAATTTTAATTTTAAATTTTACGCAGGGTTGTTTTTATATATAATAACATAAATATATTTCTTCTACAGTTTGTTGTTGAAATATGAACAATTAAACAGTGCCTGTAATAAAAACATTGTTGTCATGACAGATTTATTCAAAATACATAAAGACAATACTAATAGGTTAAGTAAGTACAAATATATTGAATTTGCAATATAGGGCATATTTAGCAAAATGACTCATCTCTAGAGGTTTGTTTTTTTCTCTCTCTTTTTGTAGCTAACTATTGAGCAGTGGACATTGAATGACTCTTGAGGTGAATGTAATGAATGTTGCATTTGACTTTTTATTGACTAAAATATTAAAGAACGATTTGAGAATTGGTACCAGTTCATTAAAATGAAGATGGATTGAAATGAATATTGTCAATCCAAAGTTTTTTCATCTAATTTTCTAATTCATCTAGCTAATTCTATTTTATACATTTCTATTTTAATCGTTTTAATATTAGTTAACAACAACAAAACTGCTATGGAAAAAACGATGCACTTTATGGCATGATTTACATGAAATTATTGAATATGCTTTCCTGTAGCTCAAATAGTTGAGCATGGCGCTAGCAACGCCAAGGTCATGGGTTCGATTCCCAGGGAAAGCAAGAGCTGATAAAATGTAAAAACTGTAACTTGAATGCAATGTAAGTCGCTTTGGATAAAAGCGTCTGCTAAATGCGTAAATGTAAATGTAAAAATATGCTGACAAGCCTAGTTTCAGTTCTTCTGTTGCCGTTGTCTGTTTGTTTCCTATGGCTGGGACTGTAAGGACACCAAAACCTTAATAGGTTCCATGTAAATGTTAATTATACTAGTTTTATACATGCAAAATAATAGATAAAATAAAATAAAACAAACAAATGTAAGACAAAAAATAAGGCTTTGTGTTTATGAGCTCATGCTGGGGGAAAGATGGCTGTTGCTCATTTTCATCTCAAAGGGTAACATCTGTGGTTGTCCTCTAAAGAAATTATGCAAGCTCCAATTGGATGAACAGACCATCTAAAAGGAGGGGTAGTCTTTGTTTTGTTCCTGAGCACAAAAACACATACACACTCTCTATCCCTCTCTTTTTCTTCCTATTTATCTCTCCATCAGACACAGTTCTCAGTGCAGTGTTTGCTACCCCAGCTCATAGATCAGTGTCTTCCTAATACTAGCGAGGCCATCTGGAGATTTTACATACTGGAAGTTTCTCAGGACGTCACTCTGACAGAAAACATAAGTAGAGGACTGTTATTACCCTATGAACTTACTGTTCTCAATGTTTTGTTTTTTCCTTCCCCTGGCTCTCAGACATCCTCCACTACCCCAGATACTTTAACACACTGGTTTATTTTGAAACTACGCTCTAAAGCTTGAGGCAAATAATGTCTTGAATAACAGCTTTAAGGGAGCTATTCGTCTGGACACTATAGAAAATTCCACATGCTTTCTTCATATCTTATACACATATTCATATCTTCTCTACATCACATCTTATCCACAAAGGTTATTACAGCAGTCGAAAACAAAATGAAGGAGTCTAAAATATCAAGCAAGTGATTTGATGGAAAAGAGGAAGTCTGCTGGACCGCTAATAAACAATGCAAGATTGTGAGTGTGCTTGCTTGCATTGTATCTTATTGCATAATCTAACTCTAATGGCTGATAATAATAAAAAACAATATCATAAATCTATATTACTTTGTCAAAACATGAAATAAAATCACAATAAATGTGTAAAGTTAATTTAGGCACCATGATGGCAATATGATATAAATCTTAAAATTGTAGAAGGCCACGATTAATTATCTAATAACCCTATATTGGCAAAATGAGAATTGTGAATATCAGCCAATCAACGAAAAACTGTATACTCAATTACTAGGAATTTGCTTGTTCATGAAAAGCTGGATAAGACTGGGTTGTTTTTGGGGTTGACAAATATTATAGTGGTATATTTGGTGAACTGGTCCATTGTTTAACATTTTAAATCGAAAGGATGGTTTGGAGTTGACAGCGCTTGAGAGAGGGTAAAAATGACAGTTTAACACTATAGAAAGTTTTACCTGAGTGTGTGTGTGGGAGGAAGTGGGGCAGCTGTAAATGAGAGGTGTGTGGGAAGAGGAAAGGAGACACTGTGTTATAGAGATGATCAGTTCTGGATCGTGTTGAGCTTGGTTTGTTAACTCTCTCTCTGTGTGGGAAGTTTAACTAGAGAAGAACATCTGTGGGGGTTTCAGGCCACTTACCTGCTTAACTGTTTAATGACATTATGTGTGTATGAGAGACAGAGAGAGAGAGAGCGAGCGTAAGAGGAGAAGGACTATGGGTTCGAGCTTTGGCAGTCAGACAGAAAGCGAAAACTGGGAAACTAGGTTTGCCCTTTTACGGTCTTCAGTCTCTGCTCTCCTCCTGACTCGGTGCCTGTGAAAAAAAAAAAAAAAAAAAAAAAAAAGTCTTCTAAAACAAACACTCTCATTTTTCTTCACTCTTTCTGTTTCTTTCTCTGTCTCTCTCATGGATATTTGAAAAGAGTGGAGCTTGTTTTGACCATGCTTATCTCTGAAGAAAAATAACTCTTAAGCTTATAATGTAAGTTGCCGTTGGTGTCATTCTTTAGAAGTGGGCTATTTAAAGCCGGAGTCTTCAGGCAAGGACCCCTCAGTGGATTGTAAGGCAGAGCAGGGACCCAATGTTGCATGTTGTATAAAAATTGAGTGTTACATTTTAAACTTGGTCTATATGATTTGCATATTATAAGATATTGATGTGTATTCACACATTTTCTTATAATGTTTGCAAGGCAATTAAAATAATCAAAACTATATATTAACTTATAAACTTGCATATAGTGTAGTCTATAAGTTATTATTATTGTACTGATTTGGAGCCTCAGAGACATGGAGAAATTTCATGATGAACAGACCTTTGCTGGACCTTTTGAGCACTCTATTACTGTATTTGTTATGCTTCTTGCATGTGTGTTAATTAATGTTTATATGTAAAAAAAAGAAGTGTAAATTGGCCTAAGTGTGTTCATCATATAAAGTGACCGTCTGTTTTACGATCTCATTGTGAACCTTTTAAAGTGTCAAAGTTAAGTGGAAGGGGCTTTTAATCGCTTAGATCTCTTTAAAAATAACTTCATTTGTGTGTCAAGATGAACAAAAGTATTATGAATTTGAAGCAGCATGAGGGTAGGTAAATGATGACCGTTTTTATTTTTGTGTGAACTATCCCTTTAATTAAAGCCTGCTGCTGTCACCTCAGGTGGACCGAAGAAAAAATGAAATATCTCTGGCCATTTACGGAGGTTTAGGGCAACCAGCTGCATCTTAAACCAAGTTCCTCTCTGTTGCACATGAAAAATGCTGTAACCAGCAAGAGAGAAGTGAAAAGTGTTTTCACTTCAACTCTCCTTGCCCTCTGCAGGAAACCAACACACTAAAATCAGACAACTGCTAGTGCTTGTTGAAGCAGTTCTTGCTTTAAAACGACATTGGACTCCTACAGTATTTCATACTCACTTGGAGGAGTCTGTTAGAATTTGTGTGCCGTTTTCAGCAGGACACATGAAGAAAAAGTGTGTCAGGTAGTCCGTAGGGATTATTGGAAAAAGCTCTCCCTGTCTTCCTGTTCCAGTTCATGTGACTCATAAATCTGGTGGGGTCTCCAGGACCTATATATGGCACTCAGTATTGGTGTTAATGTCTGATCCATCGGGAATGAGAACAAGAAGTTCTCCCACTTACTAGGGATGCCATTTTTAGTTTTTGTCCAAAAGAGGAAAAAAGGCCTAAAATTGTGGCCAAAATTTGACCTGAAACTATTATTGTGTCATCCAGTACGTGGAAAATCTATGTGCCATCTTGTTTGTGTGGTAAAAAAAAAATCCAAATAGACAAGGAAACTTGCTAAGTCTAAGGAAGCATATTCCAAGTGTCAAGCCCAGGTGCAGTTTATATTTGTTTACAGCTGTGCATACAAGTCATCATGCCCAAAAGTGATCGCTATCTTGGTTTTAGAGGATTAATAAAAAGTTTTCCCATGTTTGCATAGAGGCTATTAAATACAAAATCTCATTAAATGCATGAGAAGAGGAATTGTCTCTAATGTGAAACATCCAACTGCCACTGTTTCTGTAGAAAGATCTATTGTCCATTGTTGGCTATTCTTAAGAAACTACAGAAGGAGCTTATTTTAGTTAAAAATCAGTTTTTGCATCAGTAAAGTTTAAAAATATTATTTGAAAATGTCAGTTATTATTGTTGTATTGCCAGGGAACAAAGAAATGAAAGAATAAGTATGATAGCATTTTATTATTATTATCGTCAATAATAATTTATTGTAATTTGTTTGAGAATCTGCTCCAAACATAATTGAAAATTCTTGACTAAAAATCCTGCATTTAGCTTAAAATGAATATTTCTATTTTGATGCATCACTACTTTCATAAGTTGTTTTTCTCATGGTTTTGCAGAAGCTGCAGAGCTGGGTCATTGAGGTTGTGGCAATAGCTAGTGAAAGTTTGCAGCCCACTTGCTTTAATAATCTACCACAGCAGGTCTTGTTGTTCTTTGTTGTTGTTGTAGTTTGTGCATTTTAGCAGCAATGAAAGAACAATCTCACAGAGAGTGACGATACCATAAATCATCATCTCCACTGAGACAACCAGCTGAGCAGAATTTAGGACACTTTCTGTCATATTTCTGTCAGTTGTCTAAATTAAATTCTTGATGTTTAACAAACGATGATTTATAAAGATAAATATTTATTACCTGCTTTTTTTCTCACACAAAGTATAGTGAGAAGATGAATTGAAGAGGGGACTCTCTCCTCCTCACTGCTCTCATGTGTAAAAGGCATGGATGGACACGTGCTTGCAGCTCAACATGCAGTAAACAAGCTGCCACAACATTCTGCATCCAAACACACACACACACTCACCATTCACATACTGTACCGTTATCACTGCTGCTTTTGCAGTCTGTGGTTTTGGTTTGTGTGAGAATACATACTGTGGGGTCTAGAAGTTCATTTGTCTAATGTGTGCATTTTTCAATTATCAATTGGGGTTAAAGCATTTTGACAGGGAAATGTTTGAGTACTTGAGTATCAGAATTTCTTAAATTTAATATTTTGTATGTTCCCCTTTTGCTTAATACTTAAACTGTATTTATTTCTATGTCTACCTTAAATAAATCCCAGTTAGACCTTTGGGCCACATTATGTGAATTTCAAAAAAGGGCATTTGTTGGGATTTGATGCATCTGTGTGTGTTGCATTTAACATCAGCTCCTCTTGTTCATGTTTGACTCATAGTGTGATGTGGGCAGGCGAGGTTCTGTTCATCAACCATGTCTATTAACATTATGAAGTTATATATATGCCTACTAGAGGCACAGATGATTCATAGAAGGTCTTTCAAATGATTGAAAAATCTAGATGGATAAACAGATGTACAGTAGAGGGACTCCCTTTATCACATATGGGCATACAGTCCTATACCATCTCATACCTAATGGTCACTTCTAGAGCTGTTCTCAGAGATCTAGGCCTGGTTTCATAGGCAGGGCTTAGACTAAGCCAGGATTAGGCCGTAGTTCAATTGGGACATTTAAGTCATTTTTATAAACATCCTTAGAAAAAAAAACATTACTGGTGTGTATCTTGAGACAAAACAAAGGCACTGATATATTTTAAGATCAGTCAGTGCAAGTTTATTTCAACTTAAACAGCTCAGACTTACATTTTAGTCTAGGACTAGGCTTAAGCCTTGTCTGTGAAACCCGGGGTTAGTCTTCTACTAAATATTTATCTTAAGTTTCCAGTCCTTTCTTTCTGATGTTGTAGTTTTTAAGGTGACATATCATCAAAATCTGACTTTTTCCATGTTCCATGCTATAATCGGGTCCCGATTATACGATGATGAACGATGATGAGCACAGAACACTATTTAGAGTCCCAACCTCAGAAGAGACAAGTGTGTATTTGTCGGTTTAAGCGCAATAAGACATGAAAGAGAAATTAGTTTAGTGCTCACATGCCATGTAACAGCCGCTTTCTGTGCGTGTGCTTTGGATGCGTGTGCTCAGAAAACCGTTTCAGCTGGTTTAAAATGCTTGATTTCAGCACGTTTGACAGGATAATCAAAACCAAACAGATGTTTGTTTTTTTGGGCAGAATATCTGAGGAATGAGCTGTAAAGGCACAGCCCTATTCTGGAAAAGGGGGTGGGAAGCAGGAGCTCATTTGCATTTAAAGATATATGTACAAAAACAGCGTGTTTCTGCTTCCACTCAAAATAGGCATTTTCAAAATGATATAATAAATGATGTGGGGAATTTTGAGCTGAAACTTCAGACACATTCTGGGAACACCTGAGACATATATTACATTTTGTAAAAAGGGGAATATTAGGCCTCTATTAAAGGCATTTAAATTTTGCATATTCAGAAAAAGATAAGAGGAATATAAAATATTCATAAAAGAGGAGTGGAGGAGGTATATTGGACAGGCTTCTTCAGAGCAATGCCATCTGGTCCACTGGTTTCATCCATTCTGAATGGATCTGCAATACTCTGCCTTCCCAATGAATCAAACAGTTGAATTTATTTATTGTACTTAACGACCCCGGAAGCAGAGCAAAGGATATTGCTAATATAGAATTTTTCAAATAGTTAAGTTAAATAGCTGAAAGGAAGCAAACCCCCACAAGAATTGTTTCTATTACAATTCTGGAAGGTGTGATTGTACTCTAGAACCCTCCGGTGGTGCCTGTAGAAAAATGTGGTCTTGTGAAGTTCAGCTGCTTGTCAAATACTACTTCAATGTTCCTGTGTTTCCATCAATTCTGAAAAAATACATTTTCTCTCTTTCTCTCTCTCAGATAACAAAGGAGGAAACGGCCACACAGGAGTGTGTCTGGCTGTGTGTGGGTTTCCACTACTCCTGTTATTTGAACTTCAACACACAAACATCCTGCCAAAATGTCACGGAGGGAACGGCCGTGGTCGGTGTACAGGTTGAATACTTTTGAGCTTTCCTCAGAGATGCTTGGACTAGCATTAGAAGGTATACAATAGTGCTAGTGAACTTGTGTTTTGATATTCTCTCGTATTACATTTTACTTTGCATTATATCAGGTCAGAATTATATAAGGTCTTTCTCTTTCTCCTCTTTGTAGGAAACAGTCAAGATCCAGATGAGCCAGTACTGGAGTTCAGTCTTGGTCAGTCTTGGTTTTTCCAACTGTCACATAATTTTTTTAAGTGGCACCAGAAATGATCTATTCTCCACTAGCAGCCAAGACTGCTGGGAATATAATGGTTCAGCTGGCTATCAGATCTGATCTCTAGATGGTAAATGACGCTGAACAGTAGTATAAATATTTCTGTGAGTTCTCTGTGTCCTACTGTATGCTTACGGGAAGTTAACCACTAAAGCAGCAGCGTTTGGATTAAGTGACTGCCTCTATCTCTCATAAGCTGTAAATAAAGTGGTTTAACTGTGGAGGTCTGATTATATCTCTGCGTGCCGGCAGGTTTTAGCAAATAACACTTGAGGGACACTGTAGCTCATTCATATATATACAATGCTTCTTGTGGAAAATCTTCACTCTGTCTTGAACCTGAATGTGAATGTGATTGTATAGTCTGTAGTGAGCTGACCACACCGTCTTTGGACCGAAAACCCAACAGTTTTGTTGCTGTGAGCTGTACCACACCTCCTCAGGCTTTCTGGACCAAACATGCACAGACAGAGATCATTGAGGTGAGCGATGTAATTTTATTAATTGGGGCGTATTTCTGTTATGGCACTCTTTGCTAATGCTATAAATTATGCAGGTAACCATTTAATAAGTTCATGAACACTTCACTTATATGAATTGTGGCAGGGTGGAAGAAACACGCAACAAGGGTGGCTCAAAATAAATACCCCGGAGGGTGGATTTATTAATGCAGAGGGGTGTCGGGTGCAAAAAAGGTGGCTGAGGTGCTGTGGTGCTCTTCTTGGTGCGCTTTCTTCCCAGGGTGGTGCAGCTGTGCGGTGCTTGTGGCAGGGCAGGATCGCTCACTCGCTGGGGTCTGCAAAAGATGAGAAGAGTACGGCACATTAGTTCTCAGCGTGTAGGGAGATGTCTCTCCCTCTGACTCCTAGCCACGCACGGCTTATCTGGCCGCGGGCTGACGAGCTTCAGGTGTGAGCGATCCAGCCGTGATGAGCAGGAGCAGGTGTTTCTCCTTTGTCTCCAGGGCAACGCTGATGAGTAATCGGGACGCTCGTCACACTCCCCCCCCCTAAGCGTTGTCCTGGTCCTGGTGGAAACATATGGAGCAAACAAGGGGGAAATAGGGGGTGGGTGGGGAGTGACCCCTGACAGACCTGCGTAGGCTGACCAGAACCGAGAGAGCCCATCGGCGTTGGCATTGGAGGTTCCGGCTCGGTGACGGACGTCGAAGCAGAAGTCCTGGAGCGCGAGGAACCACCGAGTCACCCTGGCGTTGGTGTCTTTAGCCCTGGCCATCCACTGGAGGGGCGCGTGGTCTGTGAACAGGGTGAACTTACGGCCCAGCAGGTAGTAGCGCAGCTCCAGGACTGCCCATTTTATCGCCAGAGCCTCCTTCTCGACGGTGGCGTAGTTCCTCTCGGCCTTGGTCAGCTTCCTGCTGATAAACAAGACAGGGTGTTCCTCACCTTCCTGTACTTGGGACAGGACGGCTCCCAACCCTGTCTCAGAGGCATCCGTCTGCAACAGGAAGGGGCAGCCGAAGTCTGGGGCCCGCAAGACCGGCTCCGCCGTTAGGGCATGCTTGATCCTCTGGAACGCCTCCTCCGCCTCTGGACTCCAGGTGATGCGTTCGGGCTGCCCCTTCCTGGTAAGGTCTGTCAGAGGGGCGGCTAAGGAGGAAAAGTCAGGGATGAAGCAGCGATAGTAACCCGCCAACCCTAGGAACGCTCGTACCTGAGACTTCGAGGACGGCGTCGGGGCAGCGCGGACAGCCTCCACCTTCGTTTCCTGCGGCTTGATGAGGCCCCGTCCGACTCGGAAGCCCAGGTACTTGGCCTCAAAGAGCGCTAGATGACACTTGCGAGGGTTGGCGGTGAGTCCAGCCCGTCGGAGCTCCACCAGCACCCTCCGCAGACGGTCTAGGTGGTCCTCCCAACGCTCCGAGTGAACGACGATGTCATCCAGGTACGTGGCCGCGTATTGTTGGTGGGGGCGGAGTATAACATCCATCAGGCGTTGGAACGTGGCCGGTGCCCCGTGAAGGCCAAAGGGAAGGGTCCGGTATTGCCAGTGTCCGCTGGGTGTGGAGAAAGCTGTCTTGGGTTTTGCATTGTCCGATAGAGGTACCTGCCAGTATCCTTTCGTGAGGTCGAGCGTGGAGATGAACCGGGCCCTTCCCAATCGCTCCAGGAGTTCGTCCACTCGGGGCATTGGGTAGCCGTCAAAATCTGAAACTTCGTTGAGGCGTCGAAAGTCATTGCAGAAGCGGAGGGTGCCATCCGGTTTCGGGACCAGGACGATGGGGCTGGACCATGGGCTACGGGATGGTTCAATCACCCCTAACTTCAGCATCTGCTGAATTTCCTCCTCTACAGCCTGCCGACGAGCCTCAGGGATACGGTAGGGCCGTTGCTTTATAACGACCCCTGGCGGCGTTTTGATGTCATGCTGAACCATTTGGGTCTTCCCGGGGACAGGCGAGAACACATCTGAGAACTGACCGATCAGGTGCTGCAGCTCAGCCTTCTGCGCCGCCGACAGTTCAGGATTGATGTCCACCAAGACGGGCTCCGTGGTAGCGAAAGCCGCGGTTTGCTCTCTGGTCCCCACCCACTTCTTCAACAAGTTGACATGATAGAGCTGTTGGGGCCTCCGTCTCCCAGGCTGGCGCACGCGGTAAGTAACCGGTCCCACCTTCTCTACCACCGTGTACGGCCCCTGCCACGTGGCCAGGAATTTGCAGGCAGAGGTGGGGACCAAGACCATGACTTGGTCGCCCGTCTGGAACTCCCGAGGCTGAGCTGCGCGATCGTAGTGGCGTTGTTGGGCTTGCTGGGCTTTGGCCAGGTGTTCCCGGACTAACGGCATGACTCGATCGATCCGCTGCCTCATTTCGGTGACATGCTCGACGAGGGACCGGTGTGGGGTGGGTTGTTGGTGTTCCCAAGCCTCCTTTGCAACGTCGAGTAGCCCCCGAGGCTGTCTTCCGAAAAGGAGCTCAAACGGAGTAAAGCCCGTTGATGCCTGCGGAACCTCCCGTATACCAAAAAGGACATAGGGCAACATTAGGTCCCAATCTCGTCGGTCTTCGGCTGCCACCCTCCGCAGCATCTGCTTGAGAGTTTGATTGAATCTCTCGACGAGTCCGTCGGTCTGAGGATGGTATACGGTGGTCCGCAGGTGCTTTACCCGGAGCAGCCGGCAGAGGTCAGCCATTAGCCGGGACATGAACGGTGTTCCCTGATCGGTCAGGATCTCCATCGGGATGCCGACCCGGCTAAACAGAAGGAACAGCTCGTGGGCGATGTTTTTGGCTGTGGCTTTCCGGAGGGGTATGGCTTCGGGATACCGGGTGGCATAATCAACGACGACTAAGATGTGCTCATGCCCCCGGGCTGATTTTGGCAACGGCCCCACTAAATCCATCCCGATACGCTCGAAGGGCACCTCTATGATGGGTAGCGGGATGAGCGGCGAGGGGGGAGGTGGCCTGGGCGATGTCTTCTGGCACGTTGGGCAGGCCTGACAGAAGCGTTTCACATCAGCCTCCAGGCCAGGCCAGTGGAACCGGTCACGGATGCGCTGAGTAGTATTGGCCGCGCCGAGGTGTCCCGCCAGCGGATGGGCGTGTGCCAAGTGTAGGACGGTCTCCGCCTTCGGTCTTGGAACCACCAGTAGTTTTTTTTCCTCCCCCCTCCGCTGGGCGACACAGTAGAGCAGGCCGTTCTCCACGACAAAGTGGGGGAGAGGATGGGGCTTTGGCCGGACGTCCTTCCCCTCTAAGACGCACACCTGTCTCCAACAATGTTTTAGCCTGTCGTCCTCTCGCTGGGCTCGGCCAAAGGAGCCCCCTCCCACAACCTGTTGGTAGACATCATAGAAAAGGTTAGGATTTTGGGAAGGGGACTCACCATCTCTCCCACTGTCGGAGGCTAGGAGAACGGGGCGGCGGCTGGGCCTCTTCGTTGGCTGCCGTCCAGGGCGGCCCCCGCTTGGGCTGGCAGGCTGTGTGGCGGTGCCCAAGAGGGCATCCAGTCCCGGCCAGTCTCGTCCCAGTAGTACCGGTACGGGTAAATCCTTTACGAGGCCCACCTCTAGGGGCCAGGAGCCAACGGACGTGGCGACAGATACCCGTCGTACTGGGACTTCCCGGGTATCTCCATGCACACAGGTGATAGGAAGTCTTCCTTTTATCTCGTAGCGGGGAGGGAGGACCCCCGCCCTGACGAGACTGACGGCGCTGCCCGTATCGAGCACCGCTGTGAAGGCCCGCCCATTAATTTTTACCTCGGCCGTCGGGGCTCCTTTGGGCGGAGTCTGATGAAGGACACAGCCTGCCATCCAAGTCCGAGTCTTGGGCGAAGGAGGCGCTGATGGCATGGATACATCCTGGGGCTCGGGGACCGCCTTCCTGTCCACGTGTCGCGAGGTGCCCTCCAGCGCGCGTTGCTCCGGAGCCACCCTCCGGGGAAAAGGCGGCACTCGCTCCCCAGCTTCACGCCGTTGGGCCGCCTCAGCCAGCTCGATCGCCTCAACTACCTCGAGGATGGTTGTGGGATCCCTCATGCCAACAGCTTGTCGATACATGCGCGGTAGGGCACGGAGGAGGCGATCGACGGTGATGCGCTCCGTTACCTGGGCTGCCGTGGGAGAACCAACCATCAGCCAGTGCTGTGCGAGCCTGGTGAGCTCTGCTGCCTGGACACGCGCCGGTCGCTGGGGTTGGTAGGTCCAGTCGTTGAACTGCTGGGCCGCGCAGATGGGTGACAGCCCCACTCGGGCCAGGATTTCCCTCTTGACATCCTCGTATTTCTCCGCGGTAGATGTTGGTAGACTAAAGAAAACTCGCTGGGGCTCGCCGGTGAGGAGTGGGGCTAACGCGCGAGTCCAGTCATCCGGAGACCAACCCTCAGCGGTGGCAGTGTTCTCGAACATCTGCAGGTAGGCTTCAACATCATCGTGCGCGGTCATTTTCGGCAGCATCTGCGCGGCCTGTATCCGCGGATCTGGTAACGGAACGCGCTGGCGGGCGGCCGTGCGAAGGGCAGCGATGTTCTCGTCAACCTGGCTCTGGCGGACAGCAAGATGTTCCACGATTTGCTGCTGACGCAGGCTAACCTCTGTAAGCTGGCGGAGCAGATCTTCCATCCTTGGGGAGGAGTGCCGCTCTTTCTGAAAGTACAAACAGAGAGGGAGGAAAAAAAAGAATCGTGAGACAACCGGTTGGGATCACTTGTTGGTGTACTTCCTTAATCTGCCCGCATTCTCCACCACTGTGGCAGGGTGGAAGAAACACGCAACAAGGGTGGCTCAAAATAAATACCCCGGAGGGTGGATTTATTAATGCAGAGGGGTGTCGGGTGCAAAAAAGGTGGCTGAGGTGCTGTGGTGCTCTTCTTGGTGCGCTTTCTTCCCAGGGTGGTGCAGCTGTGCGGTGCTTGTGGCAGGGCAGGATCGCTCACTCGCTGGGGTCTGCAAAAGATGAGAAGAGTACGGCACATTAGTTCTCAGCGTGTAGGGAGATGTCTCTCCCTCTGACTCCTAGCCACGCACGGCTTATCTGGCCGCGGGCTGACGAGCTTCAGGTGTGAGCGATCCAGCCGTGATGAGCAGGAGCAGGTGTTTCTCCTTTGTCTCCAGGGCAACGCTGATGAGTAATCGGGACGCTCGTCACAGAATGTATTATTTGTTCAAAAACATAGTTAAAGGAGTAACCCTGTGGCATATTATTACAATTTTTAATAACTGTCTATATAAGTGGTCAACAGATGCCGATTATACTTCTATAATACTTTTTCATATGCGTTTACTTTCTTTGTTTAGTACTGTCTAATAATTTATTATCACTGAGACTGTAAACCTAGGACGAGTGGGAGAATGGGAGCCCTGTGCACTGACGTTCTAGGGCCCTATGATTTCAGCGATGGGGAAAACTCAGACGGAAAAAAAAAAGGAATTTACTGTATAACATGGAATTTTATGGAATTTGCCAAATTTTGGATGAATAAATGAAAATTACGTCAGTACTCTTAAATAAAAATGCCATATGGACTTGTGTCTGTGAATATTAATCCTTAAAAATACTATTTAAATATGAATGTGAATGAATGGGTGCAGACACACGGTTTCGTTTACTACACACATACTGAAGCGCACGTGATGCTCGTGGTGTTTTCAGCCTCTACCGCCTCAATATATGAGAACATGAATACATAAACATAATCGCTAAAACTGCTCTGGGAGTCGCTTCATGAGCATTTGACCATTTCTTTTGAGAAAACTATCATCAAATTAAATACAATATGAAACTTAAGGTCTTCACAGCAACCTGTCAAAATAAAAGTTTGGTTTAACGTGAATAAACTGCGACAGAAATATATTACTTAATGTAATGATACTACTAATAATAATAAAAAAACTATTAATTTTTTAATAATTAATAATGTTAATATGTACCATAAAAAATATTTACCAGAGCACTGTAATACACAACACCATATTTCTTAAAAAGCCCATGGTAATAATACATTTTGTTATAAAATAAATGAATTAGAGGTGAAATATGGGCTTAAAAACAGTCATTTTTGTTGAACTTAATAAATTGCTGTTAAATTATTCAAGTTTCATAATTTCAAATAATTAGACGTGTTTTGGTTTTTTTTTTTTTTTTTTTTATTTAACCATTAAAGCAGAGTCTAGAAAAATTTAAACGGAGAAAAAATTAAATCCAGAGAAATATAAACAAAATTTTGGAATTTGGGAAAAATAAAACTAGCGTTCTCAGTGCTGTCAAAATAAAAGTCCCATTTCTGACACAGCAGCCAAACAGAAATGCTTATCAGCCGATTCAGATTAATTCATTTCCAAATATTGGCAGATTAAAAGGATCAGATGATAAGAGTCATATGTTCGTGAATCACAGTACACTTTTTGTACAGTATGTTGTTATGAGGACAACTTTGTTCTCATATTATGGTACTCTGTCTAATGTTCATTTTGGGTTACAAACTCAGGTAAAACATGATTTATTTTTCCATGGGCTGTAGAAGAAACATTATCAAGATTGTTCAAATGAAGTACACAATCAATCATAAAATCTATTTTTTGGTCCAGCCCTAGTGTTTCGTGTTGAAGTTTTTTCTGTCATTTATGGAACAATGTGGACTGATGACTAATCGAAACAAATGGTTTGACCTTTGTTTTGCAGGGTACAAGTAATCCCATGTTCCTCAGCAGTGTTGCTTTCTTCCAAGACTCCCACATTAACCAGCACACACAGGTCAAACTCTCCGTGTATGATGTAAAAGATCGCTCACAAGGAACGGTGAGATACATACCACGCACAACAAATGAAAAGAACAGCTTTGATTCTGCTATTTTGTCTTTATCTTTTGGTTCTTTTATTTAATTTTTCTCACTTTTTAGATGTACCTTCTTGGCTCAGCGATGTTTCCAGTGAAGGATCTTCTGCTGGAAAAGAACCACAGACTAAACTTACCTCTCAGGTGATCCACCAGTCATGACAGTTCCTAGATGGGTGTCTAGAAGTGGTTTAATGCTGAAAAGATGCAGGCAGATGCAGTTTGAGCGTATTGACATCTGTTATTCCTTTTCCTCAGGTCAGCAGAAAACAAGCATGTGGGTAGTATTACAGTCATTGCCTGGCAGCTAGAGGAGAAGAGAGATCAGCATACACCAATCAAACAACTACAAGACACCATCAATGGCAGGGTGAGCCTACCTATGCCCCAGTGACCCAACTAGCAGCATGTTTGTTCACTACTTTTTACTCATTCTGACATGTTTTTGTTCTATATTGTGCCATTGCTGCAGACTGTCCTTGCCGTGGATGAGAGCCTGACAGAATCTGTGGGAGTCCGAGTGAAATACGCCTCTCTGTGGAAAGACTCTTTTCTACGATCTGGTAAGAATGTCAGCCTCTAGAAGAACAGCTTATTTTTCACACCCTAAGACTTATTCATTTTGATGGAAATGTAGTGTATGGCCTAATGTGTGTGGCATGGAACTGTTTCATTGATTTCATGCTCTAAACACGTCATTTTGGCTTCAGTTAGAACCACATGCTTCACATGGAGTAATGAGGAGCATTATATATGGGCTTTTTGCTTTGGAAAAACCATCTGTTTGTTCAATGGGCATTTGGTTTTCAATCCATATTTTTGTACTGCCTGAAAACACCTTCGCTATATGATGATTGGATGAGTTCTCAAAAGGCTGGGACTCAGCAACAAATGGCAAAAAATTTAAATTTAGGCAAAATTTGACACCACAATATATAAATGTATTTGCGTTACATAATAAAATATTAAGTGGCATTTTCAAAATGTATAGTACACTTTTTAATCAAAACATTTGGCAAAATTATTTGTTTTGTAGAAAACAGATATATTATAAAATATTAAAATAAAAATAACTTTTCTATTTTAATAAATTTATTAAAAAAAAAAAAATTATTCCTTTAATGGCAAATCTGAATTTTCAGCAGCTGTTACTCCAGTCTTTAATATTACACGATCCTTCAGAAATAATTTTAATATGCTGATTTAGTGCTCAGGGAACATTTACTGTTATGTTTAAATATAAATAAAATGTTCAAAACTACAAAAAAAATTGTAGAAACATACATGCATGCATACTTAAATATTTACTTATTACATTTTTGTGATTTTTGTACCACTGTTAAAATCTTTACTGTCACTTTTGACCAGTTGAATGGATACTTGTTGAATAAAAGTATTTCCAAAAAAACAGTTACATATCCCACACTTTTGCACAGTTGTGAGTAACAGCTGTCCAGAAAGTTCTCAGAGATACAAATACAGTTAAAAGAAGTCTGTTTTTATTGGATTATTCATAATCTTATATTTTTGTGTATTAAAAAAAGAAAGGAAGTTGTTTAATTTACACCTTTTTTGTAGTAGTTTTGGAAGCAGCTTTTTGTAGCAACATTGCAGAAAATTTCCTCAAGTTTTTCAGATCTTGTCTTAACAAGTAAGGAGTGTTATATGTGCTTCCTCGGTCTTGAAAAGCACCGGCCACCACTTGATACATGTTGTCTCCTTGGGAAATATTGACAGAAACATGGCTGGTACTAAGAATAACTAATGATAAATATGTTTTATTGTTGTAATAGTGCTTTTCCCAAGCTTAATTCCATTTTTATTGACAGAAGTGAAACCCAGGACCTGGTCATAATATAATAAATGCATGCAAATACAGTTTTAATGCTACCGCCTGGCACAATTGATTTATCATTATGGTTTAATTATATTTCTGTTACTCAGTGTTTGGTGGCACCATGTCGCGTATGTACCGTTTTCCAACCACTGATGGGAATCATTTACGAATCCTGGAACAGATGGCTGAGAGCGTCCTGTCACTTAACATCCCACGACAGTTAGTCAAACTCTTACTGGAAGAGGATTCCTCCAGGTGTTTATCATAATCTCAGACATATGAACAGTTGCATGCACACTATGACCATTTGGATGGCATGAATATATACAAAGAGTGTTCCTTTACATGATGTGTGTGTTTTGATGTTCGTAGAGTATCTGAGCTGGAGGAGTTGGGGGAGTTATCACCGTGTTGGGAGAATCTCAGACGGCAAATCGTGACGCAGTACCAGAGCATCCTTCAGCCCTATCAGGATACACTCACAGAACTGCAGGACTACAAAGGTCAGTCTGCATTTGGAGTTTGCAAGAGGTGTTCCTGTTGTGTTACACACTTCATTTCAGAACTCTCATATGTTTTGTACTTCAGCACACATAAGATGTGCAAAAGGAGAGTTGTCCAAACATGTCAGGCCACACTGATAGTGTTGGCTTCAAAATATAATTTAAAATTTGTAAATAAACTAGCATTTGAACATTTAAAAAAAAATACAGAAAATTAAGGAAAAAAGATTATTCGCTAGGTCACTAATAAAATAATTCTTAAATCATTACATGAAATCAGATAACATGATCATCAGGACTCACGCTTGTGAAATTCATTAAGGCCATGCCAGATAAAATGAATGAAGTCATTATATTTACATGCATGCATTTATACAAAAAAACAAAAACTGAGCAAAAAGTTGCAATTTTGTGCAGTTGCTGATATTAATCAGGCCAAAAGATGAAATTCTGATAGCTCGTAAATCAATATACTATACTATCAGTATAGCAGATTACTTATCAAATGCATATAGATATGAAGAGTTTATTGGCAAAAACAGATAACTATTGTTATTGTGTTAGTTAGCTGTATTTTTTTGTTATTATTATTTAATCAAATCAACTGCAGTTTGGTTTGATATTAATTGGAATGCAGGACAAAAATATGATTTTTGAACATATTTAAAAATGGAGTTATCTGTTTTTGCAAATGAACTCTTAATATAATTCACACTATTGTCCCTGTTAAATGTCTTAGTAAGATAATGCTTAAATGTTCGGTTTTATGAGCTCTGTAGTGTTCATTATGGGGGGCAAAACATATAATGCAATGCAATACATTGAAACAGCCTGATGGCTCAAACAAGTTGCTTCAGTCCAGTAAGTGTTCATTTTGAAATATTACAAACTAGTTATTATTATGTTTACTTGATAAAAATCAGTAAAGATTTCACAGCAAACCGGTACCATGACAGGAAGTCTATACATTTTTTGAAAGATTCTTTTAACTTCCTAAAATGTGTAAATGATCAATTCGACAACAGAAGGCATGTAATAGACACAACACATTTTTCAACAAAGTTTTAAACGTTGATTAATTTAGAGGGTTTTTTTTTTTTTTGCATGTCATATATGATTATATGAGTTGACTTTATAGGGTTAAACTGGTAGAAAAACTCTTTCAGACGACCCATAATTCTATGAACGATTCTCCAGTGACCTGAAAGACTAAGAATAGTAGACATGTCTGCTCTGTTTGAGTGATAAAGGGGTATCAAGAGATTTCTTACTCTCTCTCTATCTCTCTATGTCTTACAGGTCCATCATTTAAAGCCAGTAATCTGAAAGCAGAGAGGAAATTGGAATTTATGCCTACCAACCTTCATGTGCAGAGAATGAGGGTCCAGGATGAGTCTGGCTGCGGTTAGATATCTTTCATTCATTCTGTATTCTTATTTCATTAGTCACCCTGTTCCCCTTTTCTTTATTTCCCTCCATTTGAAAGGGTTTTGTCACTGCTCTATATTCTTGTTGGGCACTTTGGTGTATGTGCTCTTGACTGAGTCAATCCCAGCAGGCAGTAGGAGGTGTTATTCAGAGCACTTAGCACATGTAAATAGTCGCTCATACAGAAGTTTTCATACACTCAACACAAACACGCACTCAGACGATCACTGATGTTCTTTTAGATTTGCCCCCCCCCCCAGTCTTGCAATTACACTTCCCAAGCTATAGTGCTACATGAAAGAAACATTTCTGCCGCTGCTCATACAACATATATGAAACAGCCCCCATATATAACATACATGACTGTTCCCTGTAGCAGATCTGTACAGGTGGAGCTGGGGAAGGTGGAGCGTTTCTGAAACGAGCTCAACTGCTACAGCAAGCACTAGCCAAGTATTTGAATGTTGGCAGTCTCTTTCAAGAAAAGTCTGTTCACTCAGCAGCCATATTTGCAACACCTCTGGGCAGCTCATACAAGACCTAGTCCTATCTAAATAAATGGGGGAATCCTGAAATCTCAAAAACCGCTCCCTGAACTCGCAATTAAATTGCATATTTCAAATCGGCAACAAAAAAGCTTATTTTTCAGGCTAGACCAGCCAATGCACATGTGCAGTTATAGCACGCTTATGACTGCGCATGTGCATTGGCTTGTCTAGCCTCAGGTTTCTATTGGAACCAGAGCTTCTAACAGCTGCTGCAGTGATGCAATGACTTTACTAATCAGTGATTGGTTCTTTCATTTAGAAGTTGGGACTACTCTGCCATATTGTGCGTTGCAGTGTCTCCCGTTCATGAATATAGGAATGAACCGTCTTCATTTTTTCTATAGTCTTTGAAGTTGAGCAGCAAGCTCATTGGCTCATCAGCTGTGCCATGTTAATGATGATGAAATGATATCAGATTGAGTTAGAACCTATTGGCCTGCGCCATCTAGAGTTTCATGACAGAACTTTGTACATATTACAGTGCAGTTTCTCATGACTTTTTCGCATAATTATGACTTTTTATCTCACAGTACGACTGTATCTCACTTTTGACTTAATATTCAATTCAATGTCTTGTGACTTTTTTATGTATTTGTGACTGTTTATCTCATAATGTAACTTTACTTTGTATTTCACACTGCAACTATTTTACATATTTGCAAATGTATATCTCGTACGATGACTTTGTGCCTCCCAATTATGACTTTATATATTACAATGTGACCTCATTACTCACAATGTGACTTCTCATCACTTTTTTTTCCCCTCATAATTGCAATTTATCTCAGAATGCAACTTTTTCTTGTTATTCCAAATGTATGTTTTGAAGTGCAATCTCCCCATTGTGAATTTATGGCCCGGTTTCACAGACAGGGATTATCTTAAACCAGGATTAGGCCATAGTTCAATTAGGATTTTAAGGTAATTTTTATAGACATTCCTTAGAAAAAAAACATTACTGGTATGCATCTTGAGACAAAACAAGGGCACTGACATACTTCAAAATCAGTACAAGTTTCTTTGTTCAAACAGCTCAGACTTAAATTTTAGTCAGGGACTAGGCTTAAGACTTGTCTGTGAAACCGGGGGCAAATCTCTTAATGTGGCTTTATATTTCAAAACTTTATATCTGCGACTTTATTTCTTATTTTAAACTCTTTTATCATTTTTAACTCTGAGGGATGTCCAGATTAGTGTGAGATACATGTATGTTACACTGCTGATCTTCTTGTCAGTGTGCAGGGTCACTGGTATTCAGTTATTTTCAATTACTGACAATAAATACATATTAAGAACTAAGTTGTTCATTTTGTGACATGTATGTGTGTGTTTGTGCATCTAGATCACACCTACGATGTGGTTACGCTCGGGGCCCCTGCAGCTCACTGCCAGGGCTTCAAAAACGGTGGTTTGCGGAAACTATTACAGAAATTTGAGGAGGCAAAAAAAGTGTAAGTCACATTTGAAACTATCTAATTTTGAAAATATGCAAGATATGAGAGTGTACTGTACGTATGTGTTCACATGTACATGCATGTGTTGCATGTGAAGGAAGAGCTATCATGTGAATTAAGTTTGTGGTAATGACCTAAGTCACAGATGGCAGTTTAGATCCGTTTTGTTAAACAGCTGTCTGGTAGTTTCACTTAAGTAAATTTGATCTGTTTCCTTTTTTGTGTAATATGTTAACAGGAAATAAATTTGTGTGAGTTCATTCATTAAGGATAAAACTATTAAAAAAACCTTTAGGAACATTTAAAAATCGCACTAGTGATTTTCTAGCTAACTATTGTATTTATAACTGTACTGTACTTCTTGCCTGTTAATAATGTAGAATGTATATTCTACTTTCAAAGTCATTGCTCTCATTAGTGTTTGTCACCTTCTGGCCTGGGCTGCTTTTGGTTATGTGTTGGTTTGCTAGTGTTACATCAGTAGCAGTTTCCCTTTTAAGATACACTCTTAGTTTATTTTTCATAAGTTTTAATTGCATTTTTGCTTTCTAATCAGCATTTATGAGGAGGAATGGTGAGTTAGTTTGAACTTTTTGTGTTTGTTTGTTTGTTTTTTGTGCCATTTACTGCATGACATCTCTGATTTAAAACCTAGTGGGCTGCAGCATTATAACCAGAGCTCATCTAATGCATTTTGGGGTTGCCTTCAATGTTGTCTTAAAATTTGGAGGCAACATAATTAGATTGCCTATGTTCTGAAACAGGCTTTGAGCCGGATGAGCGCATATGATGCCTACAGTGCCTCTATGTTTTGAAACGGAACGATATTCATTATTCTGTGATTCCATCATCCCTTTTCTGTAGCCGCTACAAAAGAGTAATAGGAGTCTGTGTGTTTGAGTAAAAAGTCACATAATTGACTTTTGCTGAGCACACATATATATATATATATATATATATATATATATCTCTGTGCTTCTTGTTTAATCTTTTTTTTTTTTGTCATTTATAACCTCAGGTTGATTGTTACATTTCTAAGCTGTTGTACTGCAATAACTGGGGGAATCTCCTGTATAGATGTCTGGGTTGTACAGTAGTTAGTCCCTAAAACATATAAGCATATATAATTATGCATAAAGACAATTATGCATATATTTTAGGGTCATTTAATTTATTTATTTTTGCATAGTGACACGATATTCATAAAAATTAAACGAGTTTCTCATTAATTTAATTTAGAAAAATCTCATTCTCAGCATAAATTAAATTCAGTACCATTATATTTAATTAGCAACACTTTATTTTACAATTTAAGTAATATATGAAATATTTTACGGTTTACATTTATTTTTGACATGTTTTTTGCAGTGACTATCTCAGTGAAAAAAATAGGACTAAAAGTAATGGACCCTAAAAATAGAAGAAAAAAAAAAAATTCTTCATGCAAAATGCAATGTCTTGCATATCACGTTTAAAACGGAGGTGAAATATGACATGGTGCTTTACAGGTTCACTCAGCCTTATGTGTTTCCTGAAATTATACTGTCTGTTCAACGAAGATGTACAAACACACTCCACTGCACCTTTGTATTGTATAGAAGCACTTGGTGAAACAGATCTGCCATTTAAAGGACTGATGGCACAATTCTCCTGCAGCACAAATGACCCCGTTTGTTCATCCCTGAGCACCTTGTTCTCTTTGCTCTGAAAAATCAAGATTGAGGACCTGAAGTGTTTGGTACTTGTCAAAGTCTCTGGAGCATCACTGTCTGAATGAAATGCACAATCATTATCTGTCTGTTGTTGTGCACTAATGTAGTGAAGTGCAGGTGTGTTTATTGCTTGTATGGTGTGTTTAAGTAACCAAGCTCTCTCTGGTCTAGCAGCAGTGCTCTGTCCAGCTCCCAGTCCATCGTCTACATCCCTCAGGATATTGTCCGTGCCAAAGAGATCATCTCCCATATCAACACGCTCAAGACTCAGGTCAGCTACTACGCTGAGCGCCTGTCTCGTTCTGCTAAAGAACGCTCTGCTAACGGCATGGAGAGAACCCTCGCCATCCTAGCGGATAAGGTGGGTGTCAGAGTACTTTTTATCCATTTGATGATACAAATTAACACATTTAATTTTTCTAATTTGGACCCAGTATGGTCTGAAGCGGACATTATAAGCACTTTTTCTCTCTCACTTTCAGACACGGCAGCTGGTGATGGTGTGTGACTGTAAACTGCTGGCGTCTGCAGTGCAGGCCCTGAACGCAGCTAGACCCGAATACATTGCCTCTAAAAACTCACCCTCTGCTGACTCAGAGCAGGTGGTGCTGAGGAATGATCAGGACACACTACTGGCCAAATGGAGCGGGAGGAACAGTCGTGCATCCCTCCAAGTTGATTGGCATGAGGAAGAGTGGGTAAGAAAGCTTTAGAGGCCTATTAACAACAAATGTATTGTAACTAGTGCTGGGCAACGAGTAATCACGATTAATCACATCCAAAATAAAAGTTTTTGTGTACATAATTAAAAAAAAAAAAAAAGGGGAAGTGGTGTGTGGCCAAGTATGGTGACCCATACTCGGAATTTGTGCTCTGCATTTAACCCATCCAAGTGTACAGACAGTAGTGAACATACACCCGGAGCAGTGGGCTGTGGCACCCGGGGAGCAGTTGGGGGTTTGGTGCCTTGCTCAAATCCCTGCCGGACCTGAGACTCGAACCCACGACCTTTGGGTTACAAGTCCAACTCTCTATCCATTAGGCCACGACTACCCTTATGTGTGTGTACTGTGAGAAATTCACTATTTTATTTATATATTTAATATTCAGTTTCAATTAGTTAATATAAATTATTTGAATATAGATATATACATGTAAATATTTTAAATATATATACTGTATGTGTGTGTCTTTATATACATAATAAATATACACAATACACACATTTCATATAAAAAAACTTATTTTTTGGATGCGATTAATCACGATGAATCGTTGCCCAGCATTAATTATAACATAACAATTTAAAAGTGGGGTAAGTGATTTCTGGTAGCCAATGTTGATATTTGAAATCACCAAAACAAACACGCCCCTACTGCAAAAGGGTCTCGCCCCTATTTTGATAGCTCCGCTCCACACATACGTACGCATCCCAGGCAACGATTAGTTCTGTGAAACAAAGCAAAGCAATGTTACTCGCCTATCGAGATGAAACAAAGCAATCTCGGCATCCGATTGCAGGCCTTCCCGCTCCTTCAATTCTCTCCAGCACTGGAAAGCTGCTCCGATATTTACACGGGTCCTTGTAGCCTTATCATAACACCGTGTTTACACCAGATGCGAGCGGTGCGGTTCAGTGGGGCGCGACAAAATACTGTAGAACTCCTAATCAGTGATGCTGTCTATACTGGATGCCCACGACACGCCAAATCCCCGAAAGTAAACTGCTGCTGCGTTCTATTTATGACATATTGACACAAATTTCAAATGATTTTCAACGGTCACTTTGTCGCATCCAGTGTAGACAGACTTTAGCTGTTGCGGCGCGGCATCCGGTGTACACACGGTGTAAGCCTTCTTTTGTTCCACAGACGTTTTCCTCTTTTGTTTTTTATCCGCCATCTCTATCTTTCTGTTTGCTTGGCTCGGCTTATGTCCATCATGTGCACTCAACGCTCTCTCCTCGCATCATGAGTAGACACGCCCCTTACTGCTGATTGGCTACAAGTTTGTTTTGCTACTGGGTTTTCTATATGTACCCCACCTTTAAAGTAAACTATAAAATATATTTTAAATAAAGTGTAAAATATTTACAGACAATATTCACACTTTGTTGTTTCTAGATTTTCACCATTCTCAGACAGCAGTTTGGATGTATTATTAATTAATTAATTAAAATCTTTTGTAATCTGATTAGTTCAGATCTATAATTTATCTTGACACATCTATATACTACCATTCAAAAGTTTGATGTCAAAGTTTTTGAAAGAAGTTTCTTATGCTTGCCAAGCATTTATTTGATCAAACATACAGTAAAAAGAGTCATATTGTGAAATATTATTACTATTGTAAATAACTATTTTCTATTTTAGTATATTAAAGTGTAATTAATTCCTGTGATGGCAATTCCTGTCATTACTCCAGTCTTCAGTGTCACATGATCCTTCAGAAATCATTCTAATTTGCTGATTTGGTGTGGAAGAAACATTTCTTATTATTAGCAATCTTGAAAACCGTTTTACAGCTAAATATTTTGTGGATATCATATAAAAAATTTTTTTAGGATTCTTTAATGAATAAATCATTCAAAATTAATATTATTTCAAATATTTTTTTTTTTGTGTGACAATGTAAAAGTTTTACTGTCACATTTGGATTCAGGTTTCATTTGATCAGGTTTGCTCAATATTGCTTTTATTGAAACCCAGATGAAAATTGATAAAGAAAATACTCCCCAGAAATCCCTAAATTAACAATTTTTCCTAAAACAATAAACATTATTATTATTATTTAAAAAAATGCATGCTTTCACTGTCTTACACATAAAACACAGCAAAAACACAACTTTTACCATTTAACAATGTAAATAAAAGCCTAAATTAAATCATATAAAGTGATTGTGTCACTTCAGAAGACTTGGCTTAAACCGCTCGATTCAGATGGATTACTTTTACTGTGTTGTTATGAATTTTTTGAAGTGTTAAAATTTTGGGGGACCGAAATCTCTGAATGAGTGCATCATTTTGTTTAAAAATGTTTTCATCCATGTTTTTGTGCCCAAGAAGTGCACTTTGTACAAACAGTTTTTTTGTCACAGGAAAAGGTGTGGGGGAATGTTGATAAAAGTCTGGAGTGTATCATCCAGCGAGTGGACAAACTGCTGCAGAGGGATCGTTTGCACAGCAGCAGCTGTGAGGACATGTTCCAGACTGACCAACAAAGTGGCACCAGTAAGAAAGGTAATGGGAAAACAAAAGCCTTCTGGATCAACCCTGTCTGCATGGAGGAGCCTTCCTCGGTCCAACAACAGTCACCTTCACGATCATCATCTTCACCACCCGATCTGAACCCTGCATGCCCTGTTAATGCAGAAACGCATGCCTGTAGGTGCCTTTCACGGTTTTATTCACACCTTCTCTCTCTTTCTCTCTGTTATATTTTTAAGAACAGCATCGGGTTTATTTGGCAGAGTCTCATCAATTTCAAATGTTATATTTTTCTGCCTTTCTGCACTCTGCTTCACATGCACTCTGCTGCTTGTCCATTGTGTTTCTATAGTGGTACAGACACTAACAAATGTACATACTCATCTCTTCTTTCTTTTCTAGTTATTACACTTTTAGTCTCTGTTTTCATCTTCAAACAGGTTTGCATGCTGCCATAGCAACTAGCATTATATTACTTTTACTTGACTGGTTGTGGCTTGAAATTCTTCTCCCATTGTTTCTAATCCACCTCATCATCTGTATTTTCTACCTAGGTATCTGTTACGCATCATTGTGCATGTTGTCTGATTTGAGTCTAGTAGAATGTGTATATTTGTTTACTCTTTGCCAAAACAAAGCAATATGAATATATGGAAAAGCATACTGAATTCAAGTGAATTCCACAGTTTATGTTAATGAATGTGTGTTGACTCTGTGTGACTCTCTGTTGATGTGCCATGTCTCTGAAACATGTTTCTGGAACGTTGTGTTGTTTGACCCAGCATATTTGCCTACTGTGAACATGTGACCGGGTGCTCTCGTTTGATTGGCTGGCTGGCTAACAGGCTCACAGGCTGTCTGTCTGGTGCTGGATGTCTGTGCCAGTTAGTCACTTGGCAGTGCTGTGATTTTACAGTAGCCTTTTGCATTATATAATGACTATGAAATCATTAGCTTGTGTGTATGGTTGAAATCAACCAGGCAGCTGCGAATATTATTTACTTGCATATTGTATCTAGGCAAACCTATGCAGCATTTGAGTGGAAAAAACAGTAGTTGTTCTGTTTTAAAGTTGCTGTTGTCTTACATTGTGTTCAATGTCTATGTGTGTGCGCTATGCTAGTTGCACTCGCTAAGTTAACTGTTGCATGTTGCCTCATCCTCCATCCTCTAGATGGCAGCAGCAGGAGTGGAGAGGAGAGTTACCCAGGTAGGAGTCCCTTCCCCTCCCTCCTTAAGCTTGTGCGCTTTTGCTGAATTAGTGTTTACTTTTGTCACATCTGTTGTTGTTGTGCATCCTTGTTAATTGTGTTACTTGTAAACTTGTCATTGCTACTGTTTCCTGAACTCTGTCTGCCCATGTTTACTTTTAAAGTCCCTGTGAATTGGCTTGTTACCCCTGATGTGTTAAATTTTATTTAAACAGGAAGTCGGGGCATGACATCAAGTGTTTATCCCTTTTTTAAATGTCCTATATAATGTATACTAAAAAGTATACATTATATAGTATATTAAAAAATAATTCACTCTTACGGGAAGCATATTAGCAGTTCTAGAAATTTAATTGGAAAAATATCTCATCACCTTTTTAAGTCTGTATTCCTGAAAAAGATGGATTGTAAACGTTGTGCATATATCTCCTAAAATCCATTTTTGTTAATGTTTACTATTAAACTAGTATAGAGATGACCTTAAAGGGTTAGTTCACACAAAAAATTAAAATACAGTCATCAGTTACTCACCCTCATGGTCTTTAAAACCTAAATGCAGATACATAGAGCACATCAATTATGGCCAGGGGAAGCTCAAACCTCATTGGTTCTTCAAACTTGCACTCACGTAACTTCCTTGGTTCTCAGACATCACTCAAGCACATTTGAGCTTTGGTTTACAATTTATTTGTTCAGCATAAATTGCTTGATTCATATGGATTACTTTTACAATGTCTTTAATGAACTTAAAAGTTTAGTGTAATGGACTTTCAGTGAAAGGGCAGAAATCTTTCAGGTTTCATTTAAAAATATCTGCATTTGTGCTTTTAAAGATAAATGGAAGTCATTTTTAAGGTGAGTGGTCACAAACGATTTATTTTAGCTACATTTAATTTTTTTTAAATATGTTGAAAGTTAGTCAATTAAATTTGTTTATTTAAATGTAGAAATAAATTGATTGCAATTAAAAACATTTAGTAAATTCAGTGAATAATTTTTTTCAGTGATGAGGGTGAATGATGACAATTTAAATCTTTGGGCTAATAAACAGACTAAAAGTAACAAACCTTAAATTTTGATTTCATGGGGGTCTTTTAAAGTGAAACATGAGAATTTAAAGAAACATGTAAATATTTGATGTTTAATAAAGATATTAGCAGCAGATTTTTTTTGTGTGTCAGGTGAGTGGAGCGAGGCTCTGTATCCCCTCTTGACGACCCTAACGGAGTGTGTGGCCATGATGAGCGACAAAGCCAAGAAGTCGATGGTTTTCTTGCTCATGCAAGACAGCGCACCCACCATCGCAATGGACCTCAACCTGCAGTACCGCCGAGACGTGGTCTTCTGCCAGACAGTTAGTTCTCAAACACACACATTAGTGAACACCTCCATAACCTTAAAGGATTAGTTCACCCTTAAAAATAATTTACTCGACCTCACGTCTTTCCAAGCCTAGAAGACTTAGGTTCATCTTCAAAACACAAATTAAGATATTTTTCAATAAAACTTGAGCGAGAGATGTCGGTCACTGAAACGAAAGCCAATTCAAAAAGACTAAAAATAAATTGATATTAATCGAGCGGTTTAATTCAAGTCTTTTGAAAATAAACAATTGTTTTATATGATGAACAGATTTAATTTATTTACATCTAAAAACATTAAGCACATCACAGAGCACATCAAATATGGTAAACGGCAGCTTGACGCACAAGAACAAACCTCATTAGCAAGCAAGTTTGAGCTTCTTTTTACCATATTACCATATTCCAAAGCATTACGGGTTTGGAACGAGATGAGGAGGAACTGGGTTTGGAATGTCATAATGTTTTTGGGTGAACTGTTCCTCTACACCTGTTTTTCTCTGACTAATGTCTTGCTCTGTATTTTTCTGTCTTTTTGCCTCTCTCAAGCTCACAGCTCTAATTTGTGGCTTCATCATCAAACTGAGAAACTGTCTCCGTGACGACGGTTTCCTGAGACAGCTTTACACCATCGGTCTGCTCGCTCAGTTCGAGTGCCTATTAAGTACTTATGGTAAACACACACTTACACACATGCTACAGTGTGGTCATACTTTGAACCTGGATACACAGTGACCACTGATTCACTTGTGTTATGTAAACTCATTTAGAACACAATTCTTATTCATTATTTCTATGTGAGTGAAGCGCTCTGTTTTGGTAACATGTTACACTGGCTACTGTGTATGTTTTACAGGAGAGGAGTTAGCCATGTTAGAGGACATGAACATCGGAATAATGGATCTTCGGAACGTGACGTTCAAGGTGACACAGGCCATCTCTACCTCTTCCCCCGACATGCTGCCAGTGATCACCGGAAATAGAGACGGGTTCAACGTTCGAATCCCGCTCCCGGGAAGCATGTTTGATGCATTGCCAAGGGAGATCCAGAACGGCATGCTGCTGCGGGTACAGCCGGTGCTGTTCAACGTGGGCATCAACGAGCAGCAAACGCTCGCAGAGAAGTGAGTCCTGATTATGTAAAACACCCCTCAAGAGTGCTTGCATAACATCAACAAATAACATTATATCATAATTGTTTGATTTATCTGATCTCTTTTTCAGTTTGTCATACATTTGTGTTCATATTGAAGATATCTAAAGGGAAAATCAAAATGTTTGTGTCGTAGGTTTGGAGACACGTCACTTCAGGAGCTCATCAATGTGGAGAGCCTGGCACGTCTTAGCTCTTACTACCAGCAGTTCAAAGAGGTTTTACCTGACGACTGTAAGTCATCACTCTTCTCTTATGTTTTTTTCCTCTCTGCATAACAAAAATAAATTTGAATTATAAGTCACTCTGGTTTTAATTTTGGCAGGTCTTCCTCACTCTCGCAGTCAGACGTGTCTCCCAGAGCTGTTGCGGTTCCTTGGTCAAAATGTTCATGCTAGGAAAAATAAAAATGTAGACATCTTGTGGCAGGCTGCAGAGGTAACAGTTCTTCTACTACTAAATTATATTCAAATAATTGCATTGTTTTCATTTAAAACTATTCTCATTAAAAAAACAAAGAAAAGTTTAATCACCCATAGTTTTCATGTCCGAAATTAAATAGAATAAAATTCATGTTTGAGTGCAAAAACATCTCATTTGGTTCATCTCATTTGTACTGACACCTCTGAAAATAGAAATATTAAATGTTTATGTTGTGAGGTTTCCTTTTTCACTCCATTTTAATCACAGCAGTTCTCTTTATCACACAATTATTTTATAGTTATTAGAGAAAAAAAAGAAACTGCAAACCTATGTAAAACCCTGAAAGAAAAAATCTTCGTTTCTGGTAATCCAATAGACGTCAACATTTTACAAAATGTAATTTGCATTGATGCATTTTGCTGCAGTCTTATGCACATTCAGTAGGCATATTGCTTGTTCAGGTTGGCTGATCACATTCAGTAATTTTGCATGTTTAGTTATAATTAAGCTACATTGGGTTTTTTGTGGAGTCGAGCTACAGTGTCTTAAAAATACACATCGCACGTCACCTCTGTCTTTTGACAAAAGCGCACAACATTGAGGCCAGTTGTAGTCTGATAATATCCGTCGGTTTACATGACATTTATAAAAAATAAGTTAAGTGCTAAAATCATAAAATATTAGGAGACAGGATACAGAGTTTGCATCTGAAGGCCTTTAAGGGGTTCTAGTGCCATTTTCAAAAGATACTTGAATGCTGAACTGGAGTAAATGTGAATATGCGGTAGGCTGTAATGCAGTATTTGTGCTCCTTCACTCAGATTTGTCGGCGACTAAATGGAGTACGTTTTACCAGCTGTAAAAGTGCCAAGGACCGCACTGCTATGTCAGTGACTTTGGAGCAGTGTCTGATCCTGCAGCACGAGCATGGCATGGCCCCGCAGGTCTTCACCCAGGCTCTCGACTGCATGCGCAGGTAAGACTCCTGAACAACTGCCTGCACTTGATTTCATAAGCATCGCACGCTTTGGGGATGTGCCTTTCTTTTTCTTTTTCTTCCTTCCTCTTTCTCTCTGAAGGATCCCCTCCAGTGCATCATCCCTCATTGCTTGTAGCTTCTTGGTGTTTTCAGTAACACTTTTCTGTCTTTATTGCTCTGTGGCTTATGTGGCCTAATATGTTCATTGCTTTTATATTTACTCACTTGTTTAGGGTGTTTGTTCCTTCCCACTCCACCCTTCCATCTTTCAACCCTTCTCTCCACGCTCTACGAGAGGCGTAAACACAAATAAATTGCTCCTGTAGAGTGTGAGGAAACTGCTGAAACTTTGAATCTGCTGATTTGTTTGGCTGTGTGCTTGCCAGATGTTCTGTGCTTATAAATAAGGGTATAAAATTGTCAGTTTTGTCACATAGTCTCCTCTTGTCTCCTGTGCATTCTAAGGACAGATGTAAACAAACATGTAGTTACATTTGTACAGAAAACTGCTTATCTGTCCTGTTGAAGCTGATGAAAGAGACAAGATGAGTACAGGAAGGTTTTGCTGCTATTTTATATAGTCTCAGTAAATACTCAATGGTAACACTTTACAATAAGGTTTAATTCATTTAGATTTGTTAATGCATTGGGTGTCATGAACTAGCAATGCACAGTTTACAGCATATATTCTTCTAGATAATGTTAACTTCGACATACACCACTGTTTGGTTAGTAAGGGTTCCTTTTTTTGAAAGAAATTAATACTTTTATTAAGCAAGGACACATTCAGATGATTAAAAGTGACAGTAAAGACATTTATGATGTAAAAGGTTAAATGGTTTCCACAAAAATATCAATCAGCACAACTCTTTTCAACACTTACAATAATAAGAAATCACCAAATCAGAATATTTGAATAATTTCTAAAGGATCATTTGACTCTAAAGACTGGAGTAATCGATGCTGAAAATATATTTATTAAAAAAATGTAATAAAATTTCACAATATTACTGTTTTACTGTATGTTTATTTACATAAATGCAGCCTTGGTGAGAATAAGAGACTATAAAAAACAATAAAAAAGTGTTACTGACCCAAAACTTTTGAATGATAGTCTATACAGTACATTTTGATTTTGATAAATGTATTCAAGCAAAGTAAAGAATATTGAATTTATACATGGAAAACCCTAAAAAAAATTACCTTACCTAAAATAAATGCTGTAAAAAAAATTCTTCATTGTTAGTTCAATATCAAATTCATTAACTAAGGTTAATAAATTGGAAGTTAAGGTAAATATTTACCCACAATGCACTGTGCATGACCTGCCACTGTGCTGTGCTGCTGTCCCCTGTGTGCGTATGAGGCCGAGTGACTTGAAATGAATAATCTCAAAGAAAGCCAGCAGTCTATCTGTACCTAAAAATGCACTCTCCTTCACAAGCCTGGATACAAAACAGATGGATGCTGAGACACTGTACACAAGATTGTTTTTATGTTCGCAGTTGGTTTGTTATGATGGCTCTGTTGGCCTGTTGCATGCTGGGAGGACGCAGCACGCTTGATTTGCATGGCAGCATCAGCTCTTCATGCGCCCCCTTCTGCCAACATGGAGAACCCCTCTCTTTAACTTTCTTTACTTTAAACGGCAGAGATGCAGAACATCACTCTTAATTTTCTCTTTCTTTATTCTCTCTCCTTCCCTTCTCTGTGTCTGTATTTCTTTTCCTAATTCACATTGTCTGTTTTATGTCTTTTGGATTTACGTTTGTTTGCATCCACATCTGACGGATGGATTCGACTCGGCACCTTTTCATCGTGTCTGCAATTAATTTGTCGTCTCATTTTTACTTTACATTCATGTTGGAACCACTCCAATATCACGTCACCACATCCTGTGCATGTCGCCCCGTTCTGTTTGTCCTCTCTGGCCCTTGCTGCCGCTTCCCCGTCCCTGCCCCTCTCTGCAGCATTGGGACCAGGGAGGGGGTAACTCAGAAGAACCTGAGCGGCTTATTGCCTGTACGTGACTTCAGGCTGGACCCCAGTCTGCTCTACTCTCTGCCCCTTCTGGCCCTGAGCCCAAACCTGCTCATCGTCTGGGTGTTCCTCAGCATAGCCTACCTGCTGGCCAAACTCCGCTGCAGCTGAGCCTGAGACCCCCTTTTCCATTTTTCTTTCTCTCTGTCCCTCGCTCCGGCTATCTCAGCACTTCCTTTCTCTGTTTTTCTGTTTCTTTCTCCTCTTGAGTGAGGAGCTGTGTGCAGACAATGCAGAATTCTTTCTGGTTGATTCAGCTCTTCTTGCTAACAGCCAATCTAAAGGTCTTGGTGTTCATTTCTGCCTTACCTCTCTCTCTCTCTCTCTCGCTCTCTTTCTATCATGGATAGAGTAATCATGGATGAGAAAAGTAATCATGGATGAGAAAAGTTTGTACAATAATTTGTGACATATAACAAATATTCTGATTATTTTAGAGGGTTCATTTAAAATGGATATTGATATATATTTAAAGATTTAACATTGAATTTATTTATTCAATACTAATTATTCTTATAATATTGAACTGTTTTATTTGTGTTATTATAACAAACTATTTTTAGGCACATGCATATTTGTGCTAGTGGTCAATTCAATATGTATATAATAGAGTGCATTAGTTGCCACACACTTTTTCAGCGGCGTTTTTTCCGGAAGGTTTTTTTTTCCCACTTTTTTTTTTCCCATAGGGATTTTCAAAAAATAAGCCATGTAAAATGCCAAGCAGCTACAAAGTGAATCACAACATCATGAAAAAGTAATCAAAATTGGACAAAAGAGTTTTGTTGTTTATTGTTTATTTTGACAGCATAGCAAATCAATTATATAATTTGCAGTGCTTTATGGGATCGGGCGTTCAACAAAAGTATATACCATTCGATCTCAACTCATTCTGTCTTTAAGAGTTCATAAGTCATCTTTAAAAATGAATTTCCCTATGGAGAAAATGAACAGATTTTTACTTCCGGAACCCGACTGTTGCACTCTATAATGAGAGATTGTTATTCTGTAACAGTATCATGGAATTTTCCAGTGATTTTTGTGGTCGATTTTGTTGTGTCTTCCATGTGTTTCTATCTAAATGCAAAGATAAGGCCTGGCCAAAGCTAATCTCACCTATCATCACACTTGCTTTAAAAATGTATTGCACTTTAGGGTATTAAGTTTGTCCATGTCTTCCCATGTTTGGCTGGAAGAACACATGTTGCTCTTTTACCAAGATTGGTCTGCACTAACCTATTTGCAGCCTTTCCAATGAGCCCATTAAATTTGGCCAAATAAGATTGTATTTTAAGTCAGGGAAATCTAAATATGCACTTGAGAATTGATTTTCATCAAGATTTTGTTTAACGTCTTTAAGGATGTTTTCACTGTCAGCTGACAGGAGGTACATAACAAGGATTAATAGGTATTTTGTGTAAAGGAATGTTCCAGGTTTAGCAATGTTCTCGTCTCTCAATTTGTAAAAACAAACCTTATTTACATTAATGCACTAAAGTCTAACATCGAAATACACAATTTTGAAAAACAACCATGTACAGCTTGTTGTATTATTGTAAGTGTATTATTGTAAATTTGTTTCTTTTCTCAAATTGAGACGGAAATGACATGCTAGATGGTGTTTTTTGTCAAATCTGGAACAGTCTCTTAAGATGTATCTGTTTAGATGACAATAGCGTCCACGTGTTGCTTTTAGTAAAGACACTTATGCAGTAACGATGAATAGAATGTATGTTGTTTTACCAAATCTAATCACTCTGTTTCCTAATCATGACATGCAGGCTGCAAATCATCAGATTTCTTCCCTTCTTTATGTGTAAATGATATATTTTATATGTAAAAGTTTACCATGAGAGAATTTAGCAGAACTCCCTTTGTGCTTCCCTTTGTGCCAAATTAGAAATGGCCTCTCTGTGCTTTGTAAAATGTGTCTGGCCACATGCCACGGCCAGTACATCTGCTGTTTACAAGTTAGCACTGCTTGAGCTTACATGCTCTAAAGAGCTGCCCATTGCAAGAACTTTATATATTAAAAATAACTTTCACCAGGCTTCAGAATAGTGTGCATTTCATCTGACCTAATAAAGAAACTGACTGTCCCAAAATATCTCCATTTGAGATGCTGAAGGGGTTCATTTATAATGATGCTGTGGCTCTGTGAGTCTATTTTTGCTTTGTTTGCTTAAACTTCCAGATTTTTCCATGTTTGTTTTAAATAATTTTGGATAATATTTTGAGCTGATTATGTCTTATGTTGTTAAGTTGGAGAAAGGTTTTGGTTTCATAGGTTATAGACAGGGACAGTCTAAGATATTGCCGACGGTTTGGCTGAATATCATTGGTAGGTTTTAACGAATAGAATTTAAGGATAGGTCTCAGTTTAGTTTTGATCGTTTTAAAGTTTGTTCATTGGTTTTAGGTAGGGCTGCATGATTATAAATTGTTGATTGTTTCCCATGATATTGTAATATCAATTATGAATTTAATTGATAAAATGTATATTAAAACACACCTGCAAGTTATTGCAAACAATGACTGATTCGCACAGCATACATGTTTGTGAATGGTTACAATGTTCAACCGAATAAATATAGCATTCTAAATAGAATGCTGCACTAGATGTTTTTCTTGATTAATCTTGGCAGTCATAATAATCAAACGTTTTTGGAAACATTTTGCAGCCATAGTTTTAGAGATAGGTTGTAGATTTGAATTGATGGACTACGTTGTTGAATGCTTTTGGAAATAAAAAAGTATCTTGGATTAGGGAATAGTTTTGTGGACTCGTTAGGTTTGCTTGAATAATGAATGTGCTCAGAACCAGCTCTTTTGTTTTTATTGAGCTTTCATTCTCTGAGAATCATCCTAATATATGCAGAGTTGTTTTTATGCTTCTTACAACATATGGAAATTATTTCAATATTTTTTTTAAACAGTATTTGAAAATAACTGTATACTCAAATATCACAAATAAATTCCTTCGCTCTACCTCGTTTTACTAAAGCGTGTGAATTGAGCATCATGCTCTTTTAGTCGCAAACTAAAAAGGTCTCTTGCAAGTAACATTTTGATTTTGGAATTCACTAGAATAAAAAAAAATCTAATTTCTGTAGTGGAATTTAAAAAGAGATATTTAGTAGAGTGTTCAAGCTGCTCTTTTCAGTAACATTTTTTTGAGCTTGATAGCCTCTGCTTCTGTTCCGATCCACTTTCACTGTATGAAGCAGCTTGAACATTATTTAGAATTTCTCCTTTTGTGTTCTTTTGGAAGAAAGTCAGTCATACGGGTTCGAAACAACATGAGAAGGACACATTGCACTGAAGTTGAATTTCTAACTGGTCAGTTTGGTAGACAAAGGCCTACACCTGAGTAAATCGTACCAAACCATGCTAACTGACTCACTAAAGAAGTTTATATGAATTGCTTTATTGTTATTATATTAATATTTCTAATATATTTATGTGTAAGCACATTTTTGAAAGAATATATTTATTTGTATAAAACATTAAGTTCAGTTCTAAATCAGAATTTTTGGAATCCCAATAAGAAGGACATGTGCAATAGTTGGCCTGATCAAATGTAATTATTTGCCATACCCTAATACACAACCGATGTAGCCTGCTGATCTTATTTATTTTCATTTCTGTCAAATTTGCTTCAGAGCATTAACTGCCTGTGTGCTACCTAAAAAAACATTAGCATTTTCAACTTATGTTAACTGTATTGTGACGTGGTTTGTTTGTTTATTCGCTTTCGCCACCCTCATTCTGTGTTCACCTATAATACTCACGCTCTTAACACTGCTGAGATGTCTGCTGCCATCTTCTGTGGCTGTGCTAATTTTTGCTTGTGATTTTTCTAAACATTGCTTCATGTTCTGTTTGTTTTCATACACTCAATCCCGCCCCTTTCCCCTACCAGTGAAGGCTGCCGCCGTGAGAATACCATGAAGAACGTTGGATGTCGCAAGTATGCCTTTAACTGTCTGCAGCTGAAGGCCTTTCCTAAACATTACAGACCTCCCGATGGCACTTTCGGAAAAGTGGATACTTGACGAGATGACTCTTGTTTAGCTATAATACAGTAGGATCATTAATTATGATGTGACACATGTCCTGAACATTAGAAATCGGAGCTTTCTTCAAGCTAAGCTACAGTAAATCCGCTCCATGCATAGGCTATTTCAATTTGCACCGATAGTTATTGAACATTTACATTTCAAGTGTGAGTTTGAAGTGAAAATGCTGACTGCATTGATTTGTATTAGTAGCAAAAGACTGCACACTTGATCAGTTCTCTTTCATAAGCTCAATATCACTGCACATACACGTAATGCTGTATTATGGCTCTCTGTAGTGCACAATGAAGGGTTTAGTCATTTTCGCTATATATATATATATATATATATATATATATATATATATATATATATATATATATATATATATATTGGAATCCTGGCCCTTTATAATGCATAGTGGAGAGTTTAGACATTTATGCTGTATTTCATGTTGTATTCTTGACTATCAATAGCAAACTGTAGTGCGTTTAGTTTAAGCAACACCTACTGCAGTATTACAGTAATCAGTGTGATGGCTTAAGAGTTGTCACATGACTCTTCTTGCCTTGTTTATTCCTCTCGTGTGTGTACATTGAGGCTCCACCATTTTCAAATGGTCACTTCCCATTCTCCCATAGACCAGCAGAAGAATTGTTGGGAAACAAACCAGGCCTTTTTTAGGTTAGCATTGTGTGTTTTATTAATTTTTTTTAAACCTCATACATTCAGACTGATCATGCATGGTCCATCCTCTCAGTTGCTTTAACTCTGAGGTCGTCCTTTATGAAAACAATGCCCTCTTCAAGTAAAAAGAATGCACTTCTGGATCGTTTCTTCTATGGACCAGCGAAGCGATGCGAGATCAGTGTATCACTGTGTTCAGCTGGCAGCAACGACTCATAGATGATCCTGTCTTTTTGTGCTGTACTCCTTTTAATAAGAGGTACATTCAGAAATATAATATAGATTCATGGAGACAGTACAGTACAGTGCTAAGCACCTGTGAAATTGACTGTGAAATGTGAATCTATTACAGTTGTGCAAATTATTTGTTTTATTAAAAGTTTTGTCGTGCATATCACTGTTGTCATTTCTTGTTTTTGACACTGATGTTGTTTCAGTTATTGTATGTTTATACACCGTTATTTAAGAGAGATGCTCACAGATTTTTTGGATTGCTCTTGATTTGTATTTATTTCTTTTTATGGTAATGACCTTATATCTTTTATGATGCCCTCTTCGATATATTATGTCTGTCTAGAACAGAGTTCTGCTGTATTAAAATGCTGTCATCAATATCTGATGCCATTAAAGAGAGAATATAAGACCAGTGACATCTGTTGTGTACTTCTTATCGTGATAAAGCATGTCTTTTTCTGTCTCTGTGCTTCTTGGGATCTAAAACATGGTTAAATATCGACTATAAGCAATGCATTACTTTTTTTAACAACAATTTACATGTTGGTTTGAAAAGTTTTGTCAAAATTCAAGGTTATTTTAGAATGTCCTTCAATAGAAAAAGATGCTTTATGTTCGTAATGGTACCATTACTACTAATATAGAGTACTTAGTACTTTTTTGAAAGGCCATCTTTAGGGAAACTTGATTTTTGGCACCATTGGTGTAATTTCGGCTCCCGCCAGCCAAAGGCGGACACACTTACCAGACAATCCCTGATCCCATGATGATTGCCCACAACAAAATTCAGTATCTCATCATTGCTCCCCTGATGAGCTTCTGCTGCCCTCTTGTGTTCTGTAGACACCAAATCAGACAGAGATTCAACCATTTTATGAAGCCATTGACATCTATTTCCAAAGTATTGTATTTGTAGCTTCGTTCAATAACAAACACACCACATTAGAGAAGAAAATGGATGATTATGGAAGTAACAAAAATTACAAATGTCACTGCCGTTACCTGTACAAAGTAATCTCAAGAAGAGTGTTGCACACTTAGGCTGTTATACATCAAAATGTAGAAAACAATTAGAAAAGCAGAAAAACTGGCATCACCAATATGCTGATGACTATCCTGAGGGCAAAAAAAGAAAAAACATTCAATGTTCAAATGTTAATGTAATAAAAGTCACAATTAAAAGACAAGTTTCCTTTAATATGTTAGACTTGTAATGAAAAGGTTAAATACATTCCTTCTGTAATATAAAACAGCATACTTTGCTTAGCATTATTACTTAGCAATAATGTTCTGCCGAAAAGAAGTCAGACCTTGCTTACTGGATACTGAAAATAGCAGAGAAAAAGTTGTTGGGCTATATAAAAAGAGACGAGTAAAGACTACGATTTTTCCTCGTGAAAAACTTGCCTGCGGGTTGATACAAATGTCCAGTATACCAAAAGCCAGTTTTGTTTTCTCCAATATAGATGGGTCCATAATATGATTTTAAAAAGCTACACATCTACAATGGATGGTTTTACAAGTTTTAAATCAAACCCAATGAATTTCATTTTCAATCCAAAACTAAACCTCAGAGGAGATAAGCTACTAATAGAGCCTTCAAGTTATAGTATATTGTCATCTTTGGGTAAACCAACGTTTGTTTCCCATGAGACCAAATACATATACATAAATCACCTGCAAAAAAAAACTATGTATTTATAATGTGTTTCTCGTGGACCTTGATACTCCATAATAGCTACAGGTACATCTAAAAAAAATAGAATATCGTGAAAAAATTCATTTTTTCTTGTAACTTATTTCAAAAAGTTAAACTTTCATATATTTTAGATTCATTATGTAAAGTAAAACATTCCAAAAATTTTTTGTTTTAACTTAGAGCTCTCAAAAAAAGATCTCAAAATATTAGAATATTTACATTTGAGTTTCAATAAATGACCATCCATACAGTATAAATTCTGGGTAGCTCTTGTTCTTTGAAACCACAATAATGGGGAACACTGCTGACTTGACTGTGGTCCAGAAGACGATCATTGACACTCTCCACAAAGAGGGTAAGTCACAGAGGGTCATTACTGAAAGGTGTGGCTTTTCACAGAGTGCTGTATCAAAGCATATTAAATGCAAAGTTGACTGGAAGGAAGAAATTGGGTAGAAAAAGGTGCACAAGCAACAGGGATGAGCTTGAAAATACTGTCAAGCAAAACCGACTCAAACACTTGGGAGAGCTTCACGAGGAGTGGACTGAAGCTGGAGTGAGTGCATCTAGACTAGAGTCACCACGCTCAGACGTCTTCAGGAAAAGGGCTACCAAGCCACTTCTGAAACAGAAACAACGTCAGAAGCGTCTTACCTGGGCTGTGGAGAAAAAGAACTGGACTGTTGCTCAGTGGTCCAAAGTCCTCTTTTCAGATAAAAGTAAATTTTGCATTTCATTTGGAAATCAAGGTCCCAGAGACTGGAGGATGAGTGGAGAGGGACAGAATCCATGTTGCTTGAAATCCAGTGTGAAGTTTCCACAGTCAGTGATGATTTGGGCTGCCATGTCATCTGCTGGTGTTGGTCCACTGTGTTTTCTGAAGTCCACAGTCAACGCAGCCATCTACCAGAAAATTTTAGAGCACTTCATACTTGCTTCTGCTGACAAGCTTTATGGAGATGCTGGTTTCATTTTCCAGCAGGACTTGGCACCTGCCCACACTGCCAAAGGTACCAAAAGCTGGTTCAATGACCATGGTGTTACTGTGCTTGATTGGCCAGCAAACTCACCTGACCTGAACCCCATAGAGAATCTATGGGCTATTGTCAAGAGGAAGATAAGAGATACCAGACCCAACAATGCAGATGACCTGAAGGCCGCTATCAAAGCAACCTGGGCTTCCATACCACCTGAGCAGTGCCACAGGTCGATTGCCTCCATGCCACGCCGCCCTGATGCAGTAATTCATGCAAAAGGAGGTCCAACCAAGTATTGAGTGCATAGAAATGAACATACTTTTCAGAAGCCTGACATTTCTGTTTAAAATATCCTTTTTTATTGATCTTATGTATTCTAATTGTCTAAAACACTGAATTTTGGGTTTCATTATCTGTAAGTCTTAATCGAAATTTCAAGAAATAACGGCTTGAAATGTTTCCCTCTATGTGTAATGAATCTGTATAATATATGGGTTTCACTTTCTGAAATGAGTGACAAAAAAATTTATCTTTTTCATGATATTCAAATTTTTGAGATGTAGGGCCTACCTGTATTTGTAATCGTTTACCATTAAATATGTTATTTTGTCCATTTTTATTTTTTCGCTGGTGCAGATAATATTGTTTAGTTTGTACTATTTAATGAAGCTTCAAACTTTACTCATCTTTGTGCGTTTGGCCTGTCCACTTCTCTCCCCGTGTTTCTTGTAAAGAATCACTCATGATAAAGATAAATATTTTCCAGATTTTTTGACATAGGATTTATTAGCTTGTTCAAGCAATAGCGCCACTGTGTGGAGAAACGGTGGAGGCGCTATGTTCTGCTACTGTTTCATAAGCTCATAATGTAAGTTATTTGTCTTTATGGTTTTATTAGCAACCAGAGTAACAAAACATCTACCTCACTTAAAAACAGCTATTTGCCTTCTGCTCTCTCAGGTTTTTTTTTTATTATTAATTTGATAGTGTTATTCATTTGATGAATTGGGTTTTTTAAAGTCTTCATTTTATCTATCCAAAAAAATGAACTGCCGCTCATTGCCACCACACGAGCGCGCAGTGCTGTCATGCGCGCGCACCTGACACCTGTCACACTGTGACGAGTTTGTGGCTCCTGTGATGCACGAGAGCAGAGCGGATCTTCACGAGCGCGGAGAAACACACACACATACACCACCGAAGCTGGATCAAGCCGTCAGAAACCCTCCAAACTTCCACTGGGCCGGGCCAGCAGGCCAGCAACCCCCGATCTGGACCGATGTGCTGGCCGAGATGTCTCGACACATTTATATTAGGAATAAGATCGGCGAGGGAATCCAAGCGCCTATATTTCAGGTGACCATGTTCAGATTTGAGATAAGACATCATTTTTACTTTATTAATTTTGTTGGATAACTTTATATAACTAAACACAGATAGCTAGCTATTATGATATTTACTAGCCTGTATGAATAAAATCGTTTTAGTTGGTGTTTGCTTGGTATTCTCAGTAAAACTGTTTTGAATGATGAAGTACATACTGTGAAGTACACTGTTTTCAGTGGGTTCTGCAATTTTGTTGTTTTTATGGGGGTGTCAAGGGCACTTGAATGAATTAAAACGCAGACTTTTACTACGGTGAACTTTATCAAATCACATGAATTATTTGAAGCAGAAATAACTAGTTTGCTAGCATTATTATTTGAGTATATAGAGAATTCTTATGTCTTGACACCAACAATGAAGGAAACTCACCTAGCTCACCTGACTACATAAAGAACAGCCCTAATACAGTGAAATGAGCACACTGACCCACTTTTTGGTGGCCCTATTAAACCAACTTTAAAAAGAACAAGCTCTCTGACTATCCTCAACACTACTATAGAGCTCTAGGGATGCCTAGAAATAGAAACAAATCAGACCTGGCTAATTAATGTGTCCCTGTAGTGACTATTTTTTGTCAATCCGCCCCCATCTCTCTATTTCTCTCATCCTGTCTTATTCTCCTTCTCTTTTTTGCTCTTTCAAACTTCCTGTTGTTTGTACAGCTGTATTCTTTTTCTTCCCTGCGGTAAAGAAGGGTTAATATCTTTATGTAACCTCAAGCTGCATGACCGCTCTATACTTTTTTCCACTTCTAGTGTTATATCAGTCCATTAATAAATTGCACAGATAATTTACATTGATGCAAGTGGCTCTAATTACCGTATGACCTTCCCTCAGAAGGATTCTTCCCACAGTTTTATCGGCTGGCATCCTCCCTCCCATCACCCACATTTGGATCAGTTCCACGTTTCTACACAATGTACAGTGTACAGAATATTTGACCTATTTCTAATTGATTTCTGTGCTGCATTCAGTCTATATTTCCGTCTAATATTATTATTTATGTATTGCAAGTGTTTTATAACCTTGATAGGATCTCAGCAGGCAAATTAAGTCATATTTGGCTATTAAATTCAATACTGATCCTGCTGCTTATTCTGATCAATTCATTTTAAATATCAAAAATATGATTCCATTAACACTTATGCTAATTTTATATTCTCAAATGTAAAGGGTTGAGAAATGTCTGAAGCAATTCATTCATGAATTCATCATTGCTCCCTCTACAGGTGAACAGGGGAACATATTCAAGGCGTAGTCGACTGAAGAGGTCTGATGGCAGCACCACCTCCACCAGTTTTATCCTGAGACAGGTAAAGAAATGGCCCATTTCTGAAAGTGATCAAGCCCGGTTCTCAGAGTCAGTCTGGATCAATTAAAAATTGATTCACCATTTTTTTGGCTCAGTGAAATTATTCCCTCTAGACCAGTCACTTAAACATTAGGGCTGATAATCAGACACATCTAAAATATCACATTCTATGTCCTTATTTGTAGCTTTGTTCAGATAGGCTTAATGTGGTGTGATGCTTGAATTGTGTCTGCTAAAAACTTTTTCTTCGGCTCTAATCTCCATAATCACTATGAAAGGTGTAACTGTTGATATAATTTTTTAATGGACCCATGATAACATGAACAGATAACAATGAACAGATGCATTTTTATTAACTAACAAAGATTAGCCTACTATATGCTGTAACAAATCTGTTGCTTGTTGTTAGTTAATAGTAGATAATGGTAATTCCTTAACTAACACTAACTAATGGATCCTTATTGTAAAATGTTAGAATAATTTATAACTATAATCTGTTAAACTTTTAATTATTTTACACACACACATAATTGTGTGTGTGTGTGTGTGTGTGTGTGTGTGTGTGTGTGTGTGTGTGTGTGTGTGTGTGTGTGTGTGTGTGTGTGTGTGTGTGTGTGTGTGTGTGTGTGTGTATGTATGTATCTATATATACATGGAGAGAGATAGAGAGGTTGGATTTAAAAAAGTTAGAAAGTATGTTAATAAAAGTGGATATATTTATTATAATTTATTACATATCAATATATAATGTATTTATTGGATATATTTGTTTATATATTTATACTATTTACAAAAGCATAATAAAATTGTATTAATGTCATGTTAAAATTTGGTAAGATTTCAAATAGTGAGAATGTATATTCAAAGTGTCAAAGTGTCTGAATAATTTTTGGTCCCAAATATTTATAAGTTTTACTGGTAGTCCACTGTTTGACGAATTTATGGGTATAATATTTCACAGTTTACTTTATTTTGTTATCCTCAGTATAGTGTCCTGCACCCACTAGTAAAATATCTGATGTCTGCAAAAATAGCTGAAAAATCTGATATCTGAAAAAAATAATTTTTTGGTTTGACTATTGATATGATATTGATATATGTGTGTGTGTGTGTGTGTGTGTGACCCTGGACCACAAAACCAGTCTTAAGTCACTGGGGTATATTTGTAGCAATAACACAAATAAATGAAAACAGATATTTTGTAAATATATAAATAACAAGTGTGTGTGTGTGTGTGTGTGTGTGTGTGTGTGTATAATTTATATATATATATATACACACACACACACAAACTTATTTATGTATTAGCTAAATATTTGTTTTCATTTATTTGTGTTATGCTCAAATCTGGTTAGATTATTAAAATATATATGTTTTTAAAGAAAAGAAACATGTTTTTGATGGGAAAATAAAGCAAACAAACAAACAAAGCATTTAATGAGCAAAGAAAATGAAGAAAAGAGCATCACAGCAAATAAAAGGGAACATCCTGGAGAAAAAACCTGACTGTACATTCGAATGAAATGACAGACGGAAAGAGAGAATGAAAGAGGCAGAGGGAGGCTCTCTCTCATCAGCGCTCACAGTCAAGGAGAACACACGTCAGCAGCAGCAACTCTGACTGGAAGGCTGCTCGGCCAATCAGCATGCAGCTGGTTAACTGTGTCATCAGCCTGAGATTGAGGAAGGGTTCTCTCTCTCTCTTTCTCTCTAACCCTCTCTCACTCTCTCTGATGCGGGGAGCAGCGCCGTGCCGTGTATGTGTGTGTGTGAGCGTGTTGCTGAGAGATGATGAAACAACCGCGTCAGTGCGCCGTTGGGAAGCTTCTCCCTGCCTGAGGATGTGAGAGAATTGGAGGCTGAACGAGGGATCCACTCCATCCTGCAGGCCGAGCCGTCTGCACAGGCCTGCTTTCCCTCTTTTTCTCTCTCTCCAGCCACTCTTTCTCGTGAGGCTTCTCTCACCCTTTTTTCCCTTCTTGTTCTTCCTCTGTGGAGCAAGGGGATCGTCATCCCCCCATCGATTCTTTTTTGTGGTGGTGGCTCCCTCCTTCTCTTCCTCCTCCTCCTCCTCCTCCCCCTCTCTCTCCATCTCCACCACCACCTCCTCCTCTCTTTTTTTCTCTATTCTTCAAGAGGACCTCTTTGGAATAGCAAACCTCCATGTATGACAATTTGTACCTGCATGGATTTGAAGACTCGGAGGCGGTGAGTTATTTTTCTCGCGATCGGAATTGGCTATGGCTATATATAGTGTTTTCCCACTGGCTATGTGTGTGTGTGTGTGTGTGTGTGTGTGTGCTCGTGCTGAACACTGTCTCAGCTGTGTTGCACATACAGGGCCTGCGAGACTCGGTGTACCATGATTTTCTAAGATGCAGCCCACCGATCTCCGTGGGTGTACTATTGGGAGATGCTCATCAGAGGCTTGTGTGTGTATGTCTTTCAGTATGTGTTGTTAATAGCACACATTCCCATTGAAAAACCTATTCCATACGGTGCGTTTAAAGAACGCTACAGCAGAAAAAAAAAGCACGTCTCTCATTCATTTTTCAGTTGGAGTTTTTTTTTTCAAGATTATGATACGTGGCTTTCTGTTCTTTGTAGGACCTACCTGATCTCTTTAAGGTTGAATTTGTTTAGGGTGTTATCATATAGGTAAAATTGTAAAGCTTCCTTTATTGTGTGACTGTTAAAGGGGCAGAGCCATTTCTTGCTGATGTGTAGAATGTAATGAGTCACATGGCTTAGGTGCCCCACTTGAATGCCTCAAAATTAAATCGAGCCAGAAGTCTGGAAAAGCTATCAGGGATTGTGTGTGTATAAGTTAGAGGCCCTTAGAACCCACTGTAATTCTCATCAGATGTGTTCATTTTGGTGTTCTGTATGTACAGAGTCCATTTATTTAAGATACACTTCATAATCCATAATCAGGTTCCTGTGCTATTGAGGATGAACATATGGTATATGGTGTTGTATATTTAATCAGTATTAACATATAGATTTTTATGTAGGGCACATAAAATCATTTAAAATATGAATCAGCAAGCATAATATTTAAGAAACTTTGTTTAATGTTATCAATAAATGTACATTCCATCTAGAAGTTGTTTAACTGTGTAGTCTGTTCAAACACTGGTGTCAAAACATTTTCACGCAGAAAGTTGCTAATAAATTTCTCAAATATTTACAAAGAAATGTCAAGTAACACATAAATGTGAAATTTTGAAGTAGAAAGACTGAAATAGTATTTTCTTGTAAAACACACTGCAATAATTTACTCTAGTCAACTTCCGAGGGGTGGGGGGCGATTACAGTGTATGACTGGTTTTACATATTTTACGTAGCCTACTTCAAAATAGAAGTCTGGGAGAATTTATATTTATTTACTAATAAAATACAGCATTTGAACCACATTCATTGCACTATGCATTGCCAATCCAGTGAAATTGTGGCTGTAAACCTTCTGAGGTTAATAATAGCTTAATGAGAAAATATCTGTTCGACTTCATTTTGGGCCATTGTCTGTCTTCATGACATTATATATGAATCTTTAAAGGCCCTCCAAAGTCATTCTTCAGCAAAAAGACTGTTATCTCGTCAAAATCAAGGATGAAAGCCATTCATTTGAATTTTCGGGGTGGGGTTCTCACAATCATCACTTCTGCGGTGAAAGATAAGCAAACTTGTGCATTTTTTGTTTCCCGAATCAGGAGTTTTGTGATTGGACTCACCGGCCTCAATTGGGTCCCTGCTGAAGTAAGCTTGTGCGGAGCGGCTGCCTTCAGGGAAAAAGTGTTTCGCCATAGGCAGCGTGCTGAAATTTTTTTAGCCGACTGCGAGGCTTTTTCACTCTCTCTCTGCCTCTCTCTCTAATGCGATATTGACCCGATCATTCTTTTCACTGACTTGAGCTAATGTTGTTTCCAAATAGGATTAACAGAATACAGCTTCCTAGCTTCACTTATGAGCAGACCTCTCATTAATTAGAGGACGATGTACTTGCTGGTTGGATCTTCTTTATTATCTTAAAAGGGGAAAGTGTGAAAACCTTATGGTATGTGTTTTTATTGAGCTGATAGGGATCAGGTGCTTCTCTCTTGAACACGATGGAGCCGTCTAAGGACTTTATGGAGATTTCAGGTGAAAATGTTCAGGTTGTGTATTGTGAAGTTTTTCATGGTCCTGAGAAACAAGCAGTGAAGGTATGTATGCCTAAAGGAAACTAGATATGTTAATGCTTGAGTTTTTCAGGGTTTTTTTTTTTTTTAAGTATTTGTACTGTAAATTAAGTCTTTTTGCTATTTAGAGTAGTTAATGAACTTTGCTCACAACTGTTGGATGATAGAAACTAACAAGGAGACACGTTGAAATGAATGTATGGCAGAAAAAGGTGACGGAAGCTCATAATTACACACATTTATAGTTTTTGTTTTAAGATAATTGGTTTCGGTCCAGCTGCAGATGATTTTTAAGATATGTAAGTTTCCTGTTACTCTATTTTAGGATTCAGTATTTTTATATTTGTCTCAGACAGTGACCGATACCTCAAGGTGAGAATCCGAATCAGATGCCTCACAGTCCGAATCATTTTGATTCTGTATATCAAAATATGTGATGACTGATGTTTATCCATAAAATGCTGGGTAACATTTTACATTATCATATTCATGTTACACATAACAACTAAGTTTAATAAAAAATTACATATGAAACAAATGTAAATTATTGCATAATATATTACCTAATAAATGTATCTGTTGTTTTGTTGTTTTTAAAGATTGTAATGTAGATTGTGAATAAAAGGAGCTTACCTGAAGTCACCTTCAGCTGACAGGTGTATTTTTCTGTTTGCTTAAGAAGCATGTATCTCTATGGCTGACAGTTCTAGTAATAGAGGTACAGGTGGGGTTTTTTGCTGACCTGTGTTTGCAGCGGTCTGAATAGGAAAACATGAGTATCACAGACATAATGAAAATCCAGCAGACCAGACCAATGTGAATAATGGCCAAGGAAGATGGTTCTAGTGCATTGTAAAAAACGAATTGGTGAAATTTACCATTTAAAACACAAACAGCAGCTGTGGTTGCCAGAATTTTACAGTGAAAAATATGGTAGCATTTTTACAGGTTGGCCTTAAATTTACTGTAAAAAAAAAAAATTATATATTAACTGAAATGTTACTATGCTTAAGTACTCAAATCTGATTTAAACTTTATAAAAAGATAAATAATGAGGTAAATGGTAATATGCAGAAGGTGCACAGTGTCGTAAAAACACAAAACACCATCATGGTAATACACATGACACTAAAATAATGCAATAAACATTCATTTAACAGCATACGATGTAACATTAAACCCTAATGTGCATAAGTGACAAGAAGAACTTATTTAGCTTATTTTTTCACCATAAAGAGTAAGGAAACTTACTGTTAACCAATGAACAGGTTTTTACCGTAGTATATTTACATTCTTTTACCATTAAAATTCTGAATATGTTTTGCAGTGTGGATGGTCTGATCTTTTTTTATACACCAATGTTGTCAAAATGTATCTTTGGAGAGACGTTTCAGTTTAAATCTCTTTTCTGTGTCATTCTCATATTTCAAAATTGGGTCTTATTTTCCACTTTTGTACCATTGTGACAGTCTACTTTAAGGTTGTGCAAGGTTTCTTGAACCCGAAACAATTATTATTTAATTTTGCATGAGAATTTTTTTTACAATAATTCTGACCTGTGAGATTAAACAGTTTTTGATAGTCCACCTTTAAGACATCTATATGTAAGTTATGATTTGCTCCACATAGTGGGATATTTCAGTCTGCCATTCATCAACGCGTGCCAAGTATTTGAATACCGAATGAATATTGACATGCCAGAGGTCATATGTTTACAGTATGTGCTGAAATTTAGCAATTTTAGTAACTCTTCTGATTGGACCGAGCAAGAAAAATGCCATTTTATTTTTACTCTCCTCTTTTAAAAGCCATGACCAGACTGTGTGCATGCAAGTAATGTATGTGCTATCTGTTCGCAGGGTTCAGCTGATTCCTACACTAGCAGGCCATCTGATTCAGATGTGTCGTTGGAGGAGGAGAGGCCGGAGGGGGGTAGTCAGGGCCGGCAGGAGCAAGAACAACAGGCTGAACTGCAACTGGAGAGGGCAAAGGTCAGTGCAGACACAAACCACACTTACTTCATATTAATAAAGTATATGGTGCTTACCATATTCAACACATACTTCAGTACACAACAGTATACAATGCTTATTTACTGGTATGTAGCAGGTTACATTTGATTTTAAGATCATGAGCATAATAGTCTTATGCATTCTGATATAAATGATTATGTTTGCAGTAATAAAGAGATAATGTGTTTATTAATCTTATTTGATATTATATTAGTGTTTATTTATTTAAAAAATAACATGTCTGATTTTTGAAAGCTCATTTTTACCATTTACTTTTAAGATGTAGAAATAAAGTATATGCATTGTTCATATTATTTACAACAGTTATTTCTCCTATATCTTTTTTTATTATTAAAGCATAAATTAAAAATATCGGTAACACTTTACTTAATGCCTTTATATATAATGCATTATAAAAGTAGTTGTAATGCATTAATTATGCCTTGTAATGCACCTTATAATGCATTGTAAAATCTCATAACTGTAACCACAGTTAATACATTATAACACTTATCAGTTCAATGAGGTGGATTAGAACAAGGTGTACATTAACTGTGTAAAATGGCTTTTATATATATAATTATTTTTTACATTTTTTGTTTTAAAAAAAAAATGTAATTAAAAAAAACATCAATTTCCAGGCCAAAGCGGTGGCCTTTGCCGTAAAAACAAATGTCAGTTACTGTGGTGCGCTGGATGAAGATATGCCTGTGCCAGGAACTGCCATCTCATTTGATGCGAAAGACTTCCTGCACATCAAAGAGGTACTGTGGCCTGCTGGCCCATTAGTGAACAGGTCACTGCTGATTCAGATTCACTGATGACTTTGAATACAGAAAAATGCTAAGAGGGGATAAAGTTTTTCCAGCTTTTATGTCTTTTGTGCTTTTCTGTGATCCATATGCAGAAGTTTAATAATGACTGGTGGATTGGGAGGCTGGTGAAAGAAGGCTGCGAGATTGGTTTTATCCCCAGTCCCCTGAAGCTGGAGAATATCAGAGCACAGCTGGAACAGAAGAAAAGCCGTGTACAAGGGTAAGCAGACCGAGAACATACTTACCTACGTGAATGGAGCATTTGATTTTCCACAATCTCTTAGTCCTTAATATTCTGTTTGTTTATCAACCTGGCAAGGAAATCTTGGATAGTTTTCCAAAAATGTGCACTAATACATATTTCTAGGCTCATTTTTATGTTATATAATCTTTGATCCATTAATAAAAAGTTATTTTTGATGCCATTTCCATGTGTAGAAAACCAAATGCTCTATAGTTGCTATTCTATAGATAAAACAGATACAGTTTGTTGATAATATTATGTCTTATTATATGGATACAATAGAAATTTTGAAAAAGCTTTGGAAAGATTCTTAAAATATTCCATTCCAAAATGAATTAAGGGTGGTGGGTTTCAAGAACAGTGATGGCATTATAAAGAAAATTGGCTTTTGACTTTTAAATCTGTGAGCATGGCATTGCTTGAAGTTATAGGAAGTCCCAGATTAAACCCAGAAGGTATGGTGGGTTTGCATTTTTGTAGTTTCTCTCCAGATCTGAATTTTCACCTTTTGTTGTTGTTTTTTTTCTCCAGTTGCCTGTTACTTTATGTAATCAGGACTGTTATCTTGGCCAGAAACATTATGACTTGAATTTGACCCCGGATTGTACATTTATCACAGTTCACTGTACTTTCACTGCTGCTCATAATCATCATGTCTTAGCTACAGAAATCCAGAACCAGAGCCAGACTTTTGAGTACCGACATAAAGTCCAGTCTGCAGTGCAGTTTATTCTGGCCAAGAACCATCCACTTAAACTGACTGTCTGAAAAAGTAAAGCATCCATGTGTTTTTGTTTTGTGTTTTGTTTTGTGTGACATTTAAAGACAGAAAAAAATATTAACTGATACAAGAATAAAAGAGAGAGTAACAAAACAGTAGTTAAATATTGGTGCCACAGTCTCTGCAAGCAGTTGTAAAACTGTAACTGAAGAAATACATTAAGAATTAGTAATAAATATAGATTGTTTTTCCTGGACATAACATAAAATAAACAAAATATACAGTTGTACACAAGGATATATTTTTATAGTGTCTCAGCTGAATATCTTTCAAAGATTCAGTGCTATGAACTTCGCAGACTTTGTTCATTGCAGAAGCCTGATACTACACCATATAAACAAGCTTCTTTTTTTCCAGGTAGATTTATAAAAATGTTTGCAACTACTAGGAAACCAATTAGATTTGAGCTTACAATTTTGGAGAGTTCTTGTCATTTTAGTAATATTCATCAAATGGTCTATGGGTCTGAGGCTGAGGCTACCAGATGAAAGACTCGGTATCAAATTATGAGACAATTTACTTGAAACTTGAAATTATCCAAAAATACAGAATTTAGGGATTGTTTGACATTTGATTTGTTGAAAACTGGGTAAGTTAGGTGACACCAGTTTGCAGTTTGAAATCAGATGACTGACCCTCAAACCCAGGTGACTATCGATAACAATTCTACATACAGAATCAGTTCATGGACATTGACATAGAATCAGTGTGGGTCAGACCAGGTTTTGTGCATTAGCTATTAGAGATTATAATATTAAATATTTAGAGATTTAGAGAGTTGTCCGCTCAAGTGTGTAGGCACAATGACTAAAAATGTTCTATATCTGTCTCTGTTTGTCTGCTCATTTCTTTAGTAAGTCCAGTGGAAGCTCCTCCTCCAGTTTGGGGGATGTGATGTCATCAGGTGAGCCAATGAGCTGTTGGGGGTGGGGCTTTATGAGATGGGGGTGGGGTTACTGGAGTCTCCCCGAAAAAACGGAATCGTAGGCAATTCATCAGTGGATGATTTTACGTCAACACTGTCCTGCGTAAGGCTAAAGATCAAACGAGCAGCTTGTGAGCATGGGGCAGTGGACCATGAATGACTTGAATGGCTTTCTCACATTTGAAGAACTTGATGATACTCTATTCTGACTTCCCTTCTTTTTCCTCTTTTTACAGGCAAGCAGAAACAGAAAGTGGTAAGTGTGTCTACAGGATGGAAGAATCATCACCTAACCGTCCTGTCCAGTCATTGAAGAGATATATTCCTGCCACCGCTGTCATAAACACAAATTAGTCTCTACACTCATGACGTACTTTGACTATGCTGTGCTTTGTTATTTACCTATGATCTCCTCTGCAGACTGAACATGTGACTCCCTATGATGTTGTGCCTTCCATGAGGCCTGTGGTGCTGGTTGGTCCATCGCTGAAAGGATATGAGGTGGGTTGTCTCAAATGATGCAGAGGTGTATCATCGTCAAACCTGGGTTCTGGGTTTTCTGACAGAAAAACGCCTTTGTTAAAGAACGATCTGCAGAGTTTCTACAGGTGAATCAGCGAGTTCATCATAAAATAACATAGAACAGAAAATTCCTCCTTCAAGGCCAAAGCGCTTGCGTTCTTTGTTTATGACTGGCTGCGTGTCTGTGTGTGTGCATTTTGGGTTATTGATACCAGCAAAATATAATATCTATTCCAGTCTCTTCACACAGAGAAAACAAAAACATACTCCCCCTCTCCGCCGTTCTGTTACCACGGCAACAACCTTCCGGGGTCCAAGAGACGTCAGTGCTAGAAAGTAGAGCACGGTTTGAAATTAGAAAGAGACAGAAAAGGAAGAGAAGATCAGGAACATTGATGGAGGGAAGGAATCGGTGAGAGAAAAAAATGAAGGCATGTGAGAGACAAAGACAGGGCGACACAGTGAAGCAGAGAAAGTAAAGAAAACAAGCTCCTTTGCAATTTATAGGGGGTAACTAGATGCAGATTTGATTTTTATTTTATTTTTTGTAAGGATTTCATTTATTTATGCAGCTGCTTGGTATATAAATTACAGTAAGGCTTGTTTTATTGAGACTAAGTAAGTTTATGTGTTGATGAGGCAAGAGTTTTGTCCTTGAAATTAAATTGAATCTTTAGCTCTGTTCCAAAAACTGCCTCACTCCCTACAGGTTCAATAAGTGACCAGTATAGAACAATATAAGTGACCCAATTTGGAATGTAATTAATAGAGTGCAACAACAAGATTCTAGAAGTAAATCCCATTCATTTTCTCAATAGGGAACAATAACTCATAAACCTTTAAAGACAGACTTACTGTGAGCTGTGAGGTTGTTAATCAATGGTAATGCTTTTGTTCAAGCCATCAGCCTACATTATTTCAACTGACAGAATTCCTGGTGAATGCTTTTTATATATATAAATTAATAGTTGTATATGTCTGTTTTTAACTCAGTTATGTCCTTTGCAATGCCACAAGCTAAGTTTTCAACTCTGTCTCTGATTTGTTTCAAATCAATGTTTGTAATGCTGTGATTCTCCTTGTAGCAGCTTGGTTTGGTTCATAGCTTATAACGCTTAAAGAAAGACATTTTTAAAATGCCTAAGAAAAATTTATGAGAAAAGTACTTCCGGAAAGTTTGGCTTTGACATGTTGCTAAGGTACAGCACAATACCCTAATAAGCATAAACCTAAATATTGTTTTAGAATAGATCAAATATTATTGTTTAAATAGGAATTTATCATGTAAAGCGATATAAATACACACTATTAACCACATTTTAGTCATTCTCAATCACATTCAAATACACTTTATATCTTTTGTACAGGTAACTGATATGATGCAGAAAGCTCTATTTGACTTCTTGAAACACCGGTTTGATGGCAGGTAAGAAACAAAAGTAGTTTATATATGATTACACTGTCATTTCATCATGTTCCTGCACAACACAGAGAGATTTATAATACAGACTAATTTGTTATAAAGAAGACAGGGTGGCTTATATGTTATAATGAAAGATTTTCACTGCAGCTAACTTCAGATAATGTATTTATTGTCCTAGGATAACTATCACACGCGTGACGGCAGATATCTCACTGGCAAAGAGATCAGTGCTTAACAATCCCAGCAAGAGAGCCATTATTGAGCGCTCAAATACAAGATCCAGCCTTGGTAAGATATAGAGAGAGCCAAAACATGCCTCACAGAGGGTTATTAAAAAGAAATATTCCAGGTTAAAGTTCTGAGACATGTAATCAGCAACCACAGAAAATAATTTTGACTTATTCATCAGTTTATAAATTCAAGGAAATCCATCTGTACAGTAATGTATTACAAAGTCTGTGGTTCTAAGTGTAAGTGTACTGGAAGGTTTAAAAGAAAAATTGTGACACTGCATTTTTAAGGCACTGACACAAATTCATATGTTGAAACAAAAATTTATATTTAAGATGAAAAAATGTGTAAATAGTCACATCAAGTTGCACAGCATTTCTCATTGGCTGAATGTAAAGTTTCAATTTGTAAAGTTTTCTGTAGTTTTTTTTTAGAAATTAGAAGTAGCTATGCCTGAGAAACTTCCACTACGACTACAAATATTGTACCTTTTTTTGGAAACTGGTTGTTTAACCTAGAATATTCCTTTGATCTGACACACTGCCATCAAATGCAATATCAAAATCAGTCACTTCCAAGTCCTGATGGTTTTTGTTCTATTAGTGTGCAAACTGTAGACTGATAACTCTTTGTGTGATATACATGTACAGCTGAGGTACAGAGCGAGATTGAGCGCATATTTGAACTAGCTCGCTCGCTCCAGCTGGTTGTGTTGGACGCAGACACCATCAACCATCCTGCTCAGCTGATGAAGACTTCACTAGCACCCATTATCGTCCATGTCAAAGTGTCCTCGCCAAAGGTGTGACATTCAGAGACACTCGTGTCATGGTTTTAGTGTTTCATTAGAGAAAGACCAATCAAAATCTGATTGATCTTGCCTTGTAACCAACTCTTCTGTCCTGTAGGTCCTCCAGCGGCTCATCAAATCTAGAGGAAAGTCACAGAGTAAACACCTCAATGTACAGCTCGTAGCCGCAGATAAACTAGCACAGTGTCCTCCGGTGTGTCTTCTCATACATGCAAACATCAACACACCTGTGAAAGAAAACTACAGAAGTTATTCCAGTTTTGCGCACTTTTAACATAGTCTTATGTGTTTGTGTCTGGTATGGCTGTGCATATGTGTTCCTCTTTAATAGGAGATGTTTGACATCATCTTGGATGAGAATCAATTGGAAGACGCATGTGAGCACCTGGCTGAGTATCTTGAGGCGTACTGGAAGGCAACCCACACCTCCAGCAGTACCCCACTCAACCCTCTGCTGGGCAGAAACCTCGGCCCCGCTGCCCTGGCCCCTTACACAACGTCTGCCATATCTGGCTTGCAGGTGCGCAATCACACAAACACTCTACCCATATAAGCATTTATAAGGTGTTTATAGACTTTTCAGTCAATATTTGGTCAGAATTTTGATGAATGTTTAAAGCTAAGTGACCTATGTGTCTTGATTGGTTAATCACTGGTCCATTTTAAATAGTCCTGTGTTGTGTTTTAAAGTTTTATACAAATATTCACTTTAGGCTTCATAGCTGATGAAATTTCAGCTTTTCTACCACAGCAATAAATTATATTTTGAAGTATATTAAAATAGAAAAAATGTAATAATACATCACAAAATTACTTTTTTACTGTATTTTTCAAATAGTCAAAAATTTGAAAAAATCAAATACATGCAGCCTTTGATGAGCATAAGACACTAAAAACATCAAAAAATCTTGCTGATCCCAAATTTTGAACAGTAGTGTTTAATACATACATATTACTGTTTAAAAGTCAGTTCAACACTTTTTTAAATGTTTTTGAAAGAAGTCTCTTATGCTCATCAAGGCTTCATTTGTTTGATCAAAAAAATGTTTCAAATGGTAATATTGTCAAATATTATTACTCTAAGTAACTGTTTTCTGTTTTTATTTATTTTAAATTGAAATGTATTGTAAAGAAAGTTCAAAAGAATAGCATTTATTTGAAATGGAAATCTTTTGTAACATCAGAAATGTCTTTACTGTTACTTTTGACCAATTTAATGCATTCTAAACAAATAAATTGCTAAATAAATTTATTATTTTCTTTCCAAAAAAAAGATCAAACTTTAATTTAAGGTCCAATTCTCGCTATTAACAAACCATTAAGTACGGCTTTTGCCTCAGTAAACTCCTAATTTGCTGCTTAGCTGTTAAGTTTAGGTATTGCTTAGGATTAGGGATGTAGGTCATGCAGAACATGTGCTTTATATAAGTACTAATAAACAACAAATATGTTCAAAATAGGCAAGCTTATAAGCAACAAGTTAATAGTAAGAATTGGTCCCTATACTAAATTGTTACCAAAAATGAAAAAAAGGTAGTGTTTATAGTAAAACTAGTACAGGCTCTTACTTTATGTGGTACTTATACATCAGAACCAACAGGGGCAAAAAACACGGCAAGCCAACCACACCGGGGACCACTCCACCCCCAACGAACGGCGCAACCTGATGACCTCAGATGAGAACTACCACAACGAACGAGCGCACAAGGGACGGAACCGGGGCTCCTCTGGATCGCAGCACGGCGGCAGCGGTCAAAACCACCACTACATGGAAGAGCAGCAGGGCTACCAGGACCCCTACCAGGACACCTACAAGCCCCACCGCAACCGCAGTTCCCCAGGCAGCTACAGCCAGGACTCACGACACCGGCTCTGAGCCACCCTGCCCCGTTTCGTCCTCCAAGCCTGAGCCACAGAGCCACCGAGCCAAGATGGCTTCTGTCCAGAATTGTATACATCTTCCATTACATTTTCGTTTTGTTTGGGTCTCTTGAGCTGCAAAGCAGAAACTGTTCAACCCCTCCTGAACCTTCGCCATCTGACCAAAGCCTGCATTTCCGTCTGCTTATACAAGGCTCATCGTGTCTGCCTGGGATAAGGGAACCTTTCGACATGAAACGTTACAGTGGTTATGCTTTCACATGTTAATATGCTTGTTGATTTTTTGTTGATTGTGTTGCAAAAGGGCAGGTTTTACTTCTACCAAGCAACCATTTAACTTCAAAACCGAATGATTGGTTAGTCCTTAAGAGCAAATATTCTGTGAAGCTAGCAATGGCCGAGAATCAGACAGTTGTAAAGGGTGTATACAGGATACCGGAGAACTGAACAAGGAGCTCAGTTAGTCTTTATGTCATTATTGCCAGCATGTTACCTGACCGCATGCTTCCCCTGTCATTAGTGCATAATTTGAGCGGAAATAGAATGATGCTGTGATCATTACCTGTAAGCAGGCCCCCGAGAAAGTGGCTGACGAACTGGAACATTTCACTAACGCAACACAAACCTACTGCCAGCTGTCTTTTCTCGCAGAAATGGAATCTTAAATACCATGATCTTAGAGTTTTCCAAAGCCTCAAAATCCTAGGCAGTGGAATTTCCACATAACTTCTGCCGTAAACAGCAGGAATCTTAGATTCAGCCACAGCCAGCCAATCATCTGTGCAGGTTAGCTTGGTGCACTGCATTCTAGCCCATGGACTAATTTCTTACCAGGCATTATTTTCTAGTTAGGAAGACAGCTTAAAGAGATGCATAACATAGGAATGCTGAACAAAAGTGTTGCTGTGACCTAGTCCTCAGTAGAGTTAGCAAGCATTGACATCTTATATCTTTTCATCATTTAAAAGCTGAAATTAAGGCACTTTTGGTACACTGTAATTTAAATAGCTCTCAAGGGTGCTTGGTGTCTATTAAAAAAAGACCATTTTTCTCAGCACTACATGTAACTCTAGGATGAACAGGTCAATTTAGTTCTGATTCTTTAGGAGTGACTGGCACCCTGCGCTCCACCCTGCCAACTGGAGCTGCCACATCTCAAAAGCTACAGACTAAACCCGACCCCTAAAGTGTCGTTCTTCTACTTATTATACGTTTTCAGTGCGAAAGGGGACTGGCAGAGGACAAGTAGATCTTCAACATATGGAAGCAGTTCAGACCTGGACCTGAAACTTACAGACCCAAGGCCTTGGCAAACCATGGATTTCCTCGCCTGCATATTCTCACCTTATTGATTTATGCTAGTTTGTGCATTTTCAGAAGAATACATTTTAAAGAAAAAATCAACTCGGAAAAGCTAAGGACCGCAACGAGTACATTCTGTATGCATTTGTCTATGAGCATGCTTCTCTGTTAATTATATAATGAGGATGAATGAACACAAGGAATTTGGCAGTCGATGCCCATTTGACTAAAAAAAAAAATTCATCTCTGAATTTGCTGCCTGAGACAATCAGATGGAACTTCTCTGTAAAACCGGAACGTTGTTCATCCCTTCCCATCATCCTGCCCTCTCCCGTTTCACAGCAGCTTCATCTGAGCTCCAGATAAAAGAATAAAAATGTCAATTTTTCCTTTTTTTGTGAACTTGAAAATTAAAGATGGAAATGCAAAATTGCAAAAAATGCATGCATATCATTTTAATTTATAACAAATTTGAAAGAAAACGTGTTTTATGGAATATACTTGTGTAAAAGGCAAATCTAGCAGTATTTAAGTTATTTTACAAAAAAGAAAAGAAGAAAAAATAAATGGTCATTTTGAAACTGTCATATTTATTTATTCATTATAGACTTGTTGGAGCCATTGGTTTATTGGCATTACAAAGGCCATAATCACACCACAATAAGATGGATGACTATTAAAACAGGTGCATTTTGAAAAGCTGATTTAAAAGTACATTTCTGTGTGTCAAAAAACATTGCATTGTACCATCTCAAGCTATGCTCTGTAAAATTTTACAAGGAGAGACTCAAACCGGTTTGTTAGAAAAGCAATCGAATGCTGATATTTGTACAAAGAGCCATGTTTCCATCAACAAATGTTTACTGTAGAAAATCATAGTAACAGGGTTAACAGAAATATATATTCCCTTAGCCTCACAGAACTCATCTTTTTTTTAGGAAGCCACATTGGAAAATACAGAAAATGAATAAAAATGTTACTACGATTTTGTTAGTGTGACTACAATGTCACCGAGTAAAAATAGAGCAGAACAGCCTGTAATAAAACAAAGCTGCCATCAGCTATTAAAAAGCTAAAGCGCTGAAGGACACAAGAGAAACGCCTTAGTAAAGTCACCAAGATATTGTAAGGCAACAACAACCAGGAAAACGACTTGCCTTTTATTTTCTTCTCTCTCTCTGTCTTTCATTAACTAAACGATGTATTCCTGTGGAAGTGGAACATTATACGTTTTTTTTTTTTAAGGCGTTCTTGCCTCTAGATGGCATAAGAATCACAATTTTTTTTACTGATCATCTTAAAATTTAAAAACAAAGGCAATGAAACCTTTAAAAATATCTAATGTGACTGTTGGCACTAGTCTTATTTGCAGGGAATACAAAACTAAAACGTTTGGACACTGAATGAGCAAGTGATGTCAATATTTTTGGGTGAACTATCCCTTTAAGGTTCACTACTGCTTCAAAACTATTTCAGGATGCACCTCATTCAGAGTATAGGTCACCGTTCTTGGCCACACACCACTTCCCAACAGAACATCTAACAAAGCAACAAGAATGCAGCCTTTAGGGCAAGTCGTGGCCTAATGGGTAGAGAGCTGGACTCGCAACCCAAAGGTCTCGAGTTCGAGTCTCAGGTCCTTGGACAGTAAAGCCAGGTGTAGCCTATATTGCAGTGGCTCTCTGACAAAGCAGATCACGCAACCTCCAAAAGTTCTCACTAAAAACATTTCTTGTAAACAGTAGGGAGCGGTATTGTCCTGAATCTCGCTGATGGCCCTCCTCATTAGCAACCTTTTCTCCTCCCTCTCCCATTCCTCTTCAATCTAGATTAAAGGCACTTTGTAGTGTAGAATGCTTTAAAGATGTAGTTGGACAGAGTGTTCCCTTTGTAGCGTTGAGAATCTAGTCATCATGTGTTTAACATGTTTAAAAATATAACATTACTTAAATATTACGACCTTGGTTCATCCAGCTTGTTTATCAGTCTGACAGAAACATCCCCCATTTCTGGGAGCCGTTGAAGAGGTTGAGGTTCTGGCTAAAGAACGGATTACATTTCTCTGGCTCTAGATGTTCTTTAATAGGTTTTGTCATGTGAGGAAATAACCATAGCACTGTGAAGTTAATCTGCTGTTTACTGCACAACACTTTAAAATAGGTGCTATTGGCTTTGCTGATTTCATCAACACCTACTTTTTAAGGAAAGTGCTCTTTGTGGTTGCCAGGCAACATTCAATTTTCCCTCTTCATTGAATGAGATGGTTAGTGCTTATAATAGAAATGACCATATGGATAAAGCTGCATCACAAAAAATGACTGCACAATCAGCATTTTATTATAGTACAAGACTGGTGAATGTAAATTGGGAAATATGAATAAAAGTTTTACTGGATTAAAATAAACAACTTGTAGGCCTATATTTCACAAGAGTACATTTATTTGATCGTAAAAACAGTAATATTGTAAAATATTTTTACAATTTAATTAACTGTTTTCTATTTTAATGTATTTTCAAATCCTTCAGAAATCATTCTAACATAATGATTTGGTGCTCTAGAAACATTTATTATTAGCATCAATGTTGAAAACCTGATCCATTTTTCCAGGATTCATTGATGAATAGAACGTTCGAAACAACGTTTATTTGAAATAGAAATCTTTTGTAACATTATAAATATCACTTTTGATCACTTTAACTCATCCTTGCCAAACTAAATCTTACCAACTTCAGACTTTTGAACAGTATATTGTAGATTCTGATTATCTGCTATGGTGAACAGATCAAAGCAGTTATATATATAATTGCTTAGAACTAGATTGTTATGCTGTATTGATGAATCAGTTTTATAATCAGTGTTTTTGAGCATTTAAGAAATAGCAAATGACATGCAGAACACGGAGGAGTGCTTATAGACCCTCTAACTCTTCTTTGTTGGCAAAAGCAGCATAAACATTACATAAGCTGTGTTGCCTCCTCTCACTGACACTGGCTCGAGGGAATGCTCATCCATCATCAAAAAAACATATCTAGCCTTACTGGGCTGCGGCATGCTCTGTGTGGATCCATCCAATCTTTTATTTTTAGCAGAGAGTTTGCTAATATTATGTCAAAGTTAGATCAATTTTCATGCATCTTTTTGAGCAATATAGTCTAACGGGGGGTCGGGTTCGATGTGAAGCAGAGTTATATTTCGATGGCATTACACAATGCATTTGATATTGTGAATGGAAAGTGTTATGTGAGCCTACAGGCACTAGAGAGATGGCAGTGCAGCAACATAAGCACAGATGGTCACACATTTGGGTTTCGTGATGAGTCCAGTCACCTCAACATGAGCGTGAAAAAACCCAAGCCTGTTACCACATGTCCAGACTCTCTCTCTGACTCTTTCTTTTTCTGCCTGGTTTACTGAGAGTATACTTGAGAAGAATACATGCTATTTAGATTTTTAGCGCTTGACGAAACATAAAGTCCATGGGGAGGTTTAAAAATATATTAATTCTAAAGCAATTACTGTAAAGTTCAATGCAATATTTGCATTCAAACACAAGTAGGCTCAGTCGATTGCACTTACGGCATAATGTTGACTTTATGGATTCAAATAATAGGTTTTAACAGCTGCTTTGCTGCTATGGAACTTCAAGCAACCTCAGTTATCTCTCTATTGCCATTTGTGGTTGAAACATATAATTGCATGCCACTTGTGGAGTAGTTATTTAACATCAGTTAAGCTTGGGCACTGTGAATCTACCATGATAACTGCATCAAAGCGGACATAGACAAAAAGAAACATTTTAAACAAAGTATATTTCAGAAAAATGTAATTTGAGCAATCATACACGGCGTTATGTGGGTCGGATCTTATTTTAGTTGGCAAAAGTTCTATCACTTTCCTTTTTGACTGCAGTTTGAGGTTTTCAAAAGGTAAATCCCAAATGATCAACCCAGGTCTTCATTCAGAAATGTCTATGTTAAAAGCTTGCTAGACAACATTTATTGTAGCAACAACCGGACCTTCTTTTGTGTTTATGAACATGACAGAAACACACAAACATCTCGTTAATATTATTACTGTAGTGAATCGGAATAAGGCACTAAAATGAATTTGATGTTTAAGTACTCGCTCAGTACTGGAATTTTATTTATTTTTAGCCAAAAAAAAATCTTCTATAGTGCAGCTTTCATTTGTTTTTGAAAATAAGGGTAACACTTTACAATGAGTTTCCATTTGTTAACATTAGATAAGTACATTAGTTAACATAAACTAACAATGAAAAATACTTCTAAAGCATTTATTAATCTTAGTTATAACGTTGATTCCAACATTTACTAATACAATATTAAAAAGAAAAGTTGTATATATTAATGTTAGTTAATGGACTTGAGCTAATATGGACTAATAATGTTTAAAAATTAAGTCTGTAACATGTTATAACTAACTCATTGTTAGTTAATGCATTATAGTTAACAAATGGAACCTTATTGTAAAGTGTTGCTAAAATAAGCTTCACATTTCTGCTTTTAAATCTTTTTAAAATGTATACTTCCGTTTCATTTGCCTTACAGTAACCTTGACTTGGCCTTTTTTTAAAGCAAGCGAGGGATAAACCCCCCCCCCCCCTAAAAAAAACTGCCACAAACCCACAATATTCCTTTAAGGCAAAAAACAGGTTGAAACCTGAAACTGAGACTGTGCAATCCACAATAAGTGAATATTATGATGTTTAAAGTTCACCCAGCATTATAGAATTTGCTGTGTTAACATGTTTCACGCTTGTGTCAATATGTGCAGTGAAGCAGGTATACAAAGAACTGGCATTCTTCCACTAGACCCAATGTGTGATAAGATTTCAGTCATGCTACAGTCCAAATAACAGAGCATATAAAAATGGACACAGTTTGGAATGACCACTCACCTCAGTTGCAGGCTGTAGTTATTCTTGTATTTGAGTAAAGTGTCAGCTAATAATTTTCTTTAGCTCTAATGGCAGTAGGTCATGGGATTACTGACCTTCTATGCAAACCATCACAGTGATTGAATATTCAATTATGAAGTTTGAAAGGTTGACTCCTTGATCAAGGATAACCACAGTATGTGCGTGCGTGTGTGTGTGTGAGTGTGTGTGTGTTGCTGATGGTCTAAAGGTCAGTGGAAATTTGACAGCATGCTGATGGCAGTCTGTTTTTTTTAAGACAGGATGTCTACTATTTTATTGGACTCCTTTTACTGCTATATTTCCTTATTTTTAATGTTTAAGTTATTATATCTTTCAGCACTGAACTGCACTAGCAACTCTTACAAGTAACAAAATAATTTGCAGTTTTAGTTTGTTATGGCACAAAACACCTGACTCTATAACAGATAATGTGTTCTTTGTGAGTAAATGTTTGAGACCTTTACAAACAAATCACTGCCGTCTTTTATCAGAGGTGACCATAACATCACCTCACCACAACTTCTCGCCTCTATTGAAAAGGTCACTTAACTGTAGACAGTGTTCATTTTTAACTCTTTTCTTCATCCATTTTTGTTCCTCCTCCTCCTCCTCTTCTCCTTCCTGGTCCACATGCCTATTTTGTTTTTCATTAGTAGTGCGGAGAATAATGCGGAGCTGACATTTTCAGCGGCTTGCTCTGTGTCTTCCACCACATTGTAAAAAAGATCAAATAGCAACATCAAAACAACTTTGCGTCACTGGAGCACTGGCAGGTTATTGTGAAATGCCATCCGTAATCAAGGGCACACTGGTGGAGTGTGGCGAGGAACTTGTAAAAAGTGCCCTGTGCCAAGTGAAGAGTCCTAACAGAGGCGTTATATGGCTTTCATCAAAATGGACAGTTGCGATCATTGTATTTATTTCTTAACAAACACCTTTATGTGATGGGCCTAACAAATTGGATGTTCTAATAACAGTCTGTGAAAGTATTCTCAAGGACTCAGTGGTGTCTTGTTTGTATAAAATGTAAGTTAGGCATGGATGCCAGAGCTTCAGAAACCACATGGTTGTGCAACACAGGTTTCACTGAGGAAAGGAGACTGTACTAGCCTGGGCAGTGTGCACTGTATGTTAATTTAAAAAAGAAAGACATCTGATTGCCATGCAGTTTTAGTGGCCACAGTAAACACTATAAGGTAACACTATCTTTTATCTATCGCAGACTTGCTTACATACAATAAGTGCTGATATACGTACACTACAACATCACACATTTTACTCTCTTTAGCTTAATAATTCTTACCTGTAGCTCTCAATTTGGAAAAAAAGGGCAGTTTTTTTCACTCTGTGTGTCTGTTAGATGAGAGAAAGTAAGCAATAAAGACATATAGCCTATAACTAAAGAGAAGTATAGCAATAACTAAGCAAAATGTATGGCAATTTCCACAAATTCAAGTCAAATGTGGTGTCCCCTTATTTTTTTAATGCAATGAAAATGTGAAACCCATCTTGAAGAGATTAATTAGATATCTTACAGAAAAAAATCAGAAACTGTAACCATTAGAAAATTGTAATTGTTGCCTTCCTCACCTTTTCATTGTCCTTCCCTGTTTTATTCTACATATTAAAATTATTAAAAATAATAATAATTTGTTGATATTCTGTTTATTAAGAAAGAATACATTATTTTAATCACTGTCAATAGAAAAAGGTGCAGCACTCACTCTTGAAGAGGTCTAAACTTTATTAATTAAAATGACGTTTCTGCCGTTATCCAGGCCTTCATCAGACATTATTTTAATCACTAAAATATTCAGTTGTGCCCAACCCTGTTACAACATAAACATTCTCATCAACTGACTACATTCAAGCTATTCAACTATTCAACCCTGTTACCATAAAATACTTCCCTTTATTGTTACTGTTTATTTGTCAAAAATAAAGTCTGTAACATGTTTTAACTTGTTCTTGTTACAAATTTTACAAATATGTACCAGCAAAAGTTTCTATTTTCAGTTTCAGATGAATCAGTGTAAAAATTATTTGTATAGTCAACATGCAATGCATAATGACTTAGTATCAAATATAATTATAAATAAAAAGGATTAATAACTTCAAACCAACATGTGGTCCCAAACTATCTAGACCTTATACAGAATGATTGTTATTGACCAATTTTAGAATTTATTACAAAATTTTACTTAGAATGTAATGTGTTCGCAGATTTTTTATTTCTAGAGAATAATGACAAATGACACGAATCAAGGTTTTAACTCCTGATGCACCCCCCCCCCCCCCCCCCCCCCCATATTAGCATTGCTGTCATATAAAAATTGCTGTTCATAAAATAAAAAAAGCACTAAACTCTTATCGAACAAAAAAATTTGCTTCTATGTGTTTTAATCAGTCTACGTGCGTTGAACTCCCATCTCTCTTATGCTCCAGTTACCCTGACGCTTGCTTAAAGCAAGCAGGCATAGCAGCCGTTCAGACACATCGGCACGGCAGCTGGCCTACTTTGGTTTAGTCTAATAGCCAAAGCTGAGTCCCCACACACTCAATCAGCGTTGAGCTGCATTTGGGACAAAGGTTTTGGGGGAAGGGGTTAATGTTTCTAACAGAGGCTCTAACTCTTTTGGGGTAGCTGATGGCCCTCCTGAGCTCCTGATCTCACTCTAAACACCGCTGGAGCCCTGTGGGCTTAATGTGTTTACTTGCATTTCCTACACCTACCTCATACTCCTCCCCCAGGCAGCCAACAGTCTCCCGCCCCAGCCAACACGGTGCCCTCCCCGGCTTCATCAGCATGCGTGAAAACCAGCAGCTCTCAACTCTAGACCATTGGTGAGGGTGTAAATGGATTCAAATAGAGAAATGACAATGGAGATGGTGTGAAGAGACCGCCTCTGAAACACCCGATCCTCAGACAGAAATGACAGGAGTGATAGACAAGTGAGAGCTTGTACTGGCTATTGAAAAATCTGTTTGTCTGGCTATTCTTTGTTTTTAACAATAACCACCTCCCGGAAATGTCAGTCAACCGATTTACGCTTTCATATACAGCGATATTTTAAGACACATTTATTTTAGATGGTGACACAACTAGGACATGTCTCATGCAGTTTATTTTAGTAGCATCCAGTCGTATTCATGAAATAAAGTGGATTGCATCAGCTATTAAAACAACCAAAAACTACAAAGAGTTTTTTTATATTATATATCAAAGTTGTCTTTCTGGAATGATTGCTACGAACGATTTGCATTTCTTTTGTCTTATGAAGCTATTTTTGCTTTGTGGGTCCCTCTGCCTCTTGAAAATCTAGTAGTTCCATGAGTCAGCTCTGTTCTCTTTCTCTGGTGCTCTTTCTCTCTCTCTCATGACCAAGCTATCTCCATGGCTACAGGATCCTCAGAGGTTCAGGTTGCAGAAGTGGGTGTGTGGGTAGGTGTTAGCTGTAGCCGTGGTAAATGAGCCTGAGAAGATGCATTGAAAATGCAGAAGAACACAGAGAAGTAATCATGAATTGGCTTGATTTAGATTCTTTGAACAGCTCCTCTTAACCCTGTTACTGTTTTAATGAACGTGACAGAAGTGTAAAGTCCTGAATGAAAGGAAAAGAGACAAAAAGTGAATGGATGTCTGGACTAACTGCAATAGAAACTTTATACAAGGTCACTTAGCCAAATTTTTAACTGATTACATTTTTGCATTTAGCAGATGCTTCTATCAGAAGCGACTTACAATGGTGGAACATAAGTGTCAAAGAGCCGAGAATATTCATAGTAGTATATGATGCAAGGTTTATTAGAAAGCTAGATTCAGAAACAAGCTAGAGCAGAGAATAAAAAAGAAGACTGCACTGGTTTTAATGGTTTATAGATACTCATTAGTTTTATACATTTTGATAAATCTATAGTCTCAGTCATTCTCAGTGTTCTTCATAAAGTAAAACCTAACCCTGCATTTCACAGATGTACTTGAATCATAAAAAAATTGTCTTGTGTACTTGTTATCTGTCTCGTAAATGCCATTATTTTTACTGTAAAGCATTTGTGGTGCATTTATTTGATTAAATGCTTTCATATCCCTTTACACACATTCACATGACCACGCTCGTCCGTCATCAATCAAAGGGAGATTTTCAAAATTACAGCTTTGAATGAAAGAGAATCGTTTCCTTCAATTACAGGGAGCACAAGGCAATCACAGGTTTGATGTATCCTGTATAGCATGACACACCAGGGACCGTGAAATGAATTTAGCTCTCCCTGAAGAAGAAAACAAACACTGTGACTCACACCCAGCACAACAGCAGATCAAGGCTCTGTATCATATTAACAGTCAATTAATAACATACTGCTTTTCCGATCTCAGACAAAAAATTCAACCTCGGCATGAGTCAGAGATGAACGTTCATGAATAGAATGCTTATGACTCAACAGAAATCTGAAGTTGCTTTGGCTACAGCGTGCAGAAGAAGAAAATACATTAGGTACTGCAGCATGGTGCCATTTGAATTGAATTTAGAGCATATTGTTATATAATAGAGGCGTTTGAGAGCTATATTTAGAGTGGCCTCACAGCGAGTCGCGTGGAACGCTGATGAAAGCTGTGGCAACCTGTTTAATTTCAGGTTATGAGGAGCACTATATCACTCAGTTTAATGAAGTTGTTTAGCATTCATTGACAGGTATATCAGCCCTCAAGCAGTTTATGGATTGGTTTTTCTATATTTAAAAAACTAAATAGTCAATGATTTCTGGTGTCTGGGATATTGTTGAAGTTGTGACGTAATGGAAATAGCAACAGATCTTTCGAAACAAAAAATGTAGGGTGGAGACTTGGTTCTATTCATCAGTTGTTGACTGGATGATCTAAATGTAACATTGCAATTTTAAATGAACTAAATGATTGGAGAAGTCCAGCATACATTAACAAAAGTCTGTAATTTCACCAAAAAGTCAAATTATGATATTTTAACACAATCTCATGGCCATTTGTAACTTGTTTTATGTTTTGGTGAATTTCTGGCTAATCCATATGAATTTGCACAATTTTGTTTGTATGTTTTCATATGATATGAGTGTGACAGTCATGTTTAGGAGTGGACATTCATGCTTGTTTTCGAATTCATACAAAATCACCACCTCGTAAAATAGTTATGTTTTCCTGTGAGATTAGACTAAATTAATTTAACTGAACACATGCATGTGCAAACTGTTTACAATATTAATAGCATGCATTTAGAAAAAAAATTAAGGGTGAATTTTCAGCCAAGGCTTTCATGAAAGGAGCCAAATGACATTTTGTCCTGATTTGTTTCTTGTAGGAAATTATGTTAATGGGATTTTTGACTTATAATTCTTATCATTCTGTTTATGTGTTCCTATTACAGCCTCCTTTTCTCTTTAAGGAGGCCTGCATTTATATATATGTGTGTGTGTGTGTGTGTGTGTGTGTGTGTGTGTGTGTGTGTGTGTGTGTGTGTGTGTGTGTGTGTGTGTGTGTGTGTGTGTGAGAGAGAGAGCGAGAGAGAGAGGGCTGAAAGATGACTCACGTATACAGTGGGGTGTAACATTCATGTTGCCATCAACCCAGCAGGAGTGCAAAACATTTTTCAGTCTCGTACAAATATTTTGTCTAATAAACTATATTAGAGTTCATGTTAAACTAATTATACACTAAGATACAACTACAAGAATAAGTAACTGATCACTTTGGATTTACCTTAGCTCACACTAAATGTGAAAGAAACCATCTTTCCATCCTGCACTGTAAATGTTTTATTGTTCAAACAAAGACAAGAAAACCTATGATTATTTGTTTGAGCAGACTTTTGTGTGTTTTTGGGAATTATCCAGAAATCTGGGTTAACAGACTGCACCTGTAAGTGCTTTTTCCATTCCATGCAGATAGCATAAACAATTTATGAACATTTTAGTAACAAATAAAAATGGTTAGGAATACTTTCTTTTCTTCAAACAGAAACCTCTAAGCCTTTCAATGCTGCATTGCACAACCCTGAAAGTGGTTATTCCTCTATAGCCTTCCATAAATTAAGCAATACATAGCTACGCATTTGTGATCAGACATGATTATTTGTGCTGTGTACCAAATGAAATGAACTGAAACATAAGTATAGTAAAGTAATAGAGTAGAGAAGACATATTAGCTTTGAAGTTTTTAAGGTTGTAACCTATAAACAGGGAAACCAGAGATCAGACATCACTGTCTGATGTGCAGATGTTTCTTTGAGGGGCTTTGAGGGGCTATTATCTAATGAATAATAGATCAGACAACAAAGTGTTCTCCCACAGTGGAGTTTCCCAGCAGGCAGCAACACTGATTTTATAATCTACCTCCTGACTGGGGATAGGCCTATAGTTATGGTGCCATGATCATTTAAGGTGGTATATTAATTTGTCTGTTTTTAAACCTTGTGTGAATATAAGTGATCTGTGAATTGACTTTAAAGAGTGAACAAAAACAGAGATGTCGTGTGGAACTTTTTTCATTGGCCAGAATAAGATTATAACAGAGGATTCCAGTCATTGTTCACAGTGACACGTCCACTCTTCTGGCACCCACGATAGAGGTCAGTGGTTTCCAAAGCCCAGTCAATATTCACACCAAAAAGGCAATAGCTAGACTCTACTGTAAACATTTTCTCTCTACTTTTTAATATTGATATTTATTTATTTTATTAGTGATTTTTCTTCTTCTTTTTTTTTTGAATAACTTGGAAAAAGTATGGACACTATCAAGCAAAGAATTAGTAAATTTAAACTCGCCTAAGCCTAAACTCGTAGCCTTTATTTAAAACGCAATATATGTTTATATTAAAGTCAGAGCGGATCGCAAGTTTAGAGCCCCAGTTGGCCATTCACTGTCGTCTCGCTTCTGGCCCTTTAAAAGTCTCTTTGCGGTGGAGAAACATCTGGTTGTTGAATGAAACCCAGCCATTCATAAAAACAGGAGAGATAGCTGCTCTGATTGGCTGATTGCAGCCTCATGTTGGCGCAGGTAATACAGAGACAGCCATTGGTCAATCTCTTGAATGACGTGAGGAACTAACCAATGAGCGTGAGCTGCAATGTTATACCGATGCTCTCGAAAAGCAGGCGATCCCATTGAGAAAATTTCAGTCGCGTCAAGCTGAGGGAGAGCGCGAGACCCATTACAGATCGCAAACGCAGACTGTTTTTCCCAGGGATTTACCAAATCACTCTTTTTATACAAGCAGAGGATTTAATCACCGCTGGGTGAGTATTTCCTGCACGCTGCTCTGGTTTTGTATGGTTTAATTATACCCTGATGCAAGTTTCATATTTTGCTTAAATTTTTATAAAGTTGTATTTACTCCAAACGCCGCGTTAATTTCGCTGACTCGCACGCCATTTTCTTTGTGCGCATATTTGGAAACCATTTCTCCGCTGTTTGTTTTCTCAGTACTTTTTTTAAACTCAGCCATAATCGCAGTTTGAGTTGTGCAAAATTCAAATGCGGGTTGACGAAGTGCTTCTCTCGCGTTTGGTATTTTTATGAATGGAACGACTGAGGTTTTTTCGGGGTCGCGCGCACGGAGGATCAAATTTCACTTCATTGAGAAAAACAAGCGGCCGAGGGGGGAGCGCGCGGCGATAATGGGCGCTGAGGGGGAAGGGATTGAACTTCTTGAACTCGTTCCCATACCTGTTAACTCGCTGCTGTAATGCTATAATCTCGATTTACTTATTTAACAGCTATAGTTTCCGCTGGCAGCCTTTATTATCGCCAATAAAATCTTTAAAAGCACAAACTCTTCATTTTCAGCATGAAATGTGCAGACGCACGTTCTTCTTGTTTTATAAAGGTCTGATAAGCTTCAGGAAGCAATAATGTTAAGCGATGTATGTTTAATTAGTTCTTGGACCGGAGAGGTTAGGCGGTGTTGGCTGTGAGGTGTTTTCCTGGCCTAATACGATTTTATGGCCTGAACACTTGCGTCAGGGAAAATAAACACACGTGTATGATGAAGCTTAGGCTTCGTTATTTTGTTTTCCTGCCTTTCCACTGTTTAAATCTGAACCTTATTTGTTTTAAGAGATGAAGCTGCTTAATTTTTTATTTGTTTATTTATTTCTAAATTATTAATTTCATTTAGACTCTGAGTATGGAATCTTGGGTAGTCTCATGGGCAACAGATGGCACAGTATGGTTATGTAAGGACCCCCATCTGTACCGTGAGCCATGGTTTGTGTGAGAGAGAGAAGGAGAGGGTGAGCGAGTGTAAGTGTCCTGCACTAATGCAGCACACTTCATCTGAGATGAGAGTGAGTGTTACACAAACAAACAGGCTAGCTGAAGTTTTCACAGATCAAAGGGACAGTTGGTCCTGGACCGTCAGGACCCGGGACGTTCACTGACAGCTGCATCAGATCCTGATAGAGTGCGTTGTGTGTCTTTCTCTAAGTGCCACTTTTCTCGGCTCTTCTTCCAACAGGCGACAATATCACCCCCCTTTCTCCCAGTTTATTCCCGTTTTTCCTCCTGCTGCAGCCCCTTAGGCCGCAGTGAGAAGCAAGTGACATGGACGGGTTTTACGACCAGCAGGTCCCTTTCGTGGGTCCCTCCAATGTAAGTCTCTGCTTCAACTCGTCATGCCTCATTTTCTTCACTTTTGTGACTTGTATTTCACTTTCAAATGTTTTACTACAGAATATCCATCCAAACTGGATGGCTGTGAACAATGATCACTTGTTCAAACTTTCATTATTTCATCTTGGTCTTTTTTTCTTTTATTTACAGAAGTCTCACATGCAGGAACAGTCTTGCAGACCATTCAATGACCGAAAAAGGAAGTTTGTTGACACTGAGTTGGCACAGGATACAGAGGGTAAACAAATGAACATGCAATCAATCCATCCAGATCCCTCTAAAGCACATCATTTAACCCAGGCCCAAACAAATCAGCCTGTTTATTCACAAATCAATCGTTGTGTCCCACAGAGCTCTTTCAAGATCTGAGCCAGCTACAAGAGATTTGGATAGCAGAAGGTACAGCAACAGGCCTAATATCTAGAATAGTTATGGAATATATTTCATAACTACTGTTAAAACGCAACTTGGTTGTGAATGCATCATCCAATGGTTGATCTCTGGGGCCCCATTCAAACGGGATGAGACATTACGGCATATATAAATATGCAAATTATTTATATTCACTTTAAATATTTCATTTATTTTTCATAAATAATTAAATTTTGTTTTCCCTCTCCATGTGCAGCCCAGGTACCTGATTACGAACAGTTTGTTCCAGATTTCCAGTCTGATAACTGTGAGTTCTCTTTGAATATTCGTGCAGAATAACCTATAGAACTTGCCTTTATGAATTATAGAAACTGTCTTTGAATTAGAGCAGCAATCCTGGCACCCTCCTCCTTGAAACCAAGAAAACCAATTGAATCAATCTCAAAACACTGCATTCCAAAAGTTTCTGTGCCAAACCCGATTCCTAAGCATGAGTTTAAGATGTTTCTATGGAGTGTGTGTGTGTGTGTGTGTGCGCACGCACATGTGAGGCCCAGGCTGCCGCTGCGGTGCTGTAACTCATGGCAGCCTCCTGCTTGGTGACATTTTAATGGGGCTGGATCCTCGGCGCACACACTCTGGTTATTATGTGCTGGTGAACAGTGCTCTGGCTGTTTCCCTTGTTAGTTTTTCTTCCCATTTGGCTCTGAATAAGTCTGATTGTGTGCATTTTCTATGGTGTTTATTGTAGAAGGTGAATGCACATGGATGTGTTTGCATAGAAATTGTGTGTGAGAGGGTATGTGTGTTTGTCTGGCACAATTCCCTTTATCTGGCATCGTGCCTGTAGCTCTCACAGGCCCCTCTTTCACCACAGCTGGGCAGTGGGGCCCTTTTTCCATACGAATCACGTGATAGTCTGCGAGTTCTAACTTGCAGTCTCCTTTTCTAGAGGGAAAGGTCTTTTTTCCCCCTCCTCCTTTAAAACTGAGTAGTTCTAGTAGTCCAGTACTTACATATCCATCAAACATCTGACACCAGATGATGCAAGGTTATACTACCGGTCAAAATTTGAAATTAAATTTTAAAATGGTTTTGAAAAAAGTGTTTAGTACTTCCCTAAGCTGCATTTTTAATTAATTTATTTAATTAACATTCAAAAGTGATAAGTGAGGCATATTAAATTGGTCAAATGTGCCGTAAAGAATTTAAAATATTACAAAATATTTATATTTCAAATAAATGCCGTAAATAACTTTTTTTTTTCTTTTTTTTTATTAGCAAAAATTTTCAACATAAGAACCATAATTAATTATTTAAATAATAATAATAATAGAGCACCAAAGTGACCATATTAGAATGAATCTCTGAATGTTGCACTGACACATGTGACTGGCTGCTGAAAATTCAATGACAGGAATAAATTGCATTTTAAAATATATTAAAGTAGAAAATTGTTCTTTTAAATTGTAATATTTCAAAATATTACTGTATTTTCTATCAAATAAATACATAATTCGTGAGCATAATAGACTTCTCAATAAAAATCTTGATTATTTCAAACTTTTGACCGGTAGCGTAGGTTCCAAGTTAAAGAACTGTGTTTTTGTTAGTATTTTATAGTATAGACTTTGAAACTTAACACAAATTTTTCTCTCTAGTGATGTTCCATGGACCCCCTCAAACTAAAGTAAAGCGGGAACTGAGCCCAAGCAGAGAGTTTTCCCCGTGTGGACAAGAGCAGAGACTGTCTCCATATGGAGAAAAGTGCCTATATAACTACAGGTATGTATTTCCTATCCTTCCCTTCTCCTTATTTCACTTATTCCTCTCACTGAATCATATTTATTTCTATTTTGTCATTCAATTTTAGTGCCTTTGACCGGAAGCTATTTACTTTTAACAAGCCACTCACTCCTCCTTCTACACCGGCATCACCCTTTGGCTCCTCCACCAGCACAGCAACACACCCTGTGCAAAAAAGAGTGATGCCACCAGCCCAGACTCAGGCACAAGGACCGCCACTATTACCTGGTCCCAACCACATCTCCTCGTCTCCACATCAGAGAGCACAGACTCCACTCCACAGTCAGAGCCCACCTTTTTCTGTGCCCTGCCCACCTGTCAATCACCCAGATGCCTCCTACAGCACAGACCACAGGTATGAATATATGACAGGATATTTTTGATCCCGGCACTTCGTAGTCACTTTTTGGGTCACGATGATCATTTTCTAACCTCACTTCTATCTTTACCTCCTACTTGAGCCGCTCGTGCCTGTTGAAAGTGCTGTAATCAGCTCAGGTTGAGCCTTTCATTGGTATTATCTTGTTAAAGATGCCACACTGACCTGGAAAGCAGTTCTATATTTATCCCATTCAAGTCTCTAGGTTTAACTAATGGAAAAAAGAGCCTTAACACCAGACTTATCCCTTTGACGTGACACTAATGATCTCAGTTGCCCTTGGTGTTGTGAATAATGCCATCTCACGTAATTTCTAATCTTTTGCCTTTCTCTTTCCCTAGGTTCCATCGGCAGCTTTCCGAGCCCTGTCTGCCATTCCCACAGTCCGATGGCCGCTGTCAGACACCTTACCCCACGCAGGCCCATGGCCATTTTCCCCGACACGGCCGCCCCCCTTATCAGCGCCAGATGTCAGAGCCATTGGTGCCAATGCCTCCCCAGGGATTCAAAAAGGAAATGGTGGATCCCTGTTACAATGAGCAGGGTTTGCAAAACATGGGACCTCCTCATGCACCGTTGTTCCACCAAATGTCAATCAAACAGGAGCCCAGAGACTTTGGCTATGACTCAGGTAGGTGTAAATCTCTTACGGTACATTCACACGGGCCGTCGGCGTCACTGCTTGATGGCGTTTTTGAAGCTTGGTGCTGATGCTACCGTCATAGTGACAACAGCCAATCACATTAGTTTTCTGGTGTTGCATGAACGCGATTGGCTAGCGTCTGTACCAGGGTATTTGCATAAGGCGATCTGATTGGCTGACGCCCATGTTGGCGCTTTCAACTTTTTAACTTCTTGTTTTCAACTTCTGCTGCGAGCAACGTACCCAATGTGATGCAACGGACCCACAATTCAGTTCAGCAATGCTTGACGTCACGCCATTCAAAGTAAAAGAGGCATTGACACTGACGCCTGTGTGAACGTACTGTTAGCGAGTTGCTGCCGGTAAAATTGTCATAATGGTGAATTTTCAAAGGCAAAAGGTCCATTTTTAATAGTGTAGGGACGAATAAAGCACAGTTTACACTGTCACTTTCTGTTAGTCAGCATGGAGAATTTGTGCAAACAAATCATTTGCACTCAAAATGAAATTCCAGCACAAATTCCTTTTGAAATTGACAGCGAAAAATCACCTGACAACAGTATATGAGACTGTTCCATTAGTGTGAAACAACTAAAACTTTATTATATTGTAAAGTGTTTTACTTTTGAAGTGATTTTATAATAAAAAACAATTCTGATGAAATTGAACTCCCAAAAATTTTAATGATATTGTATTTAATTTAATTTATTATTTTAATCTGACTATCATTTTCTCAATTTTCTTGCAGAAGTACATAACTGCCAGTCATCTTTTGGCAAATCGGCAAACTTCTATGGCGCCAAAAGCGAGGGTAAGTCTTTTGTCAGTTTAGTTTCACCTACCTCTGCTTCCTTGAGGTGCAGATGATTTATTAATAAACAGATTTAAATTAGTCTTGTGTCCATATTAAATTCCAATTGCAGGTTTTGGGTATGACGGAGAATCCCACCTGTATTATGACGATGCATGTGTAGTGCCAGACCGCCTGGAGGGAAAGTTGAAGCAGGAGGGTGGAGTTTTCCGGGAGGGTCCTCCGTATCAACGAAGGGGGTCTCTGCAACTCTGGCAGTTCCTGGTCACTCTGCTGGACGACCCATCCAACAGCCACTTCATCTCTTGGACTGGCCGTGGGCTGGAGTTTAAACTCATTGAACCAGAGGAGGTCAGTGTGTTATGATAGCAAATGGCTTTATAGCCCATTTATTTAGCCAACAAGCAGAATTAACGCACCTGTTTTCAAAAGGTTGCTCGCCGTTGGGGCATCCAGAAGAACAGGCCCGCGATGAATTATGACAAACTGAGCCGCTCCCTGCGCTACTACTATGAGAAGGGCATCATGCAGAAGGTAAAGGCACGTTCCCGTTCCAATGTCATTTTTCTTATTCTAATCCCTTTATCATAGTTCCCTCATTATCTGTAGTTTGTCAGATCTACTCCATCAAAACATATCAGCTTTTCTCATACAAGTGTTTTTCTAAGATCTTTCTCTCGTTCATATACAGGTTGCTGGAGAGCGGTATGTGTATAAGTTTGTGTGTGATCCCGATGCGCTCTTCTCCATGGCATTCCCTGATAACCAGAGGCCCAGTCTGAAAGCAGACCCCGATGGGCTGCAGGCCCCCGAGGATGACACTGTTCCGCTCTCACATTTCGATGAGACTAACAGGGTCCCGTATCCAGGCGATGCCAGGGACCAGTGCTTAGTGGGGCCGTCCTTTCCTGAAAATTACACTTTCTGAACTGTTTCACCACTGATGGGCAGACCAGAAGAACTCTAAAATGCATCCTCGCACTCCAAATGCAGCTCATGTCAAATTGTAATCGCTCCCATGAGGAATCTGTAGCGCCTGCTGACAAGTCTCTAGACTTTCTTGCCACACTTTTATTGTTTGTTTGTTTTTTACTACACAGGTTCCATGATGGAATTTTTTTAAATGACAAACAAAAAAACTTAAAGCGACACAACAGTATTTTCCAGTATAACCTATGATTTTATAAATATAAGTGTATATTTTAAAATATGGCATTTGTGCACTGCTTTCTTTGTGTATCGGGCCTAGTGTTTTTTTTCAATGCTCTGCATTAGTGAGATTTGTAACAACTTCTGACAATTCATATCGATGCACCTCAGGCTGTGTTATCATTATCAGAGTGTATATAGCTTTGATTATAATCTGGAAAACTGCACAATTTTCTCCAGCTGGCCAAGTAAAATACTTTATAACTGTTCAGAAATGGTTATTTCAATTGCTTTTGTAATGTGATTTTTATGGATATGGGGTGGGGTATATTTGGCAAAAAGAGGGTAAGGGAATTGCAAAGTGAAATCTATGTATATGATGAATATATTTTTGCAAAAGCTGAAATGAATTGCATTGTATAAGCTGTACAACAGACTTTTATCACTTTTAATCTGTTCTTTTTGTATAGTGGTGTGTGTGAAATGGCAAACCAGCTCTTGATATAGGGGAAAATCAAGGCTGAAATGCTTGATCCAGGATCAGTCATGCTTGCGTGACCTTTTAACTGTTTACCAAAGGATTATAGCGAGGCTGTCTGATCTCTGCTCGGTAGTAAACAAGCATGGCAAGAAGCTCTTTCCACCTTCACTGTCAAACTTACTTGTCTGTACTGGGTACAATAGACCCCGTTCTGTTTCACTCTGGATAAAACTTGTCTCATTGTCTTTTGAAGACAATTTCTTTCATTAAGAATTTTCAAGTACAGTTTTGGTGTACAATTACAGATCTGTATTTTCTAAACTATAAGGTACAGGATAAATAAACGTCCATAAACCGATATGGTGGTTCTTCTCCTATGTCGCCTATGTGTTTCATTTAATAACTTGGACAAGGTCAATTTTCTCCAAATCTACTGTATTCTGATGAAGAAACTCCTCTTGGATGACCTGAGGATTAGTCAGTTTTCAGCAAATTTAGATTTTTGGGTTAATTATTCCTTTAATTTGTGTTCTGAACAACTCGAAAGTCTGTGTGTGATCTTCAGTCCTTCGGTGTACAATTTTCTGTAACCATTTACAATGTCGGCAAATGTATGATGGCCTAGTGTTGTCAAATCTGTTAAAACTGTAGAAATCATGCAATCTGTTTCAGCCTTTATTTTTTGACTATTCAGTCCTTGTGGCACATTAAGGAATCTCATTTACGTGGGACTGTGATCTTTCCTGGAGCCTCTCAGTTTGGCCGCTAAAACTGTAACCCAGCAAAGCCTGTGTAACGAGGCGATGCAAAGTAACAGAGTATTGCATAACCAAGTGACGCTCATTCTCTTTCTTCTCTGCTCTCTTCTTTAGCAGGGTTAGTCTTAATCCTGCTGGTGACCTTGTTTCATGGAGCTGAAGAGTTAAGATGTCATATAGTTTATCATCATAAAGGAACTCAGGCTGATTCAAGGAATGAAGGTTACATTTTTTGGTGCGAGACTACAGCAAAATTACACATACCTAAAAAGTATTATTCTGCTTAAGGGCCTGGGCATCATATTTACTGTTATACAACAGTTCCACTTCTCAAATTTGATTGGCCAAGTGGCAGTCTAAGAATATGTAGTATAACAGTACTAGGATGTTTCAGTATTTGTATCGCTCAGCTCATCTGTGCTCATGCCATTCCAGAGCACAGTATGTGAACGGTGCTGATCGCTTTCTATCAATTACTTGTCTGTTGTATAAGAGCAATATCACAGTCACAATGTGCTTAAAATCAGATGTGATTTTCTGTGGCACAGGCTGCAGCCCGGCAGATATTCATCATACTCCTGCTCATGTGGTACTGCTTCCATAAATTAACAGCTTTTACAGTGTGTTGGTCTGAACTGAACATAAGACTTCTAAAAAATAATAAAAAAATATATAATTTTTCATTACGTATTTTTAATGTAGTTCTTAAAGAGAGCAACAGCAAATCTATAAAATAACCATTTGGGGCTCACCAAAGAACACTTTCGGTTTACAGTTATTAAAAAATATTATTTTCTGAGTGTGAAGAACATTTGAATAATCTAAAGAATGTTTTTTTGTTTGTTTTTAAATAAAGAACCTTTTGTGCAATGAAAAGTTCCCATGGATGATAAACGTTCTTCATGGAACCGCAGATACCAATAAACATCCTTTTTTTTTAAAGAGTTGAGTTATGGCGTTAAAAATCAGCCCAAAAAACATCCTGAACGGAAGGAAACGACACTTCCCCCAAAATTTACCTCCAAAAAGTCTGGTGGCTTGGTTGAGTACATGAGCTGCTGGCTACTTTTAGTGTAATAGCGCCGACTGGTGGTTTTCACGTAAATGACATGTTGATATTATATAATCCCGCACGTCACCGAATACAGAATATTACGTCAACGAAAGTAACTCTATTTTGGCCGTAAATAATGTTTTCATGATGAACCAACGTGTTCAATCAGTAAAAATGCAAGCACAATATCATTGGCCACAAAGGTCATCAATCAAATGGCCAGAAGACTTCCGTGAATCTGTACGCTTGGTTTTGTTTTAGAGCTAGCTGATCCAAAACACGCTCTCCATAGTAAATATAGACATTTTTATGAAGACAAGATTCAATTTAAATTCATCCTATCGCTGTCAGTCACACGTCTTACGCTAATGACGTCATCCAATCACTTCCGGTTACAATTGAAATACGGAAGAGAGATTGCGCGAAAACTTTCCCATAAGATTCATTTTTAGGTCGCTTCTATTCGCAAGCGCGATCATAAAGTATGGCGTATCCAGGATATAACAGTGTAAGTATCACTTATATTTTTATCTTCAATTCCAGCTTGTAAAATGTAAAATACGTTGATAATTAGCTTAAGAGACATGGGATCTTGGTTGAGAAATCTGTACAGCATGTTATTACGCCACAAATAGTTTCATCAAATCAATGACATTTTCTTTCATATGAATTAGGCATAAGCTATAACACGCGGTAAATGACCCCGGGTCAGAAATTATTCTTTAACTAATGATACAGGGCAATATTTGCTCGCTTGAATTGGTTTTCAAGGGCATTTATATATATATATATATTACCCTACTGCAAATATGTTTTCCCCCTTTTAAGCATAAACTAAAAAAAATGTATTTGATTAATGCTTAAGACGAGTCTTTATGTATTAATATAATAAATGAATCAAGTGAAATTAATTCACTATCTGAAAAAAATTAGGAAAAAGAGAGCAAAATGTGCAAAAATTATACAAATGTCGATTTGTTTTATATAATTATTATTCATGTTAACAAGCTTGTCACTGGGGCATTTCACCTAAAAGGACAACTTTGTACCTTATCTATCACTAAAAGGTACATATGCACACTTAAAAGTACTACTTTCTAGGGTTAAATAAGGTATAACGATATTTAAGATATTGCCCCAGTGACAGGCTGCTGTAGCCCTAAAGGTACAATTTATTCACATTTTTACTAAGATTTTAGTCAAATACAGGTTGCACAATAATGAACAATATACAAAATAATTCAGTTCAATACTATTTTATAAGCTTATTAGCATCTGTAAACAAATGCTAGCATGTTACTTTTTAATGTCACAGTATATTTTAATGTAATCTCTGTTCACTTCTGAGAAATTTCCCCCTGACATTTTAAATATAGTGATTTTCATTGGCATTCTGGGTCTGACTCTGTCTGATTTAGTACAAACATAGGTTAATGTGGATAAAAAAGCAATATACATGGTCTTACACAAATCACACATATATATATGCATCCACCTCTCAACTATATGAACATGTAGGCTGGATTTTATTTAGGCCAAATAGTGATTGCCTTATCTGTTCTAGATCAAATCCTGTGGGCTGTGTAAGATGTATCGTATTTATCATCAGTATAATTAAGTAATTGTGAGTTGTGGAGCAATTCCAAGTGGAATTATATTTATGTTCATACAGTATTTAGCAGTTGGAATACATTACTCAGTATTCAGTGTTCTTTGAACAGAAACTAAAGGTTGATTTGGATTGCACTTTTTATTCTAGTTGTAAATAGGACTATTGTCATGGGTGGACCATTTGAATTTGAATCATAGTCCTTGTTCTAAAATATTTTAAAAGTAGCGAAGCACCGAAATTTCGTCAACCGAAAATATTTAGTGGAAGTTTTTGTTTTTAATTTTTTTTATTCTTGGTTTTGATCAGTCTTAATTTGGATTAATTGAGGTATTTTATTCTATGCAGTTATCAGGTTATGAATGAACTAAATTTAACTATAAATTTGTTTTAGTGTGCTTACCATCCAGTAATTGAAATATGCATTGTACTTTTACATTTCATATGAAACACATTGTGAGCTTTTAAATTTTGTCAAGTTTCATAAATGAAATTCAAACTATAAATGTTGATTTTTTTTTTTTTGGCAACACTTGTCCAAAGTGCACGTGAACCAATCATCTCTTCCTCTTTGCTACTAGTTATAGCACAAAATAAACATGAATGAAAATCAGAAGGTATCAGTTGAAAGAACCAGTACAATTTACTAAAATGTTTAATCAGTCAGTGTTTAAACCGTGGAAAGCCGTCAATAAAATAGTTTGTAAATAATGTAATGTAATGTTATATTTACCCCAGGAAAGCCATTCAGTGTCCACAACTTGTTAGAAAATGTTGCTAATTAGATGCACTATATTACATATTAACCATAACCTGTTTTCTTCATTATTTAAAGGGATAGCTCACCCAGTTATCCTATGATTTACTCAAGCCATCCTAGGTGTTTATGACTTTTTTCTTTCAGATGAATACTATCGGAGTTATATTAAAAAAGATTTCGATATAAACCAAGAGGAGACTGATTTTCCTTTGCTTTAAACAAAACTTCGTTCTCATGAGGCTAACATAGTCTCACTGGAGCTTATGCTGCGTTTCAGACAAGTCAAAACTCTGATTTCTCCCACCTCGTACTTGCAAATAACATCTAGAAGGCCACTTGAATTTGGACATACGACCTGTGAACTCAGGGCAGATCGATCAACCCTGACTTCAGTGAGATGTGTCATTTGACATCACTGCTTCCAACAAGCATAATCAGAATCAGAAAGAGCTTTATTGCCAAGTGTGTTTGCACACACAAGGAATTTGTCTTGGTGTTATGAGCTACCAGTACAGAAAGTACAAACATAGTGCAGACAACATATAATTAAGGTGATAAAGAACACTAATGAAGAGAATATACAATAATTAAGAATAACAATAGTAATAAAAATAAAAATATACAGAAAAGAGACTTGACCATAGACAGAACTGTGAATGTGCATGTGTCCTATGTACAGATGAAGGTTTGATGGGTTATTTACAGATGTACAGTACCGGGGTGTGTTATGTGTTGTTAAGGTGGGATACGGCCTGGGGGAAAAAACTGTTCTTGTGTCTGGCTGTTCTGGTGCTCCGTGATCTGTAGCGCCGGCCAGAGGGCAACAGTACAAAGAGAGAGTGAGCTGGGTGTGAGGGGTCCAGAGTGACTTTCTTAGCCCTTTTCCTCACTCTGGAGGTGTAAAGTTCTTGGAGGCTGGGCAGAGGGGCACCGATAATCCTCTCAGCAGTCCTAACTGTCCGTTGTAGTCTTCTGATGTCTGTTTTGGTAGCTGAACCAAACCAAACAGTTATAGAAGAACATAGGACAGACTCGATGATTGCAGAGTAGAACTGTTTCAGCAGCTCCTGAGGCAGGTTGAACTTCCTTAGCTGGCGGAGGAAATACAGCCTCTGCTGGGCCTTTTTCGCAATAGAGTCAATGTGATTGTCCCACTTCAGGTCCTGAGAGATGGTGGTGCCCAGGAATCTGAATGACTCTACTGAAGTCACAGTGCTGTTCATGATGGTGAGTGGGGGGAGAGCAGGGGGGTTTCTCCTGAAGTCCACTATCATCTCCACAGTTTTGAGCGTGTTCAGCTCCAGGTTGTTAAGACTGCACCAGACAGCCAGCTGCTCAACTTCCTGTCTGTAAGCAGACTCGTCACCGTCCTTGATGAGGCCTATGACTGTAGTGTCGTCCGCAAACTTCAGGAGCTTGACAGAGGGGTCCTTTGATGTGCAGTCATTCGTGTAGAGGGAGAAGAGCAGTGGGGAGAGAACGCAACCCTGAGGGGCGCCAGTGCTGATGGTGAGAGTCCTGGATGTGAGTTTGCCCAGCCTCACTAGCTGCTGCCTGTCTGTCAGGAAGCTGGTGATCCACTGACAGATGGAGGAGGGCACAGAGAGCTGTCTCAGTTTGTCTGAGAGAAAGTCAGGTATGATGGTATTGAAGGCCGAGCTGAAGTCCACAAATAAGATCCTTGCATAATTCCCAGGTTTGTCGAGGTGTTGCAGGATGTAATGCAGTCCCATATTGACAGCGTCATCCACAGACCTGTTTGCTCTATAGGCAAACTGAAGAGGATCCAGCAAGGGTCTAGTGATGTCCTTCAGGTAGGCCAGGACCAGTCTCTCAAGTGACTTCATGACCACAGACGTGAGTGCGACAGGTCTGTAGTCATTAAGTCCAGTGATTTTGGGCTTTTTGGGGACGGGAATGATGGTGGAGCGTTTGAAGCAGCGGGGAACTTCACACAGCTCCAGAGATCTGTTGAAGATTTGTGTAAAGATGGGGGCCAATTGGTCAGCACAGACTTTTAGACAGGCAGGTGAAATACCGTCTGGTCCTGAAGCTTTCCTAGATTTCTGTTTTCTGAAGACCCGGTTCACATCCTCTACACAGACTTTAAACGCAGGTAGAATGGTGGGGGAGGGAGGGAGTAAGGGGGGTTGCAGGGGGGGAAGGTGAATGTGTGAAGTGCAGATCAGAGCGGGTGCTGGGTGTCAATCTGGCCTTTTCAAACCTGCAGTAAAACACATTGAGATCGTCAGCCAGTTGTTGATTCTCTGCAGACTGTGGGGGTGGTGACTTGTACATGGTGATGTTCCTCAGACCAGTCCATACCGACGCCGGATCGTTGGCTGAAAGTTCTTTTTTCAACTTCTCAGAGTAGTTCTTTTTAGCCACTCTGATCTCCTTTGTTAGTCTGTTCCTGGCCTGGTTATACAAGATTTTATCCCCACTTCTGTAAGCGTCCTCTTTGGCCTGACGAAGCTGTTTGAGTTTCCCAGTAAACCACGGTTTATCATTATTGAATGATAAGAATGTCCTGGTGGGGATGCATATATCCTCACAGAAACTGATATATGATGTTACAGTCTCTGTGAGTTCATCAAGATCGGTGGCAGCGGCTTCAAAAACAGTCCAATCAGTGAGGTCAAAACAAGCTTTTAAATCTTGCTCTGCTTCATTAGTCCATCTTTTAACAGTTCTTAATACGGGCTTAGAAGATTTGAGTTTTTGCCTATAGGTCGGTATGAGATAAACCAAACAGTGATCAGAGAGCACCAGAGCTGCCCGTGGGACAGAGTGATATGCATCCTTAATTATTGTGTAACAATGATCCAATATATTACTGTCTCTGGTGGGACATGTAACGTGCTGTCTGTATTTTGGCAGTTCGCGGGACAGATTTGCTTTATTAAAATCTCCAAGAATGATTAAAAAAGAGTCCGGTACCTTCGCTCTGTTTCAGATATTTGTTCAGCCAGCTGTTGCATCGCGGCGCTCACGCACGCGTCCGGAGGCACGTACACATTCACGAGAATGAAGGAGGAAAACTCTCGGGGCGAATAGAACGGCTTACAGTTTATGAAGAAGGCCTCCAAATTAGGAGAACACATCTTCTTCAGAGTTGTTACATCTGAACACCAACCTTCATTTATGTAGAAACATAGTCCACCACCTCTCGTTTTCCCGTTAGCTCCGTGATGCGGTCTGATCTGAACAGCTGATATCCCGGCAAATGAAGCATGTTATCCGGGATGTTTTCACTCAGCCAGGTTTCAGTGAAGCACAATGCAGCAGAGTTTGAAAAGTCCTTATTTGTGTGGGTGAGGAGAAGTAGTTCATCCATTTTGTTAGGAAGGGATCGGAGATTCGCTAGATGAATGCTTGGGAGCGCAGTTCGGAAGCCGCGTTCGCGGAGTTTAACCAGCGCGCCGGCGCGCTTCCCTCTTTTCCGTCTGAGCGCGCGTTTGACTAGGACCGCTGCCCCTCCGACCAAAACATCCAACAAAGCGTCTGAATAATCAAAAACCGGAAAAAAATTGTCCGGTGTGTGTTGCCTTATGTCCAGTAGTTCGTCTCTGGTAAAACTGACAGTAGGAGAATGACTAAACACAGAACGAACAAACAAACAAAAACAACAAAAGTACGGGAGCGTTCCACACCACAGCAGCCATACTCGGCGCCATCTTGAGATCTCAAGATAGCTCTAATGTGGAGCTATCTTGTGTCAAACTTAAAAACATTATACATCAACTTAATAAAATGATACCTTAAGTTTTGCTTTTCATCAGCTGGTTTCAAAACAAACAACAGCATTTTATGTACATTTTGTTTTCTGTTTTTGGCATAATTGACACAAAAACTGGAAATGCTCTTCTTGTGCCATGGCGGCATTTTATAAAAGTGACATGATAATGACTGGAACTCACAGAGGTTGGAAGTGGGATATTTCAACTCGGATGTTCCCACTTCTGACTGGAATGTAGAATTACCCTAGGCCTATGTCATCCACTGGAGTGCCACTCTTGTGAATGCGTGTATGACAGTTAGTGAAAGCCAGAGATTACAGTTTATAAAATTTTAAATAAGAATATTTTTCTTACACAAATGCATTGATTCACTATAGAAGGCCTCTGTTAACCCCCATAGCCGTGCGGAGCAATTTTTATGATGTATGGACGCAGTTTTTTTTTTTTTTTTTGGTCTTCAAAATCTTAAACCCCATACACTACCATTATAAAGCTTAGAAGAGCCAGGACATTTTTAAATATAACTCCGATTATATTTGTCTGAAAGAAGAAAACGATATACACCTAGGATGACTTGAGGGTGAGTAAATCATGGGCTAATTTTCTTTTTTGTGTGAATTATCCCTTTAATGTATGTTTAAATAAATCTATCATAGCAAGTGTCTATTGCAGTCTCAATTTTAAATGTTCATATTCAAACAACAAATTAGAGTAGAATCATAATTGTATCATTAATTAAAGGGGCCATATGATGCTATTTTAAAGATCATTATTTGGTGTAACAGGATATGTTAACATGCTTTAATGTTCAAAAAACACATAATTTTTCAAATACTGCACATTATTGCAGATCCTCTAGGCCCCGCCTCTCTCAAACATGTAGTTTTCTACAAAGCCCCTCCTTCGGACAAGCACAGTCTGCTCTGATTGGCCAACTGGCACAGTGCATTGTGATTGGCCGAACACCACAAGACCGTGTCAGAAATGTAAAGCCCCTTACCATAATCGCGAGCTTCATCTTTCAAAGTAAATATAATGACAGTTAATAATGTCCTTAGTTTTACCATCAGTTCAAGGCCGAAAGGGAAACAGAGTCGCGTGAAAGACACAGTGATCGTATATATTTGCAGTACACAAGTCACGATTAAGAAAGCTGACTCCACTGTGATGTGACCCTGTCTCTCTCTCACACACGCGCACACACACACACACACACACACACACAACGCATGACACAAAACTCCGCATTTGAACAGTCAATAGCAAATACTTAAACTAATTAACTAAACATACTTACAGTCTCTGATTCAGAAGCGCCAGATTGTCATAGCAAAGTTGGAATTGATCCTTTTTTTTTTTTAAATTGCCTTGGTGCATTGCCAGCCTTGTACTCTACTAGGTTCACAAAACTATCGTACATAAAATGTGTTGCACAAATTCGAACATTTGGGTATTGCTGTTGTGTTGTAAACAAATCTTAACCAATGATTCCTAATTGCATCTACTTTTGTAAGGCCAAATAAAGTGCTTTTTCTTTCGCCTAGAAACACACTGCGTCTCCCTGACATGGCTGCATCAACACTACTGCGGTTACTGAAACCACACCTTCTTTCTTTGCATGAACATTTGGGCGGCATTACGCAAATATTTCCACATTGTGATGTAGACGTGGGGGCGTGTTTAAATGAGCCATTTTAGGGGGCATGGCAGAGTCTTAACTTTTTATAAATAATATCTCTTTGGATTTGAGACTTTAGTCTTTGCAACTTTAGGGATCTCATCTATGCACAAACAGCTTGTAACACTCCAAAGAGAAAGAAAAACTTGAAATCGCATCATATGACCCCTTTAAAGTTAATATAGACTGCCTTATGTGCAATCTAAATGTTTATATACTTAAAAAAAAAAAATATATATATATATATATATATACACATACATACATACATACATACATACACTGAACAAAATTATAAACGCAACACTTGTTTTTGCCCCCATTTTTCATGAGCTGAACTCAAAGGTCTAAGACTTTTTCTATGTACACAAAAGGCCTATTTCTCTCAAATATTGTTAACAAATCTGTCTTAATCTGTGTTAGTGACCATTTCTCCTTTGCCGAGATAATCCATCCACCTCACAGGTGTGGCATATCAAGATGCTTATTAGCATGATTATTGCACAGGTGTGCCTTAGGCTGGCCACAATAAAAGGCCACTCTAAAATGTTCAGTTTTATCACACAGCACAATGCCACAGATGTCACAGGTTTTGAGGGAGTGTGCAATTGGCATGCTGACTGCAGGAATGTCCACCAGAGCTGTTGCCCGTGAATTGAATGTTCATTTCTCTACCATAAGCCGTCTCCAAAGGCGTTTCAGAGAATTTGGCAGTACATCCAACCGGCCTCACAACTGCAGACCACGTGTAACCACAACAGCCCAGGACCTCCACATCCAGCATCTTCACCTCCAAGATCGTCTGAGACCAGCCACTCAGACAGCTGCTGCAGCAAACGTAGTCATCGGGGTCTCGACCTGACTGCAGTTCGTCGTCGTAACCGACTTGAGTGGGCAAATGCTCACATTCAATGGCATCTGGCACTTTGGAGAGGTGTTCTCTTCACAGATGAATCCCGGTTTTCACTGTACAGGGCAGACTGCGTGGCGTCGTGTGGGTGAGCAGTTTGCTGATGTCAATGTTGTGCACCTCATGTTGCAGCATGATAATGCACGGCCCCATGTTGCAAGGATCTGTATACAATTCCTGGAAGCTGAAAACATCCCAGTTTTTGCATGGCCAGCATACTCACCGGACATGTCACCCATTGAGCATGTTTGGGATGCTCTGGATTGGCATATACGACCGCGTGTTCCAGTTCCTGCCAAAATCCAGCAACTTCGCACAGCCATTGAAAAGGAGTGGACAACCTGATCAACTCTATGCGAAGGAGATGTGTTCCACTGTGTGAGGAAAATGGTGGTCACACCAGATACTGACTGGTTTTCGGACCCCCCCAATACAGTAAAACTGCACATTTTAGAGTGTCCTTTTATTGTTGCCAGCCTAAGGCACACCTGTGCAATAATCATGCTGTCTAATCAGCATCTTGATATGCCACACCTGTGAGGTGGATGGATTATCTCGGCACAGATTTAGACAGATTTGTGAACAAAATTTGAGAGAAATAGGCCTTTTGTGTACATAGAAAAAGTCTTCGATCTTTGAGTTCAGCTCATGAAAAATGGGGGCAAAAACAAAAGTGTTGCGTTTATAATTTTGTTCAGTGTATATATCCACCTTATTACCTTAATTTCGGTTTCAGTGTTTTGGTAAAACATTAATTTTGGTGCATCGATACTTAAAAGTACCACTCTTTTTCTTGCAGTTTGGTGGTCCACCGATGCCAGGAGTTCCTGCTCAGGGTATGGCAATGCCAGGAGTTCCTGCTCAGGGTATGGCAATGCCAGGGGTTCCTGCTGCAGGTGGTTACCCAGGACAGCCATATGGGGGCTACCCTGGGGCATTTCCTGCTCCTCCTACCCAGGACCCAATGTGGGGCTATTTCACAGCAATAGCTGGTCAGGTAAGAGCAGCCTGTGTGAATGTGGATAAAATTTATTTTCTGTCTTCTCATGTTGTTTATGTAGTGTTTGTTGATTGTTATATCAGGATGGTGAAGTTGATGCTGAAGAACTTCAAAAGTGCCTCACCCAGGCTGGAATCAGTGGCACCTACACCCGTAAGTACAGAGAGAGTAGAAATAGAAATTGCAGTTCCAAATAAATAGTGAGTGGATCATCTGGTAACACTCTATTTTGATATCCCACTTTAGTCATTCTTTTAACTATAAGGAACTTTGAAACTCCATGTCAGCTACCAGTCATTATAGTGTTAGTAGACTGTCTGCTTAATCTGCTAAACACTATATTTTGATGGTCAACAGATATTTGACTGACTTTAAAGGGGTCATATGATGCGATATCAAGTTTTTCTTTCTCTTTGGAGTGTTACAAGCTGTTTGTGCATAGATGAGATCCCTAAAGTTGCAAAGACTAAAGTCTCAAACACAAAAAGATATTCTTTATCAAATTTAAGACTCTGCCACGCCCAAATGTTCATGCAAAGAAAGAAGGCGTGGTTTCAGTAACCGCAGTAGTGTTGATGCAGCCATGTCAGGGAGACGCAGTGTGTTTCTAGGCGAAAGAATAAGCACTTTATTTGGCCTTACAAAAGTAGATGCAATTAGGAATCATTGGTTAAGATTTGTTTACAACACAACAGCAATACCCATAGTCTTGTGAACCTAGTAGAGTTCAAGGCTGGCAATGCACCAAGGCAATTTCTAAAAAAAATTATTAGTTCAAGAATTTGCTATGGACTGTTCAGATTGCGCGTAACACATCGTGTGTGTGTGTGAGGGGAACAGGGTCACATCACAGCGGAGTGAACAGCCCATCAGAAATCATCTTAACAGCTGCTTGTGTACTGCAAATGCATACGAGCATCATCACTGTCTGTCACGCGACTCAGTTCCCCTTTCGGGCTTGAACTGATAAAACTAACTTGAAAGCTGAAACTCGCGATTATGGTAAGGAGCGTTACATTTCCAACGCGTGCTTGTGGTGTTCGGCCAATCACAGTGCATTGGTGTCAGTTGGCCAATCAGAGCAGAATGCACTTGTTGGAAGTTTGAGAGAGGTGGGGCATAGAGAAACTACAATAATGTACAGTATTTTAAAAATAATGTATTTAAACATTAAAGCATGTCAACATATTCTGTTACACCAAATACACAAAATAATTATCTTTAAAATAGCATCATATGACCCTTTAAGTAACTTTTCGTGAACAGGTCAACTTATTCTACTTGGTGTTAGTAGAATAAGTTGACCTGTTCTTGCAATGTTACTTAAGCCTAATAGTCTACTAATACTCTGTTTAGAGTTAGGTGTCTAAACTGATCATCTCACTTCTTTTTACCCCAGCCTTCAGTTTGGAAACCTGCAGGATTATGATTGCCATGCTGGATGTATCCTTCAGAAACATGAAACAGATCTGGCACTGTTCTTATCTCTCCAACTTGAGTCAAAAGTTTGCTTCATGCTAGTCCCGGTAACCCAGTAGATCCCTTGTTGTGGTTTAGTTTCTTTAACAGTGTGTGCAGAGAGATTACACTGGAAAGATGGGTTTCAATGAGTTTAAAGAACTCTTTTTGGTGCTAAACGGCTGGAAGCAGAACTTCGCAATGGTGGACAGGGACTGCAGTGGAACGGTGGAACCTCATGAGATGTCCCAATGCATGGCTAACATGGGTGAGTGGGAACTTTCATAGATGTATAACTGTTTCTATCGACTGAGATTAAAAAGTACATGGGTCTCAGGGCAAAATATATCTCAAAGTATAAATAATAGGCCACTCATTTCGAGATTTAAAATAAAAAAAACTGAAAACTACAGGATGCAGTGCATATTTTCCTATAAGGGATCTCTTAGCCAACACAGTTGCACCAAAAGGTTGCTAAGATTGTGATATAACCAAATATTTTGTGTCATGATTGCACAGGGTACCGAATCAGCCCCCAGGCTCTGAACGCAATCATCAAACGCTACAGCAGGTCAGGAAGGATCTACTTTGATGACTATGTGGCGTGTTGTGTGAGGTTAAGGGCACTTACAGGTGAGGATTTTTGTAAAAGGGAGCAATGCAAATCCATAAACTCGATGATTATAATTGTACTGATTATAGTTACTCTGAGTATTCTGTTTAAATACTAATAGTCTTTTAAAAATGTATTTATGATTAAACAATGTGCAACACTGTTTTTTTTGTTTTTTTTCAACAACAGACAACTTCAAGAGGAGAGATACAATGCAGCAAGGAATGGTGAACTTCCGGTATGATGATGTAAGTGATCATTAAACTAATTTGTCACATTTAGTGCCTATGTTTCTGCCTTACTGGCACTTAATTAACATCAGAGATGGTTTTAACTGGAAAAGCTTGTTTACACTTAATAATTGTGGAAGTAAAATAATTACTTAAATGAAAGCTTATGGGAAGCTGTTGTAACGTAACAATATCTTCAATTTCCTCTTGCAGTTCATCTTGTGTACTATGTCTCTCTAAAGGAAATTACAGGCAAGTACAGTATGCACTCCAGGAAGAGCACCGAATCACTGAAAGTCTCGAGAAATATATATAAACTACTATATATATCTAGGATGGGCATTTTGAAATTATTTGCTGATTTGCCAGTATGATGTGTAATATGTGAACATAGGAGTAAAATATATATTTACTCGAAACGGCTTTTAATATTTGTGCCAAAGTAGACCAGTTGTTTTTTTAACAATCTTTTTCATATTCACTCTTTATAACGTCAATGTATTAAGTTAAAATGTAACCACACTTAACATATATTTTGCCAATAAAACATGGTGTATCTTAAGAGTTGTGTTCTGGCTTTATTTAGACACAAGGACAGTGAGGGCGTTCTGTCATGGTTCATGTAGGTAGTAAAAATCATAGCATTGAAAGAGATAAAAACAAAGCAACGAGTATTCTTTCTGTCTCTTTTTCTTATATTCAATACAGGGTAACACTTTATTTTGATAGTCCACTTTAGACATTCTACCAACAGCAACTTCGCAACTACATGTCAACTAGCAGTCATTAGAGTATTAGTAGACTGTCTGCTTAATATCTGCTGACACTTTATTTTGATGGGTCCACAACTTACAACATACAGAGTATGAGAAACTTTGCAAGTATATGTCAACTTATTCTACTAACCCTAAACCTACCCTACTGAGAATTAGTTGACATGTTAAAGTTACTTATAGTTAGTAGAATGTCTAAAGTGGACTATCGAAATAAAGTGTAACCTAATACAGAATTGAATGTGATTTGACATTATTCTTGTTTCAAATTGTACAAATATGCACCAGCAACAGAACCATTTCTGTTTCTCTTTTCAATTTCAGAAGAATCCATACAGGAATGAATGGTATAGTTAATATGCAAAACATAATGGTTCACTATATCAGATATAACTGAAAAATAAAATTCTAATAAAAAAGACGTACACAGTGATGCTGCTGCATCACTTCACAAGTAAGTTTTATTAGTTATCACAAGATACAAAATATATATTTTTTTTAAATAATTCTATTATATATTTATATATAATAGATATATTTTTTGTTTTTATTTTTTACTGGCTTGCAAGAGGAATAGAACATTTAAGCTGATCACAATAACCAGAAAGAGAGAAAAGGAAAAGAGGGAATACCATCTCTTTGTCTGGTTTCACCATAATTCCCACAGCAGATCAGCATGTTCTCCAGAATCTGATCTGAAATTCAACTTCTTCCACTTTAAATTCCTACTATCACATCAGCATTTGACTTGGAGTTCTCACAAAATTGAGTGTGATGGATTTGTCACAGAAATGTGGAGTAACTGGGATGAAGTGTAGACACGTGAGTAGGCTTCAATGGAATCTGTGCACTTTTTTTCCACATTATGTTCTGCTTGTGCGGGCAGTTGTCATAATTCTGTGTAATAGATTAAAACTGTAAAATGGAAATTCACACATTCCATGCAAGCCTACACATGGCTTAAGTTGAACATGAGACCCGACTACAGCAATGCTTATGCTCATGACACTTTGTTTTCCCTCCCCCAACAACCAAGAGGATTGTGAAGCAAACTCACATAATACTGATGAAGTGTACGTAACAGGACTAAGTCATCACCACGGTGAAACAGAGGGCCGCGTAAGAAAAAGCAAACACTGAGAAATGCACTTCCTTTTAGATAATTACATCTTTGTTACCAAGAGTGAAGGCAAGGAAGAAATCAGATCCTGAAGAGCTTAAATATAGCTCCAAGTAGTATATTTTTGTGTGTGTGAGCATTAATTTAAAGGAGATTTGATATTGCATGCTGTAGGAAGGCAATATTGGGCAGAACTGGTTGGGATATGTGGTTTTGAGTGTTTAAGTGCAGGAAAGCAGCAAAAATGAGTAGGTATGCACTGAATAATTTTGAAGTCAAGTACTGTAACTGAAAACAAGTATTATTTAATATAACAATATTTTTCTGTTTTAATCACAAACAGAAAAATATTCTTCTAAAATAAAAAAAATCTAGATTTAAAATGATAATAAAGGCTCACCCAGATTACCCAGATATTAATTTTAATGTTTTATATCAGATATTTACCTATTTTATCATTTAACTTAATATTATTCAGAAATACAAGTGCCATAAGTTGTCGTTTTAATTTGCTAATAGCAGAATCTGCTGTGCAAAAAAAGGCAGCACAAATAGTTTCTCACAACTCTTGTAGTTTAGCACTTGGCACCAAAAAAGTGGATCTTTATCTAGTGGAAAGCATGACTCTAACAAGAACCATAAAGATTAAAATATTTCACAATAAAATCTCTCACCCCTCTTTGGGCACAGTGCAACCCAACACACTTTAGCTGTGACTTGATTTAAGTGAAGGATTTAGTAAGATTGTTCATTTCAGCGAAAGGAAAATCAATTTGCAATTAGGTTATTTAAGTAGTTAAGTGTAGAAGAAATACTTGACTAGTTGATTACTCATGCACATACATAATACTAACCTCAGTGGCCACATAAGGCATGTATGCACACATGCATGTAGTTGCTATGTAATTTATGAGTGTGTATGTATACGTTTGTGTGCCTGCTCGGTCATGGGCATTTGTTTCACTGCGGTAGAGCTTTGAGAATAGCATTAACCTCTTCAGCCACAGCGGTCAGTGCGAACTCAAACTGATCCTGAGAAGAGAAAAAGCATAGATCAGCATTTCTATTTCACAATCTACTACTCCAACTCTTTTAATAACACTATCAGCACCAATGAAAAAGATATACAGCAGTTACTGCAACTGAGGAGAATAAGAGTCTCGCTGATACTATGTTGTTTTATGGGTACAATAGTGCTTTGATTTTTGATATGGGACTCAGCTCTGCTGTTTTGTCCTTCATTACCTTGGTGCGCACCATTCCTGGCCTCTGGTCTCGAATGTGTTCCAAGGTTGCAGCAATATCGATCTCCTTTACTCCTGAGTAGAAAACAAAACAACAAACAACAATTTTCAGTGTGCCCTACTTTCCTAAACACTAACTCTATCTTCACAAGCTTTACAAGTTTCCATCATGTGCTGACCTTTAGCCATGCGGTTCAGAACCATGTCGATCAGGATGTATATTCCAGTCCGGCCTGTACCATCACTGCACAGAAGGGTGATATTGTGAGAAATACTGTACGCTCTGATAAAACATCTTATGTCCCATTTGTGAACATACAGTACATTCAGAATCAATGCAGTACTCCATGTACAACAAGAATACTGTTTTTATTTCAAAACTCCTAATAAAATGCATTTCTTAAATCTTATCAAACTATGCTCCTTTATCTTTCAATTAATTAAAAAACTTTAATTGCTCAAATGCACAAATGCATCAACGTGTTAAAAATACCTGCAGTGCACAATGATGGGGCAGGAGCGGCCACGGTAGCACTTATTGACTTTCCTGAGGGACAGAAAAAGAGATTTCCTGAAGGAAATACCAGTGCTTGCAAGGCAGCAATCGTTTTAGCTTTTTAGTTCTGAGTGAAATTACGGTTAGCAGTTGTCATGACATGTCGATCTCTGTCAGCTGTGCACGGGAATGCACATGACACTATAAAGGTGTATGCAGTATAAAGGTTTGCTGAAGAAGATCATTCAAAATCCTTAATGCAAATATGACGTGTTAAACAACAAACATTATAGTTTTTTAATTACATATCTACATTTTTAATTACATAAATGGCTATAGAAATCTGTATAAACTTTATTTAAAAAAAATACTATATACTGTATATACATTATCGTTTAAAGGTTTAGGGTTGGTATGATTTTTTTACGTTTTTGAAGTCTGTTATGCTCATTAAGGCTATATGGTTTGATTTGAAAGATACAGTAAAAAGTTACTCAATTACACAATCAGAAAACTGTTTTCTGTTTTAACATGTAATTTATTCCTGTGATGGCATAGCTGAATTTTCAGACATTATTTAGGTGTCACATGATTCTTCAGAATGACATTTTTTTAATATGCAGATTTGGTACTCAAGAAACATTTCTTATAATTATCAATGATGAAAACAGTTTTGCTACTTAATATTTGTGTGAAAACCGTGACATTGTTTAAGGATTGTTTGAAGAAATAAAAAAGACAGCATTTATTTGAAACAGATTTTTTTTTGTAACATTGTAAAAGTCTTTACTGTGGTTTTGGAACAATTTAATGCATCCTTGCTAAATAAAAAAATTTATTTAAAAAATTCTTACCCCAACCTTTGTACAGCAGTGTGTGTATATATGTTAATTTTTCCTTTTTAAATGTTTTTAAATGTGATTTGTACTGTTGACATATATTTTTCATTTTTAAAGTTTATAAAACAAAGCATTTATGTGTTTATATTAGTATTCCAAACACGTAAGACCTTTGTTCATCTTCAGAACACAAATTAAGATATTTTTGATTCATCCCGTGAGCTCTCTGACCCTCCCATAGACATAGGGTGACCAGACGTCCCGAAAAATTCGGGACAGTCCCGAAATCTAAGCTGCTGTCCCGAATCCCGCTCTAATTGTCCCGAAAATTATACTGAAGCAAAATCTTAAATAGTTATTGTCTGATAAAACATAAAAAACTGTCCGTGGAGCGAGGTTGAGTCATCCTGCAGCCTGGCAACCAGCCCCCGCCGGCTGCTCATTGGCTGCAGCATCTTGTTTTTTTTTTTTTTTTGGTTCATTAACTTCAGTTTGAAGTATAAAAATAGCCTAACGTTACTTCTATATTATATAAAATTATATGTATATGTAGGCTACTTATATTAATAAAAACATGATTGGTTCAGTCACTTTCGTTTGAAAGTCATTATCTTTATTATTCATTATTCATTACCCCCCCCCAAACCCCCGTCCCGAATTTCAACCAATCTCATCTGGTCACCCTACATAGACAGCATTTTTTTTTTTTTGTGCACAAAATATATTTTCGCAGCTTCGTCAAATTACGGTTGAACCCCTGATGTCACATGGATTATTTTACCGATGTCCTTGCTATGTTTCTGGACATTGATTGTGTAAGGATCCTTGCTGTCTATGGAAGGGTCAGAGAGCTCACGGGATGCATCAAAAATTTCTTAATTTGTGTTTCCGAAGATGAACGAAGGTCTTACGTGTTTAGATGACATGAGGTGACATCTAAACACGTAAGACCTTCGTTCATCTTCGGAAACAATGATGACATGAGGTGACATTTTTGGGTGAACTAACCCTTTAATTATTGTGATCTTTATTTATGATGGCAGAAAATACAAAAATATATATATAAATATGTTGCTCTGGGTATTATTTATTATAGTACTTATAGAATATTATGATGATTGTGATTAGTATGATGATGACGAATGCTTAGATTTAGATTTTTTTCAAAAATTCTAGACAGATAGCACAGCACAGCTAAAGCTTACAATTAACCATGAAACAAAGTTTAAATGGTGCCTGGAGTGGAAGATATTGAGTTTAAAATAATTGCAGATATTTGTGAAAAACAAAATTAATAAAGATGAGAGAAACTTCGATACAGTGGTCGCCTTGCAAACACTGTAAAAATCTAGATTTATGAAGAGTAGAGACCCACAGAGATCAGAGGAAAACATCAGGACCCCTTCACAGTAGAGAGCCAGAAAGATCAAAAAGAGCAGAGTTATACCACAGTCAAGAGTGGTAAGAAAAAAGCAACATCAACCATCAACACCGAAAAGCATGAAATGTAGGAACATGAGTGAAGAAAGGAGAGAGACATAGAGAAGGAAACGAAAAGAAACTAAGATGAAGAGGTCGACAGAGAATCACGCAGAGAGAAAGTGGGAGGGGGGGAGTTAGGCGATGGAGCGTTTCATCAGCGTTGCTGCAGCCACACCTGTCTGTGCTCATTTTTGTGACTATGCAACTGGAACCAGACTACTAGCTGCAAACCACAAAAATGACACAGACAGCTGTGCAATACTCGCTACTGCGCTCCATCGCTCTCAGAATGAGACAGAGAGTGGGTAAGAGGTTCAAAGAGACTGTGGTAAAGAGACTGAAAAGAATGGAGGAAACAGAGTGAAGAGTGATGGAATTATGAACTTGATGTGGAAATGACACACAGAGCTGTCACAATTATGGAATTTTGGATACAATAACCTTTGCCTAATTAAAATTGCAACAAATTATTTAATCCTTTTTTGTGCATGATACTTATAATGTAAACTTACCACACAAACAGCTTAAGAACTCATATGTTTACCCTGAATTTGAAAAATGTATCATTTCCAGCTGTATAATAGTAGTAGTAGTTACAAGAATTACAAGAATAACAATATTTTAAATATTAAAATATGTATAATTTAAAAATATATATTACCCTGCCCATCTTAATATATAATTACAATAAATAGTAAATGAACAAAACTCAAATATATACCAAATTTAAATAATTACAACTCTTCAAATTTTTACCATCTCAAATAATTACCATTAAAGCAAACAATCATGACCAGGTGATTATTGGGCCTAGATGTGTAAATAGTAATATATACTTTAATACAATATATATAAATAGAAATACTATGTGTGCGAGCATGCACAGTACCTGCGGAAGTCAAGCAGAGGCCGTGTGGAGGTGGGTATTCCCTGTGCAGGCCAGCTCAGGAAATGGAACTGAGTGAGGGTACGAGTTTCCTGGGTTTGGACGTTCTTCAGGTAGAAACTCCGCACCAGGAAGTCATTACACCAGATATGCTCAGACACCAGGTTCACCTGAGTGAGATAATTAAGGGTGAACATAATATTTGATGTAGTTTACACTACATAAAGCAAACATCTCAGGACATCTTATGAGATCAAGTTCACACAAACCTCATAAATGTGGTAAAGAGAAGAGCCCTCATCAGGCCAATAGCGATCACACTGCTTTTCTCCGTCCTCAACCAGAGCCGTCATCATCACTATGACTGTACACCCGCTCTCCCAAACCATCTGAGCAACATACATGGCTTACAAAACATACCATTCACGCAGTATTTACAGAAATGCACAGAAAATAAGCACTAATTCATAGAACTGTGTAAAATTGTCTAAATTCACTAACATTCAAATATGTGGCATCAAGATCTTTTTTAACTTTTTTTTTTTTTTTACTTCTCTGTTCACCAAGGTTTCAAAACCAAGACTCCACTTTTATACTTTATTATATTTTAAAGGTTTTTTTTTTTACATCTGTGATGGCAAAGCTGAAATTTCTGAAATGACTCCATTACTGAAGTCTTCAGTGTCACATGATCTATTAGAAATCATTCAATAAACTATTATTAATATTAACCATGATAACAGTTGTACAGCTTAATATTTTTTGATGGAAACCGTGATACTTTTTTTCCCAGAATTATTTGTTTATAAATCAATTTAATGTATCCTTGTTGAATAAAAGTATTAATATCATTGAAAAAATTTAATTTCATTGTCCCCCCAAACTTTCAAATGGTAGTTTACTTTTCAAGCAGCTTGAATATCCTTACATCAAATGACTACATTGCTATTAAATCCACACATGCGACTGACCTGCCAGAAATCAGAGATGGTGTGTGAGAGAGGGCCTTGGGTGGCAATATACGCAGGCATCCGGGGGTCATGCTCGATCTAAAGAGTCAAAAGGTCATGGGTCAGTGCTTTAGCCCTCTTAACCCTGGATCAACAGGCCATTAATGTGATCCGAGGCACATGAAGGCTTAATTGATGATCCCTCGCTCTCGACTACAACAGAGCAGCAGGGGATTCCAGACCTACACATCCTGAATGAGATCAATACAATGTATCCATGGCAAGACTGAGAAGGGGATTCCGAAACAAGTGGCAGCCTTGCACATCTATGAGGATTAAATGGATTATCGGCCTTGGTAACAGAAAGGGATGCAAGGAAAGTAGGCTTTCTAGCTTTAGATTTCTAGCTTAGATTTCAGCTACAGAGAGCAGAAGAGAGATCATTATACAGAAACTGTCAGGTTTCCGATTCTAAAGAAATAAGTCACATGATGAGGTCCAAGGCAAAGAGGACCATCAAGTGCACATTAGGGCTGGGCGATATGAGCAAAGATTCATATCTCGGTATTTTATGGCTGATTTGCGGTATACGGTACATATCTCGGTATTTATACACTTTTGTATTTGGATTAAACAAATAAAGTGAATGTAACCATAGGCATATATTATGTTAAAAAAGGGTTAAAATCACATTACATTCTAACATAACATTGCAATCTAAAAACAAAAATAATGCTTTTAAAGCAGAAGTTTAAATTTACTAAACTAAAAATTAAAATAATAAAAAAGCATAGACTAATTGAGTAAAAAGTCTGTTTTTATTACCCGATTACAGTCACTTTACAGTTAGTGCTATCATACAAATACACTTGTAGGTTTAAAATTCTACATATGTCACATTTATTGTTTATTAACTACAAATACTTGAATGCGGCGGCGCTCGTTCAATGAAGTCTGTGAAGTTTAGCGGAGAATCTCAAAGCAGAAGGCTCATGCACTTCTGACAGCAAAATGGAAATATTTCCATGGCTTTCTAACATTTACAGATGGAGAATATACCTTTGAAATGTAAGTTATCCATTTAGGAAAATAGCACATCTCAAACACATTAAACAGAGCGAGTAGTATCTCTGTCAGCGGCACACGCAGCCTTTCTGTCAGAGCCATTTTAAACTGAAACTAAACTATAGCCTTCTATACCTTATGAGTTTTTTTAAAGCCCTTCATATTAAGTTTGTCACATGTTTAGAACAAATTGTACTATGCACTTTCTCCGCAGCAGCTCAGTCTGTGTCCTCCTATATTTTCAGATGTGCTTGTTTCAAACTACTGTATATCGATATAAACGGTATTGCCTTAAATCGTATCGCTTATAAAGAATATATTGATATATCGTACAAACTCCATATAGCGCCCAGCCCTAGTGCACATACTTACAATGGTGCTGGCATTGATGTAATCTGTCCTGGAGGGGTTAATCTCAGCCTTCAGCTTCACTCTAGAATGGTCATCTGCAAAAACAACTGACAGTTACACACCTAATCCATTAAAAAGAGGGAAAATCAATCAGGTTGTGTGACGAGACACAGATTGCATTCCAATTTGTGTACTTATGCACTACTCTATGCCATTTTTTGTATAAATAATAGTGTGAGTAATGTGTTCACACCAAAAATGTCCAAAAAGACAAAGTGGACACTAACCCATCAGACACACATAGAAAATGAAGGAGTTCAAGACAAGCAGGAGGGTAGGGGAACATTGGGGTCTTACTCACAGGGCACGGCATCGGCGCAGCGGTTCTTCTTTAAGTTACTTTCACTCTGGGCAGCTGAGATGGTGCTAGGTTCTGCCTGATAGGAGCACAGAGCCTCCCACTCTTTAAGCAAACGGTCTTTATTCTTCAGATGATCCTCCATATATGCCTAGAAAGCATGAGAGAGACCAGAATAGAGACCCCTGATTTCTCAGCTGCTCATTCATGTGATACTTAAAAAACACATGAAAATTTAGAGAATGCTAAATAAACCAAAAAAATTAAAACAGAAACAAAACATTCTTTGTAAAACCATGGCATAAATGTGTGTATAAGCAGCTGAAGGGCAATTTATATTCAAAGCATTAAACAAAGTGAAAAAATTAAGGGCTGTTCATACCAAGGACTATAACTACAAACAGTTACACGTCATTTGTACAGTGTATACATTTTTACAGTGCAATTAAACAACAAGTACTGAGTAAAATTACTTAACTACATGCACTTACTATAATGTAAAGGTTAGGGTTTGGTTTAGGATTTGTTACTTGTAATTATACTGTTATTACTATGTTATGTACATGTAACATGTGTAACACATGAAAATAAAGTGTTATCCTATAAAGTTTTAATAATCGTTCAAATTCTATGGGAGTATGCAAGTCCACACCAAAACTATAACGACAACAGCAGAGGAACGATATCATCGGAATCACTTTCAGCTTTTTTTTTTTTTCCAGCTGATGAATGATAAAACACTGACAGCCAATGAGAATCCAATTCAACCTTAAACAGCACAAGCATTTAAAGTGCCATACGAAAAACTGCAGTATGCCTGCTATAATAGACTATATATCTGAGCATAACAGAAAGTTATACTCCATTGCTGTGGATGCTAATATAGTTATCTTTATAGTTATCATTCTCGATGTAAAAAGGCCTTTATTGTTATGCACTGGAAGCTCATTTTTCTTTTCTTTTTTTTCTGCATCTGTAAATAGGGGGGTTGCATGTCTACCAATATCATGTGCCCTGTAGAGATATCCATATTAGACTGCGCTGGCTCCTCACACCAGGAGGGGGTGCTGCTGTGCGAACTAGGGCTTGGCTGAGGTGCATCACTGAATTGTGAAGACACACTGCTGACTCGTGATGTATCCGTTCCTCCCCCACCACCTCCTCCTCCTCCTGGACCAGCACCACCTGCAGCTCCGACCCCGCAGTCCTGCCTTCCAAGAGAGGACTTAGCAGCCATGCGCTGCCGACAAAGATCCTGAGAAATTAAGAAAAGTCTACTGACAAATTGCAGAACATGCTGCATGTGCAATTCACGGTAACTGAATATCGCAGCTAATCAATTTGCTCTGCTTTGCTTATGCTCAAATCAATTACATTTGATTAATAAGTATCTTACAGTAACATGCCATCACGAGCAAAGCTGCTAAAATCAGTTGGGATTAAAATAGCTTGGTTGCTGAGAATGTTTGTACTGCAGAGATGTGATGCAGTGCGCATGCCAAACAGTTCCAAACCTGGTACTCATAATGCGTCACATTTCCTGCTTCAGGTCCAAGTCCCAGTTTCCTTGAGGCCAACTGGCGGGCATGGGTGCGCAGGCAGGCGATGGTTAGTGCCCCCACCAGGAGTCCACCCACACAAGCCACACCCACAAACATGAGGAACACCGATTGGGTGTTGTCACGTACACGTGTTGCCACTGGCAACGCATGGCCATCATTCTTCTGAAAAAAACAGAGAGATGAAAACAAACATATGAATCACAAATCATTAATACAGCCCATAGCCCCAATTAATGATGATACCATCAAACTAACAGATACAAGCAAGAGATCTAACCCTATTTACTATCCTAGAGGAACCATAAAGGACTGTGCATCTGTAACATTCTGAAATGGAAAAGTGAAGAGGGGCATGAAGAAAAGACGAGTATTAAAAAGGATTTAACGTTTAAAACAGGACTACCCATCCCACCCTGCTGTCTGGAAGTATGATCTCAGTGGGGTCACTGGTTGCTATGGCAACATCACGTTTGATGTAAGCGTCATAGCCATTAAAATGACAATTGACAGAAAGCAAGGAACTGATGAGAGAAACCAGAGGCAAAGACTATATAAATCTTTTATTACAAGGCATTTCAACATATATGAATCCCCTTATATTCCCTAGTCCTCTGCTGGAATGATGCAGACCACCACACAGGAGCCAGGGCATTACATCATCACTCCTGTGCACACCGCACTGACCTTGTCGCCACAGCAACCATCTTTACCTGACATCACTGTCTGTGCGGAGATTCTGAGTGCAAATCATTCTGATTGGTCATTTTTATTGCGCGTTCTTTATTTCAACAAATCACTGAGCAGTTCAAGGAAAACAGTTTAACGACTACTGTTTTAGATTCAAATAAAAACAGTCTGGCCCGTCTTTAAGGTGGCCAGTAAACTCATTTATTACAAGTCTGATTCATGAGCCTGAAACCACTGACTTCGAAGGGTGAGTAAGACTGTGATAAAAACGGTCACATTTTCATGTATATTTTTTCCCGCCATATGTGGTCTGCAAGAGATTTCTAAGCAAAAAACGCTGTCAAAGAAATCAAGTGAACTGAAATGAGAGGTAGGTGTGGATAAGAAGCAGATTTATTTGCTGTTTTACTGCCTCGTACAAGCTTGCACCTGATTAATAAACATGTTTAATATAATGTAAGATGACATTAATACAATGTAACATTTAATTAAGTTCAAGAGAAAATTTAACTCACCAAAAAATCAATAAACTACTGGAGAATGGAAAGCGCTCGCGCCCGGTGGTCCGCCGAAGATGAGCAGAATAATAACCGTACAGCTCTTTTTTCCGCCAGTTTGACATTTGAATTTCGTTCAGTTTTGTTAGGAACTGTAACGGCTGGTAAGTTTAAGTTCGCGGGAAACGAACAACGGTGACGGAGCTCAGCCCTGGCACGGACATCGTGATGTTTCGCGGGAATGTTGCGTTCTGAGGGGAGAAGCATTTGGGATGACAATCGGCCGCGCGCTTTGGAGTCGTGAACGCGCCTGACAGTTTGACACGTATGATGTCGTTGTCATAGCAACAAAGCAAATGAGACGGGGTGGGTGTCTGGGGTCTTGTGAGATATTCCCTCCTCATGCATAGAACAGACAGACCTTAGTGGGAAAGGACTAATCAACGGGCACACAAGTTAAGACATTGTGTTAACGTTCCTTACCTCCCCAACACCTGCCTGAAGCACCTTTAGACCAGTCTCTGATTCTAGAAGGTTCTTTTGAGCCACTGCATGTGAAACAATAAATGTGAAGACAGGCATAGACAGCTTATTCTAATGTTTTCTCAACATAATTGTTTTTGTAAGCTGATACAAATAAGACATTTACATGTACTCTGTGCCAGTCTGCTGAATAAAGTAATATACCACGAGAGGTTTTGCATTACAGGGATTTTATCATGAGTAAATAAATAGTGGCAAATCTCTCTAGTGCACAGATTCAAGTATAGCTTATTGCTGTTATAGAGCTGCAGTAACCGCACTATGATCAAATATAGCAATGTTCAGTTAATATTTACATTATTTTTACTAGTCCTATATAGGCTTGGTACATTAACATAGAATGCTGCACTCACTAATTTTCTCAAATCAAATGCTTTTTAGAATCAGAATGCTCCTCCCTCTAATAACACTTATGCCTGACTTGTGCCAACTCGTGGTAATATAAAGTAAAAGCCATTTGCTATTTAAAAAACCCTCTGTCATGCCCAAATGACCTATTTATGTCAAGACAACAATACAAAGCCTATCAGGTCTTTTAAGTTTTACATTACTTTGTATGTCTTTTGAGCCATTATTGTGTCTCAGAAACAATTGTGTGACAGACATCACCTTTAATAGACATGAAACATTGTCTTCATTACTTACCGGCTTTTTCGGACACCTCACTTGCTGTTAAATTCTGGCTGTTTGGGAGGACCCGGAAAGTGACAGCTGGACCAACCACACTGTAGAGCAGAATTTTTGATCACATGCAAGTTTCCCATATGACTATGTGCAGGGTTTGAAGTTAACTTTTTAACTCATCAGCCAATTTGTCTACATACTATTAGAAATAAACCAGATTATCAAAATTTAAGTTTAGACCTTAAGACTTATTAATAAATCTGACTCTGAATTGTTGAATGGCTTTCCATTTTATGACCGTTAATCATTGTTTGCAGATACCATAAAAATAACAAATAAAATAGAAACAAATTCACTGTGAGTTTCCACATATTCAAATTGTAAATACATGCCATGGTGTGGTGCTTCTCATCCACTGGCTGATCATCTTTTAAGCTTTGTCTTGGGGGAAGGACTCTGATAGCGATGGCATGCAAAGTGATGACAATTTATGAATCATAACTTATCAAATTGGCCATTGAGTTTACCCACCCCAGTTAATTTTCATCCGCATTTGGCGGGTGTTAATTTCAGATCCTGATTATGTGTGTTAGATATTGGGATCCAAGCAATAAAGGGAGGACAAGTAGTGGAGCAAATCCACGTTTGTGGTCAGTTCATTCCATTGCCTTTTCTCTCTCATTCTTTCCCTCTTAGCCATCCCCCTCTGTCCTCCAAGGACAATAGATCAAGGTTCCAGCTCACCACAGTTTTATTTAGTAAAAAGGGTTAGTGGGATTAGCATTTGCTTCCTTTTTTTTTTTTCTTTTTTTTTGGCCTGTCAGTAACACAGATAACACATGACAGTACGTATGTGTAGTTATGCTATCATCATTCACAGCCTTTTTTTTTTTTTTTTTTTTTTTATTTATTAATTAATTAATTACATTTTATATACCCTTTTATTTAACCATACTATGACCGACAAGACCAGGGGACAGAGAAAACAAGAGAGAGAAAAAAAAAATAAAAAAAAAATAATAATAATAATAATAAAAAAATAATAATTATAATTATAATGATAATAATAAAAATAATAATAATAAAAAAAAAAAAAAAAAAAAAAAGGAATTAGAAAAAAAAAAAAAAAAAATTGCATTTGCTTCCTAACCACATCAACAAACAGCAATCAAGACTGTTTGCATTGATAAAATAATTATGTCAAATAAATAAACCATTTGTTAAGCTAAGTTAGGTTAAACAGCGTGGCTCTGTTTTTCCATATCTTCAAATTCAGTGTTAGTAAATACCTTTGCAAGCTTTGTAAATTAAATAAAGCTTAGGGGTTAGTATACTTTCAAGATCTAATCAAGGCCCACCACCAAAGCAAAATCTGGGACTCTACTCAGCTGTTTCTACCTCCCTGCTCTATACCTAGGCCTACCTGATATTGATGAAAGAGCCAGTGGTGAGATGGATCCTCTCAGCAAGGGTCTTCAGTAGATGAACCCCATCGGACAGAGTGAGAAGGCTGTAGAGACACATACACATACATACGCCCACATACACGCGCACACACACACACACACACACACTTTCACAAGCACAAACTAACACAGAACCCACAAAAACAACACACAAACAGACTCTCCACTGAATAGCCAGTTTGACGTGTGCCCCCATGTCCTTCGTTAATGTAGTGTTTTGGAAACAAATACCACATGACTACTTTACTTTCAGACAAAAGGAACACCCACATAGACTAACACTCAGTCCAACAGTCTAAACTGTTAGTTGTACCTCTGATTGGTGACAATGTATCCAAATTCCTCCTTTAACTTGGTTTTATTTTTTCCTGGCTTCACACTCAAGGCTCCCTTTCCAAGTCGGCCATCGTCTTGTTTGAGAAATGAAGGCCCTAGTGCACTAGCACCTATTGGGATGGAGTTATCCTGGGAGGCCCCTTGGGAACCCTTGGGGGAGCTTTCGGGCCCGGGGTTGAGTGGAGAATTGAAGGAGGAATTTGTAGCTGGGGCAGAAGCCTTCTCCACCACATGGGTCATCTCCCCCTCTGTAATCTTCATCTGATAGAGCACATAAGACATGCCATGTCAAGTTAACTGCCTATAGATCATAATTTGTTCCATGTATGATGTACACTGGAAAAAAAAAAATCAGTGTGGAAAAAAAATTCATTTAGAAATTGCAGGTAAATTTCACAAACAGTTACAAAGAAATGGCAAATAACTTGAAATTTTTAAGTAGAAAAATGAAATAGTATTTTCTTGTAAAATGTATTTAATTAGTCTTTTCTCTTTAAAATGCTTTTGAGAGGGACATTTTTTTAACCAACCATGATTATTGACATAACAGGGCCGAAAGGGTGAGGAAAGGATATCATGTTGCAGCAATACTGAAGCACATAAAATACTGTGTTCAGAGATCAACTAATGTTGGCTAAGAGGCCTAAAAGATAAAAGACCTACAAAACAAATCACACATAATCATGGCTCATGTTTCCCACATATAATATATTTATGTTCATAATATTTTGAGCTAACAATTGCTGCCCCCTGCAGGTAATATATATCATTACTACTGAGATCAACCCAACCTTGTAATATCACTAAAGGCTGGAATACTCTACATAACTTTTTTACAGATTTACAGTTTGGAGGAGTCAAAGCCAGTATGCAGAGCTGACAGATTTGACAGTAATTTGCATAGTGTATGATGGACACAGACTCCAGTTTATAGCTTCAGACTATGATTCCATCCAGTCCATGTTTGATATTTTAAGCCGATGTTAGGATATTTTGTTTTGATTTGTCATGTGTCTCCCAGAAGCATTTCTGTGTGAGTTTATTGTTTTCGGAATGAACTGAAAGTCTGGTACATGATTCTCTGCCATTTTAGGGTGGGATGTCCAGTTTTTCCTCTGTAACAATATACAAGTCGGCGAGCGTATAATGTCTAGTGTTTTTAAAATCTAATCAGATTTTAAGTCAGGTAGTGTAGTACAGCCTTAAATCACTTAAAAACAGCAGAAACATTTTGATGCTCACCACTTTAGGAGACACAGAGGAATCCTTTGTTTCAGCTAAATGAAGGAAATCAAGCAGTTATGACTTTACATATTTTTTGGAGCTCCAAATATATGGTGTGAAGTTGTATACTGATATTCAATAAAAAGTGAAATCTTATGGTGCTTACGTTTTCTCTGATTGTTTGTTGGTTCATTTTGCAGCAGCTGAAGGACAGTGAACAGACGCTCCATCTCTTCAGGGTTCAAATGGTTTAGATCAAATCCATGTTGCAGGAGCAGCTCATTTAGGCTCTGTTGAGTAGGTCCTGGGGTCAGAGTTCAGAAGTCATTGCCAAAATATGCAAATACTTTTTAGGAACAGATTTTTGAAATGAAAAACATGAACACTATCTCACCACTGTGCCCAGAAAACACTCCATACTTCTGAGGACCTTTCTTTTGCTCCTGTTGGCTATTGATCTTTTCATCCTGGGAAAAGAAGTCCTTGTTATGGTCCTTGTAGTCAAGCGGGAAGTCCAGATCCTGGAAAAAAGATGAGGTGGAGTGAGGTGCTGTCACACGATGACGTGACGTGGGCTGTGCAGACGAAGAAAGGAGGAGAGTCATCAGATCCTGCAGAAGCTGATCATCTTTATCTAGAGATGGAGGAAGTGGTGAATTTCCCCTAATGCGAGAGGAGGCCGGTGGGTACCTGCCTCCCTCCACCAGGTTCAAAGAACGCTCTTCTTCATCTTGGTAACCATACTGAAAGGCAAAAAGACATGATGCTGAAATTAAAGAGAAGTAGTTGTAGACCAATGCTCCAAGCTACAATCAGTGCAGTGTCACAAAAGGGCTTTGTGTTTGGGCTCTCACTCGCTGGTAGCTATAAGGATCCAGGCTCTGCATATGGAGAGATGACTGAGGTGGCTCGACAATCATGTAGTCCATATAGGGCTGCACAATTTTGGGTTTGAGCTGGTTTGTAGGGCCACTCTGAGACCTTTGATAATGGAGAAATTCAGAAAGAAATCAATGCAGTGAAATAAAAAAAAAAAGGAAATAGAGAGAAATGTGATTACATGACTAAAGTAAGAGTTACTCTGTGGATGGGCCATTCTTTATCCCAGAAGAAAGTGGGATCTTCGGAACTTTGCTTAGCTCTTTCTTAATCATTGATTGGGTGACATCATCCTGCCAAGTTAATCCTGCAAAATAATTCACATAGGCTCAGCGCAACCAAAAAGCTTTATTATGTTTGTAAATGACAAAATAATAATTTCAATGATAAAGAAAAGGAAAAATCTAGTTTAAAAGACATGTCAGATAAGTTCTTCTAAATGTACTCTTCGTATTTGTTTTGGATTCTAAAAATTTAAAATGTGGTAACCATTAAGTAATAACATTACATATTACTAAAAATAATATCATGAGCTTTTCACGAGTTTCACAAGGTAAGGATTCACAATTGTCTGCAGTGGTCCATGTGATATATCATCATAAGGTTTTCTTTTTAAGAATTAAAAAGGATTTGTATGCCCTTTTAACTTTATACCCAAAAAATTCAGAATTTAAAAACATTCTTCATAGAAGTGGTGTTTTAAGTAATTTTTATGAATTGCATTTTTAATGTATTTTTTATTAAATAAAAAAAAATATAGATGCAGACAAAAAAATGGGCATCATGTCATTGGTACATTTACACATATATTTACGTATTCATTTCACCTTGGTTACTGTGGCAACATGTGGACGATTTTCTGTCACATGCCGGTGAATGAATCGTCACTTGGCCCATTGTGTTTATATTGTGTTGTTGCTATGGTAACTATCATTTTTTCAAGCAGGAAAAGTGCTTAGAAATTTAGTGTTCACTGAAGAAGCATTTTAAATTTCCATGTGAAACTCACCTTCCTTCATAAGCGTCTGCAGTAATGACTGCAGTCTGTCCAGTACAACTGCAGTCACCCTGTAGCGAAATCTTTCCTGCTTTTGTGTAAGACACTGACCAAACAGCTCATCTGTAACACACATACAGAAACCTTATATTATATCTCTTGTAGGAATATAGACAGTGGACATTGCCTGCTGAGATCAGATTTTTATTTAATGTATTTGTGATAGTCACAAACTGACAAAAAAAAATAGGCTACACATTTGTTATAGATGTTTATCTGAGGATCTCTTCCTTTCTATATCTCACTTTCTAACCCCTGCTCTTTCTGCTTCTATTTGACAAACAGAGACTACGGAGAGGGTGAAGTTGTGTGATGTCACAGTTGCCATGGAAACGGTTGAAGAACACTCATTGGGTAAGACCAGGTGCTGGTGAAAGTGAGTGTTTACTGTGTAGTCAATGATTTTTTACACACTCTACTGCACATATCAGCTTTAGCTAACAGATACAAATAGTCAAAGATCAAACCTATATATATCAATCATTACAGTGAAGCAAGACCAAGGTAATTATATACACACAAAATAACAAAAGGATGGCAAGACTGATGCATGAAAGCTAAATAAAATATATAAAAGACTAGGATGGCGCTGATACTATTACGTTGTGCCATAAGTACACAACTGTTCCAGGGACTCTGAGGCAATACGGCAAGTCTTATCATTATTTAGCTTTTTTCCCCCCAGTAATGAGCCACATTGTACAAGGGTCAAAAACTGAAACTGTAAAATATGGAAGCACTCACCATCCCAGCAAACCTGACCACTGGAACACAGGCCTCCATCAAACAGACAACCTTGTCAGAGTGAAATAGAAAAAGAGAAGAGAGAGTATGAAAGGGTAATTGTTTTTCTGACATTTGACAAAATAGACCAGCACAGACCCTCTCTTCTCATATGTGAGCAGGTTGTTTCAAGATTTATACTAGCTCACAGCAGCACAAACATGCCATAGATGTGAGTTACAGTTCCAGAAAGAGCTAAATACAGACCACAAGCACAGATCAGACCATTTCAGAACCATATGTCAGTGTGTGCAATTGATTATCAGATGCTGTCAGTCAATTTAACACCATAGCAACAAACAAGTATGATTTGGAATAATAACCAACCACCATAATGGACATTAGTAAAGATTTGCCAGGATGCTGTGAGACAAAACAAGCAAGAGCAGCTCCATTTGCCATCTGCATCTCCATACAAATGCTCCCTAATAGGATTTGCACAAAGGAATTACAAATAACAAAAAAAAAAACAATATCAAGACCTGTAGGACAAGCCAATTGTTCAAATTTGTTTGAAAGCACACCAATGTGCACTCTGCCAATCTTCCATTTCCTTCCTTGTGCTCCCTCAAACACACATACACACACACTTGAGAGTTGGGCAGACACACTAGTCATACATAATTGAATCATTGAGATGAAAGTTGATTACATGAGTGGGAGTTCCTGCTCCAGTCTGCTGTACGCCTCCTCTATCAAAATAAATGTAAAGTCTTTCTGAGATTGAGAAGAGAAGAGAAGAGAAGAGAAGAGAAGAGAAGAGAAGAGAAGAGAAGAGAAGAGAAGAGAAGAGAAGAGAAGAGAAGAGAAGAGAAGACAAGAGAAGAGCTCACTGTGCATTGTTTCTTAATCTAGAAACAATAATTTCACATCTTCTGCCACCCTTTACACATGGATATCAATTTAAGCTGTTCACCTTCCTACACAACAACTCTCTCGTAGCTTTATGAGACATTCCCACAGAGTTCTGTATGCTTCTGAGTGACTTGTGCCCTCACAGTGACGGCTGTTATGAGAATGACGTGGGATGGCTCGTCAGTGGTGAGTCAGCCTGCAGAAGAGGAGCTAATACAAATGCAATGCACAGGCGAACATACATCTCTTTAGGACACATGTACTCCGACCCCCCTCGTAAACATGATACGCCCCATCAACTTCAAATCAATTGAGAACAATTGTTCCCAAACAGATCTATTGTGCGCTATTGCAGATTGACTACTTCCGCTGTCCATGGTGCTGACTTCTCACACCACAACAAACAGAACAAGACCTCTCAGCAATGGACTATGGCCGCGATTGAAAGTCGTAAAATGTTTATGAAGGCAGAGGATTGATGAACTGTTGAAATTATAGTAATTAATGACACTAAATAATCATATAGTACCCGAATAAAATCAGTGTTAACTCTTCCTAACACGGCTAAGGCAGCTCGCGTCGGAGGAGTTATAAATGTCTACTAGACTGGCCGTGTAGGCTGCGTTATTGTGGGGTCTATGAATCATGCCGTTATCAGATGTCACCAGATCGCCAAACACTGCCTTCCCTTTTTCCAGAGAATACGAATGTTATATAATACAGTAAATAAACAAGAAAAATAATGCAAATAAATAAATTCTAATTTTGCACAATTCACAGATTTTTAAAGTCTTAAAAGCTTTTAATTCAAAAAGACTTTCTAACATTCTAAACGAACATCCTGAATTAACTCATTACCAACACAACGAACTTAGTTTAATAATATTGCATTTACATTTGGCTAAAACAATTCGGGTAACATTTAAGCTAAAACATTTAGCCAAAATAATAAGATTAACTAAATGCTAATAATGAAAATATAAATTACTACTTTATCATAATCTTAAAGACAATATTTGAAACATAAGGCACATTCTCTATAATGAAACATTATTTTCAAGCGCTGTCATTCATCACACCCGAGACAAGCTTTATCTCATCGACGTCAACATTTACAGCAACCTCACGATTTTCTTTGACAAAATTATTAAATGCATGCAACAACTTTACAAATAGCGTTTTGCATGCATGTTCATACTTCGTGTGCAGGTGTTCAAAACCCAGACATAACGCGTTTTTACTAATTCCTAATGCATCTTTAGATGATGAATGTCACATTGTAAGCGTTTAAGTAAAAAGAAAATCTAGTCTATATTGCCTATGCATTTAATGTAAGTTGGGGAGGGGGCGTGCATATTAAAAGCTGATATTTATTACTAATCGTTTTCCGCAGTTGAATCATGCATCATTCAGTCAGCTGAAGTTAACCTGTGGCTCGTGCTCTTGACGTACCGTATCTATCACCGGTGCCAAGCTGACAACACGCAGTCGCCAAACAGACAAGCATCCACAGACGCGCCGATTTCATCTTCCCTCGGCTTCTCTTTCCCCTATTCTCGTTTACACCGACATATTTAGATGACACAGCGAGCAGTGTGATGTTGCGCTTGTGCCAAACTCCACAAACATGAGACTTGGGTAAGAGTGCGATAAAGATGAGTGTTTAGCGAGAAGGAGCACCAGCGCGCTCCCGAAGGGAGGGGGTGAGAGGACCGGACAGACAGAAAACCCGGAAAGTGGGCACCTCAATCAGTACAGTAATGCAGTTATTTTGAGTAATACACAAATTACGTCATCATGGCCATTATTGGTCTGGGGATTGTACTTAATGCTTACAAATTCAAGACACGTGACATGCTCAGAAAATAGAATTAATGGAAGACATGAAAACAAGGGCATCAAAGGTTTATTGGTTTTATTAACAACTTCACAAAGTTGAGTGTATGGTAACACTTCAAGTGCTACAGTATAGTGCACAAACTCTCCATGTTTCTCCAAGTGATAAATGAAGAGACATATGCAGACAAACAGACAGATGCCAATGATGAGAAAATTAATGAGAGTGGAAAAAGTTATATTGATCTTCCTAGTAATGACGTCCATGTATCCCATCTGTGTGGTTCTGGAGAATCCCTCTCACAGTCTAGTCCACAGTTACTGTTCTTCTTACAAAGGGGAAGTGCTCAAAGAAGCCCTGCATATTACAACACAGTTAGAACAACCCAAAACAGATTTGTAAACATTCATAAGACAATCCCAAACATTGACCTAAACATTCATCCTCATGTTGTTTCCTTTTTCCATGATACAGGAAAGTTGAAATTGAAAAACTGTACTGGTCACTCCTTTCTACACAATTACAATGAATGGAGAATGACGCTTTAAAATCTTAATTATGTGCTGGATCTTTTTAATATACACTGTAAAAAAAAATCTGTCAAATTCACGGTAAAATACTGGCAGCTGTGGTTGCCAGAATTCTACCGTATAAAATACAGTAGCAACGTTTTAGGTTTTACGGTTTTAACTTAAATTTACAGTTAAATACCGTAATTTCTTTAACTGATATAATCTTAATATACCAACCTATTAAAGTACTGAAATCTGTTTTGTTCTTTTGAAATACACTGATAACCACCAAATGCAGGTGATGATGAGAAAGTCACATGATGAGCCAAAGCCCATCACAAGCAACTTTTAAACAATAGCATTTACAGAAGGTGCAGATGCAGTGTCATTCATACAAGCACTAAACACCAACATGGTGAGACTCCTTAAAATAAAATATGCTATAAACATTAATTTAACAACATTAGATGTAACATACAATCCTAATAAACATAACTGATAAGAAAAAACTAAGAAGAAACAGTTATTTCAAAGAAAAAACGTCAAATTCAAACAGAATTTGAAATGGAACGCAGGGAATTCTGGGAACATCAGTTTACGGTTTTTCCCTGTAAATTTTACAGGAAGTTTCCGTTAACCATGTAACAGGTTTTTACCGTAGCATTTTCACAGTTTTTTACCGTTAAATCACGATCATTTTTTACAGTGTATGTATACCTGTCAGAATAATTTATTCACCAAAAACTCAATATTATGATACTGATTCATGGCACTTTTTTTGCCAGCTTCTGCTGTGTGCCAAGGGAGAAATCAAGTCATATAGATTTGAAATGAAATTAGGAGAAATTATAAATTGAAAATAAAATGACAAATTTCAATTATTGAACTATTGATTTAAACCTTGTGCTGTGTTGAAAATGAAAATGTGTTGAAAAAGTGTTGAAAATGTTGAAAAAAACTGTTCTTGGTAAAAAAAATAACAACGTGCTTTTAAAAAAAAAAAAAACATTTAAATTGACCTTAAATAGGGTGGTGGTCTGGAGAACTCCAGATGTGCAGCACATTTCACGAATGGAGTGCATGGCAAGTTGTGGTGCCCCGAGATCTAGGACTGCCATTCCTAAACGAGCTGCTAAAATCGGCCCAATTGTTGTTCCACATGGACTGTCATTCCTGACCATCACATCCTGTGTTAGGAAAAAAAAGGAGATTTCACTTGACGAGATCTCATGCTGTTTCTAATATCAATGTCCATTCCACACAGAGAGAAGCGAGCTCATTTCTATCCGTTTTAATTGAGCATTCAAAAAGGGGATATGGTGTCCTGGTGACCAAAGCAAGATTTTTTTTTTTTTTTTTTTCCCACCCTTTCTACATCATTCTGTTGCACTCTTCTGTTTATAAATCCCACACGGTCTTGAGAGCAGCTTGTTGCTAGGAGCACTGTTCATGCAGTTAGATGGTATGTAGACAGATCACATTCTCTTGATATACACAAACATCAACAAACACTCTAAATCCCTACCAACAAAAACAAACCACAAAATACCCTTCTCTTAGATTACACCTCTGCAGAGCAGTGATACTAATTTTAGCTTAGTTTATGAGGATCACTTTAACTCAATTATATGGCAGAAGACTCTTGGGAAGGACAGATGGTGAAGCAGGATGTAATGAAATATAAGGGAGGGGGACGGTTCTGCTTACCTGCAGAAATACACCCACTTTTCCAGCAATCTCTCGTAATATGGCAGCAGTTACAGCAGTGGTGGCATAGCGCTGGTTACTGTTAAACTTTATGACCGGACCCTGATCCAGGACACACAATGTGAGAGATTTAGCTGATTGGGCTGTACTACGATCTTCATGAATAGGAGGAATTGGTGTGTGTGTGTGTTTGTTACCTTGTGAAAAGCCGGCCTGTGGTTTTCCTCATGTTTCTCCCTGTAAAAAGAATGATACGTCATATGTATATAATACCTCACAAAACTGAACATAAATGTTCTTGTATTTGTGTTTATGAGGGGCAATGGCTTTTATACTGTATTTTCTATCCCTCTACCCTAAACCTACCCCTCACAGAAAACTACTGGCAATTTTTACATTTTGAAAAACTCAGTTTAGTATGTTTTTAATCCATTTGCTTTATGGTCCATGGTCCTCATAAGCCATGTTTATGTTGTAATACCCATGTCATTCTGCACATTTGTGTCCTCGTAAACCATATATTCAAGAACACACATAGAGTAATGGCAACTTGGAGAAGAAAAAGATATTCCTGGTAAGTGACTGATACAATTTTTTTGCACATATACATACAACAGTAAATATATATTATATTATATATATATTCACATTACATATATGGACATACTACTGTTCAAAAGTTTGGGCTCTGAAAGATTTTTTAAATAAGTCTCATGCTCACCATTAAGTCTCTTATTTAATAAAAAATAAGGACAATTTTAATATATTTTATAGAAATGCCCAAGACTTAAGATTTCATTCATTTTTCCAGAGATTTAAAATAATTCTTGATAATCCCAGGTGTTTCTCATGACTGGGAAATTTGATCGTTATTAAAACAATACCACAAAATCCAGTGTCCCCATAGTGATGATAGATGTACCAGTAAAAACGTCTAACTTAAGTGATACCACAGAAAAAAAACAAGTTGCCATAGTGACAGACTGACTGGTAGTTAGGGTGTGCAGCATGTGCCATGTCCGCACTGATCATGTAGGACAGTGGCACTGCCTCCTGAAAGGCGGTCAGATTGTCAGGAGTCGAAGCTAGACGCCGCAGAATCAGCTCAGTCAGGTTAGATTGAGCTCCCTGAGCGCTCTCAGATCCCACCTATTGATAAATAAAAAAGCCAAATTGTTTGGGTGAGGAGACTAGAGACAGATGGATTCAGAATCTACGTTTGCTCATAACTGCATTTCTGTCTCACCTCTTCGTTGTCATATAGAGTAACCATACGAATGTTTGGATCTTTTGCTAGAGAATCAGGTGTGCTGGAGTCCATGAGAGCCTGGCAGAGAGGACATAATTATGTATTAATTATTCATCATCACTCCTCAGATCATTTCTGAGTGAGTGAATGACTGAATATTTAATAAGATGTTGCTCTGTGTTCTGTCGTACCGTGAGAGCACAGAAACAACTGTGCAGGTTGTCCAAACGAGGAGAGAAGATGAATTCTTCATAGACACCTCCTAGTGCCTGCAGAGCACAAAAACATGTCAAAACTCATGATAATCAGTTAAAAAGCCCCAGTGAGAACCCATAGCTGCTGCTCTGACAGTTATTTTATGTGTAAATCATATGGAAATGAGAGCTATTAGAGCTCTTAGTCTTGTTCCTTCGAGATTCTCTAAAGTAATGTTTCATTCTGCCGGTAGTCCCACTCTCACATTTAAAGGCTTTTCTTCAGTCAGCTAAAAATAACAACAATCCTCTTTGCTGAGCACAAATGTACCCTGCATACTAATCCTCTTTATGTCAGCACTATTTTGTGCAAAACCTCAAAAAAAGAAAGAGAGCAGAAAGCTAAACTGAAATCTTTTGGGTATTTGTCTAACATGAAGACAAAGCGACTTACGCCAGGCTGCGTGTCTGCCAGACAGAGCTCAAAGTCCAGTAAAGCATTTGGCTCGACCCCGAGCTGTCCACACAGCATCTGGATCAGTGGAGGGTGATGCTTCTCTGCCTGAACACAGCAAAATAATTAGAGAAGATCCTGCGATCGGAAAACAGTCAATATTTTACTGTGCATGCTCACGTCCCATTTTTACATTTAGACTGCTTTTGCCATTATATAATATTAATGTTTTAATAACTCTTAAATGTATTTTTTAGCTAATCTTAAATGATCAGTTTTTAATACTGTATATTATAATGCTGTGCTAAATAAATTTGTAGCATTTTTAAACAAATGAATTTGTGTTTTATTTTTAATTTACTTAAAATAGAAAATAATTTTTTTGCCCAAAAATGAAAATTCTGTGATCAGTTACTAACCATTCTAAAAGCACATCAGATATGGGAAACATTAGATATGGGTGCTTGCTTGGTGTATGACAACCAATGAGGTTTGTTCTCGCATGTCACGCAAGCATGCTTCCTCAAGCTCAAGGTTTGTTCTTATGTTTATTTGTGAACAAAAGCCTCAAATAAATCAGCAATCATATCTCTTTAGAAGACATGGAGCAATCTGTTGGATTAATTTGGATTACTTTTACGATGTCTTTATGAACTCTTTGAAGCTTGAAAGTTTCGATGGATCTTCATTTGTGTTTTGAAGATGAGCAAACGTTTTGTGGGTTTGGAACGACATGTGGCTGAGTAAATATCTTTTTAATTATCCTTTTAATATTGGTCTATCCCTATTTTACAGTGTGATGCATTATGTTGCTGAATATGTCAATTATGTCATTTGGTTCCACAGAAAGCACATACTTCAACTTTAAAGGGATAGCTCCCTCAAAAATTTAAATTCTGCCATCAGTTACTCACCCTCATGTCGTTCCAAACCCGTAAAACCTTTGTTTTTTTGTGCACAAAGAAAACAAAAATAATTACTTTAATTTCCAGGTCTGTCCAGGTACAGTTGAACCAATGATGTCACATGGACTATTTTATCGATGTCCTACATTTCTGGCCTTGAATGTGGTAGTGGCGTTGCTGTCTATGCAGGGTCAGATAGCTCTCGGATTTCATCAAAAATATCTTAATTTATGTTCTGAAAATTAACAAAGATCTTACCGGTTTGGAACGATATGAGGGTGAGCAATTATTGACAGAATTTTCATTTTTGAGAGAACTAACCCTTTAATCAGACTTGTGTTGGTTTGTTCGCTTAAACCATTAATTTGTGTGATCTTACAACGGATGTTGCATTACTGGCATCTCCACAGGAGGCAGACCCTGTTTCCAGTTCCTCCTGTATGGCAGTGGCAAGCAAAGGTGCTCTACAACAGACACACAAATGCAAAATCAGCAGCATTCAAGCATGATTATACACATCTGTCTTGTACCTCCAATCTGTCCTTTCCTATGACTTACAGATGGTTTTCCTTGTTAGGTCCAAACGAGTCGTTAATGTCTCTCTGAAGGTGAATGGCCAGATGGGGGATCCTGAGGATGGGACGGGGAACATGAACCAGACGCTGCACCAGCTTGCCTTCACTCTGAATAAAAACATACAAACAGACAACACTGGTAAAAGTGAGTGATATTCATATATAACTAAAGATTATTACACACTTTAATTTTACAGTTCTGTATCACAGAGGCTTACCTTAACCATAACACGACCTGCGATGGTCAGGTCACGATCAAACCAAGTGTTCCAGATTCCTCCTCCATAACACTCCACTCCTACCTGCAAGAAGCCTAACTTTGTCTTCTTAGAACGTGGCTTCACCTGAGAACACATGCACAAGAAATTAAGAATGATACCCGAATGCATCCTCTACGTACGTTAATGTGGAATACAGTTATCTGACTGATATAATGTAATTACTACACACAGCTACGGAACACTAAGGGAACTGATGATATATTTTATCTATCAAAGCCCTTTCACAGGGCATCTTGTGTCTATTCTTCTTCTCACCCTCAGACATGGGCTGTCCGTATGAGCCCCGATCATGGAAAAACCATTTCCAGGCTTGTAGAGACCGCCGACAGCAAAGGCAATAATGCTGGAGTAATTCCTGGTTACAAAATACTGGACCGAAAAAGATTACAGTGACTACAGTGGAAAAATAATTAATATGAGATGTTTATCATTCTGTATTAAAATAACACAGTAATGGCCAATGATATTTTATCCTTATTATTATAATGTGCACCTTTTAAAGTCATTCCCCCAGCTATATAAAAGTATCACAATAATACACAAGTAATCGACACGACTCCAGTTCATCAATTAATGTTTTGTGAAGTGAAAAGCTGTGTTTGAGATAAATCCATCATTACAATGCTTTTAACTTAAAACAGAGTCCTCTATCCATAATATTGCTTTCTCCAGTTAAAACTTTATCTCGTCTGAATGAGAGAAATATGCACAAATCAAGGACTGTGAAAATAGTCCAAAACAGTTCTAAATGTTTTGATTTGAGAGAACAACAGGCGATTAACTTTTGCACTGGAGGATGCGTTATTATGGATTATGGTATTTTATATGGTATTTGTATACAATTTAAAGTTAAAACAGCTTAATGATGGATTTGTTTTTGTTTTTTACAAACACACAGCTTTTCAATTCACAAGATGCTAATTGATGGATTGGAGTCATGTGCATTATTGTGATGTTTTAATCCATTACAGAGAATCCATTGGTGAGCAAGTGATGCAATGTTACATTTCTCCAAATCTGTTACAATGAAGAAACAAACTCATCGACATGTTGGATCTTCAGCAAATTCTAATTTTGAAGATAAATATGTTCAAAGCACACACACACACACACACACCTTACTGGCAGGTTTAATGTTCCAATGCTCAGACTCCTTGAGCTCAGTAAAACCAGCCTTCAGCAAGCGAGATTTACACTCCTCCACCACTGCGAGACAAAGGATGGAGGAAAAAGACATACAGAAGAAGGTAACGTCAGATATACAAAGTGTAAACTTACATACAATTAAACTCATGCGCATTCCAGTACAATGCTTACATCAGAGTGACATTACAAAGCCTGTGATCTAGGGAAAAAGTGAAAAACCATTCTTTCAGCGTCTAAATCAAGATCTATTGTCCATATCTGGAGCTCTATCAGCCAGTGAAGAACAATGTCCAAGAGCCATATCTAATCAGAGTGTAAAGCTAGTTAATCTAATTATAGTGTAGCTCAAACTTTAAAAAAGGAGTGAAATGTATGTATTTCAATCCAATTTACATATACAGCATTTCAATTCCATGTCATTCTTACCATGGTAAGGTGAAACTCCTTTATTGACAAAATTAAGAAACTCTTTGGCAGCAGCCTGCACAGCTTCTTTGGAGCTTTGCATTATGAAAGACTGTAAACATACAATAAACAATAAATGTAAGAAGTCAGTCATATGCACAGATGCAATATCTGCATGTTCTTATTTCGGAGATTTTTATTATTATGCTTTAGGTAGGCTAACTTTTGTACATGATGCGAATATCTGATCAATAAAATACAAACGCAAGAAACACACATAATCGATAGCTACATAACCAAACAACAGCCCTTGTAAAATACTGGAAATCCCACACGAGGAACACAATACAATTATCTACACAATCATAAGCACTTCTAAAGTTATCCGTCAAGCTTTCCTACCTGCATATATGAAGAAGTGGACTTTCACATTCAGGGTAAGAACGCAGGAAGTTATGGGGATTTACTGTAGTCTGGAAGCGGAAGAAGGCCCTCTAGTGTTTGGAGGGGCAATAGCTCATATTTTTTAAAACAATATTTTATATTAATATATTGACTCGTATTTTAGTGAAATGTTTAAACTTGTAAAATAAAATATTGAATAATAAATGGCAACTATTCAACCATTAAGATTAAAAAAAAATAATAAAGTCTAGATGAAAGCCTAAAATCTAAACCACTTGTATTTAAGAGATTCAAGATGCAAGATTTTTTATGTGTCACATACACAATTATACAGGGTATAACCAGCAGTGAAATGTAGGTCAGGTCCGCTCCAAGGACAGTGCAATTATATAGAATACAAATATTAAGAAAAAGACAAGTAGAAAAAATAAAAGAATAAAATAAAAAATATAATATAAATGTGCAGGTCAGTATGACAGTGTCTCTGTGTATTGCCTTGGTGAGTTTTTGGCTCAAGGTCTGCATATAAAGTCACACCAGAAGAGTTCAGCTGGGATCAGGACTTGGCTTTCTGTAGACCAGTCAAGTTCTTCCACACTGACTGAATCAATCATGCCTTTGTGAACCATGCCTTATACACAGAGGCACTGTCATGTTAGAATAGAAAAGGGTCCTGTCCAAACTGCTGCTATAAAATTAGAAACACAATTCCGTAGAATATCATTATATGCTTTAACTTTAAGATTTGTACTCATAGAAATTACTAAAGTAGTCAAACATGTTCATTAGAAGGGGGTGACCCAATAGTTTTGGCAATATAGTGTACTTCAGCATTACACAAATAAGGACATACAAAACTGTAGTCATTTTTCATCATTTATTATAACGTGAAATAGTAAAGAAGAATATGCAGTTCACATTTAGTTTGTTTCATGTCATGTGTACAGTTCATGTCATGGTTTACAGTTTCATAACACTGGGGCACATATTAGTCAGGGCACAGCACACAGTCACAACCTTGTCAAGGAACATCATATCCTCGTCATCACATGGAGCGATCATGCTCACCGGTACAGCTTCACTTAGCATGGTGTACTTTCTGCGCACACATCCAACCACCCTGTTCAATTGGACCCTGAGGTGAGCTATCTTGCGTGTCTCCTCCGCATCTTTTGTAACCAGTTTTTGTTTTTTCACCTCTGCACACATTAGTCCAACATTCTCCCCGATGTCAAACCCTCGATCCGCCAACACCAAGTCTCCAGGCAACAGTTTATGAAGAAGGCCACTGCTCTCAATAACATACTTGTCACTGACACCATCTCCCCACCCTTTAGAAACGAAAGCAATAGCTCCACGTGGTGTAATGCCAATGAGATACTTTAGCGTGTGCTTTTGTGAAGATGTCTGTGCTATAGCTCTCTGATTTGATGCTCTCTCTGCGTTAATTTCAAAGCAGTCCACGATTACCGCAACATGATTGCCAAAAGCTTCTACAAACTGTTGTAACATGCTGCCCTTCAAGCAATGTCTCTCTGGCCAGTGCACCAAAGGGCTGAGGTGTGTAAACATTGCACTTATGGTGTCTCTGAATGTGGTGGACACAGTCTTTTGATCTATGCTGAAGAGGTGTGCAATGTGCTGGATTGGCAGATTCAGCCTCAAACGCATCAGAGTTAAAAAGAGCATCTGAAAAGGTGAAAGATTGCGTCCTGTCCGTGGTAGGCAAGGAAGTAGCTGCGTCAGCACACCCATCAGAACAGAAAAACATGGCAGTCCAGTGTAGTACTTGACCCTCTCTTCATCATCTCCCAAAAAATCCTCAGACATTGTCTTTTGGGAGAGCTCTTCCTTCAGTAGCCTGTTCTCCTCTAATAAGCGGTTAATTTCAGCACGTCTGCAGCTACAAAAACTACATTCCTGCTGTTCTTCAAGTTCGTACGTTGATGCAGCTTCATCCATCTGTAAGCTCTGTGAAGCTTCATCCGATGGTGGCTCTTCATCCGATGGTGGCTCTTCATCCGATGGTGGCCCTTCATCCGATGGTGGCCCTTCATCCGATGGTGGCCCTTCATCCGATGGTGGAACGTCTACATCCATCTCCAATTTCAGGTCTGGTGGAGCTGGTGATGTTGCAGGTGCAGCGTTCTTCTGTGCGAGAGCTTCCTGTCTCTTTGACCTACGGGTAAACCGCTCCGGATGCGTCGCTTTGACCTCTGTGTGCCCGAGATGCAATGACGGCACCCAGTCAGGATGACACTCAAGCATTTCATAGGCTGGTTTGCCTGATCAGAAGAAAAAAATTATAATCATGACTTTTCTACATAATAATATGACTTATTATTATAACAATTTAGAATAACTGGATATTTTTCAAATGATGGCAAAGCTGAATTACTCTAGTCTTAATTACTCCAGTGATTCTTCAAAAATCATTCTATTACACTGATTTGGTGCTCAATTATTATCACTTACCAGCATTAATAATGGTTCTTATCAATGTTGAAACCTTTTAAAACTTACACTGCTGTTTAAAAGTTTGAAGTAAGCAAAACATTAAGCAGCAAAAATGTATTTTTTTAGCACTGATATAGAAATGTTTCTTGAGCACCAAATCAACATATTACAATGATTTCTGAAGGATCTTGAGACACTGAAGTCTGGAGTAATGGCTGCAGAAAATTCAGCTTTGCCATCACATTGTATACTGAAACGGCAAACAGTTATTTTAAACTGTAACCATATTTCACTATATTAATATTTTACTTTTTTATACAGTAGTAAATAAATGCAAATAAACGCAGTCTTGTTGAGCATAATGTTTCTTCCAGAACCATTAAAAAAAAGTGAACTTTTGACCGATAGTATCTGTATCTATGAAGCCAGACACTTGTGCAAAGTTAGCTCTGCGCCATGTTTGCACTGCTAGCGGCAAGCACGGAACAGTCTTGTTATTGCTTACCTGAGAGAAAATGCCGTGAACACACAAACATGTGTCTGGAAATGTTGTCGAAGGTGATGTCTTTGCGTCTTATGGCTGATACCCATGCCATGCGACGCCTCTTTGTTAACTCGGATATCTGATTTCCAAGGTGTTGCTTCCAAGCTGGAAAGCTGAAAAATCGCACTCCATTTAAAATGCGTTTTCCGTACCGGTCCTGAGAACGATTATTGCAGTTGATAACACAGCAAGAGTTCACCATTCCTGCGTGTTTTTGTTGTATAACAATAGAAACTCTGATGCCTGCCTACTAATTCTGTGCAGCTTCCGTGTCCTAAAAGCCCACAATGCTTTGCTTTGCTTACTTCAGCCTGAGGTCACGTTCTTCTTCTCCTCAAACCAACTTTAGGCGCACTACCGCCACCCACCGGACTGGAGTGTGGAGCAACTAATAAGCAGTAAAAAACACTAAATTCTCCCTACTAATCCAATTTCTTGAATAATTTTGATAATTGCACTTTATACTTTAAATTGTTCTGTATTTTCTTTCAAGAGGCTTTGGACACTGAATGTTTTTGTACCCATTCTATTTACTACCTTGAGTTGTAACCTTGCTTTTTCATATTTCTTGCAACATGCTCTATTGTTTCTGTCTGACTGCAATAATTACTTATAAAACGGATAGTTCCGGTCCTTGATTCTGATTGGTTGAGCCACGTTCAAAGCCATTGTAAATTACACTACAAACCTACACCTTTGTTTACTTTGTGTTGCTTGGCAACCACTTTGTTCCAACTATTCTCCAACCACAACTGTTTATATCATTCCGCGTCGTGCCTAACAACATCCCTTATCTGTGATAAATTCACTGTAAACCACGGCTTCTTGGGGCTTATAGCTTTATTATAAAACGGATAGTTCCGGTCCTTGATTCTGATTGGTTGAGCCAAGTTCGAAGCTGTTGTACTCATCCAACATACACTTTTGTTTACATCTGTGTGTTGCTCGGCAACCACTTTGTTGGAACCACAACCGTTTATAAGGAACTACATTGTTTGGTGGAAGAATAATGTTTTTATTAATATCATTACACTTTATTTGCTCTGTTTTATTTTGTGAAACCTTACTACGTATATGGAATAACCGTTTTATGAAAGCAATAAGCCCCGTGAAGCCGTGGTTTACAGTGAATTTATAACAGCTTAGGCCCCATTTACACTAGTGCGTTTTCGTTTTAAAAGGCATAACTTTTGCTACGGTTACGCCTGTCGTTTACACTACTCTGGCGTTTTTGAGGTCAAAAATGGAGACTTTTGAAAACGCTGCAGACCTCATTTTAGTTCGAAAAACTCCGGGGATGTGTTTCAGTGGAAACGGAGAAAAATGGAGAACAATGAAAACGTTCTCAAAAAACGTTTTTGAAAACGATGGCGTGGCTTACCACATTCTCTCTGCGTATCCTTGACGACCGTGTAAACAATAACATCATGCACATTCTTGTACCTATAGATATGTATAGCTAGATTCCCCATTCGACCGTTCCAAGCACACAGACGTGTCCGCCATCTAAACAAAACGCCGTTTTAAAACGAAAATGCACTAGTGTAAACCAGGCCTAAGGGGGTTATAAACCCCCACTTCGCGTCGTGCCTAACAACGCCCCTAAGCTGTTATAAATTCACTGTAAACCACGGCTTCTTGGGTCTTATTGCTTTAATTTGCCTGTTTAATGTTTTCCAAATTTAAATAAAGATTGGCTTATCCCACTAAGTCCTATTCGGATGTGAGTAATAATAGTATCTTCTTTTCTGTTCCTAAACTAATAAGTAATAAGTATCGCTTTTTATTTTAATTTTATTTATTTATTTTTTTCCCCTTTTATGTTTACTATTGAAATGTTGTTGTATGCATTTGTCAATTTGATTTAATTTCTGTATTTTCTTAAATGGGTGTGTATAGAGTATTTACAGAGTGTTAACTTTTAGTTTTAGTTACTTTTTCTTATTTGTAAGTCGCTTTGGATACAAGCGTCTGCTAAATGACTAAAAGTAAAGTAAAGTAAACTCACTTCTTCCCTTCCTCGCTATTGTAGACGTCACGTTCCCATTCTCTAAAACAAAATATAGGCTGTCAGTTAGGTCTCTGCTTAATGTAATAAGTTCTTAAATCACACAACAGTTTCATAAGAGCTTTATTTCAACGAGACATTGTGTATTTTCCTTATGTTTATTCATAGACTATTGGAATCAACTGACAGACAATGGTGTTTGGAAAAAGGTTTGGTTAACCCATTTAGTCCCAAATTTTTCCCAGACATGAAAATATCCAAATGATGTGTCATTAGTAACCCTTTGAAATAATCAATAATTATTTTTGATTTTTTTTTTTGGAAAAGTGTGTGAAAAATTGTTTTATGTTCGGTCACAATAGTGACCGGTAGGATTTGGAGAGTACTGAAATCACATATTTCTGCAGTCATAAAAATTGTTATACATCTTAGCTCAGCTATTTTAAACTGTTTGATCACATTCTAGGGTTACAATTATGCATACAAAAACCTTATGCAACATTGATAGGAACACTGAAATAAAAAACAAAAAAAAACATCACCGCATTTCAAAATTGTTACTTTTTTCTAAAATATAACATCTAATTTTTATTTCAATGCTATGAGTATTACATCATTATTGTAAAATTTTTCTAACATTTGAATTTTTTATTTAGTGCAATATTTTGTCATTGCAACATTCTATTGTCATTTTCACTTGACATTTGCCATTGGATTATATTGTAAAAAAAAAAAAAAGTTCATCATTATCCTACCGTCAACACGTTTACTCATTCTATGACCACACTCAATAAAACGGAATATATGCAAATGCTATATTAATACTAGACACCCGAAAGATAATGTGTAACAAAAATCTTTGTCATATCTTTATGTTAACATACTTTACTAGCCTTTTGTTTTGGAGCTTTGATGCATCCATCATCTGCTCAAGGTGCAAACAGTAAATAAACTGCTCTGGTCACGTGACAGTTTGCACTAATCATGTGAAACTGCACATATTTAATTAATTGAGACCCTTTATTTGTTCCATATTTGCAGGAAGTGCACTAAAACACCAGTCGATACGGTTTGTAGAGCTTTATAAATGAAAAACTTTTTTACGGTCACTTAAATGGGTTAATACCTAAACAGTATTTAATTACAAACAAGGTTAAAGAAGTATCATTCAAAATATACACAGGATTTATTCATTATTTGGCCAATTTTAAATCTGATATTGATTTTAATTGCTCCTTTTGTGTCAGTTGCCCTGAAATGTAGTACATTTGTTTTGGCATTGCTCTTTTGTAAAACTATTTTATGTGTTTTACATTATATGTGTGTGTGCTGTGTATATTTATTGTGCATATATAAAGACACACACATACAGTATATATTTTGAAAACATTTACATGTATATATTTATATTCATATGATATATATTATATATAAATATTTTTATTATATAAACCTAAAAAAAATTTCTTAAATATATACATGCATGTGTGTGCATTTATATATACATAATAAATATAAACAGTACACTAATATATGTTAGGTAAACAAAAACTTTTATTTTGGATGCGATTAATCGCGATTAATCGTTTGACACCACTCATTTTTTTTACATGCTAAATTTCATATTCACAAATGTAAGTTCTGCCAAAAAAAATAAATATATTTTTTTTCTTTTAGGAAGGAAATGGAGCATTATATTCATACGATTTTCTATGAAACAAAAAGCAGTTAAAAGTTTATTAACGCTGTAATATGTTTATAAAAATGTGTTTTTGTATACAGCCCCTCTAGTATATAATTGTTTATATCATGTATATTGTTTATATCATGTATAATGTTTGTCATATACATGTAATTTGTTCTTGTTATTAAATATAAATATATATATATAGACTATGCTATTGTTCTTGACGTAATACCAAAGAATGTTATGTTACTTTTTAAAGTCCAATTCAGTTGATATCAATATATTTTATTTATATTGATAATGTTAACATCAATGTATTGATGTTAAGGTAAAAATACTGCATATAGGATTTATCCAGATTTAAGCTGAACATTTTATATACTGTCAATTTTGTGGACATTAAATTTTTCAGTTATAGCACCCCTATGGATAGAATTTGACCCAACTTGTGGTGCGACCTCATGTCTTTAGTTTCTTTCAGTTTGGACTTTGCATTCAGAACTTTTACAGTAAGTCCATTAGTCCATATATATAATATATGATATAATATAATTCAGCTATGGGAAAGTAGAAAGCCATGGAGAAGCACAGCATGCATGTTCACTCAAAACAATAACCACAGAAACACATATCAACATTAAAATAATTTAAATGTACTGAGATGAGTACATAAACAAAATAACTGCACTTACAGTTAGATGTGTATGCCTATGTTTGTGTACTGTTGCCAGGTTGCAATACAATATTTAGAAACATGATCTGCCCCCTTCCCAAAGCAAGAGCACACACAGCGGGAAGTTAAACCGATGATTCACAAAACTTCATTGCAAACTATAGCATTTTCATATCATTTACATTTTTGTCTTATACCATTCTAAATAAGGAATAAGTCAAATGTTTTATCGAATGCATGAATTGCTAGATTTCAAGCTTATATCTGAATGACATTGGACAGCAATGTGCTGTATCATGCCCCTGAACTTTTAGGGTGTGACGTGGTTATTCAGTCACAGAACAAAAGAGAAATGCCACCGCTTCTATGTGAATAATCATATGGAAACATCTGATAGTGAAAGGTCACACTCTCTAATTAAAGCAGTTTCAAAGAAAACAGGAAATCTGTCTAACTTTGATAAACTCTTTTATCACTATTTGATATGCTTTGGCCAGCAATTATTTTGTACTTGTTTTATATTTATTCAGCTAATAAATTAAATCTGTCATCTTGAACTTTACTGTCACCTAGAGGCGCATCATGCAACAGATATGCTCCGTTCACGTGTTTTTGTGTCACACTATTTAAATGAGAAAACCATTGATGAAAACACCTTTAAATACAACACGTTTCTCCCTCGGTTTATCAAATCGAACATTCTCAGTATCCCTTGCTGAGCTCAGAGGCTTGTACACCTTATATAGAGCTGAAAGAGATAGAGGATGGGAGAAAAGGCGAATAAACAGGAGGAGAGTGGGAAAGTAGAAGAAAAGAAGATGTGTTTATATACTCTGTCACCTGTGGTCTCTCTCTCCTGTCAGCTGAAGGCTTCCAGAGAAGCTTTTGTAAAGATGGAATTCCAGTCCTCTTACACTGTCTATAAATAGGTTTGAGAAGAATCATGGACAGCCACCAGAGCCTTGTAACAATTATATGCCTTATTTGATCAGCTTACAAAAGATATGAAATCCCTGCACACTTAGAGATTGTATATGAAAACAGGCCTTTATCTCCACTTTTCAGCATATTATGATCATCTGCAGAAATACAGGTTTGTCATTACACGTACAGCTTTAGATTATTTCTCCTATACTGCTGCAGATCTGAATCAGGAGTTTTCAGCAGGAGTCTACAACTATCAGGTGGTATGCTAATAGTTTTATTTCAAAATATTATATGTGAAATAATGAAATTACAATGTTAAAGGGGTGGTTGATTGCAATTTCACTTTTTAATGTTAGTTAGTGTGTAATGTTGCTGTTTGACCTTAAACAATATCTGCAAAGTTGCGGCACTGAAAGTTCAATGCAAACATATATATCACGATATTTTAAAATTCTGGCCTACAAAATGGCTCGTAGGGACTACAATAAGCTACTTCCCGGGTTTGTGATGTAACGAACCCAGATAAACCCCGCCCCTGGGACTATGCAGCAAATCGGGATCAAATTGATAAACAATAAAGACGTCACCATTGTTTACAATACAACCGCAGCACATGCTGAGCTGAGGGGCGGGACGTTCAGAGGAGCGCTAGAGGCGGTTTAGCCAATCACAACACAATGGAGCAGCTAACCAATCTGAGCCCATTGCATATATCTGAGGGAGGGGCTTCATAAAAGCAGGAAATGATCCGTGTGTTTATAGGAGGAGGGACAGAGCGGTGTAGAATGAAGGTAAATTATGTGAAAAATAATGTTAGACTGCATCCCATAAACACAATCAAGCCAAGAAAAACAACAGTCAACCACCCCTTTCAGTTTACCTAGAAATAAAAGAATAGTTCAACCAAAAAAGAAAATTTACTCACCCCTGGGCAATCCAAAATGTAGAGATTGTTTCTTCATCAAAACAGATTTGGAGAATTTTTTTTTTTTTAAGTTTTATTTTTATTTTATTTATTTTATTTTTTCCTTTTTATGTTTACTATTTAAATGTTATTGTTGTATGCATTTGTCAATTTTATTTAATTTCTGTATTTTCTTATGTAAGGCTCCACCCATCCGGCCCAAAGAAGGTCTCCGGTGGTGGATGAAGGTTTCCTGCGTGCTCGGTCTTTCCAAATGTGCAAAGTTCTTCAATTTTAATTAAACTCTAATCTGACTCCATTTTATCATTTAATCTGACTCCATTTTAGTTTGACCTCGTATTTAGCTTGAAATACAAATTGATTGTTTGTCCATTTCTAATTTGTATTCTTCTGATATTTGATTATTCTAGTTAACTCTTGACTTTATGTTTACTCGTTCATTCGGTTGCTCATGTCTTTAACAAGGATGCAACGTAATCTACTAGAGTCAATAATTACAGAGTAGAACAGAATAAGGTCAAATGTAACAATTTATTCTTAGTCAGGTAAATACTGTATGTATTATCTCAATTCCACAGCAATTCAAAGAGATCAAATCATATCAATACAAAACATAGAATTCTCAAAGATAAATCTACGAGTAAAGAATGCAAACCTGACTTTATAGAAATACGTAGTGTGAGTATTGACACAGCACACTACGGGCTTCTGGCTACAGAAATCGCGCCTGACCTTTTGCCACATTCTCCTTAAGTACTTCAGACCAGAATAAACATCCCCCAAACTCGAGACAGGAACTAACAATTGTAATTTGCAATTTAATCAAGTCGAGTTGGCACCTTTTGGGACAGAAGGTAATTTGCATGAAAACCACTATGTTGGTCCGCCCTCTACAGTATGCAAAATGTCTCTGAACTCTTAGGATTTGTATTACCTTTTAGTTTACTTCTTATAAGAATGAGACCATTGTGCCAGTCGTCCTGAGACAATTCAAATGATACCAAACATGACTGTAAATAACACTTGCATTAATGTAGAATATTACATTCTTCTATTGATCATTCTGAGTGAAGGGAAGGATGGGTGATGGAAAGGAACTGATGCATATGTGAGAGAGGCATTTTCTTGTATTCTCTCTCAGTGGGGTGTGGAGACAGATGTCTGTATGTTAATGCACTGTGTGTGTGTGTTGTCCATCTCAGGAGTTCAAAGTGTCTGAGGTTCTGTAATCCTTACACTTAAATGGGTGTGTATAGAGTATTTACAGAGTGTTAACTTTTAGTTTTAGTTACTTTTTCGTATTTGTAAGTCGCTTTGGATAAAAGCGTCTGCTAAATGACTAAAAGTAAAGTAAGTAAAATAAATTTAGAATTGCATGATTTGCTCACCAGTGGATCCTCCGCAGTGAATGGGTGCCATCAGAATGATAGTCCAAACAGCTGATACAAACATTACAATAATCTACATGACTCCAGTCCACCATTTAACATATTATGAAGTAAAAAGTGTTTGGAATGAACAAATCCGTCATTAAGATGTTTTAACTGCAAACGAATTGCTTGGCTAAAATTTGAGTCCTCTATCCATAAATGCTTTCTCCAGTGAAAAAGTGGTCTCGTCTGAATCAGGAAAGAAATAGACATTAACTGATGGACAGGAGTCATGTCAGTTACTTGTGGATTATTGTGATGTTTTATCAGTTATTTGAACTCTCATTCTGACGGCACCCATTCACTGTAGAGGATCCATTAGTGAACAAGTGATGTAATGCTAAATTTCTCCAAATCTGTTCCAATTAAAAAAACAAACTCATTTACAAATTGGATAGCCTGAGGGTGAGTGAAAATTAGATTTTTTTTTTAAATATTCCTTTAATGTCAACCGAGTTAAGGTAAAGTTCACGATGTTTAATGGTCCCTTCCACAGTAAAATGTGTTAAAATATAACAACTATAAGTATATAAATATTTTAATTACTTTGCAGTGTCAGAATTACATACAGCATATGCAGTAATATGGTAGTAGGCTTTATATGCAACATTGAGTTTAATACAGTATGTAACATGGAATCCCTGCTCTCCATCATGTCCACTAGGGATGTGCATCTCCATAACTGAGGCCGATGCGATACGCATCTCGATGCATAGCCAACGATACGATACATTGAAGATACATATGAAGCAGCTAGCGTTGCGATGCAATTCAACACAATGCGATTCTATGCAATATAAATTGAGAAAATATGATCGCTTTTATTTCTTTGGTTCAGATAGACAACAAATCATAAATGAACTTATGTGTCTTCAGAATTCTAACACCTCGAGGCCTGTTTCATAAAACAAGTTTACCAAATAGGCCAGACTTATTTCAGTTAGTCTGACTCACTGTCAAATTATTTGGTTCCATAAAGCAAATATAACAAAGTTCAATCTCAGTCACTGTGGCTTCTTATGCTGGAAAGCTAACCTGGTTCAGGGCAGGCAAACTGACAGGCAAAGCTGAGCTCATTCTTTTTCGATTGCCACTGTTCTATAGAATCGACAGTGTTACAAAGATACCTCCACCACGATTAGTTTTAACAATATGCAACCACTTTATATCGACATGAAAATATTATTTTAAAACTGCCTAAACGCATTGTAGCAGCAAATTTAATCCGTAGAAAGCGTTGAGGTACTACCACAGCCCTTGATGCGCAAGGGACCGTCTGAAAATACCACCGACTGGGTTTAAAACGTCCAATGTATTGTAATTGAAGTGACTTTTACCATATAAAATAGCACACTGTCAAACTGTAAAGCTTGTATTACTCATAGTGATTTACTACAGGTGACATTTTTCCAATACTTTATTTCATATATGCACAGCAAACATTTATGTTCATAAACTAAGTAACCAAATAAACTATGTACATTCATAGTGTCCAGACTTACTTACTACAGGTGATATTTTGCTGATATCTCCCTTAATGTATGTACAGTACACAAATATTTTCATAAAAAAATACTATCACCAGAAGTTTTTTTTTTTATTAATGTTCCAAAGGTTGTAGTACATTCCTAGTTACATTACTAACTTACTAGAGGTGAATTTTTTTGCCAATTCCTCCTTTACAGTACGTACAATACATAATAAATTACTGTGATTCACCAAAAGGGTTTTTTTTCATGTTCCAAAGGCTGTAGTACGTTTCTGACTTACTACAGGGGAAATTTTTGCAAAGTTCTTCCTTACTGTACATACAATACACAATTATTCTTAGAAAACAATTACTGTGATTCACCAAATGGGTTTTTTTAATGTTCCAAAGGCTGTAGTACGTTTGTAGTTACAAGACTGACTTAGCACAGGTGAAATTTCCAGTATCACCCTCAGTGTACGTACAGTACACAATTATTCTTAGAAATGGCAAATTTCTTCCTTACTGTACATACAATACACAATTATTCTTTGAAAACAATTTCTGTAATTCACCAAAAGGGTTTTTTATGTTCCAAAGGTTGTAGTGCATTTGTAGTTATAAGACTGACTTACTACAGGGGAAATATTGCATATTTCTTCCTTACTGTACATACAGTAATGGAGATATTGCCAAAATTTCACCTGTAGTAAGTCAGTCTTGTAACTACAAACATACTACAGACATTGGAACATGAAAAACCCCTTTTGGTGAATTATAGTGTTTTTTTCAAGAAAATAGTTGTTCACTGTACATACAGTAATGGAGATATTGACAACATTTCCCCTGTAGTGAGTCATTCTTCTAACTAAAAACGCAGTACAGCCTTTGGAACATGAAAAAAACGTTTGGTTAATTACAGTATTTATTTCTAAGATTAATTATGTACTGTATGTACAGTAAGGAAGAAATATCGGCAAAATTTCACTTGTAGTAAGTCAGTCTTGTAACTACAAACGTACTACAACCTTTGTAACATTAAAACAATATTTTGGTGAATTGTAATTGTTTTCTAAGAATATTTTTGTACTGTATGTACAGTAAAGGTGACATTGGCAAAACTTTAGCTGTCAGTCTGGCCACTAGGAATGTACTACAACCTTTGGAACATAAAAAGCCCTTTTGGTGAATTACAGTAATTGTTTTTTTTCAAGAAAATAGTTGTTTACTGTACATACATTAGGGGGAATTTAAATATTTAAAAAAGTAAATTATTAAAAAAAATATATATATTTTCAGTCACTTTACCCACAAGGTATTTACTATGGCTTCATAAAAATAATTTGTATTAATTATTTTTCTTCGTTTTGTAATTAGAGGTAATTTGCAGACGGTCCCTAAAGCAGCCTAGGCGAATATCCAGCGAATATCAAACCTAAAACTAACTTTACCGCGTTTCGTGTAAGCCCACTCCTCCTGACAGCAAAATAGATATGTTTGCATGACTTTCTAACATTTACAGATGAAAAATATACTCGTTACATGTCAGTTATGCTCTGAGGAAAACAACGTCTCAGATGCATTAAACAGCACAAATATATTCGGTGTTTGCCATGGTGGATCGATTTGATCCATGATCGACATTAAGGGCTGCTTAAGAATAATCGAGCACAAATTAATTAGATTGTGTGAACTTACATTGTCGTTTATAACCGCTTTAGCCCCGATGCACCGAGCGAATCGGGGAATCTTCTCATCCCTAATGTCCACTAAAGAGAGTCCTTGGCCTGATAAACATAGAAGACACCTGGTTCATTGTTTGCCACTTAAAAAAAAAATCCACCATGTCCCTAAATCATATGAAATATGTGACTTTTGAGCTTTAAAGATATCTTCGGGATAGGTACTTTTATTGTTATATTATATTATATTATATTATATTATATTATATTATATTATATTATATTATATTATATTATATTATATTATATTATTGAGGGGTGTGTTGAAACCTCTTAAATCTGCTCTCCTTCAGTAGTGACATGGGAAATGCCACTGTCAATAATGACGCAATGAGTTTACCAATGCAGGAGGAGAGGATCATCTCCCCTGCTGTTTCCAGAGAAGGTACACAGTGTTGCATCTTCTCCTCTACTGTTCATGCCTTTCCTTTTTAAGGCAGCTTAAATAAACCTTCTGCTGAATCTGTGCTCATCTGTTTACCAGCTTTAGGTGCTGCACTAACAATATTAGAATGTGACATTTTCTCAAGCTGTTTAGCAGGACATTTACAAATGACAGAGCAATACAGTGACATCAGTGTGGTAATTTATGGAATTCCAATGTGAATGCTTTTTAATTTTTCTCATAAATAAATGAGACATCTTTGAGGAATGATTTAATTCTCAAAGTGACCTTTTGCATTTGAAATTTAAGGAATAGTTCAACCTAAAAGGAAAATTCTGTCATCATTACCCTCACCCTCATGTCTTTCCAAACCAGTCTGACTTGCTGCAAAAGATTAGACATATTTTAAAAAGAAAGATCTGATATGTTTTTGCCCATACCAGTGTTATTTTAGTATCGTTGAGATACTACTTTAGTTTGTGTTAATATTTAGAATTTTGAGTATTTATTTGTATTTTTTTGAGTTTCCAATTTAATGTTGATTAGTTTTAGCAGTTTTGTTGTGGGGTTTTTGTCTTCATTTTTATTACTTTTTTTTTTTTTTTATCTTTTCAAATATGTCTATATAATTTGTTTGATATTATTTTAGTTTTAGTTATTTTAGTACATCAGGTTAAACTAAATAAAATTAAGAAATGTTGCATTGGCAACTAACTGAAATAAAATCAGATTTTATCATTTTTTTTTTTTTGATGATGATTTTAGTTTTAGTTAACTTTTTAGTTGACTTTATGAACCTGGCATATATGAAAGTTGATGGGGTCTAAAATATCATTTGACATTTATTTATTTATTTATTGAAGACAGGAAGTCTTACAGATTTGGAATTACATGAGGGTGAGTAAATTATGACACCATTTTCATTTTGCTTTGACTATCCCTTTAATAATAATAAAAAAAGGCTAAAAATCATACTTGCTATTTCCCAAGCTTGATCTGGACCAGAGAGTCAGCTAAGTTTCAATGATGAGATCACCACTGTGATGAGGGGCACAGTTGGTTCTCTGTTTCAGTTCATAGTCAATAAGCTCAATATTATTGTGCCAAAAGTTGGAACAGCTTGGCAATGAGTGAAAGAGATAAGATAGGAGAAATTATTTGTCAGGGGTAGGATGGAGAAGATGGTATGGGAGAGAGAAAGTGGGCTGAAGTAGTTTGGGGTAGATGGGAAGGGAGGGGGCAGAAACCTACAAATAGCCACAGATGAGCATGCCATGCGCTCATTCTATCTCTGTCCTCTCCGGAGGGTGTTTGTATTCATCTGGTCTGTCCTTCTTGTGCTCCAACATGAGCCACTACGCCTCTTCCTCGCCCTCTTCATCATACCGTCGAATGTTTGGTGGTCCTGGCTACCTGACACCACCAATGTCCCGTGCAATGTTCGGCCGAGCCTCCACCGGGGGGACCGGTAGTTCTCGGGTCAGCTCCAGAGTCTACGAGGTCAGCAAATCCTCCACTTCCTCTCCTGGATTCTCCAATTATCGAGCTTCATCCTACAGTATGCCCAACTTGTCTGCGGGCTATACCCGCTCCTATGGTGGCATGGGTGAAACGCTGGACTTCAACCTGGCTGACGCGCTCAATCAGGAGTTTCTCCAAACACGCACCAGTGAGAAAGCTGAACTTCAGCACCTAAACGACCGATTTGCCAACTACATTGAGAAGGTCCGCATGCTGGAGCACCAGAACCAGGTGCTGGTGATTGAGGTGGAGCGCTTGAGGGGGCGGGAGCCCACACGGATCGCTGACCTGTATGAGGATGAGATGAGGGAGCTGAGAAGAGAGATCGAAGTGGTCACCAGTCATAGATCACGTGTGGAGGTGGAGCGGGATAACTTGGCAGATGACCTGCAGAAACTGAAGCTCAGGTGAGATGCATGAAGCATGAATCTCTACTGGAAGAAACATCTTAAACTAGCCTAAATTGGTTTGACAGCCTAGTTGGGGTTGTCTGGCTTGTTTTAGATGGGTCTTAGGCTCTTTCCAGGTGGTCAGGCTATGAGAAATTTGTTGCTGACACTCTTAAATATAAAGGTTCAAAACAGATTTTTTGCAGTGATGATGTCACAGAAGAGCCATTTTGTCTTCCCCAAAGAATCTTTCAGTCAACATCTCTTAAAATAAATTTTTTTTTCTTAGTGATAGAACATTTTAATAATCTAAAGAACCTTTTCCACTTCATGGAACCATCAATGCCAATAAAGAACCTTTATATTTAAGACTTTTGGACAGGGAGTCCAAAAAGATCATCTGAAGAACATCTTGGCCAGGCCAGCAAACCAGCTTATTGAAACTTTTTCTGCATGATACAAAAGAAAGAGGGGCTTAAAGGAGTACACTTGGAAACAGATATTATTTGATTATTCAAAAATACATGCAAATTTTATTCATGTATTCTTTGTGGTACTGAAGCTGTCAACCCACTCTTGAGTTTCATATTTAGAAACACACAGTACATTACATAACAATCCAGAGACATTCAGTGCCAACAGGGGAATGCACATAATCTCTCCCCATAGCAAACACCTCACACACATTCAGCTGTCCCAGACAGTGAAGATAACACAATCTGAGAGAAAAACAAACATCGCATTCACACATAACACAACGTGAAGTCTATATCACAGCAACAGGAGCACTTGTTACTCTTGTGAGCTATTTAACAAATGGAGGAGAGAAAAGTGACCAGTTAAAATGAAACGTGTTTCATGTATTGAAAATATTGCTTTATAGCCATTTCTTTATTGAATGAGTAAAGGTTCTGCTATATTAAAAGCATGTACTGGTAATTTATTTCATTAAGTGTCTTTTGGAAAGTTTGGAAAAAAATTACTTTGTCCAGAATAGTATGGTGGCCCAGTACAACAAAATCTCCACAACAACACAACGGAAACAAGTCACAACATAATGAAATTACCACAACCTAAAGGAAACAAGTGCAACACAAAAGAAAAAAGCCACAACACAACAGAAACAAATCACAACACAACAAAATTAGCACAACACAATGGAAACAAGCCACAACACAAAAGAAAAAAGCCATAACATAACAGAAACAAGCCGCAACGCAACGGAAACAAGCCACAACATAACGAAATTACCACAACCTAAAGGAAACATGCACAACACAATGGAAACAAACCACAACACAACAGAAACAAGCCACAATACAACAGAAACAAATCACAACACAACAATATTCGCACAACACAACAGAAACAAGCCATGACATAACAAAATTAACACAACACCACAGCAAGAAGCCGCAGCACAACAGAAACAAATCACAACACAACAAAATTAGCACAACCCAATGGAAACAAGCCGTAACACAACAGAAAGAAGCCACAACGTAACAAAATTAACACAACATGACAGCAAGAAGCCGCAAAACAACGAAATTAGCACAACACAATGGAAATAAGCCTCAACACAATGGAAACAAGCTACAACACAACGAAATTAACAACACAATGGAAGCAAGCTACGAAATTAGCACAACACAACAAAATTAGTTCTATGCGTTGTATTGTGACGATTTCGTTGTGTTATGGAGATTTTGTTGCATTGTGCACTACTGGACCACTGTAGGGACAGTCTTCTCAATATGGACAATAAAAGCAGTTGGAAAGGAAGATCATTTATATAATCAGTTTGATAGACCACTGAGAGACCTCTGGGCACAGGTGTTTCAGGGTCACTGGAGAGTTCTAATGTGTTCTTTATTTAATGCTGAAAAGAGTTTCAAATTGCCTGTCTCTGTAGTAACCAAGCTAAGAAATGATTAAACATGACTTCATCTGGTCTACTAACCAATTATGAGCAAAATAAAATGCTATATCAGGTCTAGAGAGGTTATTAAAGGCTTAAGGAAACCGCCTTTATAAAGGAAGCTATTGTCTTTTCAAGCATGTTGTTTACAATAGTCTAGCTTTACTTCCTATTCAGGAGTTAGTCACCCTAAATGTGCTGGCCCCACTCCATCTTCCAGCGGGAAAAGCTTTGTGTGAGGTTGCTGTAAACCCTCAGTCTATAAAAGGAAAGGAAATAGGCTGGCTGTAATAAATATGAGATACATAACTCCCTTCTCCCATTCTCCCTCTTCTTCTCGCTAGGCTTCAGGAGGAGATTGCACTGAGGGAAGAGGCAGACAATAATCTGGCCGCTTTCAGAGCGGTGAGTCCCCTAAAACACAAATCCCCCTCTCTTGAATTCCATTCCATTTTATTTTGTCTTTAGTAATGAATAATAAAATGTGGCTTAGTTTTATTTTGATATTACATCCAATTTCAGGATGTGGATGCTGCCACTTTTGCCCGCCTGGATCTGGAAAGACGTATAGAGACTCTCCAAGAAGAGATTGCCTTCCTTAAGAAGATCCATGAAGAGGTTAGCACATTTAAGGACGTTTCATTTTTATTGTGTGCCAATAATTATTTCTAAGGCTGATTCATGAGACAATCAGTGAGTCAGATAGTCATTGTCAAGTCTTGTACAAACTCAAAATGATTCATTTTAATATTTAGATTTGAAAATTCAGTTCATTTTAGTGAATCAGTGTGTTAGACAGCTCCTGCAAGTTAATCTCTAGAAATATTTTGTAACATCAGATATGTATTTACTGTCACTTTTTCTCAGTTTAGTTCATAAATAAATTGCATTACTAAGTAAAAGTAATTACTTCTTCCAAAATAAAAGAAACATTACTGTCCCCAAACTTTTTAATGCTCCTCTGCTTTTTTGTATTATGTACATAAATGTTTTTACATTGTACTTACATTTTAAAAATACATTAATGTAATTACATCCATAATTATACTGTTGACCCAACCCCACCCCTAAACCCACTCTTAAACCCTACCATACCATGAAACCCATTCCTAACCTTAACTGTATTCCATCTCAGTAACAACAAAAGTGTTTAGAACACAGTAAATACATTTATACCGCACAATTATATTTACATAGTAGCACAGTAGTTAAAGATGCCTAAGATAAAGTGGGGTTTAGTTAGTAATGTGTAGTGTAGTGTAGATCCCCCCCCCCCCAAAAAAAAGAAGTAGCTTCACTGTAGTTTTCAATTGCAAGTAGCTTAATGCTTTGAAAGCTAGAGTTTCAAAGTAGCTTCCCCAACACTGCTGAGCTGAGTGAATCTCATCTCAGAGCTCTATTATAGAGCTGCATCTGTTCCTGGAGATTACACAGCTACTTTAAAACAGCATGACAAGCCTCTGTTTCAGGGCCAGCTGTGTGTGGATGTTTGAGATTAGTTCTGCCACTAGTCCTATCAGCAATGCCATGCTGCTTTATTAAAACAAGCACAAACATATACACACAAGCTTTTTCTTTCTCTCTGTGTAGGAAATTCGTGAGTTGCAGGCCCAGATGCAAGAGACTCAAGTCCAAATCCAGATGGACATGTCCAAACCGGACCTGACTGCTGCCCTGAGGGATATCCGTGCTCAGTATGAGGGCATCGCTGCAAAGAATATCGCAGAGGCTGAGGATTGGTACAAGTCAAAGGTGAGACAGAAGACAGCAAAAAAAGAACCTATTGATTTTGCATTTTCACCATTAGGTATCACAGCTGCATTTTATACATTCCCCTATGCACCTGACTTAAGATACCTGTCAGGGTCTTGTCTCTGGCAACGTATCCCCAAAGTGTCTCAAGCAACGCTAATAAATTTATACTCTTGTATGTCTTTCGGTTTCGACTCATTGACCATAAGTCCCGCTGATCAGAGTTTATTTGGCTCACTTTTGTGTGTACATTGCCAAAATAATCCACGAGTTGAAGAAGCGGCACGACTGGTCTTCAACGAGCGCAAAAGAGCCCATGTCATAGCTCTTTATCTCCTTGCACTGGCTACCAGTTGCTGGTCGCATCAAGTTCAAGACATTGATGCTTGCATATAGAACAACCACAGGCTCAGCACCTGCTTCCACTCACTATTACAAATCTACATCTCCTCCAGAAGTCTGAGATCCGCTAGTGAGCGGCACCTCATGGTACCATCACAGAGAGGCTCAAAATGACTCTCCAGAACATTCTCATTCACTGTTCCTGGCTGGTGAAAGGATCTTCCCACCCCTATCCAGAATGCTGAATCCCTGACAATTTTCAAGCAACAGCTGAAAACTCATCTTTCTAAGCTACTTGACTTAATCCTAAATTTAAAAAAAAACTTTGTCTTTCTCTTTATTCCTTCCTTCCCTTTCTATCTTATACTTATTTGAACAATGCCTGAAACTTGGTATTATGAGCACTTCCTGTGTCTGCTTGCCTCTTTAAGAAGAATCGCTTTATGTATTCCCCAATTGTAAGTCGCTTTGGATAAATCAGTCAGGCCTATGATCAATAAGAGTCGAAAAAGAAATACAAAACCTGCTTTAATTGAAAGAAGTAGTTGAAAAAAGATTGAATGCAACATTTGGTCTTAAGATTGAATACCAAGAAATGTATAAGCAATTTTTTGAAAGCAGTTTAGCTTTCACTGGGAAAGTAGCTTCCATAACACTGGTGAACTGAGTGAGATAACTGAAAGGAAAACCTGTTGATTGATGTATTTTCACCATCAGGTGTCAGATCTTAACCAGGCAGTGAGCAAGAACAACGAGGCTCTCAAACAATCCAAGCTGGATTCCATGGAGTACAGACACCAGATCCAGTCCTACACCTGTGAGATCGACTCCCTCAAGGGCACCGTATGTCTATCTGTTCTGTCTGATGTGGACATACATGTTCTTTGTCTTTCTCCATGTGGCATTCATCTCTTTGTCTCTCACTCTGTAGAATGAGTCTCTCATGAGGCAGATGAGAGATATGGAGGATCGCCACGGTCGTGAGGCCGGTGCTTTCCAGGACAACATTGCCAGGCTGGAGGCAGAGATTGCCAACATGAAGGACGAGATGGCACGTCACCTGCGAGAATATCAAGACCTGCTCAATGTTAAGATGGCCCTGGATGTGGAGATCGCCACTTACAGGAAGCTGCTGGAAGGAGAGGAGAGCAGGTACAAAGGAAATGAAAAAGATTTGTCCTCCTTGTTTTTAACATTCTCCACCCTTTCTGATTATTCTGATGGCTTTTTATTACTTTTTACTTTTCTTCCTCTCTCACTTTAAAGGATTGTGATGCCCATGCAGTCATATTCCACCATAGGCTTTAGAGGTAAGATGAAAACCTTGTGATATACTGGTACTAAAAATGTTGTAGATGCATTTCCTCAGATGCTACCTGCACAGGTTCCTGCTATTTGTGTCTTGTGAATAATTTAAAATGAAATAAAACATGAGGTAAACCGTGATTTAAATCAAAGTCAAAAGCAGGTAGTATAATTTAATGTTAATATTTATATTTGGGGTTGGTAATTTTTTTGAAAGTAATACATTTTATTCAGCAGATGCACATATTTGTTTGGTTTCTAATATATATATATATATATATATATATATTCAAATAAATGCTAGTCTTTTAATCATTCTGTTCATCAAAGAATCCTAAAACTGCATCCTCAAAAAAAAAAAAAAAAAAAAAAAGAAGTATAAAGGTTTCCACGAAAATATCAAGTCAAGTCACCTTTATTTATATAGTGCTTTTAACAATACAAATTGTGTCAAAGCACTTAACAGTATCAAATTGGAGGATAGAGTGTCAGTAATGTATAATAATAAGATTAAACACTCAATTTTCAGTTAAAGGCATTTCATTATTGAATTCAGAGATGTCATTGTCTAGCTCAGTTTAGTTTAAACAGTATCTGTGAAATCAAATTGACGATAATCGCTAGAAATTAAGTGTCCCCAACTGAGCAAGCCAGAGACGACAGCAGCAAGGAACCAAAACTCCCTCTGAGACAGAATGGAGAAAAAAACCTTGTGAGAAACCAGGCTCAGTCGGGGGGCCAGTTCTCCTCTGGCCAGGATATTGTTGTTTATTTATTGATTTAAATAAAATTTTAAATGTATAAATGTATTATATTTCTATTTTTATATTGTTGCAATTTCTAACAATAATAGTATTATGTAGTTAGGTATTTTATTATATTTTTAGTTATTTTCTTTTATTTTTAGTATTAAGCAGAACTCTTTTCTACATAAGTAATAATGAGTAATGTTGGTAACACTTTGTAATAAGGTTTCTTCTGTTAACATTAACTAACAATGAAACATGCATCTAAAATGTTTATTAATCTCAGTTAATGTTAATTTCAACATTTTATACATTACTAAAATCAAAAGTTGTATCTGTTAATGGAACTGAGATAACGTAAAAAAAAGTTTTAAAAGATTAAGACATGTATTCCACATTTTTAATGTTAGTTAAAGCTTTAACTAATGTTTACTAATATAGGACCTTAATGTAAGGTATTACTAAAGTCTATGCATGTAAAATGTATGTTACTAAAATGGTAGTGTGTATATATATATATATATATATATATATATATTTTTTTTTTATTAAATATAATTTTCAACAGAGACGAGTCCAGAGCACCAACAGAGAGCATCTGAAATGCACTCAAAGAAAACCGTCCTGATCAAGACCATTGAGACGCGTGATGGGGAGGTGTGATACGCGCACACACACACACACACACACACACACACAGGTCAGCTAGGGACTCTCCATAGGCGTAATGGTTTTTATACTGTACAAACCGTATTTTCTATCACTCTGCACCAACCCTATACCTAAACCTACCCCTTACAGGAAACTTTGTGCCTTTTTACTTTCTCAAAAAAACTCATTCGGGATGATTTATAAGCTTTTGTACCCATGGGGACCTCAATTTAAGTCCCCACCGTGACACGAGTACCCATGAGTCTGTGTGTATTCAGGTTTAAGTCCCCACCGGAATATATAAACCTGTACACAAACATTTCAGTCCATCCCAGTGTTGTCTTCTTCATTCTTTCCCTCCCGTATAGAACCTCAACATCCCTTGCAATATTAGATGCACTATTAAAATTTTTAAATATTTGATTACAGTAATGGAATTCTATAAACCAATTTAATAAAATTGGGAAAAATGCTTTGCAGGAGTGATTTCCTCACAAATTGGCTGCCTGTCGACAAAGAGCTGATGAAGTCTGTCTTTGAAATTAAATCAGTCTACTGCCCCTACAGGTGGTGAGTGAATCTACACAACACCAGAAGGACATCATGTAAACCTCGGACAAGGAGCTGCAACCAAAGAATCAAAACAAGATAAAAATAAAACCTTTAGGACAGACTTTCTTAATCTGTAGTTTCTTTTGTTTTTCCACACATCATAAAAGTGATATGTGCACATCTGCATGAGCGGGAGAAGAGAGCAATCACATTCTTTTTTAAATCTGTATTTTTAAGCATTTTTAGTCCAGGTATAGACTATATGTCAGTTTGGAATAATGTAAGGTAGATTAAACTATAAGTTTCAGATAAGGTAAAAGAAGGACAGAAACAGTAAGGTGAGTGCAGTAAACGAAGCAGAAGAAAGCAGACTAAAACATAAAATGATAAAGAGAACTGTGAGGATGGTGCCAAGCATAAGAAAAATAAATTAAAGATACCCAAGCCAACACATTCCATTAATGTTTTCTCTTGTGTTTCTGTGTGTGTCTGTTAACCTATACATGAGTATAAATACACCCAAACAGAAATCGAGAGATGAATCACAGATCACAAGAGACACAGTGAATTCACAAAGTTTACCATAATAACCAGGCCCATACAAACACATGCTGTTGTACAGTGTCCAAAAAAACAAATCAATGTCAGATTGTCAAAGGTTTCATTGCATGAAGAGTTTCCGTCTTTAAGACTACACTCTGTTATCAGATGGTAAGTTATAAAGAAAACATGACTGTGCATGTAAAACCAAACAAACTAATAAATACCACCATCCATTCACCTGTCGGGACTCAGGATCCCTCGAAAAACAATTAATTAAAAATAAACCAATATCTAATAAATATGAGTGGCCATGTTGATGGATATACTAAATGTGCATTTTATGTACATAACAGATTTTCTGCTTTGCAGAATAAAATTAAAAAAGAGAAAAATAGAGACACCATGGCAGAAATTGCTCATTTCAATTGTATGTATGAAGATGGGCCTGAAAACGCATTGTGGAAAGGAAAATGGGGGTGTTTATGTCATGCAGTTTGCCCCAAAGGACTGTGGGGATCTTTTAAGAAGGAAGTTTGCTCCTCAACCATCACGTCTTCCTGCACCCCCTGTATGTTCACTTGCAAACTATTTTTATACACAGCAGTAACTGAACGCTCATGGTGCCATCCGTTGCGCTCGTCTCCGAGGGGACAAATCTACAGTTTTTGCATCATTATTCTGTGTCCATGTACTTTATAGTTCTTCCCCCAGCACTCCCAAAACAGTCACGCTGTCCCTGAGTATCATCTTCGCTCATTTCCTCCACCTTGTCCTCGTTCTTTTCATCACCAGGCATTCAGCTCTGCATCCCAGAGTGGACCAGGTGGCTCTGATCAGCAGTAATATGGCTCTTTGCCCTACAGCCTTTCTGAAACAAGGCTAAGGAGTTGGATTCTCCTGAGAGAGTTTCTTAGTGGTGTCTCGAAGGCACCCCTGCTCGACGGTATTTGGTACAGTCCTGGGCCGGAATGCGGGATCTCACAGTACAAACACTGACTGGTGGAATCCACAGACTTTACGATGAGAGGAGGAACGGCTGACTTCAAAATGACAGCGTTGTGGTACAAAGACAAGATTCAGCACCAACTGATGAATTTGTCACAAACAGAAACGCAATATCGTGAAACATTGATGAATGGGCAACACACTAATTCACCACAGACGGTTTTTTGAAAATAATTTGACAGAATGGAGCCCAGATTATAATTTTTTTTAAACCACCTCATAATTACGGTTTCTGTATTAGGTGAACAGAATGCCGCATCTTAGGCACATGTTCAGGTAAAGTGTGTTAGTGTAATCGTGTTTGTGAAAGCAGCTCTTTAAAAACAAACATGGTCTCGGAATGATGCATCCAGTATTATAGTTAGAAGTGCTTTCGTTTTTTAGTTCTGAATGGTGAGGAGACCCAAGCCTCTGTGTGTGTGGGACCCAGGGTCAGGTCAGCACCGAATGAGAGTGTGTTAAGGGGCGGGGGGGTTTGTGAAGAAGTGAGTGTGGTCAGACCCGAACATGTGGTCCGACCCCAGAAGTGAGAGGGACCCTGGATCCACAGTCATAGTCCATATCCACACTTGTGTGACCCGCAGCCATCAGCCCACCCGCTGGATAAGCACGTCCATCCACCTGTCTCTCCCGAAAACTCTGGATGTAGCTCTGCCAGAGAGAAAAACACATAATTAGAACAAAAAACTAAATATTACTACATTATTAAACAAGACTAAAGTTACTTTAAGTAAATGTTTATCAGGTGACCAGCTTTGTAGGACAAAAAGTTTCAAATTTACAACAATTTTTAAGAGGTATTTTTAACTCTCACACACAAGTTTAAAATCATGTTACTTTATGTTGCAATGCATAGAATCAGAGTCTGTAGATCAGGTAGGTAAATTTAGCAACGTCTCCCAAAATATTTTTTTTGTAACATTATAAGTGTCTTTACTGTCACTTTTGATCAATTTAATAGGTCCTTGCTGAATAAAAGCACTTTCTTTCCGTTTTTTTTTTTTTTTTTGAATGGTAGTGCATCACGGTTTTCAACATTGATAATAATAGGCAATGTTTCTTGAGCATCAAATTAGCATATAGGAATAATTTCTAAATCCTGTGACTCTGATGACTGGAATAATTTATTCAAAGTTACAGTTTTTACTGTACTTTTTATCAAATAAATACAGCCTTGGTGAGCATAAAGACTTCATTCAAAAACATAAAAATTAATCTTAAATATTCCAAACTTTTGACTGGTATTGGATATACACAATGTGTTTCTAACATGAATAGAACAATCAATTTAAGTTTGAAAGGGTTTATTATTTTTATTATTATTATTATTATTATTATTATTTCAAATAAGTTTTCTGCTTCCATAGACAACAGTATGTATTTTAAATACTCTAAATGTTTTTGGTAGTACTTAAATGTCTTAAACCTAAAACAAACATTATGTGGTTGAAAACACTAAACGGTTGTGATAAATCCCTCTCTCTGTCTCAGTGCCAGTCAAAGCACAAAAGCAGATTTGAATTTAGCAGTTGATCACGTGATGTACTAAATGTTCTAATCCCACTGGTGTGATTGTTAGAGCCAAGGACCAGCCTAGAGTGATCATTACGGTGTGGATCGTATGCATCAAAGGGTTAAATAAATTCTCCATCCAGATAATTAGAAAAGTAATTAGACTGAAAAAATAGTGTTAACAAAAACAAGGAATTCATTACAGGGACATTGCAGTCACATGTTAAATTTTGGAGGCGTTTTTGTCACTTTCCCATTAATTTCCACCCTGCTCTGAAATAGATGTGAATAAGTTAGAGCAAGTAGTTAGGTGTACAGGATGGACTCACAGGAGAAAGGACATCTCCATCAAAGCGTCGTATAGGGTTGGGTTTCCTGCGGTAGGCGGGCTCTGGGTGCAGGGCTTTGGCAGCATGTGTGTGGTGTGCGTTCTGCGGCTGCTTCCTCTTTTTCTTCCTGCTGCTCTCCCTCCTCTCCTCCTTCTGACGTATACGCATAAGCTGAACTCGCCGCTGCTGGCGACTGATCATCACTGAGAAAGAGAGAGAGAATACAGTACATAACAGAAACATACATACTGAACATTATATTTTTAGTCTATACTAAAATTAAAACTTTCATCATTCACGTACATACACACACACAAAAAAATAAATAAAAATTGTAGATTGCTTCATGTTTGCTTTTCTAAAGTGAATGGAAACAAATGTATATTTGAACAGCACTCATATGATATATAGTCTGAAGCCATACAATAGTTCATGTGATGAATAGAAAGAGTATGTTTATATGCATACCGCGGTTTTTGCAATAAATTTAAGACATGAAAGCGGTGTTCATGTTTACATGCACTGTGTTAACGGTGTTACCAAGCTGCATATATATGTGTATCTACCAGTAAGTGGCTTTCTCCACACTTTTCCTTTACTTTAGTTATCCGTTCTTCTCTACACTCATACACTCTCTTTAAAAACCTACATATGTATTTAAATGGCCACATAAGCTGTTCTCTGGCACAAACCTAGGTGTAACACTTTCTCTTAAAACCTTAAAACGGCATAAAGAAAACACTTTGGGTTTAAATGATGCTTCAGAAAGCAGCTCTCTGCAAAAACCTTGAAATCAGACAGTATATGTTACAGTCACTAAATGCTCTGTTAAAAGGATAGGACTGCGCAATTTGTTTCAAAAGTTTGTGATCATATAATATTAATAATAATAATGAACATTATGAAATAAAAAAATTGAAACAAAATAAGAAATTCACTATTTAAATGTTCTTTTAAGAACAATAGCATGCTACTACTACACCACTACAACTACTACATTTTTTCCCCCAGTACAACTGTTCAAATGTTAAACTAAGACATGATGAAACTGAAACAGCGACAGAACTTTTCTTCTGTATTGTGATGTACAGTACATGTGAGTAATGGACCATCAACAAAGAAACAAGTAGGCGAGACTTGGTTCTATGCATTAATTGTTGACAAAGATTTTGAGATGTGGATTGAAAGTGGATGCAGTTGAACACGAGCTTGCGAGTTTGGTGAGAAGTTCTGCATACATCATCAGAGAGAAGGGGTCATTTTCACTAGAAGGTACATTTATGACATTGATTAAGGTGTAAAAACGTACAAGGTGAAAATTAAACATATGCAATGGATGAACCTTTCACACTAAGATCTATAACGTGTTACCATTTCATGCTAACTTAAAAGCTTCTTCTCTTTATCAATGCTCCTGAAACATTGAAAACACTGAATCATAAACTGCATGTGTGTAAATAAACACAGTGCCACACGGCATATATTTATTTAATTAAATCGCAGCCTTTAACTTATTTGTTAACTTATTATAATCGCGGTAAGCCAGTTTTATTTTATTTCAATTAATTTTGAATAGCATTAGACTACCCTTGCATAGACTACTTTTAATTTTACTGTTTGGAGTTTGAAATATCTGTGCTCATTCACTATCAAAAAAGCACTTTTCACGTTCTATTAAACTTCTCATGTGTTCCATGGAAGAAAGGAAATCATACAGTTTTGGAATGCCGTGAGGGTGAAATTGTGCCAAACTTTCATGTTTGGGTGAACTATTTCTTGAAGAAGATGGACATTATAAACCATTCAGTGCACAACTTTACTGTACTGGAAACAGACAGACAGACACAGAGAGAGAGAGCCTCTCCATGAACTGATACTCTGCTCTGCACAATTGTTTCTGTGATCATTAGTCACACAGCCCTAACAGCACACCGACAGACAGGAACCATCTGCTGAGTTGCACACGTTCATAAAACCTTCTCTCCCTATCCGGTACAATAAATCCACAAGAACAGTGTGTCATATATTCCAAACAACACTTTGTCTGTCCCTGACTCACCCTTCGTGTGGGAGTAGCCCTCTGCCGTCACTCTCCATTGCACCAAAACACCCAGCAGGGCGAGAGCAGGCCAGGCTCCCAGGACCACCCACGTCGTCCAGCACACCGGCTCCCGGGGGCCCGTTTTCACCCGCTCGTAAATGTACCTGACCAGCGCGAAGAGCTCCACGAAATAATCCGTAGCCACAACTATCACTGCAGCCCCAAACACGGACGTGGAGAGGGTGGTGAAGAATCTCTGCCACTGCAGGGTGAGGACGGCGAACAGCATGCCCAGCCCCAGCAGGACGCCCAGGGGCACCCATACTGACCGCGGGGGGTTGGACGACAGCTCCTCCATTCCTATCAGGGTCCCGATGCCCACCAGCAGGCCCAGGAGCAGCCCCACCATGAAAAGCCCAACGCTGCGTACCAACATGGTCACCAGGCCACACAGGGTGCCGATGCCCAAGCCGATGCCCACGCTGGCCTCAACGCTCAGCTGTGTGTCCAATACTCGCTCCTTGTAACAGAGCAGGAAGATGATTGCAGAACCAAACATGAGCCCTGTGAGGAAGAGTACAGCCTTAAAACAGCGGTAACCTGCAAAATAGAGAAAGAACAGGAGGTGAGAACCGAGTGAGTGAAAAAATGTGAGAAAGTGAAGGAGGGAGAAGAAAAAGATAAAAATAGCTAGACAGATAAATACTGGAAATGCATAGAGTGGCTGATTTCACAGCTCAAGAATAGCACAATAGTGTGAGACCACAATTCTGCTCAGTTTATTAACAGTTCAACACTTTCAATATGGAAAAGTGACTGAGGTTGATTCACTCAGGATTATACCTTTCACGTATATTTCCAGCTCTACACCATCGTAAAACTTACAAACTGTACAAACATGAGGGAAAGCCAAAAAAACAAGTTTAGGGGACATATCATTATTTATTTTAAGTGACGAAGTGAAAAGTGAAAAGTGAAGTGACGTGACATACGTCCAAGTATGGTAACCCATACTTGGAATTCGTGCTCTGCATTTAACCCATCCAAAGTGCACACACACACACACACAGCCATTTATGCTGCAGCGCCCGGGGAGCAGTTGGGGGTTCGGTGCCTTGCTCAAGGGTACCTCAGTCATGGTATTGACGGTGGAGAGAGCGCTGTACATTCACTCCCCCCACCTACAATTCCTGCTGGTACAGAGACTCGAACCCGCAAGCTTTGGATTATGAGTCCAACTCTCTAACCATTAGTCCACGACTTCCCCACAATAATAGTGTAGCTTATTATTATTTTTTAAGTGTAGCTTATTATTATGTGGGAAGTCTTATGTGGGAAGTCGTGGCCTAATGGTCAGAGAGTTGGACTCGTAATCCAAAGGTTGCGGGTTCGAGTCTCGGGCCGGCAGGAATTGTAGGTGGGGGGAGTGAATGTACAGCGCTCTCTCCACCCTCAATACCACGACTGAGGTGCCCTTGAGCAAGGCACCGAACCCCCAACTGCTCCCCGGGCGCTGCAGCATAAAATGGCTGCCCACTGCTCCGGGTGTGTGTTCACGGTGTGTGTGTGTTCACTGCTGTGTGTGTGCACGTTGGATGGGTTAAATGCAGAGCACGAATTCCAAGTATGGGTCACCATACTTGGCTGAATGTCACTTCACTCACTCACACTTCACTTCACTCACTATTTTTTTATAAAATATTTTGATTTGAAACTCTAACATTCAAAACTTCCCAGTAGGGATATTCTTTCTGGCTGATAGATACCCCATACAGACAAGACCATTATTATTTTCATGTTATGTAGATATAAAAATTCTATACAGTGTTGTCTATGCAAATATTAAACAAAAATAAAATCACTAAAAAATAAAATAAAATTCATTTTAAATGCTACAGGTGAATTTAGGCATCACAATATTACACTGTCCATTATAAAAATGAATATTTTACTCATTAAAAAAAGTCTAAACTATCAATCAATGAGCAGAAGGCATGTAGTAGGTTGTGCAACAAATTTAGATAAAAATCATGTTATTAAAAAAAGATGCCTTAAAAATTCATATATCAAATATGATAACCCTTTACAGGGTTAACAGTGTTATTAAATTAAATTGTTTTTAAATGTTAACTTTAAGCAAGCATTAGATGACATGAAAGGTGATCTAAAATGTAAAAATGAGAAAAAAAAAACCAATACTTATAAATCAAAAAAATCTAATATAGCTGATAACAATAGAGTACTGATATATTAGTAAAAGTAAAGTCGTAAAGTCGTGACGTATTGTCAAGTATGGTGACCCATACTCGAAATTGGTGCTCTGCGTTTAACCCATCCAAGTGCACACAGCAGTGAGTAGTGAACAAATGCACACACACACACACACACACACACACACATACACACCGTGAACACACACCCGGAGCAGTGGGCAGCCATGCTGCGGCGCCCGGGGAGCAATTGGGGGTTCGGTGCCTTGCTCAAGGGCACCTCAGTCGTGGTATTGAGGGTGGAGAGAGCGCTGGACATTCACTCCCCCCACCTACAATCCCTGCCGGCCGGGGACTCGAACCCGCAACCTTTCGATTACGAGTCCGACTCTCTAACCATTAGGCCACGACTTCCCCCATTAGGTATCACTATTACACAGTAATACAGAAATCATCATGGTTTTTATGTTACAACTATGTGCATATTAACACATGATCACCCACATTTTCTTATCAATGCCCATTCAATGCTATTGTTTGCATTTCTCATTCATGATAGGGAAGGCTTAAAGGTACAATATCAAAAACACCCATTAAATTGTACATGACAGCTGATGACTAACAAGAAAAGAGGACTTTAGAGAAAAAAAATAAATAAATCGTACACAAGAGTAGAATAGTATGTCCCCTTTAAATCTGTGCCCATCTGAAGTAGAGTGCAGAACAGTTATACAAGCCATGACCTTATTAAGAACCTCATGAAATATTTAAAAGTGGGCAAAAAGAAAGTTTTAGAAATAAGAACATGGGTTCGACACAGAAACACACTGAAAAATTAAAAACCAACCCTGAATAATCTAATCACATGCTATCTCTAGGTTTTCACTTATAAAAATAATAACATCATTTTGTGGTAATACATACAAGTATTTTCTCGGGGTGATGCATAAGTAAACATGAAGACTCAACTCACCAAAGAAGCAATAGATGATTCCGAAGAGACAGCACATAGAGCAGACCACTGAGGGGACCACCTCATAATGTCGCCCTGCTCTGTCGTTACATGGTTCCAACTGCTCTGGTCCAGCTTCTCTTGAGGGAGGGGCCAGCTTAAAGGCTAGGGTCTTCAAGGTGGACGTCATGGTGACCGTAGTGTGCTGGATGGAGTGAACAGGTTGTAGGGAGGGGGTGACTGAGGGAAGGGGGAGGGGCTGGGAAATCAGGGTACACCTTGCCTCCACATGAATCTACCTGTAAGAGAGAGAATAAATGAATAAAATGTTATAGCTCACAAAAACATAATATTGGAAGACTAGAAGTCACAAATTCAACATGGAAATTCTAGCCATGTCAACTGTATTTGTATAGAGCTTTTCAAAATACAGTTTCAAAGCTTTACTGAAAATAATGATGTTTAAAATATCTTATCTTCATTTAAAAGTTAGCAGATTAAACGTGGGTGAATATAGTTTACAATTTTGTGACAATACAAGCAATATTAAGCAGTTGAGATGATCTATATAGTATATATTGTCCTACACAAATACACTGTATGTACCCTGAGTATAACATTGGACATACCTATATATCCAACTTAGATATAGACCTGGGCAATAATTTAGTTACAATCTATATAGATTTGCTATAGTATACAGGTGCATCTCAAAAAATGTGAATATCGTGAAAAAGTTAATTTTTTCTTATAACTTATTTCAAAAAGTGAAACTTTCATATATTTTAGATTCATTACATGTGAAGTAAAACATTTCAAAAGTTTTTTTGTTTTAACTTTGATGATTAGAGTTTACAGCTCATGAAAGTCAAAACTCCAGTATCTCAAAATATTAGAATATTCCCTAAAATCAATCAAAAAAAGGATTTGCAAAACAGAAAAGATCAAGTTCTTTAAAGTATGTTAATTTATGCACTCAATACTTGGTCGGGGCTCCTTCAGCACAAATTCCAGCATCAGTGAGGTGTGGCATGGAAGCGATCAGTCTGTGGCTCTGCTGAGGCACTATTGAGCCTCCAGCTCGTCTGGATTGTTGGATTGACTGTTTCTCATCTTTCTCTTGAAAATATCCCATAGATTCCATATGGGGTTCAGGTCAGGCATGCTGGCTGGCCAATCAAGCACAGTAATATCCTGGTCAGCAAAGCACTTGGAAGTGGTTTTGGCAGTGTGGGCAGGTGCTAAAGTCCTACTGGAAAAGGAAATCACCATCTCCATAAAGCTTGTCAGCAGATGGAAGCATAAAGTGCTCTAAAATCTCCTGGTAGACGGCTGCATTGACTTTGGACTTGATAAAACACAAATGGACCAACACCAGCAGACGTCACGGCACCCCAAATCATCACTGACTTCGGAAACTTCACACTGGACTTCAAGCAGCTTGGATTCTGTGCCTCTCCAGTCTTCCTCCAGACTCCAGACCTTGATTTCCAAATTAAATGCAAAATTTACTTTCATCTGAAAAGAGGACTTTGGACCACTGAGCAACAGTCCAGTTCTTTTTCTCCACAGCCCAGGTAAGATGCCTCTGACGTTGTCTCTGGTTCAGAAGTGGCTTGGTAGCCCTTTACCTGAAGACGTCTGAGCGTGGTGACCCTTGATGCACTGACTCCAGCTTCAGTCCGCTCCTTGTGAAGCTCTCCCAAGTGTTTGAATAGGCTTTGCTTGACTTTATTCTCAAGCTTGTGGTCATCCCTGTTGCTTATGCACATTTTCCTAACCAATTTCTTCCTTACAGTCAACTATGCACTTAATATGCTTTGATACAGCACTCCTTGAACAGCGGGGTGGCTGTTCAAGGAGTGCTGTATCAAAGTATCAAAGCATATATTTCAGTAATGACCCTCTGTGACTTACCCTCTTTGTGGAGGGTGTCAATGATCGTCTTCTGGATCATTGCCAAGTCAGCAGTGTTCCCCATTATTGTGGTTTCAAAGAACAAGAGATACCCGGAATTTATACTGTAGGGATGGTCATTTATTGAAACTCAAATGTAAATATTCTAATATTTTGAGATACTGATTTTTGACTTTCATTAGCTGTAAGCTCTAATTATCAAAAAAAAAAAAAAACTTTTGAAGTGTTTTACTTTACATGTAATGAATCTAAAATATATGAAAGTTTCAATTTTTGAAATACGTTACAAGATTTTTTTTTTACTTTTTCACCATATTCTAATTTTCTGAGATGCACCAGTATATTGCTTTATGTGAGTGTACTGTATGCACGCGTATTAAGTTGGATATAATATATATCCAGCTTGTGTGATGACACAGTTTCCATGTTATGATATAAACAATTATGCAGCTAAGATTACAGTACACTTTCTGGAAAAAAAAAAAGGGCACAAAAGCGGTCACTGGTGCCAGTACCATTTCAAAAGGTACACCTTTATACCTAAAGGGTCTATGTTGGTACCTTAAATGTACATCATATCTAAAGTGTACTTTTTAGTACCTAACTACATACCTAATTACCTGCTTTTGTACTTTTTTTCTAAAAGTGCACATACTGCTTTATTTGATGTATGCAGGTAATGCAAGATTTATCCTGTATATCCCAATTTTAATAAATTGCTGAATTATTTTTTACATTTTTGGATGTTATAAAGCAGATTTGCTATGTAGAAATATATAAAATCAAACGTAAAAACCCTCCCTTGTACAACAATTAGCTAGGCCTATTTCTAGCACAGTATTCAAGTTTTACAGGTTTAGAATTATACTCCCTCCACTCCCAATCCATAACAGAGAAGAGGTGAGAGAATCTCATGTTCTTGTTTTCTTTTTCTCCCTCTCTTTCTGTTTACCCTTTCCCTTGAACTTAACTATTGTGTGTGAGGCATCTTGGAAAGGATTTTGGGTCATGTAAGGCTACTTTTATTAAACAAATATATCCATATGACACTACTGACATAGAAGGCCATAACTTACTCACAGAATTTGCGTTCCATTTATTTTCTGCTTTACTTTTCATTCTCTCGCTTTCTTTATCTCCCCCACTCACTTCCTCACCTCCACCGCTTGTTCAGTCATGCCCCTCTCCTCTGTCACATAGTTGTGGTTCATTGTGTGCTTAAGGATGCCTAATAACTGTTCTGCGGTCAGGTATTCTTTCTCTAAATGATCGCAATCTAATCAATGGCCACTTCTCCTCTGACAGCGGTGCAATTGTTCTGGCACTGTTTACTATAGAAACTCAGACAACATCAGTTCTTCTAATTCTTCTACTTTTTCTTTATCCATCTCTTTAATTTATGCAAATGCACTTTGACATTGCAGTGAAAAATAGTGATGTGTCAGAACTCTTAACCAGTAGTGGTTCTTTTTAAACAGTTCATTTCAATTAATTGCAACCATGAGTTATAATAAAACAGCCATTAAGAACATAAAATCCTTTGAATTTGCAATGAACTATACTAAAATTCATTTGAATTCATTTTTTAAATTCATTGCTATTGCAATCAGTTGACTTCTATAGTTGAATAGTAACAATAATTTATTGACTGAATCAAGTCACTTATATATAAATGTTAGTTTTATCTTTAATACTTCAGGCGCTGCAATTTAAAGGATGTGAATTAAAAGCTAAAAAAAAATGGATTTTAGGGTGTTATACCCTAATCTTTAAACTTTATGCCACAACAGCCATAAAAGCTGTGCTGCTTTCCTTTTTCTTTCTGCAGTGTTATGTACATCTGTGCTGTTTCTAAACACATTCTACGAAATACATCTGATCTGGTGGGCATGGCCCTAAACCAACTTAATTATACAGGGATTCCTCAAGACAGACTAGTCAACTAGTCATTCTGAAAAGGAGTAGATTACAAAACTATAGTGCTGTATATCCCTAGCCCATAATTCCCCTGAAGCCAGTCCGAGTTGAACGTGAGAACATTCTTCATTCGGTTAAGCTCTCTCCCTATTATATCCCCCGCTGTGCTCTGTCACACAAAATAATAGTAATTATCTTTAACTTGGGGATAATCAAAGCTCAGTTTACGCCAACCCCCACGTGGCAGAGAATCCCTGCCAAACTAAACTGCAATCCAGCACAGAGAGAAATACAGCCATGTTTTCCTCATTATATATCAATAGATCACCCTATGCAGTCAGACGTCCAACAATAATGACCTTCCACTTCCTGTCTGTGACCATAACAATGAAAAGATGCAAAGCTTACCAGCTCAGGGCCAGGCGGTATTAACCAATAGAAAAGGCAGCCTCCCCCTCCATAGCAACAGACCAGGAGCCAATCAGAGGTATTCTAGCTTGTGGGGCTTTTCTAAGTGTTGCTGTAGCATCATCATCTCAACCTGAGGAACTAAAATAAACTGGCCACCATACCCTCATTCATGCTTGCACAAACATACACTACTTCTCTCCTAAACACTAACCTAAGAGGATGGAGACTGACATGGAAAAATGTTTGGGGAAGAGAGATGATTTTATGTTTTACTCAGCAGACTGGCATTTATTTAACGGAAAGTGAAATGTGAAAGAGGCTGCGAGGATGTAAAGTGACTCATGGTAACTACTGCAGTTTGTAATGAATTAGGAATTCTGAATAATGTATGTAAGCCATCACAGACTGTGGCAGGTTTTTAAAAACTCTGTAAAAGGCGTTTCAAGTGGCAATACCATCAAACACCATTTGTTTTATACAGAAGTGTGTACAACTCCCTCAGGAGGGCCCTTCAAAACGTGCTGAAAGTAAAAAGCTTTCAAAGACTGCCATAATTCCCTTTACAAGCACTTTACACACTAGAAAATTAACAGTGTTTACATATTTAAAAAAAGACGATAAGAAATAATTAAAAAATATATTAATTGTCATACATTTATTTTAAATATATACATTCAAAGATTTGGGATCAAATGAAATCAATTTTATTCAGCAAGGATGCATTGAATTGATCAAAAAAGCGACAGTAAATCCTTTTACATAATTGTCATAAAACATTTCTACTGTACTTTTTGTCCTATTGCAATTAGTTTCTTATTCCCATTTAATCGCTGATTGTTTACTGAGGTTTTTTTATTTTTTTTTTTTTATTTAGGATCGTATTAGTTTTATTTCTTATAATGGCACTGGTGACAAAAATTATACAATTTCTATGGTAGCAAAAATTGTGTTATCCTAAAGACCTTCAAAGCAAAAATAACCATATTGTGATATATCTTGTTACCGTAAAATAAAATTACTCATATTGTGATATAAGATTTCGGTCATATCGCTCACCCCTATTGATATTAATAAAAAATGTTACTTGAGCACTAAATCAGTATCTGAAGACTGGAGTAATGGCTGCTAAATTCAGCTTTGCCATAACAACAACAAAAAAACAACTACATTTTAAACAGAAGAAATTGATTTTAAATTGAAGTATCAATTTCTTCTGTTTAAAATTTAGGTTTTTTTTGTTGTTATGGCAAAGTTTATGTATTTTTGATCAAATAAATGCACCTTGGGAAGCATAAGAGCCTTTTGTCTTCAGCAATTTTATCCTTATTTTTTCTCTAGTGCAAAGCTAAAAACAAACCGCTGAGTTATCTCCATTCTTCCACTGGTCTCTGGTGACGGTGAAATGAGTCAAACTGTGAATTCTGAATCTGTCACTTATACAGAGGTTACCTGAGGTCACAGGGATGACCACATTCAAACAGAAAACAACTCTTTATTGGTAGTGCTGATATCATGACCTCTGGAGAGTCTTGCCCTGCCTGTTGTTAGCCAGTGGGATGGACACTTGCAAATATGGTAACATAATCTGACACAGCTGTTAGGTTTGTCTGGCTTCAATCTATCCTATTGTTTCTGTTTGCCTTCCTTTTGCTGAGCTCCTAGCCTCCAACTGTATTTTGTTCTTCCTTCCTTGCTGTTCTTCTGTAATAATCATTAATTACTTCCATCTGCGGTCATTTACCTCAACTTGCACTTCTTTCCATTTAAACTGAGAGGTTTAGCGTCCCCCATCTTCATTCCCTGGAGGTGTTTTAGTGGATTTGGACACCTGTGCCTTTGTTTCTCACCTTAACGCACTTCGAGTTACCTCACATTCACACTCTTGTATTTATCTGTCCACCAGAGCAACAACATAATCAGATTACTGACAAACACTATGATTCATCAGCAGCTGGTCCAACATTAGCCACCCGGTCCATTCTATCTCAGATAACACATTCAATTTATCTTACACCACTGTATGTTAAAGCTGAGAACTCAATGAGATTAAATATCTTTGTTTTGTTTGTTGTCCCTTCCATTCCCATCATTTTTTTGGTGAACTGATATAGTCCAGTCTTTACCATTAAAAAAAAAAAAGTGTAACATCCAACAGGCAGAGGAGATGCAACATTTAACATCAAAGAGTTAAAGTTTATACCTTTCCACTTAACACAGAAAAGAAAATGTTTAAAGGGAACATTTTGGGAAAAAATAATTTTCTAGCTTCTTTGAAATAAAAGACATTGATATACTCTGCTGATACACTCAGCATATGACAATAGTCACAAATCACTCCCTCCCTAGTCTGGAAAGGCCATTTATGAAAACTATGCAACAAAAATTTGTCATTTAGAATTTGTCACGTTATTGACTTTAAAACCATGAACACATTTACATATTACTTCCCACATCTCAAATCAGCGCCTATTCAGCAACTAGCTCTTTTCTGATGAGTGACAGCGTGAACTACATTGCCACACAGAGTTTATTAACAAGTCTTAAAGATACAGTTGGAAAAATTTATTTAAAGGGATAGGTCACACAAAAATGCACATTCTGTCATTTTCTCACCCTCAAGCTGTTCCAAACCTGCATAAATTTCCTTCTTTTGCTGTACACTATAAGATATTTTGATATCTGGTCCCCCACATTTTTAAAACATTGTCCTATGTTCCACAGAAGAAACAAACTCATACAGGTTTGAAACAACTTGAGGGTGAGTAAATGGTGACAGAAATTTCAGTTGACTATCCCTTTAATACTAAACGTCAGAGAAGGCCTAACTTAATCATGTAAATCAAAATAACTTACATGTATACAGGGAAAAATATGATATAATGCAAAGCAGGATTGTCATGATATCAGGTTTTCATTACACATTATTCTGGCCAAAAGAATTCACCATAACATGTTATTGCGATATATAGTAAACACTCTAAAAAATGCTGGGTGAAATATGGACAAACCCAGCAGTTGTGTTAAATGTTTAACCCAACCTTCTGGGTAGTAACCCAACCGCTGGTTCAAAACAACCCAATTGATGAGTTTGTCCATATTTTACCCAGAGTGATACAACATTTAAATAAATAAATGTTTCTATAAAGTCAAATTTATCTTTGACTTCTTCCCATTTTAATGACAGGTGGCAACTAGCTTTAAAGTGCAATATTGCCACCTATTATGTTGGAATGCCAACCAGATAAGTTACTGTCATTGGATAATTAATGATATTATAGTGTAGAAAAGTGTAGAATATCATATTTTTTTTTTAAATAATAACAGTCAATACTGGAATATGTCCCCATTGAAAGCCAAATGGGCAAATGATCCCAGAATGATTCACACATGAATAACTATGTTAGTCATTTGTTTGTACGTGATTGATGATGTACTGAATGAGTGGCACTATGTGAGTGGTATTTGACTGCAGAAGCAGATCCGGCACCACCTGCTACACCCCCTACAAGCTGTCCTGTCTTACCCAGCAGCAGGGCCTTGTCTGTGGGCTACGTTCTCTCACGACTCCCTTAGTCACCCACGCCCAACACCAATCATCTATGAAGTAACCCACCTACAGCAGCGTCAGCATGCGTTGGCTACAGATAATATTGCGAGTATGTGTGTGCGTGCTTTAGGCAGTGTCGTGTTTGGAAAGCATTCAATTTCTGAATAATTTGGCTGATGGGCTGAACAGTGTGTATGTTCATCGGAGCACAGAGTTCTAGTCTGATGCATCACCCTTCAACAAGATCATAGTTTTCTCATATTGTATTACATATCTTATCTAGCCTCCAGAGTTGTTTCTCTTCCAACTTTCTATCCAGTTTTTCCTCATGAATGCATACTTCCTGGACTCGCACTCTCGGTTTTGTTCCAGTACTGTGTTCTGGTCTTGGTGTGTTGCAAAATGTCAGAAAAGCATCTGTCCAGCAGTAAACTTCAATCATATCCTCACAAAGATGCTAAAAACTACACCCCACCACTCTTATCTTTTGCTTACACAAACATTCACACATTTTCTCAGTTTTAATAAATTTAAAAACACATACAAACAGTCTGTATCGTATTTGCACAGACATGGAAGCACAGTCTCATTCACACATTGTCTAGATAGCACCCAACACACCACCAGCATAACAATAATCCACCACTAGCAGATTTTCCTATTTTCATGAATCGGAAGGTGCTCTTTGGCACAGCCTGCGACTAAAATAGTCTGCTGTCTCGTCCAAACCCTGTAGGGGCTGTTTTTCTCTCATCCCATTGCGGTTTGGACACTGCCAAACACCCAGCGTGGAGTTACAGAATTCCACTCCGGAAAAGATCAGTGTGAGTGAATGTGTGTGTGCATGTGTGAGTGAGCCTGGAACAACACCAGAGGAAGAACGGTGGGTAGAGAATAGAGAGAACGGAATAAAAAAAAAGAGGAGGAAAAAACGAGATTGATGAAAGGCTACGAGCAAAACAAGAGAGAGGAAAAGACAGTGGTGATTTTTAAATAGTGTAGAGACTGAGAGGGGAATACATTGTGAAGAATAGAACAATTGATTAGAGTGAGAGTGAAAGTGTGTGTAGGGAAGAGTAAGAGATGGAACCCTCTCTTGCATAACTCCTTCATAATGGATCAGTCATGCACTGCTCATTCTGTTCATGTGTCGCCTGCAGTATCTGCTGACGTAGAAAATGGAGTCAGATGAAACATTTCACAACTCTTCAGACTTAGTTTAACAAATTGGACCAAAATGCATGAACGTGGACAAGAACTTATTTTAACAACAATAACTTTTCTCTCTGAATGACAAGGAAGTGCAACTCCTGCTGTAGTTTCAAACCACCAAACTCTGGGCCTCCCAGCACGACAAGGCTCCAGTGAGGTCATAGTCTTGATACCACATGGCTCAGTCTACAGGAAACACATTGCATCAAAACAACAAAGACAACTTCAAAGCAAATGCCACAGATGTAAATAGTTAAAAAAATAAATAACTATCTTGACAAAACAAAAATATTAAATAAAACAACAAAAAACAAATCAACAAGCAAATACACAAACCAAAACAAACAAACAAATACAGCAGACTAGCATATAATATTCCTTTTAACTATCACTCTAATCTCTCATTGAACTACCACTGGTAATGAAAACATCTGTCATTACAGAAACCTCTGTATTGACTTCTGGATTGAATTCAGGTTGCTCTGGCGTCATAGTTGTAATCGGACACACAGGGATGGTCACGTGAGGCCAATTACAGTTTAAAAAAAACAAAAGAGGTCACATCAATATAAAACAAGAGAGACTCACGTGCAAAACAAATGCTTACTGTGGGCTGGAATCACCTGGAAATATGTTGATAATATTAGAAGTTTTGCATTTTATGCATTTTCTTTATACCGATTCATGGCTATCCAGGCCCAAACATGTGTCCATTTTGGTGGCAACTTTATCCTTAAAAGTAACAATGATGGACAATGTGTTAAATTTAATATCTGGTCGTCAAATGAATGTCCAGAGGCAATACTAAAAGGATTAAACCGGATCATTCCAGGCCAACAGGGTGAGGTTACAGATTCAACGCACATGAAATCTACCTGACACGAAAGGAAAAAAATCGGCTTTCCTCAGATTACCACACCAGATTTCACTACAATGCTTGGCTCTGACAGAGAGCAAAACAAAAGCTTTTGTGCCTATTCTACAACAACTCCACACAAATAAGTTATGGCATTGCTCAGACCACTGAATATCACAGCCAGCTAGGGAAGAGTTTTGTAGTAAACAGACTTGATCAGTGATGACAGGCCTTAGATGGGAATGCTACTAGTCTAATAAACACAAGGACATCAGATCCCTGACGTATTCAGTTTATTTAAGGTTTTTCCATCAAATCTGAATCAGACTGAAATTATTCTGCTCCACAACAGGTTATTTTATTGCATGCAAAAAAATAACATATAGCCGGAAAAAGGATGTGAATAATTTGATTCTTGCCAAGCAAAGCATCACCTTAATGGACCTTAATCGGAGAGACACCATATTTCTGTTATACAAATCAAAACAAGGCTATAAAGAATAGACATTATGGAGTCTATTCCAGTACAGTTTTGATTTCTTAAAGCGACAGTTCACCCATAAAGTAATTTTAACACCCTGTCATGTTTTCAAACCTGTATGCATTTCTTTCTTCTGTGGAACACAAAAGATATTTTGAATACTTTTGGTGACCACCAATCTCATTTCTCAAAATATATTTTTAATATCCTCTTAGTTTTGGAATAAATGATGGTTAGGGTTAATAAACAATGACCGAATTTTCATTTTTGGGTAAACGATTCCTTTAAGTTCTCTGATGTTCATAGAAAGATGTATTTTCAATGTTCTATTGGCCCGAATAATCTACACTAAGATTCTCAACTTTTGAAACTGACTGCACTTTCATCCCACAAAGCCTTGTATTCACATGCTGCCTACCCATGTCCATATAATTATTTCATGAATGACTATTTAGAATGAACAAACTAGTTCCAGAAATGTCCCATCCAATAACAAGTAACAGTTTTCATAACAACACAATGGTGACAATGCAAGTGTGATGCTAGTTTAACAAGTGTTTGTGTGCACAATGGTATTTAATAAGATTCTGCAGTACATGTGGCTTGTATTGAATGGATTATTAGTATTATGACCTCACCGCCCTCCACCCTCTCTGTACGCTTTTGTCTTTTCTTCAGCACCAACTCCATAGCACCTCTCAGTCTTTCCAGCTCTCTACTATCGTGTTCGTTCAGAGTTTATGGACTGGCTCCACCTAACCACCTGTGACTTCGCTGCACACACCATTTCACTCCATCATTTTGTTCATTATTACCCTGTAATGCGAAGTACACAAATCCTCAAGCACCCATTTCACTAACACGCAGAAATTACCACATAATCTGTTCTGCAACCAATACAACTGTTAAATAACATGGGGATAAACATTCAGACTGATTGGGACTTCTTAAAACAAAGCAATGAGTTCATTTTTCCTTTGTGCTCAGATTGCTTTTTATGATCAAATTTAACTTGAAATCTGTGTTTTCCCACTATAAGATGGGCTGTGAGTCATATATTTGTTAGAGTTGGTGGACATCAAAAGAATGCAAGTCTTTGGGTGATTTGCACATGGAACAAAGGGATCCCCATGTGGCACACACAAGTGAGGAGGAAAGACTCAGATGTGACCAACCAGCTAGAGGCCTGCAGGACAATGGATCTGTCTGTTCATCATACAGTCCATCCGGGGAAAATACTTTTCTCTGTTTCTGTGTCCATGGAAGTTGAGCCAGGGTAAACCGAGCTAAACCACATCAATATCTGCAGCAATATGCATCAAATTATGATGGTACAAACAACTGTTACATGAGCAACATGTGTTTCGGTTAAATGCTTCCAATCTTTGAAAAGTAATGGGTTGTACAAAAATGAAGACTAAAGGTGCGCTCACATTAGGAAAACTTATTTAAAATTTCCCAGGCAAAAAGGTCTATTGTCTATTGCCAATAGGCAAATCTACTGGAAAATCTGTGCAATTCTGACTCACAGCAAAGTTATTTTCATTCGGGTAAAAAGTTGTTCGAAACACCTTTTCAGCAGACTAGTTCTAAAGTGTTTACTAGCCGGAGTGAACTTTTCTGGAAAGTTTGCTTTGGCAAAACTTCGTTATATGCCTGATTTTGTTTGAAATAACGTCACACCACATTCATTCTTTGATTTCACTTGACCACTGCATTGACTGAAATGGCACGCATGTATTGAAGCTTCCTCACTTGAGTGTGATCCCTTATCTGATGTCTGTGTTGGCAAGCCAAATCAATATAAATTAATCATTTATCAACATTAATTATGCTAACATCTAACAGCAGAGCAGAACAAAGCATTATCGATAACATGCCAGGTACTAATCATAGTAACCTAAGCATAGCAATCACGAGTTCCAATCATACACATTCAAATCTGTTGGTGTCACATGAGAGCTCTGCTAAATGTGATGCGGTCTCAACAGGAACAGTCTCTCCAGCCATGATGAATTAACTCTGATTCGACGCGTGTGCTGACATGCAGGACAAATGATGGGGACTGCCCTGGGGGCATCATTTGCACTGTGCCACTGCTGCTATACTGTACCACTGCAATCGATGGGTGACATGTGCCAATACCAGATGTTTCTGGGAAACATCCATAAAGGCTAAAGGCCAAATGACACAAATAAAACTGTCAGCGCACGTGCTGGCAGCCATCAACTATTTAAAGCAAAATTCTACAATTTTCTTGGATCGCCACAATGATTGTGAGAATGTAACAGACGGTTTAGAAAGACAAATGCCAGTGTGCATGTGTGTTGTTGTTGATTAACAGACTTGATATAGTATGTTTTGGTACATTTATCATAGCATGCACCAACAAAGTCTCCAATGCATGAGAACACTGATGGGATCAGAGGAGGACATGGTGATAAGACGATGCAAAAAACTAGTGAACATGACATATCAGGATAAGGCACTAGTGACATAACCATGTTCTTTTGGAGATCAAGAATATATACGTGTACAGTACAGGACACTGATCAAGATCACAGAGTCTTCTTTGGAAAAATCACTGTTTGTAAATATAAAATCAAAGAGAATTGTAAGGAATTTAATGATACTAGCTCTCATTTCACTTTCGCAGAGCTGTCATTCAGAAATGTTACTGCAAAATGTGTCAAAAAACTAAATCAGAATCAAGCATTCTAGAGATCTATATACTGTAAAAAATACAGTGTAGATATTTTTTTTTACTCAGAAATAGCTGGTAAATTTCATAAATAATTTCAAAAGAATCAAGTAAATTTTGAATTAGTTTGAATCGGACTGCACTGCTTGTGCTCTCTTTTTTGAATTCACTGAAAAGAACCAGTTCATAAGCGAATGCAATTAGGAATCGGACAACACTGGACCTACTGTTTCGCACTGTATGTATGTTTAGTAGTTGTGGTGTTGTAGTAACGCTTGATAATAGATCTGAATTACACTGTCAAAGTTTTTTTGAACAGTCCATAAATGCATATTTGAGAACCATTGAGGGAACTAAAAACCATTGTCCAATCTCAGAATTCAAGAAATGTTTCAGTTTTAAAAAAAACTAACTGTTTTTGGTTCCAAATGCCAAAGAAAAGTGTATGATGTATCTCCCAATCCTCCCTTATTATATTATATATTATCAGGAGCAAGAAAATTATGTTAAATATGGTGATGTACTAAAATATCATGAATTTCATACAACTATAATGTATAACTATATTTCATATAACTATATAACACTCACATACATCCAACAAAAAGTCATGTTCACTTTACCTGCAGGTATGAACACACATGCAAGGAGATTTCCGTGCGTTATTGCGCGTAAATGAATAGAGGTAATACACAGAGACGGACTGCGGAAAACCATACCGTTGTCACAACATCTGATCTTGTAAATAGACTACAAAATCTCATGCATTAAACTCATCTGGAGTGTGTGCTGATGAGACAAGCGAAGTAGGCCACGACATAATTTTCTTGATATGATCGCGTTCATTACAGGCAAAACAAATCCCCCTATGCTACAGCCATTTGCACTGACACGCGTGACTTTTGCATAAACCAGTGTCAACGTGTATAAACCAACGCCGCGATTGATCATAACATTATTCTGAACAAAGCGCCAAGACGTGGGCATATGCGCTCACCCTGATCGCGGTTCAGCATCTTGCTTCTCCCAGATCCCGGTCCCGTGCTTCGGCTTCGCTCGTCCGACAGTCTAATCTCCGGCGAAACAGCAGCATTCCAGTCCTATCGATCCAGCCTTGCACACTTGAGCTCTATAGGGAATACAAAGCACTTGTTTGTCTTGACAAAAAGCTCCGGTGATCTTCCCGAGGTTCCTTCGATTCCGGTCGGCTTTTCGTTGGTCGTGGGTGCTGCCAATTAGTCCACGCACCGACTATTGCTTTGCATCTGTGAACGAGTCATCAGGCATCTACAGGATCTACATTATACCAACTTCTGCAGTGACTTCAGAAGAATGACAGTCACTGATCAAAAAGATGCCGAAACACATAAATACTGCTGTTACCCACTCACACTGAGTCTGGGGCGGACCGTATTGGTCTGAGCAGGCGGGGTCAGGGAGAAATGTAGGGCACGCGAGTGCTACTAGTGGAGGATTTGAATGAACACAGACGCAAATCCATGAGATTCATTCCGATTAATGGGAGACTGGAGTCTCTACTCCTGGTAGCATCGGGGGGCAAATCTGATAAAAAACAATCAATTTCATATCTGAGTAATCCGTGTCTGTAATAAAACGTTCAGACTGTTGTCCTCATTTAACAAACAACTGTTTGCTTCTCCTTTGTAATGAACTGCATTGAGTCCTTATAATAAATGCATGTGCAAAAGAACAACATAATAGTACACAAATCAATTTTATACAATGCTGAACATTTGCAGATGATGGAACATTAATTTAATTTAGTGTGAATTTAGTAGCCTCTCTGGCACAAATGAGTTCAAAAAGACAAGTACGTTGCTTAGGTGCATTATCAAAGATTGTCAAATAGCCCATAGGTTTATAGTGTGTCACTGGATAGGCTATAATATAATTTTTATGTTGTTGTTATTGCCCCATTAGTATCTACTCAAATATTCCAGCCCAACAATCCAACAGACGAAGGAAAAATTACGTGATCAATTTGAAAAAGTGCAATACCACTGCTGCCATCTGGCGCATAGAACGCAAAAGACTTCAAGGAAGTGCGGAAATTAAGGCTACTTAAAGTGCCTCTATTATGGATAATGAAAGGCGTATTTTGGTTTTGGGAGTCCCCCAAAAAAGGTTGATATGCATGCAAGGACAAAAACACTTTCATTGTCTTATAATATGCATTTATTTTTACCTTATCAGAATCAGAATCAGAATGAGCTTTATTGCCAGGTATGTTCACACATACGAGGAGTTTGTTTTCATGACAGAAGCAACCGCAGCGCAACAGAATGACAGTGACATAACAAGAAAACAATTAAAAAGGAATAACAATATACAAATTGACAATTGTATGTACAGGTATATAACAGTAGACAGTTTTTTTATGTACTGGTATATTATGTGCAATTGAAATGTAGACTAGGTAAATCCAGAGTGATTTTGCCAGCCCTTTTGCTCACTCTGGATAAATACAGTTCTTGGAGAGTAGGGAGTGTTGTACCAATGATTCGCTCAGCAGTCCGGACTACCCTCCTTCTGAGAAATGATTTGGTAGCTGCAGAGGATGGATTAAATGATGGCAGAGTAGAACTGTTTCAGCAGCTCCTGTGGCGGATTGAACTTCCTCAGCTGGCAAAGGAAGTACAGCCTCTGCTGGGCCTTTCTGACAATGGAGTCTATGTGAATGTCCCACTTCAGGTCCTGAGAAATGGTGCTGCCCAGGAACCTGAATGACTCCACTGCAGTCACAGTACTGTTCATGATGGTGAGTGGGGGGAGAGCAAGGGGGTTTCTCCTGAAGTCCACGATCATCTCCCCTGTTTTGAGCGTGTTGAGCTCCAGGCTATTTAAACTACACCAGACAGCCAGCTCCTTAAACTCCTGTCTGTAAGCAGACTCGTCACCATCCTGAATGAGGCCGATCAGTGTGGTGTCGTCTACAAACTTCAGGAGCTTGACTAATTAGCTAGTACCAGCATAAAAAAGAAAAACTCAAGAGACTCTCATTAAAGGTAGTATAAAAAGTTCTCATTATATATAAATTATATATATATATATATATCTTTTTTTTGTACACAGAAAGAGTTCAATTTCCTAAGGACATACATTCTTTGATTCAATTTCTTAATAATAGCCTCTGTGTTCTGCTGGAACTTTAAAGTAGTATCAAAGATAGTTCCAAGATACTTATCCTCCTGTACCCTTTCAACTTCTTTTCCATAAAAGTACACAGGTTTCACCTTTGAAGCATTTTTCCTAAAATCAGTTACCATCTCTTTCGTTTTAGTAATATTCAGTTGTAGTTCAACTTTTTTGCACCACTCAAAGAACTCATTGTGATCATTACTGTCATCACATTCTGCACTAGTTAACAAGGATAGAAAAACTGTGTCATCAGCATATAGTATGGAAACATGTATGGAAAAACTATGCCATGAAATTGAGGTGAGGTATTTTCTCAACCAACAAATGGCTGTGTAGTAAATACATCTATAGTAATAACTTGTTCCTCATTTGGGATTAAAGTTGAATCTGCAAATTCTGTGTTTATTTGTGTTTGTTTATTATATTAATACAGAGCAGTATAAAGAGATATAGGAGAAGAAACTAATAAAACTTTAATCTGCATCTAAAAAACCTCTCTTCCTGGAAAACTAAAGCTGGCCTTCTGTGGCCTCTGACAGTCTACGGGTTTGCCATTACAAAGATTTAAAAAAAGTTGGAAAGGACAATCAGCCAGTACTTGAGAAAATGGCTTGGACCTCCCGCATTGCATCAGTAACATTGCACACTATGGTAAGAGCATTTTATTAGCCTACCTATTACGAGTCTAGTGGAGGAAAATAAGTGTACCAAAGCAAGATCAGTAATGATACCATCTAAATGGGGACACAGCAACAAGTGCAGTGAAACCAAATGTGTCAAACTTCTGATGAAGCTGTAGAGAGTGCTAAAACTGCTGTCATACATATTGTACAGCTGGCTGCGGAACTGAAGTAAAAGCACCTGTCCCTGAGTTGTATTATTAAAGAAATCTACGATGTACTACCCTTGCCCAAGAACCCTAACCAATGGATAGGAGACGATCCATCATGCCTGCTGCAAACTCCAGCTATTAGCTTCAACTAGCCTCACGCAAGGGCGTTTTACCTGGAAACATAAGCAAGTCCTTTGGCTGTTAGCCTCTACACTGGAAGAAAGTAATACTACCATTAATATACTTCCCCTGTCAGTCAAAAGCATGCTGTGGCATTAATATCCTCTAGGCAAAGCATGAATAGCTCAACAAGAATAAGAGAAACAATCTTGTTGCATCCTGTTCAAGATTTAGAATTGCAGGCTGATCTTGGAAAATTGTTTCCATCAATCTCAGACCAGATTTTATACTCGCACAGGCTGTTATATATTGTGGAGCTAATAGTACTTTGGGAAGATCCAGTTGAGGAAGCATCAAGTACACAGACACTGCAGAGGGGGCAAGAAAAAAGGGTTAGAAAACGCATGTCTTTCCAATCGAAATAGGTTGCAGAGGGTTCATAGCAACTGTATGTCCACCAGCAAGCCAATGAAACAAATCAGTCGATGGAAATAATCTACAGCAGGCTATCAGATGCCTTACCAAACCTGCTGAGAGAAGTAGCAACTGGCTATGGTTGAAAAGAAAAGGACTATACTTGGGCCTCAAATTGAAAAAAAAGGTTATAAACAGAAGGGCTATATGTGACTAGAATATGTGACTGCAAGGTTCGCTGTTGAGTCCGCTGGAGATGTTGTAGCCATATCACTGAAACAGAGGAAAGGGGGTCCCCACCTGATGATCCCAATGATGATGTTAGTAACCTCTAATGTCCCTCTTCCCTTTAATCTCCCTCCCCCGTCGACATCAAAGCTGATTAATTAGGGATTGCAACATCTAGTTCCCAAGCAGTAGGCCTAATGGACAGCCAACAATGTTCTTTCATACAGTTACTTAAACACATAAATTGAAAGTTTTCATTTTTTGTGCCATATGGACTCACAGAAATACGTCTTTTCCATCGTTCAACACATGATGGCGCCATATTCCTGCTACAAGCACCGATCAGGAACAATTACTGAAGCGAGAACTTAAATGTAGGTTCTGGATGTTACACATAAATCTCATCTCAGAAAAAAAGTTACATATTTAATCTGAGGTAAACTGCATTTGTTTATGTGATAGGCTATATGTAGGGTAATTGTCTATAACTCATATTTGATGTAAGATTATTTATTCTACCCGTTAAACGGATATGAGGCTGCTGCTATTTAATTTTCTTTGCACATTGCTATAAAGTAGTAGCCTAGTTGACGTCCATCGGGTAACTACTCTTTCAGCACCTGATCTGAATCAGGAAAAAAAGAGACATTTGCAAGTGTCATGTAAATTTTGTGCAAATTAAACCCGCCCTGCGTGAAACAGCTTCATTGTCATCTTATTTGTAATGATTCAGCGACTGAATGACTCAAAAACTTGTAGCCTACCGCTTACGACCACGGATGATCCGCATAAAATATCGATATCATATCTTAGATCGCAGAAGTAGCTTAAAAGAAATTTGCATCTAAAGCCTTGGAGGCCCAAACCACACTTCAGCGGGACCTTCACTCCGCCCCTCGGTCAACATTAGACCTGCTCTAAAGTGCGGCAGGTGCGTGGACAGATCGGCACCTTTACAGCAGCGGGAAGAGGAGAGGGGGCATGATTTTTGTCGACTATAAAAACCCGTCACTGGCCAGGCTGATTCATAGGACCTGCAGGCACAGAAAGGAGCATGTCGACTGAGAGAGGCCTTCCACCAGAACAACCTGTGAAACTACAGAGGTGAGCAAGACAGGTAAAACAAAAATAAGCTTTAATGCTATCCAAAGTGTTTTTTCCCCTCCCTCGGTCCGTACATAGACAGATTGGGGTAAAATTCAGATTTATTATTATTATTATTATTTAACTGTTACTAAAGGAATGCTGTTTGTGTTTTGCAGAATATACTTTTCTAATTAATTTGAAATTTGAATTTGTGTAGCCTATATACACCACAATATCAACACCTATTATTATTATTATTATTATTATTATTATATTGTTACTGTTCTTTTTTTAACTTTCTTTTCTGAATAAAGGGCAATGTAAAAAAAAAATTAAACTAAATTAAATTAAATTAAACCTTTCAGTGAAGTAAAATTGAAAGTATTGCCAAAATTACACCCTGCAATGAAAAATCCAATGCGCTTTTTAACCAGTTTGAATGTAAAAAAATATTAAACTGGAGTAGAAATTGTGTCAGGAAAGCTAAATGGATGTAAAAACGTTGTTGTAATGAAATATGAATGTTGTAAATCCGAAAACAATTGTACAGTAATACTAAAATATCCTATTTAATATTTATTTCCTGTATTACTTATTTGCAGGTTATGGGCAGGGAACACACCTGAAAAATGAGATGAACGAAAAGCTACGGATTCATATTTTTGACAGTATTTTCTACAGTAATTTTGGAGTTTATCACAAATGCACCCCCAGAGCCTCAATGGATAAACTGCACTTGCTTTACGTTGAGCCACACGCACAATACATGTGGATTCAGTTTTGTTCGTTCGGCTCGCGTTAAGCAAGTGCAGAACTTCCTCGGTCCCAAACTTCAGTGACATTTTTGGATCGAAAGCAAGAGTAACTGCTATGCTCTTTTGTTTGGAACTGTTTTTTAAAATGGAAAATAAGAGTCCAAACCACACAAATGCGATATGAGATATTGGCTAACAAATGGATGAGCCACAACTGATAATTTGTCTTCTGCAATGGTCATGATTTACAATGCCACCTGTTATCCAACATCATGTTTGTTGAGAAATCCACTTCCTCTCTCCTGTAATGAGGGTGAAGTTCTCCTGCTGCAGTGATGTAATGGCAAAATAAAGATCTTCATAACTCCTCAGTGTTTGTATGTTGAGTTATCACACGTACGCTAGCCTGGTAACTGTGGAGGCATATGGTTACCATGGAAAGTCAATGGAGAGTTTGATGTGCAGACGGGGTAATGGGTAATCGGCTCTAATAGGTAACAGGTAAAACATTAACTAGAGGAGCCTGGACTCTCTTTTCCCTCTCCATCAGCCTGACCATCTGCTCCTGGCTGTTTCACACAGGCTCACATTGAGTCACCCTGGACTCCATATCTCTCAAGTCAAATTCATTCAAATAAATGACCATTACTACCCCAACTCTTCTGGATGCACACACATAAAGCCATTCAACATCTGTGGCTGTTATTAGGTTGGCAGTGTACCTTGATAGCACATCTCTGTTGTGTTTACCATACAAATGCATTCTATTAATTGTTATGGTGTGAGGCACATTGTTTTCTTTCCCATCTGTTGCTTCTATTAAGCCCTACCACAAAGCTCACAGACTATATACAAGCATAGTAATAAGACAAAAGCAGTTTAGCTGAAAGCGAAACATTGTCGTTTATGGCAGATGTGAAATCAGAGGACTGTTATTAGATCAGAATTTCATGTTCTGCTCTGATGATGCTGAAGGTTACTGCAACTAAAGACGCTCCAGGGGCCATGTGTTTCAGCCAAAGACCATTACAATATCACTAATGAAATATGCAAGTACCTTTAGGCTGCCTCACAGCCTGTGATTGGACATACAAGTATCTTCAATATCACCAATTAGACAAATATTGAGGTCAACATTCAATATGCCCAAAACAATTAAAAGGACCTTTTGTTTGGACAGTTTACTGACTGATCTGGTAAACAAACATAAACACACCTGCATAGAACACATGGACATGCACACATACAAGCCCTATACAAAGTCTCAAAAACATATATTTGGACATTTAAGCTACATTTGAAAATGGATGATTTATATTGCATGAATATCAGTGCACTTAATATTGTGTGTGAGTGTGTGTATTAAGTCTTTTCTACCAAGCATTTATTTGATCAGAAATACAATGAGAACAGAAATATTGTGAAATATTGATACAATGTTTTGTGAATTATTTCACAATAACGTATTTTTGTGATGGTGAATCCACAGCCATTATTACGGTCTTCAGTGTCACATGATCCTTCACAAATAATTTTAATATGCTGTGTTCAAAAAATGATGGTGGATATGATTGTGCCGCCTAATATTTTTATGCAAACTGTGATACATTTTTCCACTTTGGATTCTGTGGTGAATCTGAAGTTCAAAACAGAAATCTTTTGTAATATTATAAATGTCTTTAAATGTCACAGCCCAAAAATATATATATATTTATTTTTTTTCAAAAAGTGCATTTTTTATATGAATATACTATGACTAATAAAACATGCAGGTGACAGAAACACAACTGCAAACAAACACAAAAAACACACTAACTACACACACACACTCAAACAAAGATCCTGAGTGAGAGTCGCAGCATATTTGTTGGTGATGCAGATGTCTGAGTTTGAGCTGTCAGGGCCTGTTTTTCACACACAGAGCAGGATTAGTTTCCATGGTGCTAGTGAACATGTGGCAGGTGGTTTTGGCCCTCAGCTTTGTACTACAAGCTGAAAAAGGCACCAGTTTTGTCACTGTCCCATATCCCAAAATGACAGCCATAAAACAGAAACTACATTTTGGATAAGGAAGCATCTGCTATACATCCGTATCTATACTGAAAAAAAGGTTTAAATGTTATTTTGTATATATAAAGTTATTTTTAATTTATATATATATATATATATATATATATATATATATCTTTCTGTTCCATTTTTCCATTCCAGTAAACATATCCATACTGCAACTTCTTTGTCTGTTGCATTTACATAAAAGATAGAATCTTTAAAATGAATGCAAATTAGAAATTTGGCAGTGAAATTGGTGTAACTGTTGTGCTGCGTGTCTGTATGGTGGATATTATATTCAAGGTGTGTGTAAACTTCACCGAATTTAGTTCCAAGGACAGGTGACTGGTTAACAGCCCTGGAGATGTGCGTCATCCAGACAGCTCTTGTTTTCCAGAGCCTACCTGACAACATGAGGATGCTAATGCCATCTCACAGAGACGCAGAAAGAGCAGGGGATGAAGAGTGTTACCATGGAACAGATGGATTTATGAAAGAGGCACATACACGCACACAGCGCTTGCATACTAACTGACCCTGTCGTTCACACACGGAATGAGATACACACTAATAAACATTCATCACACATACAGGTATAGGGTGTAGCACGCAGACAGCAGGAGCGGGGGCAGATGTGTAAACACTACCTGTTTGTTCTGTGTAATGGCTGAATGACCGGGGAAGTGAGAAGCAGGTGATGGTCCTGGAACACTGAGCTTCATATAATACATTCAGACTACGATCAGCCCGGGATTATCTCCAAGAGTGGGTGGAGTGAATGATTTTTAGGGTAATAAGAGAGTGTTTATGTATACAACTGATTATTCCAAAAATTTTTGAAAGACGTCGCTTATATGCTCACCAATGCTGCATTTATTTCATAGAAATCCTGCAAAAACAGTAATACTGTGAAATACTATTACATTTTAAAGTAACTATTTTCTATTTGAATATATTTTAAAATGTAATTTTATGTTTCCTGTGATGGTTTCCGCAACAAATATTAACATTGATAATAAAAAGGAGTATTTCTTGAGCACCTACTTATCATGATTTCTGAAGGATCATGTGACACTGAAGACTGAAGTAATGGTTGCTATAAATTCAGCTTTGCCTTTAGAGGAATAAATTATATTTTTAAATATATTGAAACAGAAAACAGTTATTTTAAACTATTTACTGTGTTTTTATTTATTAAATAAATACAGTTTTTATGAGCATAAGATAATTCTTTCAATAAAATAATTAAAAAAACTATTTTATGCTACTACTAATTTTGGAAATTGTTACCGCACATTTTAAACGCTAACTATCTTGTCTTAATCTGGTTCATAAAGACCTGGCTGACTCACTGTGCTACTTTGAATGGTTATCTGTGTGTGTGAGAGAGTAGGCTGGCCTGGGATGTAAATGGACTCATTTTACTGTGAAATGAATGCTGTAGTGATGCAAGGAAAGATGTGATTAGCCTGTGGCCTTGACTAAGCTTGCCTGTCTCACACTCATAGAAGCATAAAAACACTTCTCACTTATTTTTTATAAATATATAATCCATGAGCAAATATCCTTTTGACTTCTTGGTCATCACAATGTATTAAAAATCAGTATAAATGTATCCATACACTGTCCCAATCTGCACAATGTTTGTTGGACCAATATTAAAACTGTCTATTAAATTGACTAGCCATGAAATTGTACTTTTTTTTGCATGATTTTTTGATAATAATAAATTGGAGTTTCCCATTTGTCTCATGGCTGCATTTTATGTAGCCAAATCACAGTTAAATAATTTGGCAGAATTACAGCTTATTTGGAAATGATACACAATTAAACATAATATATGGTTTTTAGTCTTCACACATAACATGTCTCATATTTCATCTCAAGCATGGTCTTTTTGACTGTTGTCTATTTGGGAACCAGTTACAGTAGTAGTTTTGAACTTCATTAGAGCCTATTGCTTATGGTACAGTCAGTGGGACGGCTGCAATTCATATAATTTTCACAAAATAAATTATTAAAACGTTTTTTTCTGTTTATATATTTTCATATTTTGAACATGTGATAATAATGGATTTTCATAAGATTGAAAGTCTAGGTTTAGGACAAAGGTAAAACAAAGTCTACATACAAAGGGTATTTGGAAAAATGGCAAAAGGAAATTATATTGGTATTAAAAAGCTTCCAAGACAGTTTTAATGTGATTAATAAGTAATATAAATTAGCCTCTGGGACATAAAAGTTAAATAAACACCCCTATAGCATAGAAACACCCATATAGCAGATGTATAAACAATAGCAGCATACAAATTGTGCAAGCAATATTAAACTTTTAATGCATGTTTTCTCAGTTTAGAGTGAATTTCTTTGTTCTCTCAGAACAGTTCCCAGAAGCTCTTTTTTAATGTATGCTAGAACGTGCTTGAAGAAAAATGAAACACATGAATATATGTAGTCCATCTGTAGGTGGTACAATGATTGTACCCCCACAAAAGATGAGGGCCATTGAACAACAATACCTTTTGTTTGGGCTCTTACAATAGTGCATCATGTTCCTGAACCTTTGAGAGGATATACATCATGGATGGATGGTCAAAAAAACAACAACAGGGTTAAAACAAGATTCCCCCTTTTTGTGACACTAAGAGTTGCTGAAAATACCTTTTAGCTGAGATTGACGACTGGTTGTTTGCTATCTTTACCAGGAGATTATTATTTCTTCTCCTAAACTTGTGCAGCATCAACTGACAAGAAACAAAATAATAAGCAAGCTTCCCTACAAACTGCACAATCAGTGATTTGATTCATTTGCTGCCGCTATTTTACTATTTCTTGAGCGGACCCCATGCATCTGCAGTCAGTGGACATTGCAAGGGCATTTAGAGTGTGTAAATGTGTCTGTGTTAAACTGTATGGCTGGGCCTTGTTTTTTCTGATGAGTCAGAAAACCGAAGCCCCTGTTAGACAATAACAGGACTTAAGCTCTCTTTTGACACATGTTGCTGAGCTGGCAGTCCCTCTGCACATTCTGCAGTAACTGCAGTGACAGCAGCTATATAAACACCCTGTATTGGACCGACCCCCAACGTTAATTACGCCAAATCTCTCCCACAAACTGCATGTGAGTATGGGTCGCCGTCATGCTGCCAAAATCAACATCATAAACTTCATGAAAGCGGATTTAACTGTGAAAATGGATAAACTGATGCTCATTTGTGTTGACCGGACACGATCATCATGGATCGTCATGGCTGCGGGAGATAGAGGCCTTTGTGAATCTTTCCATGGACTGAAAAATCACCCATTTCTGGTGGTTACTAAATTAATTTTCATTGCAATGTTGGAATTGAGTCATTTCAGCCATTGCTGGATTCATGGGGCCCTATTACCTATGACGGCAAACTTAAACTATTGATTTTCTCTGGTTGTTTTAGTGCAAAGAAAGCACCGTGTCAGAAAAGGACCCTTTCTCTTGTCGCAGCTAAACTGAAAGGGCGTAATTGTACAAAATGCATTTATTCTTAACTGACCTAAAACAAGGTCCCTCTTGCATCGTCAGTAATCTTTCTTTTGATAGCCTGACACTAAACGTAAAGCACTGAGGTCATAGGTTAGGCCTGAATGTTGAAAATGAATGTTTGTGATCTGTCAGGTGAGGGTAGGTGTTGTTGTATTGTTAACTTTATCTCTTAATGTTATCAGTAGCTGGAGAGGGCAGACAGGCGGCCATCATGAATCAGCGAGAGCAAATGGAGCAGCGGGGGCAGTGGAGGATCACAGTGTGGGAAGAGGAAAACTTCCAGGGCAAGCGCTGTGAGTTCATGCTGGAGTGTCCAAACATTCTAGACAGGGATTTCCAAAAGATTCGCTCTATCAAGGTGGACAACGGCCCGTAAGTGTGTGTGTGTTTGTGAAAGCTAATTTTTCTATTTTTTTCCAGTTTTACGTGTGTAATTTTTTTCATAAGTTGAGGTTCTTTTTGCTTGCTTTCTCTCTCTAAAGAATTATAAGAATTATGTGTATATATATATATATATATATATATATATATTTGTAAAGATGTTTTCAGGGAGATAATATGAATAATTTTTGCTCATTTTTGCAGCTGGGTGGGTTATGAGTACTCAGAGTATCAGGGTCAGCAGTTCATCCTGGAGAAGGGAGATTATCCCTGCTATCAGGCCTGGAGCGGAAACAGCAGCTACCGCACTGAGCACCTGCTTTCCTTCAGACCCATCAAGTGTGCGGTGAGTTTTGCATTTAAGTGTCTCATTTATTTACATTTCATTTTTAGAATAAATCAGATTTGTTTGTGAAACAACATTATGATAATACTGAAAATAGCAATGTGTGATAAAGAAATAATAGGCTTACAGACTACTTAACTTTATTAAAATGACATCTTGCATCTGACATATAAACCTCTCAAAAGATATTTTCTGGTCCTAATTTTTGACCTCTTTCATCTCCAGAACCACAGTGACAGTAAAATTACCCTGTATGAGTGTGAGGACATGATGGGACGCAAGTTTGAGATGTGCGATGACTACCCCTCTCTTCAAGGCATGGGCTGGTGCAGTAAGGAGGTTCCTTCTATGAAAGTCAACTCTGGAGCGTAAGTCACCCTCCAGTTTTGCTTCAGTAGGCCTATAAGTTATATTTGTATTACTTTTTTCTGCATACAGATTCATCTCAATAATAATATGTTGTTTTTACACCTACTGCAGCTGGGTGGGCTACCAGTTTCCAGGTTACCGTGGATACCAGTATATCTTTGAGAGAGACAGACGTCAGGGAGAATACAGGACCTATAATGATTACGGCACCCAGGCCCACAGCAATCAGATCCAATCAATCCGCAGAATTCAGCACTAAGTCCGCCCCCACTCTTCTCCTATTGGCTACTGTGTATCAAACGATAGCATGATATTGAGACGATGTAGGCAATAAACGCTTTTTCAAACTCCAGAAAAAAGAGTGTGCTTGTCGCCATTCCTTTGATTTATCCAACCCGTGCCCAGAAAATGTAACGTTAGATCGTTAAAAACTGGAGTGTTATTATTTTATAACAAATTGACAACAGCTTATAAGGCTATCCAAGCCTTTGTACTGATTTAGCATATTGTTAACAGAGATTTTCAATTCAGATTAGACATTTTTAGATTAGATTTTAGATTTATTTTATTATTATTTTTTCTTAATGTCAGACATAGAATGTATATTGTTGAATAGATTGTATTTTATTTTCAATAAACAAAAGCACGAGAGGATGGCTGTTAGTGTTTCTAAGGTGTGCACTGTTGCCAGATCTATTGAGTTTTGCTGCGTAAAATGTTTTATATGATGACTCAGCATAGGTTATTTGAATACTACACAGAAGTTGGTTTAAATCTCCTTATTTGATCAGATTTGGTCAGATATTTTATATGTAAGTAAATCATAGAGAGCTGTCCGCGGTGCTGATCTTCTAGCTGTATAACAAAGGGCAAGACTAACAAACCATTCATAATATTTGATCTTGTGTACTGGTAAGATATTTTTTCATTAATTTCTAAACTTCACAAAAGTTTCCTTTTGATTTTCATTGAATTGTGTTAAATAAGAAAATTAAGAATGTAGTCAACACGCATGACTGAAGCACAGCTACGGTGGCTTTAAAACAGCACAACACAACACAATCGGTTACAAAGGTCTAGCAAATGTAGTATTTTGCTTAGCGAGGCGCATTCAAGTATTATGAGATAGCAGGTTAACAGCACACAAAATGATCTTTAAGCGCCATCTGCTGGTTGTTTTCATGTATATAATAGGTGCAGACAACAGTTTGTCAATATTTAAAAACATTTCTAACATTTTTATTTGTTTAACAATTTGCAATTTGTTTAAAAGTCCTTAAAAATTGATTCAGAAAAATGTATACAAAAATTCATATACAGTATCTAGGCAGACAAAGAAATATATAGTTAGGACTTTTTCGTAATTACCAACATACAAAAACCTTATAATATTAAAATAAAAATGTGTAGCTATGCAATAACTATATTAGGCTATTAATTATACGAATGTGTAAATTAGGACAAAGTTATATACTTTAAATTAATCATTAATAATTAATTTGCAAATCTTCAATGTTGCCACAGGATGGCGTCCTTGCTCTCTGCATTGAAACGATCTATTGTCACATTTTAGGTTGTTAGAAAGGTGAAAATACGTTTTATCTTTTTTTTATTACAAGTTTACACTTGGTATTGGCTACAGTTGGTTTGTAGCTGTAAAAATGCTCTGCAGATGATAATAGTGTCATTATTTAGCTCAAATCAATTCAATATTGCAAAGTCTGTCATTATCCAACTAAATTTTGGATTTTCTTAATGGATTTGATGTGGGAAGGAAGCACTGTTATGGGATTATGGATGGTTTAAAGTAAAAATGCCTTAATGATGGATGGATTTATTTATTTGTGTGTTTGTTTGTTTACACACAGCTTTTCAGTTCACAAGACATTAACTTATGGACAAGCGTTGTGTGGATCACTTGTAACTCTCATTCTGACGGCACCCATTCACTGCAAAAGATCTACTGGTGAGCAAATTATATAATAATGTAATGCTAAATGTCTCAGAATCTATTCAGATGAAGAAACAAACGCATCTTGGATGGCCTGAGTAAATTTACAGCACATTTTCATTGTTTGGGAACTATTCCTTTAAATTGATCACTGAATGTCTTTTAAACCCCAAATGTAATATAGAAAGCAGATGACTGATTCTAAGAACTTCTACTAGACATTCTATTTTGACTTAAGTGGGTGAAAAGCTTTCAAGGATGCTGATGCAGACTCATCGACCTGGTGAAAACAGAATGAGGCCTCTGCACTTTAAAGAACTAACACTGCACCCGTTGCTACACTAATTATACCAACCATTACACAAGTCTCTTCATCAGGAGAGTTTAATCAGCTGTAAACAACTCAAATCACCCTCTTCCCACCAACCTATCATGCCTACCGCCTAGCACCCCCCAAAACATACTCCAGAGCTTATTTCCTCCGTGCTGTACATCCATCATTATACTGTCCCCATTCATGTTCTCATGTTCCGTTCTGTTCTATTCTGTGCTCTGAACAGTACTAGACGTTCCTCCTTCTTCCCGCTCCTTCCCAGCTGCCAGTATCTTTCACTCTTTTTTCTCACTTTGCTGTTACTGCCACTGCTGGCTACCATGGCAACACTCAGGCAATGGTGTTCTAGAAGGCAGAGGGGCTGATGACCCCACATGAATCATTCCTTGTCATGATTGTGTCAGTCTTTCATTCACTTTTCTATCAAATACCAATTAACAGTAAGGCAAGGCAAGGCAAGGCAAGTTTATTTATATAGCACATTTCATACACAGTGGTAATTCAAAGTGCTTTACATAAAAGAAAGTGAAATAGACATTAAAAATCAATAAAAACATGGAAATAAAAATAATAAAAACAAGGAATTTTAAAATGATATAGTAAGCAATGGACCATTTATACTGGTGTTTTAAAGATTAAATTTAGCATTATAGATATGTGTATCTTTTTTATATTCTGTATCTCCTCAAACTATGGTCCGAAATTGATATGAAGGGAAGAGATTATTTGCAAAAACAGATGATTCCTTTTTTTTAATTTTCAAAAATCCTGTTTTTTATTGTTATCATGTTTTTATTGTGTTTTTTGTGTTTAGCTGTATTTTTAATTACTTTTTATCCTAATCAAAATAACCCAACTGCAGTTTGAATGAAATTAATTGGAAGGCACAATGATAAAACGTTATCTTTGAAAAGTTTTACAAACGGAGTTATCTGTTTTTGCAAATGAACTTTTCATATGAAAGACCTATTTTTCATATTATAAGCATCATGGTACAGGTACTGTCATGAATCTGGTCTATGAACTTCCGTTAACTCCCCACCAGAGATTACTCTCTCACCACATGGACTCTTGCACCACACTAACTTTTGCACGCCACCTCAGACTACAATTCCCATCATCTATTGCACTGACGACACACAGCTGACTGCACTGATCACACACCCTATATAAACCATGGACTTCCTCTTCCTCTCTGCCGAGTATTGTATTGCGTTTATCACTCCCCTAGTGTTAGCTGCCTTATCGAGCCATTCTGTGTTTTTCTGTTTAGTTCTAATATTGTTCTGCATTTATAACTCTCCTAGTTTTAGCTGCAATACGGAACCCTCTTTGTTGTCATAGTCTTGCCTTGTGTGTTTTTCTAGTGTTCTGATTCTTGCCCGTGTTTCCTGGATTTACCCTTTGCCTTGCCGTTTGGACTCTGTTTGCACCTCTGTTGGACTACTGCTCGTATACCTGGATTATCTCTCTGCCTTGCCCTGTTGGATATTGTTCGCCGATCGTCGACTCTTGCTAGCCCTAGGATTGCTCTGTGTCTTGCCCGTACCATACATGTTTGCCGTTGTTTGACCCTGCCTGTTTATTGACTCTGTTTATAAATAAAAGCTTGCACTTGGATCCGCACGTCTCATGTCTTGTTCGCCCCGTTACAGAATACTCGGCCTCACAAGGATCCAGCAACTTTTCAGACGGACATTTGTCAGGTATGGACACTACAAGACTATTGTTTGCCCTTAAACAAGGCCCACGATTGCTGGAGAACCATATTAGAGAGTTTTTAGCCATCGCTCATTATTCTTATTTACCTGACATTATCTTGATTGACATTTTTTGTGATGGCATTAATCAGCCATTGCAATCTCATCTAGACGTGAGGGTTCGCGCTCGTCACTGAGTGTTTTTTTGCATTTTGCCTTGTTGACTGTTGGCTCACTATTCACTGTGGGTGTCGCGGATGAGAATCGCAACACCGCATCTATGACTGAAATGGTGACGGCACCAGAGCGCACTCACAAAATGGCGGTCACAACCACCGGTCACGTCATTACTGCCATTCATAAATCAAGTAAGGTCACCGGGGATCTGCCAGAGTCTCACCACGTCTCCGCTAACCATCCAGAACCACGTCATGTCACAGCTGAGCAGCCAGAGTCTTGTCACGTTCTGTCTGTCACACCCAGATATTCAGGGTCAGTCTTTCGGTATCCTAGTCTGGTGTCCAGTGTGAGGGATGCACCACTGGTGTCTGCACGTGCATCTGGTATCCCCAAACCAGCTCACTTTACCCCTCCTGTTCCTGCACTAATTCCCCTGTCCGAAGCGCTTTCCATGATGGGGATCACTTTATGTTGTGTTTGGGCTGCGTACACCACCATAGAACTCCCAGAGGTAATGGTGGCCACTATTATGTCTTCAGAGGTGGCGGCTGATGCTGCAGAACCTCCTGAGGTAGTGGCGCTCGTTGCCGTGTTCCCCGAAGTGATGGTACCTGCTGCAGTCTCTCCAAAGGTGACAGCTGATGCTGCAGAACCTCCTGAAGCGGCGGTACTCTCTTCAGTTCCTTGCATGGTGGTGGCACCCAGAAATTCATGTCCAGTCCGTCATATCACAGTCGGAGGAACTGTTAATGAACTCTACCTGTTCCCTGATGTTACCACTGTAGAACCTCCAGAGGTGGCGGCATCTTCTGCAGAACCTTCAGAGGTGTCAGTGGTAACCACCTATGAATCCTCGTTCTGCCTGTCACGGCTATGCAGGCCGTCTGTGAATCCTTGTCCTGCCCTGTAGCGGCTATAGAGACCATCTGTGAACTCTTGCCTTCCTTTGAACTGGCCACGGAGGCCATTAATGAACCTTCTTTTACACATGTCACAGAACTCTCAGTCTTGTCAATCACAGCCAAGGACTTTGTCCGGCGAACTTTGACTGTCCTGTCATTAATGAACTTGCTATGAACTCTGCAACCATGAATGGAAACTCTATTTGCTCCATTACTTCTGTCTCTGGCAAAGCAACCACTGGTGAATTGTCTATCTATCCAGTACCTGCCAATGTTTCTGGTTTTGAACTATCTGTCGGTCATGATTTAGTCATTGAATCTGTTGCTGAACCATCCATCTGTCCGGTTTCCCTTAATGAGTCTGTTTATGAACTGATTTTGAATTGTCTACCTGTCAAGTCTCAGTCAGAGAGCCTGGTTGTGAACTGTCTGCTTGTTCATCTCTGTCATGAATCTTGTCTATGAACTTCCGTTAACTCCCCACTAGAGATCACTCGCTCACCACATGGACTCTTGCACCACACTAACTGTTGCACGCCACCTCAGACTACAATTCCCATCATCCATTGCACTGACGACACACAGCTGATTGCACTGATCACACACCCTACATAAACCATGGACTTCCTCTTCTTCTCTGCCGAGTATTGTATTGCGTTTATCACTCCCCTAGTGTTAGCTGCCTTACCGAGCCATTCTGTGTTTTTTTGTTTAGTTCCAGTAATGTTCTGCATTTATAACTCTCCTAGTTTTACATTAATATGATATTGTTTGCCGATTGACGACTCTCGCTAGCCCTAGGATTGCTCTGTGTCTTGCCCGTACCATACCTGTTTGCCGTTGTTTGACCCTGCCTGTTTATTGACTGTTTATAAATAAAAGCTTGCACTTGGATCCGCACGTCTCACGTCTTGTTCGCCCCGTTACAGGTACACTCTTACTTAACCATGTGATGTCTGACATATGAAATGATAGGCTGTAAATATAATTTTAAATGGAGAATTTTATTAAAAACTTTAGACAAAATTATTCTATTAGACAAAATGTGTCTATTAAAAAAAAATCTATTTTTTTAAGTTTGTATATGTGTGTCATTTTTGATAAATCAAAGCTTTTTGGAGAAAAAAACTTTGAATTGAATTTATTCTTGCAAATTTGTTGCAAATATGGCAAAAAGTAAGATAAAAGTCCAATAGTTGAAATGTAAATCAATGAGGTCTTTAAAACAGTATAGCAGACTACTCCATAAAATCCATATAAATATCAGTTGTCACATAATGTGTCTTAAGATAAAAAAAAAATAGTTTTATGATCAAAGCTCTGTAGTATTTATTGTATAAAACACATGTAATACAATACAGTGATAACTGAGAGAGGTAGGCTACAGATAAATGTTTCTCAAAAGCCTGATGTATCATATTTGATACTTAAATGTTTACATTATTTTTCTAAAACAAATTGTTTCTGGACAATCAAGAAATTATATTTTTGTTTTATTATATTTTATTTATTATTTATTAATAACATTCATAAAAGATTTCACAATAAATGAGTACATGAATGAATGAATGAATGAATGAATAAATAAATACATACATACATACATACGTACCACAACCTAAAGGAAGACAGTTTTAGAATTATACTATCGATCTTTTACTTTCTCAAATGATCAATCGGGCACGTAATAGATTGTGTAAAGATTTTTGTCGGGGGAGTTTTGATCATGTTGATAATTTAGAGGCATTAGAAAGTCTTTAGAGGGTTAAAGACCTTACAAAACCTTCTGATAAGCTCAACTCCGCTGAAAACATACACACGTAACCTGCTGCTCTATTCTGCCCTGACTTGCCCTGTACGAACAAGCTGAATCCTGAAGATGCTGAGTGAGCTTATGCTCAGGGCTTATATAATCATATCTCTCAGCACTGGGAGTCTTTAATCATAATTGTGCCAGGTGGGTGGAAGAAGCCCAATCGCATCGAGTCTCACTGTGGAGCATCGGAAATGTTCTGCGGGGTTCTGAAAGGCCACGAGGAGGAGCAAAACACATGAATATTGTCACTTGCAATGAAGGGAAAGGGACATATCGGGGTACAGCTGGTGCAGAGGTCTTTTTAATGTAAAAACTGTGCAGTGTTTTATCACAGCTGAGGCAAAATGGGTCTTTTGGTGTAACTGATATTATCAATGTTATTACATATACTAAAAAATAATTCCAAAGTAACTGATCTTTAATAATAACTATTGTTTCAAGTCAGTCTTCTGATTCAGTCCTTATCCTCATTTATGTTTGTATGAAATCATCAAAGCTGCATTGATGACTCCCCCTCTTTCACATTATCTAACCATCGTGTGGGCGAGTTGTTTTTGTTTGAAGTCCTTGGCAAAATTTCACGAATGTTGTGTCAGGGGACAAAAATTACTGTTGCAAAGAAAAAGAGGTGGAATAATGTAAATAATGTTGCCTCGTTGTTTATTTTGCATGAATGCTTGTGTCACAAGTTTGTTAATAAAAGCTTGCAAATCCACCTCTGTCAAAAAGAGGAAATAGCTATACACTGTAAAAAAAAAAAAAAAGTTGAGCCAACTTAAAATTTTAAGGCAAGCAGCTTCGGCAGATTTTTGAGTTTTGTCAACTTGTTGTTTTAAGTTTATACAACAAAAAGTTGAGAATCTCCCACAAAAATAAGTTGAGAGAACTCAAAAATCTGCAAAAAAGCTGGTTGCCTTAAAATTTTAAGTTGGCTCAACTGTTTTTTTTTTTTGTTTGTTTTTTTACAGTGTATATATATATATATACGTATATGTGTGTGTGTGTGTGTGTGTGTACCTACTTGACCATATTTTGGGGACAAATTTGTACCCAAAAGTGAGGTAAACCTGATAAAATCTCCAAAATCCTCCCTTTGGGGACGTCCAAATTTGTAAAACGGGTTTAAAAATCAACTAAACAAAGTTATTTTGAAATTGTAAATATGCAGAAAGTCTCCTGTGAGGGCTAAGTTTAGGTGTAGGGTTAGTGTAGGGCAATAGCACATACAGTTTGTACAGTATAAAAACCATTACGCCCATGGAATGTCCCCATTTAGATAGCTAAGTAAATATGTGTGTGTGTGTGTGTGTGTGTGTGTGTGTGTGTGTGTGTGTGTGTGCGTGCGTGTGTGCGTGTGTGTGAGAGAGACCCTGGACCACAAAACCAATCATAAGGGTCAATTTTTCAAAACTGAGATTTATACATCATCTGAAGGCTGAATAAATAAGCTTTCCATTGATGTATGGTTTTCCACTGATGTATGGTTAGGGTGCAAAAAAAATTAAATATTGAGAAAATCGCCTCTAAAATTGTCCAATTTTTTTAGAAATGCATATTACTAATCAAAAATGAAGTTTTGATATATTTACAGTAGGAAATTTACAAAATATCATCATGGAACATGATCTTTACTTAATGTCCTAATGATTTTTTGCATAAAAAAAATCTATAATTTTGACCCATACAATGTATTTTTGACTATTGCTACAAATATACCCCAGCAATTTAAGAATGGTTTTGTGGTCCAGGGTCACATATTATTTCACTTACAATTTTATGGCATGGGCTAGCATATAATGGCATATTTTTTGGTCTGTTCTGTTCATTTTTAAAAACTGTTTATTTTCATGTTACACGTTATTTTCATACTAGATGTGGATTACGTCTTCCACTTTTAGCTGAGTGTCTCAGAGGGGCTAACTGCATGCACAGGGAGAATAGAGTAATCTCATAGCTGAGATTAGCCCATACCAATATAGCCTGCAGTACAGAAAGACATAAGCCCCCTCCTGAATAAGGTGTGAGGTACAAATATATGCAAACTATTGCAAATGCTGTGCTGATGACCTAGAAAATGAACGATATTAACTGATATTTAACTGGGATGATACATGATATGTCAGCTTCAGGAGGGCAACTTCACTGGATCAACTGTGTTATATGAATTCATTAGGATGTCAGTGTGTTTGCAACTGAATTTTTCATGTTTGTCTGTGTTTTGACAGAAAAGAGAGACTGAAAATTATCCTGACCTCTTCACAAAATGACATCAACAGGGACATTCTGCTTGCAGATTTTTTTATGCCTGAAATCATTTGTTATGCTTGAGAAGTTATCATTGCATCGTTTGACTTTGTTTGGGACATGCGCCCACCTGTGTCCTGCCTGCTGTTGGACAAAAAAAATTGTAAAGCAAACTGCTGAGTTTACCATTTAATATGCATTTGGTTTGAAAATGTATGCTGAATGTTTGTTAAAAAAAATAAAGAAAATAATTTAGCTTAATAAAATGTCTAGTAATTCTCTGTCAAAAACTGTAGCATTTTTTAAACTATAATATATAATAAATATTTACTATAATAAATATTTACTTTCTGTAATTACAAAAAATACGTTTTATTTCATTTTTAAAAGGGCAAATTCAGGTAAATTTGGGCACTTTTTACCATTGAGATGACAGCAGAAAAAACACACAATTACTCTAAATTAAACCTATTTATTAGATATTCTTTAAAGCAAAAAAAAAAAAAAAAAAAAAGTTATCTTGAACCCACATGTGTCCAATTGATCTGATTAGGAGCAATTTATACCTTTAACTTATTTTACAGTAATTATCTGCCAAACACTGTAGCAAAAGTATGACATAGTTTACAAGTAAGTAGCCTGGGCATCCATTTATTTGTGATTCAGTGGAAACATGAATGGTTGGAAGTGAATCTCTGTCCAGTGAATCTCCCTCCCTCTCTTGTTGTCTTTCTTGCCTATACCTTCTGAATTCAGTATTACACTCTTAAAAATAAAGGTGCTTCACGATGCCAGAAGAACCTTTTTTTTTTTTGTCTAAATGGTTCCACAGAGAACCTTTAACATCTGAAGAACCTTTCTGTTTCACAAAAGGTTCTTTGTGGCGAAAGAAGGTGCTTCAGATTATAAAAGGTATAAGAGATGGTTCTTTAAAGAATCTTTGATTGAATGGATCTTTGTGGAACCAAAAATGGCTCCTCTTGCTGTGAAGAACCCTTTAAGCACCCTTATTTTTAAGAGTGTAATCAGGATTCTTTACAATGTAGCTTATGGCATTCTCTGGACTAATCCCACATTCCCACCATAGGTTTGACAGTCATCTCTGGCAAAAATAGAAAGCAGAAGGAAACAGTGTAAAATATTAATGGTCGGCTTCGTCCTTTCTGTGGTCCCTGGATCTCGCTTCCCGCTGCTGGCGTTTCCACGGCAACCGTATACACGGCTGCATCCGTCCGTGGTTGCTACGGCTCCAGCAGACAGCAGTAGGCTATACACTTACATAAACCGCTTACTTAACAAGAATTATCTTCACATTGAAGGTTCATTCAGGAATAATGCTGCCTAATTCATGCTCGCTGGTGTATTTCTTCATTGTATATGGCTTAAGGGCTATACCAACCCATTAACATTCACATCTGCTTCACTGTCAAGAGCATCGTTTGAATAGGAAGGGCATTTATGCACATCAATAATGATAGGTGCTATATTGCAGGTAATAATAAAACTCTAGGGCGTCCGGATTCATATTTAGAGAAAGCTGTTGTACGAGATAACTACATTTGCGTTTCTCACGCTCGGGCTTTGGATCAGACCCTTTAATATAGCCGTTGTCATAGAGACGGAGCGGAATGCGCCCACAGAATTCCTATGGCCCGGTTCTGCAGCCTTCCGTCACAATGACACTTCTATCAGACTGCACCAAAATCCAGCCAATCAAATGTTCGAGCTCCCGAACCACGTGTTTTATTCACAAATTCTGGGGGTTATCTCGTTTCAAACCAGCTGCTTCTTACTCGCTCAATGACTCATGCACCCCTGAGGCAATTTTCACTCTCAAGACGTTTCTCTTTCCCTTTACCGATAGGGGAAAGTGAAAAGTAGCCTATGTCAGAGCCCTGTGTCCAGCAGTGTCAGCATTTTTTTTTTTTTTTTTTTTGTAAAATATAAGCTAACATACTCTATATTATATAGAGAACGTTTTAATAAGTATATTAAATACTATATTATTAAAAAAATTAAATTAAATATTTTAAAAAATATATATATAAATATCATAAATAAATGCAAATAAATAGATAGTATTAAAATGTATATTTAAATCCCAATTTTATCTGATTCTTTTACAAAACTGATACTGAGGTAATCAAACCGTAGCCTGCCTAACGTCTGGAAGTCTAATGTTTTCATTATGTGACAGCCAATTGTTAGAACTGAAAGACCATGTAGAATATTGATTTTTAATTTATTCTAACTTCTGAAACGTGACATGTTACAGTCGTGTCGAGGTTTGTAAGATAATCTACCAAGTTCAAGGTCCCCCCATATTTAGTCACGGACATAGTTTCTATGTGGGCCTATTAACAAAGTAACACAGGAACTGAAGGCGAGCTTCAGCACCACGGCTAGCAACCAGCTATGAGTCAAAAAGGAGCCGATACATATTTATACACAGAACTTAGTCACGAATGATTGATTAAATGTAGGTGTCTGTTGTCCAGAATTAACATAAACGATTTTGCACAGCTAGACGTAAAGTGAAAAGCCTCCGGTGAATCCATGCACTGGATTTATGTTGTTACTGCGCCGCTTATCCGACTGATTATCTTCAAGCATATGCGGTCATTTGCCTGCACAGGAATGACGTAGTCACTATCCCTAGGCTACACTGTTGCTTGCTCTCATGCATGATTTGAATTGAGATTTTACCAATGGTCGAGTTTTGTTAAAATATTGAAAATCAAATGCAAATCATTTTGAGTTGAATCAAGCTAGCCAGATTTCTATCTGCATGCAGTATTATGCCAGCGCCAGCCAATGTCAGCAAAACCTTGACCATTTATGCCTAGATGAAAAACGCAGCAAAAAGGACACTTCAATCATTAACTGATGCATCGACTGTCCCCTTTTCATCATCAAAACAATAAAGAAGTGGCAGAGAGTCTGGGGGTATTTGTATTCATATATTTTCAAATATACACTATAAAACATTACGTTTTATACTATGACAATTGGCACATATGACTGTAGAGAATCGTTTTGTTGTAAAACAGTACATTCAACGTTCAGATAGATAGCATCAGGCGCCACAGGAGACAAGAGGAGAGAGTCTGTTGCAGGCCAGCACCCTGGACAGCTCAGCGTCGGTGACAACATCGTTTCTGAAACTAATAGAAAAATAAGACCCCAACACTGACGCACAAGCTAATAATTTACATCTCTCACTTTAGCTCGGCACCAGATAGCGTTATTCATTTCTTCTTCTTCTTCTTCTTCTTCTTCTTCAAAAACCACAATGATGATACGAGTAGAATATTTTAAGCATGCATTAAGTAAACTATGAAGAAACCCCAGATCGCGCTCGTAACATTCACTGGGTCATGAAGGTTGTATTTTACACATGTATTAGCGTAAACCCCCTCTCATGGAGGTGAGGCGAAATCCCCCTGTCCGTTTCCAATAAATCAGCACTAGAGTGAAACACTCTTCACACCTTCAGCAGTCGGGCCTTACATTCATTTCACCCTTAAAGGAAGGGTGTGGAGAGGTATCAGGGAGCTTCTCTCTCCCTTTGACACGAGCCAAACTTAGCGGTCCAGGTTATTATTCCATCTTCCGTTCGTATCGCTCGAGCCACCCTCGTTCTTGAGGTCTTGGAAGACCTCGGTGAAGAAATGCGGGTCGGAGTTGATCTGCAGCATTTTGGCACTCAGTTTGTCAATGATCCGCAGAGAGCGCTCCCAGAACACCTCCTTGTTGGTCTCCACCAGGAAGGGCTTGAGCGGGTACGAGATCTCGTTGCCCATGTAAGAGTAAGCCAGGTACAGGCAGGTGAGAAAGGTGGCCTGCAGCTCGTACTCGCTGGAAATATCCTCGGTCACCGCCTCCCGGCAGAGCAGGTAGACGAACACCAAGTTGGCGGGAGTGATGAAACCCTGGTCTTGCCAGCCTTGGATGAGCAGCGACCGATCGACGTTTCGGAACCAAAGGATGATCTCATTTGGGCTCAGCTCTTTGAGTTTGTAGCATCTCCTGCACATGAACTCGCTCAGGCAGCGAAGGAGCTCTCCTGTGGAGGCTTGCACGATGACTCGTCTAGGCGAGATGATGGAGCGGCTGCTCGGTTGCCGCTGGACCGACAGGAGCTGCTTTCCGTCTTGGGATGCATTCTGGGTTTGACTAGATCGAAGGCTTTTATCCGGTACTGTAGGGACTGGCACTGCGAGTGGCCCAGGCTTCGTCTTGCGCTCGGAGCCTGACTGAGACTTCTTAAGATTTTCGGTGTTCAGCTGGTCAACGGGGTTAGTGATCTGATAAACGGGTGGGTTTGGGTTCACTTTCTTGGCACTCTTCTTCTTGGCCGAGGCAGCGACTAACCGCTTCCACGTCAGAGCCGATATCAGCACCGAATGGCGCTTAAGGCTCTTCTCCGTCTTGCCGCTAGCTCCATCCGTCTTCTCATCCAGAATCCCTCCTTTTCTGGACGTGGGAGAAATCGAGAGCACCGTGCCCATCTTTTCCACTGACGACCAACACCCACCGGCCCTTCGGAATGCGCTGTCTCGCCTTTCGTCCCGTTCAGTGCCTCGGGGAGGTGCGACTTCAGAGTCACAGGTTCACGTCCATTTATGTTTCGTGTGACCACCGGGTATACAGTGGGGAAAACAGCTGTTGAGTTGATAAGGTTAGCGTACCTATGTAATAATAGATGCTCGCCTCAGTCGCGCGCGCTCCGCCACTCCTTCTGCATCCCACTGCACGCGCAGCCTCAGACCGCGGGAGCAATGGGCAGGACTTGTAATGTGTAGCCGGGCAAAAAAACTAAAGGTACAGACCTGTAAACCGGGATAAGCCTCCTCCGTCTGCCAATCCTGACGCGACGTGAAACGACTGATGTCTGCAATCACCAACCACGGAAGCTTTAAACATTTGCCCACATCTTATATGAGCGTGTATATGGGTTAGACAGTCTCTTTCAGATTTCTATTTTTATACAAGCGGTTCAGAGAGTATTTGTGGATTTTTCTCAACGACGCGAAACAGTGTATCTCATAATTACAGCTGTTCAGCATGTCAGCTAGCTCACTAAATCTCTCAGACAAACACGGACACACAATCAGTTCCCAAAATGTCTCACAGCTGCTTCGAAGTTGTAAATAAAACAAAGGTTATTGGAGTTTTACAGGAACAAATGTCAGTCTTTCTCATTAAAAATGTCATGTTTAATTCAGTGTTACTTGCTGTTTGTAATTATTTGTGAAAATTACTAGCAATTTCTGAGTGACAACACCAACAGATTTTTTTTTTTAGGGTAGAAAACTAAAGTAAAGAGAAATAAGGGCAATAAGTGGACAAATATAACATTTTTTTTAAAGGGTTTTTTTTTTTTTTTTTTTTTTTTTAAATTTGTCATTTCATTTCACACTGTTTCTTAAAAAAAAATCAATGATTTAGATCATTCATACTTTTTAAATCTGTATATACACCATAACACAAATATGGTCTTTTAAACCCTAGTGGTACAGGTGCATTGCTTACAGTAGCCTCAGACACTTTTGCAGCATTGAAGAGCCATGTTTTTGCTCCACCTTGTGGACATTCATTTGTAGACTTTACATAAGGCAAAATCGTGTGAAAAAGCCCACTATCATGTTGTTATTACACACTGTAAAAAGAGGTAAACCTGCAATTGTTACCTAAATAGATATTTCATTCTTTTCTTGAAACACTTTCCTTTTCTTTTATTGTGATGCTACTTCTAAATTTTGGTTTTATAAAAATAGCTGTTTAGACAATGTATCCTATTGCTCTACAATATATCCTCTTTTTAAGTGTGATTTAAATTCTCATATATCTCTGATGCTGTAAACATGGTTTTTGCTTGGTAAATATAATTTTCAAACATTTAAGCACTCCTTCAATCTATTTCTATGTGAGTTTGTGAAAATATTTCAGAACATCAAATATTGCCACATGAAGCACATTTTTAGGTTACTATTTTTCCAGTGTATAGCCTACTATTTGTTACAAATATATGCAGTTAATAAAATGCATGTGCAGGTACAGAAGGAAATTGCTGGAAGATGCTAAACAATGGACAATGTTTCATAATTAGACCAACAAATGTCCTCAATCAGTCAGGTACTGACTGCATCTTTAGGTCTGCGAGGCATCTGTCAGTCAGGGGTTCAGCACCTTGGACAGTACTGACATTGGATCATTTTCAGATACCAAGGATACACAAACCACATAGCATTAATTTGGGAGTGTGTTAGAGGATGCTTTTATCTAATGTTTCTCAAGCTCAGTGTTCTGAAAATGTAGAGAAATACACTCATTTTAACACACTAATTTCTCTTAATAAAGGACCAGCAGGTGGCAGTAAGATGTATGTTCATTTTCAAAAGCAGCCACAAAAGCTCTGACTCCCACCCAATGTTGCCAAGTCTACTTATTATAAATGACTTTGGGCTTGCCCTTTCAAACAGTTGCTTATAGTTTTAGGCAGTCAAGGGACGTGTGTGTGCTTTTTTCCCCCAGGGAAAACCAGGGGTAGCTTATTTTGGGCTTGTTTTCCCAGACCAGGTCTCTAATTTTTGGGCTTCTTTTTGTTCAGACCAGGTCGCTTATTTCTCTAGCAAAACCTGGCAACACTGCTCCCACCTGACTTGCTGACTTGATATTGCTCAGTCTTGTGGACCATCAAAAAATGCATGTGAGCAAGAGGATGATAAGCACCTGTTTTCACAAGTCTTCATTCTGCACAGAAGACACTCCTATGCATAGGAGAGAAAACAAATGTGCTCTTCCTCCAGCTCAAACACAACTACTATAGATGCCATTCTGTTTTTTAACTCCTTGAGTGGACTTCACAAGCAAAGGCTGACATCCTTTCTCACAGAACATCTCTGGCACTGAACCTCACAGCACCAGTGAAACCGGCACTGACAGTTTTCCTCATATTCCAGTGTGTAATCTGCAAATCCTTTACCGCAGCACAGGCTGTCACAGCCTCCATGCCCTGTCTCTGTGCTGATACACACACGACCCTGTGTGCCTTCTGTACCCATCCTTTGATTGGCCTGACAGAAATCAGGTGACTCAGCTGAATAGATAAGGACGTTAGCATCCAGGGGAGGGGTATCTGGATCGATGGGGACTAGCGATTTACCATCATTCCCACCCATCACGCGGACGGCCTTATGGAAGCTCTGCATGAGGTAGTCACCAACCTGACGGAAGAGAGGCATCTTCCTCCAGCAGCTGCGAAGTGTGCAGGAACCAGAAAGGCCATGACATTTACATTCGGTCCGCATTTGTTTCTGTATGGCCTGCATGCACATAAAACAAGAGAGAATTAAGAAAAAAAGACGACATCTGCTCTTTTTCTTCAACTGTTCATCTGTCCTGCATTTCATTCAGTTTCTTAAATTAAGAGCAAATTTCAGATGTAAAGCAGCTCTACAAAAAGACAATAGTAATTTTTCAGCTCAATTAAACTAAAAAAAAGGTGAAACAACCATGTAATTTATTTAAAGTGCAAAAATTATGGTTTGACACCAGAATGCTGATGTGCAGAACACATACTGGCTACCTTTAATTGCTGCAGAAATTATTGTGGGTTTTTTATTTTTAATTATCATTATTATTATTATTATTATTATTATTAATATCATTATTATTTTTTATTTATTTTTGTTGTTGTTTGCACATAACGGATTCATTCAGGAACAAAACTGTGTTGATGTTCTGTTCGAGGCGCCACTGTTGAATCTGTTTTGATTTGTTGTGGAACTATTTTTGTTGGCAGGATCAAAAATAGACAAAATATCTGGGAATATTGTGTCTAAAATGTAAGTGACTCAATATAGTAACCTATTGTTTATTAAACTGTTGTGCCAAAGCAATAGTATACTTGCTTGGTTTGAATTACCCACGGCATCCTGCCAATGACTGAATAATACACTGTTGCTCGTGTAATATTGCTTAGATAAATATGCAATTGTTTTTTTGTCTACATAAGTGTAAGTACGAAAAGTGAAGTGGTGGAAGTGATTGTAGTTAATGAATCACCGCAGTTAGCAACAGTAAAGCCCGTATCTGAATGGACCACTGATGTCCTCACAGACTGCAATGACGCACATCCGCAATAAGCAACATGGTAAATTTAGAAAAAAAAATTTTTTTCATTATTTTCATTTAAAGTAAGAGATTTGACTACAAAAGAGATTAAAGAGTAATCACTGCAGATGTTGAAGGAGTGATGTAGATTTTACATTATTTCTCTATTCTCACTGTTGTCCATATCTCTCTATAGATTTTTTTTTCCTCTTTTGGAGGTTGTGTAAAAGCAATAGTGTATTTTTCTTTTGCTATTGCTATTGCAAAAGTTATATTTACTACACTGTCCCATGTAAAATGCTATCCTTCTGTGTTCCAAGCCAAACCCAGAAATGTGAACGTACCTGTCTTCCTGCCTCGTTGTTGTGCAGGTCAATAAGGGTCCTGATGTCACTCTTGCCTTTTCGCTGTCTGGTGTCCATGAACTGACGAGACTTCTCGTAGCCAAAGTCCACATCATCTCCACAACCCCCCCATTCCCAGCGCCCATCTTGAACAGGTGAAGCCTGGATGAGTACCTCCTTTGCCGGGGAGTCGTGGTAAGTTTCAGAGGAACTCTGAAGGGTCACACAGCCGCACTGTGGCAGCGCTCCCTGGCTGCAGGCTTGTGTTACTGCATGCAGCACCCCTGCAGCTGTGATAGCATACACAAATGCAGTTTCCCGGATATCTAGAGAACAGTTAAAAAAACAGGGAAGTTTGTCTAAATCCAACCCTTATATTTTGTCTCATGATCATCTGAAAAAGTGCATTGTTTCATTTGGATCATCTCATGGTATGTGTTTGAATGTGATCTTTATCTAAACTCTTGTTTCAGGACAACACCCCATCTCACTTCTAAGATCACTTAAATATCTAAGGAATTGCCACATTAACAATAACTCATTTAGCAGATTCAAATTCCTCACACATCTCCGTTGTCTAGACCTGCCTCAATACATGTTGACCTGCCAAAAGAGCATTTTTCCCCTTAGTGTAAAGGATTCCTCCAAGACACACTCACTCTTGGGATCAGATTAACATTTACACAAGTCTAACTTATAAATTGCTGTACTTTGGCAATTGGCATGCAATGTTTGGATTTAAAAAAGGGGCAAACATAACAAACAAAATGTCTTTTACTGGCAAGATGCCTCATCGCAGCCTCATTTAGATACATGCACTACAAGGTAAGCTAACCTACTGACAAAAGAATAAGCTCTACTGCTGTTTTCTTCACTTATGTTATGTCAGGTAACTATTTTCATGGTCAAATTGATACAACCATGCCCTCTAATGGACATACAGCTAACAACATGGTGTTAATGAAGGCCTTCATTAAAGGGATATTTCATCCAAAAATTTAAATTCTGTCATCATTCACTCACTCATGTTTTGCTGAACAAGGTCATTGTTAATCTAAGTGTTAGAAGGCTGACTGCATCCATTTCATCCTCATTGAAAATCAACTGAGTTTTAATTGTACAAGTAAAAATCATGAGGAGCTTTTGTATTGTTCCTCACCTTGTTGCAGGATCTTGGCCAGGTTTCTGCTCTGACTGCTGCAGTTCCATCGACGATTGTGGAACTGATGTTGGCATTCTCGCATTCCCAACCGGGCACCTTTTGCCACTTCTTGAATTATCTCAGGCTGAGACTGGCACATGTCAGCATGTCTGCCTACCAGCGTTCTAGTTCTACGGCAGATACTGTTGGGATCCATCACTAAAGGGTTGCCATCCACCCTGGTGCAAAAAGAAATAGATATATATATAAAGTAAATACACTTCAAAACAAAGACACACTCACACAGAGACATTGGGTTCAATTTGATAGTCCTTTCCCCAAATAAGAAACTTGGAAATTGTAAAAAAAATAAAAATAATTCATATTGGGGAATTTTCAGGAAATCTACAAAAATGTGATTCTAAAACTCTTGCTTACTCTGTCCTTTTTCTCTCTTCCGTCCTCCTTTCATCCTTTAAGTCTTGACCCTCCCTCTTATTTGCCATTAACAAAACAGTTTTTTCACATCTTTCATTGCCTCTTGTTATTTAAAAAGGCCTGTTGAACCTGAACGCAGTCATAAATTCCTGCGTTTGTTGGTGTAATCCTAATTACCTCAAAATAACATTTTTAGAAGCAATGCTGCATGAGTTTTCAGAGAACTATATTTGAGCAGCTCAATAACAAGTACTATTAACAGGCGTGAATAAAGCCGCAGCTTACCTTCGTTGCAGAGGTGTGAGGGTCGTATTGAAGATAATAAGGAACAAGACGACGTTCTTCTGCATTGAGAGCATCATCCAGGGATTTACATCCACAAACGGGTCAAATCTACCTGAAACTGTCCCACCGATGTGTCCGTGTTTTGTCGGCGAGTCTTTGCACTGGCATCATATCCAGCAGTAATCAAGAACAGCATGAAAACGTTTTAAATGCTCTGCTGAGACGCGATTAAAAGTGCGTGAAGACTCTGTGATGCGCAAATCAAGAGGGACGCGAAGACAAATGAATCATCGCTGCTTTTAACTCAATCCAAAAAAAATAAAAATCCACTTCTGTAGTCAGACCAAAAAACTGGCATCAAACAAGCATGTTTTCCGAGAGCGTTCACTGAGTAAAACCCGTGCAACTCACTTCTGAACAGCGCGTCTATCGTATCTTATTAACTTGGCACGCGCGCATTCCACCTCTGTTGACGTAGCGTCAGAAAAATCCCTGTCAAGTCAAAAAAGTTCAGGAGCTTGTAAACAAACGGTGCTGAAACCCTACATGACACTCGTTCAGTTGATGTAAACCCGCACAGCCCTTATTTGTTTTGGAAACAGAAATGATTCCCATGGATTTATGTCAACCAGAAAACTCGTCTGGCTTTGTTTTCGTTTTATTTCTCCTTTTCATCAGGCCTTAAATTTCAATTAGTGTTATGATGTCCAGCTGTCGTTTTTGATATGTTTTTCATAAAGTGTTCTCTTGCCTGTGTTGACCTTGGCAGTCCTCTTGGCCCTACAGCTATATCAGTATCCTGTGTTATCAGCCAGAACATTTTCAAGCCAAACAGAATGAATTTCAAACGTCCATGCCAAACCTTCCCATCAAATTTCAAGAGCAGAAAAAAAATTAAATTGATTTGTTGATTTATCATCATCTTGTTTAGAATATCAAACTTTGATAAAACTTGTAAGAGCTCTAGTCTTTCTCTCAGAGCAATCTTTGGATGCATTGGGAAGCCTTTTATGGCCATTGATATTTTCTTGCATCTGCCTCTATTTTATTATTATTTTTTGCAAGATGACAACATAATTAGTTGTAGTGCTTGAGTTAATCAATTGGCAGAAGGTTAGTTTGATAATACATGACACACACAACATAAGGGACGCTTCATTTTAGAAATTCATAATAAAAAAGGAATTCTTAGAATCGCTGACATGATATTTCTAAACCATGTGCTTAATTATTAAATATTGATACAGTATTTATAAATTGAATGATCATGTTTTAGAAACAAAACACAGAAAGGAAAAACAAAAACTTTATGTCCATGCATGCATTCTCCAAAATGCTTGCTGTATGCTGAACATATCTAGGAATTTAAAGTGAATGTAATTAAAGGAATAATTAAACTTACTCTCAGGCCATCCAAGATGTAGATTATTTTATTATTATTATTATTATTATATTTAATCTGATCAGATTTGGAGAAATTTTGCAGTAACTTGGTCAGTAATGGATTCTCTGCAGTGAATGGGTGCCGTTAAAAAAAGATTTTAAACAGCTGATAAAAACATCACATAGAAAAAGCAATTTTATGAATAAGATTTATTTTAGCTGAAAGTTACGGTTTGAAGTTAAAACGTCTTAAAAACCTTTCTTAAAAACATGAGGCTTTTTTGATTCACAAGATGTTAATGGATGGACTGGTGTCGTGTGGATTACTTGTGAAATATTGTGAGGTTTTTATCAGCTATTTGAACTCTCATTCTGATGGCACCCATTCACTGCAGAGGATTCATTGGGGAGCAAGTGATGTAATGCAAAATTTCTCCAGATCAGTTCCATTGAAGAAACAAACTCATCTAAATCTTGGATGGTCTGAGGGTGAGCAATTTTTCAGCAACATTTCATTTTTGGATGAACTGTTAAACTTTAGTTCACAGTTTGGATGAACTGTGAACTTTAAAAGGTAGGGCCTTATTTGGCAAAACAAATAACAATAGGTTTACAATGATCTGTTTTCTAATTTTGAACATAAAATACACTTGTCAGTGAAAGTTACATGAGTAGAACATGCTAGAAGTGATGCATCAGTGGCCTTCGTTTGTACATTTCTTATGATATTCATATGCATTTACCCTAAATCACTTTCACTTCCAAATAAGTATAGCCTATAATCTTCTGTATCGATATAAAGGTAATTGGACACAATTTGCACTTGGAAACCCATAATAAAAGGCTCTATATCAATATGGCTTTTCAGAGTCCTGCAAATAACACTGGGTGCGTTGAAGAAGCCTCTGCGATCATGTGATCCGGACTTTCCGAGGGAGGTGGTGGCATAGTGACATTATTTAGTAAACTCTGCCATACATTCCTTGCGTTTATCCCAGAGACAGTAAACAGCCTCAGTGTTCAGATGAAAACTATGAGCTGTGAATGAACAATGCCTGGCTCAGGGCCCTATACACTATGATGACTTACTGTGAATACCACAACTGTGGGCCTGGACAATCATCTCCATCCATTCAGAAAGGCCCTTGACCTTCAAATCTATCCCTATGGTTTTATTCACTGAACGTTTTTGATTGAGCAAGTGGACATTTGGGGGGGAAAGAATAAAACAGTGTCATGAATCCTTGGTGTTATATAGTTTTTCAGTTGGTCCGCTGCAACTCACAGTGGAATCATATATGCCTATTTCATATGTCTTGAAGTATAATATGGAAAATGAATGAAAATTCTTATAATTTCAAGTTTTTCCCTCAACATATATCTGCGTTCACATTATGCTTTAAAACAATATTGTAAAGCATAGATGCATCTCTAAAAATGGCACTCAAAAAGCACATCTTACTTCTAAATCTAATTGGGCCATTTGAGGGCACTCAATTTAACGAATCACTGCCACCTAGTGGACGAATAAATACTACACACTTCAATGAATGGTTCTCTTGTACTTGTCCATTTTTAACATTGTCTGATGAAGTTTGCTTCAGCTAACTTATGTTTTTGAGAGCTTTATACACTATTAAATTTAAGGCAATGTTGAAAATGACAAAGCTGGTCACACAATCACATCAAATGTAATATTAAAGGGTTATGTTGTTTCTTACTAAAGGCACGCTAAAAACAATTAGGCTACCATTATACCCCCAAAGAAATGATTACCCCTGGGAGAACACTTCATGCTCCACTTGATCTGCAGAAAGTAAATGTGTAACAAACCCAACCCACTGTCAGAATATTTACTGTTTTAACAACCACAAACAAGGAGAATGTTTTTTTTTTTTTTTTGTCAAAACCGTGGGACAGAAAGACGGCGCAGCACAGCTTTGGGGAGTCTACTGTGTGTTCTTCAGCTGTGGCTGCAGGCATGCAGTAGAAGGAACAGATGTGATGCTCCAGGGGAAGACAGAAAGAAAGAGAAAGCAAGGTCTGAGCTGTGTTTGCTGTATATTGCACCATGTTTGTGCACATTAAAAGTCTGTGAGTAGTATACATATTTGTCTGTGAATAGCTGATTTATGGGAAAATTGGTGTGTGTGCAACGTATGATTGTGTATTTGGAAATAATGTGATTGATAGCTCCTGTTTCATAGGGACCAAAAGCTATTTATTTATTTAGCAATCTTTTACATTTCACTTCTTGGTTAAAATATGATTCACATGATGAAATTAATGCATGTTAGAAGGCAGTATCTATCTATCTATCTATCTATCTATCTATCTATCTATCTATCTATCTATCTATCTATCTATCTATCTATCTTCCATCCATCCATCCATCCATCCATCCATCCATCCATCCATCTATCCATCTATCTATCTATCTATCTATCTATCTATCTATCTATCTATCTATCTATCTATCTATCTATCTATCTATCTATCTATCTATGTATGTTTAAGGTGACTAACATGCACACACATTGTCCGTCATGTATGTTAATATATATATTATTATTATTTAACATCTATGGCATTTTTACATAATAATATAGGCTATGTATTGGTATTATTAGCCTGTGTTTTCCACATGTTCAATATTTTTTTTCAACTAGTTTTTTTAGAATAATTTATTTTCTTCTTCTTTTTAATTGAATGTTTAAAATAAAACCTAATGAGAGTATTTGTGTGTGTGTGTGTGTGTGTACCTTTGCCACATGTAGGATTACATTTATAGTCGCAAACAGAATGGTCGCCCTCTAGTGAGACAAAGAAAGATCATAAACTTTCCAGGTCAAACGCGGTTTCCTCGCAATATCCTAGGGCAAACGACCAAATTCGCTTTTACCCCTAAATTATAGCTGGAGTTAATGATAGGTTTGTTGCGGTCTCGCAGATGGCGCCTCCTCCATCCATGCCTCTGTCGAATGGCAGTAATCAGCGTTTAGAATTTGCATTGACTGACGTCTGGTTAGTAAAGGGCGGAGTCCGGAGCGATGACACGTCAGAAGGCAACAGAGACAGTCGCGTCTGTGTTTATAGGTGTGAAGAGAGAGAGCAACGCAATTCCCCAGCCTCGTTCTGCTAAAAGCATCTCCTCATTGTGCTTCGGAGCGACTGAAAACATGAGAATCGCAATGTTAGTGTCTCTCATCAGGCCGACCGGGCCGATTATTGTGGGCATCTCTCTGGGATTCACTCTGAGTCTCCTCAGCGTCACCTGGGTGGATGAGTCCTGCGACTCTGACTGGATAGGAGCCGCTGACGAGATGCTCATAGGGCAGCCTGGGAGCTCGAAAGGGGCCCGTAAGCCTAGTTCAGTATCCACTGGCACAACTGACAACGGAAATGCCAAAGAGGACTTTGAGCCCAGAATAGTACCTTATAACAAGCCTGCCCAGGACGGTCCTCCAAAGAAAGTTTTCAGGTAGGTGTAGCATGGAGCTCCACCAGTGATTCTATAGAGCGCATCCTGACTGAAGTCTCTCTGGTGTAGCCTATTTAAAGTGTGCATGAATGGTTGTGAGCAGTTTGCACAAAAGAAGAAAAACAAATGTAATGGTGATAATTATAATAATAGCAGTAGTAATAATAAAAACAGCATCTCAAGCAGATTTATTTTCTTTGTGCTTTTCTGCAAGAGGTCTGCAGCTAAACTAAAGTTACCTGGTTCGTCTTTTATGCACAAAAAAAGGGAACATTTTAGTAGGGCGATTTCTATTTAAAGAGCAAAGGCTCTGATCTTGCCCCTTGGCCTCTGGAAGCTGATGCGGCCTCATGGATCAGGGGTTTAGTAATCTGAACTACAATGAGAGCGTCAACAAGTCAGCAGCGTCCTTAATACAGAGATGCAGAAACAAAACTATTTTTTAAAAAGTGTAATATAGTAATAGTTTCTGCTAAAACAAAAATATAGTTTGGTTACTGGTAAAAACTAACATTAAATAGTGGGTAAGTAGCGTTAGAACCTAATAATAATAATTGTATTTATTTGAAGTGGTGACTAATAAAGTTATAGGAGTATTAGTTTAGCATCTTGGGCCACTGGCAGGGAAAAGTCCTGGAAGGATGGTGAGTCCATCACAGGGACATGGCATCTGAAGTTTGAGTGAATAGAGCATATTCAGAAGCCAGAAAAAAATACATTCTGTGTGGAATAAACACCTAGCTGCCTGTCAACATTTTTTCAAAGATTTTGACATATTGCCAAAACAAAAGGAACAAACAAAAGGAATTTTGAAGAACCTTTAAGCAGTACTTTTTGAAGAGTGGTCCACAGTGAGTAAAGCTGTTCAAGCTTCATGGTTTTCAAGCTTACAATGAAGGCACACAGTAGCTTTATGTAGAACCAAATAAAATTTAATTGTGAAATCATTAACTAATCTCCTCTGCTAAAGTTCTGAAATCTGTGTCTCAACTGAACACAAAATGGCAATTCAAATGTGTGGAAAAGAGAATTAGATCTGAGAGTGGCAGATCATTTTCTTTGAATTAACTCTGGCCAAAATAAAGCTACTCCTTAGTTAAAAAAGCAATATAGTTAAAATACTATATACTAAGTATAGTTCAAATCTGTTAACTTATTTACTGACATATCACTTGAGACACACTGATATAAAAATTACAATTAAACTTTTTTTTTTTTGGAGTACTACTTGTGCACAATGCACATTTCTTAACATGAAGCCTAAAATGTGTTTTATTGATGAGGATTGTATGATCTTTGAATAACACCGGTCTTTAAATGTAAGATAATTAAAGTGTACACAAATGCAATATTTCCACCTTAGCACAATCAAATATACTTAATATAACTTTAGTTGGACTTCAGCACTACTTCCACAAAATGAAAGTGCATTAAGTACAAATTAGTTGTTCTAATTTAGCAGAATTTAGATGTACAAGTTTAGTATAATAAAAGTACAACTGAAGGATATTTTTATTAAGTACATAAATGTGTTTGTAGTATACATAGCATGAAATAAATGTATTTCAGATACATTTTAGTATATTTATTTTTCATAAGGGCTATATGGTTTCAGCTTTTGGTTTGTCCTATCACTACGAACTGTCATATGGAAAGAACTGCATGAAAATTATTTTGGGTTTCATGGGAAAAATTGACAGTTTTAAATGACATGGGTAAATAATGACAGAACTGCTGCCTATTTTGGACTTCTGTGTGTGGTATTTTATAAATGGTTGGGTTGGTTTATTTAACCAACTGACACATCAAACCCAGCTGTGCCTGTGACTTCCTAATGCAACTCTGATTTCTTTACTCTTCATGTTATTATTTTATCCTCAATCTTTCTCTCTCTAGAGCCAAGTATGCCAGCACAGAACTTGGAATTCGTGAACGTCTCTTTGTCTCAGTATTTACCTCCAAAACCACCATAAGCACTTTAGCTGTGGCCATCAACCGGACCCTTAACCACCACCTGGATGGCCGGCTCATCTTCTTTACAGGCACTCGCAATCGTAAACTCCCTAATGGACTGTTTGTGGTGGCCCATGGTGACGAGCGTCCAGTTCCAAACATGTTCCAATCTGTCCGATATCTTCTAGAGCATCACATTGCTGATTACGATTGGTTCTTCTTCGTCCAGGATGAAACCTACACCCAGCCGGACAGGCTGAAGACCTTAGTAAGCCACCTGAGCATGGACCTTCAGCTTTACATGGGCCACCCTGGAGAGTTCATTGGAGGTGAAACCCAGGGGAGGTACTGTCACAGTGGACCAGGATTTCTACTATCCCGTGCTCTACTTCTGAAGCTCCAGCCTTTCTTGGAGCAGTGCAGGACTGACATTGTAAGCATCAGACCTGACGAGTGGCTCGGTCACTGTATCATTGATTATGCTGGCATGAGCTGTGTGGAGGAATATGAGGTAAGAGGTAATGATTAACTGGGACTTGAATTTGGGTTATGACATCTATGCAATATATTCATGAGGATTTAGAATAAAAAATTCTGTCGTCATTTATTCATCCTCATACATCTATATTGAAACTAAATCCCCAGCATATTACATTTTCAGCCCGAGACACTGGGATAGGCTCCAGCATAGGACAAGCAGTTTTGGAAACCTTCCATCCATGCATATAAAGTTCCACATAACACATAACATTTTTGGGTGTAACTTTTTTTGTTTTGTTCACTCTTGTTGGTCATTCTTAAAGAAATGCACTAAATCTCAACACAGATTTTTCAACAGGATCAGTTCTGCATCTGCTTATTCCTTGTAATCACCAAGGCAGTTACATTTCTCATATCATGAGATTCCAATTAGGCACAAGCTAAAATAGTATCTATCCCAGGGCAAATGTGTGCCGAAATAAGCTGAAAGGAGGGAGAATTGGGGGGCTCAGAGCCTGAAATATGTACAGATCATCCTGGCAAACTCTAAAAACAGGCCTGTGTTGATAAAGTGGACTTCATGTAGCTTTTTTCCCTTAGTTGGCAATGTTTACGCTGGTCACAAATGACTACATTTTTCACCCAGGGTCTCTAGTTTCGACAGGAAACCACATTACCCAAGGGTCCATGCTTTATTGAGAGGGTGTGTTGTTATATATTGAGGGGCTCAATGCAACAGGGAGGCCAAATAATCAATAGTTTACAGTATTTTGAAAATTCTGAGGCAGGTACATTGATATACTCAAACAAGCTCACAGTCATGTGAAAATGTTCTGCATATGTTCAAAACATGTATTGCACGTAATCCGCACCAGAGACAGTATAGAATAAAATGTGTGCTTGGTCAAATGGTGTAAGTGTGATAAGCTATAGCTTGTGAGTTGATGTGTTAAATGGGATTAAACATGAGTGATGGCTGCTGGTTTATTTAAGTGCTTTGACATAGAGGTGATGGAAAAGCTTAATTGCCTGATCTGATTTGTTTCAGGTTTTCTGCATGACTTAAGGCCATTGCACACTGAGTCTGAAATTTTTGCACGTGGAAAAATAAATACGACCTCACGTTGTGTTAATCACGCTTACACACTGCCTCCGAAACTTTCGTCTGTCATATTTTTGATCAAATAAAACTTATGAGCATAAGAGGCTTCTTTCAAAAACATTAAAAAATCTTTCTGGCCCCACACTTTTGAATGGTAGTATGGGTACTCTGAACCACATGTCTCATACAAAATACATCTGTAACCCAATGACAGAGGATTCATGTTACAGGGACACAAAAATATGACCGTGCTTTAGTTCTACTGTAAATGCAGCCAGAAATGATACAAAGTTGTTTTTTACTTTTCAAACCATTTTTGAATAGCTATTTTTATTTCAAGAAAACTTAAATATGTTAATGCAAAATCATTGTAGATTTAGACTAATTAAAAATGACATTACATGATTTCATTAAAAAAAATATATATATATAAATATTTAATAGCAGACTAATTGCTGTAAAGTGGCAATCAATTAGTGGTTTTATATTTTTGGAAGCAAACCAGTATAGCTTTCATTGGTTAACTCAATTACGCAGTCACCTGTCAAAGAAAAGTTCATACTTCAGAAAAATCATGGATGGATCAATTCATGACAAACAGTAATGGTATCTCTTAGGATGTGCTACCTAGGTTAGGGGTTAATGTTTGTTTTAGTGTTGTGTAGACAATCAACACAGAGTGTGCTTTACTGGTTTAAGGGAAGCATTATGGATTGGAAGCAGATACAGCTAAATGTTTATTGCTGTAAAACTGTAAAAAAAAGAAAATTAAAAAGCAAAAAAGCAAAACGTAATAATAATAATAAATATATAAATAATTATTGCTGCAAGTGGAAATGATATCCAAAATAATGATTTCTTCTACGATCCACAGAGAAACCAAAATCACTGGCTCTCATTAGGTGAGTTATCAGTCTCATGCGGAGGCAACATATCATTAGACTGTGTTTAGGACAGTCTAGTTGTTCAAATTTGGAGCTTTTGAACATTGACGTAAAAAGCAGTGACCTGAGCATAAAGCATCAGTAATTCACACAGACCTGAACATGCTGTTTGGATCCAGCATAAAACAAGAGAGCGTCCAGAAACCAGGATTACTTTAATGGAATGATGTACTTCTTCTGATGCTGAGCCACAAAGTAAATGACTTCCTGTTCTCGGCAGGCCAGCTGCAGACCTGCTGCGATTTGTGCAGTTAATTAGCATGGTTACAACAAGACATTAAACAGCATTACTGCAAATTGCAAAGGTCTGCTGACTAGAACTGACCAGAATTAACCTAGAGGTGCTGTCTATGAAACTATGACCACATTCTTGTCACAGTGCCAAATGTTGAGGCATGTGAAAAACACAATACATATAAATATATTTATGTACAATAATAAATTCTGACCTAATATTAATCTTGCTTTACCTCAGGGCCTGAATTATAATTATTTTACAATGGAAAACAATATGGACCTTTCCAGAATGGGGAACGATGGATTCCAGAATGCTCTCACTGTTCATCCTGTAACCAGCGCAGAACTTATGTTTCGTCTGCACAAACATTTCACAGAAATAGAACTGCAGAAGACCTATGAAGAGATTGAAAAACTACAGGTTAGATTTTCAACTTCTCTACAACAACAATATTTCTTTTTCTTTTTTTTACTCAAATGCCCCCCAATTTTCAAAACTATCTCGAAATGTATGGAGTTACTTTTGTGTCAAAACTCTTTGCATTGCAAACAAACACTCTCTTTCCTTTTATGTAGTTCCCACACTTTTCATTATGCACCCGTATATTTTGCTTCCTGTTCTGCTGTAATTTTTTTGTGGGTCTAAAATCTTTATTTGTGAGTTGAAAAGTTTTGCTTCCGAGTTGAAAAGTTTTAAAACTGTTCTAAAGAAGATCATGATCATGACATTAGACAATGACGTGTTGTTCTTCATGCCACAACCTCGCTCTCTGTTCGGGACCATGCAGTGGGTGTGGCCAAATTATTGCACAAAGCGAGAGTGATCAATAGAAACAAGTCTTTCATTCTGGTGTGTAGCTTTTCAACAGATTTTAGACCCACAAAAAATGACAGCAGAACGGAGCGCAAAATGGGGTGGTGTGTAATGCAAAGTGTGGGAACTGCATAAAGGAAAGAGAATATACAATGCAGAGTTTTATCGATTACTTTAGTCTTAACAAGACTTGTATTTGTAATTTCTTAAAAATTTTTTAATTACAATATAATTAGTTTTGCTCTCAAACACAGTATGTCTGACTGAATAAAAAAGACACAAAAGTAACTCCATACAAAGGCCCCATGACGTTTGTTATTTACTGGATAAGAAAGGGTTCATTTATTTATTTATTTTTTTAATTTACTAAATATTTTAGAAATTAGCATAACTAGACAAATGTGATAACATGATAACATTTTAAGATTGTAATCGTTACATGACTTTTTGAGGTCTATGAACCACAATTTAAAAAATAGCCCTCTTCAAAATATATCCAGGTTTTCTAAAATCGTGTTCTCTAAAGAAAATTAAAATATTTATAAAAAAGAAGAAATATATTACTAAATGTTTTGGTTTTGTTATCTTGAACCTGCCTTGAAAGTTTGCTGAGTGGTTGAAAACCACTACACCTTAATATATTGTTAAGCAACTAAAATGCACATTTTAAGATTATTGAAACTACTGTGTGTACTGTCCCAGTGACAAGCTTTTTCTCCTAAAGATACAGTGTCGTGTTTGTTTTTATTGATTTTGTCAGCTTTTCATGAATCTTACTTTTCACTTTTAGTCTGAGATAAAGAAGGTCAGTGAATTAGCAGTGGATGGAAACAAGAATGCTTTGTGGCCCATCGGCATCACACCTCCCTTTGAACCCAAGAGCCGCTTTGAGGTACTCCGTTGGGACTACTTTACCGAAGATAACCTTTTCTCCTGCGTGGACGGTGCCCCTAAATGCCAGCTCAATGGTGCTGATCGTGATGACGTGACTGATGTCATCAAGGTCGCTGTTGAAGAGCTCAACAAAAAATACAACCCTTTTGTACAGCTGAGCGCTCCACGGCTGGTGAACGGTTACAGGCGCTTGGACCATACACGAGGGATGGAGTACACCTTGGACCTGCAGTTCCAGGCCATGACTGAGTCTGGTCACCAGAAATCTATCGCACGTCGTGTACACCTTGTGCGACCCCTCAGCCAATTAGAAATTATCCCAATGCCTTATGTCACCGAGGCTACACGAGTCCACATCCTCCTGCCCCTTACCAGTTACGACTCCCATGCAGCACTGCGCTTCTTGGATCACTGTTCCTCCAACTTGTTTGAGACCGGTGAGAATGCAGTTCTTAACTTCCTCTTCACCTATGAACCCACAGAGGCCCAAAAAGTGAGTACAAACGACGTCTTTGCAGAGGTCAAGGCTAAGATCACTTCCGTCGAGCACAGATATCCCAGCGTGAAGGTGTCTTGGATCAGCTTAAAGACAGAAAATCCGGGTCTCCTGCGGATCTTGGATATTGTATCTAGGAAGCATCCAGTGGAAACACTCTTCCTCCTGGTCACCGTTGACACTGTACTCAACTCAGAGTTCTTGAATCGCTGTCGTATGAATGCCATCAGTGGCTGGCAGGCTTTCTTTCCCATCCATTTCCAAGAATTTGACCCCAGTGTGGCTTATCCAGACCAGGTTCCTCCTGCCTCACCAGACCTGGTCAGGGAAGCGGGTCACTTTGACCGATACACCTTCGAGGAGGCATGTTTCTACAACTCTGACTACATGTCCTCGCGCACACGGATGTCTGGGGATTTGCAGGAGAATGAGGAGCTGCTGGAGAGCCTGGATCTTTATGACGTGTTTGTGCAGTATTCGGGGCTGCACGTGTTCCGTGCCGTCGAGCCTGCTTTGCAGCAGGCGTACCGCAACCGGACCTGCGATCCTCGGCTTAGTGAGGACGTGTTCCACCGCTGTCTTCAGAGCACTCTGGAGAGCCAGGGGTCACGTTCCCAGCTCGCCGTGCAGATATTTGAACAAGAGCCAGGTAACAGCACCTGAGGAGCTTCCAAAGAAGCAACTGGCTGACCGCTAGCAGCACTCCTTGTCCATTTTAACATCTGTCAACCAGTTCTCTAGTTAAAAAACTATTTGATTATCTTACTGAAACCAAAGAGAAAGGTTCTGAAAAGAACATTCTGTGACATTCAACAAGAAATGTCTAGAGACATTTTTTCCGTGAGCACTTGACTCACAACTGTAATTGCACTACAAAAAAATTCTTTCACTGTGCTATTCTGAGTAATTTTAGAATTTTGTGTTGTGGCACGTTTCATGTTGCTGCCTCATTAATTGCCATTGTTTTTGTATTCCTCATTGGTAAATGTAATTAACCTTACAGACTGGTGGAGTTAAGCCTAAAGTATTCTTCAGTTCTTACAGATGCTACGATATGCGTACAGCCAAACTCCATAGCCTTTCAAAGTATACTTCATCTGATAGCATGCGCGAACACGTTTAAGCTTTGTCAAGTGTCTGCGCTATTTCTCCCCAGAAATTATGACAGATAAAAATGTCTTTGTACTTACTTAAACTAGAAGTGCGGGTATCTCTTAACCTCCTCACACAAGCGCTCGTCAATGCAGGCATCTGTTGTTGTTGCCTTCTCCAGTAGTTTGTTGTTGTTGATCTGTCTTCATTTTTTTTACTGTGAAACAAATGGCCCGGGCCAGTGTTGCCACCTTGTGGACAAACTAATTAATGCAAAAAAATTCAAAGTGCATGTGCATGGTAAGCGAGTTAACCTGGTTAAAAATATCTGCCAGAGTACATACAGTATGCAGATACTAGACTGCAACAGCCGAGTTCTGTAGGTAAAAACATCTATTAAAATTTTTTTATTTTAATTACTGAAAAACTACATTACCCATAATGCTGTATAGAAAAGTCTGAGAATTCTGAGAAGACATATCAGAGAATCTGACATAGAGTCGGTCTCTCTACGCTCTCATAAAACTTAAATATTTGTGTATATATTCATATTTTACAGTAAACTTAAAATATATAGTTTCTATTAAATTAAACAACAACTTTTAATGAATATATTTATATTTAATTCATGTCATTCGGAATGCTTCATGGGATTGTACTTCATTCCCTCACTAAAGCCGCTATAAATGTGTTGTATGTGTTTGTCTTTTTGTCTGATTTTCAAATACTATTTGCTTCAAATTAAGTTTGTAATGTTGGGATTCACCTGTAGTGGGTTGGTTTTGTTCATGGCTTATAGAGCTTTACCAAAAAGTAGTTTTTTTTTTTATACATATGGGAAAAATGTATCTATTTATGATTAAATTTGTCACGGACACTGTACACATAACCAGTACAGCACAAACCCCACCCAAAGCCAATTCTAAAAATGTATCCATTTTAATCTATCCATTATATTTACGTTTAAACTCTGTACTGAATCCATGAAGTCGTGTTGAAGGTTTTGTGCTTAACTGTTTTAGGGAAAAAATGAATGCCTATGAATACACTAGCATTCACGTAAAAACAAAGTATACTTGGTGCTAGTGATGGAGCTGAGAAAGAAAATGTGAATAGATTGTTTTTTTGCTTTTTTCAGTAATTGTAGTGAAAGGATTTGCTTTGCATTTTTATTGTGTCTGCTGCTGAGGGAAGAGAGGATGAAGTATGCTTACAACAATACTGGACAGTTCAGAAAGGGCGAATGTATAAAGCTATTTCCATAATGTATTTTGCATTATTCAAGTTTTCTGAATCCACCCATGTTAGAAATACATTCCAGTATTCCACCCACACTTCCTTTTCCCGTGGGCTGTAGCTGTCTGGGACAACCTAACTATATTGTCCATGTAAAAATCTGTGCCTTTAAATCTGCTCCTTCACAGTGAAATGCTTCTCAGCTATGCAACCAACAAACAAATGAACACACAAACATTTTTTTTAGTTGTGTTTTGATTTGCACATGTACCAAATATTTAAGAATATTTATAATGTCAAAATGATGTTTAGGTGGTTTGTTTGTTTTATTTTTTCCTTCCATATATATATATATATATAATTATTATAATTTTTTTTACAAAAAGATGTTTGAGAGCAGAGTACCAGGTGTTGGGCTCTGTGGAACTGACATGCTATAATGAGATTATAGAGTTAGTGCATCACACTGCAGATGTTTACAGTGTGTGCTGTTCTGCTGCTAACAGAGATGGTTACAGATGAAGAGCTTAAGAGGCTCTAATTCTATTTGTTGAAAGTGTGTCAATGTAGGTGACAGTACATTTTCATAATTATTATTATTATGTGATCACAACCTATTTGCTCACAACTTGGATTACAGTCATTATCATACCCATGAGATATTTTGTTGAAAAAACAACTTTTTATTCACCAAATACTTCCACAGTAATTTGCATGATTCCATATAACATTTCTACCCTTGAATGTCACTGTTATTGAGCCACCAGACTTTGACAAGTTCATACAAAGTGGTGTGTTTTAGTATTAAGCCCACTAGATGGCAGTAAAAGCAGATTTTTCTCTCCTTGAAATACTGTCCTCGTGTACAAGGTTAATTGTGGAAATTCTGCATATTCAATCTGAAGGCTCTGGCTTGTGACCAGTCTCCAATACATTATTCAAGACATGAAACTATAAAAAACAGAATAAGAACTCATGGTGGTTTAAGGTTATTCTTGGACAGTTTTGTTTCATCTGTAGTCAGTATTACTGTGTTCTATAGTCCTTTCAAACTGATTTTTTTTATTATTATTTGTTTTTTAGATTTATAACCAGATGGAAATGATGGATATTCAGCAAAATATTACTACAAATTGAAATGTGCTTGTATTTGAATACAAAATAAATATCACCTCTACCTGTTTATATTCATATCAAGAATATTAGTTGTGCTTTTATTTAATTTATTTATTTTTTACTAGAGATGATTTCAGCAAACTTTGTCCTCTAGTGTGATGTTTTCCATGTTTCAAACCTAGAGACACTCTTTCATTAAAAGGACTACAACACAATGGAGAAGTTACATAAGACTGAAAAAGAACATAACACCTACTCACAGAGAAACGAGTGGTATATTTTAGCTGTTCTCCTACTGAGAAGTCTCATGTTATTAAGAAATGTGAAAAGGTGAAATGGCGCAAGCACTGTACATTACCTTAGGAGGAACCACGCGGAAACCAACTTTTTTCTGCACTAAGCAACAGCTGTATGGTTGCTTCATCTTTTATAACTTTCATTTAGTCCATATTTGTCCTGTCAAATATGTAATTTATGTGAAATGCAACATTCTGACCGAATCTGATCCTTTCAGGTCCTTTCTTCTTTGAAATCTATGATAGGTCCATCCAGATGGAAAAAAATCAACTAAAGCACATGTGAAACGCATTGTGTGGTTTCTTCATCTGGTATTGACTTGAACAATGAGAACAGTGACGGTGTGACTGGTTTGAGCCGGTTTCACATAAGGTCCTGGATTAGGCTTTGGCTGTAGCTTTTATAAGTGGAAAAAATGAAATTTGTATTTCAGTGTACAGGGTCGATTCAGGATCCCAATTTCAAGTCCAGTGATATGAAAAATAAATACAGAGAAGAAGAGGTGTCCCTTAACAAGCAAAGTCCTGTTGTATGACTGCTTGTGCATTGTGATGATTTGGTAATATTGAAGTTGGATGTGCACTGTGCGGTTGAGCCACTTCATTAGCTGCCTGTTAAGAAACGAATCGTATGATGCGGATCATCAGTTATTAGGTACAATGCATATAAGCCATCAAAAAATCACTATGCTTCTCTGACTCACCTTGACTTTGACTTCTTCAAATCTGACTGTAGCTATAGTTCCGGCTGCCAGCTGAGCTTTCAGGTTCTGTTCTCGCAGGTTCTTTGTTCTCTGGATCTGCTCTTGGATCAAGTTCCGTTGGCTCTGTTGTTTCTGACTCTTTTTTGGTTTTAGGTGTTGCTTGATTTTGTATTTGACCACCTATAGAGAGAAAGATTAAAAGCAGACTGAAAGGACAAGAAGATAGTGTGTTTTATGATAATGTGTTTATGTGAATGTCATAGGACTGTCCTTTCACTACGAACTGAAGATACCTCATAGATATAGTCAAGTATTTCCAGTATAGTGAGAATACTGGCCCCAATGAAGAGCCCCATCTGTCCACCAATATCTCCTGGAAATGGAAACCAAACAATGATGACATAAACAAATTAAGTATTTTCTTCTGTATTAATCGTCTAGTATTTGTATAATATTGATTTGTAATCAGGGTTTAAAATTAAAACTTTTTTTTTACTCATCAGCCAATCTGGCTACTAAATGTTTAGGGATAGTTCACCCAAAACTAAAAATTCTCTCATTAATTACCTTCATGCCATTCCAAACCCATAAGACCTTCGTTCATCTTCAAAACGTTGCTTCATAAACTTATGGTTGAACCACTGATGTCATGGACTATTTTAACTATGTCCTAACTGGGCCTTAAATGTTTCAGTTGCGTTGCTGTCTATGGAAGGTCAGAAAGCTCTCGGATTTCATCAAAAATCTCAATTTGTGTTCCGAAGATGAACAAATGTCTTATGGGTTTGAAAAGACATGAGGAGAGTAATTAATGACAGAATTTTCATTTTTGGGTGAACTATCCTAAGTTACCGGCTATTAAGAACTTGTACTAGCCAAAACAGCAATATCAGAAATGAGCAAGATTATCAAAATCACAGCTCAGATTTAAATATACTGTATTACATTTATCATCAGTTCAATAATATGATCAGCGTGCTGAACTTAGTATATTGAAGCCTGTCCTCCATTGACATCCATTAAAAAAATGCCAAACTGTTTTCACCCCCGATACATGTGAAGTACTGACCAAACTATAATGTCAAGATGACAAAATTAACTCAGTGTATAGTTTTATGAAGACAAAATTAGCAAAAAAGGGCTCGTTTCAAAACATCTGTACAATGTTGCACAAAAATTTTGGACGTAGTATTTATTGGACCTCTTGTCTCAAAGTGCAACCTGTACATTCCTAACCAGTATGAATTTCTTTCTGAATGTTAAGGGGATAGTTCACCTTCAGTTGCTGGTCCCCATTAACTCCCATAGTATGGGGAAAAAAACACTATACAAGTCAATGGGGACCAGCAAGTGAAGGTGAACTATCCCTTTAACAACATTGGATCCTTTTGACTTTCATTATTTGAACACAAACATGAGACATTAGTGTGAAAAGCATCTTCTCTTTTGTTGCCAAGTGAGTCAAACAGGTTTAAAATGACACAATTTTCATTTCTGGGTGAACCATCCCTTTAAGAATCTTTGAGAAGGTGGACGTGCCGTACTTCTGATGACAATAACAGTTGCAATATATATGTTTATAGTGTGTGGGGATTGTAAACCTACCTAACAGACCAGCGATGTCGTACGCTTTCTTCTGTTCTATTGTCTCATAGTTAAGGGCCTCAAAGAAAATATCCAAGATGAGAAAGTTGTCTCTGCACAATGGAAAGTTTAATAAAAAATGTTTAATTCCCTGCAGGGAAACGGTATGGAAATGAGCCCATTATTTTTTGTATTATGGAAAGAAAGGGATTAGCACCAAAAATAGTTAAAAAATAATAATTAGTAGAAACCACAGACTGTCATTATAGAGCAGTCTATTAAAATAGTTTTTTTCTATTATTGAGCCAATGAATGGAAGACCACAATTACATCTTTCATCCCATTATATAACTGACAGAAACGAGCCTCAGTTTGCACAATAGAAATCCTGCTATAATTATTAGAAAAGGCTGATAGAATTTGTGAGAGAAGCATGTTTTGCAAAAATAAATAAATAAATAAATGCTGTGCAGGTATCATTGCAGAAGCACATTTAGCTTCCAATGAAAAAACTGCTGGGTTTGTTTCCTCTCTGGTCTGTCCGAGGGTATAAACTATAATGTTCAATATGTTCAGCAGCAGAATGAAAACTATCCCATGAGACGGTGTGTATGTGTGGCCGTTTATACACTAGACTTACCTGATGTATTCCTCCGATTTCTGGTATTTGCGAGAAAGGTAGCGAGCAGAGCCCCTGCTGGGGATTTTAACCATAGAGAGCTCTTTTCCATACCGAGTCAAATTACAGGGTGTCTCGCAGGGGCATGAGTCACCTGTGCTCTTCTGGAGTAAAGCTGCAAAAGAAGTGTACAGAAAATATTGATGAATTATATTTGCTGAGGACAGGAACTGCAATAAATGGTGTTGTTGTTATCATCAATAATAAAGCTCTCAGTGTTGTCCAATCGTTTTAAATACAATAGGGAGTTTTTAAAACCTCAGTTACTTCAAATCAGCAGAGTTGTGAATAATCACTGTTTAAAAATCATCATTATTGACTGATTATTCATTATTTACCAGGGGTGTGAAATATGTCAAATATTTTACTCAAGTATTAAATGACTTAAATGACTATTCAAAAGTAAAAAAATAAACATTTTTCTTATCTTTAAATTGAGTTTAAATTGAGAAAACAAGACATACGGATTTTTCTTTTTCAATTTTAGTATTTTTGATTAAAAAAAAAACATCAAACTCCATATAGAAATGTCAAAAATCATTATTTATAGTTCTGACAACTGTATGTAAAACTCAGAGCGGGTGATAAACTAAAACCAATATCCTGAAACCTGTCACTATATTTTTTTTCAGTTAAATTTTTACAGTGGTTTGATGTTTGAATATAGTGATTTTTAAATGAAAAATCAATACTATTCTTAAATCATATTCACACTTGACTTAAATTCATCTACATCAATGGCTATTATAAAAACATTACTATTGTTCAAAGCCTATGTCTAAAATGACTAGTTCACTGAAAAAAAAAATGTAACATTAGTTATCAGGTACTCATCCTTGTCTTTCAAAAATCCCATTTGGATAAAGAAAAATACAAATGTTTATTTTTAAATAAATGGGAAAAGATTTAAGGATGTGACTTAAAGAACTCACAGAACTCAAATCAAGTACAGATAGTAGTGAAGTACATATAAAAATATATTGATATTATTTTTTTTTTTCTTTTTTGTCCATACAATGAAAGTCGAACTGTTACAGTGCTGATTTGGGCTGCACTGACTTTCATAGCTTGGAAAAAGCTGTTCTTCAAAATATCTTATAAAAATTACAGGTTTACAACAATATGAAGGTGAGTTAAATATAACAGAATTTTAATTTGTGGGTGAATTATCTCTTTAAACTTTACAATTATTTGAGATGATCAATCAGCATCAATATTTATGCATTTAAGATGTGTCTGTGATGATCTTACCTAAAGCCTTGTCAACACACTTGATTTTACTGGGTGCGCAGATATCAGCATTGCCTGTGAAGAGATATTTGATGTGTAAAAAATTGAACCAACATATCAGTAAGAGAGCTTGTAGATTGTTTACAGAAGTCTGCTCCATAAAGGTTTCTAAGAAAACCACTGACTCGACAGTGAAACAAGGAATGCTGTGATGCAGCTGCCAGTCTGTCAGCAGTTTAAAGAACAATTTTACAGATGAGCTGTGTGGTGGCGTGACAAGTATCAACACGGCATATTTGTTCTTACTGATATAGACAGTTTTTATGACAACTCTCCCACTTGTACTACAGCACGCACCTGGCATATGCACCATCCTGCAGTTGCACTCTCTCTGCACCTGTGTGCTCTCACAGTGCAGTCTGCAAGCGCTGACGCTGTAGGTGTCGTATCCTGGGATCACAGGCTCAGATGAAGCCCGACAGTTTCCCCACGGCTGTGGCAGGTATGTTAGCTAGAGAAACAGCAGACATTTAAAGAAAAAGTCTGTCTCTGCTTCTTTGTCTGCCTGAGTGCACCCTATGGCAGTGAAATATTTAGCACATGCAGTCTCAATTAAAAAAATATCCCAGTCAGCCCTGAAATCCTTTTGACTTTTTGTAAATTAGCTCCTAATTTAAAATGTCTGGAATTCAAGAGTTTAGAACAGCTTGCTGTTACATTCAGACCTTAAAATGTTTTGGTGGTTTTTACCCCAGTTAAACCTACCCTCTGTTCCTGACAGGAAACAAACGTCTGGAATCCTGGAGAGACCCCAAAGCCCAGCTGGTGGATGTACGGGGGTTCGTTCTGACTATGAATCTGAACACGAATACCTGCCTCCAGTGTCGTCTCATCTGAAAATGGACCGATTGTATGGGTAAAAAAATCTGACAGACGTTATATGTGTTTGCACTTTTGAAGGTGAATCGATGTAAATCTGAGTAAATATATATATATACAGTATAATATATATACAGTTCCCTATCGATACTTCACTCTTACTGCGTCTTCTAAGTTTTTATGGGAAAAAAGTCCTTTATTATCCTTACCTGAAGCCTTTTTTCAATAATGCAGTGTAACTGCATGGCCATTGGTTCGTACAGTAACTTTAAAAATGAACAAATGGCTCGGCAGAGGTCACGTTTACCCTGCCGCCATCCAGCGATGATTCTAAAAGAGCAAATCGGCGTTGTTTCAAATGCCGCACCATTATTGCAGCACGCAGGTCCCCCCTGCACGCTGATGACGGCCACAGTGAGTGTGTTTCCTGCTTCGGGAAATCCCATGCAGAAACCACGCTCATGGCAACGGATTGTTCACATTGCGAGAACATGAATCTCTCCTCTCTGTGCTCGCAAAGAAAAGAAAGTGACTCCGCCCCTCACGCCCTCCCGTTTTCTTCCTCCCAGGAGCCTGTGATGGAAAAGCAGCAGGGCAGAGGACTTCAGTGCTTGGAGTGGAGTCCATACAGAGAGGCTTCCCCCGTCCTCTTTACTCAACCTGTCCAGCATCCCTCTGCCAGCATGAGCAACATGGTCTCGGTTGGTGGGAGTGACGACGAACTGGCTGATGACAGCATGTCATTACTAAGACCACAGCATAGGCAATTGGGAGATTCATGGCCAGCCTAGTGGTGTCCGCCACTTGACGGAAATCAAGGACACGGACAAGGTACCCTTCCTTGACACACCAATCTCCCCGACTGGCCTCTTCAGACCTGCAATTGAGGGTTTCGCGGAGCGCTTCACGGAGGCGCAGATGTCGTCCCAGGCCATGCAACACTTCCTCCCACTACATCCTGACTTGGTAAACAACAATAAATAATATAATAATAAAATAAATAATACAGCCAAAAGTATCATTCTAAGCCAAAAGCATTTATTCGGTCTAGGGTTTATAGATAGGAATAAAGAATTAATAATAGCAAATAAATGAACAATAAACAGAAAAAATATTTAAAGGAAGATAATGGCAAAAGGGTCCAGCTGTCCAGCAGAGCCCAAAGGCAGGATGTTAACAAAAGGGACTCTCTTAAAGGGACTCTTAAATTCCCAGTCCTCCAAATAAGAACAGGTGGATCCTTAGCTGGCTATCTGTAGAAACTAAGAAAACAACAGCAAAACAGAACCCAAAACAACCTGACCTGTAATACTGCCGAAGTGCTCCAGCTCTGCAGCTGCCTCTAGTCGCCTTAAGTCTATGCCGACTCAGCAGCCCTTGAAGCCTGCACCTGCTGCCGCTGCCGCCCAGCCTGCCAAACCTGAGCCCCCAAGGGCATTCCCGATGGGCCAGACGCTACCCCTTCCTGAAACGCCAAGGAACCCGGCCCAAGCTAGCGTTGGACCCGGTGCCACATACATCATCCTGATCTGTGGGACAGGAAGAGAAGGTGGCCAAGTCTTGCTACAGCCGGACCAGCCCCCCAACAGCCTCTCTTAAGCCTCCTATCACCCCGTTCAGTTCTGGGTACAGAAAGTAATGTGTCTGTTGCGATTTCTGGGCCCGTTCATGCGCCCAAGCAACCATCCGCTGTTATAGTGGAGAAAATAAAGCACAAAACATTTTCAAAAAGAGAGCAAATTTCCTCTTCCATTCCTCACGAGTGCCCTGTCCCCATGCTGCGACCAGCCACTCAAACTAATCCAACTACTAATCCCTGGCAGGTCATCCTCGGAGTCTCAGAATGAGTTTTGGGGAAAATAAAATGGGGTTATTCACTTAAATTTGCTCAAAGACCCCCGCGTTTCAGTGGTGTGGCTCCCATCTCGGTTCAGAGCAGGGAAGCACACGTTCTGCTCTCCGAGGTGATGAATCTGCTGTCAGAAGGAGCCATAGAGATGGTTCTTCTAGCTCAGAGCGTGTCACACTTCTACAGCCGTTACTTTCTCGTCCTCAAAAAGGATGGCGGCACTCGATCTCAGACGCCTGAAACGCACAGGGGACTGGTTCTTTTCTCTGGATCTGAAAGATGCTTACTTTCACATCCAGATAGCCCCCCATCACAGGCGATTCTTGAGATTCGCCTTCGAGGGAGTGGCTTATAAATATACGATCCTGCCCTTCAGACTGTCTCTGGCTCCCCACACTTTTACAAAGTGCATGGACGTGGCTCTTTCCCCTCTGAGGCAGATGGGAATCCGCATTCTCAACTACCTCGACGACTGGCTCATTTTGGCCCAGTCAGAGGCAGAATTGGTATTCAGAATTGTGCCCACTTAAGCAGAAAGGACCCCAGCCTGCAAGGCAGGGACGTTCAGGTTGTGTCCATGACAGAGATTTGTGCGGCGGCAGGCTGTGCCTCGTCGTCCATATTTGCTAGGTTTTACAACCTGAACGTCATTGCCTTGCAGGCTGGGGTCCTTTCTGCTTAAATGGGCACACACTTGCTTTATGCAGAACTAGCTCTTAGCTAAAGTTTTGGCCATAACACGCTCAAACTCACCAGGTCTGCTTACTTGTGTGCTCTTGGCCCTTGGAGTGCCAAGGCTGTAAGAGTCCTCTGGAGCGATCACTTAGGCCGGGCATGACCTCTGTGATTTTAGCCATCGCCAGCCGAGCCATTGGTTCGTTTTTAAGTTACTGCACAAACCAATGGCCGTGCAGTTACACTGCGCTATTAAAAAAAGGCTTTGGGTAAGGAGAAAAAATGACTTTTTCCCATAGAGTCTTTGCAGACGCAGTACTCACTCATACATATTTCAGGGACCGAGGTTATGTTAGTAACTGAGTACGTTTTCTGTTTTTCTGCATAAATTGCTCATGAAATTTTATTTGATTTTCACCAAAGTCACAAATATCAACACTGTAACACAATATTTCTAAGCTGATAAACAATCATCATCTTTCATGTCATTACTGAGCACACTCATTAAACTTACAAAGTGATGATGGAAAAAGTAAGTGAAAAAGTAAGTGAAAAACTAGGCTTCTGGTGTCACTAAATGCCAACTGGAGTCAGATGTTGGCAAACCAGAAGTCCAATCAATGAAATGAGAATAAAGGTGTGGCTTAGAGCTGACCTGACTTATATAAACACCCAAACAGTGTCAGTTTGCTATTCACAAGTAGCATTAACTGATGTGAGCTATGTTTCAGAACACCTACGATCAAGAGTTGTTGATATGCATGACTTTAGATATTCATCAGTCCACAGTTAGACAAACTGTCTAATTATGGAGATGATATGGTACTGTGGCTACTTTCCATAGAAGTGGCATAGGCATAACACAGAATGCTCAATGAGGTGAAAAAGAACCCTAGCGTAACAGCTAAAGACTTGAAGGATTCATTGAAGCTGGTTAACATCTCTGTTCATGAGTCAACCATACGTAAAACATTGAACAGGCATGGTATCCATGGAAGGACACCGAGAAGGAAGCCACTGCTCTCCAAACAAAACATTGCAGCATGCCTAAAGTTTGCCAAAGACCACCTTGACACTCCACAACACTAGTGAGAAAATATCTTGTGGACAAACAGAATTGTTTGGGAAGAACATGCAGCTCTATTTATGGTGTAAAAAGAAAACAGTGTGCTGTACCAACAAGAAAACATCATCCCAAAAGTGAAGTATGGTGGAGGGAGCATCATGATTTGGGGCTGCTTTGCTGCCTCTGGACCTGGACCACTTGCCATTGTGGAGGGGAAAATGAATTCCCAAGTTTATCAGGATATCCTACAGGATAATCTCAAGGTGGCTGTCCGCAAGCTGAATCTCAGAGGAACCTGGGTGATGCAGCAGAATAATAACCCTAAACCCTAAAGCTACTTCAGAATGGCTTCTGAGACATAAAATCCACCTTTGGATTGGCCCAATCAAGCCTATAGACCTCAACCCAATAGAGATACTGTGGAATGACCTCAAGAGAGCCATTTACACCAGACGTCCTAAGGGTTAGCTAAGGCAGTTCTGTAAGGAAGAATGGTCCAAAATTACTCCTGGACATCGAGCAGGTCTAATACACAGCTACAGGAAGTGCTTACTTGTGGTTATTGCTGTCAAAGGTGTTTCAGCCGATTATTAAAGCACTGTGTCACTTATTTATTCCACCATCACTTTATATGTTTGATGGGTGTGTTCAATTAAAATGTGAAAGATCATGACTGTTTGTGTTTTATCTGCTTAGAAATATTGTGTTTGATGATATTTGTGACTTTGGTGAAGATCAGATCATATTTAATGACCAATTTAAAACCAGGAAATTGAAAATATTTCCCTTACTTTTGCTTGCAACTGTATATATATGGCTTTATTTACATTAAATTAATGGAAGGTGACAGTATGCATTTATAATGTTACAAAAGATTGTTATTCTTTTTTTGTAACTTTCTGTTTTTTAAAGAATCATGTACAATATCACTTTTTCCACAAAATAATTTTTAGAATGTTGATAAGAAATGTTTCTTGAGAAGGATCATGTGACACTGAAGTCTGGAATAATGGCTACTGACAATTTAGCTTTGCTATCACAGAAATAAATTACATTTTAAAATACACTCACCTAAAGGATTATTAGGAACACCATACTAATACTGTGTTTGACCCCCTTTCACCTTCAGAACTGCCTTAATTCTACGTGGCATTGATTCAACAAGGTGCTGAAAGCATTCTTTAGAAATGTTGGCCCATATTGATAGGATAGCATCTTGCAGTTGATGGAGATTTGTGGGATGCACATCCAGGGCACGAAGCTCCCGTTCCACCACATCCCAAAGATGCTCTATTGGGTTGAGATCTGGTGACTGTGGGGGCCATTTTAGTACAGTGAACTCATTGTCATGTTCAAGAAACCAATTTGAAATGATTCGAGCTTTGTGACATGGTGCATTATCCTGCTGGAAGTAGCCATCAGAGGATGGGTACATGGTGGTCATAAAGGGATGGACATGGCTCAGGTAGGCCGTGGCATTTAAACAATGCCCAATTGGCACTAAGGGGCCTAAAGTGTGCCAAGAAAACATTCCCCACACCATTACACCACCACCACCAGCCTGCACAGTGGTAACAAGGCATGATGGATCCATGTTCTCATTCTGTTTACGCCAAATTCTGACTCTACCATCTGAATGTCTCAACAGAAATCGAGACTCATCAGACCAGGCAACATTTTTCCAGTCTTCAACCGTCCAATTTTGGTGAGCTCGTGCAAATTGTAGCCTCTTTTTCCTATTTGTAGTGGAGATGAGTGGTACCCGGTGGGGTCTTCTGCTGTTGTAGCCCATCCGCCTCAAGGTTGTGCGTGTTGTGGCTTCACAAATGCTTTGCTCCATACCTCGGTTGTAACGAGTGGTTATTTCAGTCAAAGTTGCTCTTCTATCAGCTTGAATCAGTCGGCCCATTCTCCTCTGACCTCTAGCATCAACAAGGCATTTTCGCCCACAGGACTGCCGCATACTGGATGTTTTTCCCTTTTCACACCATTCTTTGTAAACCCTAGAAATGGTTGTGCGTGAAAATCCCAGTAACTGAGCAGATTGTGAAATACTCAGACCGGCCCGTCTGGCACCAACAACCATGCCACGCTCAAAATTGCTTAAATCACCTTTCTTTCCCATTCTGACATTCAGTTTGGAGTTCAGGAGATTGTCTTGACCAGGACCACACCCCTAAATGCATTGAAGCAACTGCCATGTGATTGGTTGATTAGATAATTGCATTAATGAGAAATTGAACAGGTGTTCCTAATAATCCTTTAGGTGAGTGTATATTAAAGTAGAAAACAGTTATTATTAATTGTAATAATATTTCACAATATTACTGTTTGTACTGTCTATTTTTGGTCAAATATATGACTGCAGCCTTGGTAAGATTAAAAGACATTTCAAAATCTTACCGACCCCAAAGTTTTAAATGGTAGTATATAAAGAAAATTACAGTGTTCAAAACAATCAGCTTAGCAGTAAAGAGTAAAATGAATACTGAAACTCTTCAAATATCATTTTAACTACAGTCATTAAGTGAGACGCAAAATGGCAACAATTGTGTTTGTCACTCACTGGTTTCTCTCCAGATGGGTAGATACTCATCCTGCTGAATATCCAGCATCAGCTCCAGTCCATTTCCTGTGCCGCCTTGCCTTACCCGCTTGGGTGATGTCTTGTTTCCATTAAATGTGTAACATTTCCCATACCGTGTATACACCTGCAGACCACAGAAACAAACATGTATTACACATATTTGCACTACTGAAAACACCTCAACACCTGTCCTCCTCTACCTAGTCTTTTTTACCCACACCGATATCTTCATACAAAAGTGTTAGCAAATGGCACTTCACTTCTCTCAGATTTCCTTACCATACCAGCACCTTATGATGTATCCATTATTGAAGCAGCAGCATCAACTGTTGCATTATTTTGACTCTCTGTTCTGCCTCCTCTAATAGGCCTGGTTGGAAGCTTGTTTTTGCCACAAAATAAAAAATAAAAAAGATAACTGCAACTTTTTATATTGCAATTAAGATTTTTTTTATTGCATTTGCAATTTTTTTGTTGTTGCAAATGACTTTTTGTCACAATTGCAAGTTTACAAACCACATTTCATACTTCTCTTATCAGAATTATGACTTGTAATAAAAAATTATACAAAATAATAAGGTAATTCCAACCTTTTAGCCTTCTGACTTTTTTCTTGCAATTGTAAATTTATATCTTACAATTTATAAACTTGCAATTAGAGTAAATATCTCGCAATTATGACTTTTTCTCTGTCAAAGAACTGTGAGATATAAACTCAGAATTGCAAGAAAATAAAATCACAATTACATGTCTTATTTATTTATTTTTACCCTGTGACAGAAACAAGTTTCCGTAGCTTACAGGGGTTCTCAGAGAGCACATAAGGGATTTCCAGATGTACCTCATATTCCAATCTTGCCGAAAAGCTATGGAACAAAGCTTGACGCTGCTGCCCTGAGGAAACTCTTTTGCACCTTCTTCTCCCTACTCAGCCCTCCACCTTTCTCTCTCTCTCTCCTGATGACAAAAATAACATTGTGAACTTCCAAGTACTCCCACATCACACCGCTGCTACACTCACAGTTCAAATTATTAGTTGTAGTACACAACCTAGCATAAAGGTAGTCAAGGGTCAAGATCCTTCGTTCATCCAATCCATGCAGACCTATGACTTGACTTTTATCTTGTTTTTTCATACTAGTATAGGAAGCACTTGTTTTCTAGTAGATAGCTTTCCAAATTGCATGCATGCCATCTGTTGATAACAATGGTCTTATACACGATGCTAAAGCAATTTTGTAAGTTGCCCTGGAAAACAGCATCTGCTAAATACCTTGAACGTAAATCTAAAAGAACACTTTTCCTTCTTCAAAAGGCCAATTTAGTCTGTTGAAACAGCTTTCACATTGCATAAAATACTGTGCACATCTGTCACTCAAACACAGATTTTCAGATAAACACAAACATGCAGGACAGCAATTATTTTATATCTACCCAGTATAGCAGCAATTTTGCCAATGTCATGCTGGTTAGGGTTTTATTTATTAATTTATTTCAATGCACAAAACGTCCCCCCAGAGGAAATCAAATACTCATGTAGAGCAGAAGCCTTCCCACAAATCATTCTGATAAGAGACATGGGGTGTAAAAGTCTAATATAACTAGAGATTGTTCACAAAAACAGATTTGGCTGATAGAGGAGACACTATTATGTAAATGTACACAAACATTGTGTAGAAAACACGACTAATGCTGTATAAAACTAGATACACATAACATAACGTTTTGTCATGTAAAATGTGGATAGATAGATTTTTCGGTTAGGATTTTTCAACTAAACAAGCCCAAAATACACCCAGACACTTATTTTGACATGCTTTGCTATTTCCACCTGTTTATGTTATATGATATATGTTATATGAATGCTGCAAGGGTGACTAATTTTTGTAGGCCAAAACCAATTAACATTTTAGCATTTCCGGTTCCATCGTCCTGAAGTCAGTGGGTTTTCTGAATGGGTTTTTGGTTCAATACTTGAAACAAGGTCTGTGGTAAACATAAGCTCAAAATATTTTCATGTTTTATTCTACAACTTAAAATACATCCGAAAATACAGTATAGGATTTTTAAAAAAAAGCTTTTACTTGTCTTGAAAAGTTACTAAATGGGACTACAGAGGTTGTCACACCAGACAGGTAAACTCCTCTACTCACTAGTACACTTTCACAGCCTCATTGTGTTTTGCAAACTATTCTAACTCAAAATATTAAATACTGAAGGTCACCATTTGAAGTTTAATAAACACATTAACCTGTATCACGATTCCTGTTTTCCTTCCCCAAATTGAATCCCTCTTAAAATCACAATTAAGACTTTTGTCATACCATTTAAGATATTTGTTATGAACTTAAATTGGACAATTTGACATTTGACAGATGACATTTTTAGACTTTTTAAGAACCTGCAGGGACCTTTGGCTATTTTGAAAAATAGATTTTTTTTTTCTCTACCCACTGCCTTTGACGAGTAATCAGCCACATGACAAATGTTACCAGGAACTAAGTGCCCAGGTGTCACGGTGCACACAGCAGGGAGGAACAAGGAACACGGAGACGAGGATGTAACTTAAATAATATGTCTTTAATGAAGACAGGGCAGGGCAGGACAGGACAGGACAGGACAGGACAGGACAGGACAGGACAGGGCAGGGCAGGGCAGGACAGGACAGGGCAGGGCAGGGCAGGGCAGGGCAAGGCAGACATCAAACACCGGGAAGTAACGAGTAGACCAGACCACATAACACTGAACACACAGGACTATAAATACTCAGCATAATGAGACAGACACGGCTAGACACGAATAAACTAATGATTACCTCAGACAAGGACAGGAAACAAACCAAATAAGGGCACAAGAGGCAGGAACACATGACACACACGACAAAGGTCTGACACCAGGAGCCAAGATGGCAGCATCCAGATCACATACCTCTGAGGGGCCCTGCAATTGCTGGTCAATGTGCCATTAAAATGAATGGGAATATTAATGGAAAGCTCCTTGGTCAGTACATACGAAATATTTCCAAAAAGTGTTGTGTAATTATTTAAACATGTCCTCTATAGCTAGTCTCTTGTGTGTGACCTGTATTTATGTATGTGAGTGACGTGTGTCTGTGTGTAACATATGTTTGTGTGTGACCTGCATGTGTCTGGACAGATAATTATGTACATCTGTGGTAATCCAGAGTGAGACAGTAGGGATTAAACCACACTTCCTGCAGGAAGACAAAATATAGACCTAGCTACATTAATCTTTTATCCTTAGATCACCCTTTTCTTTGACAGACAAAATCACAAAGTGATATATACTTTTTCACCAGTTCAGAATCAAGAGCTTGAGGATGTGATATGCATCTGAAACATTTATACTTTTATCAATGCATCAGTTTTGATATGTATCTGCCATCTCCCATTTCCTTTTCAAACTACGCAGTTGTTCTTCAGGGTTATTGAAAGGACAGGAAAGAGAAGCTTAACCTAAGGTTTAATCTGAAGGTCAGGAAAAGAGCTTGTGTACTACAAAAAAAAAATAAAAAAAAATGGTAATGTTACTCCAGAAAACTCCAAAAACTTTCACACTGACTTAAGACGCATGAGGTATAAAGATTGAATCAGGTTAAGCGTAGCTGCAAAAGTGTGGGTATGAAAAACAACATGACTAACTCTCGTGTAAGATACAAAGAGATTGATGTGAGATGCATATTTCATGAGTAATCTGCTAACTGCAAAGAGGTAACGTGTGAATGTATTCCAGTCAGAAGTTCAGGTTCAAAGAAAAGAGAGAAATTCCAAGAGAAAAAAAAAACAAGAGAGAGAAAGTCCAAGAGTAAGATTAAGAAAGAGAGTGTGACAGAGCATGTGTGTGCTCTTACATTAATGCTTTCTGACAGCAGACCTACGTTTAGTCTTTAATTGTGCCTGAGGCAATGCTTGTTATTGTTATGAGCGATTTTCCTTTCAGGTGTTTGTGAAGGTGCTGCTGACGATAAATATATATCAAAACACAAATATCTCACTGCAAACCTCAAACTGCATAACATTCCCTCAGCACCTGAGGCCCAGACCGTCTTATTTTTTGAGTCCTAACGATGATTCTTTACTTACACTATTAAAAATTAAGGTACCAAAAAGGGGCACAGCAATACCATTGAAGAGCCATTTTGGTTCCTTAAAGAACCTGTAATCTCATGGATGTTAAAGGTTCTTCACGGAACCAGTGTACACTGTGCTGTTTCCTCAGAAACATACCTTAACAGTCTTATATAACCAAAGCACTACATTCATTGTAAAAACAGCCTTATCTTTACTGTATACTGTATTTGAACAGATTCTCATAATACACCGTAGATCATTTTTATACGTTTTGAAATACTGTTTTCATGGTTATGACAAGTTAATTGGCTAAATGTAGTTTCGAAAAACAGGTGGAAGTGAACAAAGGAGACATGGATTCTGTGTGCGTGTGTGTTACTAACAGGACACCACTGTTGCCAGTAGGTCTGCCTCAGGCGTTCTCTTTCATTTGTGATTTCCTGTTTCTAATTAACTCCTCACGTTTGTTAACACAGCATCGCATTTCTAGCTCTTTATTACAAGCTGTTGTTTTTTCGTTCAATTCAGTGCAGTCCAACTACTATATATTTTTAGAATTTTTTTCACTCCTTTCCAAATTATGTAAATGAACTATAATACTTTTAAAAGGCTACAAGTGAGTCAGGGTTATATTACTACATGACTTAAATATTCATACCCAAAGCATTAATTCATTTTATCCATTAAACATTTTTTTTAATAATTGTTTAATTATGGGCTTGGGACACAATGCATGCCGGACTTAAAAGGATAGTTCACCCAAAAAAATTAAAATAAATAAAAAAATAAAGTCACCAATTGCTCACATTGTTTCAAAGCCATAAAACTGTTGCCTATCTGTGCAACACAAATTACGATATTATTAATGAAACCTAAGAGATTTATGTCCCTCCACTGAAAGTCCATTAAACCAAAACATTGGCATGTAAAAGATCATAAAATAAAACCATATGAGAACCAATGAGATTTGTTCTCGTGCATCAAGCAAGTACAGTTGAGCCTCTGTTTATGATATATGCTCAATGGATGTGCATTAATCATTGTATATATGTAAATAAAAGCCTAAACTAAACCTTTTCATCATATAAAGTGATCATATCCCTTCAGAAGACTCCGATTAAACCTTCATATGAATTACTTTTACGATGTCTTTATGAACTTTTTGAAGTGTCAAAATGTAGGTGGAATTGACTTGGAGGGACAGAAATCTCTCAGGTTTCATTAAAAACATCTTTTAATTGTGTTTTGAAGATAAGCAAAAGTCAACATGAGGGTGAGTAATTAATAATAGAATTGTATGTTGTTACTTAAGTTTTTAAAATTAATTTAAAAATTTGTCATGATTGTTTAAAAAATTAATTTATACAGTTTACAGCACAAAGTCAATTCACTTTTTTATTTTATCTGAATGAATATTAGAAGAATGTTTTTAATTAATTGAAATATTTCCTTCATTCATTCTGCCATAAAAGACGAAAAGCTTGAAATGGCAACATCGTACAGCACTGGTTCACACACCCTCCTAAAACACATAAACAAACACACACCGGCATGTACACATATCCACAGCCATGCCGTCTTGCCTCAGGTTTTCTGCTCCAGTGATCTAAACAACTGTAATGAAAAATGGTAGTTCCGTTCCATGTTCTCTAAAACCCTCCACAGACACAGATATGTTCACCAGCTGCTTGACTGCCCACAGATTTGTGGAGACAGACACGTTATTGAGCCCTGCGATTATAGAAAGTATCTATCTTTCACTCTTTTCCCTGCCTATAACATATACAAGTCACGAGGATTCCAGAAAGTAACCCAAACGAAAGCATTCATCACCATTCACAGCCTCAATTGTATGCACTCTAGAGGTACAGACCCAATTTACCATGATGAAAATGAATTTGGATGTGCAATTAAAGTTTAGATTTGTGAATGTTCATGGCCATGCAGTTTTGTGGTGTAAGTGGAGTCGGGTTTTCATTCACATGTTTGGGTCCCTATTGAGAGTCACGGCAGAAATGTGCAAATAAGACACGTCTAAGTAGGCGTATCTGATTAATTAAAGACTATTTTAATTAATGAACACCATTAGGCTAAAAGCTTGAATGTCTGAGGAGAGCAACATACTGTATACTGGAGGTGAACAGCCTTGAGATTTTGTCACAAAGAGGCAGGCAATTGTACACGCACGCTGCTTATCTTAGTACAATTAATTCAAAAAATAATATTCTTTTATTTGTAGCTAATTCTTCAAAGCAACCCAGTAATCAATTGCAGCACACAACTGCAGCACAAGCCTTCTGGCCCCCTTCTGCTTGAGTGGGCTAGCTGTCAATCATGTCTGTCCATCATACATACCATCTGTAAAGCATGTATATGCCTGCCTGAGAATATCTGCAGGAATATGTGTGTGTTTGCTTTGCTTCAGGTTAGCTAACATTGACCCGTTTAATTTTCCACCAGTGTGTGTATGTTTAAAGCTGAAGGTTATATGGAATCTGTTCCATCACTCTCTCGACCACATGCTGGGGTTAATCAATGCACAACATCACACTTAATGATCGCTTGATTGATCCCCTGCTGAGGTTAGAACCTCTGTCTCTCTGCCATCCTGACTCACACATCACGCTGTGTTTAGCACCGCATCTGCTTACCTTATATACAGAGCGTGCTTTATACATTACAGCACAACTACAGAAAATGTTTCAAATGCATTTCTTTAGTAATAAATGTGCATGACGCTGAAGGTTGTTTTGGTATTTATTTGGTATTTTTATATTTATTTACTACTGTTTAAAAGTTTGGCATTGGTAAGATTTTCAATGTTTTTGGGCAAAGTCTTCCATGCTTACCTGCATTATTTGATCAAAAATACAGTAGAAACAGTAGTTTAAAAGTTTAAAAGAATGTCATTTCCTTAAAACAAAACATTTAGTAACATTATAAATGTCTTTATTGTCACTTATGATCAATTTAACGCATCACTGCTGAGTAAAATATCAATTTCTTTTAAAAAACTCAGACTTTTGAACTGTGCACATGACATTCATTCAATTATAAGTACAAAAAATGAAGAAATGTATTGGCGAAAAAGACAAAGGGGCATTTCTAATTCAAAACATTGCTGTAATACTAAGGTAAAGGAAAGATCAGTGACACTTTAGTATAGGAACCAGTTCTTACTATTAACTAGTTCCTTATTAGAATGCTTATTATTAACATATTAGGTAAAAGTCAGAGTTAATGGTTTGTTAATAGCAAGAATTGGACCTTAAAATAAAGTGTGACCGTAAGATCATTTTCATTTCAACTTGTCATGTGAACAATAGAGTACACACAAACAGCACTGGCTTTTGTTTATTAACAATCATGATCTCCCATAGACAAATTATTATGAGACTATGCAAAACACTGATGGATTCTCATAACTTAATAACAATAAATGCCTCAAACTGAGTCTAAACAACCCATAATCAAAATTTGATTATACCTGTCTGATTGTTAATGAGTGTGTCAAGCATTTGTGTGTGTGTATGTGTAGTTTACTCCTCTCATGACTTGTTCCTGTCCTTGAGCTGAATGTTTTGAAAATGTGCTCTCATTTTGCCTTGGGCAGTTCAAGACATCCTGGACTCAGAGACAGATGTTGCATCAGAGCTGGAGGGCTTGTTTTTAGCTCATTTTTTACTGCTCAGAAACAGGCAGGTGTTGACAGAAATGCTACTTAGTCTTTTAGAGTCAATAAAATTTGGAGACATTGTTTGACCTGTTTCTTTTTATTTACGGTAGGCTCTGTTTAGATATGTTCACTTGCAGTCTGAAACAAGAGATTTGTCAATCTGCAATTGGAAAGTTGGCGAGATGTACAAAAACACCTCAGTGTCCCACTTTGAAACCACCTGGATCACATTCCCCCTCTTTTACTCTCTCTGTCTGTCGCTCTCTCTCTCTTCCTGTCCTTATAATGACCTCTCACTGGGACAGCTTGCTATTACTCACATATCTGTCTGTGTTTGTTGTGTATTTTTTTGGCCATTTTTTCCTGAGCACAAAGATCAGCAATCATCTCATCTGTCAGTCTCAGCCTTCGAACCTTTCATTAAAGAGATAATGTCCCATCGATTTGACGTAAAGGTTAGACCTAACAAAGTGTCAGTTACATCTCAATGTTTATTACACACACATAATGCTATACTGCAGACCAGACACAGCAGAAATAAAATTCTGCACATGTATTTGTCCTGTCTGTTGGGACCAACCAATCGGGACACTGCACTGACATCACAGAGAATCAGCCTAGAGTCAAAAGAAATGTCAGCACTTCTGTCCTGTCGCTGAGAGGAGGGGAAATGTGATATGGACCGAGCACATGAACCACATCTGAGACTTTTACATATAACACCATAAAATCTCCACATTTACTGCTGCATGCGTAGAAGATAACGAAAAAAGAGAGCTCTGTATTGCTTCAATTCCTTCTAGTGAATCACATGCTCATGTCTGACGTCTTCAAGGCTCCAAACATTAAAACTGTCTGAATTTGTTTTGATCTAAAAATGATTTCCTTCAGCAATTTAAAACCTGTCTGAACAAGAGCGTTTTCCACCACATATCAGGAAACAGATCAAAGCACCCAATGACAGTGTGGAATCTTTTGTGTTTGTGTCGTGCATAATGCGTCTGCTTGGTGACAGGTCATTTCTGTGTAATTATGACAGCCGTGGTTGGTTACGGCCATTTGGGTGACAGAGGGTGTCAGCATACCGCAGCACCCGAACTGCCATATCTGTGATATAATGGGTTATTTACACTGATATCTAAGGGGGGAGAAGATTATTAAAAGAAAAGACGATGAGAAACAGAGCAAAAATAAAACAGATTAAACAAAGTCAATGGAAAAAGAGAGAAAACAACAGTACACTGTAAAAAAACAACAATAGATGTTCATGGAAGTTAATTGACAACTGGCTTTTAAGTTTAATTTTATCGACTTCATCAATGATTTATTTTTTTAAATGTTCCCTTTATGCACTATACCTTTAAAGGAATGGGGTCGTAGATTTTATTTATTTGCTGAAAGAAGTTAGTTATTTGATGAAAAATACAGTACAAAGAGTAAAACTGAAATTGTTTTACATAATTTAAATGTATTTATTAATTTATGAATAAATTTGTAATTTATTCATGTCATGGCAGCAGCCATTACTCCAGTCTTCAATGTCACATGATCCTTCAGAAATCATTCTAATACATACTAATACATTGATGTTATCAAGGTTTTTTCTCTCTCTAACTAACTTTATTTTAAGGGCCAATTCTCGCCATTAACAAACCATTAACTATGACTTTTGCCCCAATAAACTCCTAATTTGCTGCTTATTAATAGTAAGGTTGTTGTTAAATTTAGGTATAGGATTAGGGATGTAGAATATGGTCATGCAAATATGTACTTTATAAGCACTAATAAACGGCCAGTATGTAAAAAATAGGCATGCTTAACTTGTTAACCGTGTGAATTGGTTATACTAAAGTGTTACCAAAAAAAACTTACCAAAATGTCATCCATACATCTCCCATTCTGCTTTTTCACAAAATGACAGCATGTTGGTTAATTAACAAGCAATAATAACATGTTCTACAATAAACAAATGAATATTTTTCATCCAATTCTATTTACTGATTTGTTCATATCTCTGTGGTTACATATCTTCTCTGATATATTTGACATTGACAGTCTTGGCGTGTAAACAGATGAACGTGATTGTGTGATATTTATCTAACAAGTCTGATATTTAGTGCCACATTACAGTTTATTTTCGAGCATGTGGTTAAATGCTCGGATATGCTTCATCAAACAAGCAATCAGAATTGAGGAACAGGAAATTTGTTCAGGCAGTTAGTTTGCGCATTCAGACTGTTTACACAGAGAATGTCAATAAACCACTTTAGATGCCACACAAAAACAAATTTCAATCCATTGATGAGTCTTGGAAAAGAAATAAAATGTGATGTGTTAATTTTGTCATTATTCCATAAAAATGTCTATGTGCCAAAAAAAGGCTTGAACATTGTACTACAGAATAAAATCTCCAGACACCTCAGATAATGAAAGGTGATTAGACGTTAATGAGATGCCAATTGAAAGTGATTGTATTAATAAAAGCGAAGTGATTTCCTTTTATCTCAAGCACTCTTTGATGGAGATGTGATTAGTGTTTTAAATCATCAAAAGGCAGTGGTAGAGTTCATCAGATCTCTCTCACACACTTGCTTAGTATCTATCTATCCATCTCTTTCTCTCTCATCCTCTCCATGCCCCTCAATTTGCATGTTGCTGAGTAATGGGAAACGTTACATTCATACTAAAGCAACTTCAAACACGCAATTGATTTTAGAGCAAGCCCAGAATGTAATCTCTAAATCCTGTTGCTATACTGAGTTTGCCTTTGAAGTTGTCACGAGTGAAGAGCACCGTCTAGGAGGAATCATCATAATTCCAAAGTCCAAAACAGAGGGAAAGGACAGGATCCTGGATTCACTGCTGCCCTGTTATTCCTACGGCAACTGAGACAATCATACAGCAATAAAAAAGCCAAATTAATACATTTTGTGATTGGTCCCAAGAGCTATAATCATAGCACTGTGTGTTTTTGCTATGATATATTTCCATGATTGTGCTCGCAAAGAGATGAAATGACAGTGACCACTGTGTGATCTCAATTATGTTATTAAAGTCATACGGTGTGCATTTTGCAAAACTGACCTGCATTTAACCTCCTGAGGATTTGTTCTTTATTGTTCTTTATTGCTCTATCTCTTTATAATCTGTCCATGTTCATCATCTCTATCTCATTTTATCATATTTATCATCTGTATCTCAAATCACTTTTTCTTGAGACTACCACATCCAGAACCCTATAGTTAGAGAAGAGATATATAAAATCATTCTGAGAGAATGTTGCTTTGTTTTTGAAATTAAGATTTTTTAAATTGTTTTTTTAATTGTCTTATGCTCACCAAGGCTGCATTTATATGATCAAAACATACAGTTATAACCGTACTACTGTGAAATATTACAATTTAAACTGTTTTATATTTGAATATATTCTAAAATATTTTCTTTAATTTATTCCTTTGATGGAAAGCTGAATTTTCAGTGGCCATTACTCCAGTCTTCAGTGTGTGTGTGTGTGTATATACACACATATATATATAATATTTTTATGGAAATTGTGCTACACTTGTATTCAAAAGTTGTGGCTAAGTGCGATAAAAAAAAACAAAAAAACAATACTATTATTCAGCAAGGACGCATTAATTTGATAGTAAAGACATTTATACTGTTACAAAAAATATATATAAATGCCATTCATTGAACATTCTATTCATCAAAGAATCCTGAAAAAGATGTTTCACAGTTTCCAGAAAAATATTAATCCGCAAAAATAATAATAATTAGATGAGCACCAATATTAATTGAGAACCAAATCAACATATCCTGAAGGATTATGGGACACTAAAGACTAGAGTAATGGCTGATAATTAAAAAATAAACAAAAAATCAGCTTTGCCATCGCAGGAATAAACTGCATTTTAAAATATATTCAAATAGAAAACACTTATTTTAATTTGTAATAATGTTTCAGAATATTGCTGTTTTACAGTATTTTTGATCAAACTGACTTTTTTCAAAAAACATTTACAAAGCGTAATTATTCCAAACTTTTGGCCACCAGTAAATAAAATATATCAATATATTATTATTTATTTATTATAAAATATGTATTATTTATTCAATGATGTATTTTTTTTTTTATTAAGGTTTAAGGGTGCACAAAACCTATGTGGTTTTAAGATGTACAGGTCCTTTTCAAAAAATTAGCATATTGTGATAAAGTTCATTATTTTCTGTAATGTACTGATAAACATTAGACTTTCATATATTTTAGATTCATTACAACACAACTGAAGTAGTTCAAGCCTTTTATTGTTTTAATATTGATGATTTTGGCATACAGCTCATGAAAACCCAAAATTCCTATCTCAAAAAATTAGCATATTTGATCCGACCAATAAAAGAAAAGTGTTTTTAATACAAAAAAAGTCAACCTTCAAATAATTATGTTCAGTTATGCACTCAATACTTGGTCGGGAATCCTTTTGCAGAAATGACTGCTTCAATGCGGCGTGGCATGGAGGCAATCAGCCTGTGGCACTGCTGAGGTGTTATGGAGGCCCAGGATGCTTCGATAGCGGCCTTAAGCTCATCCAGAGTGTTGGGTCTTGCGTCTCTCAACTTTCTCTTCACAATATCCCACAGATTCTCTATGGGGTTCAGGTCAGGAGAGTTGGCAGGCCAATTGAGCACAGTAATACCATGGTCAGTAAACCATTTACCAGTGGTTTTGGCACTGTGAGCAGGTGCCAGGTCGTGCTGAAAAATGAAATCTTCATCTCCATAAAGCTTTTCAGCAGATGGAAGCATGAAGTGCTCCAAAATCTCCTGATAGCTAGCTGCATTGACCCTGCCCTTGATAAAACACAGTGGACCAACACCAGCATCACTGACTGTGGGTACTTGACACTGGACTTCAGGCATTTTGGCATTTCCCTCTCCCCAGTCTTCCTCCAGACTCTGGCACCTTGATTTCCGAATGACATGCAAAATTTGCTTTCATCCGAAAAAAGTACTTTGGACCACTGAGCAACAGTCCAGTGCTGCTTCTCTGTAGCCCAGGTCAGGCGCTTCTGCCGCTGTTTCTGGTTCAAAAGTGGCTTGACCTGGGGAATGCGGCACCTGTAGCCCATTTCCTGCACACGCCTGTACACGGTGGCTCTGGATGTTTCTACTCCAGACTCAGTCCACTGCTTCCGCAGGTCCCCCAAGGTCTGGAATCGGTCCTTCTCCACAATCTTCCTCAGGGTCCGGTCACCTCTTCTCGTTGTGCTACGTTTTCTGCCACACTTTTTCCTTCCCACAGACTTCCCACTGAGGTGCCTTGATACAGCACTCTGAGAACAGCCTATTCGTTCAGAAATTTCTTTCTGTGTCTTACCCTCTTGCTTGAGGGTGTCAATGATGGCCTTCTGGACAGCAGTCAGGTCGGCAGTCTTACCCATGATTGCGGTTTTGAGTAATGAACCAGGCTGGGAGTTTTTAAAAGCCTCAGGAATCTTTTGCAGGTGTTTAGAGTTAATTAGTTGATTCAGATGATTAGGTTAATAGCTCGTTTAGAGAACCTTTTCATGATATGCTAATTTTTTGAGATAGGAATTTTGGGTTTTCATGAGCTGTATGCCAAAATCATCAATATTAAAACAATAAAAGGCTTGAACTACTTCAGTTGTGTTGTAATGAATCTAAAATATATGAAAGTCTAATGTTTATCAGTACATTACAGAAAATAATGAACTTTATCACAATATGCTAATTTTTTGAAAAGGACCTGTATGTCACATTGCTCTAGAGAGTAAGAAGTGGGTCTGAAAACCAGGTGAGATCAGTGTCTCCCTCACAGGTGTAATGCAAAAATAACTCAGTAATGCAATAAGCTTGTCTCAGGGACTTACCTAGTCACCAATGCTATCACAGATCCCGCTGAGCCAATCAGAGTCACGATGAGTGAAAACACCAGTCATCTATACCACATCACTGATTTGATTCTACATAGCTTGATTCTGGCTATGAGAACTGAAGTATAGAGTGCTCAGTGTGCATAAACAATGTGTAGATTACTCACCACACCAAGTGTCATCCAAGTGAATAACTGGGAAATAAGCACCTGAAAGCTTGCTGTTTCAGCTCACTTTCTGTCTTAAATTATGCACACATGCACTGTACCCTGAACACATTTGTGTTTTTCTATCAAATACAATGTATAATATTTCATGAGTTATTCTGTGCTCCTTTTAAACACAAAGTCTGTTGCAAATTGAAACACAAAGGTACAATAAACACATTGATTTATTAATGTGTAACTGAAGACTATTTTATTATAAAAAAGCCTAAAATGCCCTACATACTAAGACATACAAGAACATATTCAGTCACAGAAGTTTGTTATGGCATTTGTACTTCACTCCCTCCATCAAACAGCAAACAAAACTCCCATTAGCAGTCAGAAAACAACAAGAATTTTGCATGCGTGCAAACACATTCACACTTTAGTAGCTGCAAAAGCAAACAACGATTTAAAGTTTTTTTTGTTTTTTTTAAAAGCTGCACAAACTAGTTCAATGAAAGACGTGACCATCAAGCAGTTTACACTTGTGATGTGCAATGCGAATTGTATAAAATGGATGTGACACACAAACGCTCAAACACTAATTGTTTGAGTTCTCTCAGAGCTAAAACATAGATATTCAGTCAGGTTTCAGGCCCCATCACAGCACAGAAACTGCACTTGTTAAAATTATAAATGACTTGCTTCTTGCGTCAGACCAAGGCTTCATCTCATTGCTAGTTTTACTTGATCTTAGTGCTGCGTTCGACACTATAGATCATGACATACTCATAGATCGATTACAAAACTATACGGGTATTCAAGGGCAGGCTTTTAGATGGTTTACATCCTACCTGTCAGATCGCTACCACTTTGTTTATTTAAATGGGGTGTCATCTCAATTTTCACCAGTAAAGTATGGAGTACCACAAGGATCTGTCCTAGGTCCGCTGCTATTTTCAATATATATGTTGCCCCTTGGTATATTATTAGAAAATACGGGATTAGTTTCCATTGTTATGCTAATGATACTCAACTATATATATCAACAAGACCAGATGAAACTTCTAAATTATCTAAGCTAACAGAATGTGTTAAAAATGACCAATAATTTTCTCCTATTAAATTCAGTTAAGACAGAGATATTACTTATTGGACTAAAAAACAGTATACAGAATCTCTTGGATTACAATTTGCAACTAGACGGATGTACTGTTACTTCCTCTACAGTCAAAAATCTGGGTTTTATATTAGACAGCAACTTGTCTTTTGAAAATCATATTTCCAATGTTACAAAACAGCATTCTTCCATCTTAGAAAAATTGCCAAGCAACGAAACATGTTACCTGTTTCTGATGCAGAAAAGCTAATTCATGCATTCATGACCTCTAGACTGGACTATTGTAATGCACTGCTAGCTGGTTGTTCTGCATCTTCAATAAACAAGATACAGGTAGTCCAAAATGCAGCGGCTAGAGTCCTTATCAGGTCAAGAAAATATGATCATATTACCCCAATTTTACAGTCTCTGCATTGGCTACCTATTAAGTTCCGTATCAATTACAAAAATTATTACTTGCCGTTAAGGCCCTAAATGGTTTAGCTCCTGCATACCTAGCTAGTCTTCCACCATGCTACAATCCAACCCTCTTCCTAAACCCCGGTACACACCAAGCCAACACCGACGAACTAGTTTGGACGAGAGCAGACTGCGGGGTCGGCTCACATCGGTAGCGTCTGGGTCCAAAGTTGCCTTGACACACCAAGCCGACGCTCGACACACGACGGCCAAGTAGCGCTCCGTTCTGAGCTTTTCTCGTGCACTGGTTCACCAGCTGAACAGCCAATCAGAATGATCAGATGACCCGACTCACCAACGAGCTCCGACGCCGATTCATCATGTCGAATCGGCCGAAAAAAAGCAGACGAGGACCAACTTCAGCCGACGCCACGGAACACACTGAGAAAACTTTGTCGGCCGACGAACAAAAACTGCCCGATTGCCGACCATCGGCTTGGTGTGTACCGGGCTTAAGGTCGCAAAACTCTGGACTTATGGTAGTACCTAGGATAGCAAAGTCTACTAAAGGAGGTATAGCTTTTTCACATTTGGCTCCCAAACTCTGGAATAGCCTTCCTGATAATGATATGACCAGGAACAAATAATAGATTCATGAAACCACGAATGCCTGTTAAATATACACAAAACGATTTGTATCTCATGTCTAATCACTACAGAGACATCAGAGCCAGCGGCAAATGTGGGAAGGACTAGCCGAGCGTAAGGCTGCTCGAGGCGGATATATGAGCACTGAGCACCCGATGATCGCCTCGAGCATAGCAAATTTTCAAATAGGCGCTATATATTCATAAATAAACCGCAGATTTGAGTTTTAAACAACTACATTCTCGCCTGAAAAACTCTTAAAACTACATTTCATGACAATAACAGTAATATTTTGAAAATTACGTGGGCTTTTGGGCAATGACGTTTCACAAGTCCACAAGAACAGACGCATATTGAGAAATGTCTATTGTCTGTGTGAAAATATAAAATGCTAAAATACACTTTTATATTTTTTTATGTTTGCGCACTCTGATGCAATTAGCCAAACACAGTAGAGCGGAACGAGTGAAGGAGAAGCTTTATCCCCTTGTATCACACAAAAGTGACGATTCTAGTAAACCAATCAATGTTCTGCAGTGAGTTTAGCTCCACCCTTTTGATACCCTTTGCTGTGCTAGGTACCCCAATGGAAGGATACCAAAAAAGTGGTACGGTACAGTTCGCTATTTTGGTACCATTCACAACTTCTGACAATGGAAATGGACATAATTGCATACCAAACCGTCCCGCTCGAGCCAATAATGCATCTTATAATCTTGTACTGCAGTTATATCTGATCAAACACACATTATTATTCTTTAGCTGGGGTTGAACAAATCATTTTTGCTTTGATGGAACAGCAGCGGTGCTAATTATGTCTCTATTTGTTTCTCTGTTTCTGTAACTAGGAATTTTCTGTAACTAGAAGTTTCAGTCTGGATCCAACCCTTAAATGATCTGAGATGACCAAACATAAATATATTGTAGAAACTTGTAAAGCTGCTTTGCAAAGCACTATACAAATAAACGTGAATTTAATTCACTTGATAGTCGGGCAGGATCAAGGAAGATGAGAAGAGGGTAGCTGCTGCTAACTGTTACGGGATATGTAGTTGTAGGTAGGATAAGGAAAGATAAGGAACAAGACGATGCATCAACTCACTCTTTTCCCTTTATTAAACGTGTAGGTGACAGGTCGAAGATACAAATCAAACTGAGTGCTTATAAAGGAACAGGAACAAAAGAGTAAACGAGATAATTAACACAAAACAGGTGAATAGAATGAATGATTAACTAATGACTGGAAACTAGAACAGGAAATACCAAATAAGGGCAAAAAGGAAACTAAGGAAGAACACACGTAACAAGTACTCCCCCCTCCCGGAAGGCGCGTCCCGCGCGGTAATAGTAACACCAGGTTGGTGGGCACCCTGGAGGCTTTTGCAGGGCAGGGACACAGGGGAAGCCTCTGGGGACAGGGCGGATCCAGGGACTCGGGAGACCATGGCGGATCCGGGGACTCGGAGGGCCATGGCGGGACAGGAGACTCGGGAGGCCATGGCGGGACTGGAGACTCGGAGGCCATGGCGGATCAGGGAGCTTGGATGGCCATGGCGGATCAGGGAGCTTGGACGGCCATGGCGGATCAGGGAGCTCTGTGGCCTTGGCCTGGCCACACAGGCCGTGACTATATGGCACCCCCAAAAAAACTTCTTGGGGAAGTTCCCCTCTGGGAGCCATTGAGGAGGAGCGGGCTCTGTGGGGTGCTCTGGAGGAGTGGGTTCTGTGGGGCGCTCTGGAGGAGCGGGCACTCGAGGGCGCTCTGGAGAAGCGTATTCTTTGGGGCACTCAGGCAGCGCAGACTCTTGGGCAGCGTGGAGCTGGACGGAACCAGCGGAGACATAGGAGAGCTGGACGGAACCAGCGGAGACACAGGAGAGCTGGACGGGACCAGCGGAGACACAGGAGAGCTGGACGGGACCAGCGGAGACACAGGAGAGCTGGACGGGACCAGCGGAGACGCAGGAGAGCACTTGCGAGGTGCAGGCACTTGAGGGCACTTGCGAGGAGCAGGCACTGGAGGGCACTTGCGAGGAGCAGGCACTGGAGGGCACTTGCGAGGAGCAGGCACTGGAGGGCACTTGTGCTTCTCTGGTGGGCTTGCCATATTCCCGGATGGCGGGCTTGCCATATACTCGGACGGCAGGCTTGCCATATTCTCGGACGGCGGGCTTGCCATATTCTCGGACGGCGGGCTTGCCATATTTTCGGACGGCGGGCTTGCCATATTTTCGGCCGACGAGCTTGTGTTGGCCGCGAACGGTGGCGGGCTTGATTTCCCCGCGAACGGTGGGGCCACTAACCTTGCCGCATACGGCGGCTGAACTGTGGTGACCTCGGACGGTGGCAGGCATGAGGGAATCACGGATGGTTCAGGGCTTGAATGAGACGGGCTGGATTGATGGGCGGTCAATGGGCTGGGATCAGGAGCTGGTGGATCTTTCCTTTCCCCTGCTAGATATGAGGATCCGGCAATCCATAGGGCGATATTCAGATATTGAGCCAAACACCAGCAGGGATCACCTAACGGCATCATCATCTGAATTTCTTCATCCAGCCCGACACTAAAACCCTCCATAAGCGTGAGATCGTTGCAGAAGGCTTGGTGGCTTGTCGCTATGAATTCCTCCACGTACTCCTCCACACACCGTCCATTCTGGAAGAGAAAGATAGTGCATCCCCCGGAAAGATTATCCTCTTCTCTGGGCCGCACGTTTATGGAGGCTATTTCCAACCTCGTTGTAGGTAGGATAAGGAAAGATAAGGAGCACGATGATGCATCAACTCACTCTTTTCCCTTTATTAAACGTGTAGACAGGACGAAGATACAAATCAAACTGAGTGCTTATAAAGGAACAGGAACAAAGGAGTAAAGAAGATAATTAACACAAAACAGGTGAATAGAATGAATGATTAACTAATGACTGGAAACTAGAACAGGAAATACCAAATAAGGGCAAAAAGGAAACTAAGGAAGAACACACACGTAACACTAACTTTTATCTGTTAACTTAAACTTTTTTTATCTGTTAACTTTTACAATAGTCAATAGTTCAACAGACAAGTATATACTAGGCATGGTAAGTTTCACCGATTCGCATTGGTGCATCAGCATAAAAGTTATGTGATGCATCAATTTAAAAAACTGTGCATCTGATACAAGTTGGCATTTGTATCGCGATGCATCATTTCTAACATATTTGCACTGGTAAAAATCGATTTATTTATATATAATTATTAGAAGATGTGCTATACTTTTATTGTTTATTATTTTTTGTGACCAATATTTTATATGTAGATTGGTTTATCTCTAAACTATTTTTCAAGTGCATTCTCTTATTACCACTGCTTCTATGTGAATATGACGTATTACAACCGAGGCGTTAGAAGTCAGAAGGCAGTTAAGTTAATTTATGCTGTCTGTTGAACCAAACAAATAAATGTGAACTATTTGTAACATATTGAATTGCATAGCATCATATTTTTTTTCTATTGCATCGTATTGCATTGAATTGCACTGACTGAATTATTTAATCTAATCGAAATTGGATCACACTGCATTTGAATTGTAACGCATAGCTGTTTCGTATATATCTTTAATGTATCGTATCGTTTGCTCGCATCTAGATGCGTATCGCATCACCTTAGTTATGGAGATGCACATCTCTATTTAAGGTACAACCCCTCCAACAACAAAAAATGTGTGTGGAACTACTTTCTTCAGGATCTACTGTTGCTAGTTCAAAAGTTGTGTCAAAGCCTATGTTATTCATTCAAAAATAATGTAACATATTTGTCGGAGGCATCCATTATGGAACTCTTCCTCTTCGTGTCCGTTTTGACAGCTCGCCAGCTCTCAGAACCGTACAGCAGAATGGATTTTACATTGCTGTTATATAGGAGCATCTTCGTTTTAAGGCTGTATTGTTTTGGTCTCCAGATAGGCCAGAGTTGGGAGAAGGCACCCTGAGCTTTTCCAAGTCTTGTTTAAATATCTTTAGATGCCCCGCTGTCCTTACTGATAAGACTGCCCAGATAGGTTAAATCTTCCACAAACTCAAGTGGTTCATCATTAACAAGTATGGGTGCTGTGGGGACAGAGTTGACACACATCACTTGTGTTTTGGAAGTATTGACACTGAGCACAACTTGTGTAGCAAAGTTGTTCAGCCTATCAGTCTTTACCTGCATGTCGTACTGGTTGGTTGATAGGAGAGCAAGATCGTTAGCGAAGTCAAGATCTTCCAGCTGGGAGAACAGAGTCCACTGGATGCCTCTGGGTCTGTCTGCTGTGGTGTTGGTTGTAATCCAGTCTATGGCGACCAGGAAGAGGATAGGGGATATAATGCACCCCTGTCTCACTCCGGACTGTATGGGAAACCACTCAGAGAGGTAATTTCCCGTGATGACACTACACTCAAAATGTTCATAGAATGTTTTTATGATTGAGATGATCTTTGATGGTATTCCATAGGAGTGCAGTATCTTCCAGAGGGTGTTTCGGTGGACACTGTCGAAGGCCTTCCTGAAGTCCACGAAACTGATGTAAAGGGGTGTATTCCATTCCAAACATTGCTCTATGATGTTACACAGAGCAAAAATCTGGTCCATGTATCCTCTTCCCTTCCTGAAGCCTGCTTGCTCCTGTCTAATCCCGGTGTCAATGGCTGTCTCCATCTGATTAAGAAGGACTCTGCAAAACACCTTGCTTGGAATAGATAGAAGGGTGATTCCACGCCAGTTGTCGCAGTTCTTAATGTTGCCTTTCTTAGGGACTTTGACAATAAGACCTTTGGACCAGTCTTCAGGGATGGTATCACTGTTCCAAATGTCTTGGAATAGGTCCATCAGCACTCGTGTAGATGTTAGATTGTCGGCCTTGAGCATCTCAGCATAAATAGCATCAATGCCACATGCCTTACCGCTTTTCAGGGTTTGGATTGCAACTTTAGCCTCAACAGAGTCAGGGGGGTTGGTGTTGATTTCCAGGATATCGTTTGTTGTTGTAATGTTGGCTAATTGTTCTGGCTCAGGGAGATTGAGTACTTTGTGGAAGTGTTGAACCCATCTGGCTGCTTGTTCACTCTCTGATGTACATATGTTGCCACTCTTATCCATAACATGGGTAGTTTGGTTTGTACATTTGCCGCAGAGTCGCTTTGTGATTTTGTACACTATGCCCAGCTTTCCAATGGCTGCAGCTTTCTCGGCTTCACTTGCCAGATGTTCAACAAAGACCCTTTTGTCTCTCCTAGCACTCCTCTTCACCTCTCTGTCCTTGTTTTTATAGGACATTTTGGTTTTCTCGAGGAGTCGTTGGGACTTGGAGTTCAGCATCTTAGCCTTCAGCTGCTTCCTCTCTTCAACTTTCTGCCATGTGCTAGCTGATTTAAAGCCCAGGATCTTTTGTGCTGTTTCAGAGTAGTTCTTGATAGCATTCCATTTGCTATTTATGGTGGGTTCTTCTTCCATTTCAGAGGAGGTCTCTGTCATGCTGAAACGGTTTCTAAGTTCCAAAAGAAATTCCTTGTTTTCCTTTGGATACTGGAGTTTTGCAATGTCCAGTTTCTTCTGCCAATGGCCTTGTGGGAATGACCTCTTCAACGTGAGTTTAATGGTGGCAGCAATTAGGTAGTGGTCGCTATAGGCATCTGCTCCCCGGTAAGCTCTAACATCTTGCAGTGACCTGCGCCATTTACCATTAATGATGATATGGTCGATTTGGTTGATGGTCCTACCATCAGATGACTGCCATGTGAGCTTGTGGATGTTCTTGTGTGGGAAGATGGTACCTCCGATGACCAGGTTGTTGTTCGTGCAGAAATCAACAAGGTGTTCACCATTGTTGTTTCTTTCACCACATCCATATCTGCCCATTGCCCTCTAGTTGTTGGAATTGTCAGTTCCCACTTTGGCATTCATGTCACCAGTTAGGAGAAAAATGTCGCGTTGGGGTACCTTTGAAACCGTCATTTGCAGTTGTTCAGACCAGTCTTCTTTGACCTCCTCCTCAGCCTCGTTGGTTGGTGCATAGCACTGTAAGATGGTGAGTTTACAAAACTTTGAGTTGAGGCATACTCGGATCAGCCTTTCACTTACTGGTTCCCACTCCAGCAAGGTTTTTGCCTTCTCTTTGGAGATTAAGATGGCTACACCATGTGTATGGGTGTTCTCGTGTCCAGAATGGAGGATGACAGACCCATCATATAGGACTTGACAACCGGAGCTGGTCCAGTGACTCTCACTTATCCCCAGGATGTCCAGGTGATACCTTTTCATCTCACTGAGGACTTGTGCTGTCTTGGTAGTCGCATACATGGTTCGGACGTTCCATGCTCCAATGCGGATCTTGGTTTTAGGACCTAGTAGGCCCTCTTTCGTACTCCTGACTTCCTTTCGGATTTCATCAGAGGTGGTCATACTGCCATCCAAAGAGTTTGGGTGGTCAGGGTCTACTACGGGCCTGATGTCGGTAGGATTGCTCATTGTAGTTTCTGTAACAATAGGTTTTTTACGTGGTGGTGTTGTTAGCGCCACGCACAACCCCCAACCTGGAGGACCAGGTGCTGCCTTTCATCTCTCTCCTCACCCAAGACCAATATGGTATGGTTGAACCTGCCAGGAGCCACAGACTCCCTCCAGCCTAGTGCAATAAAGTCCTATGTCAATAATTCAAAATTATCTCAAATGGCATTTGTTGTGTTAAAAAAAAAAAATCAAGATTATCTATTATTTTGCTAAAACGAAACAGAGTGTTTTGCAACCTTGCTATGTGAAACTCATAACTATTCAACAATCAAAGCATCACAGAACATTTTTATAAACCTCCTCTGCCAAAAAAAAAAAAAAAAAACAGCAGAGCATTAAAGTCAGAGAAAACTAGCAGTCCAACACAGTTCCCTTTCTTGACGTTAATGGGAAGAAATTATTAACATTCCCTGGACTTAGACCAGAAGCCCTCAATTACTTCTCCATGTGAAAACCTGTTTCTGAGATGAGAAATAAAACAAATGAATTTAAGTAAAATCTGTTTCTTGGATGGGAAAATTAAGGAAATGAAACATTATCTCAGTTTGATGTCTCATGTTTGAACTAACTGAACTGTAAAAGCTCTGTGAAAGCCAAAGAGTTTGTTAACATCACCCACTGCGCACACATTAGTCATCTGCAGTCTGAGACTACAGCTGACATATCTGCTGCTGGGAGATTTTGTTGTTTTCTTTTCTTTCTTTTTTTTCTTAAAACTACATTAGAGATAAAGTCATATATTTAAGTGGAAACATAGATTAATGGAGAAAGACAGAGAAGAGAGGAAAGAATGTGTGAAGTGCAGTAACTGTTTATGGTATATCACATCTGAGATCTGTAAGTTATTTGTTTTTGTGCGAACAAAAAAAAATGTTTATGTTCATGCATGGAATGAGATTTTTGTTTAATGCAAGAGAATCTTGCTTTAAATTTATGTTCAGCATAAGTGTTTCAGTGGCGAGTATGTGTGAGTGATCAGCTAAATCCAGTGAGTGGCAGGAAGGAGCCATCCATTGCCATCTCAGTGGCTGGGAGCTCTGATGAATGTTTCATGTGAGTTTCACTAATCTATGCCACTCTATTGTGGAAAATCAAGCATGCAAAATCATTACCGAGCTAAAGGATGGAGGGAAAAGGGAGAACTGATCCATTGACCTCCAGTGGGCTTGTTTATTCTTGTTCCCCCAAGGTCGTTGTGTGGTCATTATTTTATAGAAATGATTACTGCTGACTTTCTTGCATGCCAAAAATAGTAATTACATTTATCTCTGACAACCGGGATGTTGCAACCTTTGCACCTGAACCACTGGCTGCTTAAAAAATTTCAACCGGTCTGATTTGAATGGAAATCGAATGGAAATGCAAATTGGAAGTGTTTTCTGAGTGGCACTGTATAAGCAAACTGGTTTACATATAATGCATTTTGGCTATTGGATGAATAATATCATATCATTATAAAGCATCTAATTATTGTTGAGTGTATGAAAATTAGATCTGTATCTGTATGGGAAAATTTTGTAACAAGAATATTTCACCCTTATGCTAAGAAATGTCCTTATATATTGGCATTCATGTATTAAAGTATTTAATGTATATTGAAAATATTCAGAATAATATATTGTGTTAACATGTTACAATGCATTGAGTAATACATAAAGAACTGCCAGTTTTTATATACTGAAAATAAAAACAATATATTTTCTTCTATACATTGTAATGTATGTAATTTTGTATTCGGTAATGTAATAAAATCTAGTACTGTTCGTATATAAATATATTTGATATATGTACTATATGTATTTACATAAATGTACGTGCAACATAAACAACTATGAGGGAAATGTATATGTGATGTGTGTGTGTGTGTGTGTGTGTGTGTGTGTGTGTGTGTGTGTGTGTGTGTGTGTGTGTGTGTGTGTGTGTGTGTAAAATATATATATATATAAAATCCATCCAATTGTCCAAAAAAAAACTGAAATATACCTTAATATTTCTTTTCAGTATAGACACATTTTAATAGGCTACATCACATATATTTCCATATATGAAATGTGTAATTATGTAAACAATAAATTGAAATATGAGTACGTTTATACACTGTAAAAAGTGATAAGTTGACTTAACTTAATCACTCCAAAAAGTGATAAGTTGACTTAACTTAAAAAAAATTGAGGAAACCCGTTGCCTTAAAATTATCAAGTAAATAATAATTAAAAAAATTAAGTGAAGTGAATTGTCAGGTTTACTTAACTTATTTTTTTAAAGGATTATTTACTTAAAAAAATTTTAAGGCAACGGGTTTCCTCAATTTTTTTAAGTTATGTCAACTTATCACTTTTTTGCAGTGTAGGAAACCCGTTGCCTTATTTACTTAGTCATTTTAAAAAAATAAGTTGAGTGAATTGTCAATCACTTTTTACAGTACGTATCTAAACGTGTGTTAACTCGTGAAAGAGAAATTAAATAATCGAGAGCTTCATTAAAGTGAGGAAAAATATAGTGCAGGATTGTCTTCACTGTGATGTATTTACATACATGGTCCATGCAAATATTGCAGTACACTGAATAATATAAGCACTATAGTTTCCTGTATGTAAATGTATTATTTAATATAGCTATTCCAGAATATTCTTATATGTTTTGTAAGGGTAGGAGCATTAGTGTCACAAGAGGTGTACTATAGATATCTGGTTGTTTGTTTTGGAATATTTAAGACATACATTTACACACTGTAAAAAGTGATAAGTTGACTTAACTTAAAAAAATTTAGGAAACCCGTTTAATACAGTACAATTCACTTAACTTATTTTTTTAACTTATTTTTTACTTAATAATTTTAAGGCAACGGGTTTCCTACACTGTAAAAAATGATAAGTTGACTTAACTTAAAAAATTGAGGAAACCCGTTGCCTTAAAAAAATTTAAGTAAATAATCATTTTAAAAAATAAAGTTAAGTGAACTTGACAATTCACTTAATGTATTTTTTTTATTATTTACTTGATAATTTTAAGGCAAGGGGTTTCCTCAATTTTTTTAAGTTAAGTCAACTTATCACTTTTTGGAGTGATTAAGTTAAGTCAACTTATCACTTTTTACAGTGCATAAATATGTAAATAAATACATATTTAAGATGCATTTTTACTCAAAGGGATAAAATAAGGCATTATTATTATCCCTATTGTTATTATTATTATTTAATGCACTTGAAATTTTAATGTTCATTGATTCTAAATAACATGATGGTCATTCTTTAGAAGTGCCAGGTGGACTGCATAAGGTTGGATTACATACATTCTTTTTTGGTCAGCGAGGGTGTCGACAAAGAGTTCATGCACAGTTTGTCACCCTTAAGCCTTTACAGCAGTCTATTTTTGGAACTGAAAAAATTATAATGATTTTAAAGGCACTTTAATAGGTTCATTCTAAGAGATGGACAACTAGACAGGCGCAATTTTTGTGTAAGAGCCATAAAAAGGGCCATTACGATCTCTGAAGACAGGAGAACAGATAGATCAACGTGTAAATTACAGAGCATTTGGCTTGTAGAAAGAAGTCTATTTCACATCTCTACTGAATATTGATCCAAAAAGCTTAGATGGTTGAAAAAAAAAAATGAAGGCACATTTATTCAGCACTAGATCATCCAGTAAATAAACAGATACAAAAACTACCCAGATAACAATAGTTTATGCCAAAACTGGCTTACATCTGGCACTTCTGGTTAGTGCAAGATGTGACTGTGGTTTACAGTAACACAGAACAGACTTTTCAACGGACAAAAGCATTATTCTCGACAATAACTTTTCGATTTGACAGGAAAAGGCTGATCCAATACTGTATACCAAAACCATCAATCATTGTTCCTTTCTTTTACATGACAGGCAGGTAGATTTTAAAATAGATAGGCTGTTATAACTCATGCCAGTAATGGCGCAACAATCTAAGCAAATGATTGTATTGACGACGCAGAAGATTTTTATGTTCAGTCTTTCTCACATGGAACTTTCTTCCATTTTAAAGCCCTAATTTACAGACATTCATTTTGACAGAATGTAGTTATGACCTAATTTTTAAATAACAAATAGTATAGCAGCACTATTTCATATCTGTGCAACGAGATGTCTCCAGATGCATTACTGCATCAAGCAACCTCAAATTCTGCAGACTTTATGACTAGAACATCCTGCTGCAATGTCAGAACATAACAAGGGCTTTATGTCAAAACTATGATGTGCTAACCTCACAGGTACTGTATTAAATGTGTTTTGGCACTACTACATGAACTGTTGACAAAACAGGAAATCATGACTGAGCAACAAAGGAGCCTAATAAGGACGGATCAAGATCTGAAGACATCAGAGAGAGATCACAGCTGCTAGTGACTTCTAAGATGAACGAGCATGAAACGCTAAACTAAATAGAATGTCAACAGAACAAACATACAACAAGCAACAAATGTGAATAAAAATTGGCTTTGGTAATTCGATAACACAGCAACTGGCAGCAGTTTTAGCAACTGCAACATAATAAAGGGGTTAAATCCCAATGTGCAAATAAGTCTGGTGACCATTGCATTTGTTCTGATGTATCTAAATGAGTAAATCAAGCCAAAGAAATACAAACAGAGAGACACTAATTGTCAAGCAAAAAATATTTTTTCCATTATAATGGGGTAAAACTAAATAATAATGCAAATATACAAAAATAAAACAATCTCTAAAATAATATAACAATTAAAATACACTTTAAGGTTAAACTACTTCCAAAGATTTTGCTAAATGCAAGCTTATTTAAAATACTGTAGATCTGTAGAATAGGATATAGCTCTCTAAGTACACATGGGAAAATACTTTAATAAGCACAGGTTACGATGTCAATCACTGAAAAACAGATTGTCAGCAATATGCACAAAACTGCAGCAATTTGGATGCGCATATCCATATGAAAAGAGAAACCAGAAATTATGGTAACTCCCGGGTCATGGGGCACAATGAAAATTTATACTGGCAAACAAATTTGTGAACAGGACAATAAAGTAAATCACCTGCCTAAACATTGATTATATTTCAAAATTCTGCATAAGAAACCAAGACTAAACAGAGTGAAGGAGGTAGCAGAGAAAAGAAAAGGAGTAAATTAGTTATATGAGGAGGGCTCGAACTCTAGAGAGAGCTGATATCCTTGACAGAAGTCTCATGATCTATATCACAGATATCTCAAGTATCTAATCCTGTTTAGACTGATAGCAAGAGCCCTAAAAGGAAATTACTGACTGAATTACAACAACAACAGCAAAACTAAAGAGAATTGCACCATCTTGACAAGCAAAAAATGTCAAAGTAAGGGAAGGAACTTTCTTTGGAGAGTTGAGCGCATGTCTCCTCAAGGCTGATTGGGCTAATGCAGGAATCATGTCGCTTGTCCCTCTCCTGAATTTTTCATCCATTCTCTGGCCAAAATAAGACTCGGCATCAGATGGGACAGACTATGATGTAACAGGAAAAGAAAAGGATGTAGAAAGCGGGGAGAGAGAAATGTGGCAGATCTTGAATTGAGAGGGCAAATAACTGCATCGCTCTACTCTCTGTTGCCCCAGCATGGAGGTTAGACACAGATGGATGGGGTTTAATTTCCTCTTTCCAAACAAATCGTTTAGCAGTTAGCTGTCTCTTATAGAGAAAAGACTAAAGGAGGCAAAACAAAGAGATGCATGCAAAGAGAAGATTTTCAAGACAAACAAGCAATCCTGGTAGCCAGTCATAGCCTGTGCTACTCACCACGCTGAAGTCTTCGCTCGAGCAGTTCTGCCCGCTGAAGTTGCAACTCTTCAGCATGTCTTCCAGCTGGTGGCCAGTCCTCTGGAAAATGTCTAGCATGTCAGGGGGTGGGTACTGGAGCTCACTTGGCCGGTGTCCTTTACGGCTCTTGGGCGGCAAGCCGGTGAGGTTAGCCAAGTGATAAATGTCCGCGTCAGTAAGGGCTGAGAAGCGGAATCGGTTGACGTTGCAGAGCGTGATGGCCGGGAAGGTGAGCTCACGGCGGGTTTCTTCCCTCATAGCTGCGAGGTGGGGTCGCTCTAGATAAGTAGCCGTGCTCCGTGTCGCCTGGTACAGGAAGAGACCAAGCGAGGCCAATAGTGCCAGTCCCCAGAGGGTCTGTCTGAACCCCAAGCGCCCTGAGGTCCCCAACACCCGAGCCAGACCGTGTAGCGAAGAGGCGCTTGCAAAGGACGCCAGGTCAGCCATGCCTCCCTTTTGCCGCCGAAGGCCTTCATCTAGCATAACGGTTCCGCCTCCTTCTGTCGAGGCCCCCTTGGCTTCGTCACCCTCAGCAAACTTGATTTTACAAACAAATTCGATGGGCATGTGGTTGGCCAGGGCTGTCCTTTGCAAATGACTCTGATCCCTCCTGCTGATCTCTCCCTGAGCCTTTGCTCTTTTCGTTTCACCAGCTATATTCAACCACGCTGTAGCTGTTTGAACATTTTTTTTCCTAAATCTTCTCTCTTAGGTTGTTTTTCTTTCCCGGACCCAGCTACGTTCCTATTTACAACAAATATTTCTCTTTTCAGTTTCAACTTTATCAGCTCTACGTTCCTCACTTCATCTCTGTTTCATTCTTCCAATACTATTACTTCACTTACTTTTTCTACTCTGTCCATGAGTCTCTCCTACCTCCGCACTTTTCCTTCAGATTCCCATCTCTCTCTTCTTCTCTTCCATCCTTTGCTTCCACTCTCTCCTTCTTTTCTCCTTGGTTTGTGCTGTGGTCTGCTGCTGTTTGAGGAGCAGAGTGCAGATGGTAAGAGGAGGTGCTTCGTTCTCCGTGTCAGTGCCCCAGGATGTGCCACAGCCGTAGACTCCAGAGAGAGTAGAGGCATGAGCTGGAGACTATGAGAGAAAGATGAGAGAGAAACACACACACATGTGAGTTCCACAGCTCTCCTCAGCTGCTCACTGACGGCTGACGTAGCTGCTACCCGAACTCCTCTCGCACACTCAGGGAAAGAGAGCGAGAGAGCGATGGAGAGAGTAAGGGAACCGGAGAGAGCGCCGATATTAAAGACAGGGAGTACAAATGCTGCCCTTTCTACATGCCCTACAAGAAAGAGGAGGGGAAGAGAGAGAAGTGGAAGGAGAGATATTTAATATTACATGAGCAGAGAAGGCAGGGGTTATTTCCCCTTCAGTGGAGAAGAGCCGTTCCAACCCACACTAGAGCTTTTATTTCTCTCACAGAAGCAGGTTGTTACATCCACTTACAACGGTCACTCACTGTCTCTTCCACGACACTCTCTTTCTTCCACTCTCTATGCTATTTCTTTATCTTTCTTTTACTCAGCAGGTGTGAATGTGACTGCACTGTAGGTAAAGTGGGGTGCAAGAATCTGCTAGAAAAAAATGCATCACATTTGGTACGCCCTTCATGGTTTAAAGACAGCACACTCTGCAAGTTTGTTGCACAAATAAGACTCACAACATGGTTTGTGAAAAGAACTATATAAATAAAAGTTGACTTGATCCATGCTTTTTTTTGCCTCCGTTGAAGCACAAAAGAGCTTCTTTTGTGCTTCAACAGAGGCAAAAAAATAAATAAAAAATCTGACCGTTTATACAAAGAAGTCCACATGGTGAATGTCAAAAATTTGTTTGATATGTTATGGTTAGCAACATAAGAATTTATAACAATGATTTGCAAACATGTATGTCTCTAAAGCTGTTCATACGTAAAAGTTACATTGCAAATGCTGTTAATATTTGAATTTGGTATTTCTCAATGTCTAGGAAAATGTCTGAAAATTTATGGTATCTAGAACACACACTTTACATATGAATGCCTAATGACATTGTACTGAAACAGGGCAGATTGCTTTAATTTGAAATATAAATTGAAAAACCCCATTATAAAAACTCATAGGAAAATCATGAGGGAACCCATGGTGAATAAATCTTCTGGGTTTTGACGTCACGGTTACAGCACTCGGTTGTGTACTATAACTATTTTTGCTTCTCATGACAAATTGCTTGTGATGCTCCTCGTTTATAAGTTGCTTTTGATAAAAGCATCTGCTAGATGAACAAATGTTAATGTATGCATCAAATGAAATGATATGCTGACTGTGTATTATCTGTTTTTGTATGTCTGCATTTATGTTCGTGCATGCACATGAGTCACTCTTCCAAAGTTGCATCTATTCCAAACTTGTCTATTCCACTCTCCCCATGCGTGCTGTAGCCAAAGTGTTGTTTGTGCTGTTGTGTTAGAGAGTAACAATGTGAGACTAATGGTGGTGTTAATGAAGACTGAGAACATTGTAACGAGTGTGAGGCGACTCCTGAAGATCAATCTCCCTCCCTGCCGGAAAAAAAGAGACTGACAGTCCATTGATTAGATAGATGTGAGAACAAGTGATTAAGGAGTAGCGTGATCACACACAAACACACACAAAGCTTAGCTGCACACACATAGTCTCTTTGCAAAAATTATAAATAAATGCAATAATCATCAATAGTCTTTTAAACACAAAGATGCCCAACAAAAACAGAAATGATATGTACATAGTGAAATAGAACACTGTGCTTAGAAAAGTGCTTTCAAACCACGTTGACTCGTCATCCATCATCTAAAAGAAAACGCTTTGTGCAATATGTATTATATATAGTACTTCAACAAAACTGCCTACCTGACTTTTCTACTGAACAAATGCATCCATCTCAACAGAGAAAGCATTAGATAATCGGAGGCCACCGGGTCTGCTTTCTGATGACCAGCTATTCAAAAGCAGCTCTGAGTTTTGAACAGAATTGGTCCTGTGAATCATAAAGTAATTTAGTCTGATAGCATTTCATTCAAAGAATAACATTGAGGTGGACCTTGGGGGAGAATGTTTGAGGACATTTTGACCGCGTCCCAATTTTGTTTAGTCTGAACCTTAGAACAACTCTTGTCGACTTTTTCTTTGAAAAAAGGTTGAGTAGCAGCCTGTCTAACACACTCGAGACGTTCCAAAGCTTCAGTGGTGACAGACCTGAAGACAGAAAGTCCATCTTATATTTATGAAGAGATCTGAGAGCAAAAGAGAAGTGGTCCCATCATTTATCCTTGCTGTGAGGGGAATGTTACGTGTTGCGCTGCAGCATACAAACACGCAAAGACGTGTAACGAAGTCTTGACACACCAGGCGAATCTTTGAGTCTCACCAACCATCTCATGAATTATTAATCTACCCCCAGGAAGCAACGCTGACAGTGATCCACGCCTCCTCACTCAACAAACACGTAATCAAACACACACTCAGCTTGAGAAAGATTTAAGGTGAAAGTAAGTGCTGCTTCACTTCTCCTGCTCTGATAGCGCCCCACTTCTGACTTCTTTCCACGCATCAACCACTCTAAGCCACTTCGACTGACAGAGAAGAAGTTTTAAATGCCTCTCACACATGATTTACTCTGCGATGACTCTCCCTGAACGGCTGTCCTCAAATATATTTGGTAAATACAGAGTAAGAACATCAGATTTGGAGTGTGCTGTGTCTGTACTTCATGTCCCAACAATGTAAATAAGAGATAAATTGAGCAGTGTAGTCTGTATCATTGATTATAATGGAGAAGTGCAGTCAGTGAGCTCACCCTTTGTGATTGACAGCTCAGGTGATTATAAAAAAAGATTTTTTTTTAGTGCTTTCATCTCTGTTTTGTAATAAAAACCTAGAAAACTATTTGTTTTGGCAGCTTGGTTTCAATAAAAGCTGGAGTCAGTGCATCAAGAGTCACCACGCTCAGACATCTTCAGGACAAGGGCTACCAAGCCACTTCTGAACCAGAGACAACGTCAGAAGCATCTTACCTGGGCTGTGGAGAAAAAGAACTGGACTGTTGCTCAGTGGTCCAAAGTCCTCTTTTCAGATAAAAGTAAATTTTGCATTTCATTTGGAAATCAAGGTCCCAGAGTCTGGAAGAAGAGTGGAGAGGCACAGAATCCATGTTGCTTGAAGTCCAGTGTGAAGTTTCCACAGTCAGTGATGATTTGGGCTGCCATGTCATCTGCTGGTGGTGGTCCACTGTGTTTTCTGAAGTCCACAGTCAACGCAGCCATATACCAGGAAATTTTAGAGCACTTCATGTTTCCTTCTGCTGACAAGCTTTATGGAGATGCTGATTTCATTTTCCAGCAGGACTTGGCACCTGCCCACACTGCCAAAGGTACAAAAAGCTGGTTCAGTGACCATGGTGTTACTGTGCTTGATTGGCCAGCAAATTTGCCTGACCTGAACCCCATAGAGAATCTATGGGGTATTGTCAAGAGGAAGATGAGAGGCACCAGACCCAACAATGCAGATGACCTGAAGGCTGCTATCAAAGCAACCTGGGCTTCCATACCACCTCAGCAGTGCCACAAACTGATCACCTCCATGACACGCCAAATTGAGGCAGTAATTAAAGCAAAAGGAGCCCCTACCAAGTATTGAGTACATATACAGTAAATGAACATACTTTCCAGAAGGCCAACAATTTACTAAAAATGTTTTTTTATTGGTCTTATGAAGTATTCTAATTTGTTGAGATGGTGAATTGGTGGGTTTTTGTTAAATGTGAGCCTAAAAGAACCAAAGACTTAAACTACTTCAGTCTGTGTGCATTGAATTTATTTAATACACGAGTTTCACAATTTGAGTTGAATTACTGAAATAAATTAACTTTTCCACGACATTCCAACTTATTGAGATGCACCTGTAGTGACCTCTTATAGGCTATGTCAAATGATCAGAGGAAATTTGATTTCTCAATTTATGACCCCTCTAAATGGGCACTGAGGAAGGGTTAATACCCGAAAACGTTCTAAATTTTGCACTGTTACACCTTTTTTCCCATAGGCCTATTTTTGTGACATCTGAGCAATAAATAAAATAAGCCTTTTGGGCTGAATCTGAAAGAGTGCGGATCTCTTTCATCTTTGTTTGACCCCTCTAAATGCCAATATTCTTTTTCTGCTCTTCTCTAAATTTCCTGCTAATTTCTTCTGGAAATAATGGAGATGCTCTTGTCATTTATTATGCTACAGTTTAGTAATTGTGGGCAGTAATTTAACCAGCTCATTCATTCTCATTCATGTCTTTAACAATAACAGACAAGAGTGCGATGAATTGCAGAATGTAGGTCATGAGACTCTTGTTTATTGAATAGCTTGACTTACTTGAACTACTATCACCCAGAGTTACCTTTGTCCGGACATGCACAGGTATGAATGAATGTTAAGGAAAGGTGGATATTCTGAATAAGGTGTTTACATGAAAAAATTTAGTAATACAGGCATATGTCAGCTGTACCATGTGGATGTGCATAAATCAAGTGTATACTCAAAAATAATTTTATTGCTTGTTCAATTAACATTAAAGTAATACATTTTTTATCATTTTGTCGCAACTTAATTTCATTGCATGTTAAGTAATCCACTTAAATTTCTAAAATAATAATAATAATAAAAAGTTTATTTAATCCAATTGTTTTTGTACTACATGAATCATTTTCGCTAGCATTAACTTAAACTGGGCAGGGACTTTACAGTTCACAAGCATGCTCTCCATGAAAACTGACCGGGAGAGAAAATGAATGCACTTACAGTACATACACATACTATAATCTATAACCACATCACATGTATTTACATTTCATGTTGCGATTGATAGGGTATATGCGTATAATAGTGAAATAAACACAGCTGAATAAATGGCTTTGAAATAGTCCCAGTAGTGATGCACTGAAATGAAAATTCCAAAAATGAAAATTTTGAAGTAACACCCCCCAGCATGCTGTGAAGATGCACTCCAACAGAGATGCATTCCCATCAGCTTCATGTATTTCGGTCATTCACACAAATCAACATTGCACAAACGTATAAGATCCAACATTTATGCTCAGAACTCAGACAGCATTCACTACTGATACTGATAGAAATCCTCTTCATTCCCCTAAAAATGAGCAATTACTATACAAAAGCCAGTGCAGTGACACCTCCTGCTTGAACTTCCCACCGATGGCATAAAATATAGTTAGTAAAAGTGTTTTATATATATAGTGTGCTAACATGATGCCATTAGTGGTTAGCTATCAAGTAGAAACTAATCAAGTAGAAGCAAATTAATTTGACACAAATTTAAATAAAAACAAAGAAATTAATCATGACGGGGATACATATAAAATCAACTGAGGCTATTTATTTTAGGTCACTTATTCCATTATGCTTAATTTACAAGAACAAATAACAATTTCTAACAGAATTACTTAACTACAACAACAACAACAAAACTTTGTAATGGACTTGTGTTGAACCAGTATAGAAATTCAGGACACTTCCAGCGGTTTTGTTTAAGAGGTGCATATTTGAAACCGTCTTGCCCACAACCTATCATTATCGATAATCTGAATGACATATGATCTCAATCAACGCTCTCTTTTTGGCTCCTTGCTTCTTCCGTCATGAAGAACAGTGAGATGACTCAGAGGGAAGTAGCAACAAGAAAGAAATGAGTGGAAGAGGAACTAAAGGAGTGGATTATGAAAAGAATGAATGAGTGTGGAGAAAAGCAGAATGATGTGTCCTGCTGTGTACAGAGTGTTTGAGTGAATTATGTTAAACACAGTTTACAAAACATATAAATAGGCTTTAGTGCAGTTACACAGATGTCTTTGCTGTAAGAAAGAAGCTGATTTCCTTTTTGCATCATCTGGGTATTTTGGATGAGTTGTAATCACTTTGATCAACCGAGACAGCTCACATAGAAAAATGCATCAGGCTCTGGCCTATTCTTTGATCAGGGAATGTGCAATTCCAGGGTGAGAAGATTCTCGTGTCTCTTGGGAGAGAAAATCAGTTACTATCAATCACACCTGAAACGTACAACAAAGCAGCTATGAGGAAAGCTACTTCTGAAACTCTGGATTTATATGTACCTGTTATCTGTAACTGCTCCTTGCTCATTTCCAGGTGTCTAGGTGTGAGATCGAAGACATCAGATGCAGTGAGCTGAAGGATGTCTAGTGCATGCTGGTGTCCCTGAATACTAGATCATGGTACCGCGGTAAAGGATGTACAGCATGAGCACTTAACAAACATGTTTATCACCAAAAGGAATTCATTAATCTTGAGGTAAGTAAAAGTGTGGGTGTTTTAATATGTTACAACCTCTATTTGTTTGTTAACAAGACTAACATTGCATTTTAAAGTAGGTTTGATTTAGATGCCATTTTATAGTCAGACCACAAGTTTGGAACGCTTCCAGATTAAATAAATGATAAAGACCCAACTCTACTCAGGCAAAGTCCATATATTAGACACATTAAGAAACATTCTATACGACTGCCTCAGTCAGAGCAATGGAAAACAACCTGTCTGTCTAATTTAGGAATCAATCTCCTTCTCTCCACACACAGGAGAAAGAGGGTTCATTAGATCACCCCATGCCACTCCAAAACTGAGGTGTTTCATATTTATGCAAATGATTTCTGTTTATCGGACTGCCTCAGGCACCATGTCTAAATGAGAAGATGAATGCCATTATTGATGCTCGCAATGCAGGAAAAAATAAAGAGGTGCTGAAAACACATGAATATATTAACTAGGAAAATCTTTGTGTACAATTTAGCTCTAAACACACTTCTAGCCTTTTTCTGTCAGAGTGAGAAAGCACTCTGGAATATGATGAGATCTTTTATTTTCTACTATTTTTACAGGTTAAAAAATACTAGTTTGTGATTCTGTAACAATAGTGGTTGTTATTAGTATCTTGCTAATGATCTTATGCTCATCTTTTCTCACTCTGTAATTGAAATGATTAGAATTGTTAAAAGCAGAATTTATTATCCTGCCTGCTTTTATTTGATAATATAATAGCAATACTCTGGTAGAGAGAGCCCAGGAGGACAGTTGACTGAACATGCCACGGGTATATATTGTGCAATATTTGCTCACACTCATTCAAATAGGTCAATATTTTTATTTTTTTTGCAACCACATCTGTAGCCTACATCTTTCTGCACCTTGGGGGGACCATCACATCATCTTTTAGGTTACAGAAGAAGATGAGTAAGATGATTTGGCCACACAAAACCGTTTTGATTTATACAAGCCTGTGCAGGGCTGGCCTGAAGCTTTTCCCTAGAGTGTACTGTCAGTTAAAATGTATTCCCCTCTCCATCTATCTTTCTATCTATCTTCTCTTTCAGTCTGCGCATAGTCACTCCAAACTTAATTTGTGTGGACACAACAGGCATAGAGAGGATTTTTGACTTTGGACAAGGTTGATGATGAAATGGCATTTTGCAGTGGCCTGTTGAAATGTTTTCTGGCCTTGGGCATGCTGTACTCTAATGCAAGAATTTTTAAATCATGTTATTTCATTGAACTATGTCAAAATCTTTTCAACTTATTGAATCAATCAATCTAATTGTTTGTTTTCTGTAACTAACAATGTTGAGAATGTTGTAATTTGATAAAATGGCAGAGTGTGTATCATGTTGATGCAAAACAAGTGAATTAAATTTAATTAACCTAAGCAGTGACCTTTAAGACAGATTACAACAACCACACAGTCCACTGCATAATTTATGCTCTGTGCATTCTTAGAAAATATTTTCTTTATGTCTAACTTAAAAGTACAAGAAGAGATCTGATATTAATCTGCACTTTTAAGACTTAATACAGGCCCATAATTATTGTCATTTAAAAGGTAGCCTTAGATGAATACAAAAAAATAAAAAGTTGATTGAGTTTCAGGAAAACTATGAAGAATAATACTGTTGAAATGCAACTATACCTAAAAAATGCACCTATATCTAAAATTCATTGTTGAAATGAACACTAGAGGCAGGAAAACACTAACCACTTTTATTCCTTTTAACACAAATTAATTACATAGCAGATTATAGATTAATAAATACTATTTCCACGCTGTTCCTTTGAATATGACCTCAAAACAGTTTTGCCATAGTGCATTATTTGTAAACTAATACATTTTGACATTTGCATCACATAACCAGCTCCATATGTTTAGCTTTTCTGCTGAAGTAAAATTGCTCAGTAGCTCACCTGGTACAGCACTGCATCTGCCATTATGGATGTAACGATTCACTCAACTCATGATTTGATTCACAATTTTACAAAAAGATTTAAGACAAGTTATAAATTAAATGTGTCCTTTTATTATTGCTTGGACAAAATGCAGCATGTTTCTTTGTGAAATTGAAATATAACACTATAATAATATACTAATATAGCACTTGCATATTAGTGCTCTTTTGTTAGTTTTGATTGCTTCTATTCTCCTCATTTGTAAGTCGCTTTGGATAAAAGCCTCTGCTAAATAACAAAATGTAAATACAATGTAAATGTAGGCTAAATAACAAAACTAAATTGAAATTTTAAAACAAGCTCCAAATCAAATAACTAAGTAACACAAATAAAATAAATCTCTTCACATAAACAAAATACAGCTTTGTCTGTGCTCTTTCCATTTAAAATTAGAGGCAACCACTGCATTTTAATCATGATCCAAACAAAGATGCTGCATACATGCAACATGAGCCGTTTTTAATCTAAATTAGATTGTATAATTTCGAAATTTGAAGCAAAAACAGAATGGTCTGACTTCAGTTTTGTGAAACTACCGTATACATAAAAAATATCTGCATGAAATGAAACAGCAGACGAGCTGAATGAGATGCAGATTCACTCTCTGCCAGTAGGTGGAGCTTTAAGCATTTCCTTGGTTTCCGCTGTAAACAAAGCAGCGCTGCACTTATGAACTTTAATATGAGTTATACAGAGGCAAGATGAAAACAAAAAATACCATCTAAACTTTTCTAAAGACAGTAAGTTCCCCTCAGACATTCATATAAACTCCTACCCCTAATTGAATCGCAATTTGTTTAGCATCTCACCCGATTTGAATCGTCAGATATATGAATCGATTTTCAACCGGCTCACGATTAATCGTTACATCACTACTTCCCATACTGAGCACTCTGGAGTCATGCGAAACATAAGTCACGATAAAAGACCTCAAAGACTTGAAGAAGCAAGCTAAAATGGCATGTTTGCTTTAGCAAATGCATTTCACATCACTTTTGGTTTTTGTTGGAACACTATTGGATGGATTTTACGTAGGTGGTAGGCTACATTATTTTTAAATGCAACAGAGCATAGAGCAGCGAAACTCACAAGACCATTTATTTACAAACTTCCTTGTTACATACATCAACCAATGTAGAAAGTCACTGACAGATTCACATTCTGTTTTGGATAAAATTGAACACACAATTAGCACCACTTACTGGTCATTTCAGATCAAAATGCCCTCCAAAAGTATTGGATCAGTAAAGACAAAATTGCTCTGTTGGCTGTGGAGTCAAGAGATTTACAGTACATGATTAAAAGATGAATATGAGTGTCACAAATCCGGTCACTCCTCCACCATATTGACTCTCTCATTGCACAGACCATATTGACTCTCCACCATATTGACTCTCACATTACCCCGGACTACATTTCCCAGCAGCCATTTCACTAATCCCAAGCTCACACCTGAGACTGATCACACACCTGAGAGCTATTACACACACACACCATAAAAACACATTCAGTTCCTGATCTAGTTGCTGAGTATTGTTCTGCGTTTAGCGCTCTCCAAGTGTTAGCTGCCTTACCGAGCCATTCTGTGTTTATGTTTAGCTCTAAAGGCGCACGTAGTATTTAAATCCAACTTCGCTTATCAATACATACATAAAACACGTGCATATACACCTATAAAAGGTGGAGGAAAACGCTTTACAAGAAATTAAACATGTTACGTTCTTATTCTGGACTCATCTGCTTGTCTATACATAATATGCTTTATTAATTATGTGTATGTGTTTATTGAGTTTGGTCTTTTAAAAGCACGGTTTTAATGCATTAAGCCACATTAAGCATTTTCAAATGTCCCGCCGGAAGTGCCGTTGCTTCCTTTTACACTGAAATGCCTTCCGTTTGCACTGAAAAGTTCATGCACATCCACATATGAAATCACTTGCATATACATATATACACAACTAAAGCATGCGTCTTTCTTATCAGAACTGTATACGTTTGTGAATTTTATTTTGTATGTTTGTACGAGTGTTTTATGGGTGTGTATGCGCGCATTGAGTTTTGTGCGAGTGTTTATAGGTGTATATGCATGGATCAAGTTTATATGTATATGCGAGTATGTATAGGTGTGTCTGCATGCAGTGAGTTTATATGCATGTGCGTGTGTTGTGGGTTTGTATGCATGGATCTTGTTTATACACTCACCTAAAGGATTATTAGGAACACCTGTTCAATTTCTCATTAATGCAATTATCTAATCAACCAATCACATAGCAGTTGCGTCAATGCATTTAGGGGTGTGGTCCTGGTCAAGACAATCTCCTGAACTCCAAACTGAATGTCAGAATGGGAAAGAAAGGTGATTTAAGCAATTTTGAGCGTGGCATGGTTGTTGGTGCCAGACGGGCCGGTCTGAGTATTTCACAATCTGCTCAGTTACTGGGATTTTCACGCACAACCATTTCTAGGGTTTACAAAGAATGGTGTAAAAAGGGAAAAACATCCAGTATGCGGCAGTCCTGTGGGCGAAAATGCCTTGTTGATGCTAGAGGTCAGAGGAGAATGGGCCGACTGATTCAAGCTGATAGAAGAGCAACTTTGACTGAAATAACCACTCGTTACAACCGAGGTATGCAGCAAAGCATTTGTGAAGCCACAACACGCACAACCTTGAGGCGGATGGGCTACAACAGCAGAAGACCCCACCGGGTACCACTCATCTCCACTACAAATAGGAAAAAGAGGCTACAATTTGCACGAGCTCACCAAAATTGGACGGTTGAAGACTGGAAAAATGTTGCCTGGTCTGATGAGTCTCGATTTCTGTTGAGACATTCAGATGGTAGAGTCAGAATTTGGCGTAAACAGAATGAGAATATGGATCCATCATGCCTTGTTACCACTGTGCAGGCTGGTGGTGGTGGTGTAATGGTGTGGGGGATGTTTTCTTGGCACACTTTAGGCCCCTTAGTGCCAATTGGGCATCGTTTAAATGCCACGGCCTACCTGAGCATTGTTTATGACCATGTCCATACGTTTATGACCACCATGTACCCATCCTCTGATGGCTACTTCCAGCAGGATAATGCACCATGTCACAAAGCTCGAATCATTTCAAATTGGTTTCTTGAACATGACAATGAGTTCACTGTACTAAAATGGCCCCCACAGTCACCAGATCTCAACCCAATAGAGCATCTTTGGGATGTGGTGGAACGGGAGCTTCGTGCCCTGGATGTGCATCCCACAAATCTCCTAAGATGCTATCCTATCAATATGGGCCAACATTTCTAAAGAATGCTTTGAGCACCTTGTTGAATCAATGCCACGTAGAATTAAGGCAGTTCTGAAGGCGAAAGGGGGTCAAACACAGTATTAGTATGGTGTTCCTAATAATCCTTTAGGTGAGTGTATGTATTAGCGAGTGTCTATAGGTGCATGCATGCATCAAGTTTATATGTATACGCAAGTTATTCACAAGTGTATATGCATTCATTACTAACAATATGTATTGGTATGGATTTCATATTAGTGTGCACGTGTATTTCATATATATATATATATATATATATATATATATATATATATATATTAAACATCCAATAGTATGCATGTATATGTGAGTAATTTATAGGTGTATATGCACGTTTTATGTATGTATTGATAAGCGAAGTTTGATTTAAATCCTACGTGGTGCCTCATATCTGAGTATTGTTTTGCATTTATCACTCTCCTAGTGACAGCTGCTTCACCGAGCCATTCTGTGTTTGTTTAGTTCCAGTATTGTCTAGCGTTTATTGCTCTCCTAGTGATAGCTACATTATGGAGCCCTTCCATGTTTTCTAAGTCTAAGTTTAGTTTATTTAGTTTATAGCCTCGTTTCCTGATTCCTGCCCGTGTATCTTGAATTAACCTTTGTCTCGCTGTTCGGACTCTGTTTATACCTTGTTTGGATTATTGCTCAGGTTCTTGGATTGCCCCTCTTGTCAAGCCCTTTGGATTTGTTCGCCAATCGACGACCCACGCATGTCCTAGGAATACTGTGTCTTGCCCTTAGCATAGCTGTTTATTGATGTTTAACCCTGCCTGTGTTTGACTTTGTTTCTTAATAAAAGCCTGCACATGGATCCGTATGCCTCACGTCTCGTTGGCTCCGTAACAATGAGACAAAACTACAGAATGTCACATTTTATTATTGGGCGATTCAACACAGATGTTTTACCAGCTAAGAAGATCAGCACTTTTAGAGTTTCATCCCTCTATCTGATGTGAGCATAAGTATTGGAACAGTTGCCTCACAGGTCTTTCTAAGTGATCAGCTGTGTCCTGTTGCATTAATTCTTCAGATATTAAAAGCAGGGAATGTGTCGTATCAGTTATATCCATTACTTCTGCATTCAGAATTTTGCATTCGATGATGACACACACAAACCAGGATGAAGATGAGGGAGCTGACTTTGAGAGAAAACCAAGCAATTTGGATGTTAAAAGAAAAGAGGAAGTCAATTAGAGCTATAGCAAAAACAAAGGGCATGGAGAAATCAAGAGTTTGAAAACCACCAGCAACCAACAACTACCTGATCGGCTGAGAAAACAACAGTAGTTGATGACAGACAAAACATAAAAGCTGTGAAAATGAACCCTAAAAGACGTGTCTGTAAAATCACCAACAACTTCCAGAAAGCTGGGGTGATGCTCTGACAATCTACTGTCCTCAGGAGACTTTGACACAGAATTACAGATGCTACACAGCTAGATGCAAACCTCTGACCAGCACCAAAAATAGAAAGGCAAGATTAGAGTTTGCAAAAAAGCACAAAGGTGAGACAGAAGAGTTTTGGAAATGTGTTTATGGACCGATGAGACAAAGATGAACCTTTATCTAAGTGATGGGAAAGCAAAAATGTGGAGAAAAAAAGGGAACTGCAAATGATCCCAAGCATACAGTTTCGTCTGTAAAGCATGGTGGAGGTGGTGTCATGGCATGGGCATGCATGGCTGTCTCTGGAACAGGCCCTCTCAACTTTACTGATGACTTAATGTATGATGACAGTAGCAGAATGAATTTGGAAGGGTACAAAACCATCTTGCCTACCAATATTCAAGAAAATACCACCAGATTCATTGGGAAGTGCTTCATATTGCATCAGGACAATGACCCAAAACACCCTGCCAGTTCAGTCAAGGAGTTTATAAGGACAAAGAAATAGAGAGTCTTAGATTGCCCAAGTCAATGTCCAGAATTATTTGTTTAACTGATATAATGTTAATATACCAACCTATTAAAGTACTGAAATCTGTTTTGTACCTTTGAAATACACTGCGAACCACCAAATGCAGACATTGATGAGAGAGTTACATGATGAACCAAAGCCCATCACAAGCAGTTTTTAAATAATAACATACATAAAAGGTGCACAGTGTCATTCAAACAAGCACGAAACACCATCATGGTGAGACTCATTTAACGGAAATATGCTATAAACATTAATTTAACAACATTAGATGTAACATACAACCCTAATAAACATAACGGATAAGAAAAAATAAGAAGAAACATAGTTATTTCAAAGAAAAAACATCAAATTCAAACTAAATTTGAAATGCAAAGCAGGGAATTCTGGGAACGTCAGTTTACTGTTTTTCCCTGTAAATTTTACAGGAACTTTCCGTTAACCATTTAACAGGCTTTAAATGTAGCATTTTCACAGTTTTTTACCGTTAAAATCACGATCATTTTATAAAAAGAAAAGGTCACATTAGATAAAACAAATTAATTTAACAACAACAAAAAATATAATATAATGAAGGAAATATGTTAGTTTTAATAAAAACTAAACTTTAATATTTTAAACATATATGATAATGTTGATATTTACTCTTGTTTTCATTTTAAGAGAGAACATTATCATGACCTAAACAGTGTGCCTTGGTGCATGTAAAATATAACACATATATACCACAAAAATATCATCAATCGCAGTAAATAAGTGTAATTTATCATGATTTTTCATCAGTATTTATTTATTGTTCCTTAATAATTTTTTAAAAGGCACACTCTTAAAATGTCTGACTGATATTAAAATATCTATTATTTTATTCTTAATAGTAGCATAATAAGCATCATAATATCAATAGAAATATTTTTACCATGAGTTACATGAGTAAAAAAGAATAAGCTGGCTAAAATTCACAGTATTTCAACACAATAGTTGAAGGCTGCTATTGAATCATTAAGGGAAAATGACACATTATGTGACTACACATTACTTTACGGAGAGCTTATGATTCACTAGCTATATTCTGCTTTAAGAACAAATGGTCCAAACAAAAAAGCCTCTAATGTGGACTATACTCTCCAATTTAAGTAAGATCTTATGTACAGCCGGTGCAACCTTACCCAGGTAATTTTCTGACCAGACAGTAGTATAGGCCTAACTAAATAGCAAATAATGAGAATAAGCTTGTCTATATGTACGTGTAGCATTGACATGAATACTAAATAGCTCCCTGGTAAATCTGCTTCTCAAATAAAGCTTTTCTTAGCACTACCGGGACTCATGCAATAGAGGGCAATTGAGAGCATGATGACACACACCTGCACACTAACAAGCACCCAGGTGCAACTTCTTACATCTTCTGGCAATCCTTCCCCTCTAGCAGTCCGTCCGCACTTCTGCAGGCACCTTGTGCTGTAAATTGTAAGCTATTAACTGAGTCATCTGCCAGTTCTGATTTCACTGACAGGAACTCAGTCTGTGGGCATGATGAGGGAAGCATATGCACAGAAAGACTGTTTCCAGATCTGTGACCTCTTAAGGGAGAGATTCTGGCTGCAAGCCCTCAGATACTCCCAGCGTCCTCTCTGGTAATGGCTTTGACTCTGGGTTCAGAGACACAAAGCGGACTTACATTACACAAGCTCAAGCGCTTCATCCCTGTCAAACACCTATAAGCCAAACCAATCACAGCAGTTGTGAAACGCACAGACAATAAACAGTTATAGTGCTGGTCCACTAGTTCTACATTGGTCACAGAAGCAAGAAAATCAAACACATGTTAAATCAAGCACACAGAGTGCTGTGTTTTGAAACTCTCAAACAACAATATATCTGTCATTGTTAAACATCTTCTCAAACATGTCTCTGTTGTACCCAAAAATCATTTTTCAGAAAAACGCAGCTCTAGACTTGACCTATTATTAAGATCAAAAAGAAGGAGTGGGGGACAGATTGAAAGGAGGAAGAGAGCACAGCGTAAAGAAAAGCATGGAAGATGTCATTAAGCTGTTGCTTTATATTGACCAGAATAAGCTAAACTCGTTCATGGTCCATTTTGTACTTAAAGCACTTGGTGCTACATTTCATATCAGGCTGTCAGTTTGAAAAATGAAACTTTCAGACACGTAGCCGTTAGCAGACTACTAAAGCCTTGTTAAACACAGTGGACTTCAGTTGTGTCTCAATCATCATTGATGTTTTAATGGATAATTCATCAATCAAAAATGTTTTAGACCGGGTTCCACATTAGTGGTTTTAAGTAAGGTGTTTTGGGAGAAGAACTACTTGAAGTGTTTTTGTGCTTTAGCCAATAATGGAATAAAACGTTTGCAAGGAATAAAAGACAGCAAGGAGAGAGGATAGATTCACATACTCTTGATCTAACGTGTTTGACCTCTTCTCTCTATCTGTGTTTCCATACTCAGTTGCTGGGCTTCAGTGCTGGGTCATTGACTAAAACAGACACCCAGTTTTCACAGCGTGCTGCTCTGACTGTTAAACAGTCACAGTGGGGAGAAAGCCATCGATTTTCTGTCACAGAAACACACAAACAGCATCATCTCAACGCCCTGATGACTGATGGACACTCTTGGGTGCCCGAAGGCTGGTGTGCAGAATCATATACACCTGTAAGTACACATACGCAAGGGTACACAGAAATGGATGTGTAATAGTTCTCAATCATTTGGTGCCCCCACTATTATGATATCTGATTTACAATTTTCTCCTGTTACTGCAAACTGTGTCTAGAGGAGGAATCTTTTGTCTACTGAAAACCTCTGAAACACCAAACATATGATAATTTGACATTTTATGCCTGCGATGCAAACTGATCTATATTGACATTTGCCATGAAATGTTACGCAAATATGGGCACAGCCAGACCATCCATATCAGTGCAACAGATTCAATTAATTTCTCATGAATAAAACTGATCTTAACCCAAGATGACAACACATAGCTTCAAGCAAATTAGAGGTTGTTAAAACACTTAATAACTTGCAATTACCTTCATAAATGATGCCTATAGGCAAAGGCATCTTATGTCTAAGACATAAAAGAGGAATACGTGTGTGTGTGTGTGTGTGTGTGTGTGTGTGTGTGTTTGTGTGTGTGTACCTACTTAACCATATTTTGGGGACAAATTTGTACCCAAAAGTGAGGTAAACCTGACAAAATCTCAAAAAACCTTCCTTTGGGGACGTCCTCATTTGTAAAACGGGTTTAAAATAAACCTTATCTATTTTAAAATGATCTAAAATTATCTAAATGTCCCCATTTAGATAGCTTAGTAAACGTGTGTGTGTGTGTGTGTGTGTGTGTGTGCATATGAATATGTATTCCTTTTCACAAGTCCAGACAGAAAGCTTTAGGTTTTTAATGTTAAAACAAAGAAATGTTAAATGAACAAAAAAATATACATTTAAGATTCTGCGCTGCTGATTTCAGTTTGCTAATGAAAAAAGCACATTTGTGCAAAAGGCCAGATTTCTAAGTATCAGAAGGACTGTTTCAAATGGTATTTGAGGAGACTTCTCAAGTGTTAGATATATTAAGTTTGTTCACATCAGTGCTTTTGCTCACCCGAAATTCCCTTATCATCATTTTGCTTTCCTTGCTTGGCTGCCATTCCTCCACGCCTTCACAAACATTCAAAAAGCCAGTAAAGATACTAGTGGGAAATGCTCCTAATCCAATCACAAGGTATACACTTGACCCAAGGCAAATACTTAGTGAGCTCACTATCAGGTGTTTTCTTTAACAACATCTGCTACAAGGTCTTTGGGGATTTGATTCCTACTACAGAGGCTGAAGGTTTCCTAGTTCAGTCAGTGTGCTGGCTAGGGAGCCATTTCTAATGTTATCCTATTGTCAAAATTATTCCATTGCACTAAAATGTTCTCCCTCTAGTAATTCTCAAACTTCATGAGAAACTTCATCCTAGTTTTCAAGTAGCCAGAGAACAAGTGCAAAAGTAAAATATTATAAAACAAGGCAGGTGTGAAAGTACATTAATTGTTGTCTTTCAAGAGGGGAAATAATGTACATTTTAACTATTAAAGATTTTAAAACGAAAAATGAGATTTTGAATTGAATTACTAATAAAATAGCAATATAAAGTACCTCAATACAAAATCAAAAGACATTAAACAAATATTATTAAGTAAGGCACAACATACAATGTGTGTATATATATATATATATATATATATATATATATATATATATATATAATGTTGTATGTTGTGCCTTGTTTTATAATATTTGTTTATGCTATTTATGCAAATTATCAGTTTTGCTTGATAACAAAATTCAGCAGAAGAAGATATGTTTCATAATGACAAGGTTTTTAACAGTAGATGGATGATGGTGGGTTACACAGCGATGTTAGATACCCATACCCACTATATTTAACGTTACATTATTATTTAGTGGATAAACTTCTTTAGCAAGTTAGGAAGGAAATTACCTTAAAATGACCTTGGTGCATTGCAACCCTAATAAATTTGAGAATTCAGTTTTAAAAAAGAACCTAATCATGTTACAATAAGCAGCAAATTGCACAATGAACACGGGCGTTTAATTAGTGATTATGATTGCAGGGGGGATGAAGGCCAAACACCAGCAGCTAATTACAGACAAACACAAAAAGCCCTGCAGCACTGCTCAATGAGAGAGTATCATAAAAAAAAACACAGAGATAACAACAACAAAAAACACAATATGTAGATCAGAAGGAAATTATGTTAATTAAAAGTGATAAGGTTTTGATTAATAATGTGTTGATTAAGTAGAGCAAGGAAATCCAGCAATTTGTACGTTTTATTTTTTGTTTTGTTTTTTTCTCTCTCTCTGGCAGAACTGACCATTGTGTAAACCGGCTGAGTGTTTCTCTTTTAGCATGAAGAAACATTTCTGTTAGCTTTTTGTCTACACGTGACTTCCTGTATATTTGGAGATGGTATTGAATAGTTTGGGTCAGTTTGCTTGTCATCAGCATTATTTTCAGCCAACGCAGCATTCAGAATGGATAGCTTTTCTCCCTGATTGAATGGTGGTTCATTATGCATCATTAAAAATATGCTTTGCATGCGTAGCAGAACACTCTCAAGAGTGGTTCTTCAAGTCTGCTTTTGAGTGGTCACCTTATACCAGAGGTCAAAGATCATCACAAAGATCTGATGATCATGCCACTTTTTAATATCATCGCCATGTGTTATCTTTGTTTTCCAGTCCTTTCAGCTCTCAAATAATATCTCTATTAGAAATTGTTAAGATATTTTGCAGTGCAAATGTGGTAAATGTTTCTTGTTACATTACAGGATTACAAATGGAGGCAATAAAGCATTTTTTGGTCTGTTCAAAAATGGTTAATAATCATTGAAAATTTGAGCTAAAAAATAAGAAATTTTACTAGATTTGAGGTGAGGGAACATCTTTTGGGCAGGTTGCTTATTGTTAGGACAAATGATTTCAGTCGATTTTATCAGAACACTCCATTACCTGGTGATAACCATCTATGGCAGTTTAAAAGAAGAAAAGCAGGGTGGATACAAAAAGGACAAAGTGTCTGGAAAGAGCAGCTGTAAAAAGACAGCTAGTGAAAGAGAGAGACACTTTGATTTTCAATACAGATATCTGTATTTTCATAAAAAATTTAACTAAAATGGACACTAAAAGTAACATCTCTATGAACCATTTAAGTTGCAGATCTTCAGTATGACCCAACCACCAGAGGTGTGAACTACCATTCTCATAGGTTGCAAATTTGTATGAAATTATATGACTTCACAAATTCGGTAACAATTTTAACTAGCTGTTTATTAGCATACATATTACTAGCATATTGGCAGTATATTAGTATACTGTATATAAAGCACATATTAATGCCTCGTTCTTCATGACCATATTTTAGATCCCTTAATTCTTCCCCATACCTAAACTTAACAACAAAAATACCTAAGGTAAATACAAATTTGTTGACAAAAAAATAGCAGCAGTATCTATCTTACTTCACGCCTCCAAACAACAATTCTTGCCAAACATTTCATAAACTTCTACAAAAAATAATAATAATAAATAAAAATAAATAAATACAACTCCACAAAATAAAAATCCACAGGAAACTGAGAAGACCTAAAAGCTGTAATTGATTTCAGTTCACAGAGAGGGTCTTTTTTTGGTATGAGACTATTGATTTCTACCTTTTCCGCTCTGTGAGGTCTGGCAGGGTTCTCCAACATCTCTCTAATTATTTTTTGTCTAAAACAGTAGAAAGAAAGAACAGACTGCTAAGTTATATGAAAACTGTCCACATACATTGACATACACCCACACATATATAGTGTTATAACTTCAGGATTGCCAAAAAGCTAATGGTATTGCAACACAACATGCAAGAATGAGGTACCATGCAAAAGACAACCTCTTTTTCATAGAAGAAAGTGGAAAGGATGAACCCAACCATAATTCAGCTAAACCAAAAGCCGTTATTGTCATTAAAAATCTATATATGTGATAATATTAAATGCACATATAAGCATTATCACACACTGAATGATACTGAGGTTAAAGGTCAGGTCTCATGAGAAACTAGAAGACAGGCTGAAGGTAGGTTAGGAGCATCTGCATGTGGCCTTGAGTAGAAGCTGCACAAATTATACCAAAGGTCAGAAAGATCCCAGGGTGGATTGTGCCCAGGGCAAAGGTAGGGTAGGTCTGATGAATGAGATACTGTAATAGTCTCTGGAGCTTTGAAAGGGAGAACAATTATAGTAAGGTAATGATGAGGGTAATTTTGCATTCTCTCAGACCAGCATGGCAGCATAACCAAGGTATAAACTGCATAGGGAATCACCATCAGTAGTGTAAGCAAGATGCAGTCCCACCAACATGACTTGCAAGCAAAACACAGCCAATCAATGAGAAGATGACAGGACAAACCACTATGATTCTGATACTGGCCCCATTCCAAAATAAAGACAAATCTTATAGTCCTAGCATGGCTAAAATGTTTCTAAGCGCTTGGCTCAGTATGAATATCAGACATTAGAATATAAATTATTCCACAAGAAGGCAGCACAATGGCAAAGTGCTTTAGTATATATTGAGGATTTAACCCTTGTAAGTATAAGAGCATTTACTTTCACAGTAAGGGGTTGGCAAAGGACAGCTGAAAGCAATATTGTTAGACCTAAGGAGAATTTTTTAATTAATCTAAGATTTAAGACATAGTCAGTGTGATGTTACAGTGAGAGAAATCTATTCAGAGCTCCCTGTTCCCTGTGTTCTGGTATACCACTTTAGGCTCATTGGAAATACCTGCCTGTGGCAAACTTTCTACAAAATGATGTCCAGTAAATGGTGCTAAAAGCACATTCATTTTCAGAATATAAAAATTACCATGCAAGAAACCATGCAAAAAAAATATTTACTATTCAATAATCTGTCCCTGTAATCCTAATTTTAGTTTTCATACAAGTTACAGTGAATTGTATGTATACTGTAGGTACGTTTTTGGAGATAGAGGCACAATTTTCCAATGAGACTATGATGCCTGTATGCATATGGCCATTAATTTCCACTTGATTACCAATTTTTGAAAGATTTATTTATTAGTTCTGCTCTTATTAATTGTGACTTTTTATCTGGACATCAGCATTTGTGAGATGCAGGACCGACCCAAGCCTTTATGGGGCCCTAAGCAGAATTTTATTTGGGGGCCCCTCGGTGCCGCCAATATGACTGGTTCTTGTCAAAGCTTAATTATTCACACACTATAAATCTAACACACCCATTATCAGTTTTGTTTGTTGTAGCTGTGTTGCTTACATCATACCATTGTATGCCTGCATGTGTTTACCCTTCTGTGATTTTTAATTGTAACAGTTGCAAATTTACAACAGTGGTCAGGTGTTAATTTTCACTTTAACATTCAAAGTCTTAGGCCTGGTTTCCCCGACAGGGCTTAGACTAAACCAGGATTAAGCCTTAGTTCAATTAGGACATTTAAAGGTCAAGTTTAGATAGACACGATTAGCATTACTGTATAAGGGCTGTCGATTTAACTTGTTAATTTTAATGGGAAAATAATGGCAAAAAAACAAAAAGTATTGTATTTTAAACATGACATTGTGTTTTTGCTAAATTTTCCAACGGAAATATTATATATAAACCCAGAGTCTAGTAACAACACACAGCAGGGTTTAATTTCAAAATGAATCCGCGTTTTGAGCGAATGAATCACTTGAATTAATGCCTGCGTCCCAACATGCACACTATCCATCCTAAATTATATGTAATATTAGTACATTTCAATACTATTTGGGGCAGATAGGGTGGATAGTATGCAGATTATCAGACAGTAAAAGGCGAGTGCAGTCATTTACAGTGTGTTTACACTGCAAAACAAAAGCTCTCCTTGCCATCTTCGCGCTGTAGCAAACTGGATGCTCAGACTTGCCGTTGATTCCTCGTAGCCATGAGAGGTGTGTCCATGTAGATGAGCGAATAAATCTGCATCTTAAGTGGCGTGTGGCCTTAACTTAACGTCGGTCGGTGTGTGGCGTTATTTTAACGTGTGGTGGCGTCTGCCGTTAACTTATCGCCTAATGTATGGCAAGCCAACAGGGTCAGATTTACGCTACGCTGGCTTGCCATACTAATAGCGCTTATTTAACGCCTGGCGGCATTATGAAAACAGCGTTTTAATATTGATAAGATAAAATAAAATAAACTGTCTTTTCATGTAGACTACTCTTGGGGGCCCTCTGATGCCCACGGGGCCCTAAGCAGCCGCTTAGTTCGGATTCCATCTGAAGAATTATAAGTTAACGTTATATTGAAATAAGCTACAGTAACAATGTTGGTCTTCAAAGGACCACTTCTGAAAGACACAGAGCTGGTTTTGGAGAGCTGCATTGTTCTTTACTTTTTGTGAACTGACGTCACAGGCAGCAGATAAAAGTTCAAACTAACAAAACTGATGTAAAGTTTTATTTCACTTCCATGTGTTTTAATATAAGCTAAAAAGCAGGCACTTCCTGCACAAATATGTCAGCAGACTTTTGTCTGTTAAAAGCATTTGGTTTGTTTAAAAGCTCAGAGCGTACAGAGACAGGTGAGGCATGAAACAACAGATTGTATGAATCTCAATCTAAGAGGATTAATTAAACATCCCGACCTGTTCTCTCAGATCGTACGAGAAGACATTTGTTCTTATTCCACCAGCTTTCCACATCATGCATGCTCATTTATGCAAAAATTTGATTAGGGATGTAAATTTGTTTATTTTACATAATATCCTGCTTTCACCTATCCCATCTTCATCTCTCTCACCAACAGAGGAACATATGACGAAGACTGCAAATCAAACACTGGCTGCACTCAAAATTTAATTTAGCAAAGCAAAACAGCTCTCGCTTAAAAGGTTTCCTGATGGGCAAGATGACATGATTATCAGAGAGACAGTCTTTAAATAAGAGTAGATGTTTCAGAATTTCAAAAATTATTCCTTTGCTCCTCAATAATGCTGTAAGTGTACATTAAGAGGATTTTAGTGCAGTGGAAAAGAACTTTAGGGTAGAAGATTATGCTGAAGATGCCAAGTCTGTGGAGTGTGGTGTTAAAATGCATTCAGAGTACAGATTCTCTGGGTTTTTCACTAACACGGATTGCTGTCGAGTCTGACTGCAACAGTCAGATAAGTCTATAATGCAAGATAAGTCTAAAGGCTAATTGGTTGATATGTGTGCATGAATACGAAGCATCGCACCAATCTTTCACATTATACCAATTTACATCCATTGCTCATTCAAATGGAAAAAACTTAATGCTCACGTTGGGTATATTTATATATTTAATGAGTGTATTATTGATAGGTTAGGTTTTTAAATTGGGATATTACTTAATATTTCATAAACCATAGGCATAGGTTTAAAAAAAAAGTAGACTAATTTGCGAATCTCTGTTATGCAAGCTATTAGATGAACCAGTTTAACCTACGGCGGTCCTGCCTGCTGTAGAAAAGCTGACAGTGCTGTGTAAGTTAGGCCCTTACGCATCACTGCTCACTCACCCTCTCCGTCTCTCTCTTTAAGTGCTGTCACCACTTTAAAAAGACATTATTTTCTCGTCAGCAGACAGACGGACACAATTTATATTTCGCCATCTACCTCCAACTGAGCCATTAGGAAGGGCGAGTGGGTGAGGCAGAAACTACAGTTAATGCTCCATTTTAAATCTTTTAAAGCTTGTGTTGAAATGAAACAGTCAAGACAAGGCCTTTGTTCTTACCTCCCACTAGTTTCCTAAGGGTTGCTTCTGAAGCACTGTATTAGATGCTTTAATTCCTCTAATGAAGAGTTAAACCCAAAAGTAATGGCTGAAGATTCATCTCTTTGGCGTGTGCGTACAATGTTCAATTATCCTGTTACATTCATTGACCCACAACAGTTAAGATGCATGCAAATGTGTTTGCATACATGCACATTTAAATGCATGCACGTGTGTGAAGTGAAATATACAGTGCCATGCTTAGGGAAAATCACGCAAAGAAGTGCCAAAAGTGTTGGCTCATTAGATTCAATTACAGTGGTGTTTTAACCAATTAAAGCCCACTGAGTCATCACAATAGCATAAAACATTGATGAAAGTTAGTGATCAGAGTATAAGGGACAAGGCAAATGATGTCTGTGACCTAAATGAAAATGCTACTCCAGACAGGGGCAGGGGTATGATGTTTCTGGTAATCATACAATGAACCACTGAATATAGGATTAGAGCTGATGGATAAACAAAATGCCAGTGGGACAATATAAAAGCCTCACTAATGTGTTCACTGTTGCAGAAATGTCCTCAGATAACACAGTGTCTTAATAACATAGAACTCCATTTAATGAGGGAATATGTCCAAAACAATTGCATATCACATATTTGAAAAACTGATGGGTTTTTTTTCATATCATATAAAGATAATGGTTGATGTGACAGGGGTTTTGTGTATTTATTGTGTAACACAAATTAAAAATCTTCAAATCTGTATGCATGAAAACAACTGACAGTGAATAGCATTGATTATAGCATTACAATGGCACTTGTCAAGGGGTGGGATCTATTGCCCAGCAAGTGAACAGTCAGTTCTTGAATTTAATGTTTTGGAGGCAGGTAAAATGGGCAAGCAAAAAGATATTGGACAAATAGTGAAAGCTTGATGGCTGGGTCAGAGCATCTCTCAAATGTCAAGCCTTGTGTCAAGTGTTCCCACTGTATTCAGTTAATAGTGCTGCAAGAAAGAAACATCCGGTGAACTGGCATCAGGTAATGGGTGCCAAAGGCTCACTAATGCACAAGGGAAGTGCAGGCTAGTCCATCTGGTCCAATCATACAAAAGAGCTGGTGCAGCTTGAATTGTTGAAAAACTTAATACTGGTCACAACAGAAAGCTGCCAGCATGCATCACAGCTTGCTGAGTATGAGGCTGCATAGCCGCAGACCAGTCAGAGTGCCCGTGATGACTACTGAAAGCGTGTACAATGAGCATGTGAGCATCAGAACTGGACAAACCTTGGGTCCATGGATTCATTTGGATGTTACTTTGATACCACCTGACCTACCTAAAGATTGTTGTGGAATATGATACACCCCTTCATGGCAGTGGTGTTTCCTCATGGCAGTGGCTGTGGTACCTGGCACCAAGACAGTAGCAGTATATCCTTTAAACCTCAGGACCCTACTGTCTCGGTGCCAGGTACCACAGGACATTTTTCAGAGGTCTTATGGAGTTCCTGCCTCAATGCATCATTGCTGTTTTGGCACTAGGAGACCTACACTATATTAGTAAGAGCTGATAAAATGTGAAAACTGCAACTTGAATGCAATGTAAGTCGCTTTGGATAAAAGCGTCTGCTAAATGCATAAATGTAAATGTAGTAAGGTGGTTTTGTTGTGGCTGATCAGTGTAAATATTTATATTCAAGCTCAAATTAATTTTAGAACTGCAGCCATACACCACACCCATATGTGCCTGAGAAATTTTCATTTCAAAACAACAGGCATTAATAGGGAGTTGGTCCACTATTTGCTACAGCTTCCACTCTTCTGGGATGGCTTTCAAATATACTTTGGAACCTGGGTGCAGGGCTTTTTTCCCTCCTCCTTTCAGAAGAGCATCAGTGCGGTCAGACACTCGTGTTGGGCAAAAGACCTGGCACAGAGCTGATGTTCTAATTCATCCCAAACATGTTCAGTAAGTACAGGGTACTCAAGTTCTTCAAGCCCAGATTCTTAAGACATTTTTCAAAACGTCATCTTTTGTATACAGAAAGAAAATCATACAAGTTTAGAATGAAGTGAGGGGTGAACTATTCCTTTGTATATGCTCTGTAAGTTTGGGACACCTGACCATTACACGAACATGGACTTTGCAGCTATAACAGCTTCCACTCCTCTGGGATGGCTTTCCACAAGATTTTGGAGTGTTCCTGTCAGGATGATTGCCAATTCATCCAAAAGAGCATTTGTGAAGTTACCCATGATGTTGGGCTTAAAGGTTCGATGGAGTTGAGGTCAGGGCTCTGTGTCACGGATCTGTCATCTCTCCACCAGTCACGATGCACTCACGCACCTGGTTTCACTTAGCAATTGATAGAGCACACCTGCACGTCATCTGTTCACTCATCAACACGGCTACAAATGCACACACCTCACAGCACCCCAGTGTCTGGTCTCGTTACAACCTTACAACGTTTCTACCATACTACGTGAATCGGTCCTATGAAGAGGACTACTATAGTTATCATATCTCTATGCTCGATATTTACTGTCTTGTCTACTTACCTGCTGTGTTTCATCCCAAGTGTGTCTTCCAACGATCCCAAGTCTGTCAGCTCCCGAGTCTCTTCCTGGTCCCCTGTGTCGGTGAGGTGTGTGGTTACTTCTGTTCTGTGTCTCCTGTTTCAAAGAGGATATCCAAGTTACCATTCCTCCTGAACACCGAAGACTCTGCGAATCATCGCTTGCCTGTTTCATTGCTCAACCTCAAGTCTGTCAATAAAACCCGTTCACATCACGCTGTCTGAGTCCCTATTCTGTAACACTCTGTGTGGGCCAGTCAAGTTCTTCCAAACTCATCCAACTATGTCTTTATGGACCTTGCTTTGAACGCTGGGGCACAGTCATTATGGAATATAAAAGGGTCTTTCTCAAACTGTTCCTGGACGTGTAGCATTGTCCAAAATGTCTTTGTATGCTGGTACAGTGCAGTCAGGCAGGTAATGTTCTATTGACATATGCCAAAAGCAGACTCACCCATCAGACAGCCAAACAGAGAAGCGTGATTCGTTGCTCCACAGAACAGGTTTGCACTGCTCCAGAGTCCAGAGCTATGCACCACTCCATCCAGTGCTTGGCATTGTACTTGTTGATGTGAGGCTTGCATGCAGCCATGGAAACCCATTGCAAAAAAGCTGTCAGTTTGAAACTCTTCAGCTATGGAAACAGCAGAGCATTGTCAACTTTTACACACCATGCTCTGTGGTCTTCTTCTTCATGGCTGAGTTGTTCCCGTTTCTAAACACTTCCACTTTCCAATAATACCACTTACAGTTATCTGTGGAAAGTCTAGCAGGGAAGAAATTTTAAGAATTGACTTATTGCAAAGGTGGCATCCTATCATAATTCCACAGCTGAATTCAGTGAGCTCTTCAGAACAACCCATTTTTTCACAAATGTAAATGTGTACTGCACGGCTAGGTGCTTTTTATTCATTTTCATTTTTTTTTTTTTTTTACATCTGTGGCAATGGGTCTGATTGAAACAGCTGAATTCAATAATTAGGATGTGTGTCACAATACTTTTGTCCATGTAGTTTATATATTACTTCTATTCAAATGTTTGGGGTTGGTAAGATTTTGAATATAGATAATATTTTTGAATGTAGATCATGTTTATGCTCACCATGCCTGTATTTCACCATGCCACATTATCAAAAGTACAAGAAATATTGCTACTATTTAAAATAACTGCCTTCTATTTTAATATATATATATAAAATATGCATACTTTAGTGTATATACTGTTTTATATGGCATTGGCCACCCAACAACTGCCCACATTCATTTTCAAACCTTATTCATTTCACTTATTTCCTTTCATGGCGGATTTACTTTCTATTATCAGAACATAAGTAGATGAATAGAACACGCCATTAAAAGTACAAAGCTGGGAGACTTTAATTAAAATTCAGACTGAGCCATGGAAACTAAAATCCTTACAACTCAGAACTTTGACAGGGACCACTGACGAAACTGGAGGGGTGAGTTAAGCACTGAAGACTAAAGTTATTTACACTGAAAAGAAGATAATCACGCCTGACACCTTCAGATCTCTAATCAAAGAGAAAGAGATTGTAAATATCCTGATAGGGAGAGATTCTCCTCCCAGCTTCACACAGTCTGAAGCTGTCAGATTAAGTGAGTAGCCTATGTGGAGAAATGCGCTTAAAGAAGGGTAGAAAAAGCTAACTCATCAAAAGAGGACAGTGAACCCAAATGAGGACCACTGTACTAAGCTAAATGCTAATAAATTTACAGGCTTCGAATGCTAAGCTCGTGTGAACTTAGTTAATATGAAAAAAAGAAGAGGAGTGCTGATGCACCAATACTTAACTGGGTTGCAGATCATTTTTGGTTTCAAAGAGAAACTAAAGGGAAGAATGCTAATGTAACATACAGTATCCAAGCTCACAGATACTTAATGTGCATTCCAAGCTCACCAATGTTCAATCAGTAATTTCAAGGTTTAAGATAAATATCTTTTGTATTTTTCAAATGCATGTTTCATCCCCAGAAATGTTCCAAATATGTCTGTTTAATAGACCTTTTTAATGTTTCATCAGGAGTCCTTTTTTGCAGAAACCGCAAAGTTTTCACCACTATATTATTAAGCATATTATTCCTCATAAACAAACAGTCTATTACAGTAGAAAACAAGACTTCCTTTAAGAGTTAAGAAACATTTCTTATCTGAATTTCTCTTCAGCTTCAGGCACTTTCTTCAGTCTTGTATTCATGCTTCACACCTTTGAAAATCCATGGTTCCTGTTCCCTTTTTCCCTTTAAATCCCTTTAATTTTGACTTTTACTCACATCAATTGCTCTAAAACAATGTTTAGCTAATATTTGATTTGTATAGTTATCCAAATCATTTTCTAGGTGGACAAACCTCTGATTATGTATTGATTAATTTTTGTCAAGTTAATTCTTGTCAAGTATGCAGTTGTTGTTCTATTAAAAATATATTGTGTTGAAAAACGAATTGCTCAGTAGTAATACAGAACACAAAAGGGATCATAGGATAACGATCTCATTCTAAAAAGCAAATACAAGTATAATGAAAGCAGTCTATATGACTTGTGCACTATATTCCTGAAGCCGTAGATACTCCATGTGAGGAACAGACTGAAATTTAAGTTATTTTCATTGAAATCCTTCACTTCTGGCGTTCAGTTCTGGTGCATTAAGCCCTGTTCACACTGCCAGTGATTTGCAGATTCAAGTTCAGCGATTTCAAGGTGATATGTGCATCACTAATGGAAAAATCAATAAAAGAAAAGACAAATCAATCATTTTGACCCATACAATGTGTTTTTGGCTATTGCTACAAATATACCCTTATGACTGGTTTTGTGGTCCAGGGTCACATATAGGGATAATACTAAGATATGATGCATGGACAAAACACTCTGCACATGCATGCTTTACCCTGGTGCCCTTTGGCTGTGTAACATACTCGAAGGTTTAAGTGGTTATGCATTTAAAGCCATTCTCTTTTTCCCATGTTTTTCTCTCAACAAACATGCCACCACTAGGCTATTTTTTTTTAATAATCTGACATGAAAAGGCTTTGAAAAAGAACACATAACTCTATTTCCAAACTGGAATTATGTGCTGCGTCTGAGGAAAGTGAGAGTAAAGATAAAGCTGCAAGAATCCACTCACAAAGGAGCCATTAAACCTCTTCTGACCCACTCCACTCTGTGAATAATCAACATGTTTACTGAGGAAGGAGGAGGCTGTCACCTTTCTGAATTACATATTATCTGTATAGCAAAGAGACATTATTTCAAATGTATAAGGTACTCTGTGGTTTATTCTAATGGAAGAAAAAAACGCAGAATCCAATCTTCTGTTTGAGCTAATTCAAGCCTACGCACAAGACGATGGTCTTCTGTTGTATTAAGTTATTTCCATGTATCCTGACTGTAAGGGCAAGTTAAACATAGTTTGGTGTAGAATTATTATTAACTACCACAACAAAGGTCTACCAGCTAAACAACTTCATATCATGTCCCATTTCCATTTATCTCATTGGCAGCTGCTTGGATGGTGCAGATTCTGTACTAGGGCGAATTGTAGGCCTAACTTTTTGAGCCAGCCTTAAACTGGGACCTAAATTTGAAACTAGGGACTTAAAACTAGTTTCTTTGTAGCTCTATATCTAATTTGGTTGAACTATTTGTTCACAAAGCAAAATTCATCAAGTAGGTTGTGAGTCCTCAAAGTGTGGTTGCATAATGTTTGCCTTTTATGATCCAATAACCTCCAAATTTTAAACTGAAATACTACTAAATGGCTACTTTAATAATAGTGATATATTAAACAGTATATTTTGGAAATATAAATAATAAATATTCCAGAACTGCTTCAAAATTAGTCAAGGGAAATTAATGAATGCTAATACAACAAACTGTAATAATGTACATTTATTTATTTAAAGTCTTTTGTGTTAAACACTGGCATGGACGTGATAAGAGTTGAGAAGGTAAAGTGCACACTTAAGATAGCTTAATGCTAATTGGACTAATAAATAATTTATGCATATAATTTGCTCTCCTTAAAAGCACACAAGTGTGCATTTCATCATCATGCATGTCTAAAGGATTAAAGATATACACTCACACTGCTGTAGTCGTATTTAGTAATACATAAATTGTAACTTGGGGGAGTGGGGCAACACCATTTTCAACAAAAAACTGAAAAACTTTTTATGCATTTTGGCCATTTATTTACATTACAACAGCATTCTGGGGGCCTAAAAATGCTAACTTTTTAAAATAGGGTTCAAAATGCAAGTTTTTGCAAATGTTATTATTATTTCTGTATAAACTACTAAAAAGTGAAGTCTATAGGCAGGCATGTATTGTTTCTTTACAAAGTGATATTGCCAACTACTGGCCTGGTGTGCATAATACAGGGCTTTTAGTAGTTTTTGCGGATCTGTGTGAATGGGGATTGTTTTGACAACATTGTCATCTGTATTAAACTTCTCAAAAACACAAAGGAAAAGCTTTTCCATTTTTAGTATGTCTTTGTCATGTAATTGCACGCTCAGGCAATACCTTACACAAGTATGCAATTGCCTGGCCAAAGTTACTTGCTTTTGGTTATTAGCTTCTACTGATTCTATATCTAGCTACTTCGCACAACATTGCTTTGCAAAATGAGCAAGCAGCAGATTGCATTAGTGCTTATCCATTATTTCCATATTTTTCTTCTTCATTTTTCCTTTAATGATTTTCTTAGAGACTTTGTTAAATTATAAGACCAAATACCAGCTTTGAGATGAATCACAACATTACAAACTTTTAAATGAAGCAAACAGCAATTTTTCTGTTGTAATCGCCAAGTATAACTCCATCCTAAATGAATATTTATTTGAAAAAATTTTGAAGATTAGCCAACCATATGTCAGTTTTTATTAAGTGATATCGCGATAAGGTGGTTCCTCACAAAAGGTGTTTTATTAAGCACATTGAAGCCTCTCCTCTATTGACATCCATTTAAAAAAAAAAAAAAAGGCCTTGTCTCCTTGCCAGTGTACTGCTGCATTACGCTTTTTTGATAACCTTGAAGGTTCCCCCTTGGGGAAGGGCTCTGCTGTAGAGGTCCTTTGGTGCCATTAGTTTGCCCCAGTTCTGTGATTGGTGGACATTTTTCTGCAGGATCATGGGTAGTATAGTTCTTCACTAGGAACTGCTCTGTTGAACTTTTGTGGAACTATTTTTATTTATGTGGTTGTGGATACAAGGGATACTACAGCCAAAAACTAACAATAAATAAAATGTTGTACCTTTTAGATTGTGTTTTATAAACATCTACACTTACCCTAAACCTACTCCTTACAGTAATGCAAAAACAGTGATTATTGTACAAATATTATTTGACAGTGTGACAAAAATGACACTATATTGATGTGTGCATGCCCAGTAGCCACAGCTGTAGCCTTAACCCTCAAAGAAGATTAATGTGCTTTTTACTGAATGTGTTACAAACAATTGTGCCATCCCCCAAGAAAACAAGGTCTATATTAGACAATCACTTTTACAATGTTGACTTTCCAGAAACAAAATGGTCATTCCCAATGAATGGGTGTATTTCAAAAAAGTTTTTAACTTAGTTTGCCATCACTTTCCCACATGATACCAGATGCATCTTAACCCAATAAAGATGACATAATGTTATATTTTATAACACAGATACTCTATGGTAATATTGTAGTAATACTTTATTAATAGGATATTTATTTAGAATATATTTTGTCAGTTACTGTTGCTTTTTAAAATGATATGCCATTCTGCCAGGCAGATTAATCAAAGAAACATAATGTGTGATAAGACCTTTTCTATATGTCTGAAAAAAAAGTTAACTTACATTTTTTACATACAGTAGGAACACTTAATTTGAAAATGTCATTGTACCCAATCTCACCTTTGCAGCATTACTATGGTCATTAAAAAATAAAAACAACAAAACGACAACTATGTTTGTCTAAGCACTCAATTATTCTGCATTTCACCTTCTGACAGAAAACTAGATAAAGAGCTTGTAAATGGCAAGACACACATAACCACAGATATGTCAGTCTCTTCTCACTGTTTCCTTCCAGTCAGACTGGTCACTCACATGGCTCTCTCGGTTTTATTTTTTCCATAGCACAATAATTTGATATATGTAAACTTCAGTAACACATTTAAAACAGTATGATGCATTCGATTAAATTTTTCTAATCTTTTAATTAAAACACAAATGCATTCAGGCTCAATTTGTGCTCACAGGGGACTCGTCAATTTGTCATAATAAAACTCCACATGTTCTGATGTTTCTATTTTTCTGTTGTTGGTTGCAACAGAGAACAGGAATAATTCAGGAATAAACAGGAATAAAATCTCTGAAACTATTTTTTGTTAGTTTTTTGTCTTTTGTTAAAAAACTAAACTTGATCGCCATCTTTTCCATTCCTGCCAAAAAAAAATATTGCCTTCAAATCTGTCCGTTTCTAAAAAAAAGTCTCAACCTTCAAGGCAATACAGGTATGTGTGATTTGTAATTAAGGAATAAATCTAGTGTTGTCTACTACTGTATGTGTATAAGGCTGGTGTCTCAACTTACAATAAGATATTAAATACAAAATTTCCAGTCCAAAAATGATCAGGAAAATACCCCATTGAATCATATTATTCACGCTATATTACTACAATAAAACATTTACCACACAAGTGCACTTATTTTCTCTGGACTTTAACTACCAAATACATAAACATTAAATAATGATAAACAATAAACAATACTTTGTGCAATCTTTAGGCTATATACTTTCTACATGACCCAATGTACAGTGTTTATTCAGAAAGACAGTAGAGGAAAGTGTCTTCTATAGGATAATCTGGTTTTGGAAGCTCCTGTTGAGATCTTTATGAGGCAAGACAATAGAGTTTCGAATAATGACCTCTGATGGGATATTCACATTGCAGCCTAGAAGGAAAATATAGAGTATAGATGGTCAGACAAACTTCCTGTTGTGGAAAAACTGTTGCCACATCCATTCAGTAGCAAGATGATTGCTATAACTTCTTAAGGAACAGCTCCACCTTCTGGATAAATCAACCAGTACATCGTATTTACTGTATGTGTTTAAAACACTCATTAGATTATCAGTAATGCAGTTCCAACATGGCTATATTATATTATATTACCATTCAAAAGTTTAAAGTCAGTATAATTTTTTTCTTTCTTTTTTTTTTGCGTAGTCATTCATCAATGATGCTTTAAACCAGTGATAATCTGACCAGTCAAATCTGGCTCGGGAGATCCACTTTCCTGCAGAGTTTAGCTCTAACCCTGATCAAACTCACCTACCTGTGATTTTCTAATGATACTGAAGAGTAAGAGTAAGTTTTTTACCAAATAAATGAGGTCTTGATTAGCATTCTTTAAAAAAAAAAACGTTAAAAATATTAAAAAAAATTAAAGCATTATATTATAATGAGTTATCTATGTTGCCACTACTGTAAAAAATATTTTTGCAATTTAGTTATTTCAACTTAATTTTGTGTGTAGAGATAACTAGATTGTCCAGACAACAAGAAGTTTTAAGTTTTCTTGTCCTCAACTAGACTGAAAGTTGAATGAACGAGTAAAATTGTTATTTTAACTCAAAAATGTATGTTTAAACAACTACACTAGATTTTCAGTTGAATTAACAAGTATAATTGTTATTTGAACTTATAAATGTAAGTTGAAACAACTGCACTCAATTTGCAGGATTTACTTCAATTATAATCTAATGCTTTAATAGCACTAAACTAAACTTAATTTATATATCCATCTTGCTGTCTGGTAGACTGCATGGTCTTAAACCCTAAACCGCTTTAAACAAAATCTTCAAACTTCAAGACATTACAACTATTTCAAACTTTCTGCTCAGGTTTTCTCAAGCCAATGTCAATGGTTGTCTTGTAGTTATCACTACTGTGGTATATATAAATTATTTACAGTGTATTTTATTTTAGTGTGTACATTAAAAACATCACTGTTATTTACAATTATGAGCACAGATTAATTAAATTACACCAAAAATTTGTCTAGCTGTTTTATTCATGGTCAGATTTCAATCCATCATGGGCGGATTTGAGCGATTCATGAAAATGATTCGCTCTAGATGATTCGCTGAATCATTTTTTTTCTCTGAGAATTTTCGAGAGAAGCCTGCGGAAACTGGATGATTGTTGGACCTTACACGTGTCTTCACTTCACAGAAGAGTGAGTAAGTGTGACAATTTATATTGTGAAAGTGGATTGTTGCAACTTTTTAGTTCGTAATAAGCGTTTTATAGTAGCCTATTGTGTTATCTAAAAATATATTAAAGACTTGTAAAGCACACAATTAAATTTTTGTTATAGTCACAGTCTAAATATTGTTAACAAATCCGTCATTTCTGACAATAAATCATACATTAAATTCATAAGTGCAAATGACCATTAGTAAAAGCAGTTTTCATAATTATATTATCCATTTCGAGTCAGGGTGTTTTGCACATAACGTTAGATGATTCGCTGATTGTACTTCCTTCTGTTCACTTCAGTCAAGCTGATTGAAAGCGGCTCGTGCACCAACCGGACCAAACCGGATTTTTTTTACCTCAGTCACTTCTCATTTGCAGAGCGCCAGATATAGGTGAGTTTTCACCACAATCTTTGAATTAAAAAAGTAACTCAACTGTCAAATTGAATCGATATGGGTGATAGAAATAACAATGAATACGTCTGTGGTTTGAAATGTCACGGTTTTCATTACTATTCAGAGTTTGGATCTTGCCGTCCTCGCGCCATTTCATCGCGCTTTTGTTCATGTTAGTTTTAAGAAATCTTGATAATAAGGCGAATTACACATGATGTTGTCACGAATGTAAGATTATTGAGTGTATTTCTGCACAAAGAAGATTCACTCATTGTACTTTCTCGTGCTGACTCGCAGGTTCCGTCAAGTTTTTTTACCTCAGTCCGGATTTTTTACCTCAGTCACTAACATTAACTGTTAGGTTAGCAGAGGACCAGATACAGGTGAGTTTTCGCAGCAATCTCTGGAAATTCTTAAATGACTATCAATTTGAATTGATGTGGGTAAAAGTAGCTTAAATATATCTGTAATTTTAAATGTTACTGTTTTTAGTAATACTGGAAATGGTTGTGATTGACACACTGCTTGTTTTAGTGATGCATGTTTGAGTCATTTGTAATTTGAGAACACATTTAAACAATCTTTCTAAATTCATCATGTGAATCGTTTAAAAAGGAAAGATATTTAGAAGAATATCAGTAACCAGACAGTTTCTGGTCCCATTGACTTCCATAGTAACGTATATATTTTTTTCCTACTATGGAAGTCAATGAGACCAGAAACTTTCTGGTTACTGATATTCTTCTAAATATCTCCCTTTATGCTCAGCAGAAGAAAGAAATTCATAAAGGATTGAAACAACATCCCTAATGGAGACTCTAATGTTTATTATTACAGGCATCAACAAATCAGTTATAATGTTTACATACTGTAGCTGAGACATACCACAAGTTCAGGGATGGTCGATCCTGATCGCTGCTGTCATGCAGAGTTTAGCTCCGACCCAACTCACTTTCCTTTGCGTAGCTGTAGTTATTCTTAAGACATTCAGGTGTGTTTGACTAGGGGTGGAGCTAAACCGTGCAGGACAGCTGTACTCCAATACCGATGTCATCTATCCCTGCACTGCTCCAGTGACAATAACAATGGCAGACTGCTAATTAGGCAGAGATTTTCACCAGTGGCCAGGGCTTTTCCCTACGATGACGTTAACATAGGGAGAAATCTGGAATCGCTTGTTTTGAGAGACTGTTATGATTTATGGGGATTCTAAAAAAGGGGGTGGGTGGATTTTTATCATTATAGTCTGGTTGTTTACACACTGTGGACACATCTGTGTTTAAATGCCTTATAAAAAGTGAATTTTGCATAATAGGTCCCTTTTAATGTTTAGTTTAAGTAAGTGGGATTTTTTATAAAGTATTTTTCTTTTTTTTTGCTTGCAGGTTGCTCTTGAATTCTGTAGGCTTGTCTCCATTGATTTAAAAAGAGCATTCTTCTAAGTGCTTGACAAGCACCTACCCAGGCTCCTGCAATTATACACCAAGCGAAGCAATGAAGTTCCAGAACTTCTGAATATGTTGAAGTGTCTGGATGAACAGGCAAGTCCAATTTAATTTATACAGCAAAACTAATTTGTTATTAGCTTTCAAAGAAATTTGCATCAGAAAAATTATATTATTTGCTAGTGTTGCAAAAAATCCCGCTGGTAAAAACAATGATTTCTCATTTTGTTAGTTGGGCCCTATGATTTCTGTTATGCGCAAAACACAGATGGAATCACAAAATATATTAATAAAAAAAAAATTTACTGTATTGCATGGAATGTCACAGAATTTGTCAATATTTAGATGAATAAATCAAAAGTAGGCCAGTCACTTAAATCAAAACCGCAAAAAGACTCTTTAAATATACATCCTGCATGTTCTGTGTGAATAAATGTCGCAGACATGCAGTTGTGTTTACTGCACATACTGAAGTAGCTACGTGTGACACTTGCAGTGTTTTTTCAGCCTCTGCCGTCTCACATTAGGGGCTTTCGCACAGGAGGAACCTTTTCATAGTTCCTATAGTAGAGCTGCACGATTAATCGTTAAAAGATCGCAATCTCGATTCAACACCTCACGTGATCTTAATCCTGCATTTTTACATTTCTGCCAATGATATTCAGGGGTGGAACAGATCGCATTAGATTCGGTTCGGCACGCATGTGATTCGCGGATTAACTGCTAAATTTAACCATCAGTGATTGAAAGTTTATCATTTGGATGTGTATTGTCTTGCCATATTGTCTTGCCAATTTACACATTCAAAAATTTTAATCGTGGAAGAAGATCTGTAAAACGGGACTTGCGTGTTATCTGTGCGCACAGCCACACACGCTCGAAGCGCAGAGAGAGGCGCTGTCTGTGTCAGACAGCTCTCGAATACAGAATTGATTCCTCTTTCACGTTTCCTTGCCCTTGAACGGACACATAAACACAAAATTGTCAAAATACCTGTCTAAATGGCCGTCTCGACAATTATTCTCTTGTTTATGTCATATGTGAACAGTTGAGAAAGAGACGGATGTTTGTCAGTTTTTTTCGGACCGTGCAGTCAGTCTTTAAGTGACAGCACACACTTAATATTTTATATATATATATATATATATATATTAGGGGTGTAACGATATTTGTATTGAACCGTTCGGTACGAGGCTTTCGGTTCGGTTTTCGGTAGGCATTTTCAAACCGAACGGTTCGTTGGTTATAACGCCGTTATTTCAAATGTAGGCGTGTTGCGCGTGGTAAGCGCGCTCATAATGTAAGAGACGCCGCGGCGCGACCACAACATTGCCCAACATCAAATGGCAAACGTAATGCAGCCGGAACGAAACTGCTCGTTATTGTGTGGTTGAAGGACCGTTTATCAGTTTGGACCAGTGCAGCGCGAGCCGATCGTGATCATGCGACACTGTTACTACACAGTGCTAATAAGAGATCCAGTAAAGAAAGCATTTGAATTCGCCACAGAAGTAATAACATCGCTGCGAGATCTAGTGAGAAACATTCACATTTCTCCGTTATTAACGGATCAAACAGCGCGCGGAAACCAGGAAGAAACACTGTGCCATGAATGAACTATCCAGTGTCCACAGATCAGCAACATTCACCATGGATTTACTGTAGAAACACTAACTGCAACCATGGAAGTTTGGCAGGAATAGTAGGCATAATGCCTTCAAGTAACATTACGTCGGTTTTATTTTGACATTATGAATACAATTGCTGCCCTCAAATGTCAATCTGAACTAAAATAAACCTTTGTTTATAACTACTACAATATTACATTTCATTTTTTCCAAGGAGCTTTTTTGTTTTATATGCTCCTAAGAAGAGTCAATTATAGCTCTAGAATTGCTGAAAGTAAAAATATATCATACTTTACGATGTTAGTTTTAATAAAAAAAAGAATTTAAAAAAATTAAATCAAGGAAATTTCTGGCATTTCTTTCTATTTGCTGTATCAAAAACGTACCGGACCGTGACACAAGTGTATCGTATCGTACCGAACCGTGAATTTTGTGAACCGTTACACCCCTTATATATATATATATATATATATATATTAGTTTTTTTGTCATTGATATTAATAAAACAACAAAATACAGCTTTAATATAGATGAAACTATATAAAAAATACTTAATTATTATTAATAACGTTTAAATTAATTAAAAAAAAACTTAAATTCATTTAACAGCATTTTAAAAGGGTTTGTTTAATTTTCATTTGGTTTAAAAATAAATGTTTTATGCCTCCATTTGATTACCAGACAAATTAAAATACACAGGAATTTCAACAAAAAATAAAATAAAATCATAAGATCTTCTGCATTTAAGCTGTTTTTATGAATTCAATTAATTAGACATAATTTTGATCATACAACTAAAATGGAATTTGAGCTGCTCAATCAACCCTACTTTGTCTAACTGTGTAAACACTAAATAATGCTGCATGTTTCAAGGTACTTCTGTGGCACTTTTAATTGTTTATTTAAATAACTTAGTTGTTCACAGTAAGTCACAGTTCTCATGCAATATGATAAAGAATGATTTTTCCGAAGATGAGTAGGAATGGGTATCCTTAAGGTTTTAACGTTATTACTATAATTATCGATCCAGTACTTTTAACAGTAGACTTCAGTTCTTTTTGTTCTATTAAAAAGAAGAAAAAAAAAAAAACTTTTTTTTGCAGAGTTCTAACCAGAAGAAGAGGGGAGCAGTTATTTTGGGCCTTCCATACTACATGAGGGAGAATCCAGAAAACTTCTTCAGAGTTTGTGAGGTAAAAACTTGAGTACTTTTTTCCTATTAACACTGGAATAAGGATGCACCAATATCACTTTAGTATGATAGTGATGCTTTTATTTAGTACTTTTTATATTTTGGTGATACCGATTATACAGTGTGTGCAGAATTATTAGGCACGTTGATTTTCTGATCATATTTTATTCCCAGGCACATTTTGCCAATTCCAAACCATATTAATCTTAATAACTACTATTAACTTTGTATTTAATCATTTATAAGTGATATGTAATTGTTCATGAATGCTGGAAATGAAAAAAGCCTTTAATTCAGGTGTGCAGAATTATTAGGCACGTTTTCTTTTACAGATAATAAAATAAGCCAAAAAAGACATTTAACGAAGACTGAAAAGTCAAAAAATTATTAAATGCACATGAGAAGGATACAATACTAATGATATACTAGAGATTGCAGTTAAGGCATGACCATTGGACAGTGAAATGCTCATCAGGTCAGCAGGGTCAGGCAAAAACAGGTGGAGAAGAAAAGACACATGTTAGAAGACACAAGGCTTTTTTCATTTCCAGCCTTCATGAACAATTACATATCACTTATAAATGATTAAATACAAAATTAATAGTAGTTATTAAGATTAATATGGTTTGGAATTGGCAAAATGTGCCTGGGAATAAAATATGATCAGAAAATCAATGTGCCTAATAATTCTGCACGCACTGTAGATGCCTGTATTTTCATTGAAGCCATAAGAATATGAAACATTGTTTGGCTTATTTTTAGTTGTTTCCTTCAGTTATTTTATGCTTAATTATGCCTTTTAAAATGTATTGTATTGCTGTATCATATTTTCTTTCAACTTAGGGGTAGGCGATATAGCAAAAATATCACAGCACGATTATTTTCAGGACTATAACGATTCACGATTTTATCACAATTATTTTTCATGTTGGTTTTACTATTTTTCATGTGACTGATCAGTAGTGTTGCTTTCGTCAATGAAAATTATGACGAAATATAGTCGTCAACGAACCTTTATCACCTGACGAAACGAGACAAGACGCTACGTAACTGCTGGTCATGTGACGATGACTAAAATAAATGTATAATGCAATATTGTTGACGAATAAAAACGAGACTAAATGTGGTTTACAACGTAAAAACTATGTTAAAATGTCTCTACATTTTTGTTGACCAAAACGAGACGAGACAAAATGTTATAACGTCACGACGAATGAGAGAGTTGTGCTTGAACCCAGCTTTGTCGGCTTTAAATTCTGGTTTGCGATCTAGTCACCCGATTATCAGTGAATTTAACAATATTATTCCATTAGTTATTCCATTAAAATGTCTCATTGATATATTTGACATATTCATAATCATTACTTTTGCCGGTTTTATGTGACAGCTGTTATGTGGGTTATTGGCAGCGTCACCCTCTGGTTACATGAATGCGTCACCACCGCATCAACACTAGAACATGCAGATTTTATTTTAGAGAATAATCGCACAACTATTCCATATTCTATAATTAAATAAACTAATCGAATATTCACAAATCGTGACTCATCCCTGCATGGAATCTCTTGTTTCTTTTCAAAAATCTTCACTCACATCTCACTCATTTTCTAAGGGGATTATAAACGTTTCTTCATGGGTTCGCTTTTAATTAGGCCTATTATATTCATATTCTTTACTGTGGTAAAGTAGAAAAACGCTGTACAGATAGCCTACATTTGTACTTGCATGTCAAATTCTTTTTAACACAGTTTGTGCTTGTTATTAGACATGGTAAGGCGCGTCAAGTTTATTTGTAAAGCACGCTTCACACGCGCGGGTGATTTTTAGTTCCACTTTCTCTGGCAGCGCAATCTCAAACATAACATAGCCTAAATATCTTGTCCTTGTGGAAGATAAAATTCGCTCTTCAGACCAATTGACATCAAGTAGAAAATATGAAGATATCAGAAAAGAGATGTGTCCCACATCCCTCTCAAAAGTGCTGAGTGGTAGGCTATATCACGCGTCTTTGTGTGGAAATATAAAAGATTTTTTATTTTTTTAAACAACCCCCCCAACCACCGCCGGTAGTTGGTCCATTACCACCGCGGTGGTAAAAAAAAACTGTCACAGCCCTAAATATAATAAAGTAACCTTGTTTGAAATACTGGGTTAAATAGAATTGCATTACTAAAAAGAGACTAAAATACAATTTTCATTGACTAAAACTAGACTAAAATGTCATCAGTTTTCGTCGACTAAAACTTGACTAGACTAAAAAGAGTATGAACGTGACAAACTAATAAAAACTAAAACGACAGCTTGACACAAAGACTAGACTAAAACTAAAATTAAAACAGGCCGCCAAAAACAACACTACTTATCAGTACATCTAAACTAATTTCCCTATATTAAAAATGCAGAATCGAATCATTAATTGTGAATCATCAATTTTAATTGTGAATTGTTGAATTGTTCTGAATTATTTCGCTGTCAAACAAGACCAAAAAAAGTACCAAGCAAACTGGATCTCATTCGATAAGTATATGTACAAATGAATTTGTGTATGAAATCTGCATACCAACATTTTCACAAACAAATAATCATTTATCAATAACTTCTATTCTAAAACTTAAGGGCTGTTTACTCAAAAACTGAAGTGAACAATGCTCACGTGTGCATATTATTTTTTCACAAGGTGTTTTTTGATGAAGTGACATCGCCAACTACTGTCGTTTTCGCAGATCCATGTGAATGGGGAACATTTTTACAACGTTGTTGTCTGTTTTTAGTACATCATTGTCATGTAAACATACCCTTATTCTGAATTTAAAAACACAGCTGATTGTGCATAGTGCACACCTCCTTTTGACATTTTTCTGTGATTTTTGTTTTATAAAAAGTACAAGAATTTTCATCAGATTACTTGAATAGCTCTATTTGGAAAATCATTCTAGAAAAATTAGATTGGCATAGACAAACATTTTATTGGCATAGACTGTAAAAAATACAACATTTACATTTTGGTAATGTATGTTTAATGTGGTAATGAAAGTTCTAGTCCACCGCTGAATCTTTAATCTCTCTCTCTCTCTCTTTTTTTTCAGCCGACTGACAATATTGATGTTGTACAGAGTGTTAAGGTGGGCATCTTGTCAGTGAGCGAGGACACCAGACAAGATTGTGCCTTCTCAGACGATGTTGTGAATATGGCTGTGATACTGGAGGGGGAGATTGTCATTGTGGATCTCCAAGACATTCCAAATGCCTTCGTCACATTGTTTGGACTGCTTTACGCTTTAAATATCAACTATCCAAAAGAGCTGCGATACACCTTTGAAGTGATCCAGCGGATCGTCATGAAGATTGATGCGGAAAACTGCTCCGCAAAAGTTCATGGACTGAAAAACAAACTAATGCGGTGAAGTGCTTTTAACTTTTGGCATTTTTTTTTTTTTTACAAGTAATGTTCAATTTAATTGATGAATTTGTTAAAGCATCTTCTTAGTTGAGATTAAAGTGTTACGAAACCAATTCATAGTTTTTTTAATGTGTTAATGCTTTTCAGAGTTTCTTTTTGAAAGAAATGTTGTGAACAGGATGTTTATATATTGTATGTTGCGGGAGAGTGACATTTTAGAGTGTTGAGGTCAATTGATGAATTTGTTGAAGCTTGAGAGCATGGATAATTGATAACTAAGGCATTCATTGCAATACATTTTGTATTGAAAATTGTATCAGTGATCATTAATTTGCCATCAATTTTTTAAATCAAATGTATTATACAAATTAATGTTCGAGTAGTAATTTATTATTTGGTACTGCTGCAGGTTTTAAAGTTTCAAAACACCACTTTAGTTGGCTGAACTTATTGGATGTAGTTTAGATAACTTAACTTTAGTTGGCTGAACTTATTGGATGTAGTTTAGATAACTTAACTTTAGTTGGCTGAACTTATTGGATGTAGTTTAGAAAACTTAACTTTAGTTGGCTGAACTTATTGGATGTAGTTTAGATAACTTAACTTTAGTTGGCTGAACTTATTGGATGTAGTTTAGATAACTTAACTTTAGTTGGCTGAACTTATTGGATGTAGTTTAGATAACTTAACTTTAGTTGGCTGAACTTATTGGATGTAGTTTAGATAACTTAACTTTAGTTGGCTGAACTTATTGGATGTAGTTTAGATAACTTAACTTTAGTTGGCTGAACTTATTGGATGTAGTTTAGATAACTTAACTTTAGTTGGCTGAACTAATTGGATGTAGTTTAGAAAACTTAACTTTAGTTGGCTGAACTTATTGGATGTAGTTTAGATAACTTAACTTTAGTTGGCTGAACTTATTGGATGTAGTTTAGAAAACTTAACTTTAGTTGGCTGAACTTATTGGATGTAGTTTAGAAAACTTAACTTTAGTTGGCTGAACTTAAATTCGAAGTTTACTTAACTAAATAAAATCAGTTAATTGTACTTTATAACTTGTCAGGTAAACCTTTCCATATTTGTCAGGTATACTTTATCAAATAAGTTAGTTTAACTTAAAAAAACCCATGCAAAAAGATAACAAAAAATAATGAGTTAAGTCAACAAAAGATTTTTTTACAGTGTAGATTATAATAGAGGCAAGATCTTCATACCAAGGATGGTGATGGATGGGGTTAGACCTCCATCCCTGAACAGAGTCTCGCTGTCAATCTTGGCATATGGGTCGTTGGGATTGGGGTCACTCGGAGTTCCTTCTACTCTTGCCCATTTCCCCACTGTACTGTCCCACCCAACAATACTGTTCAACACACAACAGTGATCCTGAAACAGAGACCCATATATTAAATAATAATCAATGTCATGTTTCTTGCTAATGTCTGATCGTCACTGTAGCAAATGTGAACACAAGAATGACCCACTTCACCTGTAACACAGCTCCATGTAAAATAATGGACTCCCTCACTCTTACGCCTCCTCCAATTGTCACCCCTTTGCCAATGGAAACGTTAGGACCCAACTGAATGGAGAGAAAGAAATTGAATACAATACAGAAGCATATATTTACTGTATATAAGTTGTTCTCCTTGTACTTACCACAGCAGAAGGATCGATGTTTGCTGTAGGGTGGATATAAACATCCCCTGAAGGTGGAAAACTAATTTTCAGTGACCTTGTAGCTGCTTATAATTATATAATACAACTAGTGTTATATAATTAAAAACACAGCTTTAAGATAAACTTGTTCAGAGAGAATTCTTCATGCAACATACCTATTATTTTGGGGGTTCCATCTTGGCTTGTGGCCAGTCTTTCAGGATGTGTCTGATGATACTGCTTGAGGTACAAACGACTAGCATATATTGCTGACCTGTGTTACGTTATATAACATCATGCATAAGAAAGAGTGACAGAAAAGGGAGATGAAAGGTAAAAATTGAGAGAAAGGCAGATTTACCCTGCAGACTTTATCTGACTCCAGAAATGCTGTGTTTTGTAGACAAAGAGTTTTTTCTGTCCTGCTAGGGTTGTAAAGATGTCCTGTTCTAGCCGAATCACCTCTGGCATCTGCTTGCCATTAGTGAGTTCTTCCCTGTGGAAAAAAAATAACTCATTTCAGTGCAAACAGGTCAGGCTGATCTATTATTATACACGGATATCTGTCCGGTGAAGGCTGCAAAGCGGTTTAGAGGCTGAATTATGTCAGTGACATTCACTGGATCCTCTGGAAAACCGTCCCAATATGGCCAAAAATATCTGGTGTGAACAAATAGATCCCACAGTTGATAATGTCACTTACAAAAGTACTGGGTTTCTCCACAAAATGGAGCACCTGAAAGAAATGAGTGATGATTAGGATAATGTGAAAAATAAGCATCTTCTTAATGCCATTTATTGAACGGAATGCTTGTCCTTCAGATCATATGAATTGGTGTACAAGGAAGCAATCTTGTACATATTTATATATAGTACCTCATTTGTCTCATGGTTTTCCACAATGCAGCCATAGTTCAGAGATTGTGTTCTATTGGCCTGCAATGAGAGAAATATAGAAATATCCTGAAACAATTTACCACTGTTTCCACTATGTTCAACATTGATAAAAAAAAAAAAAAATTCTTGAGCACCAAATCAGCATATGTATGATTAAGTATGATTTCTGAAGGATCATGTGGCACTGAAAACTGGAGTAACGGCTGCTGAAATATCAGCTTTGCCATCACAGAAATATATTACATTTTAATATATATTAAAAAAGAAAACAGTTTTTTAATAATGATATTTTAGAATATTACTGGTATTTTTGATCAAATAAATGCAATCTTGGTGAACATAAGAGACGTCTTTCAAAAACATAAAAAAAAAAAAATCACCTTTTGAACAGTACTACATATTATATTATATTATATTCAGAGATCATATTACCAACTCTTAATTACGAAACGTAAACCTACTGTAGTTCCGAGTAAGACTCCACAATGATTCTCGCCATGTTGACGGTGGAACCGGAGCATTTCCTGCAAGGGGAACTTGGAGCATACATCAGCATTCATGAGGAAAAATGCAGCCGGACCCCCAGACAGGATCTGGTCACGAAAGTGATAGATCCCACCACCTGTGCCCAGAGCGGCAAACTCCTGCAGGTACCTTCAGATTCAAAAATAAATAAATTGTGTGTTTAAGTATATGTATTTGACTAGTTTTTAAATTACAGGGCAATCAGGTCTGTGAGACAAAATATCAATTTAGTAGCAATCATCTGTATTATATAACACAAGAAAATAGTTCAAATTTGTCTTTGTTTAAGATATGCTGATCTGAACTGGTATCTACCTTATTGGGATTTTAAGCTCCTGCTGCGCAGAAGAAATGAGGCGGTTTAGCTCCTCATTGGGCTGATAAAAACCTATTAGTATGATCTCTTTCATTTCAGGAACCTGTAAGAGAATAAAACATGGCAAACTTTCAAAATAGATATTGATTACTGTGAAGAATGTTCAGCTTTATGCTTTAGATGTGATCTAAACATAATCTGCAGTGTTTTACTTGGGCACAGGCTTCAATGTGATGCTGCAGCATGGGGACTCCTGCCACTGGGAACAGTGGTTTGGGCACCTCGAATGACAGGGGGCGGAACCTGGTACCTGAATTCAGGGAATATTTATGAAATGCGTTTTCTAATAGTTTTTTTTTTTTTTTTTATCCATATATCACCATAATTGCTACTTTTAAGACAGTAACTTTGCACAGCTAATTCAAGTGTATCATATCAGACGCTATCACGTAGCTACGTCCTTTTCGCCACGTCATCATATGTGATAATGTTGTTGCGGTATCATTCATATTTCATTCATAACATTCGTACAGTTAGAAAAATAACTCAAATCTCACCTTTTTGAGGGCCTCCAATTAGGATTATCGTTTTTAACATTTTTCAGTTATGATGCAGTTCACTCTTTAAGACGACTGAATACCGATTTATTACGCTGAATATATCACGTCTAGTTTTTATTTAATTCATGTAAATCTGTTTATGAAAATGAATGGTTACCAACTTTGTTTACGAAATAAGTCAAGTTTTTATTACTGACAACGCTGAACTGCGTCTAAAACTTGTTCAACTTCAGCATAAACAACCAGTTTCATTAAATCCATTCAGCGCAGTAATGCGGAAGTGAGTGTACTGTAATCCCGCCCACTGTGACGTGTCTGCTCCACTTACCAATCAGGTCGCCTGTCTGGCCAATTTATGCACAGACTGGTCCAGTTGTTCCATATTTAGGTCAGACAAGCATTAAATAAGATTTAATAAAGACCACAATTTCGGCCTCATGACAGATTATAGACAGATAACAGAAAACATTTCTTAACGTTTCTCTTTCTTACCTCATTTCACATTAGGACAGTTGGCTCAAAGTTTCTGCCACAAGATGGCAGACCTAGTCTTTTTTTCCCCTGTCTAGTTTGTTTGCAACATTCATAGAGTGTAGATTCCATAATTATCACCTGGGTCAGTGACAATTAAGGATGTATGAGATAATGAAGATAATAAATAGGCCTATAAAGAGAATTCTAAAAAAAAAAAAAAAAAGCATTGTAAAATGTTTAAAACATATTCAAAGTTCAACACGTACATACCAAATTGTTTTGTATATAGGGGGAGAGGTTGCAACACTTTTAGCATTTCCTTCAGTTCGAAAACTGAGACTTAATAATTTCCTGCTTCGTTTATGTGGTTTATGAGGACACAAATTTGTATAATGACATGGGTATGACAGAGGTATTACAATATGAAGGTGGTTTATGAGGACACTGCCTATGTCCCCGTAATTCAAAGGGCTTAAAAAAAACATACTAAATGGTGTTTTTTTGAAAATCTAAAAATGCACAAAGTCTCCTGTGAGGGCTAAGTTTAGGTGTAGGGTTGGTGTAGGGCAATAGCACACACAGTTTGTTCAGTATAAAAACCATTACGCCTATGGAGAGTCCCCATAAACCACAAAAACCAACATGTGTGTGTGTGTGTGTGTGTGTGAGAGAGAGAGAGAGAGAGAGAGAGAGAGAGAGAGTGTTTTTCTGACAAATGAGGACATAAATTTGTATAATGACACAGGTATTACAAGGTGAATGTGACTTTTCACGACATTGCCCCATGTCCCCACTTTTCAAAACGCTTATAAATCATACAGATTTATTGTGTGACATTTGTGTTACAAAGAGAGAGTGAAATAGAAGGAAATTTCACATTATAGACCACTTTAGGCTCAGACTGATTTTTTAAAAACCTGTTTACTTAAATAAAAAGAAGTGAGACCTGACTATTGAAAGGGGTTCTTTATTAATTCATAAAATTACAATTTTGGTTTTGTTTTTTGTAGAAGGAATGGTCACATGTGGCTGCTTTCTTCCAGGAAGGATGAAGGGCTAATTGAGCATGTGCAGTAAAATCATCACTGTAGCTCATTCCTGACTGAAGAAAGCCATGTTGCAACCATCCCAATCTCCCCTGCGTTTTTCACCAACGTGTAACATTTATAACCATTTTCTGATGACTCTAAAATGTAAAATGTTTAATATCACGTAAAAACTACTAAAGTACTTTCCTTGGTCTGAGTGAGTGTGCATAACTTTTATAGTTTTTTTAATCATTAAAATGATTTATAACCATTATTTTATTAAAAATGTATAATACTTTATATTTCATTAAAAAAAATTATATTTTAAGGTGAAAATAACAAATAACAGAAGCTGTGTTTTAAGATATAGAAGTGTTAAAGTCTGAATTACATATATGTATTTTTGAATAACTTAAAATTAATTAGAAAATAAAAATGGGAGGGGGGTGTGTGTCATTGTCAGTATACCAAAGCCATATTAATGGAGGTATGTAGTAGGAACAGCCATGAATCATGAACTGATGATATAACTAACATCCATCTTTCAAAGTGAAATGTGAAACATTATATACTACCCGACAACATTCTCTGAAAATAACCATTGTTGAACAGTATGCAGAAGCCTTGAATCATGACTGGTATGAGAAGTGCTGATTGATCTGGAGGTTTAAGTCTTTATGGACATATAAGGTTCTGGTCTCAGAAGAAGAAAGACCACACAAGCTGCTCTGTAAACAGTGTCCCCTTGCTTGTCTGCCTCAGATGAGATCCTCTCCATTCTCAGACACAAAGCATGTAGTAATGTTCCTTTCACACCTCTCTCTGCAAGGATATTAAGGGATACCCCCTCTGTTCTCTCACACCCACTGTTGTTTTACTATTGCAGAATGTGTCATGGGTAGTCATAATTTTAAATGCAAGGAGGAGATGAGAGTTTATTATTGGTATAAAAAAATTCTCACTTGTGTACTCCCATTTTGAATTGTTTATTGCTAATATTGTATATAGTCCAGGGCATCACTGAGACTATCTTGTTAACCCTTGAGAGAAAATACAGTTTATTCAACCCAAATTCCGGAAATGTGGGGACGTTTTTTTAAATTTGAATAAAATGAAAACTAAAATAATTTCAAATCACATGAGCCAATATTTTATTCACAATAGAACATAGATAACACAACAAAGGTTTAAACAGAGACATTTTGCACTCTTATCCACTAAATGAGCTCATTTAAATTTTTTTGCCTGCTACAGGTCTCAAAAAAGTTGGCATGGGGGCAAAAAAGGGCTGAAAAAGCAAGACATTTTTAAAAGATTAAGCTGGGAGAACATCTAGCAACTAATTTAGTTAATTGACATCAGGTCTGTAACATGATTAGCTATAAAAGGCATGTCTTAGAGAGGCAGAGTCTCTCAGAAATAAAGATGGGCAGAGACTCTCCAATCTGGGAAAGAGTGCATAAAAACATTGTGGAATACTTTAAAAATAACATTCCTCAACGTCAAATTACAAAGGCTTTGCAAATCTTATCCTCTACAGTGCATAACATCATCAAAAGATTCAGAGAAACAAAAGATTCAGAGGAAAAATCTCTGTGTGTAAGGGACAAGGCCAGAGACATTTGTTGGATGCCCTTGGTCTTCAGGCCCTCAGACGACACTGCATCCCTCATCGGCATGATTCTGTCATTGACATTATTAAATGGGCCCAGGAATACTTCCAGAAACCACTGTCAGTAAACACAGTCCGCTGTGCCATCTGCAGATGCCAACTAAAATCATGCAAAAAGGAAGCCATATGTGAACATGGTCCAGAAGCGCCGTCGTGTCCTGTGGGCCAAAGCTCATTTAAAATGGACTGTTTTAAAGTGGAAAAGTGTTCTATGGTCAGGCGAGTCCAAATTGGACATTCTTGTTGGAAATCATGGACGCCGTGTCCTCCGGGCTAAAGAGGAGGGAGACCTTCCAGCGTGTTATCAGCGTTCAATTCAAAAGCCAGCATCTCTGATGGTATGGGGTTGCACAAGTGCATACGGTATGGGCAGCTTGCATGTTTTGGAAGGCACTATGAATGCTGAAATGTTTATAAAGGCTTTAGACCAACATATGCTCCCCTCCAGACAACGTCTATTTCAGGGAAGGCCTTGTGTATTTCAGCAGGACAATACAAAACCACATACTGCAGCTATTACAACAGCATGACTTCGTAGTAGAAGAGTCCGGGTGCTGAAATGGCCTGCCTGCAGTCCAGATCTTTCACCTATAGAGAACATTTGGCGCATCATTAAATGAAAAATACGTCAAAGACGACCACGAACTCTTCAGCAGCTGGAAACCTATATCAGGTAAGAATGGGACCAAATTCCAACACCAAAACTCCAGAAACTCATAACCTTGATGCCCAGATGTCTTCAAACTGTTTTAAAAAGAAGAGGAGATGCTACAGCATGATAAACATGCCCCCGTCCCAACTATTTTGAGACCTGCAGCAAGCATCACATTTGAAATGAGCACATTTTGTGCATACAATAGTAAAATTTCTCAGTTTAAACATTTGTTATGTTATTTATGTTCTATTGTGAATAAAATATTAGCTCATGGGATTTGAAATTCTTTTATTTCAAATCTTTTATTTCATTTTATTCAAATTTAAAAAACGTCCCAACATTTCCAGGATTTGGGTTGTATAGTATGTACAGTATGTTCACATTTAAACACATATACAGTAGTCTTAAGGTCCTAAAAACTGACTAACTAATAACTTTGACTGAGATTCTGGTTTTGATCATAGAATTTGTCGTATTTATACATTTTTAAATCTCATTGAAGAGTATATTCAGATTAAATGTTTACTTGTGCATCAATATATTAAGTTTTGCAAAGCATTAAGAATTGTTTAGGCCTAAGATTACCTTAAATTGGTTTGGTATCTCTCCTTCAATCCAATCAGGCATACTCGTATTCTTATATATAAACTATTGTTATCATATCTAAATGAGAGTATCCTCCTAACTCATGCTTATACTCTTCATTCTAGAACATTCCTGCTATTTTATTCTCCAGTCAGTTATTTTTATCCAGTTATTCCTCAGATGCAAACAACTTCCTGGAACATCTAACATATTTCACATTGTAGCTTTAAAACGGTTCAAAAATATTTTTTTCTGAAAGTTTGGGGTTTTGTTTATACCCTCCAGGCATCATATTTTGCCTCTTAGGTATTTTTTAGCCTAATAAACCATTTGAATGAAGTCTTTTATGTGTTAGTAATCTGAGTGCTCTTTAAGGAATAAGCAATGGCCTTTTGCTTGCTTTTGAATAAATAATTATTGTTGGACTGTTTCTGTATTTGTGTTTAGCAAAACTAATTCCTACAGTAAAAGCTGCCTGTAGACAGTCACAGTTTACTAGTTTCTGGCCTGTGCAAATAAAAACAGACAAAGTATGTGTGAAATGTTGACTTTAAACTTCACACTTCTTATGTGAATAAATTAGTTGTAACTTTATAAAGGTTAATAAAAGTTATGTTCTACAGTTACTGGTTTCTTTCTTTTTGATAGTTGGCTTTATTTTGCACAATTAATGCTTTAAAAAAACAGTTGTATACTGTAAATGTCTTCTCCATGGTATATTCTTAAAGATTGCAAGCTAAGAGAGATGTTTATAGCAGAGTAAAGCTATGGAAATGCTTGAGGATAGCACATACATGGGTGGCAGTTAAAAATGAGATGCTCACTCTTTTTGTTTGCTCCTTATAAGTCTGGTTAATGTTCCTGCCCCAGTGCCGAAGATAAACTCCCAGAACAAAGCAGCGTGTGTCTTTTCATGATGTATCCTTTACCATTGTTTTGTTGTTAACAATAGAATCTGGAATTTTGCTGACCAGAGTTTAAAACCCACACAATAGTAATGTGTTTTTCGGCGTTTTACAACACAAAATGAGACTTTGCTTATAAATCTCCTATTTAAATCATCAGATGTCAGCAGCTGCACCTGATCAGACCTGTTCATTATGACTCGTGAAATCACGTCTCTTCATTATGGTTATCTCTTAAACCTCTAGAATTACCATTGAGGACTGGACTTTTTCAGAATATAAGGGAGATTCATTTAACTATGTGAGTTTGACTGTTTCAAACCAGCAGCAATGGAAAATTCACTCACCAATTCACCTTGTGGTGAAGCAAAACAGCACAGGAAGCAATTTTATCTAGGAGACATTCCCACGATGTGTCCATCTTCCACACACAAGCACAAGAAGAGAAGAGTAACAGAGAGGTTCATAGCCATATAAGGCTGCCCATGTAGCATTTTAATATAAACTGTTGCAGACATGCAACTCAACTCTGATTGGTGAATGAGGGGCCCCCATTTTATAGAGAGGTAAAAAAGTTAGGAGCATCCAAAGAAAAACCCACAGAATAATCAGAACACTTCTTTTATGGTTTCTGTCCAAGCACCAAAGGAACAGTGAGATTCTCTTTCTTTTCTAATTATTAAAAAGTTCTTGCTTCCAGTGAATGTAACTCCAAATCAGGCACTGGTGACAGGCTCAAGATGCTTATCTACATTTGTGTTTTTAACATACTAATAATGTATCAGATTCTGATGCTATCTTGCCATCTGTTTACCTCCTAGCTCTGTTCCGCGGCGTTGATGCCCATGCACTGGAAGTGTTTCCCTAATAAGGCAATGGCGCTCCCCCCTTTGATGCCACACAGATATGAAATGTGTTCCTGTCTCCAATTAACCTATTATAGAAAGGAGTCTAAGCTTTTAAACAATCCAGTTCCACTCCCCACCCTCACATATCTCTCTCCTTCCCTCTGTATGTCCTCTCTCTACCCTCTATTCTCTCCTCCCTCTTTCATTCTGGTCCAGAGGGGTTGTCCCAGCAGTGGTTTGAGTGAGGGGAACAGAGAGTTGCTCAGTGACCACAGACAGAACAGGACCTCCACAAAGGCACTGGACCACAGGGATCGTGAAGGAACATTCATACAACTGGGCATCTGTATTAATTTATAGCTTGAAGAAACCCCTACCAAAGGAACTGAGAGGGACCGACGAAAGTCTTTCATAAATTTGTTTTTAATTTCTAGAGGTTAGCAAAGGAAGCCAGATGACAGACTTTAGGGCAGCTCTAAAGCCCCGTTCGGGGCCTAAGCCAGGGTCTGAGATCAAGACAAGCACCCCAACAAAGGTTGACTTTAGGTCATTGCTCAACAAGAAAGATGGTTCACCCAAAGCACCTGCTGCTGTTCCACCTCCAAGCAGCACACCTTCAGACTTCAGGTCATTCCTGAACAAGCAAGCACTGGAACCAGAGAAGTCTGAGAAAAATGAACAGAATTCATCAAAGCTAGCACCCAAGACACCACAGAAGGAAAAGCAAAGCGATGTCAATGGCGTAAATGGTGGTGCAATTGATAAAAAGGTTAACGTAAAGGAAAATGCAACAAAGGAGAAAAAAGCAAGCAGCACTGATGCAGGGACAACTGAAAAAAAGGAGAAAGCCAGCCCAGAGAATAAGACAACTGATGGAGAGATAACAGAGACAAATGACAAAAAGGCAAAAGTTGTGAATGGAAGAGAGAAGAATGCAGGAAAGCTGCCCGTTTTCAAACAGCCCCTGAGTGACATCACTGTGGTGGATGGAGAGAGGCTGAGGTTAGAGTGTCAGGCGACCTCTGACCCCCAAGCTGTCATCACCTGGATTCTTGATGGGAAAATTGTGAAGGCATCCAAGTTCATTGTCTTGTCACAGGAAGGTATGAAAATAGATACCTTTGACTACAATTTACAATGCAAAATACTATCGATTTTGAATTTTCTACACAGTTCTTTTGATTAATAGATGTTTAAATGTGACATACAATTCCAATGAAATGTGATAACCTTGGGTCTGTAGAGTTATTTAATGATAAGGACAGCTTTAAATCCTCTTTTCCTACTAAAGTCCCTACTTTAGTGTTCTGAGCTGTGTTGTAGATCACATGCTGAGAGGAATGATCTTAAAGCTGAGGCTGATTCATTGCCAACTGAGTGTTATCTTGGTTCTGGATCTGAGGGTTTAAGGTCTCTCTAACCCCTTCCACTGGCATGAGACAGAATGATGATCTGGGTGGCAATTAGAAAGTTCTGAAATAGCAATAGAGGATTCCCTCTGAGTCTAAATCAAACAGGAATGTGATGGGTGTCCCCTACATTATCCAGTGATTTGTGTATGTGTTTACTAGGACAATATACACTTGTCATTAAATGCTACCTCTTGTTTTACATCAGGTGAAAAGTGTTCCCTTACAATTGACAAGGCTCTACCAGAGGATGAAGGACGCTACACATGTAAGGCAGAGAATGCACATGGTAAAGCAGAGTGTTCCTGTATGGTCACTGTAGATGGTAAGTGTCCTGTCTTCTAGACTTCCCCTTATGCATGTCATTGGAAACATAGTATTGAATTAGGGTGTCTTACCAATAACAATACTAACAATGCCAAATCCCTCCCGGAACTCAGAATTTATTTGAAACAAAAAGGGGGAAAATATTGTTATATTCATTTTTATTGCATTCCTCTAGATCCTTCAGACCCATCAGCAGATAAGAAAAACAGGAAGAGCTCTTCTGCAACTCCCACTACAGAAAGTGAGTAAGGACACATGTTGTGGCCTGTTTACTTGTGATAATAGTTTATTTATAAAGGGATGAAATGCCATTAATTTGTTACCTCATGTCCTTTCCAAATTGGGATCTTCAACATATCTTCCATTGGTGGAACATAAAAGGAGACATTTTAAAGAATGTCCATGTTGCTCTCTTCCATTATAAGAGTATGGGGACCAAAGGGTTGACATGGTCCAAAAATTATACATAAAAGTAGTCCACAAACTCATGGACTATATTGCAAGTTTTCATGGTCAGCATTGACACTTAGAGTATGAAAAGGAGCAGCTTGATATTTATAAAAACAAAAAAATAATAAATAAAATCCTTTTGTGATCCACCTAAAAAACAAAAGTCATCCAAAATGAGGATGAGGAAACAATGGCAGAATTTTCATATCTAGGTGAACTGTCCATTTATGAGAGCACCTTTAAAGGAAAGTCAAGTCAGGTCATGCCTTATAGTCGCATTCATTAAATTAGAGCTGAGTGATAATCTATATTACATTTTGTGATGATACAAGCAGTTTAGATTTTCTATATATTGGGCTACATAAGTATATGTATGTGGATAAATGTGGACATATATGCAGACAAAGTTTGAAAAACTATATATAAAGAGCTGGGCGATAATATAGTGACATTTTGTGACGTAAACAATCATACATCTGAGATTGGTGCAACCCGAATTCCGAAAATGTTAGGACGTTTTTTAAATTTGAATAAAATGAAAACTAAAAGACTTTCAAATCACATGAGCCAATAATTTATTCACAATAGAACATAGAGAACATTTTGTTCCGCCTTTTAACACAATGGTCGCACTAGATCCTACATTTTAATGTGATCACGATAGAGTAGAAAATAAACTCAGCCGATGATGTTTTGGAACAATATGCAACCAGTTGTACTGCTGCATTTGGTCTTCTAGTATTTCATAAGAATAGCAGCCTCTAAGTGGCTCACATTTACATTGCACTTATGTTCTTAACAAACAATGTCAAAATGATTTACAATTTAGTGCACGAAAAGCATGTTACTGGCAAATACCAGAACAGAGTACATTGTATTCCCACAGTGCTTGTGGAAAAAGTTCAGGTGTGTCCAAGCATAAGGGAGAAAATGAAAGATAGGAAAGAAGCAATTGAAGACGAAGAGAAGGCCTAAAATGGTAGACTTCTGTGAGCTGAAACACATAAAGATCTGACTGTCCTCTCTGTCTTCCTCACCCTTGTTCTCCCCCTTTCTCAGTCTCTCTGTTTGGAGTGTGCTGGAGTATTAGTGGGGTTTACATGTTGCATTGTTTCTTGACGGCGATCAAACCTTAAATAAATAGTGGAGAGAGAGAGCCACTGCTTCCTGGATCTTGGAGACCCTATATTTAGCATGTCCGTATAAGGGGAATTCCAGCAAGGCACAGTGTCCATACAGACACTCTCTCCCTGGATGCTGATCAGAAGCAGCAGTTTCCTTAGAACTCCTGTCAGTTCTCAGATGAATGTTGACTAGTTATTTCCTTTGAAATGGTGTAAAATGAAATTTCAAACATGTGAACAGGGTTGATTACTGGATTTTTTTGACCACTGGATTGTTTGATTGTTTACTGAATGGAGAGTTTATAATTTATCAATTTAATAAGGAAGATTGGGTATTAAAATACATATAATATCACATTATTTTGTGACTTTACTCATTTTTTTTCAAATATGCAAATTAGGCACAATATTACTTAATATGCATTTATTTGCATATTAGACCTATAACAAAAGCAATAGCCTCTATAAAAGACCTCTTTGACAATTACCAGATTAGAATCATTGCTATCATAAAACTAAATATAAACCTATTGATGAATAACTTTTGGTTATTAAAAATGTGTGAAAGCATAATAATTAAAAGTTTACCATATTCAAATTTGTTTTGAAAATTTGTTATTTGAAGCTGCAAATTTTGCGCAAAGTCAAAATTGTTAAATCTTTCTAAAATCATTTATGCTTGTTGTTCCTCCAAAGGGATAGTTTACCCAAAAATAAAAAATTATGCCATTATTTACCCTCATGTGATTCCTCATCTGATTTGTTTCTTTTATGTAACACAACAGAAGATATTTTGAGATTTTTTTTTTTCTCCATGAAAATCAATGGTAACCGAAACTGTATGGTTGCCAATATTCTTAAGAATATCTTATTTTTGTGTTCTGTAGAAGAAAGAAAGTCATGCACATTTTAGCCAACACGAGTAGGAGAAAGCTATGAATATTTTTGGCTGAACTATACCTTTAATGAAATGTTTATTTGAATAATTATGTAAATATGTTTAGCTAAAAATATACAGTAGATGCTGTTGGAGTAGATGCTATCTTATGTCAATACATGCTCACTCTCTTCTGCAGATGAAGCCAGAATAAAGAAGAAACCATCTCCCGCCAAACAGGGTAAGATTACTCTCCCATTAGCCCTTACATAACCATACAGGCCCAAGGAATATTTGACCTGAAGGCCATGTACAGAGACACATTCTTGTGTGATAAACTGTCTTCCAGAATACTGATAGTAGACAGACAGAGAGAGAAAATACGGAATAACTACTTTCCACGGGAGTGTTGAATATGAACCTATGTTTGCTTATGATGCCATGCAGGTTCTCCGCCACAGTTTCTGCAGTTCCCTGGAGATCAGAAGATCAGGGCAGGAGAAAAGGTGGAGCTGTTGGGCAATTTTGGAGGGGCGGCACCAATAACTTGCACCTGGCTCAAATTTAAAAAGCCGGTAAGGAAAAAGGACAGGGAGTTTGTACAATGACAGATCATTGGTTCCCAAATCTTCTGAAATAAAGGCAACTATTTACAGTGAATTTTGACTGCACCCCAAATAAATCTCCCATGTGAGAACAGAGCACCCCTTTAATCTAAAATTGACAATACAAATACTTATTGTAAAAATGCATTTCAAAAAAAGATTCTAATACCATTTTTTGGAGATCAGTATTAACATTAAATCAATGTGACAAAAAGTATTATAGGTCAATTAATGGATATTCAGATAAACAGAAATATATTTAATTGAATTATCAAGAATCATTTTATTGTAACATAGAAAAAACATATTGAATTATTTATTTTTGAATTGTATTGTCTGACTTTTGATTGACTATCTAAGACAACAGCCTTTTATTTGAGAGAAGAGTTGTGAAGATATAGAGCATATGTGAACTGAACAGCTGCTACTGTTAATGTAAATTGAAAATTATTTAATAAAGTATTTTGGGTAACAATTTATTATAGGGAACAATTCACGCTATTAATAAGTTGCTTATTAGCATGCCTTCTTATTAACTTATTGGCTGTTTATTAGTACTTATAAAGCACATATTTTGCATGACCATATTCTACATCCCTAATCCTACCCAACATATTATCTTAACAACTACCTTACTAATAAACAGCAAATTAGTAGTTTATTGAGGCAAAAGTAATAGTTAATGGTTTGTTAATGGCCAGAATTGGACCTTAAAATAAAGTGCAACCAAATTTTGTATTATACCCCACCTGTTAACTTTAACTGCATGTTGCACGAGCGTTTGATATTCGCTGCCCCGTTTGTGTCATTAGCATGATTGTTTTTTTTTTTATTCATCAGGTTCAGAAACCACTGATTAACTGAAGCATTCGAAGTACAAAACACTTAAACTGATACATTAATGTTTAAAATGAAGCAGAGATTATGCAGAACTCACTTTGGGAACCAATGTTAGATGACAGATGGTGAAATGAGAGTGTGAGGATGGTGTGGTTGTTGCCTATTGTGATCTTTACATGTTGTTTCCTGTAAAACAAACAAAAACAATTATTTGGAAAACCTACTGAATAATTACAGTATAAGGATCAGTTTAGATTTCATGATTACTTGGTGTATATGTCTGATAAAAAAGTGGTTAAAGAAGAGGCGAAAATAAGAAAATGAAAGCTTAAAGGCCTAAAGTCCTATATACTTACATAGATACATTGTATACTCTTCTCCTGTTTAGATCCAGCCAGGAACTGGAGGCATTTCCATAAAGACCACAGAGAACAGCAGCCACCTGACAATCGAAGCGAGTGACCAAGATCACTGTGGTTGCTACACTCTTGAACTGCAGAATAAATTTGGTACCAAGCAGGCCTCACTCAACCTCACCATTGTAGGTAAGGGAGTAAGCAAAGACAGGAAGTGACACATAATGAGAAGCAGGAAGGAGGAAGATGCGATTATGAGAGACTGTACTGTATTTAGCCCTTTGATACAACATAGTAACATAAATCATATTTACTAGTAGTCTCCCTATCTTTCTATGCATTGCTTTCTATATACCTAATGCTGACCTCTTCGATGTAAATCTGTGTTCCAGATAAGCCAGATCCCCCAGCCGGCATCCCTGCTGCATCTGACATCCGCAAATCCTCGCTCACCCTCTCCTGGTACGGCCCCACTTATGATGGAGGCAGCATCGTCCAGTCCTACAACCTGGAGATCTGGAATTCGATTGACAACACATGGAATGACCTCACCTCCTGTAACAGCACCTCATACCACGTCCAGAACCTCCTCGCCGATCGTCAGTACAAGTTCCGCATTCGAGCTGTTAATGTGTATGGAGTTGGAGAGCCCAGTGCAGAATCTGAGCCCATTACAGTGGGAGTAGAGGAGGTAACAGGTGAGAAAGAACATCTTATTAATTGTGGTACTATTGATCGAGAAAGAATAAGTGCGGGGACCAAAAATCTGAAGCCACTAGTGAAAATTCCTACGTTATGCATTCTTGTTTGATATAATACAAGCATTTATTTGACTATCGTCATAACAATTTAATTTATTTTAATTTCAGAATTTCTCCTACTTTTATGGCAGCATCACTCGATGCTTAAACTCAAGTCCTAATATTATATGCATAAATTAATATAATGAATGTCGTACAATATGTTAACAAATGCAATGGGTCAAATGTATCAATAGTCTATCAGATTTACTATGTGTGTGTGTGTGTGTGTGTGTGTGTGTGTTATATTTATCGATCTTATATTACATGAATTAAATGCAAATGTATTGCATTGTATATTATATCAATATTAAGTGCATTGCATTGCATATTATATCAATATTGTGTCAAATGCATCAATGAAACGCATTTATGAAATGTATCAAATGCGTCAATGCATGTAATGTATCAGTGTGCATGTGTGTGTTCCCCTTTTTTATTCATTTAGGTCAATATTTTTGTATGTATGCATATATATATATATATATATATATATATATATATATATATATATATATGCATTTTAAAAAGAGGGGTCTGTTTCTTTGTTTTTGTTCATGTTTAATTGGGGAAAATATATTTACTGTGGCCTCAGATTACCGAAGCCCAAAAGTATAAATGTGATGAGCTACTTAAAAACTAAACATTTAAAAAACATTCATATTTTTCTCCAGAGAAAAAGGAAGAGGAGGACGTTGGAGCCACTGTGTCTGATGATGGTATGAAGTTCAAAGCAGTTAGCCCACCATTCCATCCCTCCTGAATCCAGAGTTTACTAACATGACTCCCACATGGTCAGTCTGATACATATCCTGTTCATTTCACAGATGAGGAAAAAGAGCCAGAATACAGAGATGTGGTCATTAAGAAAGACTGCAGTGTGAAGGATTTCTATGATATAGAGGACCGCTTGGGAACGTAAGTGATGTATTTGTGATATCCATCATCGAGATTATCAATATAACATACCATTTTGGATTTACTGTACCAGATTTTTTCTTCCAGTTCTCATTGCCTTTCTCTTACTTTTAAAAGGGGTAAATTTGGTCAAGTCTTCAAACTTGTAGAAAAGTCCACCAAGAAGGTATGGGCAGGGAAGTTCATCAAGGCATTCTCACAGAAGGAAAAAGAAAATGTGAGGCAGGAGATTGACATCATGAACAGCCTCCACCACCCCAAACTGGTGCAATGTGTGGATGCCTTTGAGGGAAAATCTGACATGGTCATGGTTTTGGAGATGTGAGTCCCTATGTCTTCTATCTTCCAAGCAGAAAGACTAACATGACACAGGTTGACTAAATAAAAGGTTTCATGAAAAGGCCAGAATGTCCCAGTTTGGGAGCGGTGATCACATTAGGTCACTATGGTGAACCTACCTTGTGTGTCCTGGTGTCTTTGAACAGGCTGTAGTGTTTGTTAATTGTTTTTTCAACACCTTTAAATCATTCCACCAGTTTAGCTTTTTATGGCGAGAGAGGAATGTAAAATCCAGCACCCTGTGATGGGAGAAGTGCGTGTCACATGTCCTTATATAGTGAGATGGTGAAACAGGGAGGTGGGGAGAAGAAAGCATGGATGCTCTCTGCTTCAGCTTGGCAGCCATGATGGAAAATAGCCCAGAATTAAATCTCCCTGACTGTAAGAGAATTGTTTAGCACTCTAGACACTGTTCATCTTGTTGTTAAATGGAATGTGCATAAACAGTTCCAATGCATTGAGATTGCAGTCTGACACTGATTGGTTAGCATCGCTTAACGATAATGTCATTGTGGTCCCCACTGGCTGCAGGATTTCTGGCGGCGAGTTATTTGAGCGAATCGTTGATGAAGATTTCGAGCTGACTGAGCGAGAGGTGATTAAGTACATGCTGCAGATCATTGATGGAGTTCAGTTTATCCACAAGCAGGGCATTGTCCACTTGGACCTCAAACCTGAGAACATCATGTGCATCAACAAGACAGGAAGCAAGATCAAGCTCATTGACTTTGGACTTGCTCGAAGGCTGGGTAAACAAGCATAAACAACTGCAAAAACAAACAGTGTCTGGTTTTCTGGCACAGTTTTATTTTTTTTATTTCTGTTTTCAGAGGATTCTGGCTCTCTGAAGGTTCTGTTTGGAACTCCTGAGTTTGTAGCTCCTGAGGTGATCAACTATGAAGCTATCAGCTACCCAACAGACATGTGGAGTATTGGCGTCATCTGTTACATTCTGTGAGTGATAAATAAGTATCTCAGCTACATCGGTATCACTCCTCCAACAGTCGCTAACAACCGTGGCAGTAAAGACACAGTAATTAATGCTGAGGACTGGAAACATTTCCTTTTAAGGCTATTATTCGTTTTTGGACAACTCGCTTGCCAAGCTTGCTTTTTCAATTTATCACATAAACACAAATTTGATTCCTTGGAGGTAGAGTCTAAATGTTTAAACTGACTTGTGTCAGTTACTTTTATCTTCAGGTTACAAGAGGTTAATGGCCCCCTGTGGTAAAAGGACATTTTTGATTTTATCTTTTTTCCAAAACACTAAACAGCCATTAAAAATTTATTTAAATAAAATACTCAATCCTTTCCTAAACATCTTTTCTTTTTTTTTCTTTGCTATGAACTGCAAAATTGTCATGATCAAATTTGATATTTTTTAAATATAATGAGAATGCCTGAAACTGCTCCACCCCCATCCATTAAACATTCCCTTTATTTCTTTAAATATTGCCTCTACTGTAAACTGTATGACTTTATTACTATCTCTAAACTATAAGATATTTAGCTTTTTTTTTTACAGAATACACACTTCATTGAATATGTAACACCATCATCAATAAATATGAATATTTACAGAATATATACACTACCGTTCAAGAGTTTTATGTTAGCAATATTCTCACTAAGGCTGCATTTATTTGATCAAAAATATGGTTAAAAAATTAATAGTGTGAAATGTTATTGACGTTTAAAATAGCTGTTTTATATTAGATGTTTTTATGTAATTTATTCCTGTGAAAAAACTGAATTTGCAGCTAAGTGTCACATAAATCATTCAGAAAACATTCTAATATGCTGATTTAGTTCTCAGGTTATTTATTTATTATTTATTTGTTTATTGCTAAATAAATATTTGTGGAAACTGTGATACAATATAATTGATATTTTGATCAATTTAATGCATCCTTGCTGAATAAAAAAAAAGAAAATGGGTTCTAAAGGGATGCTTTTAGTCCTGTTATACCTTACATCACATTTTGGTTGAATGTGCACTAACAGAATCAAAGATTATTGGCCAATACCCATCCTCTTGTTAACCCTCAGTGTTAGTGGTCTATCTCCATTCATGGGAGACAATGACAATGAAACTCTTGCCAATGTCACCTCAGCCACCTGGGATTTTGAGGATGAGGCGTTTGATGAGATTTCAGATCAGGCCAAAGACTTCATCAGCAGTCTCCTAAAAAAGGACATGAGGTAAGCTTCAGAAAACCTGAAGTTTTGAATCAGAAACATTATCATTTTTATGGAAATACCAACATTGTTCCAAGATAATCAAAACCTTTGTAGAGCACTGTGTAGAAGCACATTTCTTGAACAGCACATCCTGAGCTCTTGGCACAGACCCGTAACAACGGGTTCAATAAAGACATTATTGAATATGGAGGGTGTAATGGGAAACGTTAATTATCAGTAGCTCATGCTGAATGTTGATGAAAGGATTTTAAGCATTTGGTCTGAATTCTGTGACCCTATAAATCCCACTCCGTAGGGCCAGACTGACCTGCGCTCAGTGTTTAGAGCACTCTTGGCTCAAACAGGACACCAAAAATATGGAAGCTAAACAACTGTCCAAAGAGAGGATGAAGAAGTACATCCTGAGACGCCGCTGGCAGGTGAAAGCACTGGCGTTTATTTTGATTTATCAGACAAAGAATACATTTCTATGAGATGTATGTATTCTTCATGTTTCTGAGTATCTGTGCAGAAAACAGGGAATGCAGTGCGAGCCATCTCCAGGTTCAGCTCTATGGGAATGTTAGGAGGAATCGGTCCAAAGAAAAGTTCCCCGACTGATGGTAATGGTCCAGCAACCGATTTTCAGTATCGATGATGAACATCGCATAATAAATATCATACAGGTGCATCTCAATAAATTAGAATGTCGTGAAAAAGTTAATTTTTTCAAAATATTAAACTTTCAAATATTTTAGATTCCTTGCATGTGAAGTAAAACATTTCAAAAGTTTTTTTGTTTTAATTTTGATAATTAGAGCTTACAGCTCATGAAAGTCAAAAATCAGTATCTCAAAATATTAGAATATTTACATTTGAGGTTCAATTAATGACCATCCCTACAGTATAAATTCTGGGTATCTCTTGTTCTTTGAAACCACAATAATGGGGAAGACTGCTGACTTGGCAATGATCCAGAAGACGAACACTGACGCCCTCCACAAAGAGGGTAAGTCACAGAGGGTCATTACTGAAAGGTGTGGCTGTTTACAGAGTGCTGTATCAAAGCATATTAAATGCAAAGTTGACTGGAAGGAAGAATTTGGGTAGGAAAAGGTGCACAAGCAACAGGGATGACTGTAAGCTTGAGAATACTGTCAAGCAAAGCTGATTCAAACACTTGGGAGAGCTTCACAAGGAGTGGACTGAAGCTGGAGTCAGTGCATCAAGAGTCACCACACTCAGACATCTTCAGGAAAAGGGCTGCCAAGCCACTTCTGAACCAGAGACAACGTCAGAAGCGTCTTACCTGGGCTGTGGAGAAAAAGAACTGGACTGTTGCTCAGTGGTCCAAAGTCCTCTTTTCAGATGAAAGTAAATTTTGCATTTAATTTGGAAATCAAGGTCCCAGAGTCTGGAGGAAGAGTGGAGAGGCACAGAATCCATGTTGCTTGTAGTCCAGTGTGAAGTTTCCACAGTCAGTGATGATTTGGGCTGATGTCATCTGCTGGTGTTGGTCCACTGTTTTCTGAAGTCCACAGTCAACGCAGCCATTTACCAGAAAATTTTAGAGCACTTCATGTTTCCTTCTGCTGACAAGCTTTATGGAGATGCTGATTTCATTTTCCAGCAGGACTTGGCACCTGCCCACACTGCCAAAGGTACCAAAAGCTGGTTCAATGACCATGGTGTTACTGTGCTTGATTGGCCAGCAAATTCGCCTGACCTGAACCCCATAGAGAATCTATGGGGTATTGTCAAGAGGAAGATAAGAGATACCAGACCCAACAATGCAGATGACCTGAAGGCCGCTATCAAAGCAACCTGGGCTTCCATACCACCTCAGCAGTGCCACAAACTGATCACCTCCATGCCACGCCGAATTGAGGCAGTAATTAAAGCATAAGGAGCCTCTACCAAGTATTGAGTACATATACAGTAAATGAACATACTTTCCAGAAGGCCAACAATTCACAAAAAATGTTTTTTTTTTTGGTCTTATGAATTATTTGTCATGGATCTGTCATTTCTCCACCAGTCACGACGCACGCACGCACCTGTTTTCACCTAGCCACTGATTGAGCACACCTGCACGTCATCTGTTCACTCATTAGCCAAGCCTTAAAAACACACAACTCACAGCACTCCAGTGTCCGGTCTCGTTACAACCCTACTACCTACAACTTCGTTCCTACGAAGAGGACTACTATAAGATTCATATCGCTATGCTTGATACTTACCGTCTTGTCTACATTTCCTGCTGTGTTTCATCCCAAGTGTGTCTTCCAGCGATCCCAAGTCTGTCAGCTCCCGAGTCTCGTCCTGGTCCACTGTGTTGGTGAGGTGTGTGGTTAACTCCTGTTCCGTGTCTCCTGTTTAAAGAGGATTTCCAAGTAAACATTCCTCCTGATCACCGAATAATCCGAGAATCATCGCTCAACTGTCTCATTCCATATCCTCAAGTCTGTCAATAAAAACCTGTTCACATCATGTCACGCCGTTTGAGTACCTCATCTGTAACAGTATTCTAATTTGTTGAGATGGTGAATTGGTGGGTTTTTGTTAAATGTGAGCCTAATCATCACAATTAAAAGAACCAAAGGCTTAAACTACTTCAGTCTGTGTGCATTGAATTTATTTAATACACAAGTTTCACAATTTGAGTTGAATTACTGAAATAAATGAACTTTTCCAAATTTTTTAATTTGAGATGCACCTGTATATGTTAAAATGTTAATTGCACATTAATAAATGTGGTTGTGTTTAGAAGAGCCTCCTGCACCGTTCCTTGAGAGTGTGGAGGATGAAAACCGCACCCCTGTGGCCCCCAGCTTCTCCTCTGTCATACAGGATGTAGAAGTGGTGGAAGGCAGTGCTGCCCGCTTTGACTGCAAGATCGAGGGTAATGACCTTTGACCTTGAAGGCTTTTATACTTTAAAGGACAGATTTACTAAACGGGGCAAATTAGTGTGACAACGCAATCCCATAAAAACAGGAGTGGAAAATTCTGCAGGTGATCTAATGACAATGTGCAAATTAAACAACACAGATGCAGCCAGATAATTTTCGTTATGACCAATGCAATCTACCAAAAGCAGCGTAAATTATGCTGCATTCATGCCATATCGTAATTACTGTAATTTTGAGATGACAACACGTGACGTTCTACTTGGAGCTGTTGGGTACACCCTTGGACTCGGACACAGAACTATCGCAATGATGATGATGATCAGGTGCATGTATCTACTAACAACACAGGTGCAGTGAGTTAAAACATTTTTTTAGATAAACATTTGTCTTTAATAAATCTTGACAGTAGTTTTTAACGTAAAAGAGGGGTTGCGCTGGTATAAATCTGGCCCTAAGTGCTGAGTTATAATTCTTCTGCTCTTCCCTTAAATTTAAATAAATGTCCTTACCGTCACTTTTGATCAATTTAATGCATCCTTGCTGAATAAATTTATTCATTTCTTACTGACTCTAAACTTCTGAAAGGTATATACTTTAGCTTGTAAGTAAAATTCCAGGTTCTTATTAAATCTTAATATTGTCGTTGGATGCAAAAGAAAAATAAATGTCTTTATGGTTTTTAAACACGTCTAAGGGACTGAAGGGATTTCTTTAAAATTATAAAATGTAATTATTTAAATAAATAAGAAAATACTTTAATCCTAATGCAACAAAACACTATTTGTACATGCTTTTTGTACATGCTAACATTACCAGCTATAATATAATGTTATTATTAGTTATCTTACCTTCAAATTTCATCAGCCCTTTGGTTGAGCATCTAAAAAAAACATATTTTCAAAAGGTATTGTTATTTTAATCTCCTTTAGGATTTAAAATAAAAACAGTTATTGTCTGTACCTACCCATTTCCTTATTAACAATATTATGAGGATTCTTTTTACCTTCTCTCCCTTTAATATGGGGATGTTCAAAAGTCAAAAATAATGTAAAAGCTTGGCAATTTGATCATCATGAGTCAGAAAATGTACAAATTAGCACTGCGTATGATTTGTAGTTTACATTTACACCATAACATGGTCCACTACTCTGTATATTGATATTTAAATGCTACAGTATGCCCTTACAGATATAAGTTCAATGACTGTTGTTGTGTGGTCCACTTGCATTTGCGTTTAATTTTTAACAGCGTTTTTTGATTTATTACTGATTTACTGTGTCTTCTGAATACAAAGGCTACCCAGACCCTGAGGTTGTGTGGTACAAGGATGACCAGCCTATTAAGGAGACGCGTCACTTCCAGATTGACTATGAAGAGGATGGCCACTGTAGCCTGGTGATCTCAGAGATCTGTCCTGATGATGATGCCAAGTACACCTGCAAAGCCGTCAACAGTCTGGGAGAAGCCTCCTGTACTGCTGAACTGATGGTGGAGTTTATGCAAGAGGAGGAAGGAGAGGGTGAGGCTGAAGGAGAGGAAGAGGATTGAATAATGATGGAAACAGGAGTGGATAATGATGGAGAAGTGAAAGACTGAATAACACAGAAACTATGACTATCTTAAACACCATTTCCATTCTTCTTTTTTACACCATCTTCATATTTGCCTAGAATAGTTTGGATAGAGCAACTGTTTTGGGGTAAAACTGTTTGCCACGATCAAAGACATTCCAGCTTTTGCCTTTGTGTCCAGACAATTATCCCAACTGATTTACCAAAATGGACTACAAAACTAAATGTGACAACCATATGCCTGTATAGCAATGAAAAAATCCACCATTTGTTTTATCATACTGATTACGTTACACTGATTTCATCCATGTTAGTAATTTTGTGAGTCAGTACTCACACATTTGACATTTTAGGTCTGCACTGCAGTGCAATTTAGTGGTATAAACACGACAGTGCTTCTTCAAATAACACTAGTCTAGTCTACATGGTATTGGAATCAATATGAAGACAGCTTAAATACTTTTGGAGACTTTACTGTATGAAGATATTAACTAATGATTATATATTATTATGTTTTATTTAATAGTTATACGAATTATTGGTGCTAAATGATTGAATATAGTTAATTCAGTCATTTAGAAGCTGTAGCTGATAGAAGAATGTGACCATCATTAGACTGTCTGTGCTGTTTGCACTTTGCCCTCTTTGAGTTAATATACTTGCATGACAGAGCAATGAGGTGAATTTTGTGCTGCAACCTGCAATACAACCCCTCATATGATATTTATAAACCTCGTACAGGCTTCTGCTGCCTTTGAGTGACTGCACTATTCTCTGAGAATGAATTAATCATAGAATTAAAACTCAGAGCTGTTTTGTCTTATCTTTTTATTTTTCACTAACATATAATGCTTTAAATTTCCCTTCACATCAGAAGTAGTAGGCCTATATTAAAACTTATAACACAAATCTAAGTTTTGGTTTATTCATCATAACTGGCAGTGATTTTCTGAACAGTGAACATATAAATAAAGTGTTTCCCTTCTGTGCTTTTGTGACATTTATGTTGTTTGTTTGTCAAAGTTACCGTTATTTCGATATGCAGATTTTCATCATACTGGCATGCAATGCCACTATTTCTTTTTCAGGCAGTTCAAAGCACAGCGTGACCCTTTGCGAAAAAGAAGTGTGCTTATTATTAATCAAATAAAAGACTGCCTAAGTGTACTTAAAGAGAGTACATTTTCATGACTGTTCACATGTAACACATGTTATCTTATGTTTGTGCTACATAGTTACATTTAGTCTGGAAGGAAATATCCACTGTATAACAAATAACAAATTTGTCTTCACTGGAATTATTAAAATAGTTGGAGAGGAATCAGGATTCCTTCAGGTCTTTAGTGGAAAAGACATGACCACAGGAGCAATTTACTAAATTTAACAATAGGCCTATATATTAGTTTATGTAGCTAATGCTAATATACCAATCTATTTAAGCTAAAATCAGATTTTTACTGCAAATCTATTATAATTTATACATTAAAATATATATAATATTAAGCACACAGGTAATGCAATGAAAGGTCACATGATTATAAAAACATATAAAAAATAAACATAACATAGCCTAACACTTTGACTGATTTAAAGTTTTTCAGTAAAGTAGGCTATATGACAGGTGATAAACTACTTTTTTATCACTTAAAAAGGCGTAATTGCCTCGTTAAACATAAAATAAAAGCCCATAAACGTATTCATTTTCTCTGTAATTCTAACTTAAATTCATTTATTATAATTTCCCTCTTTTCCTTCAAAGTTTCCTGAATTCCAGGCAGCGTGTGCAAAGCTGTTATGAAGGGAAATGGTGGCTATTTTGAAGAATGTAAATGTAAAATACAACAACAAACTAAAACATAAAATGTATCAAATAACGCACAACGTCATAACGTTACATGAACACAGTCGTTTCTACAATACACTACAATAAATGTAGTACTTTAGGAGGCGAATTTTCAGAAGGTTACAGTAATTCTATAATGTCGCTGCCGTGCTGTCCAAACTACAAATACCAGCATGCAACAGAACAAAACATTGCCTCCCCCTCGACTCCTCAGCATGGCTTTTTGGCACTCCCCAGCGGGGGATTGGTGCTGAAAGGCTTCATTGTGTCGGGGATTGAATGGGGGAGTTTGCGTTTTGTCAAAATCCGTCTGTTATCATCCACACAGCGCGGATTAACTGGCCTGCCCGAGTCCGAGCCATGCGCGTTATCATGCCGCAAACCTCCAGCGGTGCATTTATTGTGCATGATACAGATAAATGCGCCCAGCTTCAGAGCCGCTGCCGTTGAGTAAACGATACTCAACAGCTCCGAAAAATGAACGGAGGGCCCGACAGATACGGATTAACAATGTAGGGATGCTATTGTCGAAGTCTCGCATCTGATACAGAGCGCTGCGGGTTTGCATCAATGGAGAGGGTGTCTGGTCACCTATAAAAAGCCTGCACTGTCTTTTTTGGTTGCTTTTTGCCTCTTGGTTACATTTTGGTGCTGAATACGTTTTTCCAAAGGGTTTACCGTCGCTGGGCATCAGACAAAAAACATGGGGAACGCAGAAAGTATGGATGCTCAGCTCACAGATTTCAGGGCGAGGGGCAGCAAACCCCCTAAACTGCCCATGCCGGACCCGGCCGAACTGGAGGAGAGATTTGCAATCGCACTGGTAATTTTCATTTATATCCTCAAAAGCCATATCGATGTAATTGTATCATGTGCACAACTAGTATGGAAGCTGGCAGCCCACGCCAGCACACACGCCTCTATTGTGTGTGGTTGGCAGTGTGCATTGCTTTGATGCTGTCTGCGCGAGCATGATAGCTACTAATTGCAGGCGCGCGGCACCTTTATTGTGGAATCCTTTGGGGTTTTCCATCTGTTTTAGCGTCACCAGAATTGTGAACTTGCACACATGCTTTCTTATTGCGGTGATTATGCATGCATTCATGTATGATTTAAGGAGTCTGTCCTTAATCCATTAATCGCAACGTGCTCTGTAGGCCACTGTGTGCCCTGCATTTGCTTTTAAATATGATTCTTTTAGGTGCTTTAACATGAGCAATAACCCCTGTGGCATCAAACGTAAATGCAAGTATTTAGATACAGATAGAGCCACTATGTCAGTATGGTCTTGTTGGTTGAGATTTCAGCCATTGGCACAACCTGTCTGATTGTTGTCTGTTTTGGGGTCTGAAATACTCCAGTTTGTCAGGAAGGGCTCTTCAAGATAATATCTTGGGGGACATACATGATATCTATCCTGTGATTTAATTCTCTCTTCAGAATCCAGCTTGCAGTCTATTAAAATTACATTTGGAGTGGTACAAATTTCTCCCCAGAGACCCTAAATTTCCCTTCGGAGATCAATAATGCGTAACTACCTGTCTCTGTATTGTACCATTGACTTTGATCAGACCTGTTTCTTATTGAGATATTAGCTGGTCCTGTTCGTGTCTGTAATACAGTGCCTTGATTAATGTGACAGATTCAAAACCACATTCTTTTGACGATTTACATGTGAAGTTCTCAAGGGTCTTTAATCAATGCACTTAGGTCATCTGTTGCTTATCTCCCTGATTGGATTTTCAGCGTGTCCTCCAAACAGACACACGTCATTTGCTTACATTAGAGAGCTGCCCTCTGAACACTCATGATCTAATCAGTGCATTGAGAATCAAAAGTCTGCAAATCAGCATAACCGCTTCATGCCATGTGTGCATTGTGCATGTGTGTGGGCATGTCTGTCTGTTTGTGTCTGTGTTTGTGCCGGAGAGAGGAGAAACGGAGCGGGGGGAGTGAATGCAAATCGGTTAATGCTGCCTCATTTTCTCAGATTTGCATCACAAATTCTGTCCCAATAGAGTTGGCTTTTGCAGCCCAAATCTCTTCACCCTCTTCCACATGTTAGGCGCTGCTGCTGTGTTTTCATTTGATGCTCAGACTGTTTGATTTCCAGAGCTTTTCTCTCATTAATCATTTAATCAAACTTGGGCATGGTTTATTATGCCCAAATAGAAGAACAGAAAGTATCAAGAAAAATGTATGAGGAACTAACAGTATGCTTCAGTCAGTTATGTTTGATGGGCTCAGTTAAATTCATTTAAATATATTTAATTATATTACCTAATATTTGTACAAAATAAGCATATAAGTGTGTAACAAAAATTTCATAACCACTATGGAGACATTTTTCAATAAAATTCATGGTGGATAAAAGAAAATGTTTCATACTGGGTTTCTTTCCTTAAATCTACTTGTCTTATAGAAATAGTTTACCCCAAAAAATGAACACCCTCAGGCCAACCTGGATGTAGACGAGTTTTTTAATTGGAACAGATTCGGACAAATTTAGCATTATATTATATTTGATACAGTCACAGAAAAAAGTTGACTAAAAATAAAACGATCCACAAGTTATCTTCACTCCAATTTCCATTTTTGAGTGAACTATTCCTTTAGGTTTCATTAAATTTTTTAAAACAAAATTTTAACGCTGATGAAATTCTGTGCAGATTTATATTCTGTATGATTGTTGTAGAGAAGAATGTGGCTGTTCTGGAGATATTTAGTCTGTTCAGATGGAATCTAGATTTGAACTTAGATGAGAGATGGGACAAAATAGTAAACTGGTTATACACTGCTGGTGATGTTTTTGCTTTTGAACAACTTGCACAGAAAAATCCATGGTGTCTCAGGAATTTCAGAGACTAGTTATTTAGCTTTTCATCACTTGTGTTGTTGATGAACATGTTATGTGCAGAATGCCTTCAAACGTGTGGGAAAAAAAGAATGCTAACTCTCTTTTTCTGTCTTTCTCAGAACTCTATGAACCTTCCTCCAGATAAAGTGAGGCTCCTTAGACAGTATGACAATGAAAAAAAATGGGAGCTGATATGTGATCAGGTGAGAGAGTCTGTTTACATGCATTCTGCATAATGAGTCTCAGATAAGCCAGCAAGCAATTTTACAGAACTGTTATATAACCATATTGTTACAGCTGTCTTTATTCCTTTTCACAGAAAATTCAAGTCTTTATTATGCCCAATGTTAACTCTATAAAGCCTACTGTATCATATTTGATAGGCAAGTTTCATCGCTTCTAAATTATCAACATGCTCAAACCTTTGCTGAAAAACCTGTTGTAAAAAATCTACCACATGCCTTTTTTCATCTGATTGATAGTTTATACTTTTTAGCACGTAAAATACCTTTTATTATAATTCTAAAAATGTCCTCCTTTAGGTTGTAGTACATGTGTCTTTTTGCTGTGAAATCTTATAAACAGTAAGAATAACTTTTATATTGTTTGTGATATTCCCAGAGGAAAACTTACTTACTGGACTGAAGCAACTTGATTATGTGTTTGTTTGTTTTTTTGATTGTTTGTTTATTTTTTGAAAAAAAATTATAATGATGAAAAGGTAGAGAAATTATATGAAATTGTCAGTATCAAATATGAAAAATCAGGCTTTTGAGGAATTTGTACATCCCTTAATCATCTTATGTCAGAAAAAATACTGCTTTAAAATTCAAAAATGACAACCCATGTGCATGACAACCTAAATCCTCTTTGACTTTAAAAAAAAATAGTCAAAAACAAAATTCCAGTTACAATGTGTATACAACGTTCAACATAATATTGTAATGTTTGATATTTAATGTGACATTGATATCACAAGATCCTCTGTAGCAAGAGCTCTTTTAGTCCTACCAAGTGCTCTATTGTGGTTTCTTAGGTTTTTATTCACTGGAAAAAACAACAACAGACACTTGTGATCTGGTCAGCCGATTAAATAACCACTGGAATACACAATACACTCCTTTACTGATCTATTTTTTGCAGGGCCCCAGCAAAACTTTGTCATTTTATTTATTTTATTTCCTGTTAGCATCCTTTAGTATAAGAATGATTCCAATAAAGCAGATATCTCTTTTATTATCTTTTACAATGACAAAAATCATATTTAATTATCCAGTGTTTTTAAAGTTTGTTAAATGACACTACATCTGACCTTTTCTTTGTTGTATTTTGCTGTTCCTGTAGAACTCTAAATTGATCCAAGTTGAAAATGAGTACAGATATATAATACATCGCCCTAATACATACACACAGAGGAGAGTTTCTTTATTATAACAGCACCACTAAGTAAACACATTCTTTATTAATACATCCACCATATCATGTCACCATGGCTACACTGACGTAAGAAAAGGAGAACATGGCTGACTGTGGAAATGTTTGTTGAGGTGAAAGAGTGTGAAATGCCTGCTGTCTAAATAATGAATGATCATATCTCAGTGATTGCCATGATTCTTTCAAGGCTGAAATGTGGTTCAGAAGTGATTGGGTAAAAGTGAGACTCTGATTGGGAATTAGATCAGAGAAGAACTGAACAGAAAAGAAGGTTTGCTTAGTTAATGTTTTATGTTGAAGTTGGGGAGGGCGTTTGAACTTGATTCAAGAGGAGTGTTAAATATGAATAATATAAATATAGCATAATCTGTGTGTCTAACAGGAACGATTCCAAGTGAAGAATCCTCCCCATACGTACATCCAGAAGCTCAGAAGCTTTCTAGACCCTGCCGTCACCAGGAAGGTGAGTTCCTTCATGTATGCAGACTGTCTCTGTGGCTTGTTGTCTGCTATATTAATAGACCATAAATATTTAAAGATCTAGCTCTGGTAGCCAAAGGTTAAACATTCAAGTTCTGTAAGAGGTGATTATCACTGTGCCCTTAAGCAAGGAACTTGTGGTTAGTATTTAGTAGATATTATGTACATGTATGTGTAAAGATGCCTTGAAGGAATTATACTAAATAATAAATTATAATAAAAAGATATAAAAAAAATTTAAAACTGTGTCTAAGTAATGGAAAAACACCATCCTCTTAAATTTAATGGCCCGTCCAGAAATCCTTATTGAATATACAAGTCATATAGCACTTAAATAAAAATCTTTAGAATAAAATTCCTCTAATGTAGGGCCTCTCAAATTGGAGTTGTAGATGGCATCAAGAGGTACATTTCATAAATCTAAATTATAAATTAGGTTTTCTAAAATTTGGATACATGTTGATAGTTTCCTTCAAGGTTATAAGTGTAACAGCACTCTTTTCAAGATCAAGCGCAGAAACAGTTACAAAATATATAAATGTGTGTAAAATATTTACTTTCTGATATGTTGACAACTTGTTAGAAAGTATTTCACATTCATCATCAAAAAGTTGATGTTAAAAGACTGGCATTTGATACTTTCCAACCAAATCAAGTACATACTTGCTCAGAAGTGGACATCTCTTCCTCTTGACAGAAATTTAGAAGGAGAGTTCAAGAGTCAACTCAGGTGCTCAGAGAGCTGGAGATATCTCTTAGGACCAATCACATCGGGTGAGTCACATGTCCAATGAATCAACCTCAATGTAACATGAGTTAAGTTCTTTTTAGAACTGTGAAAGGTTTCTTTTGAGGTGTTCAGCCAGAGAAAGGTTATTAAATGTTTTGTTCTTCACTTAGGTGGGTGAGAGAGTTTCTCAATGAGGAAAATAAAGGGCTTGATGTTCTTGTGGAATACCTGTCTTTTGCCCAGTATGCTGTCACGTAAGTATTTCTTTTGCTTGTCAATCTTAATTTTTGTCTTGTCTTTCCTGCTGTCTTTCGCTTACCACCTCAGAACACTTTTGCTAGGGGTTGTCACAACAATCGACTGTTGTTACTGAAGTCTTGTCACCCCTCACTGCTAGGTTGCTTTTGACAAAAGAAAGAGGGGTTATGAATAAAATACGTGCCCCATTTAGCTTTGACAGAAGGTTTGATGAATAGAAATGTGCAAGGTTTATATTTCTATAAATTAGTGTGAAAGCAAGATAGAGCATGTGATCACCATTTTAACTTAAAAAGTATCTAAAGTTTTATATAAACCAGGGCTGTCAGTTTAACGCAATAACTTAATTATTTATGAAGCAATGTAATTAAAATATTTGAACGCAGTTAAAGGGGTCATATTATGTTGCTAAAAAGAACATTATTTTGTGTATTTGGTGTAATGCAATGTGTTTACGCGGTTCAAGGTTCAAGAAACACATTATTTTCCACATGTTGTACATTACCCTTTAGGGAACTTATCTATGCACGAACAGCTTGTAACACTCCAAAGAGAATGGAAAACTTGAAATCACATCATATGACCCTTTTAACACACTAGCCCTGCCCCAGGCCTGTGCGTCATCTTACATTTCATTGTTGACGGTTGACAAATATGATGCAGGGCAACAACTTCATAAATGCAGTTATGCCTTATAATTCAAGATACTGGGGCAAAAAAATCCCCCTGTATAAGTTTTTGTCTCATTTATATCACATAAGTGAAATCACACGAGCAGAGAGTGCTGTTTATGTCTGAATAGTAAAATAGTGAATAGCAAATGTGATTTTATACAAGAGTTCAGTAAATAAGAATATTGTTATATTTTAAACACAATATTGTGTGTTTTTGCTCAATTTTGCCAACGAAAATATTACCAATAGTCACAGCAGAACTGTTGTGTATCTGTGTGAGCAACGTAGTGGTGTTTAGTTTCTGAATGAATCCATGTTTTGAACGAATCGTGTGAATCAATGATTCAAAGGTCATTCGTAGAGAGAGCCATTTACTTAATTCCTAAATCACCTGTTTGAACGAGTCGAATGAATGAATGACTCATAAAGGCCACGTACACACTACGAGTTTCAGGAGTGACAACCGCATTTAAATGCGGGAAATAAAATTATCGTTCCATGTGTGTACGGAACAGCAGTCACTCCCGCATTTGTAACCATAGCAACATATTGGAGTCTTGAGGGAGTGAATAAGAATTTAGCTGTTTGGTATTTGCCATTTTTTGGCTAAAGACTCTCTTTATTCGTTGATTAACTAAACTACTGCTGATAGACATGCTGTGTTTTGTTTATGCTCGGGAGGCTGCTTTAGAGAGCGCTGTCTTGCAGTGTTGCCATGTCCTCATATTTACAAGCACTTTTAGGCATGTTGTTTTGGTCTTAGCTCATAAAGCTAGGCACTTTATGGAATTAATAAAGTGGTCTGATGCGGATATGAGATGTATGATTTTTTTGGAGTCATAAACATAAAACATTTGGGTGTTTTAGTGCTTTTGTGCTTGTCCTAGTTTGTTGTTTTTTTTTCTATGAAGATCTGGCAACTAGCCCCGTGTCAAAATGTGCTAAGCTTAAGACTTCTTTCACTGTTATTTTCTTGCATCTCACATACAAAGACACATTTCTGATGCGTCATTAACAACTAGTTGTTCAGTTCAGTACCGTACACACTGTGTAGAATTTCTGTAAATGCAGTTGTCACTACCTGTATTTTTCAGGAGTTAATGCAGTTAACATATTAATGCAGAGTAAAAGGTGAACTGACAACCGAATTTATCTGCAAGTGTGTACATGGTCAAAGACACCTGCTGGCAGTTTTAGTTTCTTCTTTAGAGGATCATTTAATTTATTAAAATAAATAAATAATAAAAACATTAAAAGGATACTTCACCAAAAAAAATCTGTCATCATTTACCCAAATTTAGTTTGTGAATTAATTAATTAATTAATTAATCGCCACACCATGTAATTAATTGACAGCCCTAATATAAACATGTACATGTTAATTTTGCAACAGGGTATTTTTCATTATATTTGCTCTTTAATAAGTAGTTAAACTAAAATTTTATTAAATATTGCAAGAGTTCAAGTGTGGATTGATGCTGAGCCAGGGGATTGGGCATGATAGGGTCTACTGAAACTCTGCATGGGTGTCTTAAGGTGTAAGCGAAGAAAAGAAATGGAAGTAATTTTAGTGCTTCTAATAAAGAAAGGATCAATAGCCAGCCTACCGAATAAGTGTAGCAGGATTAGAAGCTGACTATGGGGATTTAACTATATGCCTGGCTAAACAGATGAGTTAAAAGTGCAGACTTAAGAGTTTGTCTGAACAGTGTTAGAGATGCCATTTGAAAGACTAAAAACGATGTAAGCAAATGCTCATCTTGTTTCTTTATTTAGTTTTTCTTAATTGGCACTGTCAAAAGGCAAGAATTTTGGGATCTTAATGAGTTTGTGAAGTAGTAAAATGATGAGCATGTCAGATAAGACAGATGTACAAAATGTGCAGGTCTAAGGGTCCCAGGACCAGGATTAGAAACCACTTGAATAAACTATTAAGAACTTTATAAGCAAGCAAAAGTTTTCATAATATATTTTTCTATATATGTAGTCAAAGATTATAGTACCTTGTCTCTAGGGTCATTTGGTCCAATGAATAGAACTTCCATTATTAGTGGAAATTGTTCTGGTCTGGAGGAAATAAACAGTTGTGTGTGTTATGCAAAACAATGAAAACAAAAGACCATGTGTCCTAATAATATCACTTGAAGGAAGCACATACAAGGAAAGCAATACTGAGCCTAAAACGGAACCTTGTGGCATACCATATTTTACTGTTGTTTGGACAGTTGTCCTTTTACATACATGCACGCACACACACACACACACACACAAACACACACATATAGATATCAATCTGACAGGTAGGAGCTAAACCAGACCTGTCCACAAATGCTAACAGGATTCTTAAGCTTGTTCAAAAGAGTGGTTCTGTAAAGGCCAGCCATAATAGTATTAGCAGTGAAATACCAAATTTAGAAGACAAAAGTCATTTGTTACCTTGACAGGTAACAAATAACTCTATTAAGTGTGATGGAGCCTGATATGTGACTGAAACACACTTTCTCAGCAAGGAGTTGGGAGCACACAGTGTTTTGTCGTACTTTTAAAATAGTACACAATCTATACATCACTTTCTGTTTATGCTTTAAACACTCTTATTCTCTATTAGGTTTGATGGAGATGTAACAGAGAGCACCACAGGTGAGACTTCTGTAGAGACCCCTTGGAGCAGGTCTATAGAAGATCTCCATGGCGACAGTAATCTACCATCACCGGTCAGCGGCAGCAGCATACCACGATCCACACGGCACTCCATTAGGTAGATGCATACAAACAGACACGAGCACATTTGTGTTCATTCTGACAATTGGAATATATTTTTGAAAGACCGCCCTTAACCTGCTTTTTTCAGGTCTAATACTTTGCCCAGTCGCAGAACTCTGAAGAATTCACGTCTGGTGTGTAAAAAAGATGACGTTCATGTCTGCATCATGTGTCTCAGAGCTATTATGAACTACCAGGTAAGCAGATTGTGAAATGTAATTTTTAAAGAACACCTGAATTGAAAAACAGAACAAAATTATTTTAATCTTTTTTTTTCATTTTTCCCTTTTCTATATCACACGTTATTCGGCTAAAGTATGGCTTCAACATGGTTATGTCCCATCCCCATGCTGTAAATGAAATTGCTCTGAGCCTTAACAACAAAAACCCCAGGTAACCACACACATACTACTGTATATTGGTTTCTCTTAAGCAACATATATGTGAAAACATTAATCATTGCCCTCGAACGTTTCTCCAGTTTCTGTGTTTAAACCTCTCGAACGGTTGATGAGAACTCTCTTATCTGTCAAGGCTTTCATCCAAACCCTTAAGCTATTACATTTGATCAAAGACCTTTTTTAGAAGGGCTGTTCTTTGGAAACTTTAGCTATAAATAGATGAATTGTCTGTCAGTTGTGCTGATTAAGGTTAATAGAAGATAACGGTTTGTAACTAAAACTGTTCCCTGAGACCATGATACAGAATCTTTCAAAGCTGTTAACCAAAACTTAATGAATAGCTCCTTGTATAGGTGGGATAATTCCTCTGTAATTTGCCAACCAATAGGACCATTTGACCTGCCCCTTGGAGATTTCTTGATTGGTTGGGAGTTGAAATGGAGAATTCTTAATTTTTCCTTGGAATGTTTTATCAGAGTTTGTAGCACTAAGTATTTTGTGCAGGTTTGGTTTCTTGATATAAGTGTCCTTTTGTTTTCATTCTGCAGGACCAAAGCCCTGGTTTTGGAGCTGTTGGCCGCTGTATGTTTGGTCAGAGGAGGACACGAGATCATCCTTGCTGCTTTTGACCATTTCAAAGAGGTAAGAAAGATATTCTTTCTTCCATTTTTGCATTCAGTTTATTTCACGCTGATGTAGGACTACATGATATTGGAAAAAACTGGCAATGCAAGATTGTTTTTCTGCTGTATATATAGAAATATAAAACAAAATACAGGAGTTTTCACCAGATAATTTAATCTGGTCTTATGACTATATTTAGAAGTTAGTTGGTTGATTTAGGGAGTTATTATAAATATATATATTTTTTACTCTAAAGATTTTTTTGTGTATGAAATCCTTTCAGGGCTGCAAGATTGGGGGGGGGGGGGGATATTTCACTAATATTGTCATAATTTCTTCATTTTCAAATGGTAAATTGTCAAGCTTTTATTTTGATGAGTTGCTGACAAATAAAAATATGCACTGCCAGTTTCAGAATGACTCTATTCACAGTAAATGAGTCAAGCTGTTCTCAGATGCTGAAATAATATCACAAATTACACGTGAGTAAATGCTAAGCTTGAAACTGGCAAAGCATATATTTATTTAATTAAAGTGCATTAAGCTATGATATCAATTTTATTTCAATATGTCACGAAGCCTTACTCTATGAATACAAATTGTATGTTTTATTATATATTTCAAAATAATTGAGATAATGTCATAAGAATCTAATTTTTATAAATAGTAATATATTTGCATGAAATATTTTTTTTACATCTTAAAACTGCCTGTAGACAGAATATTTAATCAAATTAAAATTATACATTTTACATGGCAAATACAAGCAGTTCCTCTTTAAGCAAACAGAACCAAAAAATATTTATTTATTGTGGTCAACAATTTATATGGATGACATGCATAGTGGAATATGTTTATACAGTACATATACTGGACAGAGTTAGATTGATGTAGCAGTTAGTTACAAATAGATTCACAAACTTCACAGGAAGCACGATAATAAAAATCTGCAATACATCAATAATAAAAGAACATTTCCCACACTTTGTAGATTTAATCTTACATGTGTTTTTGCTGCTGCCTATGAATGACAGTGTTTTGCTCATGGGTAATATTTCAGTTGTTGGGCTTTAATAATATTTACATATCCTGATAATAACAAAGAAAATAACTGTTTAATAATTAAGTAAACTTAACCAGACCATAGATAATTAATGAGTCATATGCATTAACACAGAAACTACTCAAAGCAAAAAGCTACATTTAAAGTACCAAAAAGCACATTGTTGTTTTCTGTGGGTTATTAAAATATAACTTGTGGTGTTTGTTTCTCAGGTCTGCTCAGAATCCCAAAGGTTTGAGAAATTGATGGAACACTTCAAAAATGAAGACAACAATATTGATTTCATGGTGGGTCTATATTACCGAGTCCTTCCCCTCTCCTCTAGAGTGCCTTTTAAACTGACAAGCTCTCTCTACTACTGATGTCAAATCTCATCATCACTCCCTTTGTGACTCAGGTGGCGTGCATGCAGTTCATCAATATTGTGGTGCACTCAGTAGAGGACATGAACTTCAGAGTTCATCTCCAGTATGACTTCACTAAGCTCGCTTTGGATGACTATCTGGAGGTATGAAAACTGTTCCTAGTACTTAAAGTATCTTCTCTTGACGCTCCCTCAGAAACTCACTGTTGTTTACTGTCTCTGGGGTGTATTTTTGTGCACAGAGGCTGAAGCACACTGAAAGTGATAAACTCAAAGTACAGATCCAGGCTTACTTGGATAACCTGTTTGACGTGGGAACGCTTCTAGAGGACGCAGAGACCAAAAACGCTGCCCTGGAACGTGTGGAGGAACTGGAAGAGAATCTCTCACATGTGAGCGAATACTCAGACACCACACTGTTTTTTCTAGAACTGATTCCTTGTTGTTTCCTTTTAATTTTCAGGATAATATATATTTACATGATAAATGTATTTGAATCCTGTAGCATCTTTCCCTTATCTCATTCTGACTATTCCTCGTGTTGACAGATGACCGACAAACTCTTAGAAACAGAGAATGAAGCCATGTCTAAACTCGTGGAACTTGAGAAGCAGTTGATGCAGAAGAACAAAGAATTGGATACCGTCCGGGTCAGTATCACACCACCTGACCTAGAACCCAGGGCCCGTATTCACAAAGCATCTTAAGGCTAAAAGTATATCATAACTCGCTAATTTAGGAGAAAATCTTAAAAATAATGGGTGTGTCAGTCCTAAATTTCACAAAGCGTTTTAGCACTAAAACTATCTCCTTAATCTGTGAAACGTTAGGAGTAGTGAAGAGGACTCCTAAGTCACTAAGACCAAGCCACAGACTATCCTAAAATCGCTGTTGCCGGCAATCTGCCTCGGAACGTAAACATTTTAGAAACATTTGACGATAATGTGCTTTTAAAAAGGTATCGCCTTTGGTTTTGGAGGTTATCCCAACTCCAAATTTTCCTTTGATTATAGCCTTGTTTTCATTAACCCATTGTGCAAGAAGTAACAGCTGTTCTTGCGTCCAGTTTGGTTTTCTTTTTTGTTTGTATGTCTTACTATCAGCCATGATTATTCTACTCTAATTAAAAGGCTGTTTATATGCATATTCACACTTTTTTTTTATGAGAAGCATACAGGCTGACAATTAGCTGAACATATACATATATTATATTGTTTAATTAGTGACATTTAAAATCTGCATTTTAAAATCTTTATTTGAATGTGGCAACATAACATTGCGCTCTGCAATATTTATGAATAAATCTCTGACAGAGACCCCTCCCCTCTCCTATCAGCCAATCACTGTGTGCATAGTTAGTACGCAAGCTGATATCATCCATAGCAATATGCCTTTACTCTTAGCTTAAGACTTCTCTCTTCTTTAGTAAAAGTTTGTCTCAGCAGCTTTGTGAATAGGTTTTAAGAGAAAACTCTTAGATAAAAACTTTTACTGCTATTTAGGAAAACTCTTAGTGGAAAGAGAAAATGTTTTGTGAATACGGGCCCTGGGCCCGTATGTATGAATCTTTTCAGAAATGCTCTTGAGAATAGCCTTAAGCTTTGACTTAAGTGTCAAAAAATTATTAGTAAAAAGTAGGACTTTTCTACGAGTTGGAGACTTTTAGTAAAGTCTAAGACTGATTCTTATGAGTTGACTGAGGTGATACTTAAGTGTTCTGAACTAAGGACTACAATGATGCCAACCCAAAATGGCTGCCCTCGACCTCTGAAACAGCCAATAGTGAGCCTGCTCATATGAAGTCACAGCAGCACAACACCAATCATTTAATGTAACTGCAGTAAAAGCATTTAATTACAACACTATTTAATATTTAAATGTATTTTTTTTAAATGCTTTGCATTGTGCAAATGTATCACAAATGATTACTGATGCTTTGAAATCCTTTTCTATTGGTATGTCTCCTTGTTTACAGTTGGAGCAATGATGTGAACATGAGTTCCATCAACAGCTCCAACAACTCCAGGAAAGCCCAGAATCCTCATAAAAGTGGCTTGTTTTTGCAGCATGGTTTGACGGTCAGTTGGAAAGTCAATGAACCGTATAGCAGTGGCTATATGGAATGTCATATAGTTGTGGCCAAAAGAAAAAAAAATGTGTTAATTATTTTGTAAGCATAGTTGCTTAGAGTCAGTTGTTTTATTTATGATAATAATCCAATGAAACATGCCAAATTGTGCGGTCATCATTTTTGGCCATGCTGTCATATAAAGAAATTATGAGCACATGCAAAAACAAAAGAGGACCAACTAAATATTAATAACTGATTATGTTGTAGTCAATGTCAATGTTGTCAATTTAGTGACTTCCTTACCCCTTTAGAGACTTTTTTCAAAAATCATAGCAACAAAATAAATTTTTTTGGGCAAACCTTATTTAGATTCTAAGAGTCTCCCACTGATCTAAATTTATATTTATGTGAACTCAACATTCTGACCTCATCTAGCAACATTTAGTGACTGTTTTAGCTACTTTCAGTAAAACGCAGTTAGCAACACCGGTCATTGTTTTTTTCCCATTCATATTTTGATGGTTTAAGTAAAATGTGGGGTCATAAGAAATACCTCCACACATCACTTTTGGCCTCAGTTGTGTTTGGTCGGGTTAGTACCGCAATATTTAAGACCCTGCTCACTGTGTCATCACCGATGCGTTGCTGCATTTTTCCAATTTTCCAGCAAAAAAAAATGTAATTACTACTATTATTTCCATGGTGGCCGAGAGAGCTCAACGCGCTAGAACTTCTGAAACGCATGCAAATAGAAAAAGCACCTGCAAAACAAGAAAACATCATCAATTTGACAGCAGGTGCTGTAAATGCTCAAAACACAACCAAATAAAGAATTTTATTTTCAGTGCATTTCTTTATTTGTTTGTGTTGTGAGCATTTGTAGAGTGTGTTTTCAAATTGATGAAGTTGTTTTCTTAATTTGCAGGTGTTTTTTTTTTCTATTTGCAGCGCATTGAGCTCTCTTGGCCACCGTACATTTCTGCAATTAGAGCATTGCTTTGTGGAGTGGAAGAAGTTATTAAAGCTGTAGTCTACGATGTTGAAAATCAGTCGAGAAAGCCAGAATTTTTAAAAAACTCATCCCGCCCCTCCACACGCACACCCCCTCCCCTCTGTGCTACCTGATCCCTCCCACCGGGAAACGACCTGAACAACGTCACTCAGTCAAGCAGGAGTAAACATGGAACAGAGATGTACCATGTGCGATGTCGGCTAACATTCCAATGCCGACCGGTAGCATGATCATGTTGTCAGACTGATAAAAAGCTATTTATGTAATACACCACACCATAAAAGTATAAATAAATGCTTACCTGCTCAACAAAAAGTCAGCCATGTCAGCGTCGGTTTTAAGTCCAAGGTTTCTCTGAAGCTTCCTCCAACGGGCAATGGTGGACCCTATATTGATTCGGCTTTGAGTCCGGCGTTCTTCACATTTTTTTTTAATCTCTGCTCTTTCCTCAATTGACTTTCTCTTTCTTCTAACCTTGACTGTTGGGGCGAGCAGGGGCCGCTTGCTGCTGTCTGTTTGTTGGTTTTTCTCCATTGCTGAGTTGATGCTGCCTACTTTCGCGCAAAATTTCATGTCGCAGGAGGGGGCGGGGTGGGGTGCGGTGGGTGGAGACGCGAGTGGAGCAGGGGATTGGATGAGAGCAGTTAACCAATGTAAGCTGTCCGGCCGGACAGCTTACATTGGTCAATTTCTCTGCGGGTGTACACCCAATAGAGTGAATGGATTTTTTTCATTCTTCTTTCTCTTCATATTATTAGGATTGTACTGTAGAACCATAACCAGCATCTAAACGAGGTTATTAATAATGAACAATCTTTGAAATCGTAGACCATAGCTTTAAGTTTCTTACTTGGTCACTTACCAAAAAAAAAAAAATGATGATAAAGTTTGTATCGTTTTATCAACTCCATGTCATCATATAACTCCAATACGTTATATCTTCATTGGAAAGTGTATTGCTGCGTCCCAATTCTCACAAAATCTCACAAAATCTCTGGAGACTTGAGAATAAACAATATATATATTTTATTTTTATTGCAATTTTAGAACAAAGGGCAATAACATATAAATTACATCAAATACAATAATAAATAAAATAAAAAAGGAAACGCAATAAGAAAATTACATTTCCTTAAGTATAAATAATTACAAATTATTCAAAGAATAGATTTAAGGCTTTAAAGTCCCAGTCTTTGGTAATGGCAGGAAGAAATTGTGATGATAGTGTCCAAATCTTTTTGTGCTGCGAAATGACTGCGTTTTGAATAATATGAATATGTTAGGAGATGTTTCCTTTCCAATTATTTTAGGACTGACAATTTAACACATTTATTCAGTACTATTTAGTAATTATTAAAGTATTTAATAATATTTTGAATTACCTTTTTATATTCATATTTTCAGTTTTCATTTAAGTTTTAGTAATCTTATGTACTTTTTTATATTTCCATTTAACTTTTATTTTTATTTCAGTTTTAGGTTTGATAATTTAGTACTTCAACTTAAATTTATTTAATTTTTTATTTATTTCACATTGCCTAGGCAAACATTTCTAATTTTAATTTTTTTAATGGAATGTTTTATTTCAGCTTTATTTTAATTAACAAAAACATTTTTGATAGTTTTAGCAATAACAACTCTGGTAAAATTATATTACAATTGTGAATCTTTTAAATTGTGAAGTTTTAAATTTGAGATCATTGACACACAACACAGCAGCAATATTGTCCTATTTGTATAGACCAACAATTTTTAAAATTTAATAGACATTGATTAAATAATATATGTCATTTAATGACTAATTTGATCAATGGAGTATATGTTGAATGTCACCTAACCAAACCAGAAAACAGGTCTCATCACATCCTCTTATCTGAGAGAGTGTTTACAGCTGTATGAACTGATGGTGATAATCAGATAACCTAGCTAGTTGTTGTTGGGTTTTTTTAATTATTTTTGACATTTTGCCTTTATTAATATAGGATAGTAAGGGCAGTCGTGGCCTAATGGATAGAGAGTCAGGAATTGTGGGTGGGGGGAGTGAATAACCAGCACTCTCTTCCACCTTCAATACCACGACAGGTGAGACCCTTGAGCAAGGCACTGAACCTCCAACTGCTCCCTACTGTTCTGGGTGTGTGTTCACTGCTGTGTGTGTGCACTTGAATGCGTTAATTGAGCACAAATTCTGAGTATGGATCATCATACTTGGCCACACCTCACTTCACTTATTGTAGACAGTAGACAGGAAGCGAAGTGGGAAAGAGAAAGAGGAGTGGGGTCGGGAAAGGTCCTCGAGCCAGGATTCGAACTCGGAACGCCCGCAACGCAACAGCGTTATATATCGGTGCACTGCCCACTAGGCTGTCGGCACCTACACAGCTAGTTGTTTTTATTGTTAGTAAGAAGTAGAAAAATAATAAAAAAAAACTTTTAGATATTAATCTGTATATGTGATGGACATCAGTTATGATTATTTTTGGTAAGTAAAACAGCTCTGTATTTAGCAAAGGATATACAAAAGACACGAACCAGAAGCAATTCGACCTTTTTTTTATTTAAATGTTTCATTGATTGACAAACTTTTTTTTTTTTAAAGAACTTATAAATACTAGAAATAATGTAGCCATGTTAACTTTATTCAATAACATGGGATAATTGTATGCATTTTTTGTTAAACATGAAATTACCCAGGCTGTGTACCGGGACGCCAGCTCGCAAGTTCACACGCTTCGGCGGATAGTTCGTGAGAAGGATGAGACCATTCAGAGGCAGTCCACTCTGGAGAAGAAAATCCATGAGCTTGAGCGCCGAGGCAGTCTCCAGATCCAGGTGAGGGGTGAGGGAGATGGGGAAGGAGACGTGTCTCCGCTGCCGTCACCTCCTCAGCCAATGGCTCTTTCCCCCTGCCCTGATGCCATGGCTCTGGCCGGAGCCTGTGCTGGTGCAGCTTACAGCTCTGGCAGCACGTCCCAGACTGGCACTCTCCGAGCAATGGCCACACCACCTCCTCCTCCCCCTCCACCACCTCCAATGGCAAGTTCCTCTGGTGAGTAATGGTTTCAACCAATCTGATGGTTCAGCACACATTTAATGAGGGTATTATGAAATTATTACTTTCTACAGCTAAAGATGATTAATGTTATGGGTTTTACCCAGTGTGACTGCCATAATTTTATTTAATTGGGGTGGTGTAGCCTCATGGTCTTGGGTTCAAACAGTGCCACTTCTTCAATTTACAGGGCCTGAGAACTGAATGTTTAGAGGTGGGTCCCCTTCCCACAGGCTCAATGAAAAGTCTGTACCACAGAGGATCTTAATTGGCTCACTTTGTCACAAGAAACCATATTCCCCTAAAAATCCCTCTGTTGATCCACGAACTATGATGATTATTTAACTTCAGGTTTCTCCAGGGGGATTGTTTCTGTATTGTGTGTAAAAATGATGGTTGGCTAAATACATAATATACATTATGGATATATTAATAATTATAAATATGTACACTAATGTGAATAAGTTTGAGGTCAAGATTTTTTTAAAGGTTTATGAAAGAAGTCCCTTATTTTCAAGTCTGTAATGTTTTTTTAAATTAATTTCAATATTTTTAATTTCAAATAAAGAAATGTTTTATAAATGAATAAAATACATATTACATATATTTTAAAGGGGTCATATGACGTTGCTAAAAAGAACATTATTTTGTGTGCAATGAGATGTGTTTATGCGGTTTAAGGTAAAAAAACAAAAACATTTTCCACATACTGTACATTATTGTTGCTCCTCTATGCCCCACCTTTCTGAAACGCGCCAATTTTTACAAAGCTCATTGTTCTGAGAAGCGAGTCGTGCTCTGATTGGCCAGCTATCCAGTGCATTGTGATTGACCAAATACCTCAAGCGTGAGCGGAAATGTTACGCCGTGTCCCGGCACGATGACACAAAAACAATAAAACCCATTATAAATTAGGCATTTGTTGCATCCAGTGGGGACATAATTACTGATTATAATGACAGTAGAAGTCATTATAAACATTACCGTGTCTGCATTTGTGATTGGAGAAATGACAAACAACAAGCACTACTCTACACTGCTCAAAACTCGCGTTTGAATTGTCAGAGGCAAATTCTTTAAATATGAAAACATACTTACAGGCTGTGAGTCAGAAGCGCCAGACTGTCCTTGCGACGTTGGAATTGCCTGCTCCTTATAGAAACGGCCTTTGTGCAAGCCAGCATTGTAGGATACTCTCCCAGGTTCAGGAAATAGTCCTCCATAAAATGCGCTGCACACACTCTAATATTTGGGTTGAACTGTTCTGTAACAGTGTTGTAAATACAACTTAACCACTGATTTCTAGTTGTGTCCTCTTTTGGAAGCCTAAACAAAGTACTTTCGCTTTCACAATGAAACACAGCATCTCCGAATAATAGTTCCGCCGCCTTTCATTGCGTAAACATTTGGGGGGTGTTTTGCAAATCTTCCCACACCGTGATGTAGACGTGGGGGGGTGTTTGAATGAGCCGTTTTAGGAGGGCATGGTCGAGTCTTAACTTTTATAAAGAATATCTGTTTGGTTTTGACACTCCAAAGAGAAAGGAAAACTTGAAATCGCATCATGTGACCCCTTTAAAATGTGATTTATTGCTGGGATGGCAAAGCTAAATTTTCAGCTGCCATTACTTCAGTTTTTAGTGTTACATGATACTTCAGAAATCATTCTAATATGCTGATGTGGTGCTTGAGAAAAATTTCTTATATGTTGAAAACAGTCAAAAGTTTTTGTGGAAACTGTGATGCTTTTGTTTCAGAATTGACTGAATAGAACTGTTTCAGAATAGACTGAATTGACTGCATTTATTTTTTAAATGGGTATATATATATATATATATATATATATATATATATATATATATATATATACAGTGCCCTCCAAATGTATTGGAACAGTAAAGTCAAAATTGCTCTGTTGGCTGTGGAGTCAAATTTACAAATATGATTAAAATATGAATATGGGACAAAACTAAAGAATGTCACGTTTTATTATTCAACACATAGATGTTTTACCAGCTAAGAAGATCAGCACTTTTAGAGTTTCATCCCTCTATCTGATGTGAGCATAAGTATTGGAACAGTTGCCTCACATGTCTTTCTAAGTGATCAGCTGTGTCCTGTTGTATTAATTCTGCAGATATTAAAAGCAGGGAATGTGTCGTATCAGTTATATCCATTACTTCTGTATTCTGAATCTTGCATTCGATGATGACACACACAAACCAGGATGAAGATGAGGGAGCTGACTTTGAGAGAAAAGCAAGCAATTTGGATGCTAAAAGAAAAGAGGAAGTCAATTAGAGCTCTAGCAAAAACAAAGGGCATGGAGAAATCAAGAGTTTGGAAACCACCAGCGACACCAGCAACCAACAACTGCCCGATCGGCTGAGAAAACAACAGTAGTTGATGACAGACAAATCATAAAAGCTGTTAAAATGAACCCTAAAAGACATGTCTGTAAAATCACCAACAACTTCCAGAAAGCTGGGGTGATACTCTGACAATCTACTGTCCTCAGGAGACTTTGACACAGAATTACAGATGCTACACAGCAAGATGCAAACCTCTGACCAGCACCAAAAATAGAAAGGCAAGATTAGAGTTTGCAAAAAAGCACAAAGGTGAGCCAGAAGAGTTTTGGAACTGTGTTTATGGACCGATGAGACAAAGATGAACCTTTATCTAAGTGATGGGAAAGCAAAAATGTGGAGAAAAAAGGGAACTGCAAATGATCCCAAGCATACAGCCTCATCTGTAAAGCATGGTGGAGGTGGTGTCATGGCATGGGCATGCATGGCTGCCTCTGGAACAGGCCCTCTCAACTTTACTGATGACTTAATGTATGATGACTGTAGCAGAATGAATTTGGAAGGGTACAAAACCATCTTGCCTACCAATATTCAAGAAAATGCCACCAGATTCATTGGGAAGTACTTCATATGGGGGAAGTACTTCATAGGGGAAGTCGTGGCCTAATGGTTAGAGAGTCGGACTCGTAATCGAAAGGTTGCGGGTTCGAGTCCCCGGCCGGCAGGAATTGTAGGTGGGGGGAGTGAATGTACAGCGCTCTCTCCACCCTCAATACCACGACTGAGGTGCCCTTGAGCAAGACACCGAACCCCCAATTGCTCCCCGGGCGCCGCAGCATGGCTGTCCACTGCTCCGGGTGTGTGTTCACGGTGTGTGTGTGTGTGTGTGTGTGCATTTGTTCACTACTCACTGCTGTGTGTGTGCACTTGGATGGGTTAAACGCAGAGCACCAATTTCGAGTATGGGTCACCATACTTGACAATACGTCACAACTTTTTTATATTTTTTATATTGCATCAGGACAATGACCCAAAACACCCTGCCAGTTCAGTCAAGGAATTTATAAGGGCAAAGAAATGTTAAGTCTTAGATTGCCCAAGTCAATCTCCAGATTTAAATCTGATTGAACATGAATTTCACCAGCTGGAGAGGAGAGTAAAGGCAGAAACTCCCCAAAACAAGCAACAATTGGGATTGGCTGCATTAAAGGCTGGGAAAAGTATTTCAAAGGATGAGACCAAGAGTCTGGTGATGTCTATGGGTCACAGACTCACTGCTGTGATTGTGCGCAAGGGATCTGCAACTAAATAATAGCTTTTAATATTTTATATCTGCCTTATGTTCAACTGTCCCAATGCTTATGCTTACATCAATGAGTGGGATGAACCCTAAAAGTGCTGTTCTTTTTATTTGGTAAAACATGTATGTGTTGAAACGGCTAATAATAAAATGTGACATTCTGTAGTTTTGTCTCATATTCATCATTTAATCATATTTGCAATATGTCTTGACTCCACAGCCAACAGAGCAATTTAGTCTTTACTGTTCCAATATTTAATGGAGGGCACTGTATACTGTATATACACACACAAATTTACTGAATAAAACTAAAATGTAAAGTATAAATATGAATATTCATGTTAAACTACTCTTGTGTTTAAAATATTAATACCTATTAGTTGTATGATGGCTTATAATTCACTGAATATATCCTAAGAAAAGAGAAAAACCGTAAATGCGTTGGGCTATTGGCACATTCATGAAGTCCAGCTTATCATAACTATTAATAATGTTTTTCTGAACCTAGATTCTGTGACAGCGGCCTAACTAACTAATACCTAACAAAGCACTATTTTACCAACTTTTTACTGTTATTGTGTTTTTGGGTACAATTATTTAAAGATATATCACCAGATATATTAACCTGAACTGATCAAGTAGAATAATGTAAACATCCAAACCAATTATCAGTCTGTCTCTTCTAATTAGTTATTCTTTGTTACATGTTGTAAGTCTGTTAAGTGGATACAGATGTGCTCAAGCTTGCTGTCTTCAATGAACTATTTAATTGTTAGAGGTTCACATAATCTTTCTCTTCTCTTGTAGTTCCCAACGGGCCATCAGCAGCTCTCGCTCCTCCACCACCAGCGCCGCCTCCTCCCCCACCTCCTCCTCCTCCCCCACCTCCACCTCCTGGGCACTCTATTGAGATCTCTGCTCCTTTACCCCCACCTCCTCCTCCTTGTGCTCCTCCTCTCCCAGGAAGCGGCATGCCAACTGTCATATTCAACTCTGGCTTGACGGGTATGTATGTGTATGCGATTATTTCACTGTGATTTTTTTTTTTTTTTTTTTTTTATTGTCTTGTTTTAAATCATATTTTTCCTTGAAATATTTTTCCAAGCTCTTGTGAATTTTTGTTCAGCACTTCTTAGCACTTAGAAGCATTTTCTGCTTTCTCTTTCTAGACATTTGTGCTTTATAACTCTCTAAACATTTGTTTTTATCTACTCTCTTTTTTTCCTGCTCTCAAAGATGGACCAATCAAGCTCTTCTGTAGGTTTCTTGATATTTGTCATGGCCACCATTTAGCTGACATGATCTAGTCATATTATGTGTTGTGTGTCTTTGCTTAACACGTTATCATGTATTCGTTTTAATCTCAGTGAGTAGTTGTTTTGGTAGTCACAGGACTCGTTTCTTTCTTGGCAGCTGTGAAAATTAAAAAGCCAATCAAAACCAAGTTCCGCATGCCAGTATTCAATTGGGTGGCTCTGAAACCAAATCAGATCAACGGCACTGTCTTCAATGAAATCGATGACGAGAGGATCCTAGAGGTATTTGTCTGCAGCACTTCACATGGTGTGAAATGTGTGATCTCTATTAACTCTGCATGTATTACACCGCCAAGCTGGTCTACTTGATTATCATGTTCCTGTTTTGAGTTACTGCTACATATTAGGAAGTTGCCAGATGGTGTTTATTGCTCAGTTTAGTTTCAGCTCATTTTTAAAAGTACATTCTGTAACTGCTGCTACTAAAATCGCAAGAAACGACACACACAGAAAGTCAAACATCAGTGCCCTTGGCGGCTCATTGTACTTCAGTAATCTGACAGGGAGGGGGGGGGGGGGGGGGGTGTAGATTGATGTTGGCTGAATACTAGAACGAGCCATGTTTTTGGATGGGAAGGGGTTAAGGAAAGGAATTTTGGAGGTAGAGCAAGAACATTTCGATAAAACAATATGGAGAAAATGTATTTGAAATAACCAATGACCAGGACGTCCTACTGTGCACGAAGCATTGGTGCCATTAGTGTTGTCACATTTATGAGGTTTTCATTTGTGGTGACTGTTAATGTTTTCGAACACCAAGTTCTAGGAGTGCTGTGGATTACAACTTTAATAGAATGCTTTTGTTTGCAGGATTTAAATGTGGATGAGTTTGAAGAAATGTTCAAGACCAAAGCCCAGGGCCCTGCCGTTGACATGACGATGCAAAAGCACAAGGCTCCTCAGAAGGGTCCCAATAAAGTATCACTATTGGAGGCCAACAGGGCCAAAAACCTCGCCATCACGCTCCGCAAGGCAGGAAAGAGTCCAGAAGAGATCTGCAAAGCAATCCAGACGTAAGTCTCCCTTTGCCTTTAATAGTAAGATAAAGTGAGATGTGAGATGTTTACAAAACTGGGATTGCTCAGGATTGGATTGGATCATCTGTTTATTAGAATATCAGGTAATTCTGGTTCTGTTCCTTCCAGAGTTCAGCTCCTACATCTTCTATCCCTGCTAGTTTTTGTTTTTGTTTGTTGTTTTTTGTTTGTTTTGTTGTGGGTTTTTTGTTTTATTGATTTTTGTGATGGTTTGTTTTTTTGAATAGCACTCTGATGATTTTCTCTCACCTCCCTCAGGTTTGACCTACGTACAGTGCCTGTGGATTTCGTGGAGTGTTTGATGCGCTTCATGCCCACTGAAAGTGAAGTGAAGATGCTCCGCCAGTATGAGCGGGAGCGAAGGCCTATGGACGGGGTCACTGATGAGGACCGGTTCATGATGCTCTTCAGTAAGATTGAAAGACTGCCACAGCGGATGACCATCATGGCCTTCATGGGCAACTTTAGCGATAGCCTGCAGATGCTCACACCGGTAAGTTGGAAAGAGAAAAAGAGGAATAAAATCAACATTATTAATATTAATATCAACAAAGATCAATCTGAAATGCATTTATACATTTGTCTGTTTGCTGTTTTTCCTACAGCAACTGCATGCTATCATAGCAGCATCTGTATCCATAAAATCATCACAGAAATTAAAGAAAATCCTTGAGGTAAGTCAATATAACTTTAATGTCACACAGTTTCTAGCCGTTTTAGAACCTTACTTGTAATTAATTACGTGATATCTCTCATTTCAGATCATTTTGGCCCTTGGGAACTACATGAACAGTAGTAAGAGAGGAGCCGTTTATGGCTTCAAACTTCAGAGCTTGGATTTGGTAACATTACATTTCATAACTCTTTGCAAATCTAAAAACCATACACTTGTTTGTTTTTTTGAGATTATTAAATCTATTCTGACATTACTAAGTTTTATTATAATACTATAATATTTCCTGCCTTCAGCTGTTGGAGACCAAGTCCACAGACAGGAAGCAGACACTTTTGCACTACATAGCCAATGTGGTGAAGGAGAAATATCCTGTTGTATGTGTTTTTTACAATGAGCTGCACTACATTGAGAAAGCTGCTGCAGGTAAGTCTCCATCAACCCTAAAAAATATTTAAAATATACTAATTAGAAATAGTAATTATATTTTGGTCATGGTAATTATATAATTATATAAAGCTGGCTTGGCAACTAACTGAAATAAAATTAGTTTGAGATAAAGTACTGAAATAACTAAAACTAAAATCAAAACAAATTAAATATAAATATAAAAAAACGAATAAAAGTTACAAGCACATAAAAAATCACTGATACTTAAATAAAAAAGAATACAGTATAATTCAATGTTAATAAATTCTGTAATAGTACATAAATAATACTAAAGTAGCACTTTCTAAATACATTTTAAAATGTTCTTAGGTCTCTCATTAACAAAGAAATACAAAAAATCTGCATTTTTGTGCTATAATACGGTTATATGGTTGATTCTACAGTAAGTTTGTTTTTGACGGTGGATCTCATTATTCCCATGTTGCAGTCTCACTGGATAATGTTCTTCTGGATGTGAAGGAACTACAGAGAGGTATGGATCTGACCAGAAGAGAGTACAGCATGCATGGCCACAACACCCTGCTCAAAGACTTCATCCATCACAACGAGGCCAGACTGAAGAAGCTCCTGGATGATGCTAGGATTGCACAGGTAGAAAAAAGAAGGGTATAGGGTATTATGGTTAAAAATCTGAGCTGGTAATGGTAAGGCTGTAGGTTTGAATCTCACAAGGCATAATCCATGAGCATGTGGCTTGCATGTAATTACAGGATGCCTTTGACGATGTTATCAAATTCTTCGGGGAGAGCCCCAAGACCATGCCACCCTCTGTGTTCTTTCCTGTGTTTGTTCGCTTCATCAAGTCCTATAGGGTGAGTATGAATGCTATCAGTGCATCAATTCCCTCCTTGTTCACACAAGGCCCAGATCTAATTTGTCATTGTTTTCAGCATGCGGATGAAGAAAACGAGCAGAGGAAGAGGCAAGAGCAGCTGATGATGGAGAAACTGGAACAGGAGGCCATGATGGAGGAGCACGAGAATCAACAGGTATGATGAGATGACAGCTGTAGTAGAGCACACTAGGGCTGGATTGAAAATATCGATTTTAATCAGTTCTCATTTTGAGGAACCAATAATGATTCTTAAATCCCAAAAATTTCTCTTTTACTCTATGCTGTTTTCATTTGGTGTGTAAACAAGACTTTAGCACACATTATTATATAGCATGCCTTCCATCCAACAAACTATTGATTGAAACAGTGTCAGATTTCAAAGTGTTAATTTTATTATAAAATTCGAACAATAAATACCATTTTGGAACTCTTTAATGTGATGTAATAGATCGCTGTAGCTGCCTTAGTTCAAGCAATGTGCCATGCACATAAACTGATCCTCTCTTCCTTTTTACTGCTAGTTACAGCACAAAATAAACATAAATGAATATGAGAAGGTTGAAAAATACAGTACAACATACTAAAATGTATCATGTCTATTGTATTCATACAAACAAGTGTTTCAACTCCAGAACGTCGTCAATAAAACTTGCTTGTAAATGCAATATTACCTTTACTTCAGGAAAGCCTTTCAATGATCATAGCTTAAAGGTGCTGTATGTAGGATTGACACCTAGAGGTTGAACTAGGTATTGCAGTCCAAATTCAAAATATTGGAGACAGTTTTTTTTCACCCGGCCCCTCCTCCTCAGACTTGATCCACATGCAGGTTGCCAGTTTACAGCATTACTTTTTAGTTAATAGAGAATTTTTCCTTGACATGTACTGTTGCTGAATCAATATCGAATCGAACTGAGATCAGATTTGAATCAAATCGCAAGCTTGTGAATTGAAATCAAATCGAATCGTGCAATTTGTGTCGATACTCAGCTCTAGAGTGCACTACAATGTACATTAAAGGAATATTAAGTGTTAAAATTACAGCAAAACTGTGTGCATTAACTGTATGTTCTATCATTTATTAATTTGCACAAACTCAAGTCACCATCTCACAAGGGCAAGCGGCAGCAGCAGGAGCTGATTACTGAATTAAGAAAGAGACAAGGCAAAGATAGCTGCCACGTCTACGAAGGCAAAGATGGAGCCATTGAGGACATCATTACGGGTAAGAACGCTACCGGATGCAAGCCCAAACTGATTCATTTGATTGTACGTACATCAGATGAATCTGTTTTCCTAAGTGTGTATTGGTCTTGTTCTTTTGATAGTAACGGTAGACGTACAGTAGCCGTAGATGCCATGCTGTTTAGCCTTACTGGAGTTTAAAGGCTTGAAGTTTCTGTGCTTTTTCTAGAGCTTCTAGCTTTTGGTGTTTCTGTGTTGTGATTGGCTATTATTTTGCTGCAGTGCTGAAGACCGTCCCCTTTACCGCACGATCAGCCAAACGTGGCTCGCGGTTCTTCTGTGACCCCACCCTCTCCGAGGACTTCCATTACTAAACTAAATTCTGTCCCCTCAGAAAGGTGCCTCTTAAGTCCGTCTCTTCTTCACTCATCTCCCAGTCATTCCCTCCATCCTTCTCTATATGTTTCTTCATTTGTTTACCATTCACCTGGGTGAGGGCATTAAATACAGGATGGAAACGTGAATTCTCTGCATAAAAAATGCATGCCTGCCTTCAATAATTTTCCTTTTTTGCATTTTGTTTCCTGCACACTGTTCAAATCTTGTCGGATTTAAAAATCTATTGACGTGCCATTGAGTAGTTTTAATACACTTTTAAGCAAAAAAATAATTTTTGTAACCACCTTCCAACATATCATGACTTATCAGAAGGATCTGAATTGTAGGGATGCACTGATATTACAATTCTGTCTGATACGATAAACTGATAATATTTTATTTTTGTTGTTGATAACAGACAAATATACTATTCTATTTTATCTGAATAACTTAAAACAAAAATCTGCCTTTTTAAATGCTCTAAATAAATTTAGGCATCACAGCATTATAATGTACAGTATGAAGAATGAATATTCCCTTTTTTAATTTTTTCATTTGCTAGAGATTACATCCAACAGTGTTATTAAAATATTGTTTTGTTTTGTAGAGATTAACTTCACAATTTCCATCATTTGATGCTAACTTTGTCACTCTAAAAACAGGGAAAATAAATATGCACAGGTTCATATTCAATATCAACCAATGCCAAATGGTAAAGATCCATGAATATGGATATATATATATATATATATATATATATATATATATATATATATATATATATATATATATATATATATATATATATATATATATATATACATACATACATACATACATACACACATATATATATGTGTGTATATATATATTCATATGGATTTTTTTTATATTGGCCATTTGTGTGTGTATATATATATATATATATATATATATATATATATATATATATAATGTGCAGTATGAAGAATGAATATTGTCATTTTTTTCATTTACTGAAGAATACATCTAATTGTCATTAAATGTCGTTTGTGAAGATTAACTTTAAAATTGCAAATAAACAATATAATTTGATGCTCACTTCGTCAATGTCAAAATAGAGGAAATTAGCATGTTATGTTAAATATACAGTATCAACCATTATATCCAGTATCAACTTATGCCATTAAATGGAAGAGACCGATAAATGGCTAATATTAAAATATTCAATTTTGTCAACAAATCATTCAATTATTAGTGTTTTGTAAAGATTAACTTTTCCATAGCTATAATGTAAAAATAAGGGAAATGAGTATGCCCAGTTATCTGTTCAGTACCAACCGTTATATCAAACCTATACCAATTAATGGTATAGACAGATAGATAGATGGAATAGAATATTAAACTTTCCTATTCCATTTTGCCAATTGGTTTCTGAAACACCCAATGACAATTACAAAAAACACCCTATAACCGATATGGTACCAGAATATTGTGCATCCCTACTAAATTGATCTAAAACTAACAAAACATCTACACACCTGTTTTGTACCCATCTTTGGCCCCGTCTCATCCATATCCGCAAGCCCAGACTGTAGTTGTGTTCACTTTGTAACGGTTTACTTGTTTATCTTCAGACCTGCGCAGTCAACCCTTCCGACGGGCCGATGCCCTGAGGAGGAGTGGGAGAAGGACCTTGGAGGTACAGCACCTTCAGCTACGCAACATGGAGATCACCACCTGCTAGCCAAGCTTGATCCACTTTTAAGGATAGAAGGTGGGCCAATGACACTACTGGAAAACAAGAAACAAAAATAGCACACTTAGAACAATGGAAGGATGGATAAATGTGACATTGACACTCTTCTGTTTAACTGGGATCTGGCATCTCGATTTAATGGACAGTTTTAAAGAAAGAAAGATGTAGAAAAAAAAGGTGTAGAGTGTTGATGCAATATTAGTCAGATGTGGATTCTACCAATGAACATTAGGAAGAAAGATTGTGGTTTTTATGTTTAACTCTTCACTTTTGTGACACTGTGTATTATGTACAAGACAGAGCAGAAATGCCAAAGTCCTTGGATTGGCCCACAATTAATTTTCATTGTCATTGAACCTCTAGTTTTAAAACTCCAAACTGAGCAGCTTTTTCTGAGGGGAAGATTTACAAGATGCACTTTTAATTTTTCTTTATTTTTAACTTTGATCATCTTAAAACTGAACTTTTGATTAAAAACACGGATGAAGTGCGAGAGGGAGGTTCGATCATAAGATACTGTAATGCTATTGAGGATTACTCTTTACGGACTGAAAACTAACATGAAATGTTGAGAAAATGTTTACTACCAAGCATTCACAACCAGTGTGACATTGTATGTACAACACATCTCATTTTAATCACAGACTTGCTCTCCTACTGGTTTTTATCTCATGTGACATTTGTGAGCCGTGGAAAAAGACTTGGCTGTTTTTTTAAAAACGAAGACATTTCATTGGACAAAAAAAAATCTTTTTTTTAAATGTACAGATATTTTGCTACAAAATTGAGCCTCTTATTTTTTACATTGTTCATCCATTGTGGTGCTGTACATATTGTTGAAACAAACCAATTTGTCCTGCAATATCACTGGAATGTTATTAACTTTTATGTTGTTTAGTATGACAGTATTATTTAATCTGATGTTGAAGACAGTGAATCAACTTACTCTGTGACCTAAATTGCTCTCTCATCACTATTGTTGCATATGGTAAATGTCTGTGGTTGCACGTAACACTTGAAAGCTTGAACAGACACTAGTGGCACATATAACTTTTTTCTACTTTGATCTCTTTAACTGGAATCAGTGGTTGTGTGCAAATAAAGCAATGACACCAGCACCATTAAAAACAATGATTCTTTCTTTTGTGTGGTTGATGCAAGAATTAATTTTTATTTTACTGAAAATCTGGATTGACAAGTGAGGACGTTCAAAGATAAATGTGATGTTGGAGCTACTTGAAAATAAAAGTGGTGTGGGCACCTAATGCTGCCACAAGGTGGTAGCAACCCCTTGTGTTCAAGGACCTCAGCCATCTCTTGTGTCCCCAGCTGCATTGAACAGGCATTTAGACTAATAAACATGGTACAGTTACTAATTTATTTAAACAACTATTGTTTTATTAAAATTGCCTATTGCTGTGACAACACTTGTAGGACACTATTGCTGTGATCTGCAATACTAAAAATGCACAAAATGACAGTGATATTTTGCTATATGTTGTAAAAGAAGAGCGATCCGTTCAGCATAAATTATTCGATAAAATGCTTCAAAATACTAAAACAGTCAAACTGAGACCCTCATTTTTCAAATATGTGATGAACAATGCTTTCCTTTCTGTATTTAAAAATTAATGTACATAAAGAGCATTAAATAATGCAATAGGTGAATCATCAAATTTTCAACCACTTCAGTTCAACAGTTTCACCAGGTCACAGTGGGATATCTCTATCCTGTCTGCTGGCTAATGGACATCACTAAAGGTTGGGGACCAGTTCACGATGCAGAACTAAAGAGGAGAAAGTTAAAAGCTGACAACTCCTCACGCTATGGAGAACGTGGGCAGACCTCACAACTGCCACTGTCAGAAACTTTAAGAGTGCTGAAGAAGTGTTCCATGAAAGAACTATGAAAAACATAAATGAAATATTACAATAGATAAGTGCTTTGAGATGATTTTAAAAATTTAAAAACATATTCAAGTAATTAGTCAGTTAACAGACGCATTTAACCAAAATGAACATACTGATTGTAACATGATATTGCTGAAAAATGTCTAGATGACATTTAACTTGAAATATTAATCGTTTCACACAAAGTAATGAGCTTCTGTAAGAAAATATAAAGTCAAGCAAAACACAAGCTATAAAAAAAAATATATGTATTAAGTAATATTTCAGTCATTTCTTTTTTTCTTCCACATTATCTCTTACAACACTGACAAACTCAATTCAGTCTGTGGTCAGTCAGCATTAGACTATTTTTTATATATATAAAATATGACTAGAGCACTGAAGCCCAAAAGCAACAAGGAGAGCTTTTTGACGTTTGGTACATTAAATGTCATATTAAAGCAGGCGTATCATTAATAAAACCTTCCAGTCTGAATTAAAACAGTTCTGTGTGCTGCTAAAGATTTATAATGTGCAACAAGTACTTTTGTTTATTGACGGTTATCACATCCAATCGTATGCTCGTATTGCATGGGTCGTCAATAACGATTGGACAACACGATAAATGTAGGCGGTGCTTCAGAAATACGGAAACACAAACCGCAATGTTTTGAAACGTGTTCAAAGTCTGACAATTTTCAAATTGCTAACCATTGTGTTCGGCTAAATCCGCTTTAAACCCGTTGTATTACTCGTCTAACTGTATAAAACGTACTTCAGGTGCATTGTACAAATCGAGTGCTATTAATCATTTGAAAAGTGAGATTAACTAGCGCGCTAACTAACTAGCCAGTTGTCTAGGAAACGGAAACGCGCAAACTAAAAACGCAGGATGTGACTCACTAGCCAACAATTTCAACTTTAGAAACTCTTATCTTGGCGACCATGCTGCGGTTTGCCAGAGATAAAGACGGCCAGTCTTTAGACGTTTATTCTGATGATGAAGATAATGCTGGATTAGCAGGAAGAAGAAACATGGAGGAGGAAATAAATGCAGCTTCGCGTGAAAGCAGCGAGATCCGTAGCGCAGCGCCTGGGCGGCTACCTGTGCGTCAGCGGTACTGGAAAGACACACACCTGTGGCCCGCTCGAATAGTCTCTGTGCTATGCAGCGTAGTCATCGTCTCATTTATCGCTGTGCTTGTCTCCTTCTTGTACATCGTATTAAAAGGTAAAACAAATTCATATCTATTTCTCGGAACACTTCTCCTGAAGTTCAGGCATGTCCAATACCTAATAATGTATGCATTATGCATATAACAATTCTTTGATCTATAGATCTAAGAGCAGAGAGGATAACCACTGAAGATGGATCAGAAGTGAGACTCCTGGGTAGGTCCAAAATAGACGGTGTGTATTGTAACACAGTGGCTGCATGTTGTAAAACAGGATTTTTTTCTTGCAGGTTTTTGGAGTATTTTGGTGCTGGCTTCTGTGGCTGGAGTGCTTTGTTGCAGCTTCTCCTGGACCCTAACCTACTTTGACTCCTTTGAGCCAGGAATGTTTCCCCCAACTCCTCTTTCTTCATCCAGACTCAAGTGAGCATGTTTTATCTCTTTGCACAATTAAACCATCAAACCATATTCTCTAAAGCACAAGGAAGGGAGGAAGTCATTAACGCACATCTGACTCTGATATTTGAGTTATTTCCGGTCTACTAAGACACCTCCATGTGGTCAATTTCTCATGGCACCATAGATTGCATCTGATGGACCAATGGTAGTCATTAAATATTTGCTTGGGTATCTAGAAAGCTCACATGAATTTGTTCTAGATCATTAGAACTGATTTATGGTGCTTTGAAAACCGGTCTGAAACCTGTAAAAGGGACCTTTATACAAAAACAATGTGTGTTTAGACATTACCTGTCTGGGTGGCAAACTACCTGCAGTTTCAGGAAACACATCATTTTCATTTTCCAAGTAATTCAAACTTTGTAAAGGCTCTATGTCTTTTACTGTTCAAAATAATTTTAAGAATTATGTCCACCCTAAAGAAATCAGAAGAAACTTCTTCACGTTCAAAACTTAATTTCCAAGTAGAAGCGATCATCCAATCACTTCACTCCAGACTCACCCATTATCATGCTAGTGAGTTAATTTACTGCCGCGGCACCTGAGACAGTCATCTCACTGATCCTGTGAGCACTATTCATTTATTTCAGTCCTTGATGTCTGATTGTCTTTGTCTCTATAAGTAGCCGTTTTTTTTTTCCCATGGCCAGTTCTGCTCAGTAGTGTAATAGTCTGAGAGAGTACAAGAGTTATAGGAACATGTTATCAAGGCTGTTCCTCTGGTCTGAGGTTATTCACCCATTTTTCCTATTTTGTTTTTAGCTGTCAGTGCCTTAGAAGCTTGTCAGCTGGTAAAATAGAAAATTGTTCCTATCTCTTTGTGCTGGTTGGACCTCACCCGGGTGAAAGCACAGACTCTGAGGAGAACAGAAAAGCAATTTTCCTGTAATTGCTTTTCATCTTTGGACCTGAATACTTGCACCAAGCGGAACATTCAAAAACTGTTCCAGAATTGGTCCTCAGGGATTTTGTGTGGCTCCAAGCCCTATCAACTATGCCTAAATGTCCTTTACCCCAAATGCTAATGCTCTTGGAGAAGTGAGCGGCGAGGGGAATTTGCTTACACTTTTTAGTATTGCATTTTCCAGAGTAACTGACTTTCATTTAGCTGGCTTTTTTTTTTTTTGGAGGGGTGGGGATTAGTTCACTCAAAAAAATTAAAATTCTGTCATGTCATTCTAAACCCATAAGAAACCTCAGAGATTTTGGACTCTCCATTGAAATCCACACAACCAATACTTTGATACTTCAAAAAGATCATGAAGATGATAAAAAGAAATCCATATGAATCAAGTGATTTAATTGAAATCTTCTGAAGACATGATGAATTTACAACACTTTATATGATGAATAGATTTAGTTTTGGCATTTATTCACATAGAAACACTGAGCAATGCACATACAAAGAGCACATCAAATATGGTAAATAGAAGCTCAGATATGCTTGTCTGACACACAAGAACCAATGAGGTTTGTTGTCGCGTGTCACGCAAGCATGTTTGAGCCTCCACAAGAACCAGTGAGGTTTCTTCTTGCAAGTTAAGCAAGTACAGTTTAGATTCCGAAGTGCCTCTTCATAAGACTTATAAACGGCTTGATTTATATGGGTTTCTTTTACAAACAACTGAAGCATCAAAGTTTTGAAAGCATGGACTCTTGATGGAGGGACTTTCCATTTGTAGAATAATTCAGATTGCTATTAATGGTAAGGACAAACCTTCGTGACTGTGTCTCCTTTTGCTACATATGTCTGAGCTGTTAACAGGAAGCGTTAACCACCGAAAGAATGCCACAACCAACTCAGTAATGTGCACATTGGAGCTGGTGAAACCCTAGAAACTGTTTCGTCTCCATGGTTAGTAAGTAAACTAACTGACACAGAGGAAAAATAATGAACGTAGAGCATTAGTCACACTCCCTCAGTGGTTTACCTACTGCATAAATGAGGAAGTGTTTGGAAGGTGTGATGAATTGCTGTTAGCCCATCAGACTGTGAATTCTGTTGTATTTCTAGTGACCTTAGTACTTTATTACCAGGAGCTTTGTGTATACAAGGTAGGAGGCAAGCGTACAGCGAGGGATGCCATGACAAGCTGTTGCCATTCGCAGATTTAATATACTTTGAAATGAACTCAATTTAGATTTGATGATCCAGGCATGAGGAGAAGCTTTAAAAGACTTCAGAGGACAGTCAAATGATAACATCCTCTAATGAATATTGAACGGGGACTTAAAACTGAACTAAAAATGACACAGCCTAACATATTATGGAACAGTTTGTAGCAGAGTTCTTTAAAGTTGTTTTTCAACTCCAATTAATTCATGCTGGATTGCACCCCTTGAACTTCTCATTCATATGAGATGGTGAGAAAAACAGGGAGCCCAGCCAGGAAGCCAGCTGAAACGTGTCTCCTCTGCTAACTTTGAGTTTGCAAATGAGTTTAAGGCTGTGCTCCAATTTATGAATCTATAAGCCTGCTTCTGATAGGCTGAAAGTTATTGATTGTGTCTGGAGGCTTGGCGATAAAACCCAGGGTCACTCCATCGCCAAGCGAGTTGGTTATCTAATCACACAGCGGTGCTTTGACGATGTCTGTACTAAACCCAACTTGCACAGCTGGCTCAGAATGCAAACAGGCTATCGACCAGCCAGCAGCCGGATGGGGTGGTATTGACTGACCCCCACGGAACTGTGACTGGGTCTGCTTGTTCCTTCACGCTTGCATAGCTCCGGTTTTTCAGCACAAAACAGCAGTGGTCGACACACACTCTGTCCTATTGGCATTCTCCATGTCAGTTTTCACTGTATGTCACAGCGCCGCTCTAGCAATTAGCCTCTTGCATTATCCTCAGATGACTCGGATGCTAATAGAAGCTTTCCTCTTTTGTTTCCAGATACGCACACACGTATTAGTATAATGCACCCATCACTTTGTTTCCATAGAAACCCAACCTTTCAATCATTGGGTGCATATGGTGGTCACAGTCAGTTGTTTGTGGTTCTGTCTCCAGCAGATAAACTTTACATTATCTGCCTCCGTTGTAGGTGAGGATCAGGGAGTTCACGGCACAACAATTGATTTGTCTAATTAACTGTCTAATAGAAATTAGTTTAGTCTCTTTTGGTGCTTTGGGTTTTTAGTTGTGTCGTTCCCTGATCAGATCTCACATCTGTGAATTATCTGAATGGATGGCCTTAATTATAATCCGCTCCCAAACTGTTTTTCCCCATTGATTAGTTGGGAAATGCTTGGCTCCCTAATGTTCCATGTCAAGGCTGCTGTCTGTCTAAATTGTGTCATTAAGTCTGTTGTGTCTTTGGGATAGATGAACCTTTCCTGGCTTTAACAGACACAAGCTGATAGAGCCGTATCTGAGGGAGTGATATGGCTGATTAAGACTTATCATTGAAAATGAGCCTAATATGCCATGGTCAAGTCCAGCTGAAGCAATTCAGAAATCTGCTTGTTAATTTTGATGCCATGCAGCGTATGCCACAGTTTCCGAGTCCAAACGCTGTATCAGATCATAAAAGCAAACAACAAAGGGTGTTAATATACACTCACAGTGTGTAACACTATCAAAAAATCATGATCCTATCCCTTATCTCCATAGTGCAATGTTAGTTGGCCAGACAGTGATAAATTTTTTTATGAATCATTAAAATATTGGTGTCCTGGACACCGTGAGCCTGGCGACTGTAGTGAGTATTTATCCGTAGCTTAATTGTGGCTATAAACATGCATTACTTATAAATGGCTGTTATGGTAATATTCTCAATTGAAACAAAGTGGAAGCATTGACCCGGAAACCGTATTCAATATGTTGTGACTTAGCAAGTGGATAACCATTGAAAACCCAAATGATGCGTGTTTTTGTGGCTTTTTTTTTTCTGTAGAAAATAGGAGAGTCCCATTTGGGTATAGACAAATCTTTAGGTTTTTGTGGACTTGCACCACGTGACATTTTACAACCTGATCTCTTTCTTTGTCATAAAAATTTAAAAAGACTCAATATTGACCTTGACTCAGTATTGACCTTGACCGTCATGAGAGGGTCTGCAGAGGTCCTCTTTTTTTTTTTTTCTGTGTTTTTGCATGTTGCTGGCACCCAAGTGTGTCTCACATGTCGTGAAAATTGAAGCTGCGGGCTCTTTGATCGCCCCCTGGTGGCTGGCTGCAGTACAGGTCATAAACCCCGCCCTCTCCATGTAAACGAATGGAGAGGGGTCATAGTCAAAAATGACTATGACTCTTAGTCATTTTTGTTATGACTAAGAGTCATAACAAAAAAATTAATTGCACTTCCAATACAATTTTCCAAAATATGATTTTGGTTATTTAAGGTAGTTGTTAGCACGCTGATATATGTTCAATTGTTTGTTTTTGTTGTAAGTTTGATTTTAGCTAGTAATTTGATGCTATAAAAACGGGGCGTGTCGTTATGGTTGATTGGGTCTGCGGGAGTCTACTGCGCAGACTCGGGCTCCAAACGAAGCTCTACTGCGCAGACTCGGGCTCCAAATGACGTCATTTACTCACAATGGCATACTGAGATCATAGACATAGATGTTTTCGCTTCACTTTTCTATAATGGAAGGAAGCGGAGACGCGTCGTCCATCTTTTTTTACAGTCTATGGTGGCACTACATAACTTTTTTGGTCACAACACAGATTTCATCGGGTGGAATGTCATTTTTGAAAGTTTTTTTATTTTTATTTATTTTTTAATTAATAAACAGTGAAGAATTTTAGATAAAATAATAATTATAAAATATTGTTCCACTTTCTTCATTATGATATCAGGGCATGGTATTGGATCATTCTGTCATTTATTTTATTTATATATCTAACACTAACACTTCAAACTAAAATTCTGAAATTAAAAACATGATCATTTTAGAAGAGTTGTATCCTTCTTGCTCATTCTAAAAGTCTATGCATGTATTATTTGCATTTTGAATGCATTCTTAAATGGATTAACTGAACAAAACATGAACAATTTGTCCCATTGGTGCAGATCTGCACTCCTGAACCTGCTACTCTAAAAGCATGTTCAAATTAGCCATTAAAGAGGACTCATGGGAGTGGATAAGATGGGACATCTGGATGCCTCACAATGGGATTTTTATGGGCCTCTGCACTCACTAGAGTAAAGTAATGGCCAGCTGATATGATCAATGCACTTGTCTATGTTCCATACACGGTCCTCAGTTTTGTTTGTTCCATGTGCTTTTAAACTTCCTGCATTAGAGTTAGACACCTCTAGAAGAGTAACAGACTGACTGAGTGATAAAATAAAAAGTGGTATTACATCATGTAGCTGTACATTTAATCAGATAAATAATTTAGATTATTATAACAGCTGTTACGATTACAAGTGTATTGATTACAGTACCTCATACAGTGCATCAGAGGTTTCGATTTGCAGTGTGCATTTTGCAGCAGCTGAGCATTGTAACAATTTACAGATTTCAGTTGTGCACAAGAATTCAAGTGATGTTTTTAAACAGATTACTTTGGAATCAAAGTGAAAAGCATTATGGTGGATTCACAGCAATACATTAACAATCCCATTATGATCATCAAGGCACAGACAGTGTAAATTACATCACAGCGTAAACTGCTTCGTTAATTATATTGAAGATTTTGTGGGAGTCCAGACCTAAGTAGTAGGCCTGAACAAAAGGCTGGAATACACCACATGACTTTTCTTGTCTTGTCACTTAACAGATTCCCACAAAACTAGTGTGAGGTTTATGATGGGCTTTAGATTGTGATTCATCCAGCCAGCGGATATCATGTTTGATATTTTGAGACAATGTTATACTGTTTTCATAAATTCTTCTCCTAGTAACAATTCACGTTTTGCATGAGTTTGTTGTGTTCAGAATGACAAAAGACTGGTAGTATGTGATTTGTCAGTCGTTCAGTGTATGATGTTCTCAGGAACTATTTACTTAGTCGATGTTCAAATTTTAAAGTTCTAGTGTATTCCAGCCTTAAAGGATCAAAAAGTTTCCTAATAAAGCTGTACATTTGCTGTGGCTGCTTTAGTAATATTAGAATGTTTCTTGATTTCTAAGTGTAATTTATTTTCCTTTTTTTTTTTTTTTTTTTTTTTTTTTTTTTTTTTTTTGAAGCATTTTATTTTTCAAGCTCCTAAGCATGCCAGTGTAAAACTGTTTAGACACTTAATTTTCTGATGCAATTTAAGAACACAGTTCTGAACTTTAGTCATTTAGGCTACATACTGTTACGAATATGTCATGCACTTGTCCAAAATAAGTATTTTCATGTTAAATCAAAATATCAAGGACAATATTCAACCATTATGATTTTTGTTATAGCCACGCTGTGAACTAATGCTTTGGATGTTTGTGTTTTGGTTTTGCAGAAGAATGACCGGACACTCTTTCCACATGGGCTACAGTATGGCTATACTCAACGGCATAGTGGCTGCGCTCACTCTTATATGGTATCTCACCTGATGCTCCTCAACTGCCGCCCATCTGTGGACACCTCCATTGTCATTTAACTTGCAATTACAAGGAGGCAATTCCAAGTTTAAATAGTTCACCCTGAAATGAAAATTTGCTGAACATTTACTCCCCCTCAGGCCATCCAAGATGTAGATGAGTTTGCTTTTTCAACGAAACAGATTTGGAGAAACTTGCTCACCAATGGGTCCTCTGCTGTGAATAAGTGCCATCATTTTTGGGTGAACTGTTGCTTTAATGGCAGATGGAGTTGTCAAATAATGTTACTAATAGAACTACAGATCAAACCTTTTTTTTTTTTTTAAATAAGCACAAAAACAAACACAAAGAATGGAATACTAGTTAAATTACATTTTTAGTCATTCAGACACTGGATAACAACAAGTAAAACAATTAAGGACAATGTTTTATTTTTAGAAGATTTCTCATATTTTCATGCTAATTTGACAAATTCAATTCAATTCAACGCACAATGACTTTTTCGTAATGGACTACATTAAAAAAAAAATAACATTAGTGAAGTCAGGGTCTCCTTGTTATTCAGTTATTTTGTCTTGTAAAAGGCTTTTATTACAGAATTTTTATCATTACAATAGTGCATTAAATCTGCTTTTTGCCCTTTTGATGTCATTCATTGTCAGCGTGGCAACACATAGATGCAGTTTAAATCTATTAAATAAATTTGATTTAGGGCCTCCGCGTAGCAAAGACTACAGTCCCTTTGCAGTCGTGCTTTATTAAAGCTGGAAGTTGCTGCTCTATTGAGCGTTTTAATGGGGGAAATCATTAATACAATAGCTGTTTTGGGGTTGATGAAGAGTGACCGTGTTAAAGCATTGTTGAGAGCCTGGGAGAAGGTCAGAGAGTGTAGAAGTGTGGATTTAATTTATGACTTTAATTATTTGATGCAGACTCTGCCAGGCCATGATTACTGTTTTCTTCTTCATTAGATTAGCAGGCCCTGTAGCGACTCATTTCAGCTAGCGCTAATGCACTGGTCTGTCTCATGTATATATGGAGTATTAATGCACTGCCGCCTCATGTGTGAGTGTGTTCTTTTTGTATCTGTGGCAACAGGCTCCTATAATTTGTTTTCCTTAAGACCTTTCCATTTCCATTTTTAGTGGATGTTAATTCTGGTTCGTTGAGATTTGACCATTTCCAGAGGTAGTTTATCGACCTCAAACCCTGTTGTTTTTAGATTGTTCAGGTATCTTAAGGTAAAAGGCAGATTTGTGTATGCATGTTTGATCACGCTGTCCGTGTTTTTGATTTTTAGCCTTAAAAAAAACATGTTCTTGCATGACTTGGTGACAAAGTGTCTCTCTTAATGATGTTTCTGTTGAGGTGAAGGTATGTCTGAGGTAAACCTTGTCTCACTCGCCTTGACTCGTGCAGTGCAACTGTCACAAATGATATCCCGTCCTGAAACCAGCTGATTTGGAGGTTGAGTGGTTTGCTTACTTGTTCTCCTGCCATTTAAATAATCAGGGATGAAAAACAACACTGGAATTGCTTACTCAGGAGGTGGTATATTGTGTCAAATAACGCTATCAGAAATAATTTTGTAAGAATGTATTTATGCAAAAAGCAATAAATTTGCAATTTAAATAAAAACAAAGAAAATCAGGTTTTGTTGTTTATTTTTAATTCTTTAATTTTTCACTCTAGCCCTACTTATGTGCTTGCTTTTCCTTTTTTGTAAAATGGAAAAAAGCCTCCACATAAAGTCATAATGTGCTGCAATTCGCAAAGACATAAAAACTAATGGAATCGTCTGTTTTGCAGTTTGTGGGTGAGCGCTTCTAAAGATCCCAGTTAAGGCCTAAGGGCGCTCCGCTTCAGAATGCACAGCGCAGATGTGAGTGCGAGTGGCAGTCGATATGAAAGCATTTGCTATGATGCCTTTTTACTTGTCACCCCCAAGGCTAGTTTTCACGAAAGGCCAGCGAGACATGTAATCATTCTGCAGAATAAAAAAATTACACCCATGGCTTGCTGTGTGTCTGACAAAATTGACTCCTAATCTGTCTGATACACAACAAAATAAAAAAACAAAAAAAAAAACATCAAATTGCAAATACACTATATAAACTAATAACAGAGCTCCAATTCACAAAGGTGTAATAAAGTTCCAGCCCTGGGCTTGAATTAATGGAATTGCAACCATGCCATCACAAACATGCACGTCATTGATGATTATTATTGATATGGTTATGTATGAAAGCAAATTCTCTTCTTTGTTGATGCATTTGAGTTTGTATTTCTGACCCTGGACCACAAAACCAGTCATGAAATTTTATTGAAATTGAGAATTATACATCATCTGAAAGATGAATAAATAAACTTTCTGTTGATGTATGGCCACAGCCATATCACCCTGCAGCCCAAGACCGGTTGCCCACTGAAGCTAAGCAGGGTTGAGCCTGGTCAGTACCTGGATGGGAGACCTCTGGTTAAAACTAGGTTGCTGTTGGAAGAGGTGTTAGTGAGGCCAGCAAGGGGGTGCTCACCCTGCGGTCTGTGTGGGTCCTAACGCCCCGGTATAGTGACGGGGACACTATACTGTCAAAAAGCACCGTCTTTCGGATGAGACGTTAAACCGAGGTCCTGACTCTCTGTGGTCATTAAAAATCCCATGGCACTTCTCGTAAAGAGTAGGGATGTAACCCCGGTGTCCTGGCCAAATTCCCTCTACTGGCCCTTGTCTATCATGGCCTCCTAATAATCCCTATACACTTGATTGGCTCTATCACTCTCTCTCCTCTCCACCTGTAGCTGGTGTGTGGTGAGCGCACTGGCACCGTTGTCCTGTGGCTGCCGTCGCATCATCCAAGTGGATGCTGCACACTGGTGGTGGTTGAGGAGAGACCCCCCACATGATTGTAAAGCGCTTTGGGTGTACAGCAATACACAATAAAGCGCTATATAAATGCATCATTCATTCATTCATTCATTCATGGTTTGTTAGGATAGGACAATGCGTCAATTTGGCTGAGATACAACTATTTGAAAATCTGGAATAGGAGGGTGCAAAAAAAATCGAAAAATTGAGAAAATCGCCTTTAAAGGTGTCCAAATGAAGTTCTTAGCAATGCATATTACGAAGCAAAAATTAAGTTTTGATATATTTATGGTAGGAAATTTACAAAATATATTCATGGAATGTCATCTTTAATGATTTTTGGCATAGAAGAAAAATGTATAATTTTGACCCATACAATGTGTTGTTGGCTATTGCTACAAATATACCTGTGCTACTTATGACTGGTTTTGTGCTCCAGGGTCACATATAAGGGAAAAGAAAAATATTCAGGGAAACAGTACTGAAAACTTATCTAGGAGACAGGATTTTTTGTTTGTTTGTTTTGTTTTTTTTAAACAACAGCTTTTTTCCCATTATGAAAACAAGAAGAAATGAAGATAAATAAATAAAATCTGAGCGGAAATATAGACCAGTAATGCTGGTATAAGATTTACTTTGTCACAAATAATCTCAAAGAAACAGCAAGTAACAAATTAATCTTGTAATTTTGAAGTAGAAAGACTGAAAAAAAATGTTTTATTTACAACTTTGAAAAATAATTTTAGTCAATTTGACTTGCTTTGTATAAGGTATAAATCCATGGAACAAATTAAACCAGCAGATGCTCTTGCAAGTTTTAGTGTGCAAATCCATCAAGGCAGTTAATGGGCCAGCTCAGTGTTTGGCCTTTTCCCCCTCGCTTAGTGCTTTCCATCTGTCTTTCTTTACCCGCTGATCTGGAGATGATATTAGACCTGACTTCTTTGATGCAAACGTCTCAGTCGTCTCTTGCTTTGCGTCATGAGCTCCACCATCACAAAACCAAACCAAACAGAGAGAGAGGGAGCACAATTTTTCTATCAACAATAGCCTAGAATCTGCCTCGTTTGGCTTTGTGTTGGATATGGAGTTGGACAAGCTGAATGAAAACAGAGATAATGTGTGTTGCTTAGATACTGGCTAGAATGAGATAAAAATATCTGATGTTGGCCTTGGTCTGATTCCACATGAAGAGCTCCATGGAACAGTGGTATTTTAATATCATTGATAAACTATTATAGTTTTGGTTAATATTTAGAATTTAAATTTTAGTTAAAGTTTTAGTCATATTGTTAAGCTTTTGTCTTTTGTGTATATATTTTAAATGTCTGTATTTTTAGTTAATTTCATTATTCAGATTGAAAATATTGTCTTTCAAGATTGTTTTTTAATTAATCTTGATTTTTATTTCAGTGAAAGCTTATATTTATAGTAACAAATATTTTGTATAGTTAGTGTAGTTTGCGTACGCTATAATAACTCTGGCATAGAACCAAAAAATATGTTTGTTTCTTTTTATTTCAGGCTATTTATTGTTTATTTTCCATTCTTATTATGACTGAACATTCATTCCTAGCATTCAGAAGATGTTGAAAACACCAAACCAGCTATTTTGTTTGTTTTTTTAAAGAAAGAAAAAGGGTCCTAAAAGGGTTTTTCTCTGAGATATATATATTATATAACAGTGTAACATGTGGACACTCTTGAAACTAAAGTGCACAAACGCAGACAAGGACACAAGGAGTTTTGTTAACTCAAGAGCCCCTTGAAATTTCTGTAAAAACTCAAAAGGTTAAACTCGAGTACTGGCCCATTTCATGACACTTTTTGCATTCTGGTGTTTATCATTTGCACAGCTGTCTGGCATACTGATGTATGTAGTAGAGTGAAAATATGCCTTAAGGTATACAAACACTGCACAGGGCATACAAAGTTAAGGTAATGGGGTGATCTGTACTGGTAAAAAGATGTGAGTGTGACCCGAGTGTCATCTTAGTTTAAGTGAAGTAAATTATTTAGTCATGTTGTTGCTATAAGATATTTCTCTTGCATTCTTTGGGTGTGTTTTTCCTCTCACTTTAAGAAACTATTTGAAAGAACAGTGGGGTCTTGTCAGCATGCAAGTTTATCTCACTGTAATAAATCCACCATACAGAATTCATCCATAAGCATTACAATAAGTGCAAACCACAGTTTTGCTGGACAACATATACAAATTTCCAAATGTAATTTAACAGTAAATTAGTTAGATAAGATACTGTAGCACAACAAAGACATCTGTCACTGACTATTGCCCAAAACAGACTTATATATCCAGCTTTAAGAAGTGCTTTAGTTACACACGGAGTATAAAATATTTCTTCATTTAAACTTTAAATGCATTACTCAATGTACGCAGTGTTTACCCACATAAATCTCAGCAGTTTGTTCCACAAGCATTAATCACATGCGCATTAATCACTCGTGGCCCACGGAGTGAGCAAAACAGTCCATGTCGTGATGTTTCCTCTTTTTTTATGTTCTTTTCAGTCACCAGGTCTTAAGGTTCTCTTTCACCTTCGCTTTTCTCGTAAACCGCACTTTTTCCCCAGTGGAAACGGTAAACATTTAATCATACATGTAATGTGCCAATTTCTTCTTCATCTCTTTGTTTCTGGAGGGCAATGTGGATAGTTTCACACATTACCAATGCGCGCGTCCCATCTGTCCGTGAAACTTTTACGCACTAGTACGATCCCACGATGACCGCTTCGACATCCTTTGACGGTCTTCTGTCCGTGACCAGAAAGTTGATCATTCCCTCGGACTTAATGAGCAAGTTGCAGCCTAAAAAGAAGATGCCGAAGACCACGGTGAGCGCCAGCACGCACATCACCGCGATCTGCGCCGTGCGCATGATGAACACGCTGCGCTCGTCCAGCGCCGCGGACACAAACCCGCTGTCCGTCACCACCGAGGACAAATTACAGCACGAACGAAAGCTCTCGCTGCTTCTATTGGAAAACAAAGCGCTGTCTGTGTCGTTAAAAACAGTTGAATTCATTTTGCACTACTCTCCGAGGTCCTCTGGAAGAGCGGAGCAGGTGCGCACAAAACAGCGGCTGAAGTTTCCTTCAGTACTTTGAAGTCACAAGAGCAAAGAAGAGCTGGACAGAATTTATGGGCCGACATGCAGTAAAGAGGATGGTTCTTCTCGGACCTGTTGTTTAGGTAATTAGGGGCTCTGGTCTGTGGAGGACAGGGGTCTGACTGCTGAGCACACACACAATCAGGGCTGAGCTCATCCCCAGCGACTAGAGTTCAGTGTTAGCGGCGCTTACAGAGGGATTCGTTCACCTTGCGCCCCCTTTGACACAAACTGAAAACGATCAAAACTATAAAGTTTTACAAATGGGGAGTCACATAACATTTACTAACATCTAACTAGATAGTAGCATACTAAAGAGCTAGATAGTAGCCTACTAAAGATCTGATATGTATTATAGGCGACCTATTTTTTAATAGTACTATAGTCATATGACTTTATTAGAAACTAGGGTAACCAATTCTCCTTATTTGCTTATTAGCATGCCTATTATTAACATATTGGCTGTTTATTAGAACTTCTAAAGCACATATTCTGCATGATCATATTCTACATCCCTAATACCCAATACCTTAACTTAACAATACCTTACTATTAATAAGCAGCAAATTAGGACTTGATTGAGGCTAAATAAATAGTTAATGGTTTGTTAATGTCGAGAATTGGACCTTAAAATAAAGTGCAAACTTACTCATTCCAACAGAGAGGAGTGTGTATTCAGTTAATTACTAGTACTTAAAAAATTTGTGTGTATATATATATATATATATATATATATATATATACACACACACACACACACACACACAACTAACTTTGGCTAATGTTCTAATAAGGTTCTCTCAAAGTTATGAACCAGTAACATTAATAGAATGTTTGTTTTGGTATTTAATAATGTTTTCAAAATCTTAGCACAGAAAAACATTTAATGCATCTTTTATGGAACTTTTTTTCCTGAAGCAGTTTAGTTGGAAAAGTAAAAAAGTAACAAGTAAAAAGTAAAATTTTGATCAAAATGATCAAATAGAATGTTCCTTTACATTCTTATAATCACGAGAGAAAAAAAATTTATAAAACGTACAAAATGGATGTTTAAGAAGAACATTAAGCAATAACATTTTTATAGCTCAATGGAAATATTAGCAAAACATATTTTTGGTTGACTGGGTAATACCCAATGAATAGTTGCTAGTAAAACTGGAATAGTAACCAGAATCAGTGGAACAGATAGTGATCTGCATCTAATCAAAACTAGTAAAATTGGGGGAAAAAATATTCTTGTCAGTAATGGATTAGTTACTAATAATTCATGTAAGTACCAGTGACATAAAATAGATACTAAGGTTTAAGGAATAAATGTTACAATGGCTTGCAGAACGCTGGGAAACTAATTGCAAATTAATCTTATTGCATTAGATGAATTAGTCCTGTTTTATTTGACTTTGAAGTATTACATATTGTTTCCTTTTTATTAATGTGTGTTTTGCTCAAGATAACTCCAGGCTAATTAGCCGAAACCTGAACTGAGTATCATTTGTGATGAGGTGGTCTGCAGTCATGCACGCAGCAGAGGGCAGAGTTGCTCCTAAAATGCATCCAAATGAATGCTGTTTTCTTTGCTGTCGTATGGATGCAGAAAAGAGTTTTAATTACAGCCATGTTGATTATACAAGATCCCGTTTACATATTTTAATCAGACAATCAGCTTAAACAATCCAACCTGGTCAAATACTGAGTCACCGTGCTGTGACTCACAGTTGGATTTAACTTGAAGATGGAAATCCATAATTAATGAAACCATTATAAACCCTCAGGAATGAGTGATGTCCTTGTAAACATATGGATAGAGAACAGCAGGATTACCACGGAAATATATGGGAGCGATATTTCCATTAGAAGCCACCGAGGGGGTTGTGCAACGTGGCAGTTAAAGGTAATCTTTCTAATATGCTTCTGTTTACACAGTCTCAGGTGAAAATCTGTGCGCCCCTATAGCAATTGACTGTACTTCCACAATAAATCACCCTGTGCTCCTTTAACTGCTGGTTATAGTATTTATATGTCTTTGAAATCACCACATCTTAGTCATGTTTTATTTTATGCTCTTTCAGGGTTAAATGCGTCTTGAACAAGCACTTAACAGCATCAAAGCTCTTAGATATCAGGCATATAATAAGCCCCTTTTGTGAAACATTCAGTAGTGGGAGGAAGAATCGATCATGGAGGGTGCTTAGAGCCTCTCAAACCTGGCCTTTTAATCAACAGCCAGGATCTGCGCAATGTAAACATCCCACAATGCGCCTCCTGGAGTGAGTCCATAAACGAGGGTCTTATGAGCAGCACTGAGGGTCCCCTCACACGAAGCCTAATTTACATGTCCTCTCTGTCCCGTATCACCCTCTCTATGTGTATATGAATCATCAGACCTATCTAGTAGCGAAAGAGAGAGAGAGAAGTGCACTGAGGCTATTCCTGTCTGGGTGTTTCTGTGCACATTGAAATGTCTTTCACTGAGCGCTTGCTTTTCTCCCTCAGTGGTGGAGGGCGGTGGAGGTAAAGAGGGAAAGAGAGAGAGAGAGAGAGGAGGAAGAAGTGTGGGTGGTTATGGGTAGAAGAGGCTACAGATGGAAGGGTACAGAAATTTGTCATATGGAGAGATTCAGGAGAGATAGAAACAAGTCAAAGGAGGCATCTGAGATGATTGTGGAGAGAAAAACAGCAAAATGTTAATGCATTTTAATAGAAACTGAACCTTATGATGATGTTGATCAGGTAGAAGTTCAAATCTGTTAAAATTACCTGAGATTCGTGACTCCTCTGGCAATAACATTTATATTTGTGCATATTTGTTTCCTCGTAATATGAATAAAAATGCCTCCATTTTCCTAAAAGCTTTGCATTTGTTTAAAATAAAAGTTCTAAAAAGGGGTTTCAGAGCGATGAACCATTTTGGGTTCCCCAAAAAAACTTTTAGATTTTTCTTTGTTTGAAGAACATTTGAACCTTTTTCCACTATAAAGAAGCTTTTAGTGCAATGGGGATATTAAAGATTCTTTAGCGAACCATCAATGGCAATAAGGAACTTTTATTTTTAAGAGTGTGTGTCTTGCAACTACACGATTACTAGGCAGGTCATGTATATTTTCCATATAAACATTTTTTGTCAAACAAGACTGGGATATATTGTAACATGATGTATCTTTAGTTATATAACAGTATGCATTTTGCTTACTAAATAGCTGAGAGCAGTTCTGATCTGAAAGCAAAAATGTGTGATATGCTTGAGATTTATTGGCTGGTTGATATTTATCTGTTGGTACAGTCTTCACATTGCTTCTCTTTCTAAGCTCTGGGGACAGGAATGTTTAATGTCAGGGCTTTTAAAGGCATCACTCTGACGAACTCTGCCATCTAGTGATTATCACATGAGAGAAATAGGAGTTACTGATTGGTTTTTCTCAACCTGTCATTAGCTTCCCACTGTGCTGATGAATCTATTTAGTAAACAAATAGGCAGACTTTCTTGTCGAGAGTCAGAAAGGGTGTTTTTAGTTATAGCGCCAGTGGTGGTAAAAGTCCTCTCGCATTAATCCAATCGTTATGTGTCATTCTCACCAGTGACATCATTAGAAGCTGTCTGGACGCATTTCATCACTTTTCATTATGCTCTGTCGGTCGTCCTCCAGCGGTATAATTGTTTCTTTAGGTCATTAAGGCTTTCTGGAGAAGACCGAGCTAGTGTCTTGAGGAAAACCTCAGCTGGCATGAAGCAGTTGCGCTACGTTAACGATCACGATGTGCTTTTTCAGCATTCAGACAAGTGCATGTTGTGTCTGATGCTTGGTCTAGTAAGCATGCCGTTGGTGTTTGCATGTGAATGGGATTGTCCTTGGCACAGACACCCTTAAGCCTGTTCTACACTAACCAGATACTTCACTACAAACAGAGCATCCTAATGGTGCACTTGGATTTGAATGCTTCCAAAAACAATAACAAAATAGCCTGAACTAGCAGGTTCAGCAGAAGGGCTTAAAATAGCCACATCCTGTTTTTGTATTTGCTTCCAAAAGAGCTCAAACACTGTGCATGTGTGAATGTGCAACCTACTACATAATATGAATAGAGAGAGCAGAACTGAGGTGGGGAAGAGAATGGGAGAGATACACACTCATTATCGGCATTTCCATTGCAAAAAAAGGTTCTTACAGAGAGAAAAGGATTCTTTAGATTATTCAAATATTCTTTATGCTAAGAAATGAAAATGGTATTTTAAGAACTGTTCACTGAAACCAAAAATGTTTCTTCTCTTAAAAATAAAGGTTCTTTATTGGCTTTGAGTGTTCTCTAGAATTTTCCATTATGCAAAAGGTTCTTCAGTGGAAAAAGGTTCTTTTGATTTTTTTTAGATATTCTTTGCACTAAGAAAAAAATGGTTCTTCTAAATACTGTTCAAAAGGTTCTTTGGAGAAGCCAAAATGGTTCTTTTACACTCTTAACATAAAGGTTTTTCATTGGCTTTGATGGTTCCCTGAAATTTTCCATTATGCAAAAGGTTCTTCATAGTGGAAAAGGTTCTTTAGATTTTTTTAAATATTCTTCGTACTAAGAAAAAATGGTTCCACTAAATAATTGGAGAACCTAAAATGTTTCTTCTGTGGCAGGGGTGGTGAATGTTGATCCTGGCCCTCCAGGTTCAACGTTCCCCACCCCTGTTCTGTGGCATTGCTGTGAAAACCCCATTTTGGAACCTTTATTTAAGAGTCTATGGCATCACTGTGAAAACCCCATCCCCATTAGTGTAGCTGATGACGTTCTGTCACAGTCTTCCATTGTGGATAGTGCTGACACTTCCAGAGCAGCAGAGTCAGTCCATTATAGACTGAGAGTCATTTGCATGACTCCAAAATAATACACTAATTGTGTCCTTATCTTCCAGCTCCCCGCCTGGCTTGAAATTGAAAATCTCAGAGTTGCAAAAGGACACACAGATCTCAAATACGGTTTCAGAGAGAAATATAGTGAGCGTTTTTCTTTAGATAGTGTCAGAAAATTACAATATGGCTGGGTCATAAATAAGCCCTGGTCATAACAGTTGGCAGAAGCTTTATCAAATGAAGAATGTGTTTTGTTAAAGAAAGCTTGTTCCCTCTGCTCTATCTGACACTGCTGTGGCGGTATATTCATCACCTGTATCTTCTTCATCCATCATTTTGACACATAAAGGGCCAAATATATTAAAGGCTGGACATGAATTATTTTCTGATAAATTCTACATTGGTGCGAAATATTAGTTGACCTTCTGGGTAGGACTGTTTACAGAAATTTCTGTCTGAAATATCGGTGCAAGATCAAAGTACTTCAAACTGTGTTATTATTAGAAAATAGATTAAACCATAAAACTAAATCATCTCTAAACTGTAACATATGGTTATTACTATTTCGCAATGGACGTAACACCTTTACAACAACTTTACCTGCTCTGACAGCTCATTCAACGTGTGCAAATCTGTTTACCATTTCAAGTCCTGAATTAACACTGTTATTCTTGCATTGTCTTGTTTCTAGGATGATCTGATTGTATAGTTATAATTTCTGGATGCAGTTGCTTCTAAAACTAAAGGTTCTTTATTGGCATCAGTGGTTCCATAAAGAACCTAACATCCATAGAACCTTTCCATTGCACAAAAGGTTCTTTATAGGTTCTTAATATTTTGTGAAGGTTCTTTAAAAAAAAGTTCAACAATTTACTAAAAATTTAACTTTATTTTAAGGTGTTACACCTGTTATACATTTAATTACTGTTATAATACAAATACATTATGCCTAATTACAACCCTAACCATTTAGTAAGTACATGCAGTTAATTACTATTACTCAGTACTTAAATGTATAATTACACTGTAACAAAGACACCTTAAATTGTAACGAAAACCCGTTTTGGAAAACCCACTTTTTTGTGATATGTAAATTTGTCATTGTACAAAAGCGCTCAAGCAGCTGCTGTTGCTATGGGTTTGTTTCCTCATCCTAATGCAAACTGTGTTTAAAAGCATGTATTTAACGACTAATTCAAATTCGAAACTTGTGATTACCAACGTCTGAAAACGCAATTTATATTTAACTTTATATTTTGAGTTCCATTGGGGGACATTAATTAACAAGACTTAATTAGGTGGGTCAGCAAACACCCCCCGCTCCTCTAATTCGCATCCTACATATTGGCAGAGATTACGTTACTGTTCAGAGAAGCATATTACAAGCGCAGCAAAAAAGATGTATCCAACACAAGAACACGTGTTCATCCCTCCCCCACCTCCCATCTCCACCACCCTCTCGGAGAAGTTTGTCTTATTTGTCGGGGCTGGAGATGGAGTTGGAGAGCAGGAGGCGCGCAGTGCGCAGGAACCGAGAACGGTGAGAAGACGAACAGAATCAAATAAAGCTTGCCAGCTGCGAGGAACAGCAGAGGAGGTGAGTTAAAACTTGGACAGGATCCTCAGGGCGTCTACCAACTACCATCTTATCAAATTGGTGCGATACACCTGGGGAAACAGAAGTAGTGGATGAAGGTAGAGGAGGGTGCCAACGCACAAGTGACTGCGCCAAGCCAATCTGAGATTACAAATTACTCGCATCCATTTTTTTCTCCACATTTTACAGCCTTGGCTGAGTGAATCTTTTTTTAGATATGCGGATTTGGAGAAGACAAGGAGATCTGCATCGCTCCATCCCAAGACCAGCGCGCTGCTATTGACAAACTCCTGCGGTAAGACCTAAAAATAACTTTTTTGGAATCATCCGCCCAGAAATGCGAGAGACTGGTGCATCTGAAGTGTGAAGAAAACCGAAAACAGTTTGTCAGGAACAAGCACGCCAAGCATTCTCGCAGCCTATATCTGGGACAACTTTAACCGTGAAGGATGTCAGCATTGCGGAAAAAATTTGGGGATGATTATCAAGTGGTGACCACTTCGTCCAGCGGCGGCGGGTTCAACCAGGCGGCCCCCGAGAAGAAAAAGAAACGTCAGCGCTTTGTGGACAAGAACGGCCGCTGTAACGTCCAGCACGGGAACCTGGGAGGAGAAACCAGCCGGTACCTGTCGGACCTGTTCACCACGCTCGTGGATCTCAAATGGCGCTGGAATCTATTCATCTTCATCCTTACCTACACGGTGGCGTGGCTCTTCATGGCTTTTATGTGGTGGGTCATTGCCTTTATACGCGGAGACCTGAACCAGGTCCACGATGACAAGTACTCACCGTGCGTGGCCAACGTTTACAACTTTCCCTCCGCTTTTCTGTTCTTCATCGAAACTGAGGCCACTATCGGATACGGTTACCGCTACATTACAGACAAGTGTCCGGAAGGCATCATTCTCTTCCTCTTCCAGTCCATCCTAGGCTCTATAGTGGACGCTTTTCTGATCGGTTGCATGTTCATCAAGATGTCCCAGCCGAAGAAACGCGCAGAGACGCTGATGTTCAGCGAGCACGCAGTTATTTCCATGCGTGACGGCAAACTGACCCTGATGTTCCGAGTGGGGAACCTGCGGAACAGCCATATGGTCTCCGCGCAAATACGCTGCAAACTACTCAAAGTGAGTATACGACTGGAACCAATTCAAAAGAAAAGGGAACACATATGTGCAGGTTAGAAATATGCATCAATGAATTTCAATCCTAACCTGTGGCTATAGAAGAAAAGCATATCAATGAATATTTGAAGGGTTCAAGCAAGGGTTCACTCTTTAACTTAATACAAGCATTAGCTACCTCAAGCTGAGACAAATGAGACAGACCTGTAATTTGATTTGTTCACCTACAGTGGACAAATTATTGATCACTCTATGCCACTTGGATGCAACAGTCCTTTATGGATCACTGTAGATGCATTAGACCCGGTCTTTCTCTCTCACTCCATCATTTCCCTGTTTTGTCCTAAGTAGCTATTTTTCTACCTTTCCCTACAGTCCCGCCAGACTCCTGAAGGGGAGTTTTTGCCTCTGGATCAACTTGAGCTGGATGTTGGTTTCAGTACTGGAGCCGACCAGCTTTTCTTAGTGTCCCCTCTGACGATCTGCCATGTAATCGACTCCAAGAGCCCATTCTACGACCTCTCGCTCAGGTCCATGCAAACAGAGCAATTTGAGATTGTTGTCATCTTAGAGGGGATTGTGGAGACCACCGGTGAGTTTTAATAACACACACACAAAGCAGATGCCAAAAAATGTACAGAAACCAATATCTGAAAGCTAAAATTTGATTCACTGAATGTTTACAGTACATTTCCACACTATACATTTTTAATATGCGCAAATGTTTTTGTCAAATAGAAAAAAAATATTACGCAAATGGTTCTTTTAATTAAATCATACACATTATTTACAAACCAGTGCATGCAGTCAAGTTTCCAAATCCCTATATTTTTAATGTTTTGCTCATGTGTGTCGTTTTTTTGTGCAATAGTAGAATATTTGTGCAGGGTGAAGGTGTTTGGGTGATGTGCTGCAGATGTGAGGTTCAGTGTGTGTGTGTGTGTGTGTGAGTCAGTCTGCAGAAGCCAGTTTGCTGGTGCAAATCGGCTTTTTATGATATAAAAGAATGAATGTTGGTGTCTACTGCAGCAAAGATGGAAAGAGAGAGAGAGAGAGAGAGAGAGAGAGAGATTGATGTGTTATGTAAGAAATGATATACAAAGTTAGTCTTTCATTTTGCTCTCTGCCTCATGGTTCTGTAGTCTGGCATGCTTCGAGATTAAGCCACCTGTCAATCAAATCACAGCTCACCTTTACTTTCTCAGCCTGCAGTGTCAAACACATTGATCCATCCATATACAAGACAGCACGCACTTACAGTAAGAAACAGCATTCGACCAAGCAACAGCGGAAAATCTCTGCAGCATACATGTTGTATATGTACATATCCAATTAGATTCAGAATCGCATGCTTCCATGGTGTGATTTATTTAACATAATCAAGACAATCATATATGCTGTCCGGTCTTCCTTATTGATGGCACATCTGAATATTCCGCCTACAGAAAGTGAAGGGATTTGTGGGTAAAAAAAAAGAATGGAAAAAAAGCAGAATTATGTAGTTAGTCAGCACTCTGTTCTCCCCATTGTGAATCAGTTTCCATAGCAACTAAATCGGCCCCTTCTTAAGCGGTCTCCATACAGTAAAGTCTCACCGGCTGTTTGAAGTATGGAGACGAAACTTGTGTTTATCAGCCTCACAAATCAAATACTAATTACTACTTATCAAATAATTCATTATACATTTTGAATTATGTCCTGTAATTATGGCTAGGTTTATGGCATGTGCATGTGGGAATACAGCTCAAATACGTTCTGCATGTGTGTATACTGTATGTGTGCGTGTGTTCTTGTGTCCTTCAGTTCTGATTAAAGTCTTTGTTTGGACGCTTCTCAGTATATGAAAGCTCACATTTCACATAGCCGATACCGGGGCTAGTTGTCACAAGGGCTACATCTCAGTAAGCTAATTGTTTTTGTATGTTGGTTTGATGAATTTATAATTTTGTTTCTTCATCAGAAAAGATATGGAGAAATTTAGCATTACATCACTTGCTCACTAATAGATCCTCTGTAGTGAATGGGTGCCGTCAGAATGAGAGTCCAAACAGATCACAATATCACAATAATCCACATGACTCCAGTCCATCAAATAACGTCTTGTGACATGAAAAGCTGCAAGTCCTCTATTCATAATAATGCTTTCTCCAGTGAAATTATATTGTCTGAATCAGAAGAGAAATATGCACTGTTTGTAAGTGAAAACAGTTCTAAACAAATATGTTGGTGGACTATGTGAGAAGACAGCAGGGTTTTTTACTGGAAGAAGCGTTATTATGGATAATGGAATCATATTTTGGCCCAAAGTAATGGTTTAAAGTTAAAACATCTCAGTGATTGATTGATTTTTTTTAACAAACACACAGCTTTTCACTTCACAAGGTAATAATTGATGGACTGGTGTTGTGTGGATTATTTCTGTCTTTCAAACTAAAATTACAACATTTCATATTTCTGTAATAGCTGCATTTCTGTAAAAGGACAGCATAAATCTGCTGGCAAAAACAATGTTAGATTTTATATTTTTGACGTTTCATGAATTGTACTTTTTAAATTTAGCTGAAGAGCCATTAAATAGACAGTGATAGGCTTTTAAATGGCAGGTACAAATTGCGATAACAACCCACACTGTCAGAAAAATTGTGGAAAAATTGTACCTTAAGAGATACAACAGTTTGTCACTGATGCAGTACCCTTAAAAGGACAACTTTGTACGTTATATACCCCTAAAAGCTGCATATGAGTTGTAAAATATGTGATTACGTTACTACAATGAACCTTTTAGGGATAAAAAGGTACAAAGATGTGCCTTCGAGCATACTCCCTCAATGACGAGCTGTTATAGACCTAAAGGTACAATTTTTACACATTGTTGTACCCCAGCACTGTTATTAGAGCATGTTGTCACTAAAGGTATGTTCAGCGAACTGTATCTTTCTTCCTGGACAATCACGATGGAAATAGCTTTTTTTAGCTGAAAATGTAAGGTGTGTGTTCCTGTACAGAAACGGACTCTGGAGTAACAAGTGTGACAGCTAATCCCAGTCTTCTCTATATGATTCTCACAATGTGGCAGGAGGAAGATTTAGACATTAATACATTAATTTCCTTCAAGCAGAGAGGCAGCGACTTCAAGACCAAGGAGTCTTAGAGGAACACCCCAGAGCCATCCGTTGCCCTCAGAGATAAATATGACAGCTGTGCCAGCATTCACATCTGTCAAATTATTTACAGCTTTTCACATTACACTGCAGAAATGCGTCTCTTAAATATAGCAAAAATATTCCTGATACTAAGCAAAAACAGAAAAAAATTACTTGCATGACCCTTTTTGTTATTTATTTCTAAAACCAATTAAATTATATTTACTAATTCAATCTAAAATGCATTTATGAGACATATTTTATCAGTAGACATCAAACTTTTGACCTCAGCATTATTGATCCCAGCTGAGCTGCAGAAATGAATAACATGGTGAATTAAGACTGTAAAACTAGATTTGTAATTAAAGCATTGCTTGATACAAGGCCACAACACAAGACTGCATTTCACCTAATTATTTCTATCAAGAGTTTCATTATTACAATCATTAATTGTTTGAGTGGCTATACTTAGTTTCAAGAATTCTCAAGTCATTTATTCAACCCATTAGCATTTTTTTAATCTAGACTTTACGATTTTTGAAATTATAAGTTTGCTTGTTTCAAGAGTGGCATTATGTGAAAAGTATTGGCCTATTTTTAAAAATTTCCTAAATCTAGAATTTTCTGTCAGAATAACTGTCACTGTTTGGAAAAAGTTTCATGTCAAAAACTCATTTATTGATTGTTAAAATATCACTTATAGATCAGGGTTATAAGTAAAATATATTCAAAATACATTTCCTGAAGTCTGAATACTGAATACTGAAATACACAAATTTTAAATCCCAAATCAATCTTTGTTTTAAGGGTATTTGGATATTTTTGGTAAAAAAAAAAACAAGGAAAAAAAAAATCAATTATATGATTTTTTTCAGTGTGGAGAGCTTCCAATCCCTGTTCCCCATCATGCAAATTACATCTTAAAGTGTTCATTGAAATTTTCAATTTCAAACTTCATGGCATTTCCTCAAACTACTTATCCAACATATCTACACCAAAAAACAAAAACGTAATTCTAGATTGTTTTGATGTGCTTTGACTAAAGAGCATGTCTCAGATTTGCCTGATGCTAAGATTGTGGTGTTAAACAATTTTGATTAAATGCAATCTGTACACTTCTCCGCAAGCCTTGCTGTGACAGAGCAGTTGTACTTTTAAATATGACGTAAATAAGATAAAACATCTGAAATATGTGCCGTTTTAAGAGTATTATTTATTGAATGATTGCAGCATCTGTGACTGCCTTTGTCACATTTGATCAGATCCCTGATAAGGTGGTTATTGTCACTAAATTGTCCAGGTCAAAATAATAACATGGTGGTTAGACCAGCCTGACACCTGCCTGCTGTTTAATGGCCAAAATAGGGATATTATAGTTAATTCAATCTAAACCATTTCTTGTTCCTTCAAATAAAATATACATTAACTGAAATCAAATTAAATGTTTTTTTCAGCTAATTGCTCAAGAAACTCATTTTCATTTAGTTTAACTTTATGTACTAAAATAACTAAAACCAAAAAAAGTTAATTAAAACTATAAAAACGTATTTTAAAAAAACGAATACAATTTACCAAAACATACAACAAATTTACTAAAACTTTTAACTAAAATTAAAATGAAAATGAATATTTAAAAAAAAAACTAATTCAAACTATTAATAAAAACTATAACAGTGTCTCAAATAACGCTGAGACAGATTCAGTTGTCTTGGTACATACTGAGTAGCATTGAATATTAACCATTTATGCTTGGAGGAAAAATGTATTGGCATTATTCATTGACTTTTTATTTTTAGTTCTTGGCCTGTGGTTGGAGAATTCCAGTTTTATTTCTTGTACTTTCAGCAGTGCGAGTAAACAGGGCAGCTTGGCGCAACCGTCCCAAGGGGCCTCAGCAAATCAAAAGGGAGGCACTGCTTCATACCCTCAGGACCACACACTGTGTGTCAGCGTGATACAGGAGAGAATTGGGCCCAGCTGCATGGTCAATTACCATTCAGAGCAGCCCGATAGTAGAGTTTACTGTTATCTCACACCACAGAGAGAGAGAGACAACAAGAGAGAGTGTGAGATAGGGACCGAGAGGGAGTCGTGATGATAATGATGGTTAGTGCTATAGGTGTGTTAGGAAGAGACACTAAAATGGACAGGAGGGAATGTGGAGCGAGTTGGGGAAAATGACAGAGAGGGAGCGAGTGAAAGAGAGAAAGACAGAGATGACAGAAACAGGTCAGGCAGAGCACCTCTGTGGCAATGGAACCGAACACTTGATGATGGTCACCATAGAAACAGATTATCCCTCTTGGAAATATAAATTGTTCTCATAACTGTCAGATGTTGGAGTGTAGCGGTACCAATTTTTTTATTTTCTGGTGGAAGCTAATGTGCGCGAACGTTCCTCCCAAACGCAGAAATGAAATTTGTCGTAATAGAAGAATATGGAATGATTATGTAAGCCGAAATCGCGGCGAGCCAGACTGGATTTCAACTCCGGCAGAGACCTTACCTTCCCCTCTCCCAGCAAACAGCAGAAAGCCTGTTAAATATTTCATAAGATGAATAATATTATGTTATACTGCTAAGCCCAGGATTTGTCAGCTCAGAAAGCAGGGATTTTTTTACTGTAGTAAGGGAGGATAACCGTGCCTGTGTTTGTGTGTGTGAGAGTGTGTAGGTGTGCGATGGTCGTAGGCGGCGACGTGAGAAAAAAAGAACGATCTTGAGTTTCAAAAATGTATAATGTATGTTTTGTCTTGCTGGGTTTTTATATTTAGGTCTGAGGTTTATTATAATGTGCACTCGGCAACCGTCTCTTTTTAGACCGTGTCTGCTTCCTTCTGTCACGCTTTCTAAGCACCTTCATCCAGCTGCTCAAATGCCTGTATTGAACAAAGTCCTCAACTGTATCTCTCCTGCAAACATCTCAAATCTCCTCTCCTCTGGCCCCTACTGCACTGAGGCACAGAGGTAGACAAAGAACCACACTCCTGTATGGAGTCATGGAGATACAGATGGTGGATTTCAAGGGACTGTCTTTGCAATTGCAGATGGAAGAAAAATGCACCCTTCTTGTGTCATCATGAGTACTCTTGCTTTTCAGTCGGCAATTGTCTTATCTTATATTCCTTGCTATTGACTGATGTAGAACGCCGTGTTGCAAATCCGTTCGCTTGTTAGGGGGTTCATAAAATGAGCTCTTTATAGTGAAGGCTTTGCACGCTTTAATTAAGGAGGGATGTTCGCTGGTGTGGGTGATACACAGATCTAATGAATTTCCCACAGATAAAGCTCTTGTTTTCATGCAACCAAATGGACCGTGAACAGACGTTCCCGTGGGGTGTTGCTCAACAGTAATCACCCAGTGCACACCCTGTCAGTAATGCATCTATTAGTTTTAGTCACCCAACCATTGTTGCACAGTACACTCCTCTGAAACAGATTTGTTGCACAGAACTTGATGTAGATTCTTATTAATAAGTTGCACCGTCGCCTTCGCTCACACTTTGTTTCATTTATTAAATTAATTTGTTTCTTGTATTATCCTAGGTATGACATGCCAGGCTCGTACTTCGTACACAGAGGACGAGGTTTTGTGGGGTCACCGATTCTTCCCGGTAATTTCTCTGGAGGACGGTTTCTTCAAGGTCGACTATTCGCAGTTTCATGGCACTTTTGAGGTTCCTACACCTCCGCACAGCGTTAAAGAACAAGAGGAGAGTTTGCTCCTGTCCTCGCCTCTGACGGCGCCCTCTCTGTGCCACAGCGCAGGTGGGGTGACGGAGGGCAGCGGCACTCTTGAAGGTCTGGAACTTCAGAGCGATGCAGAAACTGGCTCCATCAATATAGCAACCCCCATGCCAACCACCAAACTGCCTGCCAAACTTCAGAGGCTTACAGGACGGGAGGCTCCCATCCGGGACGGAATGCCCCGCAAGCTTCTGCGAATGAGTTCAGAGATCACCTACAAACTGGGTGACCTGCCCGTCAAACTCCAGCGAATCAGCTCGGCTCCGGGCGTGGCAGAAGAGAGGCTTCAGTCAATCAGTGCTGTGCTGAGCCCCAATGAGGACAGACTGGCTTCCAAGCTGGGCTTGGTGGGCGGGGCTGACCCCATCAGCCAATCGGTGACAGATCTGCCGCCGAAGCTGCAAAGGTTGGCTGGAGGGGTCGGGGTGGGTGGAGTTGGAATCGGAGGACGAATGGATGGTCATCTGCCTCCCAAACTGAGAAAAATGAATTCGGAGAGGTTCACAGGCTTGAGTTTAAAATGAACTGACTTCTATATGTATACACGTTTTGCCCATTTACCTCCTCTGAAATTGAAATTAAGTAAAAGGGACAATCTATACTTATAGCAATTTATATATGGATTAAATATTAGATTAATGCTAATCCTCTGCACAATCTGGCATGTTTTACCACAAACAGCATGAAAGGAGGATTCATTTTCAACATCTAATTGCAGATAATATAACAATACTCAACAATATTCAGTATATCTCTTTTATATTAGCCTAATAGCCAAACTTGTTTTGAGGGCTTGCCTATATTATGTATATTTTAAAATAGAATATCAGTCAAATTATCAGAATGAAATGTCAGTGTTCACTGATAATCCATGGTAACTAATGTTTCTAAAGAAGCCAATGGCTATAATCGGAGTTAGCCATTAGTTTTTTTTCATCAGTAGATCGGTTATTGTGGTACACAATAACACATTGAGAGATTAGTTACTGTGGTCTTTAAGACATGAAGAAATGGGCGCTGTGCATTTATGGAAATGTAACAAATTTTTAGATGAACCGACTCAGGTTTTGTTCTTGTTTTTTGTTTTTTTTTATTGCATGATCTATCATTTCATAATCAAGCCAGATTATCTCACATCAAAGAATAAGACTTAAATATAAGGAGCCAAATGCAAAATACCTACCATCGTATATGTCTAGGAAAGCTTTTAAAACGTTTTGACACTTTTTAAAGCTTTTATTAGCTATTTGTGGAAGAATAAGGTTTTCTCACAGTATTTCACATTTGGCTCTAACTTTATATATGATGTTTTGTCAATGATTGTTTCCTGCTGTTCTCCGTTTAAACTTGTTCAAATATTTTCCTGACCTGACTGACTTGAGTATTGCAATGGGTACAGTGGATAAACGGTGGGGGGTGTGGAGTAAACCCATCAAAGACAGAAGAGAGCACAATGGATGTGTATATCTGTTTTAATATTCTTTATAGATAAGACCTTGTTAACATTGTTATGGCTTTGTTTAACACTTGTGTTTGAAAAACGAAGCAATAAGATTATAAATTGCAGTGGAACCTTTGACTGGAAAAATCTTGTACCTTATGTTACGTTAGCGTTCAATGGTTTTACAGTTTTTTAATTGTGTTTCTTTCAATACATTCTATTCTACTTCTGACGAATATTAGAATGGCAGTTGGAGTGGTTTATAATACTGTAATAAATGTGTTGTGATGTGTAACAAGTCTATTATAAAAGGAAACTACTGAAAGATAAACCTCCACCTGATCCATCATCACAAACAAAGTCCAAAATGAATCAAAGCTATGGGTGGACTTGCTCATGTTCGATGCATATAAGCTCATTGGTATTGGCAGAGGTCTTCCCCACAAATAAAGCAGTTTAATCTGGTTTGACCCAGCTGTGTGGATGACTGGCAGCTTGCTGCCCGATGCTGCTCTTTGGAGGTGTTAGATTGCTTCAAATGCCCTGAGAATTCTATTCTATTTCAATGAAAGAACATCCATTTTCTGTGCAGAGAAAGCTAAATTTAGAAAAGAAAAGTTTGCCTGCTTTTTAATCATCATTGTGGTTTGTAATAACAGAAAACTTTAATAACTGAATTTTGAAAAACCAACTCCTCGTTCACATTTACTGGAACAGGCAAGTGCCACAAAAAACACAGATGTCTGCCTAGTAAAAGGTCACGTGAGCTTTCATTTATTTATCATGATTTATTATTTATAACACTTAAGTTGAATAATAAAGCTTTTCTGTAACAAATGGGAAGATTTGTCCTTTCCATGTACCCCAGTGGCTATGCAAAATATAGTACCGTAAAGCATTTCCTGAGTCATAACTGCAAAAGTCAGTGTGCATCTAATACAGAAATTTATTTGCTTCGCCTTTTCGCATTTTGTTCGAGTAGTTTCGAACAAAATGAAATGGGAGTGTGAAGTGTGAAAGAGACAATGTGTGAGAGTTACGTTAGATATACAAGCTGCAGGGGCTCCACGCAGTTCACCGTTAAATGAATCCCTTGATACAACTTCCCTAAGAAACATTAACACATTACCTCTCCACAGGGGACCAATATCCTGAACTTCTATCAGCAGGAAGCTAATTATAAAAACGCGCGTCTGTGTGTGTTTGAAAGGGAGCTGGTGAAATTCAGAGAGAATATTATCTTGTCACTAAATGTCAGATTCAGATGAAAAGAAGGGGTTTGTGAAGGTCAAACTGCTCTGCTTAAAGAGCATTATTGCTGTGACCTGCTCATCTCTTCAGAGAGCTCTCAGAACCTGCCATCCCTTTTAATTTATTTTCCCCTGCAGCCTGATGTCAAACGCTCCTTATTTCATTTCATCAATTCCATACTTAGTGATCTAATCCCATCCTATATGAGATTAGCTAAATTAATGTACTTTCAAATAGCCATTAATGAGTTCCTAAATTGTTTCTTCTCTCCGATGGTGAAAATTAAATCATGCTCACTTAAACTGAACTACTCTGATGATGGAGTAGATGGAGAAAGGCTCTAACTCATTAATTATAGATAAACAAAGGCAAACCTCCTGAACAAATCTTTGCTGTTTTAAAGGTGATTCGAATCTCCAGACGTCTGGGTCAACTGTTAGTGTTGACTGGTTTGCATACATCTTTAATCTTCCCAGTTCAATAGCAACTTAATTTACACAGGGCAAAAAGGGTCCTGTCCAGGGCCACTTTCCTTGTGTAACCCTTGAGGTTGGCACAGGATGGCATTTGCCACAGATAAATGATGGCTTAAGGGCTGGATGGATGTGAGGGCAGCATCAAATTGTAGGAACAGAATGCTCGATTCGTGTGGATGATCCCTACAGGGACAGGGACAATGTGCTGTCTGTTCTGAGGTGAGTTTCAGAGGAAGTGTGCCACTTACCAGCTTGTTGTATCCGGGTGACGCACTTCAGACAGTTTGTGGCAGATCATCCATTAAATTTAACACTTGATTGTTCTGTAGAAGTATAGAAAAGGGATGATTAGATATATAGTAGTGCTGTCAATCAATTTAAAAAAAATTAACTAATTAATCGCACATTTTTCTAAAATTAATCGCGATTAATCCCACCTAACATTAAAGTTTTTAAATATATTTTTATATTGCAATAATTTCACGTTCAATCTTCAAATGTACAATGTACAAACAACAAAGACTGTATATATTTAATATTTCTTTAATGGCATCTTTATGATTGAAGGCCAGCATCACTGATATCAATACTACACTGTAAAAATTTACAAAATGATTCAACTTAAAATAATTTGTATCCTGGCTGCCTTAAAATCTTGTGTTAAATAAGCTAAAAAACTTTTGTTGTTTAAACATATGTTGGAGTTCCTTAAACCTATAATTAATATTTGGGTTAACAAAGGTGAAGCTGAATCAACTTTATACTTTGTCTAACCAACAAGACAAGTTGGGCTAACCTAAATCCAAGTTGAAACAACATAAAATTTGTGAGATCAACAAACGTTTACTTATTTAAACTAAGCATTTTGTTGAACAAATTTATAATTATAAGTTGTGCAAACTAAACAAAAATTGGCTAAACTAAGCATCTTGTTGAGTTAACTTGTTTTTTTAAGGCAGCCAGGTTACTTTTTCAAGAATAGTTAATCTTACTTGTAATGTTAAGTTAATTCAACTGGCTGAACTATGTAATTTGCCCACACAACAAGTTTCTATTTTCTAGCAGTACTTGAGAAAAATGGCTCATGGACATTAAAGAACATGCAGAATGCCATTTTATTTGATTTCAAATTTGACAGTATCCTACTTAGCATTATTGTTTTTAGCATTAAAACACCCTACCTTTAAATAAACATAGAGGAAAATTGACATTAATTAATTTCTTTGAAACAATTGCAGTAAATATTTACATGCACTTCTAATGCACATTTAATCAAAAGAACACATGAGGAATTCAATATACACTCACCTAAAGGATTATTAGGAACACCTGTTTAATTTCTCATTAATGCAATTATCTAATCAACCAATCACATGGCAGTTGCTTCAATGCATTTAGGGGTATGGTCCTGGTCAAGACAATCTCCTGAACTCCAAACTGAATGTCAGAATGGGAATGAAAGGTGATTTAAGCTATTTTGAGCGTGGCATGGTTGTTGGTGCCAGACGGGCCGGTCTGAGTATTTCACAATCTGCTCAGTTACTGGGATTTTCACGCACAACCATTTCTAGGGTTTACAAAGAATGGTGTGAAAAGGGAAAAACATCCAGTATGCGGCAGTCCTGTGGGCGAAAATGCCTTGTTGATGCTAGAGGTCAGAGGAGAATGGGCCGACTGATTCAAGCTGATAGAAGAGCAACTTTGACTGAAATAACCACTCGTTACAACCGAGGTATGCAGCAAAGCATTTGTGAAGCCACAACACGCACAACCTTGAGGCGGATGGGCTACAACAGCAGAAGACCCCACCGGGTACCACTCATCTCCACTACAAATAGGAAAAAGAGGCTACAATTTGCACGAGCTCACCAAAATTGGACGGTTGAAGACTGGAAAAATGTTGCCTGGTCTGATGAGTCTCGATTTCTGTTGAGACATTCAGATGGTAGAGTCAGAATTTGGCGTAAACAGAATGAGAACATGGATCCATCATGCCTTGTTACCACTGTGCAGGCTGGTGGTGGTGGTGTAATGGTGTGGGGAATGTTTTCTTGGCACACTTTAGGCCCCTTAGTGCCAATTGGGCATTGTTTAAATGCCACGGCCTACCTGAGCCATGTCCATCCCTTTATGACCACCATGTACCCATCCTCTGATGGCTACTTCCAGCAGGATAATGCACCATGTCACAAAGCTCGAATCATTTCAAATTGGTTTCTTGAACATGACAATGAGTTCACTGTACTAAAATGGCCCCCACAGTCACCAGATCTCAACCCAATAGAGCATCTTTGGGATGTGGTGGAACGGGAGCTTCGTGCCCTGGATGTGCATCCCACAAATCTCCATCAACTGCAAGATGCTATCCTATCAATATGGGCCAACATTTCTAAAGAATGCTTTCAGCACCTTGTTGAATCAATGCCACGAAGGCAGTTCTGAAGGCGAAAGGGGGTCAAACACAGTATTAGTATGGTGTTCCTAATAATCCTTTAGGTGAGTGTAAGTCAGAGGTCAGAGCATGCATCAAAATGCATTCAAAATTTCAAAAAGATGCCGTAACATGGTAAAAAATGTGTGTTGACCAAAGTACAAAAACCAACCAAAAAGCCCAAAGCTACTTCAAAAAAAAGAAAAGAAAAAAAAAGCAGCCTACTTTTTGCAGAGTAGCATGTTTCATAGCCCGTAAACACGCGAAGAACAGCTGCTCCCACCAATGTTAGTGCAAAGTTTTGAGAACATAGAAACTGTACTGTGTTTTGTTAATGATGTAAAGAAGACCCATCAGGAGCACAAATGCTTTCAGGACGTCACAGATATCGGTGACGACAAGACGCTCTTCCAAAATGATAGCAACGTCAATGGTTTCTTGGTCAATGGTTCACTTCCCATTGCTCCTCCTCAGTCACATCAAGATGCCCATGTCATCTCAATTCATGAGATGGCTGAAAAAAAAAAAAAAAGAATAAATTCTTTACATACAATTATAACAATTTAATCAATATAGAATACTACTGTACATTACTTCAACTACAGTAATACATTGTTAAAAATATTTAAAAACAATAACAAGCAGCAATAACGAGGCTAAGTAAAAAAAAAAAAAAAAAAAGGCACAAATTACATGAGCATGGATAGGCATATCAGACCAACTGCATCAAGTACTGTAGTTTCAAGAATACAAGGGTGCTTTAACACTAGCACTTTTGGTGTGCACCAGGTTCAGCTGATGTCAGAGTTTGGTTCATTGGAACCATGTAAACTATCAGTTCTTCTACTGTTTATCTGACATTGTAGCCATTAGGGAAGTGTGAGACTAGTCGACAAAACCATTCTAATGCTGTTAATCAATGCTGAAAACACCAGTGGTTTAAACTTTTTTTTACTGGCACATTCTCGCATGTATTGCTTCATAGTTTTACGAAGACTATATTCAATTTACTGTCATTTTAATGTTCCATTTTACATACAACATATTATTAATAAATAAATATTTACTTATATTATCAGTCTTGGCCACGTGTTCACGAGAGTATCATGACGAATATGTGGTGCTGCTGACGCAGGAGCCGGCATTCTGACGTAGAGCATCTATGTGCTGTGCTTTGTTTACGAGCAGAGGAACACACATGCGACGTGGTACTCTTGTGAACGTGCATCGCAAACTAACACAGAAAAGAAGAAATTGTTGAATAAAGTCATTATTTTTGTTTTCTTTGCACACAAAAATATTCTTGTAGCTTCATAAAATTACGGTTGAACCACTGATGTCACATGGACTATTTTAACGATTTCTTTACTCCCTTTACCTTTAAGATCTTGAAGGTCTTATGGGTTTGGAACAATATGAAGACAAGTAATTAAACACAATTTGTATTTTATACTATCCCTTTAACTGTGAAATAACTTTTAAACATGAATCTCCTATAAAATTACATTTCAGTTACTGTGTGTTTGTTCAGTGTGTTTAAAAATGTTCCTGCCACTGATGCATGGAAGGGGTTAAAACATGCATAAACTATTTTTACCTGCAAAATGCACAAACAACTAACACAGCTCTTAGTAAAAATACACAACACAATACTGAATGCTTGTAAATACTATATATATAGAGAGAGAGAGCGAGCATGGAAATACAGAGAAATTAATCACCAAGTACCAAAATTTCAGCCAAACATTTTCTACTGAAGGGAAAAAAATTTTTTTTAGGGTGAACTATCCATTTAACACTATTTTGGCTTTATTTTAGTATTGTGACATTGTGTATCATGACATACAGTAAGTGCTGTGTACTATATTGAAAACTTACGTGTTACAACCGCAGATAACCATTTCTTCTATTACCAGAACCACATCACTGTAGATTGATAGTGCTCATTTTGGTCACCCACAACTATAATGCCAACAGACATGAATTCCTCTTGAGAACCTTTACTTTAATGAAAACAAAGGGAAGCGTTAAAATATGCCTTACAATATTAATAGTCACAGACTCCAATAAGTATGTGCACTTATAAAGTAAAAAAAAAATTACATGATACAATTTGTCCAAGCTCTAAAATGCGAGTCATTCCCATCTGCATAGCACTTTGATGGAGAGATGCAACTGCAGAAGGACTTGCTGAAGTCCATCCAATTATGTGCTGATCTTCAGTGATTCCAGAATACCATACCCATGGAAAATACAGAGACATGTTATAACAACACTATAAATACAAATACAATCTTGACAGAGAAAGTCAAATGTCTTTGCAAGTTTACGTTTCGATTACCAAAATCATATTTTACAATCCAGAAAAGGCTTTTAAAATTACATAACAAATGGGAGAATATTTAGTATAATATTTATATGAAAAATCCTGTGGAAACGCGTGTATTTTGAGGCTTAAGAGTGCCGTGAAACTAACACTGGCATACATTTAACTACAAAATACGACGCTTTAAACCATACTTGTACAACATACGTAATTGTAAAAACTTGTTAAACCAATAAATACAAATATACTTACCAAATGTGTTGGTTTGAGAACATTTTCAAGCTCTGTGGAGAAGCTCACCAAGTCTTCTTTCTGCAAGTCTTCACGAGATCTCGCGATAAGTGACGTTAATAACGTGATATCCTTGTTAAATTGATTCAACACATTTTTTGGGGCAAATGGCTAGTTTGTCAACTTAAGAACTAATTGAGATAATGAAAAATGTTAATATTAAGTTGAATGAACAAATTCATATACTGCAAGTTGAGTCAACTTAAAAAAGTTAATTGTAACAACTAAAGTGCGAAATTATTTTTTACAGTGTATATCTCTATAAAATAGTTTTCCCCCCTGAATATTTAACCATTGACTGTAGCCATTCAGCAGGGGTGCCTTAAGATAACCAGAGGCCCCTGAGCTACAGTATTACAGCAGGCCCCCCTACCCCAGAACTTTTTTTTAATTTTTTTTAAAGCTTCCTGACAATGATTTATGTCAAATTTTTATTTTTGTTTTCTTGTTAATATGTCAGATAAGTTCTGGGGTAGGGGGTGTTTGTGAATACATTTGGATGGGTTAAATGCAGAGCACAAAGTCCGAGTGTGGGTCACCATACTTGCCCACACACCACTTCCCTTTCCCCTTTAAGGCAGCTTTAATCGCCTTTTTGGTAACTTCATGCCTTAATTGAAGGCATAACTACGACATTGCATGCACGTAGTTTCTTTCGCTGTTTGAGACACCTTTGTGCGTGTATTTAAAGAGCGCGCTACGAGCACAGTATCTTTTGCGCGCCTGCTTGAGTTGCGCCTGGCGCGGAGGCGACATTAGAGCGCGCGTCTGAAACGTCTCCCGTTTGATGTGGTCATAAAGACGTTCTGCATCTAAATAAACGCAATCCTTTTCAATAAAAAAAGTGACAGAGGCAGCAGTTGTGAATGGGGTCGCCAACCCTAGCCCCGCCCCTGCGTTAGATATTTGTAACGCCTTAATCTGAAAAAAATCATCGCCTGCGTTAACGCGTTAATAGACATGCATTTTTGAAGACAATACTGAATAAAAAGACTGATAAAAGATTGCATACAGTAGCTAATAGATCTAGTGCTGCCAGGGTTTGGAATCAATGAAGATGATTATTTTTAAATCTTGAGCAACAATCAAATTCTCTGTGCAACAGATAAAGTATTATTACCAGAGAATGTTTTTAAAGCAATTTTTGGCAGTAGTATCACTACAAATACGAACACTTGAACTGACACTGATAAAATTACAGAAGAAAAAAAAATTTAAAAAGAGTTGGCTCATGAAGGCTTTTTTTTGCGCACAAAAATTATTTTCGTAGCTTCATACAATTAGGGTTGAACCACAGATGTCACATGGACTATTTTAGCAATGTCCTTATACTTTTGTGGGCCTTGAACGGTAGTTGCGTTGCTGTCTGTGCAGAGTCAGAAATCTCTCGGAATTTATAAAAAATATCTTAATTTGTCTTCTGAAGAGGAATTTATGGGTTTGGAATGACATGAGGGTGAGTCATTAATGACAGAATTTTTGGGGTGGAGTAACCCTTTAACATCCCACGAAACTTTCCGTGAACTGTTTCCAGCAGAACAAAGACATTCATACAGGTTTGGAACTACTTGAGGGTGAGTACATTTTCATTTTTGGGTGAACTATCCCTTTAATATCAATGGTTAGTAAGAAGATAGTTCGCAAAAGCTTTTATTGTTTTGTTTTTTTTTTTTTTTTTGTCTTTGTAGCCTAATGGATGTCAGTGGGTACCTAAACTGTTTGGTTAGCAAAATTCTTCAAAATATCTTCTTGTTCAACAGAAGAAAAAAGTAGTTTGGTACGGGACAGGACTATCCCATTAAATGTATTAAAATGGTTACAGGTCTCGGTTTTCTAAAAGAGGTCTAATCAAAATATTACCAACTCACAAGACACGTTGAGCAACGAAGAGGCTGATGAACAGCTAAAAAGCATTTGGTTATTGGACTGAAAGAACCGTGTGGGTGTAAAGGACGATCCATTTTCTGAGGCATTGTGAAATGTGTTTGCTCCACCACTTTACCTCGGTGCTGCGGGTCAAGAGGCCTTAACGCTAACAGACACGTGCGATGCACCATTGTGCGCTGGACCACTTTGATACTTACTTGCGCTTGTAGAAGCTGTTCGTGCGGAATCACGGGGGCGTTACACCGTGTCACGGCCTAATGATAAGATCTCATCACTGTGACAGTTTATGCAACTGCCATCCTCTCCCTCCCTCGTCAGCTCTGCTTGTTCCCTTTACCAAAAGCGTGAGAGAAACCGCCCTTACTATCACATTTTCTCGGCACCTGCTTTAACAATTGTTATGTGGGAAAGACGTCCGTTCACGAGGCCTCAGTTGTCATGTCACTGGCCATAATAACATCCATTAAATCAGACTCAATCAGCGCGTCCCTGGAGACGGCAGTCCATGATTAACTGGTCTGTCACCCATCATTTGACGCGCCATTTGTCAGCATCACTCTGCGGCGCGTTGGGTAGTGCTTCAAACTGAAACATTACCGCACGAGCCACATGCTAAGAGGACTGTGCTATGAATGTTTTAGCAGACGGCGACTGCAACGCTACAACAGAAATAGAAACAGCACCAGAGTTGAAGGCTGCCAGGCACTTGGAGCGGGAGTACAGTATGGGGGCCGTTGCTAGGTAACGCCAGAGCCCCGGGCTCGCGCGGAGGAGCATCCTCGCGCCCAATAGATTTGCATCCGCACTGTCATTATGGGCAGTATCGTCGTCATCCTTAAACGCTGGTTTCATGTTACATGTGCAGATTAATTTCGAGCGGTGGGAAGATACACAAAATGCCTCGTTTTGTATTTCGCTCTCTGCTATCAGACAGAATCTTTTGCATTGGCAGAGTTTCGTTCGTGAACGAGTCCGTAGTTTTGAACGAATCGTTCGAAGAGGGTTTCCAGCCTACTGCCTCCCTGTTGGTCAAAAAAGCGTCCCCATATAGACCTTTAATATGTACTTTTATGATTATGTAGTCTGAGAAACTGCGAATTGCTTGAGTGAACTGCTCGAATGAATCAAACTGAATCGACTTGTTGAATCGATTTGATCAAATGAGTGATTCATTTGCGATCCCGGCATTTAGTTCTGATTCTAAAAAGGTCATTATTACTAAAATATCATGGGGAATGATTCTCAGGCCGGTGTATTGGATATTATTTATAATGATGATGATATTTATTTATCAGTTATAATTAACAGCGGCTCGTGCTACATTGAAAAGCTAGCCTTTACACTTCAAACTTGACGAGCAAATAGTATTCGATTATGAACATTTAATTGGTTTGACCACCACTTGACTGAAAGAGAATGGGAACGGAACTGAACAAGACGACCTCGTTAGGAAACGAACTGAATGAAGGACATTCCGTTCGTGAATGAAACTAACACGGCATCCCGTTTGTGTACGCTGAAAGTCGACAAAATGAATTCAGTAAAACTGTGGTAATTTCTCGAATTTCATAGTGTATTAACGTGCATATTTTAATATTGGTTAGAAGACTCGTTTCGGTCCACATTTTGGCGTATTGGTTGAGGAAACCATTAAACAGACAAAAAGACATTTGTGTATGTATTATGATATAATATAATCTGCACAGAACAAATAAAATGTTTTGGTTAACGGGTTCAAAAGATTCGAGTCACTGGGATGAATCACTTTCACCAATATTCTCATTAGCAAAAGACTGGATAGCATTATAATTCCTTTGGCACCCTCTGCCGTTTTTTCAAGTAATATTCTCGTCGACCACTGTTAAATCAGTTGATAAAATACTACAATTTAACAGCTCCAAGTTTGCAATTATAATCAGTTTAGAAAGCCAGCCAAAGGCCCTATATGTGATGAATCATCTCTGTCCCTGGTACTTTTTAGTTTGCCTACAGAATAACTTACTACAGATATTGCAGTCTTGAAGTGCTATCAGTGTCTTCTCTGCAACAAAACTTGCAAATTGCTATTGACAGCACATGGAAAATAATGAGTGCACACAAAGTCGTGGTCATAGCAGTTTTAATTCACACATTTCAAATAAAACAAATAGAATTTCTCTTACACATTGTCTACACACACGCCCACATCCAAGCACTTAAGTAACAAAAGTAAACATGTCAATACATAAAAATACCTTGAACAAAGAAGAGGACAATAACTTTTTAATAGGTTATAATAAACTTTTTTGTTGACTTGATACATTCAGTGAATAAGTATAAAAGGTATATGAGATGACCCTCGGTGTGCAAGGATATCTGTCAGTATGCCTATTGTTGGTAAAAGCAGCATTATCTGGTACAACAGCAAGTCTACCAAACCACAATTTCATATCATTATCCGTTTTATAAAGATATCGAATTAAGTTTGCATGTCACTGTTCTCTTTAAAAGCTCAACTGCCCAAACACAATTTCATTATATTGGTCAGTTAGATATACTGATATATAGATATTTTCTGATGTGGACATAAAAAGAGGCTTTCTTGTAAGCCACTTTGGTAAGAAAGCATCTGCCAAAGAAGATAAATGGGAAAATGCAAATGTAGACTTGGCATGACATGGGGGTAAAGGCATCATAACTACTCTCTTTAAAAGCCATAACAAGATAACTGACTATAGCTTTACACCATTTATTTCCCACAACTGCTATCACTTCAGCTAAAGGCCTTACACAGGAGCACATCGAACACTCAGACTCGAAGTTTAACACCCTCAAGTAACTTTACAGTAACATAAGAAGGTAATTACTTGTCGAAAACAGGGAGTAAATGCCACTTTTCATGTTTTCAAGAGTGAAATTTTGTGCATTTACAGATTTTTACCCAGTGACAATGCAATGTATATTTTGTTGATTTGCAATACACTGATTATAAAGGTGTTACACAGCTTTTATGGCAGGCACTTACACTTAGAGCAAGACCCCATAGTTTAACGGCTAAAAGCACATAAACACCATCTGCCAAAACAATATGCTTTTTAATCATCACACGGGACAAAATAGTGATACAACCATGACACCTTTCCCCTTGTGATTGCCACGGACAAACTTTCTCATTACCTCTAAACAAGAACCACATTTTCACCAGTTACCACACGTTTTCACTCAATAAAACTAGTGGTGCAGACTGCTACTCTATAAATATATTAAATATGCATTTAAGGATACAAGTGATATTAAATGGCTAAAATCCATCTATGTTTGCTTTTCGTAAAAAGCAACTATTTTAAGCCGACACGGAAATTTATTGCTTGATGTTTTTTCTTGGTGAGGGAAAAAGATGCAGAGGACTGAGAAGACAAACAGAATGACCCTGACATTTGTGGGGGTGGAAATGACCTGCAACATGTTCCCTGAACACTGTGACTGTAGCAAATTGGTTCTGCCTGCAGTTCAGGCCTGGTCCATAGGTGGCGCCGGTGTACTATGGTGCGGCTGAAAGTCTGCTGGAATCCCACAGTGGTTAAACAGTGGGGGTAGAAGGTGCTTGGTTTGGGATGTTGGTGACGAGGGCAAGGATGAGGGGGTGGAGCGAGTGACAGGCACAGTCTGAGGCAAAGCGGAGAGGGCCGAACTGGGCTGAGAGGGAGCTGAGGGCACGGGGGTCATTGGCGTTGAGAGGGCTGTGGACATTAGCAGGCCATCCGAGGCAATAAGGCTGTGAAATTGTGAGGAATCGTTGAGGGGGAGGGCGAGAACGCCCCAGGAGCCGTGAGAGATGTCCTCGTCCTTTCCAAGTGGCAGTTCACTCAGATCTGCTTTGGAGTTATCCATCTTGGCTAGAAGATGAGGCTGTCTCTGTGAGTATGTACTGTCTGTGAGATGCCCCACAGAGGATGGAGGAGTGAGAGGGGGTTGTGGTGATGGAGGTGATGGGGGGAAAGCATCTTCAGAGGTGGGAAGCAGACTGGGGTCCAGCTCCAGGCTGGAGAGAGTCTCAGCAGATAGCCGTCCACTCAGTAGATCCACAACTCCACCCGGCATGCTTCGACAATCTACAGCTTCTACAGCACCAAGCTCAGCCATTCCACTTAGACATGCAAGGGATTCTGGGTATGAGCCCATGGCCTGCAGAACGCGAACTAGTTCTTCGGCTTCCTCAGAAGTGGGCAACAGCTCACTATTCTTGCCTGTTATGACAAAACAAACATGAATTATAGAATACCAAATGACTGTAAACAGACATACGAAGCAAGGAAAGTAAGTAGATAGAAATTATCCGAAAAAGACAGAAAACTATGGAAGCCCGTTTCCGCCACTGAATAAAAAAAATTTAAAAAAGATTTATAAAGATATTATTTCTCACAATTGCGAGTTTATATCTCGGAATTCTGACTTCTTTTTAAAGTCCAGCTCTTTTTTTGGGGGGGGGGACTGATATGTTCTCAGAATTGTGAGTCAGAAAAAAGTCAGAATTGTGAGTTTATATCTCATAGTTCTGACTTTATTTCTCAGAATTGCGACTTTGTGTCTTGCAATTGCAAGTTTATTTCACACAATTCTGACTTTATTTCTCAGAATTGTGAGTTTATATCTCACAATTATGAAAAAAAAAAAGTCAGAATTGTGAGGTAAAAAGTCGCAATTACATTTTAAATTTTTTATTCAGTGGCAGAAACGGACCTCCATAGAAAACAGATATTATAAGGCTAGGTAAAAATATACATTTTCTGATTAGATATAAATTCTTAAAATTCCATCATCAAAATTTTACTTTATGGCAGGGTTTTCTACAGCCCCACAGAAAGAGAGATCATATTTATTCTGTCTGCAGCCAAACCATATGGCAAATAACTTTATTTGGATCATGTAGTTTATTATGTAGTATTAGTGTCAATAAAGACATTTATAATGCTACAAAATATTTCTATTTCAAATTCAAATAAATGCTGTTCTGTAAAACTTTCCATTTACCAAAAATCCTGAAAAAAAAAAACTTTCTTGGTTTCCACAAAATTAAGCTGTTTTCAACACTGATAATAAGAAATTTCTTGAGCATCAAATCAGCATATTATGATTTCTGAATGATCGTGTGACAGTAAAGACTGGAGTAATGGCTCCTGAAAATTCAGTTTTGAAATCACATGAAAAAATTACGTTTCCAAAACGTCAAATAGAAAACGTACTTCAAATTGTAATAATATTCCACAATATTACTGTTTTTACTGTATTGTTGAACAGATAAATGAAGCCTTAGTAACCTTCTTTCAAAAACAATCTTACCATTAAAATTTTTTTTATATTACCTTCAAAAAGATCAAAGTCCTGCAGGTCATCAGGGAGTCGAGGAAGAACATCTGAGAAATCCTCCTGATTCAACTCCAGGTCATGTGGAATGTCGCTGATGTCATTAGTGATGTCATCTGGAAATTCATCTGCACTTAAATCAGGAGTTAAAGGACTCCTACAAAACACGAAGATGATGAGTGCACACTTACAGATACACACAGACACACACATTCAAACAGACTTGGCTCTCACCTTATGCCAGAGGGCTGAGTGGGCAGGCACAAGACGGAAGGCATTCCCAGGTTACCCTGCGGTTGCGCGGGAGGAATGGGTTTCTGAGGTCGCCTTGGTGCTCCTCTCTTTCCTTTCTTCTTATGCTTCTTAGTGAGTGCTGGAGGCTTGGCTTTCTTCAGTGGTCTGTGCCGCTGAATCTGCTGGTGGTGGTGGTACGTTCTCCGGCTGATATCACCTCGAAGGAAATTGTCCTGTGAAGTACCATTAGCACACACGGTTAAATTAGTTACTAGTAGTACTGTCAAAGGATTAATCGCATCCAAAATAAAAGTTTTTGTTTACATAATATATGTATGTGTACTGTGTATATCTCTCGTTTGGCTCTGTTCGAAGGCGGTCGCATTTTTCTTCCCTCCCTCCCTCCTGAACTTCCCTGCTTGCTCTCTTGTATTGTCCTGTCCTTCTTAAGAGACTCTCGCTGCACTATTTACAAAACCGAAATTATGGATCTGATCAACTGGTCTCTAAATGCAATTGACACCATCTTCTCGAGTAGGAAAGCGGGATCTGGAGAACCGAAATGTCCCGCTGGGACGTTTGCTGCTGGCTACACGATGGACGCATGGGAGAGATGGCGGGTCGTGTGTCTGGCGGCTCTCTCCGTGGAGGACATTCGGACATATTCGGAACAATGATAACTGGGTTTCTGCTATTTGGATTAGGCGTTGCCCTAAATTATCAGAAAATTAAGGAGACGGGACTGGCTATCCAAAACCTCTCACGGCTGCCCGTCATGAAAAATTGATGGACATGGAGATCAGAATGGACAATGAGAATAGCTGTGAAACTGGAAGACAGCTGTTCGCACTAAGACAAAACAATCTTATCTCTTTCCGGCTTCCCACAACAGAACGGCTTGGCAAGGCCGCTCTGGTATCAACTCTCCGGTGAATACTGCAGGGAGACGCTCTTTCTTCCATTCCCTCCTCCCAAAAACACCTTGTTATTGTCGGGCGCTTGTGCTCTGTCCAAGGACGTTTCCATGGCAATTGCTATGTCGCATCACAACCTGCGAACTGAGTCGACTGGTTTGGAGTGCTGGCGAAACGGATTTCAAGGCATACGAACTCACACGAACTTACACATACACACACTCATACACCTCCCTAACCCCATCCCACGCCTTCGTCGCTTCATCCTGTCAGGTGTTAACGGGTCCGTGGGTTTGCGCTGTAATGGCTGCTGGCCGGATGGCTGTTTCGTCTGAACTAGGATTACTATGCAAGTTATGTTCCTGTGTTGACTGTGCTTTATGCTGAGGTTTTTTGTCTGTTCTCACACTGCACTCTCTTCCAAGAACGCAGTGCGAGGACACTTTTTTTTCTCCTCTCTTTCCTCATGTTATGCTGTATTTCTTCTTCTCTATTGCATTTCGTTGCCTTGTACCTACATGTGCAATGACAATAAATTGAATCCAATCCAATCCAATATTTATTATAAATACATACATACAGTAAATATTTTGAAAATATTTACATGTATATATTTATATTTAGGGGCCAAGCATTGCATAGGCACCTATTATATCCGTTAGCGTTCTTATTCTTCCGTTTCTTCCGCTGTGGAAGTCTATGGCAGCCCATAGAACTGATTGCGGGAAAGTTGTAAAATTTGGCACACTGATAGAGGACAGTCTCAATACTAACCACAGCAAATTTGGAGTCTCTAACTCAAACTCTCTAGCGCCACCACTTGTCCAAAATTGTAATTGTTACACTAATAACTTTGGCCACAAAATGAAAATTACTTTTCCCTCTGAATCCTTGGCTCAAGCAGAGTCGAATGAAGTCTAAAATTAAAAAATCGTAAGGTTTAGTTTTTTCGCTATATTAAATTGTTCATAAAACCTACTTTGTCGAACTCGTCCTAGACGGTTCGTCCGATTCTAACCAAAATTGGCTCAGATCATCTACAGACCATGCAGGCAAAAAGTTATGGAATTCAAGTCGATTCATCCAAGCGTTCTCAAATACAACACTAACGAATTTGCAGAAAAGCACGCAAAAATGTATCTGAGGCTATATCTCCGCAAGGGTTTGACGGATTGAGACAAAACTTGGTGTGTGTTATAACAACCATGACCTGAGGCTACCTGCATTGTTTCGGCACTGTGCCACCTAGTGGTCAGGAGATATGAAAAATGCTTATTTTTGCTTATAACTTGTGAATGGTTTGGCCAAAAATCATAAAAATGGTAGACTTTAGATTCGGTGCATCATGCCGAGTCCAACCATATCCAGTTTTCCCATGTCAGCCATTTTGAATTTTGTAGTAAAATGCTATATTTTACAAGCGCATTAATGTATCGTTATGAAACTTGGTATGGGCAAAGTCTCTTTAAGACAAGTCATGTCACTCGGCGGCCATCTTTGAAACATGCAGCTCCTATCACTTTGTATGGGAAACATCAAATTCTCCAAAACTGTTCACTAAGTTTAAGATTAAATTTCATATTTGAAATCACCAATGAAATTGGACAACAACTGTGTCAGAAATGTTGTTTCTTTTGCTCAAGTAGCGTAAAAAAGCTTATTTCTCAGGCTAGATCAGCCAGTGCGCATGCGCAGTCCTGAGCGCGCGTCTCAGAGCGCTGACTGTTTCTATAGCAACCGGGACTTCTACCTGCAGCTGCAGTGACGCGCTGACTTTACAGATAAGCGATTGGCTCTTTCATGCAGTAGTTCATTTCGGCTTCCTGCGTTTGAGCAGCCATATTAAGCGTTGCATTTTTCCCCATTCAAAACTATACGAGTGACATGTCTTGGGTATTCTATAGTCTTTGGTATGGGTCATCAGCACGATGCCCTGAAGAAGCCTGAGAAGTTGAGGCAGCGCCACCTAGTGGTAAAATCAAAGATTCAAATGCTTATAATTTTGGATGGGGTTGATTTATTTTCACGGGAGTCACCTTTTTAGACTCCTGAATCCTTGCCAGCTATATACTATTTTGATAGTAAGTGGTACAAAAATGCAAACAAAGTCAACAGTCATTTTTCATCTACCTACACACAAATATGTCTATAACTCCAAAACAAAATAAGATATTTTCACCAAATTTGGTGCACACTCTAAGGACATGTAAAAAATTTGGTGGGATTGTGCCTCTTGGTGGCGCTATAATTGAACAAAACATGAAATTGCAATTGACTATAATAGGGTATTATGATAAAAAAAAAAATCTTTACGAATGTATTGGTGTACCATTATGAAACTTTCCATTGAGACCATGACCGGAAAGTACGCAAAACGTTGAGACAGTGCCACTTTGTGGTCAAAAGATATAATGAAATTTCAAATAAATGCTAATAGCTTTCTGTGAATTTTGCCTATTGTAATGAAACTGGCATTAATAGATTCCTTTATTCATGCTGAGAACAGTGATACCAATGTTGCCGTAGTCAGCCAAACTTCCTGTCCGCCATTTTGATTTACTTTAAAAACCTACTTTTTCGAACTCCTCCTAGACCGTTGGTCCGATTTTCACCAAAATCAAATCATACCATCTTCAGACCATGCTGACAAAAAGTTATGGATTTTGTGTTGATAGACAAAACAGTTTTCACATACCCATACCACAACAACAAATTTGAGGCATGATACCAAAATGACACTTGCTTTGGCATATTGACACCAAACTTTGTGTGTGCCACTGTCACCTCACACAGGACACACCACATCGATTTGATAACGGTGCCACCTGTTGGTCAAACGTGATAAGCCAATAAATCATATTACTAGAGGTTTATTTATGATTTTTCAGCCATTTTGACTAAAACAATCCTAAATGGCTTCAATTACTCATTTCTGCAGTTGGTCTGGTGCTCCATGCTATGCTTAGCTCCTCATTTTGCCGCTGATGTGCTTGGCCCCGTAATTGCTGCTTGCAGCTATATTCTTATATTTTATATTATATATAAATATATTTAACATAAACATAACATTTTTCATAAATATATACATCCATGTGTTTGTATTTATATATACACATAATAAATATACACAGTACACATACATATATTATGTAAACAAAAATTTTTGGATTGCGCTTAATTGTGATTAATCGTTTGACAGCACTAGTTACTAGCAAAAGTTTTTACGCAATAAAATAGTCTTCTGTTTCTCACCATTTTCTTGGCATGCTCATCACAAAGTGGCGTCTGGTGCGTGATGTCAAAGACAGGGATGGAACACTGAGCTCCATCTGCAAAGCGAGCGGTGCAGCTTGAGAACAGCTGCTGAGAACGGTTCTGAAGGATATCTACAGAGTGCTATTAAGGACACAACACAGGGAACACAGACAATCGTAAAACTTTAGTCAATCACCAAAGCAGATGGTTTGTTGAAAAGTCACAGGACAAATTGTTCTGAAATGAAAGCGGTTTGCTATTACTTTTACGGGTACATTTGAGTTTAGTTCCGACTAATTCAAAGAATAAGAACTTTGAGAGGATACGCTGAAAGCAGTGCCTGATGAACGGTAAGGCTGAATTTCTGCAGTCTTCACCTTTCACGACAGCCGAACACAACCCTGAGTCATCTCCAGCCAATGGTACTGCAGTGCTGTGGAGTCAAAACATGCAAGAAAACAACCACTGCAACATAAATCTTACAAAGTAGAAAACTAAATCATTTGAGTCAAGTACTGAATGCTGTGTCATGCACATTAGGAGTGTAAATCAGACATTTCGTTATGACATGATCTGACATCGTTTCTCTTTTGATAAGCCGTTAAAATATTTTCGCAATACAATTACGATTTCATAAGATTCAGAGGCCTACACCTAACATATCTATATTAAGATGATACGTGATATCTTACACAGCCTGTTGCATTTTTATTAACTCACAAAAGAAACCAAAATATGAATAATTAATTTTACTCTTTGAAAACTGCTAATCCTGTCTCTCAATTGGGAAATCTACAACTAAAAATACATTTTAGGTTTTTAATCATTTAGAAAAATATAAATAATAAATACTGAAAATAATCAAGTTGCTTATGAGATGATCACTCGTCTGATGAGAGCTCATCAGTATCTTGTGTAATGAGATAAACAATGACAAGTCAAGAAAGATCATATCGATGTATTGTTTATTTATCCCCTTAATGCACATGTGCAGTTTTACCTGGAGGGCGTGGAGGTCTTTTTATATTGTTCCTGAAAAAGCTGTGCAGTGTGGTGAGGTTCCTCTCTTGCTGCCTGCAGCAGGGCTTTACGGAGGGCATGCTGGGATCTCCTCTCTCTCCTGAAGCCCCTCTGCTCTCTGCAAAGGTGCATGTGTTTTTGTCTCAGGTATGAGCAGAAGCCTGCCAAACGCTCAGCACGGGAACTGCTGGCACTATGAGACGGGAAAGAGAATTCTCTACATCAGCACTTTTCAAACTGTGGGTTGCAATCCTCTGTTGGTTCACAGTGTAAGCATTCATGCATTGCCAGAAATATGAAAACAAAAAACAAGTTTGTTGGTTATCATATTTAGATTATATATGTCACAAATCAAGAAAGGTTTTTCCTGAATTGAAGAAACAAACATACACCACAACCTGATGACTTAAAATGATGTAAAATAAGACAAAACAAGCATTCAAATTAGCTAAAACAACCAAAAAATTCATAAAACCTTAAAACTCCATCTGTAATTTATAATGAAGCAAGTTTCAAGTTACATAGTGTAGCTTCAATCGTTATGCAGTAAATCATGAGCAACTGAAAAAAGCAATACAAATTCAATGGTTCAAATTAGTGAGAATCCTGAAGAACATTCAGCTGTTGAAACTTCTGGAAAACTGAATTTCTGGAATACTGTTGTGGACGATGGGAGGGGGTCAAAAAGAAAAAAACATTACCTTTAATGATTAGTGAAGCAATTTAAGCCTTTATTGAAGGTCTATTCAATGTTTGTCCCATTTGTGAGAAAGGAGGACATAATTACTGATTTGAGATTAGATTATTCTATTATATGAGAAAGAAGCCATGGAGTAAAGCAAGCTGCAGTTTAGCAATCTTTGTGTTTGGTAGATGGATGATTGTCAGACTAATGGATGACTGTACCTTTCCCCAAAGTGCTTCTCTTGTAGTCTCTGGCACTGATATGACATTAGTTTCCCCACGTCTCCATCTTCCTCTTCACTGTCTTCTGACCAGTCAAACCCTAGAACACAAGTTGTGTCTGTCATGAAATCAAACTAAAACTCAAATAAATTTTAAAATCTCAGGTCACAATTACCTACCTAAATGTGGGTTTAGGTCTTGGTACCTCCCCCTGTATTGGTCCACCAATAGATGGAACTTCTGCAAACATGGAGCTTGTTGTTGCATGGCAACTGAGTGCATTTTTAATAAACATCTATGTATGTCATCACGGCTTGGTGCCATCCCTGAAGCTGCAGGGACAACCTTTTTGTCAAATGCATGATTAAAGTCCAGTTTAATTTTGTTATCAGCTGGAGCCAATTCTATTGAGCCCTGAAGAGTTGATGAGGTTTTGAATAACAAACCTGAACGAACTGCGGGGGATTGTGAGATTTCAGCGAGAGGGGAGGAGGGAACTTTGGGTGTTTGTGTGGTTCTTCCAGTCTGGGGAGGAGTGAGGCAAGGACGTGGAAGAGTTGAAGATAAAAGAGAAGAGGTTCTGAGATGGTTTGGGAAGGCTGGATCCACACTGTGATCTTGCTGTTTCTGCTTGTGGTTCATAGATTGGCTTTCTTGGGGCTTCTTCAGGAATGTGCCACTTGATTTAAAAAAATTTCCCCCCCTGCAAAAGGCGAAGGGATCTGAGGGGAGTAGACAAGCTAGGGAGGGTGGTGGGGATGGAGGTAAAAGCTCAAGGCCGTTGTGGGTCTTCAGAGCCAGGGATGGAACAGTAATGTTGAGGGCCAAAGACTCTATTGTATCTTGTTTCTTCTTTCGCTCCTTCTTGGGAAGGACACCCATAACCTGAAGGTGACTATTACAATACCTAAAAGACAAACAGGTTCTTTTTTCAGTATTCTTTAAACATGCACATTCTTTTCTTTGAACATTTGTTAATCAAAAAAACCTACTTTCGGTCATGAGCCTTGGGTATGGGATTGGTGCAGCGCTGGCTATTGTACTTGGCTACATATTCGCACTGCCTGAAAGGAGCGGTCCGGTCCTCAAGCACATGACGGATGCAGAAAGCATAACCGTTGAGCCGGCGTTGCTTGCAAAGCTTTGGGCTATATGAACACAGAGGCTTGTGGTCCACCTCCGAGTAGTGGATGTGTTTGCCTTCATACATCCCAGGGCTGGAACTCCCCGGAACATCAGCTGATGAAAAAACGGTACGTGAATGAGACAAAAATGTGAAGTCAATTCTGCTTCTTTTGGAGTGCAGGAACAACAACCGTTTGATAAGACACATTCATGTTTTTTACTCAAAACTGAAAATGTGCCTTACATTTACTGTCAATGTTATGTATGAATTAAAAAAATATATATTTTTTTTAAAAAGGAATCTATTGTGTTCACTTTATTCCTGGTATAAAATGGGTTAGAATACAGTGCACAACTTCTGCCCTAATTTTTTGCCCCAATTTGCATATATTGGACAGTCGGCGTTGACAGATTTCCCAGCAAATTGCATAGTCTATAACGGTACGGACTCAGTTTCAGACTATAATTTTATCAAGTTGGCATATATCAAACATGTTTGATATTTTGAGATGATTTTACAACACATACTCTTTTGATTTATCATGCATCTCCTATCAATGAGGCACTTTTTTAGTGAGATTGTTGTGTTCTTTGGTAAAGGGTGATCCTCAGTGGTCTTCCCTGTAACATTTACAAAATCGGCAAGTGTGTGATGCTTAGTATTTTATTTTTGTAGTGTGTTCCAGCCTTTCCTGTAATATTCGTTTTATTAATCTCAATTGTATACAGCTACCGTTGACCCTGCAGCTGCCCTAAACTGTATAGCCTGCAAACACTTAATGATAGTTGACATTTGTAGAGCACAGAAATCAAAGCTCTCAGCACTTCCATTATTATTGTGCTCCTTCATGGTGTATAAGAACCAATGTATACGAAACTACAAAGGTTATGTATCAATAATGAAACATTCAAACAACTATAATAAAAGCATAGATATAAAGACAAGCTTGCTTATCTGCAGGTCACGTCACATTGAATTTAAAGTAGCTTTCGATATATATGTTGCAGTCACCTCTAACATCGAACAAATCTGAACTCTGCGTTTCAAAGCACTCATCAAAGCATGCAGTGTGTAGGCTGTTCAGCACAAACAGCTCAACCCATTAAATATTAAAGTGACAGGAAGCAGGAAAAGTAGCCCCTGTTTTAAGCAATCAATGACACATGAGAAAAACAGCTAGTGTGAGCAGAGCTTTTAGCAGGTGAAGCACTAAATCAGAAAACGATGGCTCATAAAAGCGTTTGGGCAGAGTACAATACGTTTGACATGCAAAGCAACTTTGAAAACGCAAGGGGACGGTGGACAACCCGCCTACTACTCTATCATGTACTTGGGCAGCACTATCAGTTACTTTTGAGGCAAGGATTGAGCAAGTTGGGTGTAGCGCCTGAAGTAACAATTTAATTCTTTTTACGGAAGATACGGCCAAAATCAGCGCGGCAGAATCTATTTCTTTGTTGCGCCGTTCAAATATTTCGAACGCATTTTGAAACTTTGTAACTGTCGTCGGAATATTCATTTAAGCGCGAGAGAGACTCGGGACCAATAATAAGCAAAATACCGGTCAAAAAAAATACGCGTTGTCCACGACCGGAGATATTTGTAAGTTTGGGGAATTATTTATCAGGTAAATTTAGATTAGTTTCACGGGTTTAAGTTGTAATAATATTGCAAGAAAAACAAATATCAGATACATATTTTGACGGCAAGTATTCCTTTATTTCTGCGCAATTCGTAGTTACCGTTGGCCTGTGAAACCTCCCGAATCCCCCGAGTCGAGTAACGAGGCGCCCGCCTTGCAGTGCGTGATAAGCGGGCTTCCGCCTTTGCTTGAGTCCGTTGCTTCCCGGCAGCCGCTCAGTCCCCGATTGCTGCGGCCTGTGCTAAAGAAGCTACGCGGATCGTTTCATACGGTCGACGGCTGCTACTTTCAACGGGGATTTTCCGCCTCTACCTTCACGCTTTACGCTAGCAGATGTAGTTTTTTAACGCGTGGATATAATTTTATACGAATCCTACTAGCATATCTTTGTCGATTATTGAAATAAAACTAGCCGTACACAAGGAGAAGGGGGTGTTGGTTTAGTCATCGGATGCGAGGCTTCTTACAGCACAACTACAGGCACTGGGGGGACATGACAACAGCCAACAGTGCAACAACAACCTCTGCAACCATTTTGGAATTCAACTTTCTATGTTCATTGTCGGCTTTTAGAAAGATGACAGATCTCGCACACACAGAATATAGATTGAGCGTTTGAGTGTCCGGCTGTCAGGAGTGTTCAGACCAGCGTGAAGTTGTGTTTAAGCCGCAGTCATTGATTTTAAGTTTGAGGGATCTCCCCCAAAGTCTTTTCCGACAGCCTCCTCTCACGCGTCTCATTCATGCCTGGAATGACATCACCAAATTCAATGCAATCTCACGTGCGAAGATAACTTTCTTGTCAATCACATTTTCCCTTCCTTGCTATCAATAAATGTTATCAAGATGGCTTGTGATCAAGATCGACATGGCTTGTGATATAAACTCTGAAGCAGGTGTTAGTGGGGGGTAAAGAGATTTTGAAGTGACTAAGATTGCCCCCTATCAACCTTCTTCAGTGATGTAAAAAGTGTTACATACTTTAGGGCATGTAAAAAGTATTATCAATAAACTGGAACTCGCCATAATCAATCACTCTGCTATTAAATGTAATTTAAAATATTGAATTAAATTTAAAATTAATTCAACAGAGTTGTCAAATTAAATATTTTTAGAGCAAAACAGGCTGTTGCATTTAATCCAGCATCATTATTAAAAAGAAAAACAATCAAGATCCTTTTTTTAAAAGCATTTTCTCCTTCCACTTCCATCCTACATTCTAAATGAACCAAAGCAGATTTTTTTTCTACTGTGCCCCTGCTTTGAATAATTTATACCAGCGATGTGAACGGTGACGATAGTATATTGATATAATACATTTTTATTTATCATAAGAGCTTTCCAAAACAAAGCAGACGTCATTCAGCCAAATCATGGGAATGAAAACTTTACAACACCCTTCAAAGCCTATTAAATATGAGCAAGATTCATTTCACACTTTTTTACTGCTCTGGTGAAGTCTTGACTATGCAAGAGACAAACAGCAAAGTATGCTGAAATCCAGGTATGTGTTTGTACATGTACTTGACGATAGCTACTTTTGTTCATATTATTATGGACAGATTGGTATGCCTGAAAGAGTTTTAACAAATTGAGGGCTCATCAACTGCTGCTGCTCCCTCTGTCACAGCCTTCACACACTTGGCCATTGTCTGAGAGGCTCTGCTGATGGGGTCTGTAGAGGAAGACAATTGAAGGCAATGGTAAACTACAGGTTTGAAGACATACAATTGGTTACAACATTCTATTCACACAAGAACTTATGAAACTAACTGAATGTATTTGTTACTCTACCTGTCATGTAGAAATCCTTCACAGTGAGTTGAGGAGGGACAAGAGGAGCTGCAAGTAATGACTGATTCACAGCCTAAGGAGAACAGGAGGACATTATTGAACTGTTTTAATAGTGCAGACTTAAAACAAAAACTAATATAAATTAAAAAAAGAACACTGACCTTTGAAAGCTCATGGGCCTGTTTGAAGTAATTGGCTTCCTCTACATCATCATATCTCACCAGGTTAGGAGAGACCTCTTCCAGCCGCCTTCGCACCTCATCCACTGTGTCATATGGCAGTGTGACTCCCGCCAGCTGGGCAAACAAAAACATGAGATTTTCTACTGACCAACCTGAATTTTATTCTAAATACAGAGGTATATGAACAATATTATACACTATTAAAGACCAGGTTTTGAGAGCGTACCTCAGAAATAGCACGCAAAATCTTCCAGTCCTCACGTGCCATACCAGGAGCAGTGACTGCCACTCTGGTCTGCTGGGCACGGCCCTCTGTGTTGACGTATGTACCATTCTTTTCGGTGTATGCAGCACCAGGCAAGATGACATCAGCCATGCCTGCACCTACATCTCCATGGTGACCTGATAAGCATGTAATGGCATTAAACCCAAAAGAATATATATTTGGATGCAATCCGCTTACCATCAAGGCCCCAATATACTCACGGCAAAGTTGTTTGTCGTTCTTTGCTTAGAGGTAAAATGTTGGCCTGATTTTTTTTTTTTTTTTCCAAAATGATGTCACAACAGTTTGTTAGTTTATTGGGGCCTTTAGATTGCAGTATAGAAACAAAGTCTACAGTATACAAAATATGGAAGTGTGTTTACTGACCCTGGTAAATGATAAAGCTATCTTTGGGAAGATCTGCTCTGGTGATGCAACCAGCATCGGCTCCCAGGAGAAACAGTACTTTGGGAGGGTTCTTTCGGATGGCATCAACACCAGGTTTGTAACCCAAGTCCAGGGCTGCCACTTGACTGGCCACCCTGAGGTCACAAACACACGTATAAGACAAGGTAAATACTTGTACTAAAAAAAATAAAAAGTGTCAAAATTCACAATTCTTTAAATCACACAGAACAGAAATGAACACACTTATGACAGTATCTGACCTGTGTAGCACATTGAGCACCTTCCATCCCTCCTCAACGCCACTGCTGGCCCGAGAATTTTGAGCAATTGTGGACACAGCCTTAAAGATGGCTGCCCCATCCTCCCTCTGGAGAGAAGAGCTACCCACCACTACGACAGGCTTTTTGGCCTGAGCTAGGACCTGAAATACAAAAACAAAATTCATTCAAAATTCTGACATCATGCTTACAGACAACATATGACTTAAAGCTTCAAATAAACTCCAACACCAATATTAAATGCTACCTTGCAGAACGGGTGTGTTCCAGCAGCGATCTCCTGCAGAACTTGTGTGGTTTCACCTAAATGGTTGTAAGAGTAGCTCAGGTCCACCTTATGACCCACCATGGCCACCTGGAGCTCATTATGCAGCCAACTGAAAGATGAAGACAAAAAAAAGAAAACAGTGAGGTGGAGTAAAATGACACCTAATCAACTTTTTACAACTGTTGAAAATATATTGTACAATGGTTATACCTCTTACGGACACGTGAATTGAAGAGAGGAGCCTCATAACGCGGGTTTGTTCCAACCAAAAGCAGAAGGTCACACTCCTCAATGCCAGTGATACGGCTGTTCAAGAGGTAATTGGAGCGCAGGTCGGTTCTAAGGAGACAAAATACCAAAAAGGTTTAAATCCTTAATAGTAAGATTGAAAGGTTAGTTCAAACAAAAACTGTCATCAATTACTCACCCCAGCTAATAGTTAAGACTTTTTTCACATAAGACATCATGAAAATAATCCAGTTCTTGCTTGACGAATAAGTTTCGTTCTCCATGTATGTGTGTTGATGAATGTGAATAAAAGCTTGAATTAAATTTGTTCATCAAGAAATCCATGCCAAGACCTGGATTAAACATCTTGATTTATATGGATATGTTTTATGAACTTTTAGAAGCTTGAACATTTTGATGGATTGGACTAAATTATTTTAATTTTTTTTAACAGAGCAACATGAGGGTGAGTAAATAATGACAGAATTTTTATTTCTGGGTTAAATATCCATTTAAGCTAATCAGTACCTAAAACAACAAGACTGGTATAGCATGATCAGAAGTTGCATTTTGAATAAAGAACAACATTTTTATATCTGAAGAAATGAGTGGTGCTTACATTGCAAAGAAGTTGCTGAAATATGGTCACTAGGCTGATACTTGCTTGCACAAGTTAAACTCATCATAAGAGCAATGACACTGGTTTTCAAGTAATTATTAGTAGTTAGTAAACGTTATAGTACTCCAAACATCACTATGTGAAGATATTTTATGACTGAAATCAGGACAGACATCATTCTCATTTCGGTCTCAAAAAAGATAAGTCTGATCAGATGAGTACTCACCCGGCACCTGCCACTGGGAAGATCTCCTCAGTGCAGAGGATGTCACTGTCCAATCTGTTCAGTAGGTCCTTCAGAGCCACCAGTGCCTCAGCATCTACCATCCCACCAGCAATAGCTCCTACCTCAGAACCCTGAACTCCCTGGAGCTGAAAACACAAGTCACAACCATTGAAATCTGTTGTCTTCAAACAACAAAGCTGGCTGATTCTGGTTTATATGCAATCACTAACTGCTCCAGCCACACGTGTAAGAACATCCTCCCAGGTGGTGACTACCAGCTGTCCACTGGCATCCTTCACCATAGGCTGGGTCAAGCGCTGCCTCTTCAGTCCATCATATGCAAACCTTAGAGAGGGTGAGCCAGAAACAAGACAGTGGACTGCACATGAGTGTGTGTAAATAGAGAGAGAATGTTTTCATATTTTAAGAGCTTGTGTGCTCACCTGGTCTTATCGGATATCCATTCTTCATTGACATCCTCATTCAGACGGGGCAGAATTCTCATGACCTCACCACCCCTGGTGCTCACCACAATGTTGGAGCCAACAGCATCAAGCACATCAATAGATTCAGTCTTTCTGTAGACACATCAGCAAAGCATGTTCAAAATGCAGAAAGGACACACATTCACCAAGTAATCTACTATTTAAAGGCAGTAGATTTAAAACAAAAACAAAATATAAATATAAAGGATCAAAGTGTACACAGAAAAACAAATAATTTCTCAGGATTGTACCTGGTCTCCCAGGGTCGTGAAGTGAAGGCGTAAGGTTTGGATGTCAGTGCTCCAACAGGACACAAGTCAATCACGTTACCAGACATTTCAGACATGAACATCTTCTCTACGTAGGTACCAATCTGCATGGAGTTACCGCGTCCTGTGGTTCCCAGGTCCTCCACACCAGCAACCTCACTGGCAAAACTGTGAAGTTATAAAAATATTTTTATATTTGATGAATCGCTAGAGTGATTTCTTTAACACTAAAAAACTCTGTCTGATCCTGAAGGAAACAGGGATGAGTACCAACAAAAAAAAAAAAAAAGTAATCAGTAATGCTTTGCACCGTATGCCATTGTTTTACAGCAAAGGTGTACCTGACTTTATACGGTAGCTATCATGGAGTATCATTAGATAAATTCTTCTGCTTTTATTGTAAACGTAAAACCTAAAGTAAAATATCTATAAATTCATAATTTATATTCAATTAATAATTCAATGTTTCCATGGCACATAAACAAAAGTTATTTTTGGTGGTGGCGGGGCCTGTAAAAGCATCCACAGGGCAAGCAGATAAACTACTAATCCAACTGGGTCATCAGAAAAAAGAATATTGTTGTTGGGGCTCCGCATTACATACATTTTATGCATTTATGCAGCCTTCAGTATAATAAACCTCCAACTCACCGAACACAACGTGTGCAATGTATACAGCGGGTCATGATTGTTTTAATAAGCGGGCCGATGTTCTTATCTTCAACTGCTCTCTTCCCTTCTGTAAAACGGCTTCTGTCAGCACCAAACATCATTGATTGGTCCTATATATCCAGCACAACATCAAGATGGGTAAAAACTGCATTAGGGATAATTCCATTCCCATTCTTGAGTGCATACTCAAGTTAACAGTCAAGTTCCATTAAACTGCTGTAAACATTTATTTTATTTTTTTTACCTGAAGATCGCACTCTCCTCCCTGATCGCAGATTGGACAGTCAAGAGGGTGGTTGGAAAGCAGGAACTCCATGACTCCCTCTCTATCAGAGACACAACAAGAAATACAAATGAATAAATGCACTATGTAATGTGATGCATGAACATTATTTGTAAAGCAAGAAACTACTCAAACCTGGCTTTCCGTGTTTTCTCTGAGTTGGTCAAAATGTTCCACCCCTTCATGACAGGCATTGCACATGCTGCAACAGGCTGTTGATGAAGTATAGATTAAAAAAAAAGTGCTTATACAAAGACTCGTCATGTATTTTGATCGATAACGTGATGTTATAATCATAGTGCATGTTACCTTTGGTGCTTTCTCAATTTCCACCAGACACATGCGGCAGTTACCAGCCACTGACAGACGATCATGATAGCAGAAACGAGGAATCTGCACACCTACTTTCTCACAAGCCTAAACACATTAGGCATGTCAACATATGACATGGAACGTACGATTTAACATGGAATTAATAAAAGGAAAATGTCACTGCATTATCACCTGTAGAACAGTGGTCCCTGGCTCCACCATGACAGGTTTTCCATCTATAAACACTTCAACCATATTGCTTGAGGCCCGGACTGAAGTCCGCACTGTTGTAAAAACAAGCCAGTGTTAAAAAATGACTGACAAGTTGCTTAGAATTCTTAAAGAAGGGCATTACACTTGATTTTCAAAGATAAAAAAGAATGCAAATTACCATTGTTATTGGTGGCAATGGAGCTGGAATGGGCAGCACCTGCCAAAGCCCGACTTACTGCTGGCAAACGCAACATGTCGCTGTAGAAGAAAATGCCAGGTGATTAGAAGAACACGTAACATGTTGATCCCCAGTATTTATTGAATAGTATCTACGTTAACAAATATGCCACTCTACTTTGAAACACAAAGGACACTGTAAAGAAAGACACAATATAATCATACTGATCAGACCTTAGATATGCAATTGACAGTATTAATTAGAAATTCTTTACTTATTCAAATTTCTGCATAGTGTAGACAGTCAACACAACAATTCATTTGGCAAGGATTACAAAACCTAAGATTTTATAACACCCATAACACAACATGTTTCTGCCCTAAAAAAAAAAAAAGCATGAAGGCACAATATTTTTAAAAGAACGCATTTTAAACATATATGGGTATTGCACTGTTAAGGGGAAGTAGCTCAAACACATAAAATGTAAAACTAATGCTGTTGACATTTCCATCTGTACACACTGGTTAGCAGGCTAGCACTGCAGATTAAGTTACTCAAGGACAGGGAGAACGTTACTGTGAATTACCCATGTTTCGCATGCATTTACAATTCCAGCCGTCATACACAAAGTAAATATCCAAACAATATGCCCTTTACACTTTAATCAACAAAAAAATACCATCTTTAACGCTTACCTTGACGCTATTTGGCCTTCTAGACCAGAACAGCGTTACGACCGCAGGTTCAGTTATGAATGCGCACTCGGGTGATTTCGGAGATGACGGAAATAGCCGATGCACATTAATCTTTGAAAAAAAGACAAAAACATTTTATTAAGTCAGATTATTCTATAATATAGGAATGAATACACGTATGTTGAAATACATTCATATATTAAATACATTTTATATGATTAATCTAACGTTTGTCGTTGACCTTTTACATTTATTCGTCGTCATTTCCGCTCATAAAAGACGTCGTGTCCTACTCTTATTTCACGTTAAAAGCCAAACAGTCAACACGGTTTTCGGTTTCTGTGAAAAACGGGAGATGAGTATCGTGCCGTCTTTATTGTCTATAAAAGTTAAGCTTCCCATACCTAGAGCAAATTGCTGTCAAAAATGATCTATTTTCGTATATTATTGCAAAATATGTCAAGAGTGGGCGGAGTCATGGCGTCAGCGGTATAAAGACCATCTCACGTTCTTTTCTCGTTCCTTCGCTCTTCCTCCGAGCTCAGAAATCCACGTCTGTACACGAGGTCTCACCGGTAACTTATAACAATGGGCTTTGGTGATCTCAAAACACCCGCTGGACTCAAGGTTCTGAATGAGTTTCTGGCAAACAAAAGTTACATCGAGGGGTGAGCTGTTTTAAGACTTTATTTGTCTAGTCCTCTTAAGTTGGCTTGTAACGACTTGTGATTGTCCTCTTTTTCTAATGCTGTAATACTAAAATAATTTTGGGTGCAGTTATAAATGTCATATGTCATGGTTATTAATATTTTTAGCTATAAATAATATGGCATTTGTATGTACAATCAAATATTGTAGCCAAACCCCCCCCCCCACACACACACACACCAGTGTTTGCCAGGCGCCACATTTTCATTGCTTGTACTGTGGATTCATTTGTAAATATTACGCAATTATGTCATTTAATCCATTCATAAATACCTCTTATTGCTTATGGAGAAAACGCCAGCCTCACTACACATTTGATGGCTCAATACACATTTTCTTAACAGGTATGTGCCCTCTCAGGCTGATATTGCAGTGTTCGATGCTCTATCTGGCGCCCCCTCAGCTGACCTCTGCCATGCTTTGCGGTGGTACAACCACATCAAGTCTTACCAGAAGGAGAAGGGCAGGTAATGTGAAGCTTGTTTGTAATATTTAATGTTTTGCAGGAACTTCCACCAATATGTGATGATTATCCTATCACCATCTTTCGCCTGAGTGACTGATGCACAATCTTTCAAATTCTGATTTGGCTGGGAGTTCTCAGACTGTTAGGTGCTCTTGTGCAGCATCAAGGAATCACTCCCCTTTTCTTACCTTTTAGCCTTCCAGGTGTGAAGAAGCCTCTCAGTCAGTACGGCCCTGCTGGTGTGGAGGACACAACTTCAGCAGCTCCTGCAGCAGCTGATGAAGACGATGATGACATTGATCTGTTTGGTTCTGATGAGGAAGAGGTGAGTTCAGTAGCAGAAGGGATGGTGTGTTTTGATAGAATTGTCTGGTCAAATGATGATTTTTCTCACCATCTTTCGGCTGATGTTGTGATGGACAACCTTTTCTTACTGAAAACCAGTGAACCAGAAAAATGTTCATGCAGTTGCAGTGTGTTTGATCATGGACCTGATCATGGATCTTTCTTTACAGGATGAAGAGACCAAAAAGATCAAGGAGGAGAGGCTTGCAGCATACAACTCAAAGAAGTCAAAGAGTATGTATTGTCTCTTAAATGCACACTACTGGTCAGAGGTTTGCAATAATTGAGTTACAGTTTTTGAAGTCTTTTATGCTCACCAGGGAAATCAGAAATCATCCTAATATGCTGCTTTGGTGCTCCGTTATCAGTAATGGTTCTTATCAATGTTGAAAACAGTTTCTGCTGCTTAATATTTTTGTGGAAACCATTAAATTAGTTTTTTTACCTAAATCTTACCCAAATAACTTTTAAATGTAGTGTATCATGTTATCCACATAAGCAGCTGTTTTTAACATTAAGAAATGTTTCTTTTAACAAACAATTTGTTTACAATTTAACAAATTAACACAACAGCATATTATTATTATTTTTTTATTTTGAAGGATCATGTGGCACAAGACTAAAGTAATTGCTGTTAAAAATTTAGGATTTTTTTTATTTATTTTTATATATATATTAAAATAGAATACAGTGTAGTAATATGTTGCCGTGTCAGGTTTTTTTTTTTTTTAAATCAAAATCAGCCATGGTAAGCACCATAGACTTCTTTCAAAAACTTAATTCTAATTGTTCCAAAATTTGACTGGTAGTGTTCATATAGTAACGTTGTGACTAGTTTAGTGATGACTTCAAATTACCATCTTTCGGCTGAATGATGTGATTGACACTTTTTTTTGCCTGATATTCACTAGTCATTTAATTGATTTATTGGATTCCTGTGTTTGCGTTGTCATTGATTGTCTCTTTAATGTCTGAGCAGAGCCTGCACTTATCGCCAAGTCTTCCATCCTGTTGGATGTCAAGCCCTGGGATGACGAAACTGACATGGCGAAGCTTGAGGAGTGTGTCCGCAGCATTCAATTGGACGGTTTACTCTGGGGACAGTGTAAGTCATAATATAGTGCATGCAAGTCAAAGTTTTGTCCATATTTTGTATTTCAGTACACTAATTGTCACCTGACTTCTCCTTTCAGCTAAGTTGTTGCCTGTTGGCTATGGCATCAAGAAGCTGCAGATTGGCTGTGTTGTGGAGGATGATAAAGTTGGAACAGACCAGCTGGAGGAACTTATCACAGCCTTTGAAGACTATGTGCAGTCCATGGATGTGGCAGCCTTCAACAAGATCTGAAACCCCAGTTCAAAGCATTAATCAAATAAAAGCACTTCAAATGCACTTGAGTTTTTTTTTTTTATTTTGTGTGGCTTCGACTTAAATATTATTTTTTTATTTTTTTTTTGTAAATGCACTGAAATGTCTAAAACTGTAGCAAATTGTAACCAATAATTTAAGGTTGGCTTGATATTTGTAGGCCAGTTTATTTTTTTTATATTCTCATGTTTAGCATGACTGTGGGAACTATTGCACAAATTCACAGTTTGCAACATTTCTAATGTTACTATCAAGGCATGTAATCAGACTTTTATAGTGGGCGGATTCCCGCGCTTTACTCTTACGTCACTCCATGAGCAGACCTAGGCTAAATCCGGATACCGATGGGATCTAAGTGGAATAACATCTATAATCGGGTGACAGCACGGTGAAGACTGCAGCCACATTATGTTAATGTATTTTGTATTTCATAAATAAGGGAATATTTACCATGTCACAGTCCCGCAGTCCACGTTGTCATGCTAAGTGTCACTAGCGTGCTAAGTGAACTAGCCTAGCTGGCTAGCTTAAACTACAGTTTGTGTGTTTCCAAACAGTGTGGATGGTCTGAAACCGTGTAAAATGTAAGCGTTTTCAAATACATTTTACGTTAAAGTGTATTTATGTGGTAATATTGGGGCGCGCTGTTTAAATGGCCGTGTTTGTGTGTGCAGGCCGGTATATGAGTAGTTGCAGCTGGACCGTAAAAAACACTTCAAATTAATGACAAGTTTATTATATACATGTTTTAAAGTATCAAAACTGAGTTTTAAGATTCAAATAGTGCTTTATTAATGTATCTTTCGTTCTTAACATATTATACTAATACTTATTCTTAATGTATTACTCGTATTATAGAAGTAGAATAATAAGCAAGTGCACTTACAAGAGACTTTTAAGTGTTTTCTAATTCTCCTTCGATGTATCCTGTATTTTTAGATGCGACTTTTAACTTCCCACACGTGGCTGCACACATCTACGCGGTGATGTGACACGGGAACATTTATAGTCATCCTCTCCTCCATGTAGGTGAGCAAATAAAGTATATTTGTATTTATTTAGTATGCCTGTTTATCGAAATGTTTTTTTTTCTTTATTATAGTTTATTTATAAAATACACACGCATACAGCATAAGTCAGTAGGTAATTGCATAGCAGTGAACTTACGTTTCTGCAAGGCCAAGAGCAAGAAAGATAAAATATATTGGAAAAATTAAGTGGATTTGCAAGAGAACACTGTAAATGCATAATAAAAATGTTAACAGTGAAATAGTTCTGAATGTCCTACCTATACGGTGTGTGATACAATTATACAGTATGCAACTCCCTCTTGCTCTGTGTTTGTGTGATTGCTTCTAGATAGCACCATGCCCTTGGAGGAGGGACCACAGTCCTCTGCTAGAAGTAAGGCAGTTTTTATATTTCACCTATGGAGAGCCCAGAGGGACTATTAAAATACTAATTAAATTATCAAAAGACCATTAGGATAATAAAATAGATTTTTATAATAGAGAACTTTTAAAAGTGAGATGAAAACCCTTCTATATGTATGTTGTTGATGTAAAATTATATGCCTCCAATCAGACTATACAGCATTTTAGTACAAGTTGAGCTGTCATTTGTTAGAAATCTAGTCAAACTAGACAAATGCCAACATGGGCAGGTTGTGAGACATGTCCTTATATTCTCAAAAAATTATGAATAAGACTAAAAAAAGAGAAAAAAATTACTTGGAGGCTACCTAGACTACAATAAATATAGGTAAATGATGAAGATGAACATTGTTTGTGAGGACTTGTTGCTTAAAGATATCTAATAAGAACATTTTAAAGGTTTTAAAAGTATTTTAAACATTTGAAAGATCATTATATCTGGTATTGTCTTGGGTCACCACTGATGTCCAAATTCCAATGTAACATCTGTGAAGCAAAACTAGTTGAGAAGCACTGATTTAGAGAACGCATATAAATGTTTTGTCATGTGTTGTAGAAGCAGAGAGGCGTCCACCTGACATGTCCGGCAAGTGAGTTGTCTGAAAATAAATTTGCAGCAGTCTATCCAATCTCATTGTGTTTATATTACAAATTTAAAACAAATAAATATTAAAATCTATTATTTACCCCATCTGAAGGACTAGTAGAGGAGAAGAGCCTGTTGCTGGTCCTTCCAGCTCCCAAAGACAGGGTTACTGCAGCTGCTGTCAAGTTCTGTACAATAGTGTGGAACAGGTACGTAACTCTCCGTCATTCCATTGAAATACTGTTGTGGTCAAGGTATTGGTCAAAGTATTTGTTAAGTTTGGGTTAATAGTTCCATTTTAACAATTTAATGTGAATCACTATCAAATATAATTATATTGAGGTTTAAAGATTCTAATATGCATTTATGATACTCAGACCTGTTTATAATTATTAATATTATGACGTTCAGAGTCATTATGGCTTTTTTGTAAACAACTTGTATTCTGCAGCACATCTTGAGTGCCCAACATAGAGAAGTGGTACGAGCTGCTAGAGCTAATGTGTCTTCTGGAAGTTTGTTAGAGAGATTCCTCCAGGATGTGCTTCAGTATCATCCTCATCGCTATAGTGATACACGGTAAGCTATCCACATCAGATTTCTTATTTAGCCTTGTTGGCATGTTCTCATAACATACTGCATACTTTGAGTTTTGTGAATTGAATGTTCACTTACTGTTTTTGACACCTCTTTTTCTCTGTAGGCCCACTCATGCTGATCTACCTTCGCTAACCACCCCACTCATCCCAAAGGAGGTGCTCTCAGAGGTGTACTGTGGATCAGACGATGATGGTGTCTCTGTTGGGACACGTGAGGAGATGCCTACTTCTGATGAAGAGTCCTGTGAAATGCTGCAAATTGCAACCTCAACCCCAGCAGTGATGACTGACCTTACTGCATCTACATACATACAAACCACTTCCCAAAAAGGAAAAGTGGTGCCTGAACCGCCTCCCCCTGAAAAGCACTCCCCCACACAGGGTTTTTTGCATAGGACTAGTGGCAGCTCTGCCAATGATGACAAACCGAATACATCACAATTGACACTACCTGTTCAGAGACAGAGTTTACAAAGAAATCCCTCTGGGCATCCCTGTGCTTCAGAGGGTCTGCCAGTCGCCAAGACTGGAGCTGTTGGACACAGGAAAGCACACAAGAAGACTAATAAGGATAAAGAGGGGAGCGACTCCATTACAGTTTCCCGTGTCCCAACAGCTGCAAAGTGCATTACCTCAAAGAACCAGCCTTCAACCTTTCGATCAGTGGCAGAAGAGTCCACAATGTGGATTTCAGCACTGCCACCTTGGAAAGGCACCCATAGGGAACAGACATTCAGTCATCTATCTGACCAGATTCGAGATGTGATAGAGGAGGTTATTGAAAAATACTGTTATGGCCACAGTCTCAATGTAGATCAGCGGGAGGATGATGGTAGCTTCGTTCTGAGTCCTCAGTCTATGAGTCAATCCAAAGGCAGTGAAGAATGGGACAATGCAATACAGATGGCGTTGGGAAAGACAAAGGCTGAAGAAAAAAATTTAGCTGAGTTACTGGAAGTGCATATAAACCTTGAAGACCAAGGATACCAGACTCAGCTGCACACAGCCCTAAACACTGTGGGAACACCTGAGGAAAACATGGAGAGTTCTGCTGAGAAGGTGTTTCCTGATCTGCCCCACATACCACAGTCTTTTGTTGGCAAAACATTGACACAGGTGATGTTTGAAGATGACATGAAGATAGACTCCATAGTGAAAGAATTCCAACAAGGCCAGTTCCGTTGCTATTTTGACAGCGAATCATTAGCTAGGTTTGGGAAGCACCGTAAAAAAAGGAGAAAGAAAAAGAAGCAGGACAAAAAAGAGGAGGCAGATAACGCTGGGTTGGAGCCTACAGACATCTTGCCACTCATGGATCACAATGAAGAAGACCCCAGGCATTCCACTATTTTGAAGAAATCTAGGCCAAAAATTTACAGACTTGCATCACGTTGCCAAGTGGTAAAGGTAAGCCACGGTACACAGACCATCCCTCTTATATGCCCTGTGGTGCGGCAAAAATCATCACAAGAAACATTCCCCTCAGCACACAGTGAAGAGCCCCAACAATACCCCAGCCCTGAAAGGACCCCTGACATGAAGACCAGACTCTGTGCTTTGAAGCTTCCAGCTTCTTACTGCAAGATAATGAGTCCTCTACAGGCCAAAACTGTGGTCTATGTGCTTTCTTCCCCAGATGGGGGTCAAGGAATCTCCAAGCCTACCCCTATTAAGAAATCAGGAAGGAAACGTAAGTCATGTGATAGTGACGTTGGCCTGAAGTACAAATACAAAAAAACACCTCTTAAGTTCTATGACCCTTTGACCAATAGGATCTTGAAGAGTCCACCTAAAGGCATGTCTTCACCCAAATCTCTTTCACATGTTCGACAGCTATTCCGTAGCCTAAGCCCAGATATTAATAAGGAGAGGCAGGGCCTGGGGCAGGGGCAGTCATCAAGAGGTTCTCGGAAGGGTCGTGGTAGGAGCAGCATGGTTGATCTATGTACTTCCACCTCAGACTCCATTCTGGATAGCGGTGGCCCCTCAGAACCTGGTTCTTCTTTGTCTAGCAGCCGAAGAGCCTTATTCACCCGCTCCTCTATTTCAAGTAGCAGTTGTTTCTTCCTTGGACACCTCACGCCATCTACCCATGTGGATGATTCTTCCAAAGCATTTTCTCACTCTTGCGCGGGCAGTTCCTATAAAGTTGGAGGACTAGAACAAGAGGAACACCGCCAACAAGCACCAGTTGACCAAATGCCAATCAGACGTAGCTCACGGAGGGCTGGACCTTTGACTCCAGTCAAGAGACCATCAGTACCCCCTTACAGGACCAAGAGGAAGTCACCCAAACCACAGCGCAAAGCAAAATCACAAGGCAATCTCCAGCAAACTGTTGGCTCCCGTATATCTGCAGAATGTAGGACATCTCCCAGAAACAAAAGCCCTGCTCGGTCCTCACTTAGATCATCGGTTTCCTCTAAATTGGCGATTCAGCCGGTTATTACATCCTCTTCTAAACAAATAAATACAATGCTCAGTGCCAGTCAGCAGAAGAGAGTGAGGGGGAGGACCGCCACTGTACATATAGCAGACTGAACATTATTAGACACCAGCCATGAGCATAAGCTGTCTTCTGTTCTTCAAATGCTGTATAGTTTTGCACAGTAGAATTTCAGCTGACTGATCTAGTTGAAGTTCATTTCTGTCTCTATATGTTTGTTTATTTGTTATATGCATTTTTTACTTGTAATGAGTATATTTTTTAAGTTTATAATGGGTATTTTCTCAAAGGTTGATGGTTGTAAATTAAATTTATAATTAATATTTTTGTCCTTGATGATGATATATTAGAGCTTGTTTTTCACAATGGGTTTTGGCACTATTACATTGTCTTAAAAATAGCAAACCTACAAATGCAAACATTGCTCAAGTCAGCAATACACAGCCTACACAAGGAGCAAATGTGCTCTTTGGGAATCAGTCATTCATTCTCTCTCACAAACACACAATACAAATGCCTTTATAGAGATAAAGGTACATCTTTTGTTGGCATATATTATTGCACTAACACTTTGTCTAATGGTTGTTGAGATCAAAGCATCTAAACAACCCAGCAGCCATAGTGAAGGTTTGCGATCTTCCATGAAAGTGGGCAGAAGCTACAACATTGTTTTTAAAAATATAGTGAGGTTGGTCCATTGATGTTTCTCTCCTATCTGGCTGGAGAAGAAATTAAATACAAATGTGTCTCCTGAGTGACCGTGGAAGCCTGAATATAAATATATATCTTCACAAGGCCAACATTTCATATAAACACGTAATAATGCTCTTCACAGAGAGCAAAACATCCAAAAAAGTATAAGGGTCTATATACAAATAATGTAAAAAACAGCAGTAAATAGCAGATTATATCCCTTTGTGCAAAATTTTAGTGGTATGGGCTGAAAAAAAAGAGATATATAGAAATGTAATAGAGGAACAAATTTGAATGTATAAGGCAGCAATGAGCTTATATAATATATATTTTTAATGTAAAATACGTGTGCAAATAGTGACAGAAAAAGGTATGCTTAATAATTTCTTTAAAAAAAAATGTAGTCGGTCCGTCCATGTGGTTTGACATAGATAGCCTATGCTTTTAATGAAATGTCTAACCAATGTCTTTATTTACCTATAAAAGACCAAAGCTTTTATTTCAGAGCTTGTGGGCTAGTGTACACTCATTCTAGTTGTCTTAATGTATTGAGAAGAAAATGGTAAATCTCCAATTAGCTAGGATGAGTGTGTTGGCGAGTGTACAAAGTGAGGATGGTTGACGCGTCAGCGCAGCAGAAGATGCACTGCGCAATCGCATTGGCTTCCCTCGCGATACGAGCTGCTTGGACACCGCCTTCCATCCATCCGAGCTGCCACCCCTTCGCCTTCTTCCCAGTCCTCCCCACCCCTCAGCATCCCAACCGTGCTACCCACCCCAATGCTGCATGAAGGATTTCCCCCTCTTCCCGCGGGATCGCTCTCATAATAATGGACTGCGACGCTCGCTGTAAATTGACGCGCTAATGACATTTTATTTAGTCTTCAAATATGAATCATGCGTCTGATATTCCATCTGTGTCTGCTCGCTAGCATATTTATTTTTGTGCCATCTTCTATCGCCTCAACCTCAACGGGTAAGTACAATGTTGATCTTGCGTAACTTTATTATTTACATAATACAACGTCTTCATTGGATATTTGCTATACCTTACGTTGGTATTAGTGCAAGGTGTTTTTCCAGCGCCTTTGTCGCGGTTGGAAATGCCAGCTAAATACGCAGGCTTTGATTGAGTAGCCTCCATTACTTAACTGTGTTTACGGCCGTTTATACGTGTCAATCTATGCAGAGGGGGGTAAAAGCTTTTGAAGGCCTCTGTATGGGTTGACAGCCCCATTAGTGTGGTGCCGGATGGGAACATGGTAAGACTCAGTGAGGCGCGCTGAATCTTAATTCGATTACCATGACAATAGATTATTATTAGCTGACATGATGCAGGTCTAAAGCTTTTACAATTCAGATATCAGATGTCCAAAGATGCAGCTGATAAAGTTGAGAAAAAAAACTGATATGGTTATGTTTTGCCAATAAGTGTCTCTTATTTCTCTTCTGCCATTAACATGTATCATGTCTTGCCCTCTTGTCTTGAATGTGTGATCAGATTTCAGTGTTTTATTTGGTTATCAGCCGTAGTGCCTCCGTTCGATACCCTGAGATCTGCATAAGGAATATCTGTGCGCAGCTTCTCTGCAGCATCACAGGGCTGCAACTGCTGGCACACGTTCATATATAATTGACGGGATCCCTCTCCGAGATGGAGACTGTAAAGCAGTAAACCGTTTCCTCCTGTCCTGCAGTTTCCAGCTCTGTACAGAATGAGGATCTCAGGGATCAGCACGTGTCTGAGACCCCGCGAGAAGCGTCAGCGGCGGCACTGGGCAATTCCACAGGAAGAAAAACCGGCGAGCACAAGGTCACCATTACATATCCCTCCCGGCTCATCTACTACTTGAATGAGGAGTCGGAGAGCACGGATCATGACCTGGACACTCGGGCGAGGAACCAGGGCGGTGATGGACAGGTGAGACATGGACTGTCTTGCAGTGTCAAGATCCCCAGCACTGCATATTTTAGCCCCCACCAAATCTTCAACACTCAAACTGCTAGGAGCTGCTGGGAATGGTGCAGTATGTCCAAATTCTCCGAGCTGATCCAGGTTCACCAGCCCTCCCAAACAAATCTAACGCAATTTCGCAAAAGAAGCAGTTTTCACTCCCCCCACACTCTCTGTACCGAACAGACGTTGTGGGATTGCATTGTGCACACACTTTCACTTTTCTTTTGCCAGTGCAGTATTTTTGCTGTAAAACAGCACAGCTGTGTGATTTATGATGCTCTGGAGCAGATGTTTTATCTATAGATGCACTTAGAGAGATTTGCTTGCTGTGAATGTGATTTAATGTCTGCAGAAATTAAAAGATTTTTTGAATAACATTTACAGGCTTTGCTGGCAGGTTTGATATAGTAACATATGTTTGTTTTGTGAAGTGTTAATGAGCCCCTGTTTATCTCCCTGACCACAGGATGTCCACCTGGCCCAAGCAAGTTTCCAGCTGGATGCCTTTCGCACCACATTCACTTTGGACCTTACTTTGAACAAGTAAGTGTTTGTGTGTCTGAGTAGTAAAAGACTGATTTGGTTCCAAAAACACAGAATTGCTCTGTTGTTTAGTTGTGCATTGTTCAAATATCACATTTTTTAAATAGAAAATAGATATGCATTTTTTCCCTTTTGCATTAATAGGTGCATGGGGATTTCTAATTGGGGGGATTTTTCATTTATCACACAAGTTTAGTCTATTCAGTCATCTCCTCCCTGACTGCACCTTTACATTCAAGGTATTTGTTGAAAAGCAAAGAATATTGTGGTTTAAATATTGTCCGAAATGTGCTGTGTTAAAACTGTGTCAATGCTGCATTAATTCACTATTCACAATGCCTATGGCATCCCAGCTAACAGAGAACATTCTCACAACATTGGCTAACATTTTGGCAAGGTTCTCTAAGTTATCAACAAGCATACTTCCAGTAACATTAATGTAATGTTTGTTCAAAGTTTAACAATATTCTCAAAATGTCAGCACAGCAACATTATTTATTCATCACTAATGGAACTATTTTTAAACGTCAATATTCATTAGTTTCAGATGGTTCTCAGAACATTCATATGTAACTTAACCAGAATGTTTGATAAAGTGATAAAATGTAACATTCGCTTAATTTTTTCTTTAACATTCTCACAACCAAGAATTTTTTTTAAAAACTGTATATTTCATTCAGGAAGAACATTCAGGAATATTGTTTTCATAACTTAATGGGAACGTCAGCAAAACTTTCTTAGAACATATTTTTGTTAGCTGGGATATGAGGTGCTAGCTGTTTAACAGAGTGCCTCCCTGTTAATTTACATGTATTTATTTAGCAGATGCTTTCATCCAAAGCAAATTCAAATCAGAAGCAATTTGTCATATAGTCAACAATATTTTTAGTATGCAGTACCAGGTTTAGTAGAAAGCTAGATTAGGAAACAAGCTAGAGCGAAGGTAAAATGCTGACAAGAGGAGAAAGTATTTTTTGTAGTAAGTGCTTTGGTTGTGGAGTGCTTAAGTGCTTGCGGAAGAGGCGTGTCTTCAGCTGCTCTTTCAAAGTTGTGAAAATCACAGAAGATGGGTTGCAGTTTGGCAACTCAGAAAGAATTCTTCATTTATTTTTGCACATATTCCTTCAAGCAAACAAGACTTGCATAATTAAAATGAGAATGTAGCACATTTTTATACTAGGCATCATCTGCTCTTTTCAAAATTCAGAAGCACAAATAGTTACGTAGGTACATTATTTGATCACTAGTCTTATGATCAACTTTTCAGATTCCACATCATATAACCAGGAATAGACAATACTAGAGATTTTAACTGTTTAAAAGAATGAAAAATTGATCATTTATTCACTCTCATATCATTCCAAACCTGTCTGACGTTTTTCTCCTGTGGAACACAAAAGAACATATTTTGAAGAGGTTTTTAGTCCTTAAAATGAAAGACAAGGCAGACCAGTGTTTTATCCCATTTAATGTGCACATCATTTCATATTTAAACACATTTAAGTCATAAATAAGAATTATTATTGCTGCCTTTTTTCTTTTTATGGGATGAATTAGATGCTTGCATGTGTCCATTTTTGCAAACTAAAATACATTTAGGCTGATTAATTGTCAGCTTGTGATAGCTCTAAAAATAGGATGAGCTGCAACAACAGAAGTGTGTGTGTGATCATGAGATTAAAGGACTTTTCTTTTTCTGTTTTCTTCAAAAAATGTTTTAGAACATTTGATGGTGAATCCAGCTAGTGATGCTGTTGTTGATGCCACAATTTGCTATTTAAAATACATTTTTATGTATGTTAACTATGCTTTAACAACCCTATGTGGCAGAATAACTGATGCAGCTTCTGATCTACTAACAACCTGGAGGTCCCATAACTAGAACAGCTGATACAGAAGACAGTGTTCTCCCAATGCGTGCTTATTAAGCACATAGGTCCATTGGATCCATGGCTGTAGCTTTATTGTGGTGTTGTTAGATAATTAATGCAAGATTGCCCCTTTGAATTCTCTCTCTCACTTTGATTTTAGTGATCTGCTCTCTTCAGATTATATGGAAATCCACTATGAGAAAGACAAGCCCATTCTCTCCAGGGTAAGACACAAAGAGCAGCAAATATCAAACAGACCCCTGAACATAACAACTACATAGCAGTGATAAATGTGCGTTTGTTTAGGGTGGGGAACACTGCTACTACCATGGCCGCGTGAGAGGAAAAGAAGACTCCCGTGTAGCTTTATCCACCTGCAACGGGCTTCAGTAAGAAACCTTGCTTTGTTTAAATGTGTATGTGTGAGATAAAGAGAGTGTAAGAGGGAAAATCTGACCTGGAGACCTACTGTGAGGCCAGATGGCAGTTGGTACACATGAAAAGATTTGAATGTCACCATGTTAGTGTGTGGTTGAGTGTCACAGAGAGCAGCCAATGGAGAGAGCAAAGCGTTTGTTCGGTTAGAAAAGCACGCTTGTGGTTTTCGTCTTGTTACTTGACAAGTGATTTGACTCACTACGGTTTTATCTGTCCTTATTCCTGTATCTTTTTTCCGATTGACATCCCTGACTCTCTTTTCCCAACCCCCTTCTTTTGCTTCACTCTTCCAGTGGGATGTTTGATGATGGTAATTTTGTCTATCTCATCGAGCCTCTGAAACAGACTCACTCCGTGGTAAGATCACATCATTATAGCTTATCCTTTTTGATTTGATAGCTCGTCTACAAATGTCACCACATTTGTACTTTTAGGAAACAGAAGCACGACCCCACAGTTTGCGCCGAACATCATCGCTCCATGTGACCTCTGTCCCAGGTGACTGGGGTAAGTGTGCCAAGGACTTGGTAATAGATATATGGCGAGATATTTTATCCACACCCTCATCTCCATGGTTACCTTATGTCTGTTTCCCTCAGCTGCTGATGACCCAGTTGAGGAAAAAGAAGAGGAGAAACGTATTTTTGCTAGCATGCCTTGGCTAAAGAGAAGGAGGAAAAGAGCTGTAAGAATGACTCTCAACATTCAGTTGAAATGCTACCTCATACTTAAACGTTATGCTTGCTGAATGTATAATTTTGATTTAATTATTTTCCAAGATGCCACGTAACATTTTTGAGGAAATGAAGTACCTGGAAATAATGATTGTCGCTGACCACAACACGGTGGGTTCATCCACAACACATTACTGTACAAGCATCCTGTATAAATTAGCTTAGTCTGAACATGTCTTTTAATCATTTTTATACATTTCTGAGTATAAAACACTGAAATTGTTGCTAGTTGTTAAAATTATCCACTAGAGGGCACTGAATACAAATGTTTCCATATTTTTCACATACTGCAGAACCAAAAATGTTCAGAATCCACCTTGAAACTTTGTTTTTTCATCTCTTGTTTTTGCAGTTTAAAAGGCATAAGAGTAAAAAGCATACCAGGAACTTTGCCAAATCAGTGGTCAACTTTGTAGACGCTGTATGTTCGCATATTTATTGCTGTAAAATATTTCCCTAATAGTCACCCAGCTTATATTCAGCTTAATCTAAAATTCAGACAATCTTCTCTTTAGATTTTTAAGGAGCAGTTGAATACGCGTGTGGTATTGGTTGCTGTGGAGATCTGGACTGACAGGGACCGGATTCCGCTGAGCGTGAAACCATTGGAAATGTTAAGAGATTTTTCAAAGTACAGACAACAGAACATCAACATCAATGCTGATGCCGTGCACCTCTTCACGTGAGTTGCAGTCTCTTGAATGTAAAAGTTGTGGTAGCCTGGTGGTTAAAGATGATGGCCAGTAACAGAAAAGATTCAGTTCAGTTGTGGGTGTAGAAGAGTAACTGAGAAACGTTAGTTTGGGTCATTCTCAGGAAATGTGTGTGCTAAGATAATGCCGGACTTACATCACAATATGTCATTTAACACTGATTAGTGTATAATGCTACTTTAAAAATAAAGCTAAAAATTACATTTTTTATGACTGGAATATCAGCCAATTTGCATATCCTTATTCATCAACATTAGAGTTAAATTTAAATAAATAAATGTAGCTTTTACTGAAAATAAAATATTTAATTTCACTATATATATATATATATATATATATATACAGTCATGGCCAAAAAATATCGGCACCCTTGGTAAATATGATCAAAGAAGGCTGTGAAAATGAATCTGTATTGTTAATCCTTTTGATCTTTTATTAAAAAAATTCACAAAAATATAACCTTTCATTGGATAATAAGAATTTAAAATGGGGGAAATATCATTATGAAATAAATATTTTTCTCTAACACGCATTGGCCACAATTAACGGCACCCTTTTATTCACTACTTTTTGAACTCTCCATTTGCCAGTTTAACAGCTCTAAATTTCTCCTATAATGTCTGATGAGTTTAGAGAACACCTGACAAGAGATCAGAGACCATTCCTTCATCCAGAATCACTCCAGATCCTTTAGATTCACAGCTCCATGACGGCGCTTCTTCTCTTCAGTTCACCTCACTCATTTTCTACAGGGTTCAGGTCAGAGGACTGGAATGGCCAGCAGAAGCTTGGTTTTGTGCTCAGTGACCCATTTTTGTGTTGTTTTTGAGGTTTGTGTTTGGATTATTGTACAGTTGGAAGATCCAAACATGGCCCATTATAAGATTTTTAACAGAGTCAGTCACTTATTGATTTTTTTATCTGTTGGTATTTGATAAAATCCATGATGTTATGTGTCTAAAAAAGATGTCCAGGACCTCCAGCAGGAATATAGACCCACAACATCAGAAATACAGCAGTATATTTCATTGTACACGTGGGGTACTTTTTATCTGTGTTCACCAAACCCATCTTGAGTGTTTGCTGCTAAAAAGCTCATTTTTTAGTTTCATCTGACCATAGAAGCCAGTCTCATTTGAAGTTCCAGTCGTGTCTGATAACTGAATATGCTGGAGTTTGTTTTTGGATGAGCTAGGAGAAATTTTCTTGAAACCTTCCCAAACAACATGTGGTGCTGTAGGTGCTGTTTGACAATTTTTTTAAAGGTTTTCTGACTCCGAGACTTAACTATTTTCTGCAATTCTCCAGCTGTGGTCCTTGGAGAGTCTTTAGCCACTCAAACTCTCCTCCTCACCGTGCATTAGGACAATATAGACACACGTCCTCTTCCAGGCAGTTTCGCAACATTTTATGTTGATTGGACATTCTTAATTATTGCACTGATGGTGGAAATGGGAATTTTCACTGCTCTAGCTCTTTACTTAAAGCCACTTCACTAATTTGTGAAGCTCAATTATCTTTTGCTGCACATCAGAAATATATTCCTTGGTTTTTCTCATTGTGATGGATGATTAGGGAATTTGGGCTTTGTTTTCCCTCCTATTTATAATATGGGAATATACTTCAGAGATATTTTACTCATAAGAATTTCTAGGGGTGCTGTTAATTGTGGCCAATGTGTATTAGAGAAAAATATTTATTTCATAATGATATTTCCCCCATTTTAAATTCTTATTATCCAATGAAAGGTTAGATTTTTGTGACTTTTTAAAATAAAAGATCAAAAGGATTAACAATGCAGATTCATTTTCACAGCCTTCTTTGATCATATTTACCAAGGGTGCCGATATTTCAACCTTATTTTGGCTGTGTGATTCAAACAAGAGTTCCTTTGACAGACTTTTTAAGTTTATACTGGGCAAATCATTATTGCATTTGTTTTGGAAAAACCATAAGCGATTGATTTTTTTTTTTTTAAAGCAAAGGAACACTGTTCAGTACAATGATGTTAGATAACAAACCATTATGATTGTCTGATAACATGTAATACAAAACCTTTTAACTGTAACACAGTTGACGCAAAGCATGTTTTTAAAGTAAAATAGGAATTAAAGCTTATTAAAGGGGTCATATGATGCTTTTTTAAAGATCATTATTTTGTGTATTTGGTGCAACAGAATATGTTGACATGTTTTAATGTTCAAAAAACACATTATTTTTCAAATACTGTACATTATTGTAAGTCCTCTATGCCCCGCCTCTCTCAAATGCTTAGTTTTCTACAAAATCCCTCCTTCCGACTAGTGCAGTCTGCTCTGATTGGTCAGCTGACACAGTGCATTGTGATTGGTTGAACAACACAAGCCGTGTCGGAAATGTAACGCCCCTTTCCATAATCGCGAGTTTTTGCTTTCAAAATTATAGTAAAGACAGTAAATAATGTCCTTAGTTTTACCATCAGTTCAAGCTCGAGAGGAGAACAGAGTTCTTTCTTTGCGTGAACATTTGGGCTGCATTATGCAAATATTTCCACATCTTGATGTCAAGATGTGGGGGCGTGTTTTAACGAGCCGTTTTAGGGGGGCATGGCAATCTTAACTTTGATAAAGAATATCTCTTTGGTTTTGAGACTTTAGTCTTTGTAACTTCAGGGAACGTAACTATGCACAATCAGCTTGTAACACTCCAAAGAGAAAGGAAAACTTGAAATCGCATCATATGACCCCTTTAATGAATATATTTTTCTCACAGTGTGTGATTTATAAGGCTGCCAGAATTTACCTATTCAAATGACAAATGTCATACAGCACAGTGTTAATCTTACTGTTAGTAATAAAAAAGAAAACCTGCACATTTCCGGCGCAGATGACACAGTGTCCTAAGAATAAAGCTGAATACCATTGTTTGGTAATATAGTTACAGAAAAAGGAGAACTGGTGACAATGTTAAAGATCTCTTTCTGCTTGCAGGAATGTGACGTTTCATTACGGTCGGAGCTGTGTTGCATATATTGGTGGTGTGTGTTCCAAAGAAAAAGGAATTGGTGTTAATGAGGTAAGGTCAGTCAGTCTAGATGACAAATAAAGTGTCATCTTACCTCTGCTGTGATGCACTGCTGTTTCTGTTCCTCCTTTTCAGTTTGGCAGCACATGGACAATGGCTGCCTCTCTCTCTCAAAGCTTAGCACAGAATCTGGGTATCCAATGGGATCCTGTGATCAGGAGGAGTAAGTTTGTTTCACCTCCAGCTGTCAAACTACTGGATTTCTTACTTGTTTACTGTAAGACTTTAGGATTTAAAGTCAACTCACAGGCTTTCTCACTCACTCTTGTGTTCTCTCAGAGGAGTGCGGCTGCATGGATTCATGGGTGGGATGTATAATGGAAGACACTGGGTATCGTTGAACACACACATTATTCTATAGCCTCTCCTGACTACCTGCCGGGCATTTTAGCTCCTAGTTTTCTGTCATATTTCTTGATTTGCGTAGGTTTGTTTTTCTCTTTACTCCTCCGCAGAGTTCAACACCCACGCAGGTTTTCCAAATGCAGCATTAGTGACTACAGGAACTTTCTACTAAGAGGTGGTGCTTCATGTCTGTTTAACAAACCCAACAAGGTAGGCTTGAAGAATAGTGTGGACAACTAATAAAAACATGAGAAAAACACAACACTTTCACCTGCATACAAGTGCAGTGAATTATAATGTCATGTTTTTTGAAGCTTTGAATGGGTGCCGTCAGCATCAGAGTTCAAACAGCTGATAAAACATCACAATAATCTACTAGTAATTCATACATCTTCAGTCCAAAATTGCATGTTTGTAGTAAAGAAATCTATCATTAAGATGTTTTTAAATTCAAACGAGTCGTCTATCCATAATATTGCTTTCACCATTGGATAAGTCATCTCATCTGAATCAGGAGAGAAATATGCACAGATCAAGCACAATTGAAAAGCAAAAACAGTACAAAACAGTTCTTTCAGTAGATTTTGATGTGAGAGGACAACAGGCATTATTATGAATTATAAACTCATATTTTGGTCAGAAGTGATGGTTAAAATGGCTAAATGTGACCCATGCTGGCAAAATGAGTCAGAATGCGCATGGTCTAATTTTGAGCTACAGGCAAAAGAAGTGAAAAATGTCAGTTTTGGTTGAATTAGTTCATTAAGTCCTCTTCTAGTGATCCCAATGCTCCAAATAGTAATTAAACATCTAAAATTATCTTTATTTGTACGTTTTCTGGGAGGAGTACGTTTTCTCTGCTCACTTCTGGACGAAAGCTGCTGCTTATTCTGTTAAGTTGTAGGCTAGGTATATTGTTGCAGAGCGCAGCATTTCATCTTTGTGAATATTCATATTGAATTCTCGATGACATGAGTCCAAACCAGTGAAATATGATTTTCAAACCCATGCTGATGAAAAGAAAATAATCGCGCTGACTGACATTTGCAAAGCGTGTGCATAAGACATGCCTCTGCGAAATATGTCTTGGCGAGATTCACACAGACATTATCTGCTATGTCTTACATGAATGTTTAGTTGGAGAAAAATCTGATATGTAACATTATATTACATCCATGCATCATAGTAAGTCTTAATATAGATCTGCCTCAATGTTAATCAAACATTAAAAGATCAGATGGAATTTTTTAATAACATGGATAAAATGAAAAATAACTATATTTTGATTTATAATATAGTAATTATTGTTAAGAAAGGAATTGGAGGAAAATATGCAACGTTGCTTGGTGATTTTCTCAATATCAAGTTCAAATTTTTGAAAATTTGCTCATTCCGACTAATTTTGTCAGCACGAAATGTTGGATTTGCTTCTTACAAACATGCAGTATTTCACTTCACAAGATGTTAAATGATTGACTGGAGATGTGTGGATTACTTGTGGATTATTGTGATGTTTTAATCAGCTGTTTGAACTCTTGTTCTGACGGCACCCATTCACTGCAAAGGATCCACTTGTGAGCAAATAATGTAATGCTAAATTTCTCCAAATCTGTCTAAATCTGGGATGGCATGAGGATGAGTAAATTTTGACCTAATTTTACATTTTGGGTGATCTGTTTCTTTAAGACACAGTGGAGGGTGTCACCACTATGCACTTCTGTTTATTAATGTATGCTACGTTTTTGTGCTATTTTGAGATCTTATACTCCAACTAATCTGTTTATGGATATACGTGCCTTTCTGATTGTTCTGTTCATTTACCTGCGATCCACAAAAAAAACGGGTCTTCAACAGAAAGCTGAAATTCTGAAGCAGGTTTGATGTCAGTGGTTCTCGCTTGTATTGTGGCGGACTGTCATTGACATCAAACAAAAATCAAGTACATACAGTCATCATATATTAGACGTGATCCTGGATAAACTTGTGCTTTGTGTTGGCAGCTCTTTGAGGCTACAGAATGTGGGAATGGTTACGTAGAAGTGGGAGAGGAGTGTGACTGTGGGGCCCGAATGGTAAGCACTTTTTTTTACATAAATCATACTTCCATACAGACAATAGCAAAACATAATATTTTACTAACCTTTTTTGGTCTGTGTGCACATATTTGATCTGGTTATGCAGGAGTGCTATAAAGACTGCTGTAAAAAATGTTCTTTGTCTAATGGAGCACACTGCAGTGACGGCCCCTGCTGCAACAGCACATGCCTGGTAAGACACTTTGCTTTTGCCTCACTATTCATCATAACTTCCTCCATCCTCAACTAATGAGTATCTTATAATGCATTGAACATTTGTTTCTCTCAATCCCTGTCCCTGCACCTTTTTCAGTTCTACCCGCGTGGATCCAGCTGTCGATATGCTGTGAATGATTGTGACATATCAGAGACTTGTTCAGGAGACTCGGGACAGGTCTTGCTATTTCTTTCAATTCTATTCTGTTTTTTCTTTTTTTATGTCAGCAATTTAAATGTGACATTAGAAATATAAAAGAAATCTAATGTTTTAAAGGGAAATATAATGGTATAAAGGTTTGAACAGAAAGAAAAGCATCTTCGCAGAACCACACAGTGAAAGAATACTTCAGTAAAAGAAAAATTTGGGTAGTATTAGACTTTTGTTCTATACAGCCCATTAAAATGTAATGGTGATTCACATGCACATTTTCTGATATTCCCTTGCAAAACAACATTTACAAATTAAATTAATGTTTTTATTATTATTTCCTAGGATTACACAAATTAAAGTGAGAGTCGCTAATTAATTTATGCAGAAGATGCTACAGTTTCTACATGACAATCACATCGATGGTGGTGTTTCGCACAATACACCCCCAAGCTTCACTATTTGCCATAACAGAAGGCATGTTATTCACTAAATGACAGCCTGCCTGCAGTTTTAACACTTCTAAAATTATGAAGGGCTGAAGGAGTAACTTTGATAGTCCAGCTGCTATCAAGTAACTAAAGTAAACCTCAATTAATATCATAAAAATACGTAGATAATGCTGATCTAAATATTAAAATACTGTTGTTGTTTTTTTATCATTGAATCAAAAATACTTGTAAATATCTTTGTTATTCTTACAGTGCCCCCCTAATCTTCATAAGCAAGATGGCTACTCTTGTCAGCTCAATCAGGTCAGATATATAAAGCTATTTAAATACATGGAAGACCAACATTTTGACTATTTTCGATCAAACCTTCTACAAACTTTTTACTACTATTCCAGGGTCGCTGTTATAGTGGTGAATGTAAGACCCGGGACAGTCAGTGCAAATACATCTGGGGTCCAAGTGAGTGATACCGATGACTTCAGAGTGCTTCGACTCTTTAAAAGCACTTTAAAATAACTGCAATCCACCCTCTCTGTCTTTCAGTAATGTTCGCTTGTGTTTCCTCTTTTTCTTTTCTCTGTCTCACTCCCTTCGTTCTTTCTGTCTATTTCTCTTCTCTCAGAGGCTGGAGGGTCAGAGAAGCACTGCTATGAGAAGTTAAATACAGAGGGGACAGAAAAAGGGAACTGTGGGAGAGATGGAGACAAATGGGTGCCCTGCAGCAAACAGTGAGTCAGTTCCCCCAATTATTTGGAGAGCAGGAATATGCGGCACCATGAAAATTTAATATGATACAAAACCAGGTCAAGTCTAGATGGCGGCTCTTGTTCTGCAAATTTCTTGGGCATGTGCTTTGCTATTAATGCATTTTTACTGTCAAATGATAGAAAGCATTGAAAACTTTGTGTCTTTTTAAGTTTTCTGTAGGTACACCAGGTAATGTTAATGTGTTCTGTTACAGTAATTAGGATTAGGGCTTCTCGACTAAATATTCATTTATAAGTTGAACCTAATCACAGTATCATTTGCAGACTTTGCATGGAGGAATTTAACTTTCATCATTACTCAACAAGTAAAATAAAATAACAAGTGAAGCACTGTCATTTGTGCACACCTTAAGACATAGAAAAGATACATGTTAAATGCATAGGGGATTTACATTTGTTCAATTTCATTTCCTGTGCATTTTGTATTAGGAAATATAGAAACATAGAATGTTTTCTTACAAATGAGATATGACTATTGCTAGGTTGATCAAAACCCTTAGATGTAAATTTTTCACTATTTTTCTTACCTGAGACTTTAAGTTAAACATATTCAGATATTCCTTGTTCTCTGATGTTGGTTAATGGTAAAATGGCATGCAGGTAAACATATAAAATTCTTTTTTCAGTAAGTTTTTTTATTTATTTTCTTATATACAACTTCACCAAAAAATATTTTGTCATAAATGGCCATTTTAGCAGTGATATGACATTTCATCTTATATGAAAACTTCTAATATCTGAAACTGGATGAATTAAATAGCTTTATATCAAGCCAACCCTCTGCAATTCTCTTATCAAACCCCAGGAGTTCACAAACCTTGCATTTGATAAACCTTATCTTTACCATTACCAGTGATTGGAATGGGTATTTATTTGTGTTACATGTACTCACATGATGTGAGTTATCTGAAGTTACTGATAATATCGAACTTGATCTCTGTGGGTGTAAGGAATTGAGAAAAAGCAGTGAATGCTTGCTCCAGCAATAAATGCTGTAAAAATCTATATGTGAATCCCACATGAAATTTGCAGAACAAAGGTTACCGTCTAGACATGATCACATAACCATCTCTAATACTTTCCAAATCCTGTGGATTTACAGTGATGTGTTCTGCGGGTACCTGCTGTGCACTAACATTGGGAGAATCCCAAAGATCGGGACCTTGAAAGGCGACGTCACTCCCACCACATTTAACCATCAGGGGCGACTGGTGGACTGCAGGTCTGTTCCTGGATCTCTGCAAATATTTTTCCAATATGAAAAATATTTAACAAAACTCCTGAAATACTTCTTTCTTTTATCTCTGTAGTGGGGGACATGTGCTGTTGGATGATGACACTGATCTAGGGTATGTGGAAGATGGTACGCCGTGTGGCCCCTCTATGATGTGCCTTGAACGGAAATGTCTACCCATCTCCTCCCTGAACCTCACAGCCTGTCCGTCTGGCCCAGGTGGCCGAGTCTGCTCTTCTCACGGCGTGAGTGAGCACCATCTGACACTCTCTGCTGCTTAGATGGATCTCACACCATAGTCAGCCTTGAAAATGATATAGTTTTCCAACCCACCAATGCCAGAAATCCACTCAAATCCACTTACAACTTTAATCCACAATTTTAACGTCAGGGATTGAATTCATCCCCTGCATTCCGTTTATATCCATCTTCATAGTTCATATTACATCTATTCCATTACAATTGAAAATAACATTTTCATAGGTATCCAATATCTATAAGAAATGGGTCAATTTTTGTTTTAATTGTGCTTAAATCTGCTGTAGGACAGCACACATTGTCAATCAGTAAACTCGCCAATCAGACACACTGTGACTGACTGTGGAGCCTTTTGTGGAGACATGTTGTTTGTTGATGTCTTAGGAAGGGTGAGTTTTGAAGAGTGGGTATTGAAATTGGTGAAAAACTGCTGAGGGTTTTCACACTTTTCAATGCCAAGGCCTCTCAAACATGGCATCCCCCTTGCGAGTGACCTCCTTCTTAAAATATAAAGGCAGCTACACTAACGTTCAAAAGTTTGAGGTCAATAAGAAATTAATACTTTTATTCAGCAAAGGTGTGTTAAATTGATCAAAATTGACAGTAAAGGCTTTAAAAATTTTACACAATATTTCTAAAAGATATAAAATAAATGCTGTTGTTTTGAACATTCTATTCATCCTGTAGAGTCCTGTAAAAAAGTATAATAACTAAATTGTAATAAAGATACGACAGAGCTATATATGTAATGAAGAAAAAAAAGTATTAATAAATAATTACAAATTATTAAAATATTTTTATGTATAAGTTTATTATTTATAAGTTAAAAATAAGTTTTTTAATAGAACAGTTATTTTAAACTGTAATATTATTCATTTTTACTTTATTTTGATCAGATAAGTGCAGCCTTTGTGTGCATTTTATTTTTCAAAACATTAAAACCGAAACCAAACTTTGAACAATAGTATGCATATTTTATTGTAGTGTAAAAAAAATCGTATCAATCATAAATTGTAATTGTGATATTATAAAATATTATTGAACATTACTGTATTCATAAAACCTGAAGAGAAACATTTCCAGTTAAATTCAGATAAATTCAAATACTTTTTAGTTAAACTGGCTATTCTGTAAATATTATGCTTACAGGGTCACACACAAGTTTTTGTCCCACTCTTTTAGGTGTGCAATAATGAAGCAACCTGCACCTGTGATGCTACATGGGCAGGGACTGACTGCAGCATGCACGACCCCCCAAAAGAACCGCCTGTCATCGAGGACCCGGGTCCCAAGGGTTCGTGACCTCTCTTAATTCTTTAAACCAAAAAAAAATTTACCATATACATACAAAGAACTTACAGCCTAATCCTCAAATGCATACACACCTTAACTCCAATCCACTGCAAAGCCACTTCCAAAGATCTCTGCTTATTGTAGGTGCCCATTTTGATATTGTGACTTTTCCCACTCACAAGACTTTCACAAACACTAGTACGTGTACAATAAAAAAAAAAAATGGGGCCTTGAGTGACATTTTCTCTGCTGAATCACCCCTATTTCCTCTACACAGTGAGCGTGGCCACAAACAGGCTGATAGGGGCAGTGGCAGGGACCATTCTGGCCCTGGGGGTGATTTTTGGAGGCACAGGGTGGGGAATAGAGTAAGCACCTCTTAACCCTTTAACGCCACTCCCCCAGCAAGAGGGAGATCCTGTGATCCCCTGTGTGTGCGCGTGTACCTGCGGTTGTTTGTACGTGTTCTCCCAGTGGCTTTGTCCGTTGTGTTGAATGTGATAGTGCCTTGTATTTTTTGTTGTGTAATTGGACCGATTGATTGGTATATCTCTTATTTTCTCCTCTCCCTTGGCTGCTATTATCATGGATATTTTTATTATCACCCTGTGTTAATGGAGTGTTGCGGTGCTTCCCTTTCTGGTCCATGTGGGGCATTAACACAGAACAAAAGATTGAAAGCGAGAAAAGAGGATCAAGAACGAAGAACAAGACGAAGAAGGTGGAAAAACATGAGATGACTTGGACTGACATTGACATAAGATGCCATAGCGTCTTTTAACTGACACAAAATCCCCTCAGAACTGGCCCACTTTCTGAGCTGAGCTAAATATTCCACTGAAACTAGGTCTGACGTTTGTGTGAGTGGGTGAAAGTTCACCATGAGTGTGTTTGTGGGTTAACGTTTCTTTGTGTGTCTGTGTGTGCGCGCGTCTGTGCATTTGTTTTCATCAGTCCTGTATTGGTAGCGTAGCTCAAAACACCTCGGTGCTTTAAGATCTTACCTTACAGTCCTTACAATCTTTGATTACTCCCCTGTGCCAAAATCTACAGCCCCTAAATTCTCCACACCCATGTCCAATAACATCCCACACACACACTATGCTATCAAGGGTAAATTGAGCGTAATCTACCCTACGGATTAAACTCTTGACTGAAATAGTGTATAACATAAGTGAAGTCCAACATTTGATGTGTAAACCCTGCATGCTGTGCAGGTGCCCCCTGCAGCTTACATCATGTTTCTCTCCCATCATGCCCTTCTACAGGTCCTAGCGCCACCAACCTTATCATAGGCTCCATCGCAGGGGCCATCCTGATGGCAGCCATAGTGCTGGGGGGGACGGGATGGGGATTTAAGTAAGAGCTGCACCGCATGCTTCTTATTGCCTGCCGGCCTGGAACAGGCTTACTCACACTTAAACATACACACTCTCACACACACTTTTGCATTCATGCACACAACACTTGCCACTACACACTCACAATCTCACATATACAAGGGCCTGGGCTTCTGCTACAGACAACAGATACCAAAACTAGGTCATCATTTAAAGTGCCAAATTCTGAGCTACATGCTATGATAGAATGCTAAGGGACGATATGTGTAATTTGTAGTTTTTTTTCTGTAGCAAAATATGTCATTGCAAGTTTCTTAAATGTAACATTTTCTTAAGTATACTAATACATTATTTACAGGCGACAGCAGATGGTAGTTTAGCTCATTAGCACATGCTAGCTAGATGTTTAGTTGTTGAAAAATTGCCCACTAAAATGATCTCTAAAAAACTAAATTACAGCTTTAGTCTAGGTCTAGACATATAACCCAGTTGGTTTAGCGCTCTGTAGACTGTAGCAGAACCTCGTGCAGTCTGGCCCATCGCTTGACATGCATGCGAGCAAAATGGTAAAATGGATACTGAGCAAGATGTTTAATGACAGTTAACATCAGTATCAAAGAGAATGTGTAGCCTTTTTTGCTAACTACATGCTAACATTTAAAAAGTATATAATATTAGTAATGCCATGACCAGTTTTATGTAGTAAGGTGGGAACTTTTGGAGAAAGTAACATTGTATGCTTACTTAAAACTACACTATGTAACTTTTTTTTTTTGTTGTTCAGCATAAATCCATCTTCCAAACTATGTTTTGCCTTACTTTGAATCACTATATTGTAAAGCGGTCAGGATAGATTTCACAGGAAACTGCATAGTTCAGTCATTCATATGTGTGCGTATACATCGTATCTGTATAAATAGCAAAAAAAAAAAGGTCCGACCACAACAAAGGAACCTCGTACCGAAAAGAGTTTGTGAGTAAAAATTAAAGCGACAGTATCTACAATAAAAACGAATCAACACTTTCCAGAAATAGGTTTAGTTTGCGCATTTACTGTGCACTGACTAGATTCACAAAACAATATTTATGTTGCTAACAGTGCCAGTCTCTAAATCAGTTACTACTTTGGTCTTTTATGTAGCCTACTAGCCAGGTAGCTACCATTATGCCTTAATATCAATTATTATGTCTAATGTAAGCATTAAATTATCTTTTGTAATGTTAATTTAAAGGGAACCCTGGGTATTAAAATTTAATATAACGTAAATTATGTCTCTTACTAAAATATGTAGTAAAAAACCCATGTAAGGTTTACATTATTTTAAAAATCCACATAGGTTTATACAGGTAGTGCTAGTAGCTCACTGAGTGCAACCATTTCACATCATCAAAATAATGGCGCCCCCACAGTCCAAAATGTGTATAAAACGATGTGGATTTTTTAAAAATAACAAATCTTTTGTGGGTTTTCTACTACATATTTCAGTAAGAGACACCATCTATGTTATATCAAGCCATGCAAGTCTTAATATTAAAATATTAATATTAAGACTTAAAATATTAATATTAAAACCAATATTATTAAAACCTTAATATTGGTTACCTGTAAAACAACTTTTTGCAAAAAAAAAAAACTACAACCCGAATTCCGGAAATGTTGGAACGTTTTTGAAATTTGAATAAAATGAAAACTAAAAGACTTTAAAATCACATGAGCCAATATTTTATTCTCAATAGAACATAGAGAACATAACAAATGTTTAATCGGATAAATTATACACTTTTAGCCACTAAATGAGCTCGTGTCAAATTCGATGCCTGCTACAGGTTACAAAAAAGTTGGCACGGGGGCAAGAAAGGGCTGAAAAAGCAAGACATTTTGAAAAGATTCAGCTGGGAGAACATCTAGCAACTAATTAAGTTGCAACTAAGTTAATTGACATCAGGTCTGTAACATGATTAGCTATAAAAGGGATGTCTTAGAGAGGCAGAGGCTCTCCAATCTGTGAAAGAAGGTGTAAAAAGATTGTGGAATACTTTAAAGACAACATTCCTCAACGTCAAATTGCAAAGGCTTTGCAAATCTCATCATCTACAGTGCATAACATCATCAAAAGATTCAGAGAATCTGGAGAAATCTCTGTGTGTAAGGGACAAGGCCGAAGACCTTTGTTGGATGCCCGTGGTATTCGGGCCCTCAGACGACACTGCATCACTCACTGGCATGATTCTGTCATTGCCATTACTAAATGGGCCCAGGAATACTTCCAGAAACCACTGTTGGTAAACAATCCGCTGTGCCATCTGCAGATGCCAACTAAAGCTCTATCATGCAAAAAGGAAGCCATATGTGAACGTGGTCCAGAAGCGCTGTCTTGTCCTGTGGGACAAGATTTAAAATGGACTGTTTCAAAGTGGAAAAGTGTTCTATGGTCAGACGAGTGTTGTTGGAAATCACTGATGCCGTGTCCTCCGGGCTAAAGAGGAGGGAGACCTTCCAGCATGTTATCAGCGTTCAGTTCAAAAGCCAACATCTCTAATGGTATGGGGTGCGTAAGTGCATACGATATGGACAGCTTGCATATTTTGGAAGGCACTATGAATGCTGAAAGGTATAGGTTTTAGAGCAACACATGCTCCCCTCCAGACGACGTGTATTTCAGCAGGACAATGCAAACCACATACTGCAGCTATTACAACAGCATGGCGCATCGTTAAACGAAAAATACATCAAAGATGACCACGAACTCTTCAGCAGCTGGAAACCTATATCAGGCAAGAATGGCACCAACACCAAAACTCCGTAAACTCATAACCTCGAGGCCCAGACGTCTTCAAACTGTTTTGAAAAGAAGAGGAGATGCTACACCATGGTAAACATGCCCCCGTCCCAACTATTTTGAGACCTGTAGCAGGCATCAAATCTAAAATGAGCTGATTTTGTGCATAAAATTGTAAAAATTTCTATTGTGAATAAAATATTGGCTCATGTGATTTGAAATTCTTTTAGTTCTCTTTTTATTCAAATTTAAAAAAATGTCCCAACATTTCCGGAATTTGGGTTGTACTTACCTGCTTATAAGATGTTTTTTCAGATATCCATATTTATTTAATTGCTTATTGGTTTATTATGTGGAAGTACCGTAAGCCATCAATTTCATCTGTGCAGAATAGCAGAACCAAAGCACAAGTCACCAAAAAAAATGTCCTCCAGAAGTAACTTTTTTTGCTTTAACTGCTAATGGGCCGAAAGTTACATAGTGCAGCTTTAAAGATTCCAGTAAATGTGTGTAACATCAAACATGTTGACAGATGCATTTGGTTGAAAAACAGTATCTAAATGTAGATGTAAATGTAGATTAGCAACTGTTTGTCTGAGCACATGTAAAACCTGTCTAATGGCCAGCATAGACCCAACTAGGGGCAAGTTCTGGGAAGCTAGCTTTGAGATCTGGAGATCATACAAGAGGACTTAGTTCACCGCAGCATGCTCGTTTGCACATAGCATCTTGACTGAGCCCATTTAGAGTTTGCATGTGGACTGGCACCAAGCCAGAGCTAAAGCGGAGTGCTATCAGAGCATCGCACAAAGGCTGGGCTCACCTCAAGTGAAGGGAGGGGAGGGGAGGGGAGGGGTGTTTGTTGTTTTCCTTGCTTTGAGAAGCGGGGTGGGTTGTTGGGGTGGGCAGGGATGACGACTTTCTGACCCGCTCTCCTCGCCGTGATCTCTCTCTCAATCCCCCCTCCGTTGTCTGAAAGGGTGAGAGTTTGAGCGGAGAGGGGTGGAGGTTGTGTCGTAGGCAGCCTTTGTGCCATGGCTGGCTGCCACGCCCTCTTATCTCCCGGAAGGCCCTGGGCCCCCCTGAAAACCTAGAACAGAGCAAGAGCCCTCACCCCCCACCCGGACTCGCCCGGCACCACTGCCTTTACTGCCTGCTTCACAAAGACCTGGTACAGACACACGCGCTGCACTGCACCTGCATGCTACCCCAGTCACCCCCCCCCCCCCCCCCCCCCTACACAGCGATAGTGGCGTCTCCCACCTAACCTCTCTATGGACAGGTGCATGTTAAACTGCTGGGATGCCCCACATCAAGCCACGCTACGGGGAGGTTGTGTCAAACCCCTGTTGTTGTTGGTGTTGTTGCAGTTCTTGTTGCCTTTCTTGTTGTTTCTGGTGGTATCGTCGTGGTTCATGTTGTGGGTGTGACATCCTTTTCTGACCCTCGATGTTGTACACTCTTTCTTGCTGTTTTCTCTGTCTATGTCCGTGTTTTCTCCCAGGAGGTAATGTTCTTTTTCCACATCCCTCGTTGTCTTTCTAACACATACTCACCCACAGTCAGTGGAGGGACACTCTGTGTCTCTCCTTGTTGCTGCAAAGAATCACCGTTTTTACCCACCGCAACCTGACGGCAACTAAATATTACGGATAGCTTTCGATAAATGATTCGAATTGATCAAGAAGTTAAAGAAACGACTACCACGTGGTTGCTGCGGGTTAAGGCGGTAAGATGGGCAGCGAATTGTATGTTGATGTCTCTGGCATTGCCTGCACTAACCCCCCTCTTGTTTGTTTTGTCCTGTTTGTCCTCATCACCAAGAAATGTCAAGAAAAGACGATATGACCCTAACGCCAGTGCCATCTAAAGAGGCTAAGAGAACCTTGCCTAGTGTGCCCCTGGGTTCCGTCAGAACCCGCCGGACTGTACCCTCTCCTGCTGCTGACGCCGCTGCTGACGGCGTTGGCGTTACTTGAATAAAAAAGGACAGAAAGCGAGAGAAGAAAGGGACCGAACGATCGAACATTTTTCATCCGAAGTCACGTAGAACTGCTTCTCTAGCGCTGCCCCCGTTCCTTTGCCCCTCTGGCCCTGAGCATCCACACTGAGCCGTTTAGCAACCCTGATAACTGGTAGTGGATGGTACCACTCATCGGGGCATGACTTCACGTTTACACGCCCCGAACTCCGGTTCCGACCCAGGCATGACCTTCAGCTGTGGACCTCGCATGGCAGAGGAGGGACACCAATGCAAGACAAACATATTGTTAATTAAAAAAAAGGAGAATGATTTGAAGTTCCAGTAGGTTGGTAACACATCCATGTGTGTTTCAATGTGCTAAATGGCCACGTCCTAAGAGAGGCACCCATATCGGACAGACATTTCAAGGCATAACTTTAATGTTTTTTGTTATTTCAGCATGTTATAATTGCAGGCATTTTCTGTAGTATTAATGAAACAAAGAAACCCAAACAAAAAAGAAAAAAAATCAATCCATTTGGCCAGCAGCGTATACTGCTGCATGATATATATATATATATATATATATATATATATATATATATATATATATATATATATATATATATGCCTAATGACGTCAATTACTGTTCCCCTTGAGAAAAAATAAAAAAAAATAGAAAAGAAAAGAAAAAACAATTAAACTGGCTGGGCCTTGTAGGTCTGCCCTGACCTGAATGCCATCACTGGCCAATCAGAGAGCTGCATGATGTAACTGCACTGGGGGAGGAGCCCACACAGCCTGCTGCGCTTTTCAAGGTATCTGCATGTCAAAGGAAAAACAGTTAACATTTACTTACTATGCAAAGGGGAAACATTGCACAAACCCTACGGTTTGGTTAACAATGAAATCGATCTCAAGCTAGCAGATTATTAATAAGGCAGTCTTTTATATGCTCGGCCATCTATGTTTGACATTATAATAAGCTTCTGATTACTTAAAATGAATGTTTCTATGAAAATCTCAGCTTCTGAAAATGAAAATGTCATTGTCATCTGTATGGGACAGCATAATTGAGGCACTTGTTATATTAAAATGATATTATTAATAGAATGGGGCTGTTTCAGTAGAGAGAGCTCTAGATTGGGGCTATGCCACTGGAATAAGAGCAGAAAGAGAGGGTGTTTTTCTATACCATCATTGATCTACACCATCAGGTTTTGGAACTCATCTTCTAAACCCTGAGCCCTTTTACAGCCATCTCATGTTCCCATGGAAACATTGCCAAAACAACAAATAATGATAATAAAAAACTTGACAACTCAGATCTTCTTTTTTTTCCTAATTTTGACATCAAACACGTCATCAGTTCAGAAGTCTTTCTTTTAGTACATTCAGTTTGTCCCTTTTATTGGTAGACTTTGCATTCACACTGAAACTTAAAAACACTCCATATTCAAAATTTTTCAGAACCCATAAAAAAAAGTATGTGTACTGAAAAAAATATCAATGTTTATTTATTATCCAACAGACTTAAAAAAAATAACATCCAAAAAAAGTCTAGTATTAAAAAACAATCAATAAAAAAACAGCATATACAGTAAATTCACTATAAAATCACACATTAGGCATGAATTATATAATTTATTGCTCGATATTAGATTTTCTAAATTTATTGGTAATGGTATCAGTGTCCAATATTGACTTCTGCCTATATTAGTTTTCCCTACATCATGTCTTTCAACATGTGCACATGTGAAATGCTGAAATGTTTTTTTTCTGTTTATCTCAGGGCTACAAATGTTCATAGTTGTAGTATGTGTATAATTTTGTTTTAAAAACACTCTTAAATAACCGACTTCTCATTTACCTATAATCCATAGACTACAGTTCTGTTATCTTATTATTTATATTTTTGTCAAGAATAATCTAATCAGACAGTAGGCCTGTATATATATATATATTTTTTGCTATATGTCGTGACTTTTTCCTTAGTTTTACTGTGACAAAATTGCAACGATCTATAATATTGGTAAGTTATTGCTGTGGGCTATAATTAAGGGTCACCTGGTCATTATCTCTAAATAAACCCAGACAGACCCAAATCAAAGCAAACACTTCTATATTAGGTGTTAAACACTCTTTGACCATGGACAACTCACCAATTAATTTCAAATGTTTTCATAGTGACAAGAATATAATTATTGCCTTTTCTGTATCATCTGAATGTCAGTATCAGTGCCTCTTTAATATTAACCAATGTCATATCTCATATAAATAGCGACATCTTTAAACCCATTCATTTTTAGATTTCATTAAATTGTGAATTATCAACCATCAGTACTGTAACGTAAGCCCCAGACACAGATGTCAGTAACAGAGAATTGGTGTTTATTTGAGCAGGTGAGTAACCACGGTAGTGCAGAGGTGACTGGAGGTGAGTGGCTGGACAAGGAAGGCTTGTTAGATGAAGGTGACTGGTCTAATGAGCTTGGTCCTTTCTTCCACAGGTATTGGATGCAAACAGTACGGGGAGATTCCTGGAGCACACTGATAACGGAGACGCCCAATCTGGCAGGAGAGGAACACACAGGAGGTAAGTAGCAGAGGGTAAGTTTCAATTGCATATACTCAGCGAGCCGATGTCTTGGAGAGCAGTCCACTTCGTTGTGTATGGGATCGGACGCTGGAGTGAATGGAGTGTGTGCTTAAGTATTGGGGTTGATTGCTGTGGTGATGAGGTGCAGGTGAGCGTGATAATTAACAGGATGCAGGTGAGAGTGATAGAGACGCTGGAGACGGGCCGTTCTGTGACAAGCACACTGCGAGCATTTGCTGTTATGATTAACCTTGTGATGGAATGAGAGATGGAAATTGGCTTGTATTGGTTGCAGGTAAGGGAAAGTTATTCTGGCTGCCATCATGCCAAACTGGTGGTCCTTACAGAAGTGACAAGATGAGAAACAGAATCTCTGACTCCCTCTGCTGCCGTCATTAGCTTTTCTTTCTGCAGACTGACCGACCCTGACGGAGAGGAAACAAAAAACGGCCACAAAAATTATATATTTATTTTAAATAATTTATTAACATATCTTAAAAGCATTTGCTGCATTTTGGATATGCAACTAATTATAGACAATACTATTAAGTATTATTCAAAATTACGGCACAAACCTGTGGCTATATATAGAGAAAGCTCATTTCGAAGTCGCTGTACAAGCTCACAAAGTTCCTCTTCCTCGTCCATCTCTGAGTCATCTGAGTCTGAGTGCTCTTCCAGAGATAAATCAGACAAGGATCGATGAAGTAAAGAAAGTCTTTTATGCAGTAGCTCCTCCTCTTCCTCCTGTTCCTCCCGTAGCCCCTCCTCCTCAGCTTCCTCTTGCTGCCCTGAAGCTGTATGGTCATCCTCTTCTGTGTCATCCAGATTTGTGGAGATGTCTTCTGATACCTCATAAAGAGTCTCCTCATCCACTTCTGTTCTTCCTTCCTGATATGCTTCTCTCCTCTCCTGAACCCGCTCTTCTCCACTGGAGCTGTCTTGAGGTTTTAAACACCCAGGTTGAGTCCAGTCGTTTTCACTAATGCTGGTCATGTTCTGGTTGAAGGTCTGAATGGGAACGAAAGTCAATTCTAAGCTGATCTCTGTCCCTCACACACAACATCTGTGACAATGACAAAAAAAATAACTATTAAAGAACCTGTTATATGTTCCTTGTCATTCCTTGAATCTGCTTAATATCTGTCATATTTAAATGAAACTGGTAATACCTCTGCACTTATTAACTAATTTATTATTACCTATTTACATTTATTAGATTATTAAAATAAAATGTATATTTTTAAACACCCATTTGTATTACAACATTATATTAAATTCAGCATTTATGTTCATTCATTTATTCAGTTAAAATGGTTAGCAAAATATGGCTAGCTGTGGAACAAAGCAATATGTAATTAGTTAAAATGGGAAATGAGATTGAAACAGATTGGATGTAAGCCTTTTGATAATAAATATATTAAACTTGGTTATCGTGCTTAAACTGAATGCGTTCTAAATATATTTAAAACACATTCAGTTTATTAGTACAATTACATACCTGTTTCATTATGTATAACTGACAAATATGCATTACATTTAGTTTCTTAGTTTATATTAAAACTGATGGAAATAATTCAAATACAGAAATCTTAGATTTAGGCCCAGATATTTTTGGACTGCCCTCTTTATGACCCCTCTCACATGTCTGACTCTGTCCAGTTCTTCTTCCAGATGCTGGTTATGTTGGTTCATTTCCTCCATCATGCTCTTCAGCTCAGTACATTTGTCCTCCAGTGAATCATGCTCTGACTGGGCTGCAACTCTCCACACTTGAAACTCTTTCTCCAGGAGCCTGATCATAACATCACAAACACACTGAGGCCCAATACAATTACAAAAATATGGCATGCAAGACTGTCTGTTTTTTTGGTAATACTCAAAAGATTTATTTTGGGCCCACCATTTATCTCTCTGCAGATACCTCATGGCCTTCTGAGTAACACTGAGGTCTTTTTGGAGAATAGCTGTTTCTCTCTATAACACCATAAACATAAAAAATAACCCCAGGGGTTTTATTTATTATGTATCATTATGATAATCTATGTGAATTTTACTTCTGTGAAACGTTGCAGGTACGTTACCTGAGGATTCTCTGTCTCCTCTGTCTGCAGACCTTTAGACTCTACTGGAACCGCAGCAGGGGTGGCAGTCAGACTAATTTCAGGAGCATTATGCATGTCTGGATCTGCTACAGACTGCAGCACTGGAGAAGGGGCACTGCAAACACACATTGACACATGAAATCAACTATATGCTGTGTTCCATCAATGAAAAACACATGGTGTACACACAAAATGTGTACCTGTATTGCAGCTCTGCATTAGAGCCTGCTCTCAGGGCTCTCTTCCTCTCTGCTTCTCTCCGAGCGTGTCGAGGTACCAAAGCATGTCGAGCACTAGAGGCCAGTGATGCCACTGACTCCTTCCAGGATGGCTGAACAAAGAATAATGTATATAACCATAATATAGCATAATTAAAAGAGCAGAAGTATTGTCACTATTTTTTGTCATTTTATATTTCAAGTAATTAATTAATTATTGATAGCACATATTAATAATTCCTGAGAATACATTATACTGTATGTGTGGTAAATGGTAAAATGGTTCCTGTGTCCTAGTAAACCAAATGGCTTAAAATAATAATAAAACATACACACACACATTTACCATTTTATTTAATTCATTTCATTTCATTTGCCTATTCCAGCCTACAGTTCACATCACTCTATCCCGGTGGTTTTCAATCCTGGTCCTCGGGACCCACTGCTCTGCACATGTATGTCTCCCTTATTTAACACACCTGATTCAGATCATCAGTTCGTTAGGAGAGAGATCCATGAACTTAACTAAGCGTGTCAGATAAGGGAGACATACAAAATGTGCAGAGCAGTGGGTCCCCAGGACCAGGATTGGAAACCACTGCTCTATCTTTCTATGGATGCACTTATGTTGTTATTAAAATCCTGGCCTAAGGAAAAGCTGCTGAATGTTCAAACTCTATAATGTTTCTAAACAAACAAACACTAAGTTAAGGCATTTAACTAAAAACCCCAGTTAATATACATAAAACATCATATGTTTGTTTACACACCTGAGTGCAATATTCCAGTACAGGATGAGAGGGTTTGTGTTTCCTGCTGCGTCTCTCGGTCAGAAAGCAGCTTTGGCACAGATGTACGTTCAGGCATTTCAAACAGCGATACCTATGGACAGGTCATACCATTATTATCTACCAGAGAGCATGCATGTCAACCCCAATACAAACATACTGTAACAGTATTATTTATATACTATTATAGTTTTTATTCGTATTTTAAATTCACTTTTATTTTATATATTTTCTGTTTTGATTTTATTTTCAGTAATTATGTATTTTTGTAATTTATGTTTATTTTATTCATTATTGAAGTTTTAGCTTTGTTTTTAGTTAACAGTAATAACCCTGAAACCAGTGTTGCCAAGTCCACTTTAACACTGTGGCCGTGGGTTGTTTTTCATGTCCGCAGGTTGAAAAGACCCCAATAACATGATATTTAGCCGCTGCAATGTGAATTTTACCATGGGAACCTCAGAGTAAACGTGTTTTACCCCCCAGAATGCGATTTATACTGGGGGACTCCCTTCTAAACACCACTGAGCTAGTATGGGCTAGTTTTGAGTAGCAATTGGGCGGGTTATGTTGTGAAAACCTGGCAACCCTGCCTGAAACAGATATATTACAAACACTTTTCTACACACTATATAGTGTACATGCACATAGCTGTGGGTCAGTAGACCAGCTTAAAACCCCATCAAGTATGAAAAAAGCATACCTAAGGCCAGTGATAGGAAAGGCTTTACAGGCATGGCAGTGGACTCTGTGCAGTACAGCTTCACTCACTGAAATCCTGTAGAGAGTGGACAGCCATAACAGCAGCCGGGGTTCTGACTGCAGCCAGCCAATAAAATGCTCTTCAGTCACACGTGCACTATTTACCTGAGAGAAAATCGGTATTGAATGTTGCTAAATCAGGGATTTTCTAACTTTTGTAGCCACGGACCACAAAATTGGATGTTCCTCTTGTGAGTGACAAACTTTCTAAAATTAATAATTAATTCAGAAGGTTGGAATAATTGAGTTTTTTATGTTTTAGAAGAAGTATCTTATGCTCACCAAGGCTACATTTATTTTAAACATAAATACAGTAAAACAGTAATTAGTTACTGTACTAACAGTAATTAGTTATTAGTTATAAAAATATACTATACCCCATTAAAGCAAGAGCACACTGCAGCTTCAGCTTGACCAAAAACATGGTTTTCCTGAACCACTGCTGGAACCTTAATCAGAACATTTTTAGTTAGCAATTTGCTAGAAGTGGGTCTAATTCATTGGATTGTTTTTCTCACCTGGCTGAGGTCTTCCAGCAGGATTTTGAGTGCACTTCGACTGATACAGCCCCTGTCACTCTTCCCACTGTAGCTCTCAGCTAGTCGAAACAGAGCTGCAAAAGAGACAAACGCAGACTCTAAGCAATGTTGCCATGATCCTAACTACATTATTTCATCCTGAAAGATAGATTAAATCTGAAGAGGTGATAGAAATTAAGTGAATGTGGAACAGACCTCTCTGTTTAGCTGAGAGAGTGTCTCCACAGAGGGCGATCAGCGCGACCTTCACTGACCTGAGCAGAATAACACCAGTTTGCTCTCTAAAAGAAAGCAGAAAGTTTAAAGTGCACATGCATAAATACAAAAACAGACTATACAATGTCGAAGCAACAGAGTTATCGTTCACCTGTCAAACAGTTTAAAGAGAAGCCTGGTGGTTTGATCTGTGGCTTCAGGGACCGCCTCATTAGGAAGTTCATGTGAAATGCTCTGGAATAGTTCTTCTAGATGCTGCTGTACATCTTTTTGAGCAAGACTAATCATTTGTTCCCCAGAACTGCACAAAGTATTTATAACTGGGCGCAAATCCTGCAGTGACACCAGGTGCACTGAAGATTGAAATGAAAGACTCATATGAGATAAAAATTTCAGGTGGGTGAGATAATATAATGCTAATGCATTCAGCAAGTAAACATGGAAAAACTCACTCTGACATAGTTTTTGTAATGTGCGAAGCTTTAGAGCAGCTCGATACACTGCAGAACGAATTTCATTTAGACCTTCTATGGGAGAAATATATGTGAAATGACACATGAAAAAAACACAAAAGAGAAGACTACCAATAATTGCATTAACTGCAAAACACAACTTGATTCAAGAAATTGATGGGATCTTTTTCGATAAATGTATTTTAAAAATAAAAATATAGCTTGCATTGTTGTGCCAGTTTCATTGTAAACACACACTCAATATAAATAATAATTAATAAATATCTTATTATGTACAAACCCGCAGCACTGCTTTTTACACAAACATTTTTTTTCCATTTTCAGTCTTTTATTAATGGAAAGAGGGATCAAACTTACCAGTGCTATCCAAATCCATAACAGTCCACTGCTCAATAAGCCACAAGGTTACTAAACGAAAATAAATAAATAGCCTAATGACACTTTTATTTACGTTTTAGAGTTATTGTAAATGCTGTTTATTACACTATTATTTACATTTTATTGTAAATACTGTTTACAATTCCAAAAAATAAAAAAGTTATTACTGCTTCATTGACTATTCACAACAGAAGACTAGGCAACCTGGAATATCTGGCAACCCCACACTCGTCTTGGCGCGGCCACGAGATTTTAGAAAGAAAACGTCATCTGATAAGACGGTGGGTGATTTACATGGAAAATTGCAAATGTAACAAAGTATTTATTAACAACAACATATCTCAAGGCGTCTATGTTACTATCACTGCACATTAAATAGACTGCAATATGTCAAATTGTGATTTAAGTAGTGTAAATAAGTTAGCTACTGCCTCTACTACGAAAGCAAAAACTATTAATAAGTCGATTTAAACCATAATAGTGAACATATGGCTCACCTGAACGCTGTAACATGAAAATGTTCCTTGTGTGAACATCGAGCCTTTGTGCAACATACAAACTTGCATGCACAAGCTGCCACTTAGCTGGTTTGTATTACTTGGTGTTAATAATGCATGAGCAGAGCTTTTGTTTCATTTAGTCCATGTCAGTACTATTGGCTATTAGCTTATTTACTACTTTTAACTCTGCATATTATTATTGTATAACATGCATCTTTGCTTTGAAGTGAATAAGAACAATTTACTGTGCTTTGCATTCAATTACTAGCTATTATTACACAGACTAACCTCTCTCTTCTTCTTCTCTCCAGTTCTTCAGGGCTGATTTTAAACTATGGGTGAAAAAGAATCATTTAACAGAATTCTCCAAAATAAAATTTTCCTCATGGAGACTTTATCTGAAGATCCCAATATCATCTTGCAGCATGTGCAGGAGGCCAAACTTATTACTAAACGTGACTACAACAACCTCTCAGATATTACTAAAAGAGAGGAGAAAGTCATCAACCTACTTGACAAACTCATGGGAAAGGGGGAGGAAACTTGTTGCCAGTTCATAGACCTTTTAAGAAAGGAGAAGATATTGGAAGATTTTCCCAAATTAAAGGGTCAAGCCGTTATCATGTCAAACACCCCTCCAGTACAGGAGGTGAAGTTCATATTTGAAAGGTTCAGGCTTCTGTAAATGCAGCGGTCATGTTCTGTTCCATTGATGTGCTTTTATTTCAGGTCTCTCAGTACAAAATAGAACAAATTCCACGTGGTATCTGCGTAATCATCAATAATGTAGATTTTGTGACCATGGCTGAAAGAAGGGGATCAGATGAGGACCAAAGTTAGCTTTTTAAACATTTTTTGATGTAATTATATAGTAAGCATAAGATACTTAGAAGAAATAGTTCATCTTGCTGATATTTTACACACCCTCAAGCATTCTAAGATTGATGTGTTTGTTCCTTCATCAAAACAGCTTGGTGCTTGGTGTGCCCGCACCAGTTTCACCGCCCTGGATGTAATTTTCAAATAATGTAAATGTAATGTAATTTACAAATTTTCATTTTGGGGTGAAATATTCCTTAAACTTATTTACTTTTAGTCATTGTGTGAAGAAAACTTTAAATAATTGGATTTGCTTAAATAGTTCTAATTATCTGTTGATTTATACTTTTAGAAATAGTTTTAATTTAAATTTTTATTCAATTATAAATTATAATATTTATAAATATTATTTATTTGGAATAATTTGTTCAGCTGGATTGATGAAGTTGCTTTTATTCTCTTTTAAACCCCAGAGTGTCTTGCCGAAGTGTTCAACTGGCTGGGGTTTTAGGTGGTGGAGCACAGAAATAAAACTGCAGCTGAGATGAAGAATCTCCTCAAGGAAGTGGGGAAGACAGTAGATGGAGACTGCTTTGTATGTTGCATCCTCTCCCATGGCATAAAGGAAGGAGTCTGTGGAACTGATGGTGCTGTTATTTCTGTTGATGAAATAAGAAAGCCTTTCAATGGCAACAACTGCCAGAGGCTAGCTGGCAAGCCCAAGCTGTTTTTCATACAGGCATGTTGTGGGAATAGAAATCAACAATGTGTGCATGTCCAAGCAGATGCTCCAGATGATGGAGAGTCAGAGATGGAGGTGGATGGTGATGACTTTGATATCGCAATCCCGGCTGACACGGATTTCCTTATTGCCAGGTCAACCACTGATGGTCACTATTCTTATAGAAAGCCAGAAGAGGGTTCTTGGTTTATTCAGTCACTTTGCCGAAACCTAAAGAACCATTGTCCAATGTAAGTTAGTAACATGCATTTTTTATGCAGCATTTTTATGTTCATCATGATAATTTGTCAAAGTAGAGAAAATGATTACTTGCACAAAATCTATATGTACTTTAAAAAAAAGTAATTTTGTATTCATTTTATGTTTCCAGAGGTACAGACATCCAGACCATCCTGCTTAGTGTGAATAATGAAGTTAGCAGGCAGGGATTTAGGTGCAAACAGATGCCTGTCCATGAAGTCGCCATGAGGAAGATGCTGGTCCTGCTGCCAGTAAACCACTGAAAGCTCCTTCAGTGTACCACATGGCTTGATATGCATTATGGTTTTATAGGATCATTTTTAAGGCAATCTATACTTTACTGTTACATTGCTTTGTTGATGTTCATAAAGTTTGTTTTTATATCAGGAACGGGACTGTTTACAAGGGAATCATGAGCCGTTTGAGATCAATTTATTTTTCAATTTTATAAGTAACTTTTTGTTAAAAAATAATTACTGCATTTTGCAATGTTTTACACATTTGTACTGTTATTTTAATGTTCTTTCTTATCAAATTCAAATACGCTGATCCAGGTATTTTATAATAAAATAATTTTTAAATATGTAAATTTAATGCATTGAGAATTAAATGTATTTTGATATTATGTTACTCATAGTCTTATGCAATGCAACACATAAGCATACATATGTAGGGTAGGACAACAGAAAATGTATGTGTCAAATGCATGTTTAACAAAAGAGCTGTTATTTCTACAAACTGTAGAAATGTTCTTGGTTAGGTCTTGTCCTTCCCAGGATTAGTTTAGTTTATTTTGTTTTGTTCCTGGACTTCCCTTGTATAAAAACAGAAAAATATCAGCAAAAAGATGATTGTCATGGGGATGAAACTTCCTTCCTTCCTCTATTATTATACACAAACTCCAGCTCTTTCATAAGTGTTCTTAATTATGCACGTACAAGCCTATAATCAAAAAGAACCAGTTGAGACTAATTTGTTTCTAATACAGAACTTTTGCAAATATATGCATATTAAACAAACCGTAACAAAAAAAATAATTTCTGCATGTAAGTCATTTAAGTGTTTAAAATACAAAAACATGGTGCATTGCCCCTATATAATGAAATGCACTTGACATTATCCAATTAAAATAGGCATTTATCAACACATAAATATGATGGTGTAAGACCAGCATAAAGAGTATGTGCCAAATGTAGGCTTCACAAAGCACATTTCCACAGGCAGGACCAAGAAATGATATGATAATCACTTATAAATGCCCATCAAAAAGAAATACATTTACAAAAAGCAATTTATCACAAGTTTCCTATCTCTTCAAATAATTTAATACTTATCAACTGTGGATTATTTATTGAAGCATAGTTTGTTTAGAGATGCATACAAACAGCAACGTGTTGATGGTTCATCGTAAAGATGGATCATTGTCCTAAAAGTCAAGTCAAACACTCTCAAGTAGAACATTTCTTAATTTTCATTTATTTCTATAAACACTGAATGCTTTCAGAGCTCTCAGAAAGAAGTCCGCACCTAAAGACATATTTCATATATTTCATATTTCCTTTCTGGGTATAGGCCTCTTGAATTTACATGTGAGTTTTGCGCTCACATAATTCCTACAAAGATTATGTTTGGACATTATCTGTGGAGTCTGTAGTGCAAAAACATGGACAATAAGGCTTATTCAATTCTTATTTATTTGAGTCAAAAATAATAACCTATGATAATGGTAATAAACAGTTGAAACAAGCACAGCTGATACAACTTTTTAATTTCTGAATTCTAATGCGTTAGTTAAAAAAAAGCCCATGAAACCACGATCCTCCTGCAAAAATATTGAATAAAACGTTAAAATATACTTACAGGTGATAATGACATCCATATTGATCTGACTACTTCAGACCCCTACAGAGATGGGAGGAGTTATATTATCTGAGATGTTAGTCTGTTCATTTTTTCTAAGTGAATGTTTTAAATGTGCTACATTTATTTCAAAGCGTAATATTACTTTAAAATTTAAACAGTGTCCCCAAATGACACTGAAAATTAAATCAACTTTTTCCCAAAATCAGAGATTGTAGGTTTTGTACTATACTTTTTTTTTAAAGTATAGTCTATTTAAAGTGAATTATTACAAATTAACTTCTGAGTGGGATAGCTCTTATTTCTTATTATCCATCTTTCGGATGAGACGTTAAACCGAGGTCCTGACTCTGTGTTCATTAAAAATCCTGGCCAAATTTGTCCATTGGCCTCCGAATCATCCCCATACACTGATTGGCTTCATCACTCTGTCTCCTCTCCACCAGTAAGCTGGTGTGTGGTGGGCGTTCTGGCGCAATATGGCTGCCGTCGCATCATCCAGGTGGATACTGCATACTAGTGGTGGTTGAGGAGATTCCCCCACTTCTATGTAAAGCGCTTTGAGTACCCAGAAAAGCACTATATAAATGTAACAAATTATGAATTATTATTTTCTGAGTTTCAGGCACAGTACATGCAATACAGGGATCCAGATTAAGCTTCTTTACCAAACAGAAAACCTGTTTCACGATGGACAAAGCAAGGGTCTATGAGATTTGTTTATGATTCAACTTTAAATGCATTTTTTGTAAACCTTTAATTTGAGATATGACCATCATTGTTTCATCATTCTACTTCTGCTTTCAAAAAAACAAAGTAAATGTAAGGCATTTTTGTTTTTATGTTTTCAGCTAAAAGTAAAAGAAAGCTTTTGTTTTGTCATTATACTGTACATCATATTTGTTTTATTTATTTATTATAAGATATAAGAAATATAATAACCCTCAGGCCAACCAAGATGTAGATGAAATAGTTTTTTTCATCGGAACAGATTTGCAGAAATGTAGCGTTACATCACTTGCTCACCATTGGATCCTCTGCTGCCGTCAGAATATGAGTTCAAACAGCTGATTAAAAACATCACAATCTACAATCATTAACGTCTTGTGAAGCGAAAAGCTGCGTGTTTGTAAAAAATGTTTTTAACTTCAAACTGTTACCTCTGACTAAACTCTCGTCTGAATCAGGAGAGAAATGTGCACAGATCAAGCACCATTTACATCAGAAGCAATCCACAACCACTCCAAACAAATATTTTGATGTGAAAGGACAATAGGGGATGGTCTTTTCTACTGTAAGGCCTTTTTTACTGGACTCTCATTCAGACACCACCCATTCACAGCAGAGGATCCATTGGTGAACAAGTGATATATTGGAATGTCAGAGGAGGAGTTAATGTTCAGCAAAATTCTATTTTTCGGTGAACTCTTCTGAACATCGAATGCAAATAGGGTCTTTAATTCTAACATAAGCTTCAAAATCAAAACCTTCTCCAAACCAAGACCACAACTCACCAGTGACAGCCACTTTCCAGCTGTTTGCAGAGTTCCTGGATATAGATGGACCCATATTTTATGTGGCGGAAAGATTTGTAGTGCTCAACCGTTGCTATTCCAGTGACAAAATCAGCATCTTTAGGGACACCGTGCGATGCTGCACTATGAGAATCCTCCTCAAATGTTCCTTCTTTTCTCTGGTGTTCTCCTCTCCATCTGTCATCCACACACCTTGCTGGGCCTCTTTACCCTGACAGGCTTGAATGAAGAAAAGCTTCGGCTTGTTAACTAGAGTGTGGCATTCAGCAAAAGGCTGTTAGTTCACGGATCGGAACTGGTTTTCCATCTATTCCCAGAACAGAGCCGTTTCTCCATGGGACAGGATGCAGCAGGCAAAAGCATCCATCTGAGTGATCCCTCTCTGCAAGCTCCTTCATCACATTCTTCATATCTGATGCTTGCAAATCATCCCCTCAACTTTGAAAAACACGTTCTCAAACACTCTAGTGAGATCATCTAGAAGACAAAGGAAAATGCACAAAGCCATATTTGACAAATACAATAGCAGATTATATTAAAGTATCTAAAAAAAAAGGAAAATTACATTCTAGTTGTGGTAGAAATTGAGGCGATCACAGACTCGAGTTGAACTTGGAGACGAGGCGTGGCGGCAAAACTTAACTTACTACATGAAACTCGCAACGGAAAAGAAAAGAAATTAAAGTAAAAGAATAAAGGGATGTAAAGACTAGGTGGTTTTTCTTCTCATCATGGTGTGTAGTAGCAGCTGGCACGTAGGCCAGAGCACGTTCAAAGAGCAGCGTCAAAATGCAGTGGCAAAAGCAAACAGAGAAGAGCAAAAAGAGAAGAGAGCAGGAGAGTTTGATGGTGTCCTGAGTTTTTAAACTCGGCTTCTGGACACATCCCATCTGGTGTCTTGACCAATTAGATAGGCTATTATCTTAGGGGTGTTCCTTCCATCATAAATCAGCATGTTATCAGTCACATGGTTTACACACTCTTGCAAAGTATACTTTTGGATGGGATTTCTATAACCAGAATATGATACATTTCACAAAGAATTAATTGGAAGAAACCTTTCAAGCATGAAGATCCAAACACACACATACTAAACATGAATACCCTTAAGCTATTCAATAGTTATTAAAAAAGACCTACCCAATATGTGATTAAAACATGAAAGTCAAAAGTGTGGGTTACACACATAATATGGGGTTATGCATAGAAATGTCCTTTATGATGATTTTAGGTGCATATGAAAAAGAGAGTCTCTGTGCCATTCTGTGGGCAACAAAAAGGTCAAAAGGGGTTTGGAAGGAATTTCAGTCTGGTTCTTTGATTTGGGTGGGGGAAGACCTGCCCAAGAGAGTCTGTAGCTCGTGATTTCTATCACAGATTTACATGTGACGGCCATCTCTTTGACGATCTCCTTCCTGTGTTGGACTTATTAATAAGTATTCTTTTGTCTTAATGTTGCAAGCTGTTTGTGAAAGAGGCTTGCTGGTTAAGTTTTCTTCAGAGGGCTGGCGCTAGGATCTGGACAGATTTATGACATTGTCCTGTTTTCTTGGGCCTCTGTGGAATTTCGGCTCCTCAGGTTTCGATGTTCTGTCTCTGATATCCTACAGTACATTATTTTATTCGTACCCTGCGATACATGAACAGTGTTGATCCTGCATGTTGTCATCCGCGATCGTGATGACCATCCGTAATATGAGACTTCTCCCGCTTGCATTGTGATGTGTAAACCCTCGCTTCGAGTTACCCACAATACTTATTTTTAAATATTTTATAAATCCCTCCATGGAATATTTATTAATTCCCATTTAGTGGCCTTCTGTGTCCAAAATTGCACATAAACGTCGTAGGACAAGGTCTGTTATAAGCTGTGTCTCATTTAGAAGTCTGCGTCCTCCGGAGGTCTCATTTGAAGGGTGCATACGTCATCGAGGCTGTCTCATTTCAGAAAAGCAAGTAGGACACTCCGAATGTGACCTTCTTTCACAGGAATTCGGAGGATGCATCAGGTGTATCCTTCGCTGCTACAGATAACCCACAATTCTTTACGTCGCCATAAACAACCATCCTTAATTTGAAAAATGCCGGCAGATGTACACACAAACACAGATGTGGTGTTTTCTACTTAACTTAAAGTAGGCCTACCTCCAGTAAAAACAGATAAACTTTGTTCTTTGTATTCTCTTTTTTTCTCTAACAGATGTCTGTTGTATGTACGCTGCAGCTCCTCAAACATTGAGCAAAATAAGTCTTAATTCTAAGTCTTAATTAATTCTAGGTTGAGGACACTTCGTATACATTACGTATCCTACAGAGGATGCAACCTCCGGAGGACGCAGTCTTCTAAATGAGACACAGCTATTGTAAGACAGTGAGCAACTCCGTTTGTTTGTCTAAGGGAGCAACAGTAACTAAGGAGAGCAGGGCTTACCGATAGGTCAATTGTTCCCTGGGCGTTGCATTAAATGGGTGCCCACAATTCCGGATGTTAAATACTCGCATCACTGACTCGATGAAAATACTAGGCCTACGTGATGAGGGAACTGATCCTGGAATTTCTCTACAATTTAATACATAACTATCTGAAATAATTTTTCTTCAGGACATGTAAATTTCCAATAAATTTATAAATATAAATTTAATATCCATATAAATGTATTTTATATTCTGTCAAGAGATATTATGACATATCAGAAAAATAACAATTTTAGAAATCTGCTAAAAAAAAAAAAATACTGTGTGGATTAATATTGATATCAGCCCAAATACCAGCAACCTAGCTGGTTTTCATCATGGCTGAAGTTTCCAGACTGACCTGTGTTTCCATTAAATATAAAAGCTGCAGTGTCTCTTGTATTGTTCACAATAACATCTGTTGATATTCACTACAATTTTTATTTCTTTGTGCACAAGATAGGAATGAATACATTCTGAATAAGGTCAAAAGGTCATTAAAGTTAACAATACATTAATCATTTGAATCCATACATACAATATTCTTATAAAACACTACAATAATTTCATATTCAAATCACAAAATAACCACTTTCACCTATCTAACAATAGAGATGATACTTGCTTTCATGCAGTGAGTTTACAGACACGCTAGTACTGTGGGAGTGTGAAGTCAAGCTTTAGACAAATGTGAAAGAAATGATAGAGAAAATAGAGAAGATCCTTGATGTTATTTACCATTGCCTTTACATTTTATTTCATTGATATTCTAAGGAGATCAAGTTTTTTTTTTTTATTTTAATATACATTTATAAGTGTGTATCCTACAAACTAAACAGCTTATTTTTTAAATTGGAAAAGTATATGGGCACCAAATATAGGACGCTGGCTGAAATAAATGATAATATGTCAATGCAGAAGACTTCTATTTTAATAGATATAAGATCTTTGGCAGAGTTTGGGGACCTTTCTTTAAGCATGGTGCATGGTGAGGTGAGTCTAAGAATAGAGGTAGCAGTGGCACTGGACATTATTGTAAGAAACTGGGAAGTTTTTTTTGTTTCTTGTACTCATGCATTTTGAGTTAAAATTTAATAAAATAATAATGGAAAAAGTCCACATAACAGGGTCAGAGAGAGGGTGGAAAATTACATTTTGTGTTTTGTGATGCAAAAGATTATGCCATTATATACTAAAATAATATTTAACAAAAATTAGACCTTTAACAATGTTTAATATTAAAATCCACTCTTTTCTTGACATCAATGATTTCTTACAAGTGTTAAGTCTTTAAAGACTTCAAACTCTCTGGGTTTTACGTTCATTCAGATTTCCAAGGAAGACATTAATAGCAACAATATGCATTGTTGCTATTAATATATGCATTTACAAACAGCATTCAAACAGCATAATGTATGCATTTACAAACAGCATTCAAAACTAAATCATTTAGACTGCTGGTATAAAACCATCATGCATTTATAACATTAGTTTAAAAATATTTGTTCCCAGTATCAAATATAAATGTTCTATTACTTTTAAATTGCATTGTCTAAAGAAGATCACACAACCAGAACTCAGTGCGGTAAACTTTAACTCAAAGTCTTATTTAATAATTAGATCAGACTCATAGAGACAGCAAGATCAATTTGAATCTATAGTACCAAAGTGTCTTGATCCTTCCAGAAGGATTAATTGAGTCCGAGTAATGGAATAACGGAAACTTCTCCAACATGAATCCAGTCACACAAAAGTCAATCAGAAGCTTCAGTCCATGGGCAGGACCAGCTTCTTGGTGAGGGTATATCGAGGTTCAGGCATCTGCTTGCGGCCCCTCAAACTTTTTAAACTCACTTCACGGTTTACGTTTGTCAGGATGGACAAGATATCCTCTTTTCTGTCAGAAAAAGCAGACAAAAACATAACTCTATGGACCCACCTAAATCAAACCATCAAAAAAAAAAAAAAAAAAAAAAAAACTGACCCCAAACTTTTGAAATGGTAGTGTCAAATAAATTCTGCACACATGGGTCAAACTGGTCAATGGGTTGACAGGTGGAAACTAAAGGTTAACTGCAAAGTAAACTCACCCATCCTTACCGCATCACATGGTCATGTGCAATCATCATATGGAACTGGAACATGAATTTCTACAAACCCACCCACATACATCTTTCATTCAAGACATGACAGAGTCTCCTCTTGAACTCACCTGGGGCACAATTTCTCCAACTGATTACAGAGCTCCTGGATATAGATAGACCCGTCTTTAATGTGGCGGTAGGACTGGTAGCGCTCTACTGTGGCCATTCCAATTAGTGTATCAGCTTCTATAGGAATAGAGTAGGCTGCAGGATTATAAGCATCTTCTTCATATGGGTCTTCTTCTGTAGCGTTTCCTGGTGCATCTGCTGCCAATAAACCATTCTGACCCTCATTTCCTTGACAGGCTTGAATGAAGAAAAGCTTGGGCTTGGATGCAAGTGTACGGCATTCAGCAATAGGCACTGTGAGTTCACGGATTTCAATCTCTTTACCATCTACACCCAACACTGTGCCCTTCTCTCCATGCGAAAGGACACAGCAAACAAAAGCACCCATACAAGAATGATCCTTTTTTGCAAAGAGCATTATCACATCCTTCATATCTGAAGCTGTCTGATCATCCCGAACCTCAACCTCAAAATGCATTCTGCGAAACACTCTGCTAAGGTCATCTACAGAAACAGAGAGAGAGAGTATGTTAATTTAGAAACACATTTTTAAGGATTCCAGATAAGATGCAAATGCATGTGCTGGAAATACCTTTGTCCTTATTCGTTCCTGTTCTGTTGGACAAGGAGGACCTTTCTTTAAAGTTGTAGTTGTTGATGATTAAACAGTATCCAAGAGGTCGATGAGTCACATTATAATATTCCCCCATCTACATGAATGTAAAGCAAATCACGTTGAAATTACATTTTTTATTTACTTAACACTTCACAAACAGCCAGTATACACTGGAAAATTAAAAACATTTGTTTGTGATTAGAGTTTATGCTATTGTTTGTAACTTCTAGAGACTATAAAAGCCACTAAAATAGTGGTGCTTCAAATAGTTATTTAGAACATTCAACTATGTTGTAACAATGAAACAATATTAAGAATGAAATGTAATGTAATGTGTCTTATTTACTCTGGATTCAGTGTCTGAATCGGTAACAAGCGAGCCTCTCCTCACTAAGGAAAAACATATGGTGAGAGATATAGAGATATATGCAAAGAGCATTATTGTTCAGTAATGTTTTGAAAATTTGTATGAGAGTATAACTTACATGCATTTTCTATGTCCATTTGCTGTGAGAAAGCCAAAATTTGGAGGGAAGAGAAACAATAGAGGTTATTTTGCATTGAATTGCAGCATATTTTATCATTTAAAATGTATTTGTCACCAAAAAATAAATACTGAACTGTGTGTTGAAATGTGACTACAACTATTATTAAAAAACAGAACTGGTATTTTGAAGGCACTTCATTTTGAAAATGCTCATTTACATGAAAGCATTAATTTCAGGAAGTTAAAAATGCCAAGTATAAGCTGTGGTTCTCAACTGGTGTGTTGTGACCACAAAAAAATGCCAGCAGGGGAAAAACAATAGTAAATGCAATTAATAAAATTTAAGTTTATTTAGTTTATTTAGCAAGATTAACAGGTTTATAAATTTAAAGGAGCGGAAATTTGGCTCAAATTCACCTGCTACTTGGTTGAAGCAGCCAAATTAGGACAATGTCAATAGATATTAATACATCTTCAATGTATTAATATCAATGTCAATACATCTTGGATGGACTGAGGGCGAGTAAATTAACAGCAGCTTTTCATTTTGGAGTGAACTATCCCTTTAAGTAAATTTTCAATTTTTTTTCTAAAATAACATATATCCACATCATAAAAAAAAATTGAGTTATACTATGTGAAAATTATGTGTTCAAATGCATCTTAATGTATTTGGCATACTTACACAACTTAGCATACTTTCATCAGGAAAGGAAACTTGCACATTACCAGACACTTCCCGTAGAGGAAGTCTGCCTCCTATTGGACAAAAAAAAAAATGTTGTTTATGTTTGGAGAAATGAGAAAAGTAGATATTTAAGTAGTAGATAACTGATTTGATTTTAGCAGTAACCTTGTTCCTGGGCCCTGTATTCCTCTATTCTGCAGGCCAGCTGTTTATCACATTTGTCTAAAATACAGTAAAGTTCATCCAGGTTGTCTTCCCCAAGCTTCTGTAGCTTTTCCATCTCAATCATAACATCTAGAAATGTCTGTATAATTCACATAAAATGTCTTGTAGTAACAGGTTAAAGTGCAAACCATAATAGTCACAGTTTTAATTAAATAATACAATTTACAAAGCTAGTCAAGGTAGCAACTACGTATACCTCTTTCGCAGTAATTTATTATTTGTAACCTGCATTAACATTATTACTCCAGGGCTCAAAATATATAACTCACAGCAGATGTTCCTAGTTTTGCCCTTGGAAGCTCCACAAGAAACTTCACTGCACGAAAGTTTTCTTCTGTCATATCTTCAGATATACCAAACAGCATTTTTCTGTGATGAGAAGAGAGACAAAGTCTCAGTGAGTCATAAGCATTGTGAAATAAAATCTTAACAGTATAGTAAGTACAATACAAGGAGCCCTTTCTAAGAAAACGAGGTGGAATTGATAGCATTCATTGGCAACTACTTCTATCTAGTTTGTCTAGTTTAGCATGTAAGTGCACTCTATCAGCTTAAAAGGGGATTTTTAATCGCGGTACTCTACATTTATTGTGTGTTTTCTTCATACCTATAGGCTGAGACACCTTTAGATGCGTCACGTTGTAGCAACTTTCTTTCCACATTATCTTTGGTCATTTTCAGGATGCCTAGCAAGTCAAGGCGTCCAATTGTGATCAGAAGCTCTGGGACGAGTAACCCGTCATCAAGCAGTGCTTGCTCATCCAGTCGTTGGAAGAGATCTTTGGCATCAGTCACTGTCTCCAAACGTTTCTTGGGAATTAGGTCCATACACAGGAACTTCAGCTGGGCCACTTCACTACTTGTCAGGTTCTCATCAATCTTGTGAAACTTCTGAAGATCCATATTCTGTAACAATGTTGAACAAAGACTCGTTGAAAACAACTTGAGAAAGTCCTTACTTTGGCATCTGTCTGGTAGCCGTTAGTTCAGTAAAACATGTCACTACTTGCCCAACCCAATATGAAAAATACCCTTGTGCTGAGAACAGCATACAAAACCACGAATTCAAACACTTTTGATTCAAAAACACATATAGCCTTGAGACAACCTTTCAGTGTAACAACTAACCCCGGTTTAAGTGTATATTTTTGGCCAGTTTTAGTTATTTGTTTAACGTATTTTAAATTCGATAGTTTTTAAAACTACTATTCTAGCCACTTGGGCATCACACGGAATTGTATAAAATGTATACGTTTATACTAAATATTTCAGATGTGTATCAAAAATCGCACTTCAAGACACTACTACCATTGCTTTAAAAAGTTTGTTGTCAAATACGTGTTTGTTCAGCGAGTCGAATGCTACAAATAAGTGCGATGACAAACGAAACTGAACTGAACTAGGTTATAACGAACACAATCAACTTAAATGATCAAAACTCCTCTTACCTTTTTATTTACATCCAACTGAAATAAAATGGTAAACTGTCGGAGAACCAAAATCAAGAGCGTCTGAGCGACATGCTAAAGCTTCTATGGTTCCACTGCTTTACTTTCAGTTTCAGCCTCTCAAGCCTTTCAATTTCAACAGGAAGTGACATATCTCGTCACAAACGTATTATAATTGTGGGGCTTACCCTCGAGCTATTGTGAGTTACCAATAATGCTTCAGATTTTTAAAAAAACATTTTCTAAAATGTAATTTAAAAAAATGTTAATGTTTAAAATGTTTAAAAAGTCAAGGCTCTAATACTTTGACACACTAGAATGTTTACTGTTTTACTGTTTCTCAAATAAACAGCTGGCCATCCAGACGAACCAAATACTTTTACAGTAAATAAAAAACAGAGCATGAAGTCATTATACCGAGGCACTATTAGAAGAAACTTTTATTTTCAATCTCTGCTACATCAGTGTATTAGTATCTGCTACATAGTTTTGTTATTCCTATGGAACGTTTTGGGAGTCTTTTTGGGACTTTCCTGGAGGACTTTGAGATGCAAAGGGAGCAAAGAAGTCACGAGCAAAGGAGAAGACATCTTGAGGTTTCTTCAACAGCAGGAATTGCAGGAAGTCTGCCAATAAAGCCTTTAGCTCAGGGTGTTGTCTGACGTAGGAGGAGTAGTCTGCTTTGAGTGCCTCCTGTGTCATGAATGAATGGAAATGAGTCACAAATTTGATTATTTGTCGAGACATTTATCGTATGTGGTTCTTTGTCTGAAATTCATAAACATTCTAAAGAAATGTATTTCCAGGTAGAAATTAGATATTGAGTCTCAGAGTTTCACCATGGGCTACATGGACTTATACATACACACATATATATATATATATATTCCAATATCCTTCAGTAATATATAACATCAATTAAAAGCTCATTAAAAGTAACAGACACCTTTCTGTCAAGAAACTTTGAGTAAAGCTCCATGTCTTCCTCCCAAATGAGTGGCTTCTTCTCAAACACAGGAATCTGGTCTTTCTCCACTGAAATTAAAAGCAAACACATTTTACTTTTACTTTATTTTTGACTGTAAAGATTAATTCTGTTCACAAAGGAGCATACTGCAAAGTGATAAAGTCTTCAAACCTCCATCAAGCAAGAAAGGCAAATGCAGGAGCTTCATAATTGCAGGTGAACCCAACAGCACTCTGCTTGCTAGATGCCTAAATATAAAATATTTTAGGAAAATTGAATGTTCAAAACTCTAAATATACATACATTTTTTCATATAGTTGTCTGTTATAAAGCAATGAAACATCAAGTTGAAATTTGTTTTTAAATATATATAATATATGGCATATTTGTTTGAAAGACGTTAATCAATCTACCATTCGTATTTACAGTGTCTACACCAGATATGACTGTTGACACTTGTTGAAACATTGTAAAACATTTGACCTTTGTGTCACTATGTCATAAAAACAATGAGTCATTATTTTACTGTCTGAGATTTGTCGCTTCTGTGATGCCACTCGCTTCCAGTGTAGACACACTGTTATGAGAAACAGATAAGATGATGAAGAGATTATTCTACCCATCAGGCAAGAAATAGCAATGCCAAGTTCCTGAGGAGTCCTTTGCAGAAGAGACAGTCCTTTCAATCCCAAAGATATCGACTAACTCTTCCCCAATCATCTGCTTCTTGCACCCAAGTGCTCTCTAAAGCAATCAGTCACATGAAAGAATAATAAAAAGCACATCATCTACAGTACTATCATGCATCTACTGTTCACATCGATTTTTAAATAACATCCAAGGGCTGAAATATAAGCAATTATCCCCCTGCACGTACATAAACTGACTTAGAAAGCACAGTATCTGCATCAAATGACAGGAATATCATGTTTTCTGGAACAGTCTTCTGCCGAGCCAGTATACGCAGGATCATTAAGTTGGATGCTTCAGACACAAAACCCTTTAGAGAGCTCAGTGGAAATGTGTGGGTTTGTGTCTTCACTCCCTAAGGAATGAAAGATGAGACTTTCTTATTATTGGCACAAATATTGAACACAAACTGTCAGTAAAACTGAATTTCAATTCATTTGGACTACATGGTCAGACACTAATGTATGCATTAAAGGGTTACTCCACACCAAAATGAAAATTCTGTCATTAATTACTCACCCTCATGTAGTTCCAAACACGTAAGACCTCCGTTCATCTTCGGAACACAAATTAAGATATTTTTGATATGTTTTCTACGTTTATTTACGCTTTGATTTGAACGAAAACAGCGTATCCGTATGGTGCGGCTGACAAGGAACAGCATACGCTGTTTGCGTTCAGTGGATACTCTCCAAAATGGCACTACGGTGATGCAGAGGAGACAAATTGTTGAATAAAGTCGTTCTTTTTGTTTCTTTGTGTACAAAAAGTATTCTCGTAGCTTCGTAAAATGACAGTTGAATCCCTGATGTCACATGGATTATTTTACAGATCTCCTTGCTACGTTTCTGGAGGTCTGACGGGTTTGGAACAACATGAGGGTGAGCAATTAATGACAACATTTTCATTTTGGGGTGGAGTAACCCTGTAATGTGCATTTAGTTTTTTTTGGGCACAAATGGAAATAAATGCATTCAACATATGTTCAATACATTCAACACTCACCTCTTTCTCGGAGATGATTCGGTTTACCACTAGCTGATCATCCTGTTTAACAATATGTACTTTCCGATCCACAGTCTGCTTTTCTAACTGGAATATTTACAACACCTCAGATTTGGGTGGCTTTACATTGCAGTTGATTATTACATTCATTATTTCTATAATATTAAACAGAATCTGTTGGTTAACAAGTATTGATATAAAGGGAATGTACCCCATGCTTTTCATAAGCTTTGCTTTACAAAAGCCTTTTACCTTTACATATTCATGATGATTCTCTTCCAGTATCTCAAGATTTCTGGATATGTAGGCTGGTAACATATAAGGGAACAAATACAGGGTTTAACATCTTTGAGTGAGATGACACAGATGTCATTTGTCTTCTAACTAATATATAATGAAGAGAAGGAACTGGTCATTATATAATGTAAGCTGACCTATAATGGATGTACCACAAGGAATGTCATCAATCGTTCCATGACTGTTGGCATGGAGCAGATAACATAGCTCCTCATTGTAGCTCGCCTTGGTGACACTCACAGAGAAGTCTCCCAGCTCCCGGCCCGAATCTGACACAGTCACAAGTGAATCTGCGAACAAACACTGGTCCAGATCCTTGGGTGCTGCAAATGACAGCAGAAGAGGCTTGCAGTTCAAAGTCAATTGGTATCATATACTGTTAGTCTTGACTGAAGATTCATTTACAGTGATTACTGTTATAAGGATCTGAAAGTGCTTCTGAATAAACATTCAGTACATGTAATGTAAAGGCACATTTATATAGTTGTCAGTGCATCATGCTTTATCACAATTAAGTTATCATGGAAAATTAGCTGTTCAAATTACATATTAAATAGAAAAAAATAATAGTACAATGCAACTTAATGAATGTGAGGGTGAGGGTGAATGCCATTAACAGATGGTCCCCGACCCTAAAATAGCACCTTTGACAGGCAAACTTTAGAAGTGACATCACTTTCTAAATCATAATCATGTTTAATGACTTACCAATGCTGTAAATAAACTCCACTGCATTAACCGAAGCTTTCAGTTCTTCAGTTTCATTCTGTGTTGATTCACTCTCCTCCATGTGTGTCTTAGAAAGTCCAGATAAATTACAATAGTTATATTTATATTACCTGGATATTTGAGATCGTAGCAGTTGAAGATTTATTTAATCTATGCGCGTCTTTTTTTATTTTTAAGTTAAGTTACCTGGATTGTATATTGAGTTTCAACCGTTCAGTCCTTCAGCAGATGTCGAACAAGCAGGAGCTAACGTTACTTTGCTAATGCTATTAAAAATATCAGAATAAACAGAATCAACCAACTTACTTAAATTACTTCAGTATTACAGGAAATAGTCCAAACTACTAACAGCGTCTACAGTAAGCCTTTAACTCGTTTTTTATACGGTCTAGATGTGGTTTTCGTTCATGTCTCAAACTTATTAGCATCTCTGGTTTCCTTAGTAACGCTGTTGTCAACATTTACCGTAAACCTTCTTGTAGTCACGCCACTATTTTCACAGGTATCCAATACAGACACATATTTGTTAATAATTCATTAAGTTTATTATGATGAACAGTTCATAAATATCTGTGCTTATTGTACCCTAAGTATTCAGAACGGATTAAACGTCATTGTAAATGGGATTCACTGCACATCTCCAAAACACAGTCGAGGGTAAGGAAAAACACCTGCTTTTTAGCATGAGAGGAAAGCTTGTTTAAAAAAACAAAAACAAAATGGAAAAGTTCAGACAATGCCTTTCAAAGTCTAGCACGTTCTTAAAATTAAATTCAAAAATAATGCCCAGGTCTACTTAAATATTTCTTTCAGGTCACAGTTCAAATTCACATTAGAGCTTTTCCAGGACAGTAATAATACGTAGGGAGCAGTACATGTCTAGCTTGGAATGGTTTCAGTGGTTGCTTCTTTCAAACGTCAGTGGATGAAAGCCTTAACGGTCCTTATAAATGTCCTTCCGTCTACGCAGCTCCTCTAAAACACGGGCGCGATATGATGTCCAGTCCTCGTCCTGATTCTGCTGCAGACCCAGAGCCCGGTGGAGATCCTGGGAGTGACTCCGCAGGAAGGGATTGTATTGCTTCTCCTCCGCTAGGGTGGATGGACACTGTATGAAGAGAATGACTTTAAAATCAAGCTTGGCTGGTAGGAATAAGATTTAGAGTAATATAAGGTGTCTAGAGATGTAACAATTATATAGGAATGTTTTGATATTAGGACTTTTGTCCTCCTTACTGTGCAAAGTCTCTGACCCCTCTGTTGAAGCACCCACTGTAACTTCTGCTCCCGCACAACATTGCTAGGCTCCACTTCAGCAGCAAACAGTAGGTTATCTTCAGCATACTCGTGTCCTGAAAAGAAAGACTTACTTATAACCATGAAGCTTTTCCTTAGACACACCCAAATATCAGTTTGAAAAAACATAAAACCAAAAAAGTTGTACACAAAAACTAAAAATGACAAAGATTTGCCACACTGCAATTAACCCTTGCCATTAACTCATAGGGTTAAAGGAATAGTCCACCCAAAAACAAAAATTCTGTCATTTACTCACCCTCATATGTGATTTTTTTTCTGAAGAATGTTGGTAACTAATAAAGGCTCGTTTCCACTGAACGGTACAGTTAAGTACAGTACGGTACAATACGCAACTATTTCCGTCTCCATTGTCCGAAGTTGTGAATGGTACCAAAATAGCGAACTGTGTATTTTATGATTTTATATATTCACACAGACAATAGCCATTTCTCAATATACGTTCTTGTCTGTTCTTGTGGACTTGTGAAAGGTCATTGCCCAAAAACCCGTGTAATTTTCAAAATATTACTGTTATCATGTCATGAAATGTAGTTTTAAGAGTTTTTCAGGAAAGATTGTAGTTGTTTAAAACTCAAATCTGCGGTTTATTTATAAAGATAGCACCTATTTGGAAAATTTTCTATGCCGATTTCGGAGCTCCATGCGATCACCGGGCGCTCAGTGCTCATGTATCCACATATAGAAGCCTTAGCTCGGCTAGTCCTTCCAACATTTGCTGCTGGCTCTGATGTCTCTGTAGTGATTAAACATGAGATACAATTCATTTTGGGTATATTTAACAGGCATCCGTGGTCTCATGAATCTGTTATTTGTTCCTGGTCATATCGTTTTGGCAGAGCACAAAAGTTATATATTTATTTTGAACTTTACCGTAGTACAGTGCTGACTTTGTAGCATACGTTTGACTGAATTGTTTGCTTTTGTTGCTCGGTGGATACAAACCAGTTTTGGTTACCATTGACTTCCACTGTATGGACAAAAAAAACACAATGGACGTCAATGAGAACCAAATTATTTGGTTATCAACATTATTCAAATTATCTTCTTTAGTGTTAAACAGAAGAAAGAAAGTCCTATGATGACAGAATTTTTCTTTTAGGCTGGACTTTTACCTCTATATTTCACAATGCTGTGAAGAGATTTTGTATGCCAAAGTGAGATTTTAGGAACCAATCAGAAATACATTAATGATTAATTTATACATTTTGTATAGTTGCAGAAACTATCATGCATCGTGTTAGTTTCAGTGCCCGAGGGAAACAGTTTCAAAGTTGCCATCAAAAGTTTCAACTGAAGTCACGAAGAGACAAATACAATCCCGTAGTGTTCTGTACTCGCTGATAAATGTCACTACTTGACTATCCAGGATTTACTATTCAAGAGTAAAATATAAACAGTGAGAAATATAAAACAAACAGTAACTGGATAAAACTCTGGTGACAACTTAAAGTGTGAAAAGCCCATACAAAAAGACTGTGTTTCCTTACCAGGCCAAAGCAGAGTTTCATCGTTCAGCGATCCCACTGTATCCAGAGATGACAGCATAGTTGAGGCATTACCCTCAAACATTCTCCCTACAAGGGATGGAAATGAGTCAGAGCTTTAAATAGAGTAAGCTGGATTTAAGAATGCTGAATTCTTGCTTGCAGATTTGGCATGACTTTCTGGGCATTGATACTGGATAATTAGTCATTTAAATAATTGAAATGTATACACACAATGTTAAACACTGCAGGCAGGTAACAATAACACTACAAATATTTTAAACAAAATTATATAATGACTTTTTTAGTGCACACTGAGATAACACAATGATTAATGCCGTACTCACCACATCCAGAGAGGAATACCAGGTCCCCTGAAAACAAGCTGCTGGGGCCACCTATCGCTCGGCCATCAAGCAGGTAGATCATGTGACCCACTGTGTGGCCAGGGGTACAGAAAGCCCTGAAGTGCAGCTGAGTTCCAAAATCTATTGTGTCTTTGTCTGAAAGGGGGCTAAACAATAAAGAAAATCAAATTAAGTGGTCTGTTTCATGCTCTTAAGTAATGCCCAATTGTTATATCATAAACCGTAAGAATAGGTTTAGTTGAGTTACAAAACATCAGACGTAATCTCTCAAACAATCACCTCTGTATTTTTAGATGTCCAAATGTTTTTATATTCTAACACATTTTGGATACATTTAAAGGAATGGTTCAGCCTAAAAGGAAAATTCTGTCATCATTTACTCATCCTTATGTCGTTCCAAACCTTTATGCATTTCATTAATCTGTGGAACACAAACGAAGATGTTCTGAAAATTTTTACTGGCTGTATTGGACTACACTGACTTTGACTGTATGGACAAAAACAGTGGAAGCATTCTTCAAAATATATTCTTTTGTGACCCCAGAATAAATAAAGTCATAGGTTTGAAACAACATGCGGGTAGGTAAATAATGACAGAATATTCATTTTTAGAACTATCCATTTAACAGTTAAAATGATACATGATGGAACAGCAGAAGATATTTAAAGTTACTGACTGTGTAAGGCCCGGAATGTTGTCCATAGCGTTCCCATACACTCGACAGGACCTGTAAAGTCTCTTTAGAGCCCTGTTCCCTCCACTGTGGTCCCTGGTTGGGAAAAGTGTATATATAAAGTATAGTTTGATTTCATTTTGATGTTTAGATATTTAATCTTGATTCTGTTCAATTCACCCAAAAATGAAAATTCTATGATTATTTACTCATTCTCACGTATATATAAAATATTTTTTAATATTCTTTCATCATTTTTGTTTATCCATAGAGAGTCAATGCAACCAATATTTTCAAGCTTTAAAAAGTGCATTGAGACATATTTAAAGTATTCCTTAAGAACTGAGCAGTTTAAGCCAAATATTCAAGAGAGATGAATATGCACTGATCGATGTTTATATGTAAATAAACATCTAAATTACATCTTTCTCCATCATGTCTCATTAATATGGATTTTAAAATGTATTTTTGTACTTTTTAAAGTCAGCAAATTTTGGTTGTGTGGACTTTCAACAGATGGGCAAAAATTCTGAGAGAATATTAAAATTTTGTGTTCCGAAGATGAGGAGAAGTCTAAAGGGTTTGTAATAACATGGAGGTAAGTAAACGATGACAGAATTTTCATTTTTGGGTGACCTAACAATTTAAAGGTAGTTAAATGCTTCATATGTCTTAGAACTGGTTCAATGTGATCTTACAAAGCTAAAAAGGCCTTCATACTAAATATAACTCATCAGTCTTAGAATTCTCACACAAACAATTAAGCCTTAACCATCTGTATGTAACATATCTAGTTACTGATTAAACTAAAAGATTGTCATAGCTCCTGCTAATACATTCATTGTGAAAGTTGTAGAGATTTTTTGGCAGTTTCAAATGTGGTCTTACCAGTGCTTGTGTGTACAGAGAACAGCTTGTAATGTCACCCCCTCTTCCTCTAGGCATGCCTGTGTGGGTGTAAAGACACACCATGAAATGAGATCAAACAAAACCGGGGCTCTGGGTAATGTCATAAGTAAGATAAGATGTGACTATACATCACACATGCCCAGTAAAGCATCTCTTCATGTATCTGTTCTTCTTCTTGTGTGATTTGCGGCAGCTTAGACGCTACATTCATGTATATGAAGGATCCTAGATATTTTAAAAATGACTTCCCTAACCTTAAAGGAACACTCCACTTTTTTGGAAATAGGCTTGTTTTACAACTCCCCTAGAGTTAAACAGTTGAGTTTTACCGTTTTTTAATCCATTCAGCAGGGTCTGGCGGTAGCACTTTTAACTTTTCTTAGCATAGATCATTGAATCGGATTAGACCATTAGCATCTCGCTCAAAAATGACCAAAGAGTTTCGATAATTTTCCTATTTAAAGCTTGACTCTTCTGTAGTTACATCGCGTACTAAGACCGACGGAAAATGAAAAGTTGCGATTTTCTAGGCCGATATGGCTAGGAACTATACTCTCATTCTGGCGTAATAATTAAGGAACTTTACCATGGGTGCAGCAGGTGCAGTGATATTACGCAGCGCCTGAAAGTAGTCCTCAGCTATATCATAAGTTACCTAGCTGGGGAGACCTGGAGATCGGCTGAATGGATTCAAAAACTGTAAAACTCAACTGTTTAACTCTAGGGGAGATGTAAAATGAGCCTATTTCCAAAGAAAGTGGAGTGTTCCTTTAACACGAACTAACTGATTACTCAGATCACAGCCATTCATAAAAAACAAAAAAACAAAACATGAATCTCTACTTTTGCGCTTACAAGAATGAAAAACTGGAATCTTTTCATTACAATGACAGATTTCCAATAAAAATAACTGACTATTATTTCATCTTACACAATTATGGTAAACCAGTGAGGAAGAACGAGCACTTTCCACAACCACATGGGTTTGGCAATTTCACTACAGTAAGACACATAATCCAGTAAACTATTTCTGAAACCACTGCACAGTTGTTTTGAATCCAACCTGAACAGGCTGAGGGTCAGCGGGATCAACCACAACAGCCATATTTGATGCAGTGTCAATGACCACATAGCTGTAATTGTCTGATAAGATGGGCACTGGTATGATCTTGATGCCTGTTGAAAGTAATAGAGTGTGACTTTAGGTATTGATAACCAGCTGTTGAGTGCATGATGGAAAAGGTGCTTCTGCTCACCGTTGATTATAGTAGGTTGAGTTCTGGAGTGGCCGGCAGGGTACCGCTCCCGTGCTTTCCTCATCTGCCTCTTATGAAATATGTACCCGAGTTTGGTCCGTGTATATAGAGAATACCTGCAAGTGTTTTAAAAGAGGACACCTGAGTGTTTTATGCCATTGTGTATGTTCCTCTATGAAACTGTTCCCTCATGGTATTGCATTAATAACTATTGTAACTATGATATTTGAGTAGACATGTTTTAGATTCAATCTAAATAATCAATCAGGTTAGTATAGAAATCTATTCAATTTTTATTACAACTAACATTACTAATGGTTTCTAAAAGTTTAGGCTACTGTTTTTCATAATAATTACGTTTAGTTTAGAGAAACCTAACTTCATTGATCTAAGCCCCAAACCCGAAAATTACATTTAAACTGTACATTTTCATTATGGACATGCATCATTGACAGTTTTGACAAATCAGTGCCTTAAGTTAACATTCGCTACGTCTGCACAGATAATACATTAATATTTCAATAACACGTACAAAAACGGTTAATGTAAACATCATATACGGTAACTTTAGGTGAGGATAAAAAACAGTAGCCTACTGAAAAAAGACCGCATGAGGATAAACAAGCCTCTTACGCTATCCAAAACAGTGGTTTCTCTGTGCGAGCCATCAGTTTAGCGATCAGGCTGTTTTTCCATGCACTTATTCTGGCGCATTTAAAAACACGACAGATGTAAATCCCTCCACATACTGAAGCAGAACAAAGTAAATACACTGCCCAGTCCGGAAGCGCCATTATAGTGGGCGTGCCGACGATGACGCAATTAAACAGCACAACTACGATTGGTCAGAAGTAATCACCGTAAAGACTCGTATTTTATTTCATTTTTTTCTATCTCGTTCATGCATTATCAGGTGCATTGTTTGTATCAGCTATTACTGGGTGATAACATTTTCATTGACTGTTTTTTTGTTGTTCTTGCACATATCATATTGCACTGCACATTGCATGCATGTTTTACACAGTTTCTGTTTACCATTTTAATAAAAATACCTTTGACCAGGGGCTGTTTCTTCATTAGGGAGACAGGGCGACGCACCAGCAAAGTGTGAAAGGGAGGAGTTTTTTTCTGTTACATTCAACCACTGTCCCTGCATCCCAATGTGCATACTATCCACTCTCTCTACCCTATAGTATTGAAATGTACTAATACCACAGAATTTAGGATGGATAGTCTGCACATTGGGACGCAGGCTCCGTGGCTTGTTCCTGGAGGGCTAGCACTAACGTGCTTGCGCCATCATACATAACCTTGATTGTGGAGCGATTTGTGGGAAACATACCTCTTATAATTATCTTTAAACTGAAGTAAGGACTAGTTTGTATGGCCTGAATAAAGCAAACCGTATCTTACCAGTAAACGTTGTATGTGCGCCCAGATCCAATTCCTCCCACCTTATATATACGGTATATGTAAGGGGGGAGGCGCTGGATCTGGAGGAGTTGGATCTGGGCGTGGAGATGGGTGGGTTTAGGGATCATTTATTATTGCAGAAAAGTTTTTGTGAAAATCATCCACAAACTTTTTTAAGTCTTAATATTTTCCCCTTTGTTACTGGGAAAAATCATACTGAGATGTATTCCCAGCAAACATAACGTTCCCCTAACGTTATTCTAACGTTAGAATAGCCAAAAACTAACGTTCTGGGAACCAAGAATTGTTGGGTTGTTGATCATGGCACCCTACCTAGACAATTTTACACCATCCGCCACTGCTTTTCACTCTTAGCTTATGCTTGTAGTCCTGTATTCGTCTAGAGAGGTTTCACTACACTTCTTTGCCTGCAGTTGCCGCAGTATGCTATACTGTGGGGTACATTTAATAAATAAACGTTTGATATTGAATGCAATTTAGCACCACCTGGTGTAAGAAAACAAAAGCGACCGAACTAGCAGAGAGCACACACCCCTTGTTCTAATACAAACACGCAGCCTGGGTGTGTCTAGTTCACCACCGCACCTCGACAGATATAAGTTTTTTTGGTGAAGCGTTACGTAAAGAGAGCAGACAGACAATATTGTTTTAGATGCCGTTTTAATTTTACTGAGAGCCAAAGCCTAACTTTGGTATAACAGCTATCTTGTGGCTCATTTGTTCTGAGAATGATGTTTTAGTTGCACGCGATATGTTTCAGGCTGACTCCACCTGCTGGCTTGTAAGCATCTTGAGCACATTATTACACTGAACGTCATCGCCTGACTGCTCGCTGTACACTGAAGAAGGTGGATCAGTGCGTCAACTCACGAGTTTTTATTTTAAAAGGCTCAGTTTGAAGGATTACATCGTCAGCTTTTTCTTTCTCTAAGCTTCAACATCGTTTGTCAAAGTTCTCTGGATTTCAGACAGCGCGTGGTAAGATTGTTACTGTTTTATTTTACCATCACGTGCTCTTGTAATGCTTAAGGCACAGTTCGACAGCTTTTTAAATCGATTGATTAATATATGCTTTAACAGTAGTAAAATAACTACGGTGACCGTGGTAAATATTTGCGAGGGGGGGGGGGGTGAGGCCAAAAATATGTGAACCGATGTGAACATGTTCAACAGCTGTAGAGTACAGTTGTGACATTTTAGCTTGTATTTATAACTTAACTGAAATATTTAAAGGTGAAGTTATAATGGAGAAATATGTGAGTAAGATCACACACTTCTAAAATGCCTTCCTACCCCCTTAGGGGTGGAATATCTACAGTTTGTGGCTTTGTTTCAAATACTCTGGGCTGCCTAATTAAACATCATCACACATTGAATGTAAGTGTGGTGCCCAAAACAGCTGTTTAAGTAGGCAGCTTACTAGATATTGAAACCCAACCTGTTTTGTGGATCAGTTAACCACGTTGACTATTCAATACATATATAATATTAAGAACCCATTTACTGTTCCAGATCAGGAGAAAAAACAACAACAACAGTAAACATAACTTTATCTCTGCACAACAGTTGTCTGAAAAATGGCCGATTACATAACATTTTGGCCAATCTCAAGTACTAGGGTGGACCAGTAAGGAAATCAAAGTGTCATTTATTTTCCATTTTAAATATAATAGGTTGCTTAGCAGAGAACATAATGATGTAACAGTGTGTGGCAGGCTTGCTTGAGTCATGCTGGCAGTGTTGAACTGATACCAGTCTTTTCCAGTCTGGCTTGAATTACACAGCACCCTCCATGTTTTTGTAAACATTATAATCAGCCTACATAGAGATGTATACACGGGAAAGTACTTCCATGTGCCTGATTTGAAAGAAAAAAAGTGACATTAAACCTGGTTTTATATTGTTCATGGAGTTCTGTCATATATCCTGGTAAATGTTGGTTCATTTAGTAACAGCCTATGACTCAGTTTAGTTGCTCTCTAAAGTCCTTCCTGAACTTGAAATGCAGAAACGCCTTTCCTCAGGATACTTTCATAAAATGACAAGCCGATTCACTTTGAATTGGGCTGAATAAGATTTTCCTCCGCCGATGTGAGCCTCATGTTGACCTCACTGTGTGGTCGGTCCTGTGTGAGCTGCTTTACCCCTGTTTGATAACAGGAAGTAATGTCTTAACCCAAGTAATGTTTTAACATATGCAAAAAAAGTATCATTCAAATTTCAAACTCTCACTCCCTAAACTGAGCATAGGAAAATGTCGTCACTGAGGAAAAACTAGGTGTATTTATCACTCACTGTAAGGCCTTTCATGGGCTGTGCCTTGTTGGTTGTTTCCAGGAAGACTGTTTAAAGACTGTGTGGTTAGTTATTTTTTGCTGTGATCAGTACTGTGAGAGTGAAAATGGCAACATAATATTTGAAGCTTTGGTATTTCATCAGTTTTTCAGAAATTGTACTCACAGATCCAAAATATTGTAAGTTGATATGTTTCATGAACGTCATTGTAGGGATTACAAATGGAGAGTGTAGACGTGCAGTCGCAAAGTGAATTTATGTCCACTTATCTGTGGTTTGCATCTGTGCCTCTCAAACCCATAGATCTTGATGGGAAGAAGCAGGAAGGATATTCTAAGTTTAGAGCTCTTGTAGAAATGTTGTCCTTAAGTATTAAGATCATTGTACATTTCCATCTGAATTGTTTTCAAAAATGAAACTTGTCAGTGCTGAACTTCTCACACTTGCTGTACTATATTAATTATGTTATCTGCTTTTTATCCACTTTATTAACTAAATTGTAGAGCAATAATTTTAGAACAATTTGGAACCAGTAATATCACTGACAAATTTAACTAGGTCGATGTTTCAGGATTGAAATCATCAATTTAATGTTTCAACAGATAATTTTTTGTTACTTTTATCTTTAATGGGTTAGTTCACCCAAAAATGAAAGTTCTGTCATTAATTACGGTCCCCTCATGTCGTTCCAAACCTGTAAGACCTTCGTTCATCTTCGGAACACAAATTAAGATATTTTTGATGAAATCTGAGAGCTCTCTGACCCTCCGTAGACAGCAATGCAACTGCAATGTTCCCAGGTCCAGAAACGTTTTTGGCTGAACTAACCCTTTAACTTTTGAGCTGTAAAATGCCTCTCCTCGTGCATAATTTCATGCTCTAAAAGACATTCAAAATTAAAATAATTTAAAATATTCATTCTATAATTACTTACTATTTCAAGTTGCTGTTAAGTGTTTTCAAATATAAATGGATTTCTACTGGGATTTCATCTAAAAGCGAGAGACAACATCAGTCACTGCAATCTAGAATGAACCATTAGTGACCACAGAGTGAACTACTTTTGTTAGTATTGAAAAGAGCTGAGAGAGTATGCATGTATCACAGAAACCGGAAGCTCATTCTTGCCTGTGAAATGTTTTTGGAGTTGGATGATGAATGTTTTCCTGCTTAAAAACAATTATAGTACTACTAAAGGGAAAGATCATCTTAAGCTCAGTTATAGGTTGTGTTCAATAATTGACAGATCTTGGGGTGAATGGATCAAAGTATAAAAGTCCCACGGTTTAGCTTAAGGCGGCATTTTACATTTCAAATGCTTCTTGTATTGTAGGGTTATTTGAATATATTTTAGGGCTGGATGGGGGAATATTTAGAAAAGGCAGATCAGTCAAACAAATCTTCTTGGTAATCGCACTTGACCATTAACATGCTCCTAAAGAAAGAATAAAAGTAAATGCATTTCTCTTTTTGTTTTGGAGCAAGTCTTATTTTATAATTTTCTGCACTTTAGTAACACAAATGGTCATTATGGTATCTCATCTATCCACCAGGTGTTAAAGCAGCATGTCAAGGTCAGATTTCCCCCCGGGTTACGATGATTCGCGGCTGCTTTCTAACCCTCAGCCTGGAGGAGGCTACCCCGCTTCTGCCCCCCCATATGGCTTCAACGCGTACGGGGGACAGCCGCCTTACCCACAGCCCAATGATCCATACCGAGGCCAGCCTGCGGGATACCCCCCGCCAACTCTACCTGTCATTCCTGTCATTCCTACTGGTTTAGGTAAGACTGTTATTTCTAGTAAACCTTCAACTTTTTTTACTTTTGCTATCACCGTGTTCATGGTCTTGAAACATTAGAGAACAATATTTTATGGCCTTCAGATCAGATCAGATCAGCTTTAGGTTTAGGATCTAGTTTATTGCTTAAACAATCCATTGTTCAGGAAATGTTATTTTAGCAGATCATATACAGACCACTGAATTGAATTTTAACTGAAGCCAGCATTTTTCTTAATGCATTCCCTATAGCCTAGCTCTAACCTGATTAGTGTTGATAGGCCAGTGATGTAGTGATTCATTAGATGTCTCTCTGGAATACTTGATTCTGATTGGTCAGTCGCAGCATTCTAATGACACTTGTATAATTTACTGTTGTTCCTGGCAACTGATTACGTACGGATATATCTGTGGTAGTTTCATGTCTCTTATATCATTCCATGCTCTCTTTCTTGTAATGTAATAAAACCATTTAAATGTCCATTTATTTTTTTATTTGCTAAGTAGAGGTATAATGTACAGCCAGCTGCCATTATGACAAAAGTCTTTCAGGGTGAGACCAGGGTTTATTTGGATCGTACATTATCCCTTACATAGTTGGGTATTTCTTCAACTATGAGCACTTTAGGCTTTGTGAACTTTTATATAAAATTAGCTTTCAAACTTTCACTTCATTAATTTGAACTTTTTTCTTCCTTTTTTTAAGTCATGAAAATTCTCACTATATCTCAAATCATTTGTGTTTAATAATGACACACTGAATAATGTTTTCACACTTCTGCCATAGTTTGATGCAATTGGAAATGATGCACAATTAAAGCATTTACAAGTAATATTTGATTTCTATATTTTCTTCACATCTCATATTTTATCTGAGGCATGCTCTTCAATGGCACTGTAAACAAGTACACTAACGTTTAATAAAAAAGCTTTATTGGGTAAAAATGATTTGGTGTGCTGGAAATGACACTCAAGTGTGGGACAGTGGTATTTAAAACAACCTGATATAAATCATTCTCACACAAGAGATATTATGATTATTTGACTCTTTGTCTCGGTTAGCGGGGTTTAAACATGTAATGCTCATATTTGTATGATGTATTTTCGTATTTTAAGATACTTGTACATAAAAGTGCTCAACGTTGAAGAATCTCCCAGTTATATGATGGTTTATTTACACAGACTGATGTGAATGAGGTCATTAACACTGCATTCTGCAAATAGCACTTCAGGGGATGCAGTTTTCACAGAAAATATGATTGTTACAGGTGATAATGAAGGATTTACCACAACAGGAGGATTTGACGATATAAGTGTCCGTCACACTTTTATACGAAAAGTAAGGAACCTTTCTTCTATAATCTGCATAATCTTAGTTTTATGGTAATGTTACTCAGTTGCTATTTCAGATTAATGGAGTTTGTGTGTTTATAATAAATATGGTCCTGAATGGATGAGATAGCAAAATATGTTCTTTCTGTCTTGCAGGTTTATCTGATCCTCGCTGCGCAGCTTCTGGTCACAACTACCATCGTGGCTATTTTCACATTTGTGTGAGTCTGTTAGGGGGGTGTGGTTACTTTCTGTGCTTTGTGTTCTCACAAAATAAAGGATAAATGTTATCTCTGCTTGCTCAGGTAGACTTTGTCATTAAACTTTAATTTGTGTTTTTATTCGCACAGGGAACCTGTTGGAAATTTTGTGAAGAAAAATCCAGCCATCTACTGGGTTTCATAGTAAGAATGAGACGTTTATTCATTTGTGATGCAGAATACTTCATATACAACATTAAATACAAATGTAGTAAAGTGGAACAATGTGAATGACTGTTGAAATTATTTTTTTTCAGTGCTGTCTATTTTGTCACACACTTGGTATTGGTTTGCTGTCAAGGACCCAGGTGAGATGTTTGCCCCATTTTCTGAATCAACCTAATAATAAACAGAACAGATGGCGATATTTTGTACTGCTCTTAGTTTAGTAATGTGACACAGTAAGAATGAGGACACAAAAATCATACCAGGCAATATAAACAAAAAAATCATGTGATCTAAAAAGTAAAGCCCTCATAAAAAGAGCCACTGTAAACATAAGTTGTAATGTGAACCAATGAATTTAGCCCTGTCCTTTGTCACATTTTAGGAGGCGTTTCCCATGGAACCTGATCCTGTTGGCCATTTTTGTGAGTTGGAAGATTCTGAGTCATTCTGAAGGAATTAAGAGGGCGTGTGGGCAATGTTGTTTTTACATGTAATGCTGTAGACAAAGTATCAAGGACGCTAAAGTCTTTAAATAACATTGTCTATTTTTTCTTGTTTTAGACACTGGCCTTATCGTTCATGACTGGAAATATAGCAAGGTGAGACATGTCCATGTACATGTATAGTGGTGAGATACAGTGGGTGGGGAAATGGGAAAATAGCAGGAGTCTCAGGACTGTTGACGCAGTGTTTTAATGGATGTCCTGTAAACCCTCTGTTTACTTTTTGACAACTCCTTTGTCCATTTACTTTGCAATGGTTTTGTTCCCACCCCATTTAATTCTTTGTTCTATTGATGTGTTTTGAAATAACTGCCATGAAAGTAAAAAAAATTAAAGGCCGTATGTGTGTGTATATATATATATATATATATATTAAATTATTTTGGGAAAAAAATTAAAGGCCTAAGTTTTGAATAGTAACGTGCATGTGTGTGTGTGTATGTGTATGTGTACACATACACATACACATACACACACACACATGCACGTTACTATTCAAAACTTAGGCCTTTAATTTTTTTCCCAAAATAATTTAATGCATTTATTCAGCATGTACCAGGAAAAATTAATTGAACAAAAATTAAAAATGTTTGTCAGCTTTATTATCACCTGTATGTATCAAGTAAATGAAACCTTGGTGAGCATAGAGACTTCTTTGAAAAACATTACAAAATCTTCTAGATCCCATATTTTGAATGGTAGTTTATTTTGCTAATAATTCATAATTATGAATTTGTAGCTATTACAGCACTAAGGCGGTTTTCCTGGCCCTGGGCATCACTGTTCTTGTATCTGTTGCAGTAACAGTGTTCTGCTTCCAGACTAAGGTGGGCTTCACATATAATTTGTATACCATTAGCATGACTTTACGTTGTGTCAACATATGTTACCATGCTTTTCTGTTCTTTTATAGGTGGATTTCACTAAATGTTCAGGTTTTTTCTGTGTCCTTGGACTCGTAGTGTTTGTGACTGGCATCATCACAGCTATCGTGCTGTCATTCAAATACGTAAGCATGACTTTGCATCTTGTATTTGCACAGAAATTGTCATTTGATCATTTACCTGACTTTTTCACTGTTTGTTTCAGATCCCATGGCTTCACATGCTCTATGCAGCAATAGGGGCCATTGCATTCACTCTGGTATGTCTATTCACTGCATCACATTCAATTCACCTTTCTTGGAATACTTCAGTTCTGCATGGGAAAATTGCTCACTCGTTCAATCCTAAATTCACTTTGCATTTGTGTGTTTTTAAATGATTAGTTTCTGGCCTATCATACCCAGCTGCTCATCGGGAACAGGAAGCTCTCCATCGGGCCAGAGGAGTATGTGTTTGCGGCTCTCTCCCTTTATGTTGACATTGTCCAGATCTTCATCTTCCTCCTGCAAATTATTGGATATGCTGAGAGATAGAAGCTTTAAGCTGGCCGATGGACTTTTTCTGTTTTGTCTTTAATGTTTATGCACTATGCCGTGTCTTCTCAATCCAGACCTAACTAACATGTACTCAAATAATACAGAACTTGTAAAAGATATCTAGCTTTATACTGATGAAACAACTGGTAAGGGATGAATATCATTTCCAGGATATGATATTATATAGCTATTACTTTGTCATGGAAATGGAGGCTGTCTATTAGAAGTGGGTCTGTATTATGCAAATTTCTACTGGATAGACTTAGATTTGCTGTATTTAGTGTGGATATTACATGTGTGTGTGATACATTTTGGTCGAGGGTAGGCTATAGCTTTTCTGCTCTGTACATACAATCTAACTGTGTTTTAGTTTATGAATTTATAGTATTTATCACAGACATCTTATATACAATATAAAAGTCAACATCAAATCTTTTGCTTTAATTTTGGAAAATAAATGTCTTAATTTTATTCTACACTTAACTAAACTTTCCTTTGTTTAGCATCAAAGATACACCATGAATAAAGTCATAAAAAGTGTTAACTACATATAAATGGATTGTTATATATTTGAATTGTATAAACAAAATAAATCTGTATTTTCTGTTACAATGTTCTCTCATGCCACCTTGAACAACAATGTTGCTAAAGTTTGATATGTAATCATTGTTATTGTGAGGATAATCATAATAAAAGGAACACTTGAGTATTATTTAATTGATTTTAATAGTTACTAGTGGTTAATTTTAATGGTGTTCTGTATGTTTATGAACAAACATGGTGATGATTGCATCAAAATATGCAAAACATTTCAAACAGGCAGCACTGAAATCCTTCAGTTGAGGTCTTCATCAACTCCTCATCCATAAGATCAAAAGATCCACCATAACAATTGCTTGCTTTCTACAATGTCTTTGTTATATCCTGCTCTGTTCACTGTTTCCATGGCAACCCAACTATTACGTGCACAATCGAGCCATTCTCTAGCACGATTGAGTCATTTTGACAAAGTACAGCTTTCACTGCATCCTGGTGTCTGGTTTATATCGCTCGCTCTCGTAATCTCCCTCATTGGCTTTCTTCATTCTCTGTCTGATTTTCAGCTGCTTGAGTCGGTTCTTGTCCACCTGTCTCTTTGCCAGAATAAAACCAATGACTCCAGCAGGCAGGCCGATCATCCTAGAAGAAAACATCTAGGTGTCAGTGGTTTGAAGTACTTTTCACTACTGGTTTATTCTGGCAGAATTTACCATGCATATCCAACTTTCATCATTGGATTTTTAGCCTTTCTTTTAGGGATGTACTCAGGCCTGTTATCTTCCTCCTCCTCATCATCATCATCTTCCTCCTCTTTCTTTTGTTGGTTATTCTTGTTTTCAGGTTCTGCTGCTTTCTGTGTGTTCATAACTTTAGGAGACTCTGTCTTGGTAATGGTTTGTAAAGCATAATGTCCGCAGTGTAGAGTTCTGCTGTGCAAAACATTGTCCTGCAGTCTGGGACCAGCAACTCTTTGCTCACAGCGAGATCCATTCCATAATGTCCTATTTGATAATTTATACAAACCTGAACAAAAATGTGAAAGATGTTAAACAATGTTTAAACACACATTCAGTCTACATTTATTTTCTGCGCAGGTGCATCCTTTCCATATACTGACCTACTAGATCATATATAGAGTGTTTTGTGAACAAGAAGATGGAATGCAGTGCCATTATGAAAGTAGTTTTCTGTATGCAGAGGAAGTGTCTGGTCAGATTAGTAGGTGTGGGTAGTAATCCAGGTCAGCGTGAAGAATCAACTGGGCACAGATTATGTCGATGGTTGAATTATGGGTTAGGAATGGATGGTGGCTTGTAGATAATGGGGCCAGTTTATCATCTGCATCACAGGCTAGCACATATTACTGTAGATATCAGCACATCCATATAGATATGGATAATGCTCATAATTATATTTACATCTGGCAGATGCTTTAATCCAAAACCAAATATGTTTTATTATGGGAATTAACCCCAGTTTCATCCCTAGTCTACACTGTTAGCGCTTTATAGTGATGCCAGTAGGTGGCGACACGTGACCATCTTTATTTAGTCATTGAATAATTGAGCGATTCATTTAAAACCAACTGATTCATTCAGGAGCCTATATTCTGCCTAAAATGCAAGTTTCTTAATATTAATGTATTGTTTACTGAACACGAGTACTTCATCTTCCCAGATTTCTCATTAGCCATATTTATCTCGAACGGTTCTTTGCATACAACTAAATCCAAGTAAGTTACAGTAAATTATTGCTGCATGAATCTCCTCTGTACCTTTCAAGCTATCATTTGGTAATGCACCGATAATTCAAATTAGCAGCGGTGGTTTAAAATATTTAATTAGTAAGATAATAATGTACAGTCAGTTCATTCAGATATAGCAAATTATTCAATTATATGTTCACGTTTATCTACCTTGCAAAGTCGACTTCATCAGCTTCCTACAGGGCGCCGCCATCTTTGTTGTGAAAGGAAGAGAAGCACGTCCATGTGACTTTGTGGCGCACGATGACGCGCATTTTAGGGAGCGTGTTCAATTCGTTCAACCAAAATAATTTTATATTCATTAGTGAAAATACCTTCTTTTAAGGTTTTAAAAAGGTTGCTTATCTATAATTTAAAAAAGTTATTTAAATATATTTTTCCAACAAATATATGGAAATTAATATATTAATTATTAATATATGGAAATGCTCGATTTAACAACCCAAGGCATTTGAACATCTCATTTCTGTTTTAAATACATAAATGAAAACTTGTTTTTCAGCAGATAAACATCTGTATTAACATCTGTTATTATTTATTGCATAATGAACACACTTATATTGACATTACACTTTGACAGCACTTAACAAAACATGATAAACTATATATGCAAAACACTTTATGCATGCCCCTTACTAACATTCTAAAATGTTCTAAAACACTAGAATTAAAAAAAAAAAAACATATTTACAAAAATATTTTTTGCAAGGTCACAAATCCTCATAAAAACGAGAATGGTTATAAACATCGTTATGAAGCAATGCAAAAACATTGTGGGGAAAAATCAAAACATTTACAGAAAGAGAAGGGACTGAAGAGGCACACCACCACTTCCTGAAGGCCATCTCAAATAACATCTCTTCTTTTGAGTATTTAATACAGCAGAAAATGTAAAGGTCAAAATGTTTAGTCATCAAATGTGTAGTTGGGGTTGACCACCAGCGTTACATCTTCCTCCTGGGATTGTTTTCCACTGGACTCGGCTGATCCTTTCAGCCCAGACTGTGTCAGCTCAATCAAAATATAATCCTGATGAAGATAAAAGTGAATACATTTTTTGTTATAACACTTAATGTAGTCTCCACACAAAATATTCACATATAACTTAATCATAAAGAAATTTAAATCACATGAAAATGTTTCCTTACATAGTGAACCAGTCTGTAGATAATTTTCTCGATTATTGCCTTCTTATTGATGAGTTCTATTTCTGAATCGATCTCTGATTCGATTTCCTTCAGATACCAGTTCACTACTTCACTCTTCTTAAGCGCAGTCTCGTCCTCGGCTAGGAGAAATGGCACAATGCAAATTAGATTCCTGTGGGCTGTGTTTGTCTGAGTTTGTGTTGAAAGTGCATAATAATTGCTGAAATGACAGTTTGTTTAGACTTGTACAGCGCTCACCTTCCTCAGCGTGACGCAGATGTAGCACCAACAGGTTAGAAATGCGTTTATACTCTGCAAATGACAGTCGCAGCGAGGGTTTGGAGCTTTCACCATTGACCCCATGACCGTTAATACCATTTGTATGCTCATGACCATTCACTTCTCCATTAACATCTCCATTCACACCGTTAGGTGCATCATGCCCTAAAAACAGCAAGAAAACAGAGAAGTATGTTTCAAACAGACTCATACTTTTTGACTCTAAGGCCCCCTTCGTCCAAAACAATATTCAAGTCTAGGCTTATATGTACATCTGATTCTTCTGCTGTAATAAAAATATGCTTATTCCCAATAATACATAGTTTTTATTTGTTTTTGTTATATTGTAAAGGGATAGTCCACCCAAAAATGAAAAGTCTGTCATCATTTAGTCACCCTCATGTTATTTCAAATCTGTACGATTTTCTTTCTTCTGTGGAACACAAATTAAGATATTTTGAAGAATATTGCTAACAAATCAACATTCTTCAAAATATCTTTTGTGCGTCATACAGGTTTGGATCAACATTAGTGCGAGTAAATGATGACAGACTCCCCCAGTTGAGAAATATTGGTTTAGAAGCATGTTATACTAGACTTAGATTTATCAAAATGACTTTATTTAGAGACTGAATGAAGTGTTTACACGTCTAGAAACAGAGAATGACTCTACCATTCATCTGATTGTCATCTTCCTCCTCCATGGCCTCCGCTTCCTCCTGATCCAGATTAATATCAGGGGTCTCGACCCGAATAATAGACTTGTTCAGCAGCCTGAAAGCCTCTTTGACATGCTTTGGCTGAACCTAAAAGATAGAAACAAGAAGACAGAATTAAGGAACAATTGGTGACAGGCTGTTGAATTATTGAAAAATAATGCACACTCGAGGTGGTGATGTGCGCCTCTCAATTGTGTTCAGCAGCGTCTCTTAGCGGAACTGTATATTTAACTGCTTTAAAAACAGTGACGGTACCACCTTGCTAGTAAGAAATGTCTTGTAGCTTTACATTTGCAAAAAAGTCACTGCACTGACAATACATTTCTATACATGTATGTTTATCTCTGTGTGTGTGTCTGTACAGCATGTATGACCGTGTTAGAGAGCGGAAGAATAAAAGCATGCTTTCCATAGATAAAGAGTTAATTAAATTGGAAAAAGATGGAAATTGTCTGTCATTTTTAACCTATTGTTAGTCATACTTGTTTGCTTAGTGAGTGTCTTTGTGGGTTTTAGTTCACTTTCTTTTAAAGGCTGCAAGGACCTTTGACATAACTTTGTAATTTTCTGTCGACAGACCTGGAGCTACTAAATAGCTCCGAATGTTTACTAATACATTATTAAAATCAAACGTTTCTGTTAATATTAATGGACATGAGCTGACAATCAACTACTATTTATATTTATTTTAGAGATTAGCTAACAAAAATCATTTCAGGAAACAAAAATCATGTTCTCGTCTTTCTCTTTTTTTCTATACACACCTCATCACAACAGTGCATCCTTGCCATGCTCTCAGAAAGACGAATCAAGCTTTCCAGCTGGCGGACTGTGATCCTCCAAGCTGATTTAGTGACTCCTGAGCCGTCCCGCTGTCTCAGACGCTTGTACTGCTCCACAATGAATTCCTCAGACTCCTTAGAGATCTGATACCACACACACAGATCGAGACGCAGATAAGAAATAGCTGACATTGTGACAATGCAACAGCGTGGCGCCAAACACCAGTCCATTCAAAAATTGTTAACAAAGTGTCCAGGTGTGCAGATCTGAACCAAATGCAAAACAAGAAACCTTTTCGGTTCAAGCATGCACCTGCTGGAATTAATTCTACATGAGATAAATATTTTGTGGCCGTTCCCTATTTCAGCCAGTAGGAACATCAGGAAGAATGACGATGAGTTGTCCTGTCACTCACCTTTGGTTTGAACTGGCGAGCAAAAAGCAGGTATCTGCGAATCTCATCTAGACTGTAGACACGTTCGACAGAATTCTCAATTCTGGAGTGGAGATCCACTATACGTCTGGCAATGGCATAATCAGTCACCTGAAATAAAAGACAGAGGCATTTACTAAGAGTCTAACAACATCCTGTCTACAATCATCTTCATATGCTGTTGCATTGTTGGCCAGAACACACATACTCATACCTCATTGCAGTCGTCTACCAGGATGAAGAAGAGATCAAATCGTGACATGATGGGTGCCGTCAGGTTGATGTTCTGTTTGAGGGATTTGGAACGGTCGTATCGTCCGCCCACTGGGTTTGCTGCAGCCAAGATGGATGTGCGAGCATTCAGAGTGGCCTACAATTTGACAAAATTAGTCTTTTATGGAACAAGTATAAAATATCTTCACTACAGTGGTCAGGGATGTGCAATATATCCAGGCAGACATGATAAACCTGTAGATCTCTGTATTATCCTCTCTATTGCAGTTACATTGACACTGCAGTGTTGCATTGTCAAAAAACAGTCAAATATTATTACAAGTTATTACAAAATGCCTCTCTTGACCAGTATTTACGTAAACACAGTTGGTAAGGTCTTAATTTAATGTTAACAGTTGGTAAGAAATGGATGTGTAAGTATATTAGAGCCGTGCATTAAGTCTTAAAGTGACAGCAGCCTAATTTTATCATCCACCTCTAATAAATGCCTTATTATAGGTCTTTATAGCCAAACTGCTAGTAGAAATATGTCCCAAATGCACTGATGATAGTTTAAGGTAATATGTGACCTCTAAATCTGCATTTTAAACTTTGACTCTCACCTTGACCCCTGCTTTGGTGATGGAGATGGTCTGTTGCTCCATAGCCTCGTGGATGGCTACTTGGTCTCTCGTTTCCATCTTATCAAACTCATCAATGCAGCAAACACCCTATGGACAACAATATCAGATCAACAGGGATTTCAGTGACTCGGGACGTACAGGGACTTTACACAAATAATTTGTAAAGATAAACTCACATTGTCAGCCAACATGAGCGCTCCGGCTTCAATGACAAACTCGTGTGATTCCTCATCTCTGACCACAGCAGCTGTGAGACCGGCCGCGGTGGAGGCTTTACCGCTGGTGTAGACCGCACGGGGACTGAACTCCTCAACGTGCCTGAATAACAGCCGAACCGTGAGAATTAACACATAATGACAACTAATCCTTTTTATACACAAATCAGAAGAAAATGAAAAAAACAAACTCTTTGCAATGTCAGTATATTAGAACTCTTAAAATACTGGCTGATATGTGTTCAAGAATAATTATGTTAGTGTAGTCTGTTAACAGTGCTCTGGCTTTACAAGATAAACAAGTCTTACTTAAGGAACTGGCTCTTGGCTGTGCTGGGATCTCCCACGATGCAGACGTTGATGTCTCCTCTCAGAGATGTGCCCTCCATGGTGGTTTTAGGAACACCTCCAAACAACATGAGCAGAATCCCCCGCTTTACCTCATCATTACCTGAAAACAGCAGATTTCATATCAGTAATAATAACTGAACTGCATCATACAATTTAAAAAATGTTCAGTCAATCTTAATCTATTTCGATGAGTAAATCAACTCAACTGCATTTGGTTATACCGCTAAAAGTAATTTCAGGTAGAAATAGCTCTTTAATAGGTTAGTTTCCCCAATAATTTACTCATTCTTATGTCATTCCAAACCCATAACATCTCTGTTCATCCTAGGGGTGGGCGAGATGACAAAAATATCATATCACGATTCAAGATTTTAATCACGATTCTTTGTCATGTTGGTTTTTCTATTTTGCAAGTTGTCGGAGCATTACAGCCAAACTAATTTCCCTGTTATAAAGACAAAGCCTTTCAAGGTAACAAAATATAAAAAAGAATGGCAGATATTTAGGGCAAAGATACACATTACAAATACACATAACATACAAATAAATATTTAGCAGGAGCATTCAAGATATTGAATGAACAAATATAAAGATAAAACCGTATATAGATTGATTCCTATAAAAGCAACTGTGTTTCAGTCAAGGGTAGTGAGTGATTTTTCTCTTTGTGTTTTGGTGTTTTATTAACATTAAAGGAATAATTCACCCAAAAATAAAAATCATTTACTCACTCAAAATTTGTTTCAAACCTGAATGAGTTTCTTTCTTCTGCTGAACATAAATGCTATTTTGAAGAATGTGGAACACCAAACTTCCATAGTATTTTTATCCAACTATCAAATTCAATGTGAACCAGCAACTATTTGGTTACCCACATTCTTCAAAATATCTTCTTTACAAATTTCAGCACAAGAAAGAAATTAATACAGGTTTGGGACAACATGCGAGAGTAAATAATGACAGAAATTAAATTTTAGGGTGAACTATCCCTTTAATGACAGTCCGCAGCATGTATAGTACTGTCCCTTTAAGACCTGCACGCATCTAACAGGTGACCCTGGACCACAAAACCTGTCTTAAGTATACATTTTTCAAAATTTAGATTTATACATCACCTGAAATCTGAATAAATAAGCTTTCCATTGATGTATGGTTGGCTAGAATCGGACAATATTTGGCCGAGATGCAACTTTTTGAAAATTTGGAATCTGAGGGTGCAAAAAAATCCAAATATTGAGAAAATCGCCTTTAAAGTTGTCCAAATGAAGTTCTTAGCAATGCATATTGCTAATCAAAAATTAAGTTTTGATATAGTTATGGTAAGAAATTTACAAAATATCTTCATGGAACATGATCTTTACTTAATATCCTAATGATTTTTGGCATAAAAGAAAAATTTATCATTTTGACCCATACAATGTATTTTTGGCTATTGCTACAGATATACCCCAGTGACTTAAGACTGGTTTTGTGGTCCAGGGTCACATATACAGGCACATTTGCGTTTTACTCTCAGCTGTTTACTTTCATTTTAGACATAATCAACTGAGTCTATACATAAACCCTGTGTGCTTTAACAGTATTAGTGCAAAAGATAACTTAGTTCAGTAATCAGACGCTGTTTGACAGGCTTTTTAGTGCGCATGCTTCGGGTTTACGCCGCACTCAGAAAAAGTGAATGAAATTTTTAACCCGCAAATAATGTACTTTTGCGATTGTGAATAAGTGCAGTGTCCCGTGAGAGTAACTCTACTGCCGAGTTAACACTGATGTGAATATATGTGGCGTTGTACAGTATATTGATACGGCGGCGCCAGAACTGCAGCTGATAGAATATGCGCTGTAGCACGATACTACAATATTTCTTCAAAAGCAGATCGTGGAGACATTTTTATCGTCCACGATCAAAAAACGTCATATCGCACACCCCTAGTTCATCCTTGCAAATAAAGACTTTAATAAAAAGTTAATGAATAGAAATCCACATTATTTAATGCAAGTCTTATGACGAGACACATATATACATTGATCAATGCACATCCATAGAGCACATCTAATATGGTGAGCAGCAGCTAAAATGTGCTTGCTTGATATGTCAGATCCACTTGGTTCATATGGATTACTTTTACAATGTCTTTATGAACTTTTTATGGCATCAAAATTTGGGGTTATTAATATATATCTTATGCGGTTATAACAACATGAGATTGAATAAGTGATGACTTATTTTCGTTTTAGGATTAAATATTCATTCAAGGTAACAATGGCAAATTTTCAAAAATTAATTTTGTGTTTGTGCCCAACTTAGAATAAGACATTGATGTTCAAAGTGACTAACCATGAATGGTAGGGAAGAGGCTGGTGCAGAGGTTGTGGTAGAGGTTTTTATCTTGACTCATCTCAAACACCTTCTCCCACTCCTGTACCGTCATCTGTTTCTTGATACTCTCCGCCGTCTGCTCCTCATCCCGGATTTCTTTACCGCCAAACTACAAACAGAGACATCCCATTAAAATAATCTGGAGTAACAGAAATTAAACCTCCATGACTACATTGGGCTTGACTCTTACTCTGGGATTGGTGGGGGCTACATGGCATGCCAAGAAAGCAAGTTTGTAGGAAAGTTCTCTGACACCCAGCGCTTTAAGGCCACGGAGACCCTCATTCTCGTAACCTTGCACCCCAGCTGTACGAGAGCTGGTCTCAGCACGCACACCTGAAACAAACATAATCAATACTCAGACTTACAACCGCTGTATAAACATCAGTGATGGCTGACTAGATGAGAGGTGTGTACCTGGTGTGGACAGCTGGGATACATCTGGCACAACAATGAGGGAGCCAATGAAGTCACATTTATCACCGGCCTGTGCCGACTCCACAGCCTCGGCCCGCAGAATCACCTCCATACTACGAGGAATGGAGCCCCGTGGCAGCTCAGCCTGTGTCTCCTGGATACGCACCTGGAAACAAGGCAAGTAAAATGTCAAAACACTTTAAAAACAGTACAGCAGTCGATAATGGCACAGGGCTAGTATAATAAAATGTGCAAAAAGAATAGGAAAGATTTATAAAAATGTAACATTCAAGCATGGATTATTGCTTTTTGGCTCTTCCTGTACAGGGCTGCACGATTAAAACTGAAGTTGAAATAATGGCTTAGTGCAATTATCCAATCGCAGACACCGTGACTTAATTAAATAAACATGTACTCTATGTTTCAGAGAAACAATATTAGATTGTTTTTCAAAGTGAAATAATACAATAGTAATATTTGTTTTTTTATATTTTCATTTAATAATAACAACTAATGTTATTTTAAAGCATATTTGAATGTAATCATAAAATTTGTGGCCTAACTATGCAGCCATAAAAACCAGCACAGCAAACCTTGAATTTTTTTTTTTTTTGAACTAGAAATATCACAATTAGCTTTTACAATATAAATTGTTCAGCCCTATGCCTCTAGAAACTGATATAAGAAACATCTGTTGAAACAACCTTTTATTTTTATTACTAGTTTACTGATTTAATTATTTTATTTCCTGGACTTTAGTTCTCCAAGTTTAATTTTAAGATTTATTTGATAAAAATGTTATTGCAAATTATCTTGTAAAAAAAATTGCTTTTGACAATTCACTTACATATCGCATTAAATATTTTGCAGAAAAACAGCAAATTTCTAATTATTTTCTCAAGGTCTAACCAACTGAAAGATTTCCTTACCAATGAGACATCTTGAACTTTACCTATATGCTTTGCACTGTAACTTTTCCATCATTTCAAGAAAGGAAAGGGGGCCAAAACACATACAAGTCTATGGCTTTCTGTCATACCTTCTGGAAGTCGATGAATTTGGATTTGTTTGTATCCAGGAGAAACCGTCTACGGTTGTTGCACACAGGATTGCGGCAAATGCTCGGCTGAGTGTATTTAAACTGCTGCTCCACGTCCTTTATCACTCCCTGACAGTCCAAACACAGGAAGGTCCCGCTCACCAGCTCAGGGTGAACCGGGTGAGTACGGACAACCTGGCCACTGATGCGCACCAGTGAGCCAACCTTCACCACGGTCAACTCACGGATCCTGCAGGAGCCCAGAACAGGAGCACATTAGTTAAGGAGGCATTTAGTCAAAATAACGAGAAACTGATATATTGTTTTGTCAGATATACAGTATTTTAGTTTTAAATTATTAATTAGTAACACTGTCTTCAAAATTCTCTTTACTTGTGTCTGGTTGGTAGATCCTGGAAGGCAACATAGAATTCCTTTGAGGTAGGAACTTCTCCATGATCCCGAGCAAAATTACGCACAGCACGGCACAGGGAGGGGTAAAGTCTAAAACAAAACAACAAAAAAGTTTGACTTTGTACATGCCGATAAAACAATGTGTTATCAATTTAATAAAGCAGTTTTTTAGTTGTCAAAGCCTCCGCCAAACGTCAAGTCAATTTGCACTACATACTCATATTACACACACTACTTTACACAATAACTACACATCTAAGATTATGCATTATGTGCTACATGATCATGTTTCATGGTTTAAAGCATTAATAATTAAATTACTGTGTACTTATATTTCAACGGTAAGACGAATATAGCAAAGTATATGATGACTGAATTCAAAAGCAATGTATGAAAACAATTCAATTTTTTTTCTTTTAACTTCTCTCACACCTGTAGAACTCTTCCTGGATGGCGGTTGCCAGTTCTTGATTAAAGCCCTCCAAGTCGGTAAAACTGACCACGAGTGTGTTCCTTTCCGGCCGGATCAACTCCTCTGCGTCCCGCAGGTACTTCACTTCTCCATCACTATTCTGAAACCTGCGGAGGGGTACACAACAATATAGTGTACAATTCTGATTACGACCAAAAATGTATATAAATCACATCAAAAATATATTCATTATACGTTATAGCAAAGATGATGCATGTTCACGTGCACAAGTGTAATGTTCATGCAAACATATTAATTCTACAATTCCATATAAATATATTTGTAGAAGATGAAATGTTAGTGTACAAGCGTGTAATGTTTCAGGGGAAATATTGTAATTATTCTAACGTATACGGTTACCCATCGTGCAACTTTCATGATACTGAGGAACAATGACAAGCACCGCATTTACTCACTCTTCCAAAAAAGCCTGGAATAATTTTTGGCATTTTTCCGCCAGGTCGTCCTTGATCATCTGGCCAGCATTCGGATTTGTTCCTTGTTCCGTAAGATCCATTTTTTGTAATAAATCGTTATTACAAAGTTATAACAGTAATGTATTCTCTGTCCCGTCTAACACAAGAAGCACATGAGCTGTTTCAGAAGTTTTCGCGCGAAATGCTGTACCATGTGATTATTTTCGCGCCACCAGGATCCAATCAGATTCTTGTTTTTCGGTGCCGCCACTACAATTGGACCAAAGTGGCCAATCATTCTCGAGCTTTCTGTGGGGGTTTTGTTTGGGGGGGGGGGGGGGGGGGCGTGGCATCATGATGAGGTTCTATAAAGATTTAAATAATAGAGAAATGTAAAGAAAATAGGAAAAGTATTAGTTAAGAATGCTAAATATGCTAAATATGAAATGATGAACTAGAGGTTACTCAAAACGGGCGGAGCTTAGCGTCTTAGAAGTTTGATTGATCAGGTACAGTATCAGACCCATATAGTGCAAAAAGTATAAATAATAATCTTGCTGTTTTAACAACCCCATTGTGTATTTGTAATAGAGTGGCTAAAACTTGTTACGTGGCATTATGTATAAAAATGTTTAGTTTTCGGAGCAGCAGTCAGTGTCACGTGATACCAGTTACTGTTCTCTGCGCTGGTGAGATTAAGCCAATAGTACTTTGTGATTACTGAATGGGACATTATTTTGCAATTTTATAGAAATGGCTCGTTTAAACCTTCAAAATACAATAAACTGTCTTGCACAAAGTATCAATACAGCCAAACAAAAACTTTTAACAGTTATTTGAGACATCACTCCGTTACTTTTCCACTGGTCTCGCTTCTGGTCATCTGCCTCATTTAATGACTTCAAAAAAATAAACTAAATTATTCAGTATTTTGCTGTGAAGTGCACTGTATTAACAGTAGATGGCGCTATTACTATATTATATGTAAACAGCCATCTTTTTAATCAAGCCAGCAGATGGCGCCAGTGAGTTAATTTATGCATAAAAATATGAAAAGCATGCAAGTGAAATGAAAAATGTGCCAAAGTAATATTTTTAAAGGCAACATGAAGTATTTTTAAAAATGTGATTACTCTCACAACAGCTCAAATCATAGGGCTTGTGCTAAAACACTTAAATATAGCTTTTATTTGATAGGTAATCAAAAAAAATATCATATTGATTTAACAGATAATGAATAGACTGATTTCAAAATATACCAGTCAAGGTTGTGATAGTTCTAATTGTTTGAATGTAGCCACTTTAACTGTCTGCTACTAGAATGAATTGCTCTTTTCAACAAATTTTACTTAAGTGAAAACAAAAAGAAGAAAATGTGTTGCAAAAGGCAATTCACTGTAGTCTTTCACTCTATTACAGTGTAATCGGATATATTTTCATGTAAACCAGGATATTCAGTGAGAAAAAAAATGTATGTTGGGACTTTGTTTTAATGTGAAAAGTGGGTATTACATACCAAAACATAGCAGTCTGAATAACTATTTATCTAGTAATTAACATCCAAATGTCAAAACATCTTCATAGAATAAAGTCATTTTAGACAAAACTAGACAAAGACTTTCTTTGGAACAACATGCACAGATAAGTAATGAACAATACGGTCAGAAACATGAAAAAGTAAATAGGCTATGGTCAAATTTGGCAATGTTTGCCTGTGACTAATGATAATATAAGTATTGTAAAAGCATTACATTAAAACTCTGATTTGAGGCCTTCAATCATTCTGAAATTACTATCTAGATTCATTCATTTTTCTTAACAAACGAATAGAGGTAACCGTTTCGGTTATCAGATGTGTGTGGCTGGAAGACTTTGTGGACAGATATCTGTATCTGTACCTGGTAGTTTGGTTGGGATAAAAACCACACTTGCTGGTCGATCATAGTAACTAAGAACACATTTTTGTGGTATGTATATGAATGTATGTGTCTGTGAGAGTGTTTAGTGTCTATTGGGCGTATCCTGAGTTGTGGTCATATAAGTAAAGTTAAGTAGGTGTCTTTGTTTTTGTGGTTTCCGTCACGGCGGTTGATTTCATCCTGTGGCGGCATTTTTAAATTTTAACGTCACACTTTCATCGAGACATCCAGACGTCAAAGTGACACTTCAAAAATCTTAATCAATACTGTTATGCTTATTTTAACGGTTCAGTTCATTTGTACACTCTATCAATCTTTCTCTTTGTATGTGGGTGCATGTGTGTTTATGTGCCTTCAATGTGTTTGAAACCCAAACAAGTTTTTTTTTGCAATCTGTAAAATCACTTCACTGTAGACGCTACTCAGTAGATATGATAAACATACGCTAAGGCATTGGCTGAATCACCACACACACCTGAGCCAGGTATAGCGTTAAGGCAAACGGCGTCTAGACGGTTTTGTCTGCAGGGCGTCTTCAGCACATCTGATGTTTCGTAACATTTGGCACAAGAGTTTGAGGACTTTCTTGCACGCTTGCAGTTGCAAGTGTGAGCATAAGATATTGCATTAGTCAGGAGATTTATATCTTTCACAATCCTGCACACAACAGCACAACTGCCAGATCTCCCTGGAGTGAAAACAAGTATTTGTCAAGGTTTGTAAGATGTAAAACAAGATGTGACAGATATCATTTTGAATGTCATAACACTAGAGAATATAGAGTTGTTTTTTTGGTTGGTGGTGTAACCTTGATCATGTGTAGGCGCCCCCCTCCTAAATGACGTTAGCTAGACAAAAGTAACTTGTTTTCTGCGAGCTGTGCTGAAGTCACTCTAGTGTTCTTGTGACTGTATTTGTGAGAAAAGTGCATGTGTGAGAAAAGCATTCAGTGACTTCATTATGATTATTAACCATTTAGAAAAATACTATACTTTTTTTTACGTTATTTTTTACATTTTGTGCTATACATGTACATACAGCTTGGTATCAGCAAGTGAGCTTTGACAAGTACATTAAATGGCAGTGATGCATAGCATATGCAGTGTGTAAATTGAATCGGATTATTTTGGAGTAATTCAGACCAAACACAAAACCAGTCATAAGTGTCAATTTGTCGGAATTGAGATTTATACATCACCTGATAGCTGAATAAATAAGCTATATTGTTATGATAGGACAATATTTGGCTGAGATACAGCTATTTGAAAATCTGGAATCTGAGGGTGCAAAAAAATCTTAATACTGAGAAAATTGCCTTTAAAGTTGTCCAAATGAAGTTCTTAGCAATGCATATTGCTAATCAAAAATTAAGTTTTGATATATTTATGGTGGGAAATTTACAAAATATCTTCATGGAACATGATCTTTACTTAATATCCTAATGATTTTTGGCATAAAAGAAAAATTAATAATTTTGACCCATACAATGTATTTTTGGCTATTGCTACAATCTACAGTCTAGTATTTTTGGCTACTGCTACATCTATGCCATCTACATCTAAGTTTGTCTCTATGTAGTGACTGAAGTTGATTATTTCTTAAATTAAGCTGCAATGCAATAAGCAGCAAATGAAATAAAATGACAATGGATCATCTTTTTTTTCTCTTTTTTGTGATAAATACAGTTTTGTATCTATAATACTGCAAGTGACAGTGGTCTGCACTGTTTGTCACTAATATACAAGACAAAAACTTAATTTTTTTTTTTTTTTTTTTACAGAAATGAATGCAATCAATACAAGATCAAACGTGACAGTAAAAATGATATTCATCAAAGAATATGAAAAATGCATAATGGTTTCTACAAAAATATTAAGAGGCACAACTATTTTTAACATGGGTGATAATAAGAAATCTTGAGCACAAAATCAGCTGATTGAAATTATTTGTGAAGGATCATGTGACATTGAAGGCTGACCACACAGGAATAGATTACATTTAAAATATATTAAAATAGACTTTTTAAATTGTAATATTTCAAAATATTACTGATTTACTGTATTTTTGATCAAATGCAGCCTTGGTGAGCATAAGATACTTTTAAATAAATATTTAAATTTTTTTTAAAAATTTTTAAATATAAACAAATAATACAAAATACTGGTAAAAAATATTTATGCCTGACAAATTTTCTTCATTTACTTATCATCAGCTTAGCTAGTTGATTTTGAAAAACAAAAGTAGATTTTTGCATACATAAATATATATAGACACATAGTGCAGCTTTCAGATACCTCCACCAGAAGCAAGAGAGTAGAGTACAGATGTCAGAGGTCAAAGGTCAGAAAAAAAAGGTCACAGGAGCACTTAGAGCTCCGAGAGCTGTTTGAGGTCAAACAAAGTCTTTTGGTTAGAGTTTCCAAAGAGTGAAAATCCAGCAAGGATTTAATGCTGTTGCTTGCAAAAGCAAAACCCCTATAATCCTGATTTTCAGGTGTGTTTTTAACAGGCTTCTATAATTACACAGGCTATAAATACCTGTAGGGACCTGCATGTTGAATACATATAGGCCATTCGTTTGGGGTAGGCATATTTGCACTTGTATATCCGTGTTTTTAAGCATGGGAATAAAATGACATGTCTGTCTGTTTCAGCACCTGGATGTCTTTGCACCACCCCACATTTCTCTCCTACTGTTTTGTATGTTCCTTGTTTGTTTTGAGTAGATTGGTGGGAAGCTTTGACTGAGCTGGTCTCTCATTAGCACATAGTGAGAAAACGAGTCCTCAGAGGAAGATCATTGTGTCTAACAGCAGGTGTGTGTTTGTGCGTTTCACACAAGGCTGACAATTCATGCACTCTCAGTGCAGCCAGGGCGCCCATTTATCCATCGATTCATGCCGTTCTCTCTTTGTCTCACAGAAAGGGATAGATAAATGCAAAAAATGACCATGCTCATCATTTTCAGGTTAAGGACTATCAGAAATATGCTTATATGCTAATGAAATATACCTGCATATGCTACCATTTATAAGTTTGGGGGCTATAAGATTCTTGATTGTTTTTGAAAGCAGTCTCTTATGCTCAACAAGGCTGTATTTATGTGTTTGAAACAAATAAAAATCAGTTATACTCTTTCATTACAGTTTTAAATAACTGTTTTATTATTTTACAAATAATTTAAACTGCCATTACTCCAGTCTTCACATAATCCTTTAAAGAATATTGTAATATGCTGATTTGGTGCTCAAGAAAAAAAGTCTTATTATTATCAATATTAAGAAAAATGTTGTGCTTCTTAATATTCTTGTGGAAACCTTGATACTTTTTAAGGACTCTTTGATGATTATACTTTAAAAGAACAGAATTTATTTGAAATGTAAAAATTTTGAAACATTATAAATGCTATTACTGCCATTTTTTATAAATGTAACGCATACTAAATGCTGAATAAAAGTATTAATTTCTTTTAAAAAAACAGCATGCTGAAAAACTTTTTTGCATTTCTACTGACATTTCAAGTAATCGTCTTCTATATTAATTTACAGTGTATATTATGAATATGATGTTTACATGATACAATGTTTTGATTAATGCAGGCATATGTTATTTGTCTCATTCAGTTTTTTAAAAACCAGAATATTACCTTAAACAGATTAAGACATGTTTACATGACACATGCATAATTAATCTCGCATGCATATAACTCATTTATATTTGTGTGCCACTATTGTCAACAAATGGAATTGTGACTTTTAATTCCCCAGTCTTCCATTTTTCAGGCAAACATACCTTCAGAATGGCATTGGTTGAGCCACTGTTGCTGTATAAGGTTGGTCCGGATGCTCAAACAAACACATCAATGTTTTGATAGCACCACAGAGCCACTCCTTTAGGGAAATCAACTTATTAATGGCTTCCTTATAGTTGTAAACTATTTTGACATTAATAAAATTACACACTTCACCTTTCAATTAGGAAAATCCGGTAAACCCCTCACCCTCCCCATTTTCCCATGGACTGCACGGCAACCTCAGGTATACCTTTAATGCTTTGTTTTTGTTGTCATGATAGTCTTTTTGTCAGAAGTGGCTTTGTTGAAGTTGGTGGTCTTTGTCAAGGGCGTAGAGTGCATGCTGTCGTTGGTTTCACGAGGACGTGTGAAAATAGGTCCTGTCAATGAAGGACCTTTTTTCCCACCATTGTTACCCTAGACTCACAGGAAAGCCGGTCACTGTTAGGAAGCGCAAACTGTTGCTCACTTACCATTGAGCTTGACCATGAATCTGAATTATGATAACAGGACCTACATAACAGTGGATTAGTCATAAATAATAAAACACACCTGATACTCCACCTGTCCACTAACCCATTTTTCAGTTACTTTTTTCTAAACTTTTCACACAGCAGCCATTTTCAGCCGTTTTAAACAACATGAATTCAGTGACTACATCTTTCAAATTACATTCATTTTTTTTTCACTCAGCCAAAACTAGTGTTGGGTGATATGCTCCATAGGCATCGCCGACACATGATATTATCATGCTTATTTATTTAATTGTTTACTTACTTAAATTCATATCCAAAGAGTGAACCAACTCCAGGGTAAGGCTAAAAGAAGCCTAGTGTTAATGTAATATATTAACTAAACATATATTTTTAGTCAAATAGCATATGGATGTCATGTCATAAAATATTTTTAATATGACTGAATTTGTAACATGATCACAATTTAATAAAAACATTGTACGTTGCTAATTATAATGGTTACATTTCCTCAGTTATTCAAACAGCAGCTACAGAAAACGAGCAAAGAACATTTACATTATCAAAATCTTAATGAGTTAATGCACTTTTCCGGTGTTTTAGCGATGACTCGTATGAACTCCTCTGATTGGTCACTGCATTCGTAAGCTCAACAGAGTGTGTGATTGATTGACGTGGAATAGTGTAAAAACACATAAAAAGAAATATGATGGGAAAAATAAGCTCTAATATGAATTAGATACTACTACTAATCTTGATATCGTCAAAGGCATCAGCCACAGGCGATGTCTATGACTATCGTCGATACACGATAGGCTATTGTACCTAGTACTGTGGTGGCCCATAGGGGTTGTTGTTCGTCTGAATCTCAGTCAGTGCAGTCATAGAGGCTCAAAACAGCAGAGTTTCAGGTGTCAAAGGAAGACTGTACTACACAGAGTAACAAAGCCGAGAGAGAGGCCGCCACATCCACCGTCTCTCTGGTCTTTGTTTGTTCAGATGCCACATTTTATACCTTCTCGCTATCAACAATGTATCAAGGTTGACGCTTTTCTATTTTTTATTGGCCTTATCGTATTTGGCCCGCCACCAATATTTTGCACCCCTTTTCATCCGTTATCTAATGGTGGAATATAGCTGAATCTGCCCTTTTTAAAATATATGGCCTTCCCTTGGTTGAAGGTGATTTCATCCTCCTTGATGTCTAGTGGCCTTTCCTTGGTGTCTGTCTGGTGGCCTTCCCTTGGTGTCTGCACCTGGCATCATGTAAACTCACAATGAACTAGCATGTGAACTCACGATGAACTCACAGTCTATGCTACTTTAACACATTATTCAATACTTTGATATTACATTCTCTTTTTCAGTAATATTAATAAGATAATAACATTTCTGTATTTTACTACTGAATTACACAATAGTACCTTCAGGCAAATTTGAACATTTTGTTTTTTCAAAATGTCAAAACGTAACATGATACAAAACTGAATCATGGGCCTCTCACACATATTGGGTTTTTTTTCCAATCCGTAGTGCTATTTTCCATGGTTTTTCTTTGTAAACATGCGTTTGAGCATTGTGCTTGCAGTGCTCACATCTTTTGTCGCGCATGACACGCCATTCTAAAAATGTGAAGCACAAGTTCAAATAAGTTCAACTTCAATGTCTCAAGACTTTGCGGTTTTTCCCAATTCCACTGCCCACATTTGCTTCAGAGCAAAAACATGCTCTGTGTGAATGGCCCCAAGACATTAATTTGCTACATCAGATGTAGCTGAACACCTACACAAGCATTAGTCCATCTATCCAAAAGGGCACAACTTAAGAATCATTTTGAACTGTAATGTTAACAAGGACCATGCAGTGAATTCTAGTAGAGAGCGGTCATTCTTGTTTTATAAAAGAACATTATATGCCATATTGTTAGTGTTTTTAATTGTTTTATGAGACCGTGTGTTTGTTGAGTTGCTAGAGTTATAGAAGAATGGGTTGTAAAAACTGTAATTTTGTAATTGTAAGATTTACAAAGCTTTTGCACTGACTTGGATTTGGTAAAAAAAGGAAGAGTAAGAGACGGGTTTTTAAGCTAAAGATGTTACTTTCCTATGGTGCTTCATCACAACACTTCTGAAAGTCATTCAAAAGAAAAGCTCACATCTTCCACACACTCATAAACGTCATAAACACACTCACCTCTCCAGATGTGTTAAAACCACACTCACATATAGACAAGCTCACACTCTTCACTCTCAGGTGCTATCAGGATGTTGTTGGACTTTTCAGGACATCCTCCACACAGCTAAGATCGTGAGAAAATGAGTAAATGAATGAGTGAGCGGACCCTTTGGTTGATCAGTGGCCGAATACAGCTTTGTAGAGAGACAGATGAGAGGACCTGACCTGGAAGGAAGCTATTATATGGCATAATCATATTGTGACGGACCCATTGTTGTATTTTTAGCATCCTGCAAACAAGTAGCCTGTGCGTGAGTTATTGTGTGTTTGGGTTCCAAAGGCAACCTGTTTTGCACAGATGTCTGAGCTTGGATGTGTGTTGTTTGTTTGTGTGCGTCAGTGTGTGTTTTGAAGCGTGTTCTCTGTCACAACAACATATGTGTTGCCTGTTGGACCTTTTAACTTTCTTGAAATGAAACGAAAAAAAAAGCTTGTTCCTGTTGTGTTGCAGACAGCAGTACAGTAAATATTCTATAAATAAAGCCTGTTGCATGGCTGATACGTGTAGGCATACATGTCTGTGAGGTTACATTAATAGTTTCATCTGCTGAGACTGGTAGTTTGTTACAAAGCTTCAGTCTAATTCCTGCACATGGCAAAAACAAAACTTATACCTTATACCAAGTTATACCTGCCTGTAATTTTGAAATAAGCAACATGTTTTAAATAAATCAAAGATTTATAGCATTTATAACTGGCTCCTTCTAAAACCACCTGTCCTCATACTTCATAACTATATTGTTATTTTGTGTACTTTACACTACTGTTCAAAAGTTTACGATTACTATGATTTTTTTAAATTGAAATAAATGAATACCTTTATTTGGTAAGGGTGCATTAATGTTATTTTTTTATCTGTCTGTTCACCAAAGAATCCTGAAAAAAAAGTGGATTCCACCAAAATATTAAGCAGCACAACGGTTTTCAATATTGATATTATGAAATATTTCTTGAGCATGTTTCCAAATCAACATAACATTTGACACTTAAAGACCTGAATTAATGGCTGCTAAAATTCTGCTTTGCCATCACAAGAATCAATGACATGTTTCAATAAATTACAATAGAAAACAGTAAATTAAAATTGTAATAACTGGATTTTTGATCAAATAAATGCAGCCCTGATGAGCCCACATGAAGTCTTTGAATGGCAGATCATATTAAACTGCAGATTTCTATTATTAAACAGCCATGTAGATACATATTTTCATTTCATCAAGAAACATTACAGTCCCAATATTTTAAAATATACCTTAAATAAATTGAGTACTTCTAGTCAACGCTGAGATTTACATTACATTTACATTTAGTCATTTATCCAAAGTGACTTATAGTCCAGGTGATATCTTAAAAAAATGTTCACTTTTTCATAAAAGCATGAAATTTGGTACACTTGTATAGTTTGCGGCCCAAAACATTTTCAGAAATGGAGCCATTGCAAAACATCTTGTGGTTGCCATGGCGACCATTTTACTTTCCGCCATAACCAAATGATGTATTTTGTGTCATATCTCCTGAACCAAACATGATAACACAGAAAAAGTGATGTCTACCCGTATGTTTTGATGGTCAAGGTGCGGGCCGGACGGTGACAAGCACAGGCGGGTTGCGGGTCCAGTACCCAAGACATGATGTAAGTCCAGCTTGAAGAGCACTGCAATAGTCCAACCTAGAAATGACAAGAGCCTGGGCAAGAAGTTGTGCATCATGCTTTGTTTGGAAGGTCCTGTTCCTCCTGATGCTGTGCAATGCAAACCTGCATGATAAAGCCGTCTTCACAATATGGTCCTTGAAGGTCAACTGGTCACCAAAGAATAATTTTTGATGAACCTAGCAGGATGATGAAATCGTGCTGTAGAGTCGGATTGGCAGGGAAAACGAGAAGCTCAATCTTTGCCAGGTTGAGCAGCAGGTGATGTTCTTTCATCCATGCCGAGACGTTTGTCAGGCAGCCTGAGATCCATGCAGCTACTATTAGATTGTCTGGTTGAAATGAATGATAGAGCTATGTGTCATCAATGCTAGAATTTAGTAGGAGAAACCATGTGCTTGTATAATGGGTCCCAGTGATGTAGTGTATATGGTGAAGAACTGATCCCTGTGGAAACACTGTGGCCAGTTGATGTTCTTTGGATACCTCTCCTCCCCAGGAAACCCTGAAAGACCTACCTGTGAGATAAGATTCAAACCAGTGGAGTGCAGATCTTGTGATGGTAGACAGGATAATCTGATGATTCACAGTGTCAAAAGTGGCTGATAGATCCAGAAGAATAAGAACTGATGATTTGGAATCAGCTTTCTCTAACTGCAGGGCTACAGTGACCGACGGCAAAGCAGTCTCAGTTGAATGGCCGCTGCTGAAACCAGATTGGTTAAAGTTCAGGTGGTCATTCTGCGAATGAAATAATATAACTGTGTCTATAAAGGTGTGAACCAAATGGTCAATTCCATTAGAATAACAAAGGAATAACAGCATTCCTCAGGAACGTCTTGTAGATAATTTTTTATATTAGAGAAATATTAGACAAATTAGAGACATTTTTATATTACATTGGTGAGCCACCCAAAAGACTGCTCAGCAAAAATACAGTAAAGATGATGATATATGTGGCAACTTTTTAGGTTAGAAGGGGTAGTATGCACTGGCCAGTCTAGACAGATATTGTCTTGACATGAAGTTAAAGTGGACTAATTGAAAGAGAATAACTGCACATTCACTTAAGCATAATGAAAAGCCTATGCTTAAGTGAGTGTGTAGTTGTTCTCTTTCAATTAGGTCATATTTTTTTCCTTCAACTTGCACCTCTGTAGGTGTGTGTTTGCTTTGCCTCACTTGCTCAATGAAGTTAAAGTGGATCATAAAGTGTCACTTGCTGTATTTACATCCACAGATGAGAAATAGGTGGGTGAGGGAAGAGAGGATGACATTACAGAGGAAAGATGGAAGGGTGAATAATTGGTGGCACACAGGTAGTAATATATAGGTTAAATATAATAAAGAAATTAGCAGAGATGTCTAGAGGTTTTACCAAATGTTGTCTGTGATACAGTTGCATGTGTAAATTAAGTCAAGCTGGTTGCCTGATTTGTTAGTGCTTGTGGTAAGCCATTTGTCTGCAGTGTAAGGCTTCTTCAGATGGATTTCGAAGTCACCAAAAACTACAAGTGGACTGCCATCCACAGAGAATGATGACAGCAGCCCACACAGCTCCTCTATGAAAGATTATATATGACCAGGAAGGTGATAAATCATTACAATGCGGCGTTTAACTACTCAGTAGTTGAAACTCAAAATAATTTTTAATGCATAGGGAAGAGTGGGTTGAGTATTTCCAGTTATTAGAAATGAGAAGACCAGTACCCTTCCAACTTGCCGGGGAGTGTGAGAGAAAGGGAAGTTGTTAGAGAGAACAGCAGGGGGTTACAGAGTCTTCAGGACTTATCCAGGTCTCAGTCAAGACCAAGATATTAAGAGTAGACTGAGAAGCAATGGCCAGAATGAAGTTTGTTGACAGCTGACTGACAATTCCAGAGACCCACAGAAAATGACAGAGGTGCAGCAGAAGAGGTGCAGATATGACACAGCTTAGCAATATTTCGTTGCCAATGTTTGAGCTTTGTTGAGAGAGAATTTATAAGAAACATACTACCGCCTACCTGACTCTGAGAGGTCATTAAAATACACTTACTTGAGATGATATTTAAAAATAAATTATTGTATTCTTGAAAACAATCTTTTATTGTACTATTGAATAAAATATTATTTAGCTGGTGTGTGGAGGGCATTCTGGCGCAATATGGCTGCTTTCACATCATCCAGGTGGATGCTGCACAGTTGAGATTGAGATTCCCCCTTCCATGTAAAGCGCTTTGAGTACCCAGAAAAGCGCTAAATGTAACAAATTAATAATTAATTAATTAAAACATCCTTTTATTGTACTATTGAATAAAATATTAGTTAATAATCAAAGAAAGAAAAAAATAATACTAGCCATAATATGGACTATCGTAAATGCTGTGATACTGTGATGCTCAGATACTGTTATTTCCTTCTTACATTGCTGATTTCACCATTAACTCTTCACTTGAACAGTTTATGTTGTTGTATATGGTATCATAGTAATCCTTGACCATCAAACCATAGAGGTAGACATCACCTTTTCTGTGTTATCATGCTTGGTTCAGAAGATATGACACAAAATACACCATTTGGTTATGGCGGAAAGTAAAATGGTCGCCATGGCAACCACAAGGTGTTTTTGTGATGGCTACATTTCTGAAAATGTTTAGGGCTGCAAACTGTACAAGTGTACCAAATTTCATGCTTTTACGAAAAAGTGAACATTTCACCTCAAATTGTGCACATATCACCTGGACTATTATAAATGAGGGCAATGGAAGCAGCCAAAATCAACAAAAGAGCAAAATGCAAGTGTTATGACAAGTCTCAGTTAGCCTAACGCAGTACACATAGCAAGGTTTTTTTTATATATAATATTAAGAATCAAGAATCAGTGCATGGTAAATGGTTTTGTTTTATTAGGTCTGTATGTTGGGTGCCAGGTGTCAATGTGAGCATTTTAATGTCTTCAGTCATCATCTCTCAGTTTTTTCAAGCATGACGTGTCGGCAGACAAAAGAGATTAATTGCAAAACATTTGGGACTTGATGACTTTATGACCCCTTACTTGTCTCCTCAGGTGAGAAAGGAAAAAATGCATCAAAGAACAGCCACCTACATACACTTTCAACAAGCAGGATTCCAGAAACAAAAGCAGTAAACAGTGTGCTGACAGGTCTGTCCCAGTCAATACAGGTTTGCTGGAATGCACTTAAGAATTTGACTGTTATGATGACTGTGTGTGTGTGGGGGGGCATGTGTGTGTGTGTGTGTGTGTGTATTTGCATCATCATAGGACAGACTTCTTTTCTTTGTCAATGGAGCTGAGAGAAGATGCAGTCAGACTGACGGACGACGACAGAAGGAAACGAGTCGGGGAACACATACCAACACGTAACAAATCTACAATCTCTTTATAGAGTTATGTTCCATAAAATACAAACAACTTTATCATCTGGTTCTCACACAATCTGTGTGATGTCTGCACTTGATTCACTGTGCGTCATATATTGATCCTTTTATGGTATGATACGCAACATTAAGTTGCATTACTTTACTTGAGTCACCGTACATGATTTGTTGGGCATGATCATGCAAGTGTAGCGTGTAACGTGTTTAGCGTAACGTTCAGTATGGGCCAATTGATCAGAAGAAAGGTGCGACTACTGGAGAGAGGAAGACAGCACAGCAGGTGAGTGAACAATCAATACAAAGTCTTGTTTTCTGATTCAGTTTGATTTTGTATTAGGAGAAAAATGTGCTCTTTAGTTTTTTGCTCAAAATGTGTGAATCACATAGGTAAACAATTAAAGTACGTTGAATGATAATATCCACACTCTTGTTAGGTTTTTTACAGGTACGTGGACTCCGTTTTGGACAGCAGTTCTGAACACTTTCGACTCAATTGGAAACAGATTCTCATACACTTATGAATAATAAAAGAATAAAATAAAACTCTTGCAAAAACTCAACACTGTGTCAGATTGCTTGGAACACTTCAAATTTAAAGAAAACAATAGACAATGCTTTCACAAAATATTGTGCTCAATAACTTGAATACCTAAATGCGATAAGATAGACAATCAGTTTGATTCAATATACAGAATGAAGTTCTGAATTTTCACTTTCAGTTGCAAATGAATCACTGTCTCCTCAAAACTTAATGATCTGTCCAATGTGAATCAGAGGCTCAAGATTTGACAAATTAATTCAGTTAACCTGAGTTCATGAATTGAATAGACGAGTTCAGAACTGTTGATTCCTTTAGAATAGTACAGGATCACAATTAATGTCTTTCGTTGAGAAATCAAAAAGGAAAAAATAGAAAAAACAAGATGATCTCAATTGAGTCCGAGTCCTGTTTGTCCAAAAGTAAAAGAAAGAATCCTCCTACCAGTTTGATGGCTCAAAACACAGTTCAACAGAGAAAAGGGTTCCGTGGGTGACTCGCCATATACAAATTGCACCTTGTGCGTCCAGCATGAGTCAGGGAACTCTCACAGAAGAACTCGAATCTCACAAAAAAAAAACAACATTGTAAAAACACAAGGCAGAACAATAATTAATCTTCAATTCAAACAATTTCATCATTAAATCACATGTATGCACTTCAAACAACACATTAACTTAACGCTTTAACACTTATTGAACACATTGACACTTAAATACCATATTTTATGATACTTTGTTAGCTCATTAGCATTTTCACACATTCGTTAGCTTTAGCCCATGTGTAGCCTGGGTTACCTGGGTTACACAAGTCAACGGACTCCAATGTTATTTGGCTCCCTAGCCTTATTCAGAATGTCTCCTTTCATGGTCCATAGTAGACAGAAAACATACAGTTTTGGAAAGATAAGCAAATGATGTAAATAATGACAGAATTTTCATTTTTAGTTGAATTATCCGTTTAGTGTTGTCCAAAATTGCATATGGCATTTTATGAAAAACCCACTAATTACATGTTTATAAATGACGTTATGTTATACATGCTAAAATTTAGATAAAGAATCGTCATGCTATAAATTTATAAGGTTCAAGTTTATTTTAGATTTTAGATTTTCATAGTGTTTTTATGCTTGCATGTTTTGGAAGGCACTATGAATACTGAACGGTATATGAAGGTTTTAGAGCAACATATGCTCCCCTCCAGAGGATGTGTATTTCAGCAGGACAATGCAAAAACACATACTGCAGCTATTACAACTGCATGGCTTCGTAGTAGAAGAGTCTGGGTGCTGAATTGGCCTGCCTGCAGTCCAGATCTTTCACCTTTAGAGAACATTTGGCACATCATTAAACCTGTAGCAGGCATCAAATTAGAAATGAGCTCATTTTGTGCATTAACCCTTTCACTAGTGAGTTTAAAATATTCTAAAAAAATATTTTTTTTAAGGCGACCGTTATTGTAGAACATTTCCCCTCAACGTTTCCATGGCGACGCGTCATGCTTGTCATGTGACACACCGCGGCCACCATAACACTGTATGACAGATGGATCGCTTTTATTTAGTTTTTCTTTTTTTATTTAATATATTCACAAGCTTACTTACCATGTCATGAACAATCTGATATTCCGATTCACAAATGTGTGTAAATGAGTGTGTTTTGTCATTTAAACACCTTTATAAATTATCTTGATCGTGATCTGTAACGTGAGATGGGCGCCGCCATGTTTGTTCACGCTGCAGTTCAGAGAGTCCTGTCAGTCGGATTTACAGCATGTGAATTAATAAATTTCTCCCGAAATACATGTAAGTAAGTGGCCGGTAAACAGGGTGAAGAATAGAGTGAACTTTATAGTTACTTACACTATGTGTATCTGATATGAATAAAACACAGGCAAATTCAATTTGAATGGATTGTTATTGTTGCTTCCATAGACATTTGTGTGTGTTTTACAAGCTCTAAATGTATTGTTTTACTAGTACATTTAAATGTCTGAAACTTAAAATAAGCGTTATGTGGTTAAAAACACTACATAATTGTGATAATATAAGCAGTGCAGGTCTCTCTCTGGCTCAGCGCCAGCCAATGCGCGTAACCACCGTTTTAATTTGGCAGTTATGCAAAGTCACTGAATATTCTAAATCCCATATGTGGGACCGTACCACTGAAAAGGTTCAATTGTAAAATTTCTCAGTTTAAACATTTGTTATGTTATCTATGTTCTGTTGTGAATAAAATATTGGCTCATATGATTTGAAATTATTTTAGTTTTCATTTTATTCAAATTTAAAAAACGTCCCAACATTTCCGAAATTCAGGTTGTATAAAAAACATGTATTTAGACATAATACTGCTTTAATATGCATACTATACATAGGGGTAAGGGCTAGAAGCATTGATGGTTGTTAACCAGATCTTTTCTTTACTCTCTGTGGACTTAATTCATGAAACTTGCATAAATATATGAGTAAATTGCGAATAAAATGGACTTTCCCAAAAACTCACCTTCTGATAGTTAAACCTGTGTATATTAATGAATTCCAATCACTATAAATAGGGTGCATGTGAACATCCATTAATAATTAGCATAATCCACTCCCATTATATTTGTAACTATTTATAATTATAACTACTTACATTTTAGTTAATTATATTTAAAGTTTTGTTCCACCAAAAGCCAAAAAAATATGACTTTAAAGTTTTATAGGTTGCAGAAAAGTACTGGTGCTCAACAAACAAACTATGCGGCTGTTTTTTTATGACTGAAATTTATTTTCACATTTAACTAATTTGTTAACTAATTATATTATGGTAAATGATATAATCAAAATGCAGTGTCATCAGTTTTCCAAAAAAAAAACACCATTTATATGTTTGGAAGCAGGTGTGATTTTTATTTTCATAGCAACTGACATTTTGAAAGTATGAACATGAATCCTGAACATATACATTAGAACAAATGATTTACACAATTCATTCTGCTCATGTTTCATGATTTAGACCCAGTGTGTGTTAAAATAACAGATGAAGCTTCTAAGGATTGCTAGAGCTTATGGAAGAAGAGTGAATTTGAAGAAGTAAAGAGTGAGTGTGTAATCTTTAATATTTATTTTGATACAATGCAAGTGCAAAGTGGACACGTCGCTCCAAGTTCTGTAGCTAGCGATGCTTGTTTTTGGTTCTGCGTGCTTGTAAACCTGTAAACACAAAGACTTGCTGATATCCCTTCCAGTAGAATGGGCCTTTGTTTGAGGGACACAAACCGAACCCTAAACACAGGAATCACAAAACAATAAGCATCCTCCAACTGTAACCTCCTCCTCCCTCCTTGCCATGCCACCTTTCCATTTAGACAGCTGGATTCGGGGGGCTGAGGAGAAGAAGGAGGAGGGGGAAGCCTCCATCTTTCAACCCTCTCCTCCGTTTACTATGCCACTATCCTTCCTTCTTCTCTTTCTTCGCCTAAGCCCTCTCTTCCTCATGCGGCTCAGCCGAGGGTGGACCGCAACAGGAAATCACCAAAAAAACAAGGCGCAAAAACCTCTGTGTAAACTTCCAGGTTCTATTTCTCCCTCTTCCTGATGGGAAGTCTTTTCTGAATCAGTGGGAAAACAGTTTTCAGACCTTCACTCAGCATCTCAATGCTCAGATTCCTCTGAAGCTTTGCCCACAAAACCATTGTGTTACACTGACGAAAGGGGAAATTGGGGGTTGCTCATATAAACATGATTTTGGTTTTGATTCACACATGCTTCTCTGTCAAACTGGGCCATTTAGGAGAAAGAGCTGCTGAGATGATTTATTCCTCACAGAAGAGGTGTGAGGAGGTCAAATGACCGCATGGGTTCGTCTTTCATTCTGTTGACATTCGTGTGCGCTCTCAGCCTTTATCTTTGCCTCCAAGGGAAGGTCAAATTATAAGCGTGAATTGGATTTGTGTGAGTTACAAGTTGAAGGTTCTCTTGCATCACGCTAATTAGTCACAGTGTCTGGGATTAATGCACCAATGGGGAGCACTAAAGCCACGAGGTCAATGACCATCATGTGAATGCTCACCAAGACAAGCTTTTGCTTTGTCTGATTTCGCTATTTCAATTTCATACATTTTATGTTTGCTTTGATGTTGGAACCTTAAAACATGTTTAGATGTGGTCCAGTGAACTTTGATCCATGTGATGAGCTAATATGTTTTCCGTTGCTCTTTATGGTTTGTCTTGGTGGGTTTTTTTTTTCAGAAGAGTCTTGAACATTTCCAGCCTTGAAACTCCAAACTTCCAACTTTTCAATATTTTTCCCATATTTTTCATCATTTTATTTTTTGCTGGTTTTCAAATCCCATTATTTATGGATTTTATTGTTGTACCTTTCTATTATTTAATACAAATACTAATAGAAAAAAAATCTGTTGTGAAAATGATTAATTATTGCATGTTTCAAACTACACTGTAAAAAAAAAAAAAAAAAAAAACTTGAGCCAACTTAAACTTTTAAGGCAACCAGCTTCAGCAGATTTTGGAGTTCTCTCAACTTATTTTTGTGGGAGATCCTCAACTTTTTGTTGTATAAACTTAAAAAAAAGTTGAGAAAACTCAAAAATCTGCTGAAGCTGGTTGCCTTAAAATTTTAAGTTGGCTTTTATTTTTTACAGTGTATGATGATATGAAGAACGAGTGAAATAAGCATAACCCATTTCACTAATTATATTAAAAGGTTATTTTTATATAGTATGAAAATTATAACCATTTTTTTTAATTACAAACACCCATTTCTGTGTCATTATTTCCACCCTACAGCACAGTTTTGACCCTAATATGTTATTTTTATAAAATTATCAGTGTCAATGCATGCTTGAGATGAGATATGTGATGTGTGAAGAACAATAATGGTACGTTATTTCCAGCTGTAATTCAAAAGAATGAAAATATTACATAATTGTGTATATTTAGGAAACATAAACTCCTAGCTTTGAAATTAACCGAAACAAAAATTTCATTTTCACCACAGAATACTGTTAAACACAATGCAAAATTAACAATGAAAAAACTCTGTGGTGGGAATTTACATTACAAAAATACACAGTTCCTCTAAATAAAATAAGATAGTGAGAGTGTGAAATTTGTATTTTCTAAAAGTCCACAGGGCCAAAATAGTCCATTGTTGAAGAAACACGGTGGAAGTGTCAGTTTGTGGGATTATCATTATTATCATCATCAGAATATGTTTCTGATTGCCTGGTCATGCTCGTCACACAATGCCTGAGAAAAATGTGTGGCCCTAAATTATGTTAGATAAGCATGGGGCTAGCATGTACGCTACTTTATAGTAGATGATCTCATACTGTCAAGTCAGAGTTTTATTGCCGCTTCTCTATAACATAGTTGGACTGACAATAAATTATCCTTAACCTGTCTTCACAGACCCAATGCATGTGAACCATCCCTTATAATCAATTCAATCGAATCAACAGTAAGAAGGATATTTAATGTTGTGGGCAAAGTTAGATGCATGTAGGGCCAAATGAGGAAGTGCGTGTGTAATCTTTTACACTAGGGGATTACTAGCATGTTAGAAGGACTGCAGGTGGAGAAAGAATGTCCAAGCACCTGCCCGTCTGTCAGTACAGTGTGTGTGTGTATGTGCACGTGTTTGCATGCGTGTTCGCGTGTGTGATAAGTGAATACCGACTCACTCGCTTTGATACAAGCTCTTCTTTCCACTAATCACTTGACAAAATCCTCTTCAGATCCTCTTTAGAAACATATCATATTTCTGTGTGGAATGAAGGGTGAGAATTAAGATTGAAATGACATACAAAATCACTTCTAATTAATAAATTAGAGGCGCTGTACTGTAAATAAACAGGATAAATGGAAGTCACCATTACTGGTTCAAATTATCACATATAATTAAATAAGACACACGTCTTAAGCTTGAACATTCGTAAACACACATGCACATCCGTATATACCACATCTAATCCCATCATTCATCTACAGCCTTTAAAAAGGGCAGCTGCCCTCCTTCAAAACGCACATCCCCCAGGATCATGTTTCCAACCATAGCCCCGGGTGAGAGTCGAGGGGCTCATGTTCGGTGAGGAATAAAGGTTTAGTGCGTGAAGACAAAATAGTATTCGCTTCTGGCATAAATAAGATGCTTTCCAAGAACCAAGCCGACTTTTGGGTTTTTCATCTTTGACAAAAACACAAGTTAATCAAAGCTAATCAGCATTCCAGTGCCAAGAAACGGACATTTGCTAACTGATCTCACGCCAACACAAATGAGGAGGGTGTTACCCTGATTTTTTTGGAAGATAAACGCCAGATAACGACAATCTCTAACTGAAACAGTCAATATGTGGATGTTTTTTGCTATGTTTCATCCAGCTGTTCATGTTTTATTAGTATTATATGACTGACTCACCTCTATAGTGTAGTATAATCATTCATCACCAACCAAACTATGCTTCCTGGCAACCATACGTACATGTTACAACCAACCGTCTCCGTCAATACATTTGCCACAGGGTCATATAAATCAAACTGTGTACACAGCATGCATGCTACACCTAAAAAAAAGTAGGAGTACTTCTAAGTATTTTTATTTATTAACTAATTATTTTTATTAGCTTTTTTTACAATATATATGATATTACATAACAGTTTTTATTACAGTTTTGTTAATATTTTAAATTAGTTTCTCATTTTCAGTTCAAATTTTAGTTGTGTGTTTTTGTCAGTTTTATTAGTGTTTATATGTTTTTATAAATTTTTATTTCAGTTTTAGTTTCAGTTATTTTAGTACATATACTAATTAAAAATAAGAAATGTTTTTATATTTTATTTTAATTGAATGTTTATTTTATTTCTAGTAATGAAAATGTGTTTTATTGTTTTAAACATATATTATATTACCAGTTTATTATCACTAAGTATTTTGTTATAATATCAATATCATATATGCAGGTTAAAGAGGCATTTCTATTGACTCTGTCATATATCAGCTGTTATCTGTATAACCTGCTGAAATGTAGCATTGTTGTTCTAGAGTGAAAAATGTGAAATGTGTTGTAGTCAGACCCCATAAGTATTTTCACAGTGGGAGCTGGTGTCCCTGTGGGTTTTCAGCAGGAAACTGCCTTCCAAACAGCCACTTCCCCTACAATAACACACACATTTATCCGTTTATCGCACAACAGGGTGGTGAGATAGTGTTGTGATACGCGTATAGTGTTATGATTATGTGCATAGTATCATGGATGTACATGATGACAGTGTGTGGGAATCAGTGTAAGCTCAGGTTATTTTGGAGCTCCGGCCCGTAATAACTGTCTGACATGTGTTAAACTGCTTACTGATACAGTAGCATTTGTTTGGTCATTGTTCAAGCCCCCTGGAACTGTGATTCATTTGTAAATGATCTTGGTTTTACTGACCTCTGTGGCTCCAGTCCTTTTGGGTAAACATGCTGAGGTTTTGGGGGTCACTGGGGTCGTAAAGTGTCTCTTTGCCCCACTAGGGTCAATCTAGCAGGAACTGTGAGTGGCCACTAACGGTCCCAGACATGATCTCCTTCCTGCGCTATGGATGTCAATAGCTTTACCCTCTAACCCTCACCCTGCTCGTAAGTGGAAAAACACATGCAGAGCTGTGAAACGAAGCCCATGGTGAGGTTTGTGGGTGCTTTTACTCAGAGTTAAAGGAATTGTTTCGCCTTAAAATGAAAAATCTGACATCGTTTACTCACCCTCATGTCGTTCCAAACTGTGTGAGATTCTTTCTTCTGCAGAACACGAAAGAAAATAATTTGAAGGATGTACTGGCTGCTGTTTTCCATGTTATTACAACTGAATTAAACAAATCAGATCAGATTGGCGAGCAAATCACTCAGAATGATTTCTGTGGACAGATTAATTGTAAGAATGAAATAGAAAAATGTGATACTGGAGCACAAAACCAGTCATAAGTAGCACAGGTATATTTGTAGCAATAGCCAACAGTACATTGTATGGGTCAAAACTATCGATTTTTCTTTTATGCCAAAAAAGGGCAAATTAAATAAAGATCATCTTCCATGAACATATTTTGTACTGTAAATATATCAAAACTTCATTTTTGATTTGTAATATGCATTGCTAAGGACTTAATTTGAACAACTTTAAAGGCGATTTTCTCAGTATTTAGATTTTTTTTTTTTTTTGCGCCCTCAGATTCCAAATAGTTGTACCTCAGCCAAATATTGTTCTGTCCTAACAAACCATACTTCCATGGAAAGCTTGAATTTTCACTTGAATTGAATTTGAAAACCAAATCAGTCAGTTTTGTGAAAGAATCACTTAAACTGGTTTTGTGAGCTAGACCACTATCAACAGATTCATAGAAAGATTCGATTTTGTTCATGACTTGGATATTTTCTAATGGATTTGCCAGCGAGAGCCGTGTTGATGTCATCAAATATCAACTTAAATTTTGGCCTGTTCCAATAGATTTTGAATACAGGACATGGGTCATATAGGTTACTTATAATAGTTTTATACCATCTTTTTGAAGCCTTAAGATACAGTTTACAAAAAAAATCTGTCATCATTTATTCAGCTTCATGTTGTTCCAAACCTGTATGACTTTCATTCTTCTGTGGAATGCAAAATTAGACATTTGGTAACACGCAGAATAAGCCATTAATATGTGCTTTTTAAGTACTAATAAACAGCTAATATGCAAGTAATGTGCATGTTGATAAACAAGTTCATAGTGCATAGCGTTCCTTAGTCTAAGTGTTACCAGACGTTTTGACCATCATTTTCTGTGAGCATTGACTTTCATTGTATGCACACACACACATAAACACAAAAAATACCATACTTTTCAGACATTTTTCAGACAATTATTCTATTATGTTCCACAGAGCAATGAAAAGTCAAACATTAAAAGTTCCTTCAATTTTTGTAGTTGCGCAGAAAAGCGCAGCCAGTGCAATTGTTCAGAATCTCTCATTTTGTCATCCAAGGAAAATCAAGTCAAACAGGTTTGGAATGACATTAGGAAGAGTAAATGATGTCAGAGTTTCCATTTGTGTGTAAACAAATCTTTTTTATTATTCAATATCGGTCAAGATTTGGGAATTTAGACATAGAGACATAGAGAGATTACTGGATAAGAAGGCAAATGGATATACACCCTCTTTCTATATCTGTCTATCACTATAGAGTGAGATATATTCAGGCTGACAGGGTGAACTAGGGGGTTTAACAGCTAAATAAATGACCAGCTCTTTAGGAATGTTCACTGACCACTCTCCTTTCTTACGGCCCCCGGGGGAGCAGAGGCCTGATGGGGCACTTAACACTCTCAGACATGCAAATCTTTCACACTCTACATTAGAGCCCATTACTTTGACTCAACGGGCCGTCCAGTCACCGGCGGTAGTTTGTATTGTCCTTACGCATGGATTTCGCTTCTCAATGGGTCAACTCTCACACATTTCCACCTCTTAGCACGGTGGCCTGGTTAGCAGCTTTTGCAATGCAGGGGTCACAGGCTCTTGTTTCCTATAGCGCTACACTGCTGTGCATTGCTGTAATACTTTCTCCTTCTGTAAAGACCTCCCATGGTTTTATTGTGGTTCATCCTCACCCCATTTGAGCTGAATGCTACTGTCATGGATCACGAGTAATAAATGTGCGCTGCATACGTAAACTCCATACAAAAGGATTTACAAATGATCACTTTTTGCTAAGAGAAAGGTGTCCACAAATGGGAGACTGACCTACCAAAAGCAGCATGAACTATCCTGTCATCAGCATCATGAAACCATACCAACTACAGTGAATCAACAGAACATCTTATATATAGATAGCCTCAAAAACCACAAACTAGCCACATCCCAACTTAATTTTATAATTTTTCCAGTTTTATTTTTACTTATTTATTTATTTTTTACTGCTTAGTGTTAAGCGCACCTAAATGGTGCTTATATTTTGAAAGGGTTGCCGGCCCAGTGACATTCTAGGCACTAGCAGTCAAACGTTTGGAATAATTAAGGTTTTTTTTTTTTTTTTTTTTTTGAAAGAGGTCTCGTATGCTCACCAATGCTGCATTTATTTGATCAAAATCACAGTTATGTTGTAAAATATTATTACAATAAAATAAAAATTAAATTTGAATGTCTTGAAATATTTATTTGTTTCTGTGAAATCGAAGCTGAATTTTCTCAACCATTGCTGTTTTCAACATTTTTAATAAGCACCAAATCAGCATATTAGATGATTTCTGTTATATCATGTGATACTGAAGACTGGAGTAATGGCTCCTGACAATAAATAACATTTAAATGTAAATGTAAATATATATATACATATATAATGCCCCATAATCACTTGGATGTATATTTTTTTCCTTAGTTAATGTAACTACCCTTGTGGTTGCTCTACTAAGGCAACTATGTGAATATCTGGAGAACTTACTTCATACATCCTCTAAAAATCACCTTCCCAGTCATTATAAAAATGAAGTTGCTTCTGAGAAAAACTCTAGCATAATTTGCTTGCAGTTTCTATATGTATTTCTACATTATTTTAGAGTTATCACGTGGTTTTACTTAAGTGTTCAAATACACTTGGTGCTATTTTACAGTATGTTGAGTGCTAAAGAGTTCCACAGAAACTACTACAGGTATTTTTTGTCTGCTGAACTGCTTGTCTAGCAACTGTGATTACGAGCATGATCTCCTTAACCCTAATAGTGGGTATTTACCTAAACTTCCGTGTGGCAGCACACTGAACCAGTTTCATATAATTTTACACCATGCAAAATGAGGTTTTGTGACTCATACAGGCTATGTTTATGACTGCCAATCATTGTCAGAGACATGGCAACATAATCTTGTTATGGCACCACCTGAGTAAACAAAATAAGGGTAAAAGCGCATTTGTGGGGGGCAAATAACAGAAAACACCAAATGAAGAAGATGTGAACAAATTTAGAATGCTAACCAAAACAAATTGGCAACGCAAGACTGCACTATTTTGCATACGAAAGTTCATGTGTGTTTGTTCATGGCTGAATGGATTCTGCAGCATGTTGGGGATCCCGCCAAGGGTTGTTCGGTGTGTTTGGTCAGACATGAGAGAGTTAACATCTCAGGGAATCCCCGTCATCTATGCGCATGCATCAGAGGGGGGAGATTACAGACTGGGCATATTGTAATTGCTGTACTTTTTCCACTCCACATGCTTGAATAGCTTTCAATACGACTACTTTGAAGAAGTTTGTGCTAAGTAACAGCGCTCACCACGATGTCACATGTCTCTGTGAAGAGTGAAAGTATAAATGATGGGTACTGCAGGGAAACTCCATCATCATGCTCTTTAAAAATATTACTTTGGAGAAGTTGTCAAAACACACACACACACACACAATATTTTTGAGTACTCAAAAAATTTATTGCAAAGACTTCAAATTGCCAAAGCAGCTTTTAAAAACTTGAACCCTAATTCAGTCTCTTTATCATGTAATAAATAAATGCAATGGTCTACATAAGTGCAGAAAGGAACCAGATAAAAAAACAATCTATATACACAATATGTACAGTAAACATCTTGCACACTATATCAACACATCTGTATGTTCACAATACCTCTTCTCACTACGAAGAGAGATCTTATAATAATACTGGAAGAAATGCAGTATGTGATGCCATACTGACAGACATATTTACATTCTAGCAACTTTTCAATCAGGCTCAGCCTGTATTCTATACAAAGCACATACAGCTGGTAATTTCATGTCATTAATATAATATTTGGAAGCATATTCACAGTCCAAGATGAGCGCGCTTGTGTTAACTAGAGTGAAAGCTAGAAGACTCGGATTCTGTGGATACGGATGACATCCCTCCTCTCTTCTTCGGCAGAATTTTCAGACTGGACCCCCGGCTGGGAGATAGAGCGCTGCGGGCGGACTTCTTGAACTTCACCCCCAGAAACGCGTAAAGGATGGGGTTGAGGCAGCAGTGAAAGTACGCGAGAGCCTCCGTCACGAAGATCCACTTCTGCAGACCCTGCTCGAGCTCGCAGCTGTGGGGAATCACCTTCAGCAAAATCAGCGTGTCCAGCAGGATCCCTCCGCAATACGGCAACCAGCAGACGAAGAAGCACACGATCAGAACCACGGTGGTCTTGAGCGCCTTGCGCTTCTGCGTGCCCTTGGAGCCGCGCGACAGCCTGGAGATGATGATGCAGTAGCAGATGAGAATCACGAGCCCGGGTAGCACGAAGCCCACTAGGATGTGCTGGAAGCGGAAAGCGACCATCCAGATTGTGAAAGACTCCTGTGGGTAGATGCGCTCGCAGAAGGTGCGGATAGAGCTGCTCTCCGCTTTGGCGAACACCAGGTCGGGAACGGTGAGGAGCGCGGCGGGGAGCCACACGCCCACGTAAATGATGCGATTGGCCAGAAGTTTCCTCGGACCTTGGCTGTTCGTGGCGCGCACCACGGCGAGGTAGCGGTCCAGGCTGATGAAGGCGAGGATGAGGACGCTGCTGTATAAATTCACCGTGTAAATCATATGCACGGCCACGCACATGAAGCCTCCGAAGTACCAGTCTTTGGCCGCGTCCACGGCCCAGAACGGCAGGGTGAGCACAAACAGAAGGTCCGCCACTGAAAGGTGCAGGCGGTACTTGTCCGTCATGGTTCTGGATTTCTTCTGGCAGCCCATTACCAGCACAACCAGTCCGTTCCCGATAAGACCCAAAACAAATATGATTCCGTACACGGTCGGAAGAAAGATCCTCTGGAAGTCGTGACTGACCTCCACATCGCACGGAACCTCAAAGTTGGCTCCAATGTCCCCCGAGCCGAACTCAGAGCTGTTATCAGTTGATATATCATCATTAAAGAAGATGTGCTGCAAAAAAAGTGAACGGGCAACTTTAGAGACATTTAAAATGATTTAAATGCAATCAAACGTAACTTCATAAAAATTTTCTTTTAATAAATAACTGGTGTCTTACTTCGTAATATGCCATCTTTAAAACACTCCTCCGGTGCTCTCAGTCTCCAGTAAGCCTGCAGTGAGTTTCTACAGTGCTCTGTGCAGCTCAGACGATTTTAAATACCCCACTCGCGCGCGGAAGCTCCGCCTCTCGCAGCACGCGCTCTAGAGTCTGCGCTCGCTGCAACCGCGTCTTCCGCGAACACTCTTTTCCTGTTTTCGTGTTTAAAGTTTGGTGTGTGTGATTGAAGAAAACGACGTCCTGTGTATCAGCTGTATCTCTGCAGAAACTTCGCACAAAACCTGTTTACTTTGCCTGTCCCAATAAATACGTTAAAAAAAACGTTGCTATGTGTAGCCTACTGTGCTAGACTGAGGTATAGGCTGAGGTATGTGCTTGTGTGTCTATATGTGACCCTGGACCACAAAACCAGTCAATTTTCTGAAACTGAGATTTATACATAATCTGAAAGCTGAATAAATAACCTTTCCATTTGGTATATGGTTTGTTAAGATAGATAATATTGCTTGGCTGATATACAACTATTTGAAAATCTCGAGTCTGAGGGTGCAAAAAAATGTTTTGTTTGTTTTTGAGAAAATCGCCTTTAAAGTTGTCCAAATGAAGTTCTTAGTGGTGCATATTACTAATCAAAAATTAAGTCTTGAAAGGAAATTACTAAAATTTCTTCATGGAACATGATCTTTACTTAATATCCTAATGATTTTTAGCATTAAAGTAAAATCCATAATTTTGACCAATACAATGTATTGTATACCCGTGCTACTTATGACTGGTTTTGTGGTCCAGGACCACTTAAGTGTTTGGTATGCATCATGAATGGCTGTCAGTTAAATCGTGATATAGAGATGTTAAATTCCCAATGAAGTGGCTCACTCACAACAACTTTCAAAACACCTTTAAATGTCATTCAGCCAGCTTCAGTTCAGATCAGAAGATTGCACACACACACACACACACACACACACACACACACTTGTGAAAGTGTTGCCATAGCCTACTTTGAGGTTGATCTGTGAAAAGTATACACAAACACTTTCCATGTGAACAATAAATTAAATTAAATCAGAAAATAAGGAGGGTTTTGAGCATAGAAACATACTGTATGTTAATCCCTTAAGTGCTCTGAGCTTTTTATGCTTTGCATACCTTGAATGGCTGTTTTATCACATTTAGGAGGTGCTAATGTGTGGATAATCAGATAAAATCACAGAGGCAGTCTGAGTGATCACAGATCGTACAGTTCTCCCTTTGTTCAAAACAACCAAACCCTGGGCCCAAAGCAAAATTAACAATTAATTTATATGCATAATGTCCCTATGTATAGTGGGACAACTGGGAAAATGTGACACATAAGATTTGTATTTAATATGTTCTGTTTACTATAGAGAAGATCTTTAGACATTTAAAATGGCATTGTGTGAGGGGCTAAGCCATTTGGCATCATAAACACAATGACAAATTTTCACAAAGAGTCCCCCTTTACCTCGAAGAAGAGAACACTCCATGCTCTATAATATCTCAGTCATTCAATACTGGGTTGTAACAGGCACAGATGCTGATTAGTGAACAGAGACGTATAGCGTGGTTGGGACACCTGGCTAAAATGAGAGGCCAGACCTATCGCTGGTTGTAGGGAGCAAGGAAGGGCAGTTCTTGGGGACAAAAACCCTTTGGCAATGTGTATGTGTGTGTGTGTGTGCTTTCCTCTGGGAGAACATGTGTTTTCACCTGCCCCCAGCCAACAGAGATGGGTTCCAGAGAACTGCTTCTCAAACTGTGAAAGTTGTAAGGTGATCTGCATATGTGTGCCTTCAAAATCTGTTGCACTTAGTTGTTCTCTTATAATTTTAGAGTCAAAATGCATAATATGTATATTATTGATGTGTATTTCATAAACAAATTAATAATGTATACAGTTAAATTAATGCTCTGGGAGAGATTTTTTGCTAACCAAGGCTGCATTTATTTGCTAAAAATACAGAAAAATAGTAATATTGTGAGAAAAAATATTACATTTTAAAAAAGTCCTTTTTTATTTTAATATGCTTTTAAAATGTAATATATTCTTGTCATGGCAAAGCTGAATATTTCTTATAATTATCAATGGTGAAAACAATTGCTCTTTATTTTTGTGAATAGGATGTGTGTTGTAAAATAACTTCTAAGTCATTGTATGAAATACAATCTTAATTAGGCTATGGCTTAATGGAACTTATGTTTTCTTTTGAAGTTTGATTTTGTGTCTCACAGATTTTCCACAGGAACATTAAGAAATCAGATTTAGTTTTTTTGTGTGTATTTATGTGTGGTTGTGTGTATGCGTGTGGGACGATGAAAGAAAGCTGGCGCAGTAACCGGGTGCCTTTTATGTCTGCAGAGACCACAGAGGTGTCAAAGGCACAGAGGCATGAAGAAAGACTGAGTAGGAGAATGAAAGTGTGCGGAATCGATGCATTCGTTGTTGTTTTCTCTCGTGTCAGTGCAGCAAAGAACTTGTCATCCATGAATGTATGATTTCCTCATCCTGTGTGTGCCACACCGATTCAAATGCAATGAAAAAGAAGTTGACCGTTGATGACAGAGGTTTGAAGACAGCTGTCCTTAGAGGTCTGCATGCTTGTGCCAAAACAGAAGAACAATAGCATAAGAAGTGTAGATTGTAATTAAGTATGAGTCTGTTTGTGCATGATGTATATATTTAAACACCTTTGTGATATTAGATCACACAATTACTATTAACACTATTCCATTTGGGTACTTGGTGTGTCTATGTCTGAATTGGGGTGGGTGGCGCATTTTCAGGGTGTAAAAACTAAATGGCCTAATTATGGTTAATACACTGTAAAAAGGATGTTTCAAAATTATATTATTATAATTATATATATAAGATTATTGGAGAATGTTTACAAGAAAATACTCCTGTCTTTCTACTTCAGTCTTTCTAAATTTCACATTTGATTCAGTATGTTACTTGCAGATTTTTTAAAAATGTTTTTTTAGTATACTTACAGATAATTTTATAGTTTTTATTAACATTTTGAATCAGTTTTTGTTTTTATATTTTCCGTATTTATTTTGATTTTACTTCATGTTCTGGTATTTTTTGTATATGTCTAGATTTTATTAGAGAAATATTGCCTTACTAGCTAAAATAAAAGGTTTTTATATTTTATTTACATGTTTATTTTAGTTAACATTTATTTTAAGTAATGAAAACTGTGTTAGTTTTAGTAAACAATAATATATATAGAATATATATAATATACACAAGCAATTTCTGAGTGAAAATACTTTCTACACCTTTTTTTGTCAATATATTTCTTAAAAAGGCATGCTCATTACATAAATGCCTAGTTTTGTCATAAAACTCTAGATGGCGCAGGCTGATGATTCACAGTGATAAACTTCTTGGCACAAGCTGATTGGTTCATGTTGCATAGGCAGGCAATGAGATTGCTGCTTTACATTTAAATGGATGGATAGCATTCATTAGAGTTTGTAGCGTGCTTTCAGAGTTCCTCTGAAACCCTCCACCTTCCCCAGCTCCACCTGTATAGATCTGCTAAGGGTTATTTTAAATGCTTTTGTGCATTTATTTGTGGAGCAGCAGTATGTCTTAAATACTCACAGTACTGTATCGGCGTATGTATTGGCATAGTAAGTTCCTGTATACTTTGCAGCAACAATAATCTACATCAACAACAGCAGCTACATAGCAGATCTATTCCACCAAGACCAGATACATTAACATTGTCCTATCCATTACCATGCCAAAATCTTCTGAGATTTGTCATAATAGAACTGCAGCAAAATCAGAGTCATTCAGTGTGTATAAAAGTGAACAGCACGAGTTCAATCTTCACAAAATACAGTATGCCAGTTTGCTTCTTTAAAAAATAATCACACACACAGACACATACAAAATGTTCTTAGTGCACAGGGTTTCCCCCCTTCTACACAGGCCATGACAATAGCCCTCGGGACAGGGCAGAGGGGCTCTGATAAGAATACAATAGGTCTGATGATTCCAGATAAGAATTTCTGAGCGTCATTAGGCCATCTGTATGTGTCTTTCTTCCTATCCAACTTTATTTACTACTAATGATTTAAACAGAGATGAAGTTAGAGGACAAGATTCAGATAAGAGCATGCTGCTTCTAAGTCAGACTGTTGTGTGAACTAGAGAAAAGAAGCTGAAAAGAAACTTGAGGTCTATTTGCAGATCTACCAGGCGGCACGTTGGTGCCTTGAAGTCTATACGTTGGCCACTAAAATTCCAGCCTCAAGGCGACAGAAAACAAATCACTGCTTGGCCATCCCATTCACAGAGGTGAGCAGAGGCAGAGGGAAGAAAGAAAAGGTGGTATTAAGGAAAGAGGAGACACCTGTTTCAATGGCCCACTGCCCATGATCTTTTTTTTTCTGTCTTTCATCCCAGCTTGTTTGGTCGTGGAGACAGCTGAAAAGACTATTATGGGGGAACAGAGTCGGTAACAGACCCTTATTAATTAAAAGCCATTGGAGACTAAGCAAAGACTAAAGCCGATACACTGCTGCATTGAATTATACAGGTGAGAAGAAACAGTATAAGCACCCCAGTTAACGAGAGACCACTTATATCAAATGATGTTCTCATTAGATTGAAAATGGGAGTTTATATAGAAAATTTTAGATGTTTTATTTATCTTTCATAATATATGGATGTAATATTCTGGGTTGACACATGTTAAGAACTATCTTAAACTGGGTTTGTGTAAAGTTAATATCATTCAACAGCATTTGTGGCATATTCATTACTACAAAATAATAATAATAATAATCATTTTGACTCATTACAAAAATCAATGTTGCTATGATGTGTGAAGTGGAAGTGAATGAAGTCAATTTTTGGACAATTTAAAAGCAGAATTTAAACTAATTTTATATTAAAATATGTGTATTATTTGAGCTGTAAATCTATTTTTTTAATTATATATATATATATATATATATATATATACACACACACACACACATTTATAATATATTTACAATTGTCTTAACTTTACCCAAAAGGTTAAGGAATTTCTGTCATCATACTATTGAAAACAGTTATTATTTTGATGCCTTCAAATTCACTTTGATTCCTGTCATTCTGGAGAACAGAAAGGAAGATGTTTGAAGAATATTTCAGCTGTTTTTGTCCAAAAAAGTCAATGTGGTCCATCATTTTCAAGCTCCAAAATATACCTCACACCAACATTAAAGAGATCGTTCACCCACAAATGAAAATTCTGTCATCATTACCTCACGTTGCTCCAAACCGGCATGAGTTTCTTTCACTCTTAAAAATAAAGGTGCTTCACGATGCCATAGAAGAACCTTTTTTTGTCTAAATGGTTCCATAAAGAACCTTTAAATCTTCAGATTAGAAAAAGGTAAGAAAGAAATGGTTCTTCTCCATCGCTGTGAAGAACCTTTTAAGCACCTTTATTTTTAAGAGTGTTCTTAGGTTGATCATAAAAGAACACACTTTGAAGAATGTGGGACACCAAATAGCTGCTGGTCCCCATTGACTTCCATAGTAGGGAAAAATAGTCAGTGGGGACCAAATACTGTTTGGCTACCCACATTTTTTGTGGGTGAACTATCCCTTTAACATCAAACTACAGTGGATCTTGCAAGGTACATGATTAAATGTCATGACTCATGAGATTTAAGATGTGTCACCATGTTTGATGCAGGTTTTGTATGTTTTCATTGATCAGAGTTTTGATTTGATTAATAAAGGCTTACATTTTAATGTGTTCATCAAATGATTATGTTGCTTTCCAAGGCCATATGGATTAATTTCATGCTACCTTTATATCATTTTTGGATCTTCAAACTGTTGGTAACCATTGACTTACCTAATATGGACAAAAACTCTGAAATGTTATTCGAAATGTCATTTGTGTTCTGCAAAGGAAAGAAAGCCATACAAATTGTATGTAACATGAGGAGGAGTAAATTATGACAGAATTGTCTTTTTTTTTTGGCTGAACTATTCCTTTTAAAATTCTTGAATGATATTCCTTCTTAGTCTTCTATGTCTGGCTAGAAATCTGACTCTGACTCGCTGAATAGGGCTGAATTGTGTTGCAGGTCTTTGAGAGGATTAGATGGGCTGATCTGAGGACTGATATGGAACCCTCCTGTCTGTCATTTGCATCCTTTGTAGAAGAACATCCACTGCTCTGTGTGTATATGTGTTGTTGGAGGTGGGGGGCTGCATGTTAAATGACCAACACACATACTAACAAACGTAAGTACACACTCTAAACGCCATACACGAACAACACATTTTGCATGTTGGGGTGGAGTAATTTCCTGAACAGACGTTTAACTCATTTTTGCCCCACTTTTGGTTTAGCAGTTATGAGTCTCCTCCTATCTTTCCAGACAAGTGCTAAGCTTATTGATCATGAACCACTCCTATGTGAGTGAAATTGAAAGGGCGACTCCCTTATAAATGACAGCAGTTTTCAACTTTGTGACTGGAAACACAACTTGCACAATGAAACTTGGGTCATATTTACATTCACATACTTTTTTTAACCCAAAGTAACAAAAAACCCAAGCATAACATAATGTGCTTAATGAAATGCATAGTTTATTACAGAGCTGTCTGCAAATTCCCAAAATACAGTGGAGATACTTTGGAATTAAATCTGCATTTGGCTCTAATTGACTGAAAAGCTTTAGCCGATTCATTATATGTTCATTCTGTCTCACTATGCTAATAAAAAGGGATTACAAGCAATATACAATGATCTGGCTTGAACCTTTGTCAGTAATGAGCGTAATTACATTATCATGGTATTAGCATAAGCTGCAGTTCAGTGTTGTGACTGATGAAGGACCAAGTCGTCCATTGTCCTCACCAGCTGGAGGGTAAGAAAATCTTGATTGATAAAACTAGAGTAATATAGCTATAATATAGCAAACACACTCAGGTTTCCATTCTCAGCGTGTCTCAGAAGTCCGACAGACTTCAGTGAACAGATGTTTGTCTGCCATCCAGGTGTACTTGAGCTTTTTGTTCACCTCTGAAAGTTTACTGCTAGTTTGATTTGATTCCTCAGAAGCAGTCTTTGTCTACCTGCCTTTTGTTGTTTCAACCAAGGTTAGGCCACATTGTTGAAGACAAGGGTCTTGGGGTAAAAGATTTGTGGTTGTGGCAGGGGTGTGGTGGTGCCATATGCCCGTCTGTGTATGAGTTATGTCTCTGTGTACATCAAACGTGTGTCTGGGTGTGGATGTGACTGCACGTGTGAGAAGATTGTGTAGAAAAGGGGGTATGTATGCGACATTGGATCAGCTTTTTTTTCTTTTAGTCTGATAGCGTGCGAATGAGTGTACCAAGCAAAACCACAGCTTCCTGATTTTTCTGACACCTATTTGTCAGATATCTCAGTTCTACAGCTTGAGTTATAAATGATATCAGATTTATTAAACAAGTCTTAACCACACAACACACACAATTACACACACTATCATCTCAAATCTGAATTATATCAAGGTGTTCATTTTTTATGGATTTAACATGTTGTTGCTGTAGCATACACTGTATCTTGTTCCTCACCAAGGCATAGTTGTATGTACCCACTAAGTTACAGTTACTAAAGTACAAACATTTGAGATGAACGGCATCACGGGATTCTCTGTGTCAGTGGCGCCATCTTTTGGGCATTTGCCACTATTCACTTCCGTCACAATTACAAAAAAAAAAAGAATTTAGAAATTAACTGAATTTTATATTAAAAATGAACTAAATTTTACAAGTGAATTCTATTATATACATGATTCTAAATTGTGCATTGTGCTGTACTGCTTCTGCTGGAAAATAAGCATTTATGATGGGTAAAACTCGTGTTTATCTGGTTGGCAGCTTCACTCCCAGCCTGACCAGCTGAAAAAAACCTAAAACTACTACTAGGCTACAAAAACCAGCAAACAGACTAGTCTGACCGTGCTGGAAAACCAACCTAGACCAGAAAAACATATTTTTAAGCAGGGTTATTGTAGCCTACTATATTGTGCATTTACTTAAATCATTTTAGCTGTAACTTCACAAAAGAACAATACAACCACAAAATGATTTCTTATACTAGGCCTATACATTGCAGGCCAGTAGTCCTACAATAATTTTTTTCTTTGTTTAATTCCCCACAAGAGCAGTTTCACTTGGCCAGTCTAAATTAAACGTTATAACAGAAAGCTATGAATATTTTCCTCAATCCATTGAGAACTATGAGCTTATGTCTGGGGCTGACTGTATTGCGCATGCGCTCTCGCTGCCTCTCAGCTCACGGGAATGACGTGGGTGAACGTTCCCATCGGTGCTCAAGGCAACGTCAGCGGGTAAGGAAATGCGATGCCCTAATAACAATTCCTTAAAATATATACTGAATGCAAACTGTAATTTATCAGGACCCGTATAGTGTCGGTTTCGAACTGCAGACTGAAGTCGCCATGTCAAATGCGTGTTTTAAGTTAATAGGGTTATTGTAGGGAAACGCAGCGAGAGCTCGATGACTCCTTATCTTGTTTGGGATCCGGTAACTGTCTTTTCACAATATTTATTCGTTTATCTTTGCAGAGTTCTGCATACACTAGGAATACATGGTTCAGTCTATCTATTCAAAACAAAGTAGCAGTTGTGTACACTAAAATGCTTGGAAAAATACAAGCAAACGTGATAAAAGCGAGCAGGCTGCTGCTTGCAACATTGTAACCAGACCCATGATGATGATGATGAGGAGGAGGATGAGGAGGAAGGTGCGATCACAACAGCGTCAGCTCATAAACATGCGTTTTGTTTTGCGGAAAAATGTAAGTTTTTACGTATTTAGTGACTAAATTGTTAAACAACCTTTTAGGTCGCTTATACACTAAACATTAGTGATGTTGAATGAATGTCAGGACAGGTGTCTGGTTCTTATTACAGTTTCTTTTGGCTTGCATTAAACGTTTGCTTTTGTGTGTGTGTGTGTTTGTGTTTCTTTTTTGGGGGGGATGCGGTATGTGTCATTGATTTTGGTTATTCGTGACCGTGAAAGACATGGCAGTCACTGTGAGAGCTAACAGCTGTTACCTCAAAAGAACAAAAAGACAGCAGTTTGCAAAGGGCATTCCGTTTATTTTGCCATATTAAGTATTCTTATGTATCAACTGAATTTCCTCAAAGCTCAGATTTATTTATTATTCATTTAAATTGTCCAGCAGTTACTCTTATTTATAGTATTGAAATAATTTCATAAATTTTTATTGGATGAAAAAAATTAAAATACAAAACATTGCTGGTATTTTATCTAGTTATTTATATGTCTGTAAAATTTCTCTTATTTTCACCAAAACTGCAGATATTTGAAAAATACAGTAAATCTATTGTTGTGAAATATTATTACAGTTTAGATACAGTTTAAATAAACTGTTTTCTATTTTAATGTATTTGTCTGTAATTTGTTACTGTGATGGCAAAAATGTATTTTCAGCAGTCATTACTGCAGTTTTCAGTCTATGATCCTTCAGAAATCATTCTAATATGCCGATTTGGTGCTCAAGAAGTATTTCTTATTATTATCATTGTCGCAAACTGTTATGCAGCTTAATCTTTTTGTGGAAATCGTGACTTTGATTTATTGAAATATTTGAAATAAAAATAACTTGTAACATCAAAAAAAAAAAAAATCTATTGAATGCATTCTACTGGAATAAATATATTAATTTCTTAAAAGAATGACTGACACCTAACTTGGTAGTGTAGATCTGATCTTGTGACCCAAGCCATGATTCAATATTTCTATCCCATTTGCAGATTTAAGCCACACTCATCAAGAAGATGGACAGCTATGGGTTTGTATCTTGACTTTGTCCAATGAATGTTATGTTACCCCTCCTCATCTTATATTCTATTTTTAATAACAAGTATATCTGAAGAACATGCTATGTTCTTTCAGGTTCTCCAGTGACATGTTCAGTGGCAGAGCAGTTCTGGGGGAGGACAGCTCGGTCATGGCCCGAATGCAGAAGAAGTTCTGGAAGACCAAGCAGGTTCTGATCAAGGCCACAGGGAAGAAAGAAGATGAGCATGTGGTGGCATCTGACGCAGATCTTGATGCCAAATTGGAGGTATGAGCACCCTTTTAAATGTAGTAAAATGACCTCTGTGAAGTCAGCTGTAGGTGAAAGTGTAACGTCACTGGGCCAGGTTTTTCTTTCAGTGACCATGTATTACGCATTTCGTTTTTTTTTTTAATTTTAAAGCAAAATAAAAAACAAAAATATTGTTTGATGTGTGTATGCCTGACAATGACAGAGAAATGACTGAATGAGATGGAGGGAAGTTAATGGTGTACTGTCACATGATCACAGGGAAGAGAGGAGATGAATATATTTCTAGATGATGCTGTACTTTGATCAACTGTGCTTGATTGTACCACTGTGTACAGACATCCAGTCTAAATGGCCCTGGCACTGTCTCTGTCACTGTCTTGACTGCCTTTCTTTTATATGTATACACACACACACACACACACACACACACAACTGCCTTTTCTTCTCCCTTTCCCTCTTTACGTATTCAGGCAATGCATTCCCTATATCAGCAGTCCAATGCGGATTTAGGTAGGATACACAGACTCACACATAGACGAGACAAACTCAGCCATGCCATGTCAGAAATGAACAAGGTACACTGCCGTTTTGTAAATTAAATTAATACTTTCATTCAGCAAGGGTGCATTAAATGATCAAAAGTGATAGTAAAGACATTAAAAGATTTCAATTTCAAATAAATATGGTTATTTCTCTATAATTTTGTTTTACGTTTTTTTGTTTTGTTTACAGGTTTTCACAAAAATATTAATCAATACAACTGTTTTCAACGTTGATAATACTAAATGTTACTTGAGCACCAAATAAACATTAAAATGATTTCAGATGTATCATGTGACACTTGAAATTGGAGTAATGGCTACTAAAATGTAGCTTTTCCATCACAAAAATAAATGGCATTTTAAAATATATTCAAACAGAAGACATGCATTTTAAATTGTAATAGTACTTCACAATATTGCAGTTTTTCTACTATATATTTGGTCAAATAAATGCAACATGGTGAGAAACATCTTACCAGCCCATCAAATAAAGTGATTTTTTTTAACAATATCATGCCTAAATTGTCCCACCTGGCAGATAGCACTGAAATATGTGTCCTGCTGAGACTGTGTGTGTGGGCACACACTTTTTGCAATTTCTTACAGCACCAATATTTAAAAGCTCACTAGGATTGTTCAGAAACTAACTATATGGACCTAAAATAAATATTATGAAATAACAGAGAAATTTACTTTAGGGGGATTTTGTCCCAGATTTTTGAACATAGTAATTATAAATTTTGTCCTCTCAAACTCATGTCATTCCAAACCTGTATGGCTTTTGACTTGAAGGTTGGGAATAACATGAGGGGGGAGTAAGTGATGCCAGAAATGACATTTTTGGGTGAACTCTCCTTTTAAGTATTTGGGGCACTTGTACCCCAAGCTTTGGCTCCTTTTTGATCTTGCACTCCAGGCTTTAGGATCTGAATACATGAACATTGATTTTATTGAGTATGGATTTATTTTAGCCTGGAAGTGTTGTATTTGGTTGGCCGCATGTGTGAGAGATAATCTACTTTACATTAGTTGACACTGGGTTAATCGTTAGATGTTATAAAAGAAAGTAGCTGATTACTTGGAATCGAGACCTAATACAAATCTGTAGACCACTCACAGTTTAAGGAAGTGTTTGTGCGTGTGTTTGTTTATGTGTGCTTGTCTAATCTTGCCCTGCCTCGGGCTGTTACACTTAAGCATATCCTGGTTTACTGATCATTAGATGGTTTCCAGTGTAGAGGAGGAGAGCAGAAGACAGGCCATCGTAAACCCCCCGGCTGCTTGCTTAGTGAACAGGTGTATCCATGTTCTTTCTCTGTTGAGCCACAGCTGCCGCCTGCCGCTATGATCATATGAATTGGCTTTTAGCCTGTTTGGTAACAAAGCACTGTTTCCTCTTAACTTGAAAACAATAATGCATTATTGTGTGAAATGGTGGGATTTTACATTAGTAAATTCAATAAAAGTGTTTATTTAGGAGAGGCTGTTGTACAAACCTGATTCCTGAGGGTGTTGTTCTTGCATGTTTGTCAGGCCTGTGAAAAAGTTAAACAGTAAGCTGCTGAACTCAGAACTCACTTGCAGGGGTCACACCTTCATCAGCACACATGGACCTTATTCTGGGTGGATGCCATATTTAATTTGATCCACATGAATATACTGTATTAATACAAGAAATGACTCCAGTAATACTTTTATTCTGAAGTAGATATGGATTTTTCCCCCCTGCGACTATGATTATTTGAATATTTTCCTTACAAACCTGCTTAAACACAGTAGTTGCGAAGACTTAAGGCTGGTAACCGGAAGGTTGCTGGTGTGAGCCATGAACTATCACCATTGTGCCCTGTAATAAGTATAATGCAGGTCGCTTTTGATAACAGCATCTGCTAAATTATCACCTACACTACCATTCAATAGTCTGGGGTCAGTAAGATTTTCAGTATTGACTCTTGTGCTCACCATGGCTGTATTTATTTGGTCAAAAAACAATAAAATGGGAAATATTGTGAAATATCATGACAATTAAAAATAACCTTTTTTGTATTTTAAAATGTGATTTATTTCTGTGATGTAAGCTTAATTTTCAGCAGCCATTACGTTAGTTTTCAGTGTCACTTTATCCTTTAGAAAATGTTCTAATATGCAGATTTGGTGTTTAAAAACTTTTATTTTTATCATCAATGTTGAAAACAGTTGAATATTTTTTGGAAATTCTTATACTTTTCAGGATTCGTTAACAAATAGAAAGTTCAAGTTTTTTTGTAACATTATAAATGACTTTGCTGTACGTTTTGAACAGTTTAATGCATCTTTGCTGAATAAAAGCATTAATTCTTGTGTGCCTACTTCCCAATGTTTTAGAATGTGAGTTGGGGTTTCACTGGTATTTTCTGTATCCCAGTGTTTTCATCCCACTATTGAATGCTGGAATCGGTCCTGTTCCTATATTTGGCTTCTCAAAGCTTTTGAAACTCTCTCTAGAACAAAGGCAGCTCAACAGAATGAGTCATTTATATTTTGTTGTGTCAGTTTCTTGTATTATGTAGTAGAGAACATTCTCATGCTCTCTCAGACAGTCAGGGACTTAACATCCTTTGTTGCCATGACAGCAAGACTGGAAAGGCATTTTTCTTGTGTTCTAATGTGTTTGTTTTTTTGGAGTCTTTAGTGTGGGTGACCATATGTTCTGTCTGAGTATATAAATGCTGAAAATAATGAAAGGTTCAGAGATATTTTGATGTGTTGCAACAAACACAGAAGTACTGCTTCCTTTTTAACATTTGTAATAAAAACTAAAATAATGAACTATTATCTGCATTTGATAATAATAATGTGTTATCTGTTTCCTCCAGTTTTTCCGTTCAGTCCAAATCACTTGCACAGAACTCCTGAAAGTGATTGAGAAATACCAGCAAAGAATCACACGTGAGTGAGGAACATGATCTTCCACCTTCTTTGTGTGTGCAAACACAGAGTCTTGTTCAGCTTGTTTTGAAGGCCTTTGCATGCAGTGGAATACAGTACATTTTCTCCGTTTCCATGAATGCTGTTACTGTGGAGTCAATAGCCAATTTTAAGCATAATTCTGCAAATGTGTTCTTGTGGTTCTCATAATTGATAACGCTCAGCACATATAATCAAGCCACATATTGTTTCTAATACTATGAGTTATTGTTGTGGTAATAACCCCGTTTTTGCCTCCTGTGACCTCCTCTCTTCAGACCTCTCTCAAGAGGAGAATGAGCTCGGACTGTTCTTGCGCTTCCAGGCAGAGCATGATAAAACAAAAGCAGGCAGTATGATGGACGCCACCAGTAAAGCCCTCTGCTGTTCTGCCAAGCAAAGGTAGGCACTCCTCTACAAATATGAACAAATCAGGGCTTCAGATCATTAATGCAATTTATTTCATGATGCTTTGATAGTTAATACATGCATATGTCATGATTGAATACATTGCAGTTAGGGAATGAGTCATGATGGTTGACTGATCAACTAGTCATTCAACAACTAAGCAGTTTGGTCAGGGTATGAATATATACACACATGTGTAAGTATATATGTATGAATATTATGTATATGCATACACTCTTTCAAAAGCTTTTAAGTCACAAATGAATACTGTTATTCAGCAAGGCTGCATTAAATTCATTAAAAAAAATTTTTTTTTTAATAAATGCTGTTATTTTGAACTTTTTGTCCATCAAAGAATCCTGTAAAATACATTACAGTCTTCACAAATAAGCAGCCCAACCATTTTTAGCATTGATAATAAAAATGTTTTTTGAACACCACATCAGCATATTAATATGTGTGTGTGTGCATGTTTATGTGGTTTATGAGGACACAAATTTGTGACATGGGTATGACAGAGGTATTACAATATGAAGGTGGTTTATGAGGACACTGCTTATGTCCCCGTAATTCAAAAGGCTTAAAAAACATACTAAATGGTATTTTTTTTGAAAATCTAAAAATGCACAAAGTCTCCTGTGTGGGCTAAGTTTAGGTGTAGGGTTGGTGTAGGGCAATAGCACACACAGTTTGTTCAGTATAAAAACCATTACGCCTATGGAGAGTCCCCATAAACCACAAAAACCAACGTGTGTGTGTGTGTGTGTGTGTGTTTGTATAGGTGCATCTCAGTAAATTAGAATGTCGTGAAAAAGTTCATTTTTTCTTGTAAGTTATTTCAAAAAGTGAAACTTTCATATATTTTTTATTCATTGCATGTAAAGTAAAACATTTCAAAAGTTTTTTTTGTTTTAATTTTGATGATTAGAGCTTACAGCTGATGAAAGTCAAAAATCAGTATCTCAAAATATTAGAATATTTACATTTCAGTTTCAATTAATGACCATCCCTACAGTATAAATTCCGGGAATCTCTTGTTCTTTGAAACCACAATAATGGAGAAGACTGCTGAAGACGAACATTGACGCCCTCCACAAAAGAGGGTAAGTCACAGAGGATCATTACTGAAAGGGGTGGCTGTTTACAGAGTGCTGTATCAAAGCATATTAAATGCAAAGTTGACTGGAAGGAAGAATTTGGGTAGGAAAAGGTGCACAAGCAACAGGGATGACTGTAAGCTTGAGAATACTGTCAAGCAAAGCCGATTCAAACACTTGAGAGCTTCACAAGGAGTGGACTGAAACTGGAGTCAGAGCATCAAGGGTCACCACGCTCAGACATCTTCAGGAAAAGGGCTACCAAGCCACTTCTGAACCAGCGACAACGTCAGAAGCGTCTTACCTGGGCTGTGGAGAAAAAGAACTTGAATGTTGCTCAGTGGTCCAAAGTCCTCTTTTCAGATGAAAGTAAATTTTGTCTCAGAGTGGAAGAGTGGAGAGGCACAGAATCCATGTTGCTTGAAGTCCAGTGTGAAGTTTCCACAGTCAGTGATGATTTGGGCTGATGTCATCTGCCGGTGTTGGTCCACTGTGTTTTCTGAAGTCAACAGTCAACGCAGCCATCTACCAGCAAATTTTAGAGCACTTCATGTTTCCTTCTGCTGACAAGCTTTATGGAGATGCTGATTTAATTTTCCAGCAGGGCTTGGCACCTGCCCACACTGCCAAAGGTACCAAAAGCTGGTTCAATGACCATGGTGTTACTGTGCTTGATTGGCCAGCAAACTCGCCTGACCTGAACCCCATAGAGAATCTATGGGGTATTGTCAAGAGGAAGATGAGAGACACCAGACCCAACAATGCAGATGACCTGAAGGCTGCTATCAAAGCAACCTGGGCTTCCATACCACCTGAGCAGTGCCACAAACTGATCACCTCCATACCATGCCGAATTAAGGCAGTAATTAAGGCATAAGGAGCCTCTACCAAGTATTGAGTACATATACAGTAAATGAACATACTTTCCAGAAGGCCAACAATTCACAAAAAATGATTTTTTTTTTTGGTCTTATGAAGTATTCTAATTTGTTGAGATAGTGAATTGGTGGGTTTTTGTTACATGTGTATATTTGTTTTCATTTAATTTGTTAAATTGGAAAAATAATGCCAACATAGAAACATTTTCCTAGTGATCTGTTTTTTTTTTTTTTCACTTTTCCACTTAATTACTCAGTTATTGCAAATCATTATGTTACTTTGGCAGCCCTAGAAAGAATATTTCTATATTCTGCAAACACTAAAGATACACTAACTTCTCTGTCCTTCTGTGCTACATTCACTCAACAGTCATGCCACTGGCAACAATTTCTGTCTTGTCCTCTGTCATGTCCAGGTTGGCGTTGTGTCCCCCTCTCCATCGTTTGGAACAGGAAGTGGAGACGTTCCGGAGGAGAGCCATTGCAGACACCCTGCTGACCGTGAGCCGGATGGAGAAAGCCCGTACTGAGTACCGCGGAGCTCTGCTCTGGATGAAGGATGTCTCGCAGGAACTGGACCCAGATACTTACAAACAACTTGAAAAATTTCGCAAGGTCAGACTGCGGCAAAGCGAGCAATTGAAGGGGGGGGCTTGCATCTGTATACCACATGTAGGTTGAAGTGTCTTATTTATGTATGTTTGTGAACAGGTTCAGGCCCAGGTTAGAGGAACAAAAGTGCATTTCGAGAAACTGAAGAATGACGTGTGTCAGAAAGTGGTAATGCTGGGTGCCAGTCGCTGCAACATGCTTTCACATTCCTTATGTACTTACCAGGTGAAATGTGTAATACTATTTTCCTTCCACCTGTTATTCCTTAAAGCCTGTTTCACTCTTATTTTTGAAACCTTTTCTCATCCTGTATTGTTTTTTTCTGTAGACAACGCTCTTACAGTACTGGGAGAAGACTGCACATGTGATGTCTGGCATCCATGAGGCCTTCAAAGGATATGTACCCTACCAGTTCACTACCCTTAAAGTAGGTGCCCATGCACAAATCCCCGAAGTTAAACTGTTGTCATGAGATTTAAGCTCTCATTTGACAACATTTGACTCATTACAGGAATTAAGGGACCCATTGGATCAGATTGTGTCCACGCAGACAGCAGAGGACAGCAAAGACGAGGAAAATACGCATCCAGACAAGTGAGAACACCGACATAGTTTGGCCATGAGCCAGCCATTTTCAGCTTCTTCTTTATGTTTTTTGTGTGTAATATACAACACAATGCTCAATGAATCTCACACAGACAAATCTAGCGGTCTCAGTTTTCTTCATTCTTTTTCATCAACAAAGCATGTCTTTTCCCTTGAAGGCACCCTGCTTGCCTCTCATTTTCAGATCTTTCATTCGCTCTCTTTCCTCATTCTCTGCAACCCTCCGTGTCCCTCAGATTAGGTCTCTTCAGACGAGGGGCCTCTTTGAAGGCTCTGGTTACTGATCTGTGAGTGGAACATTGTAGTTCTTTTAGAAACTCCTGCTACCTTTGTGAACAGGAAACACTGCTTAAAGTTCCACTGTCATTTCCTATCTTGGCAGCGGAAAATGTGACAGTATATTTATTCCTGTGCCATCTGTGTTAGACATGCTGTTGTACAAAACTGTGACCCTCACTTGCTTCCTAGAAAAATCGCTGTGACTCACTCCAATTTGTCAATTTAGACTTAATTTAAGGTGTTTTGTAATTCTAATCTGATACTGTGTGTCATAGTAATGTGAATCATCTCTTCTCTGCATCCATTTAGTCATGCATCAGGGTGTCTATTAACTTAATTTGGTGTTTGTATGTTTATGTTTCAGTCTTGTTTCACTTGAAGATGAACAGCTGGGTGAATCATCCGATACTGGTATGTTCAGCTTTTAAAGCACATTATGGGAACGCACAGGATTGCCTAATGATTTTCTATTGGCTCAGGTTTCTTAAAAAGATGTTCTTTCTTTGTGTTTTTAACAGTTTCTACTCGTGCGGTAGATGGACAGAGTAGAGGATCTGACAGTTCTTTGTTTGCCAGTCTGGACTCTGGTATGTTGTGTGTGTGTGTTAGCATATTAGGCCTTGCCCCACAACTCATTGCTACTAATTGACTAGTCATCCAGAAACATAGTCAACTAATAAAGGGTTAGTTCACCCAAAAATTACAATTCTTCAAAAAAATTCAACAATTCTTCTCCCCGAGTTACCGTCCTCCGCCATTTGGGGTACTCTCCAAAATGGCGGAAGACGCTAACTCGGGGAGAAGAATTGTTGAATAAATTATGTTGTTATTGTTTTCTTTGCAAACAAAAGTATTCTCGTAGCCGATGTCACATGGACTATTTTACCGATGTCCTTGCTACGTTTCTGGACCTGGGAACATTGCAGTTGCATTGCTGTCTATGGAGGGTCAGAGAGCTCTATATAATATAGATATATAGATATAGTTATAAAAAATATCTTAATTTGTGTTCCAAAGATGAATGATGGTTTGCTTGGTTAGGGTGAGTAATTAATGACAGAATTATCATTTTAGGGTGAACTAACCCTTTAAAGCTGCAGTTCATAAGTTTTGCCTCTTTGTCACCATCTCTGTTTAAAAACCTACAATTGCAGCTTTTTGCGGAATTATCTTCCTTGTGTGGGTTGTGCACTGGTACGGCTCCAGCGCGGATGAATGTAATGTTTTGAGGAGTATGTGTGGCTGTCAGTCACTGCACCGATGTGGATACTGTACTTAGGAATCACAGATTCTAGCCTATGTCTTGGAATATGACCCAAATAAGAATTTTCACTGGATATTGTCATCTGAACAAGTAAGCAACAAGTCTGCCACTTTTGTTCTGACCAGCTGAGGAAAAAGCATTACAGTAAATCGCGCTACCAATGGTGATTAAATCTAACAATCAATTAACTCATATCACATCACACCGTGCAAATTATTATTATTGTTATACTTTTTTCTAAAACTGTTAATGTTAACAACATCAGCATTGCATGACTATGTGTATTGTGTGTATTAGCATGTAGATTTCAATTTCTGTACAGTCTAATTTTTAATTGTCATACCATTCAAATTTCATATAAAGAAATTATTTTAATCCAAAAAGCAAATTATTCTTCCTTCGAACTGGTTGTCTTTTAAAATACAAAAACTTGTATAATCCCTATCTGTAATCGGATGCACATTTAAAACTGGAATATAATTTAATTGAAATCACATGTATTTCATAAACACAAAATCCTTTCTGGATTACAATCCCATGTCAAAATGATAAATTATTATTCCAGCTGCTGTGAGAAAAGGCTATAATCGATCCTCCACCTGCAGCATCCTCACATGCGATAGCCTGTTAGCTGGGCCAACTTCTTTGTTTACAGACGTGATGTAATCACGTGGCAGCATGCTCCAATTTCCTGCAAATTCCTGCTAGTACCACTCAAATTAGAAAACTTTATTATAAACCTACCGTTGTGAATCAGGCTAAAGTAAGGCGATAGTTTTGAACACTGGCTGGTTATCTACTGTTATGTACTCAAATATTGATTTCGGATCATTTTTAACCAAAGACAGTTACGGACTACAGCTTTAAAATAAATTGCAAATGACGTTTTAGTTATTTTAGACAGTAATTTAGTCATCTTCATTGTTATTCAAATCCCTACATAAGCACACAATAATGTAATTAATTGGAAAATGGTTTCAAATGTTGGCAACGACTTTTTAAAATGTTTTAATGATTTTTTTAATATGTTGTCATACCGCTCAGCCCTAGATTTAATTTCACTTCAATGAAGAAGCAGCACAACTAAAGTCATTTGATCAGTTGGCACAGAATTAAAGCATCAAATATTGATATAACTAATCAACTTTTTGCATAGCCGGTGCAACTCCTAGTATATTTGAGCAGCTTTTATTTATGCCTGTTTGTGTTTCTCATCTTCATATCTGCTCCTGTACTGCAGCATTGAATGAACAATTAGGCCCTATTGGTGGAGATAGCACAGATGACGACCTCCTATTATTGACCCCTGAGTCTGGCTCGACCCCTTCTCTCATTCCAAACTTGACCCCGACCCTACACCCGTCCATGTCTGTTACGCAGCCTCAGATACTGCAGGAGGCCTCAAAGCCTCCTACTATTCAGTGGGGTGTAGGCGTATCACATGAGGAAAAGCAAGATGCCTTACCCAGCAGTCTACCACCTGAAATAGGTATAAATAACTTGACTGGGCATCTCCTTAATGCCCAGGGCTCCCTTAGCGCCTGTTCTTACTCTCTAAAATCAGTCTTAACCCCCCTTCGGATCTACTTTAACACCCTGATCTATCAGTTTTTTTAGGTTCCAGAGGAATTATTCAGAAACTTTTTATGCTTACGGCTCTTTTAGATTTCCTTCTCCACTGTTAAAACTCTCCAGGTGATTCTGACTTTTTTTCTGTAAAACTGTTAAAAAGCATTTTTAAGAACTGTACTTTCCTCAGGGTTACTTTCTTTTCCCCCAGCTTTTTGTGCTCTGTTTGATTTTTATGCACTCTTGGAAGATTTTGGGGACTTCTTTTTCACATTTTAAACCTAAATTGACCTCTTATATTTTGATTACGCAACTATGTTTTTCTTGAAGCTTCCCGTGATTCTTTTTTACTACAATTCTGCTACGCTACACTACTGCAAAAAGTTTTTACAGTCTCCATATTTTTGTGTTGTTTTCAGTACAAATATCTAAATATTCTAAAACAAAGATGCATTTAATTGAGAAGCAAAAATGACATGAGATAGCAAGTCTTGTTTTTTTGAAAAATGGGTGAGTTTAAACTTCTGGTAAGAAATTGGGTTAAGAAAAAAAAAAAAAAAAAAAAAAATATATATATATATAATATATATATCTTCCTTTGAATTAAGTTCAGCAGATTTTCTTTCTCATTAAAGCTTAAACTCGTTTGATATTTTTATCACAAAACAAGACTTAATATCTGATGTGATTTGGCTTCTTAAGATAATAAGTCTTGTTTTTTTTTGCAAAATTTTTCTTGGCAAGAAAAATGAATTAGTTTTCCTTTTTTTGTCAGATTTTTCTGACACCACTGGCAGATCTTTTTTCTTGTTTTAATATTAAACTCCCCTAATTTTAATACATTTTCAGAAAACAAGTCTTAGTATCTAATATAATTTGCCTTCCAAAGTACATTTTTCTTGATTAAAGAATGTTTTGTGCCGGAAAACAAGACAACAGTACTGAGGAAGCAATTAGCTTTTTATGGTGTAAAAGCCTTATTATCTTCTTATTTTTATTGTTCTAGGCAGGGATCTGTTGTCTGAGGCTCTAGACTCTGCGGGGGTGAAAGAAGAGGAGGGAGAGAGAGGTGACCTGGCCTTCCTGCAGGATCTGCTGAGTCCTGGGGCTGCGGGTGGCACTAGTGAGTTTAGTAAGGCATGGCAGGACGCTTTCGGCTGTTTTGAGGCCCCTCCTGCTCCCGTTACTGCTCCTTCACCACAAGCAGGAACGGTAAACACACCCACTGGCTTCCTGCCATCACAGCTCCTGGACCATAGCCTTAGCGCCACAGGTTTGCACAATCTTTTATTTGCCCTCTGCTGGCTGGAGGAACGAACAACAATTTTGTTGTGCGACTAGTATTCAGTGCAGTCACTGTGATGTTCATATTCATTCTCTTTATGTTGTTTAGGATGGGCGACTCCACCTATGTTTCAAGCCCTGCCCCTCCAACCACCTTCCAGTAGAGGCCAGCCTACCCAGAATAGTCCACATTCCTCTGCCAGTGGTGAGAGTTTTATATGACATGTCAAAAATTAACAGATGGATACAGATGATCTTTTTTAGTGATTCGTCTCCCTGTGTTTTTTAGCACCTAAGGGAAGCTCCAGGGACATGTCTGCCTGGTTTAACCTCTTTGCAGATTTGGACCCTCTGTCCAACCCAGACACTATTGGACGCAGTGATCAGGAGTTCCTCAATGCCTGAGGTGTGGTTTTGTGAGTTTGTATATGTTTATCACTGACAAATAAGTCCCAGGTTTATAAAAATGTACTATTTATTTTGGTGTTGATATTATTGATATTAAATTTAGTGTTGATATTGTTAACTAAAACTAATAAAATAGTTTTTGTTATTTTAAATAAATCTGAGATAAAAAATAATATTAGAATGGAAATAGCTAACTGAAATAAACTGGAAAAGTTCAAGTTGGAAAACTGAAATAAAAATAAGCTTTTTTCTTCATCATGATATGAGGAGATTGTGCATGTCATAACGCAGCCCTTTACCTCTCTCAGTGAAGGATGGTCTGGAGCTTTATCACATCCCAAATATTCTTTGATGGAGTGCATATCCCAAGCCTGTATTCGGAGCTGGATCACTACCTCTCCTGAAACAGTTCAACCTGAGCCAAGGAAGCATCCAGAAATCTCTATCCATATAAAACACTGGAAAGTTTCTGAGATATGGGAATGTCTCTCTTTTCTCCGTTCTTTCATTGTGTGTGTGAATTTACTATATGTTCATTAGGTCACCGAAGGGTGAAATGTTCAAGACTTCATCTCTATATCACTATAGTGTTGTTACCTGAGAGTAAAGTATCTGTTACTTTATGAAGTGCACATGTTTAAAGGGACATGAAGGAGGATTTGCCCATCTCGTATATGGGGGGCTGTTTTGCCTAGGACCAAACCTGCGTAAATGGGTGTATATCTGTTTGCTTTGTACGACAGGGGAGTTTTAATGTCCAGAAACAGGGTTACAGATTTATATAACATCTATTATAGATTATAGACTGTATTTTTAATCAAAATTTGGTGGGAATGAGAAGGTCACAGTTTAATGGAGCTAATCAAAAGTGATGCATTCTTGTTTTCAGTTACAGAAATGCTGAAACACTCTCACTCAGAGAAATTACGTCTCCCAAATGTTCTTCACTGTCACACTGTGATGCAAAACACTGGAATGTGTTAGTGAACATGTTTTTGTATTATTTTATTTCGTTTGCCACTTTTAGCACAGGTTTATGTAAATATCCTACTATAGAAAACATTAAACATTTCATTTTATCCCAGATGATCATGTTTAGTTTTACTAAACTGATGAGACAGATGATTATCATGTCTCATCAGGAGTGACAAATTGGTGAAGAAATCAAGTTATTGCTTGCACTAAACTGTCTCAGAGTCTCGGATTGTTCTAGAATGTATATTGTCTGTATTAAGCATAGACATGTTCGTTGATCTGAATGGCTTTGTCTGTACATTTCGCACAGGATTTCACTCCATGTTTAATGGAGCAGGTTTTTGTCTTTGAGTGGTTGAACATTTTGAAGTGTCACTTTGTGTTTGGAACTATATGTTGAGATGTAATTGTATCACTTTTTTTTGTAAGCAAAAGAATGTACACCGCACCATTCGCAGCTGCTTTCATCTGTTTATTTTATGCAACTTTGCCTTTGTTTCAGTTAAATAATGTACAATTTCATTGAAAGAAACTGGATTGAGAGATTTTGCATTTGAGAGCAAATAAATCTTGAGTAGAATTCCATTTCTGATTGTTATTTCTCATATTATTTGTCAATATAAAATCCAATTTTATCCTGTCAGGAAACCAGTTACATCCATCTAGAAATGCATTCACAGACAGAAAAACATCTTGTAACAACTTGAATTCAATAACACCTGTCTAATTTACACACTTCTCGATTTCAATTCAGTATTAAGGCAATTGCATACAATTTGTTCAGGATTGCCCGTTTTCTTTCAACTTTTTTTTTTTCATCTTTTTGGAAGAAAGGAAGCTTCACGGCATGATTAATGGTAAATTTCACAGTATAAAGATGCTACAGTTCAAATCAGTTCACTATTAGCTAAAGCCATGCCTCCATCTTTTAAATGATTTGCATCCCGTTTCTCTCGCTGTTATTCATGACAAGTCTTTCATATCCAGTGTGCTCTGATAGTCTGATCTATTTTCCTTCACTCGATTGAAATTACACTAATGGCAACTTTCTGTTGAACTAATCTTGAAATTTAGCAACAGAACTGATGTGCACCATAATCATAATACTGTTCGGTACATTTGATCTATGTCTCCACCTAATGCGTGTCCAGGCTGTTCGTGTACCATCAAAACTTCCTCTCGCCAGCAAATCACATTAGCACATACAGGTTACGTATATGGGGAAGGGCTCTATACATTTAAGGGGTGAGACTGGATGTAGGGACAGACGATGATAGAAAAAGGCTGTATGCAAATGGGGTCCTATGAACGAGTGGTGGGAGTCAGGCACATTTGTTAGTCCTCCTCAAATCTGCTACAACATTTCTGGTTGTTCTTCCAGCACTATTCAAACTGCATGTAAACTATGAGCAAGCAAAACTGTGACATAAAACCTCAATTTCCCTAATAAATCAGATCACTTACATTTACACTACAGGTCAGAAGTTTGGAAAAATTCAGATTTTTTAAAAGAAGTCTCTTATACTCACCAAAGCTGGATTTATTTGATTAAAATACAGTAGAAACTGTCATTTCTGTTTAAAATAATTGTTTTCTATGTTAATATAGGCCTATTTTAAAATATAATTTATTCCTGTGATGGCAAAGCTGAATTTTCAGCAGGCATTACTCCAGTCTTCAGTGTCACATGATCCTTCGGAATTATTATTGGTACTCTATTAATAACAGTTCTTATTATTTCTAATGATGAAAACTGTTTTTGCTGCTTAATATTTAGTGGAAATCCTGACTGATTTTTTTTTTCAGGATTCTTTAATGTATAGAAAATTCAAAAGATGTCATTTAATTGAAACAGAAATGTCTTTACTGTCACTTTTGATTTAATGCATCCTTGCTGAATAAAATAAAATCTATTAATGTCTTAAAAACGGTTTTCATCAAAGATGATAAGAAACGTTTCTTGAGCACCAAATCAGCACATTAGAATAATTTCTGAAGGATCATGTGATACTGAACACGAAAATTCAGTTTTGCCATCACAGGAATAAATATTATTTCACAATATTACTGTTTTACTGTATTTCCAATCAAATAAATGCAGCCTTGGTGAGCTTAAGAGACATAATTCAAAATCAACCAAAATCTTAATTATTCCAAACTTTTGTGTAGGTGAAAGAATGCAGCTATACTTAAGAAAATTCATGGTAAAATGCAATAAATAGTAGAGAAAGTAAAAAGCAGTGCAATACTAAAACTGTTTCATCTATATACATACACCATTTTCAAAACCTCCTTTCGATCCTCCTTGAACTTAAGATAACAAAAACAAAATAAAAACCTCATGTTCAAGTTTCACACTGATATCCCTCGGAGTTGTTCAGAACCGGTTCTTGATTAAATTCCTAACAAAGCTCTGACTCTATCAGACGATACAGGAGTGTGGGAAAAATGGCATCTCTGTTCATCAGCTGAGATTCCTCTGTTCCGTTTTAACCCTCTGGCTCCTCAAGATGTCGTGGGAGGCATGGGGACTGACGTCCACGGGACAAGACGGGACCCATGGAGGGGGACAGGCTCCTCACCGCGACCCCACCCAGAGGCATCAATGAGGGGGAGATGCTGCGGTATCCCACCCCGCTACGGAAGTTCAGCTCCTGGGTGGGCAGCAGAGGCTTCAAGATGCTCACCAGGCAGAAAGCAGAGCCGCTTTTGGGAATGAAGTTCACCTTGTTTCTGTCTGGGCAGAGATATGGAGGAATCTCTTGGAGAGGCCTTGGCCTGGAACAGAAGATGGAAAGACCAGTTCATGGCTCTTTCATGAAAATGTATCTTTTATACTGATAAAAATATGAATGTCCCTGGCAGATAAATCCCTCACAATTCTTTTTTATGTGTGGAAACCTTTATTAGAAAATAACTAAGTCTTGGAATTTTCTACGCATGAGATACAAATGAGTGTGTGCCATCACTTTTTTTAAAGTCCAAAGTCCCACCTCAGCAGTACTTTTATAATTTTTTTAAAAAATATATGTTTTACACAAAATACAATATTAATTGTATTCATCAGCTCAACTTTTCAATTCTGTTACCAAAGTTATCTTGTATGAAAGCCCATTTCGGCCAAATAAGAAAAAAAAAAATTACCCTATTTTATACTTTTATTCATCGGTAAAAGACATCAACAGACAGACAAAATGTCTACAAAGCGGTTACTCACTGGTTTTCTTCAAAAGCTTTGACTCTCTCGCAGCCCTCCGGAGGCTCACGTTTGAACATATAGCTGTTGTTGGGCTTTGGAGATGAAGCATATTTGGGCAGAGGAGACCAAGGTCCGAGGTCTAAGACAGGAAAAGGGAATATTTAGGATTCAAATAGTTTGATTTTAGGTTATTGTGTGATGATCATGATGCTGCGTGTGCTTCTGACCTCTTTCTTTGCTCTCATTGAGCGTGTCTTCCAGCGGGCTGTTTCCAACCGTGTCGTTGAGGATGCTGAGGTACGAGGGTGAGACAGAGTCAGCCCGGCTGCTGCTGTTGCTACGGTTACTGCCGAGGCCACCGTTGGAGGGTGTCTGTGTGTCAATACTGCGTGTGCTGCTGCTGCACTGGGGGAGGGGCGGGGGCGCGCGGTGCCCATCAGGAACGTCCTGTGGCTAAAACACATACGCACATTTGCTTAATTAGGACAAAAGCAATTCTTGTTAACTGGATTCCACCAAACATTGTGCACCGATAAGCTTTGGTATAGTCCCTATCCACCTTTTTCCTAATGAGGATGTTGCGTTTTAAATTATGAGAGGCACTTTTGGTTGAAAGAAGTACTGTTCAAACAGACGGAAACAAATAATTTCAAATCATAATCATAATGATCCATCAGTTTGACTGAATGAACTGTACAATTTCCTTTAGACGTCAGGAGAATAATGTAAGCTTGATATTTTAATGTGACATGGTATAACAAAAATATCTCTCTTGAGTCCGCTGCATTCTTTCCTCTTGATTATTTTCTCTTTTTTTCTTTGTATTGTAACGATATGAAAAAAACAACATATACTGCACATTTGCAGTCTGCTCTCCTTGATTAGATTTATGATATATCTCATGAATAATTCACTGGTATGCACCAAAAATTCTCTTGTTTTTCTCCCCAAACCCTTACATTTCTTTCCAGTTTTGTTTTCACACCTACCTCTTTTTAACAGTGTTTACTGAAATGATAACCTGAAACAAGTTTGTTGTCTTTCAAAATGACAGAAAATACTTTGAAATATTATCATTCAATGTTCCAGACAATGAAGATTTATGATTAAGGCAACATATGCTATATAATACTAATTTGTTAATGTTTTCACATTTTTAAATGTCCTTTTAATGATCATTGGTTGAAGGGTTAGTAGAATAATGTCACCTTGATATGAATAAATAATAAAAAATCAACTAAATTACAACTGCTACAAGTACATTTGCAGAAAGAACATTCTTTGTGCTCCAAAAGCATAAAATAACAAATACAGTTTTATTTATCATATGTTCTCATGTCTATTGTGTTTTTGTAAAGTCATAATTCTGTTACAATACTTTTTTGATATGTTTGCGATACTATTTACTAATTTTCAGTTTTGGGGAACTGTATTAAAACCAGTTTGACCCACAAGCATCATTAACCATAATATGGAACTCACCCACAATAACACAATGAAAATTGATATATTTTGACCACTTAACTAGGAAATGTCTCTGGTTTCTTACTCTATAGCTGCTGAAAAAAAAGTTGTTGAGATGCACTCACTACTATGATCTCATCTCGCTCCACAGTGTCTCGTATGATGATGCGTTCAATCTCCTGGTTGAGCCCCTCTATGCTGTTCCGAAATCTGGGAGGTGTGGACTTAGAGATGGGGATGGGAATCAGGATGGTTTTAGGCATCTGAGACTGAGAGTGAAAAAGAGGAAAGGATACTTCAGAAATGTGTGTATGGGTCCACAAACATTCCCGCTGTAGGGGAAACCAGCCTTCTGTGTAATCCTGTTAGAACGACTCCCACACACATACACAATCTCTACAGTCTCTCCACAGCCAAAAATCAAACATTATGCCAGGCTAAGAGCCATCATTATACACAAACCACTGACTACAGAGTAGAGCATTACCATTTGAGAGCCCATTACTGCTGAGCTTGAGGGGGCTTATTTTGAGTATAGTGTGATGTCAGTGCTCTTTCTCAATATTTTCTTCATGCTCTTAGGATTTTTTGCCATTTATAGTTTTGGATAGCTAAAATTGTGCCCTTTTTCTTTCTCTGTGTACCGCATTTCTCAGAAACAAGCCCTCTTGGTTTTTGAGATATATTAATGAAACCTCTCCTATCTTCAAAACACAAAGGAATATTCCAGGTTTGGTATGAATTAAGATTAATCTATGGAAATTCTGCCATGCAAAAACTAGTTTCCACTTATTCCGTCCATCTTTAAAAAATCTGGATTACAGTGAAGCACATGGAAGTGAATGGCGCCAGTCTGTAAACGCTGTAATACTTGCTTCCATTATTTAGTAGTATAGCCACAAGATGTGCATTGTGCATGTTTATATGAATGTTAAAAGTCCGTTCACACAGAAATGTTTTTTCATTCCACTGCACTACTTTTCCATTGCTTTTCTATGGAAACATGAACAAAATAGACCATTTTCTCAAAATGCCGTTTCAAGTTAAAATAAGTTCAACTAAAAAAAAAAAAAAAAACGTGTTTGCATTTTTCAACGCAAAAACTCAATCTGTGTAAATGGCCCCTTACATGATTTTAATGTATAAAAATTGATCACTAACCTTTTGTATGTTTTTTTTTTAATTGTATAATTTTGTTGCAATGAAAACAAAATGCCTAAAAACGTTCAACCCCAGTAAAAAACTGTTCCAACTTTACGTGAAATTTTCGATCATGCAGATTCTTATTTAAATGACTGAATTTCGCAAAATTTCCTTGAGCAATGGTTAATGTGAGTACAGTACAATAATTAATTGTAACTAAGTGTAAGTACCTCACCATAACCTCAAAATCTAAATTATTTTTGTGGTAATCAACATTAGCCCACAAATGCTAATGATTGAGCTAGGGCTGCCCTCAGCTAAAGATTTTTCTGGTCAACCAGTAGTCATTCATTTGAAGCATTACTCACACATTTATTAATAAACCATTTAAATCATAATAATGAGCCTTTAATTGCCTACATAGCCTAATAAGCGCTCACGTGCACGCATAAGCTTGCCATAGCACACCGACAGAAGAATGAATGATTATGAATGTGTCAGGGGAAAACAGTAGGGAGACTGGATTAACATTTTAAAAATGTATTGATAAACTAGTGCTTTCTTTGTTTTCGATTTAAGAAAAGTCGGCGACAACAACTCGTCATCTTTGCAGTAGTGGATGCGCTTGTATGCATGTTTCATACAGAATCTGACAATATTTGTTTTTCATTTGAATCGTTTTTTTTTAAGTAGACATTTCACTCTCTAAAGATATATTTTTTCATGTCTGTAAGACAAATATAAATGAAGTTTCGCGCTCAAGTTCACAGATATTGAGACGCCAGAAAGTGCATCCTGTTTTCTTTCATTATTTCACAAAAGCGCAATGTTATGTTGTTATTGTGAGTGCATAAAAATAAGTGTCTTTACAGATCTGAAAGATGTATCTGTATGAGCAAAAATGAGGGAGTATTTTAAGCACCGCACCGGCGCCTCCATCTATCCTGCGCTATTCAGCTTCCACACTCCGCAAAGACACAAGAGCGCACATTTTCCATGTTAACATTAAATTGAGCGGCCATGTAACGTTGCTGCTTCTTACATATTTTAGATGATAAGCCATATTTGAGGGCGATGAATGATAGTTGAGCATTTGGATCTCCTGCCCGATGTACTGTATTTCCACAAAGACCAGCCGCTAACGATCTGCGTGACTTCGCCAATGTGGATTTTTATTTATTTAAATATTTTCTGCGACTAAGTGACTGATAAATTTTGGTCGACCAAGCCTCTTCTGGTCGACTAACGGTTAGTCGACTATTACGGGGCAGGCCTATATTAAGCTTACCTTAACCTGAAATATTCCTTCAAGTAAACAATCAAATGTCTTCTACTAAGGGAGCTCATTTGCATGCTAAGTTGCCATGTATAATTAATTGCACAAATGTTATAAAAATGCACACGCATGGAAATACAATGTGTTCTTCATCCAAAGGCTGTGATGGTGAAGGCAGGCTGCAAGAGGACACTTTGTAATCTACTCTAAAACCAGCAACTGTCCTTTGGGACAATCCTGTCCCCCAGTCTCCGAGGGGCCAGAGAAACTGCAAAACTGGGACAGATATGCAGGAAAGTGGGGCGCTATTCAATTCTCCAGACGTTTGGCCTACTTCAATTCTGCAGCGTGTACTAGCCCAGGTTATGGTGGTATTATTAATGAGGTACAAGAGCACCCCGTTATTCATATACAAGCACAAATGGTGGCTGCTGGGATGCGATGAAGCCCACCTGTGATTGGATGATGGCATGGTTTCCATTAAAGGGGGATTTGCGGTCTTTGTCCCGGCGATGGCGGCTGCTGCGTTTGCTCCGCTGGAGTTGTTGTCGCAATTTTGCGATCTAAAAGAAGTCAAAACAGAGATGATGAATAGCATAGTACGAGGAGGGTGGATCAGCACGTTATAATAGCTCTAGATGTCTCACCTCTTTCAGCTGGTCAGTGCTGCCGCAGGAAGCCGATCGCTTATGAGAGCCTCTCCTCCGCTCATCTACCCAGGCCCTAGGGGTCTGACAAGGAAAAAAGAGAGAGAATGAACGAAGAACAGAGATTGCACCAAACAATTCAAGCACTGACTGATTCATTCATAAAGCGACACAAGGAAGGGAAGATTAATCAGTCTTTTTTTCGTATGGCTTCAGGAACATTTGAATGAATCTTCTTCTTTTTATCAGCATAACAACCACAGTAACTATTAGCTATCATTTCAATTTTTTTTATAAAATTACAAAACAACCTTTTTTCACCCTATAACACATGGACAAGAAGAAAATATACCAGGGTGCTTGTGTGTAAAAAACTTCATGCATGTGTGTGTAATATACAGTTCATTATATATTTTGTATACTATTATATATTTAATTATAATATAAATATATAAATATGATGCAAAGAAAATGATACCTATTTTTTCACATATATTATACTTCAGTGTTTTTATATATTACATTTTTACATACTATATATATATATATTTCTCTGTCCTTATGGTATAATTTTGATCATTCAGTGTATGTAAGTGTTATATATATGCATAGCATTCAAACGGTATAAATGTCTCACCTGGGTGGCCTTGTCCCTCATTTAGAGGGTGTGGTGGGCGGAGCTCCCGTGCCGCTGCCAGGTCCTTGATAGGCCAGAACTTACAGGTGAGTTGAAGGGAGGAGGATCCCTTATTGTTTCAGCTGGTGGAAGGGCTTTCGAAGTGACCAGCGACTAAGGTAAAAAGAGACGAAAATATTAATATATTTAGCATTATTTTAGAAGGTTAGATTGTAATTTTTTAAAAATCTTTTTTATTCTGCACAGCAAAAACTGCTGACCAGCTGACCCAGCATTTACCCTCCTCTCCTGCAGTAAAACAGTCATTATCTCTTGGCCTCTATCCATAATCTCTTAATCCATCATGTGTGGCTCCATTTTGTTTTAACGTCTGTTCCCCATTTATATGCTCCGCAATCTTATTGTTCTTCACAACACCACATTTTTTTCTCCCTATGTCTGTTCCTACCATATATGTGACCCTGGACCACAAAACCAGTCGTAAGTTGCTGGGGTATATTTGTAGCAATACCCAAAAATATATTGTATGGGTCAAAATTATAGATTTTTCTTTTATGCCAAAAATCATTAGGATATTAAGTAAAGATCATGTTCCATGAAGAGATTTTGTAAATTTCCTACCGTAAATATATCAAAACTTAATTTCTGATTAGTAATATGCATGGCTAAGGATTTCATTTGGACAACTTTAAAGGTATTTAAAAAAAGTTTGCACCCTCAAATTCCAGATTTTCAAAAAGTTGCATCTCAGCCAAATATTCCTATCCTAGCCTAACAAACCATACATCAATGGAAAGCTTATTTATTCAGCTTTCAGATGATGTATAAATCTCAGTTTCAAAAAATGGACACTTATGACTGGTTTTATGGTCCATGGCCACATATAAGCAAACAAAAACACAAGATTACTGAGGTCCCTTTGTAAAATTCCTGTGTCCTGGTTTGACATTCTGTAATATAGATTTTTATGCATTACTGTAAAAAAATTGAAATACAGTCTACAGTCAACTGAAGGCTTAATGATTGTAATGGTTGTTGTTTAAAACGCAATGTTGTTTACCCACACAGTGCCCCCTAAAGCCTGTTTTCAGCCATGGTGTTTGCCATGGCAACCAATTTAGAAAAGGTGTAATGTTAATACAATGCAGAACATGCTGCAAGACCAAATTAATTAAATGTATTAATAAAATAAAATATTTTGGTGAAATGATTCATCGTTAAAATAAAATGATCCAAAACAGTATATACATATAACATCAATGAATCAAATAATTTCATGCAGACATGTCAAAACTCTAATTATGCGTTTATAATGGTTTTTGCCGATGGATTAAATGATCGCAACAGACGCAGAGTCGCATCCGTGTGAAATCTGCAGCACCGCGCCCCGCGCTCAGGAATAATGAAAACAAGACCATGAACCGCATGCATCTCGGTTTGTGCCAGTGCTTCATAGATTACACTGGTCACATTATTCATAATCTACAACAGTTTCAGGGATTCAATTATTCGGCGTGCATCCACAGCATCCACAATAGAACAATAATATGCAATGCATTGCTAAATAACCGCACGATGTTTCAAATAGGCTACGCACCTTTGACTGATGAGACAATAACCGCACGCGGCGCGTTCATGGTCCTTTGCGATAAAAAGAAAAACACAATGGTGTGATATGGATGCAGCGTTCAGAAGGTCGTTGGAAAGCAGGTTGGTTGTTGGTGGAGGGCGGCCGGTGTTGCTGGGTCAGAGAAACAGATTGAGGATGCGCAGTGCCGTTGCTATGGGCGTTGCTGCGCTGCTGGGGGTCGATGGCTGTCGCTGTGTAAAGGTGATGCTAGAGCTGTAATATCGAAGCGAGTGAATTTATGAACTGATCCTCGTCAGCTGAAGGATAAAAGGCTCAAAATTCTCTGTTTTATGCGGTTGCAGACATGTCTTTTGGGGAGGGGCGGTAAGGGTCCCCCTCGGAGGACAGCTGGCGTTGAGGTGCGCGCTCGGTTCCGTGCTCGTGCCCGCGCACACCAGACTACGTTACTGTTGCTGAGGCGCGTGGTGCTGTTTTCCTCCGTGCTGCTGATGTCTGCTCCACGGCCAGAGATGGGCGCTATCACGATATAAATATATCAAAAGTCACAGGTACAATACACAATGTATATGTAATAATGCATAGATGTATGTATTCTTATATATAATGAAATAGTTTTTAAAATTGATAACAAATGTAAGAAAATAGACCAGAAAATAGCAGCATACTATTATTCTATTGAAAATGTGAAATTATGAACACAAGAGCAAAATAAATAGGTATATATGCATGTGTGTGTGTATATATATATATATATATATATATATATATATATATATATATATATATATATATATATATATATATATTTGCTGTACAGCTGAGAATAGTAATATAATATTTTATATTTTAATATAATTATAATATAAATAAATAATATAATTAGTATGATATAAAATAAAATAAATATGGTATAATAAAATAAAACATTTCTATAATATTTTAATATATAATATTACAATATAATTAAAAAGATGACTGGTACATAAAACACTTTGTGTATATATATATATATATATATATATTATATATAACTAGTAAAACAAAAATGTTTCTTGTCTATAATATAATATTCTTTTTAACTTAATGATATTTCAATTATAATTTATATAGTTCAGATATTTGTCAATTATAAACGGCTAAAACACATCTCTTCCATCCTCAGTTGACCCTCTAATTCTAGCACCCTCTATTCTAACTCTATTTTATCTATTTGTTTTATATTCATTAAAAAAACAACAACACTTGACCCTCTAACACTTGCAATCTCTATTTTATTTCTATCCTAACTACTTGTTTTCTTTTTATTTATTATAAAAATGCCCCTCCAACACTATTCTCTAGGTTATTCTTTTGACTTGTTTTAGTTTATTTATTTATTTTTTAAACGACTCTAACAATAGCATCCCTATTCTTTTTTTCTATTCTATCTAGTCCTACTTGTTTTATTTTTATTTATTATATAAAACCCCTTGCGTACTGCATTAGGCTAACTGAGACTTGTCACAACACTTACATATCATTGCTCTTTTGTTGATGTTGTTTGCTTCTATTGTCCCCATTTGTAAGTCACTTTGGATAAAAGTGTCTGCTAAATGACTTAATGTAATGTAAATGTGAATGATATTATATATGTAAATTGGTTGTCTAGGTCGCAAGAATTTTCTAAATTACAGCTCCCCTCTAAGGGCAGTGTTTTTTTGTCATCCTTTATATATGCCTTAGTGTCTTCTCAGTCTGCCGCATGAGGGCGCTTCGCCTCTTTTCTCTTAGAAATCGGCCCCACATCGAACAATCGGATCCCGGAGACAATCTGAAGACGAGGCGTTTCCAGTCGCTGTCTGGTCTGCTATGCCTTCCTGGCCGTCTTCTGTTCCCCTTGTTCGGAGTACGGACGAAAAACGCAAAACGTACAGTTTCCCAGCTCAATGAATCATGGAAACAGAGAAAATTCCTGAAACGAAGATGAAAAGATAACGAACGCGAGGAATATGAAGACAAATGGACATTTTAATAGTCGGGAGTCACGAAACGGATGTTACCCTGAACCACAAACTGTGTTACCATCGAGGAGACTTGCGGTCTCGGGATGTCCCATATAACTGCGCTGAACTCTGATTAGGCAAATGTATGGGGCGCCTGCTTTGGAACAAAGGGGGAAAACAAAGTTTGATGTGATTTATTGAGTTGGTTTGTTACAACAGATTTCACAGTCACCAGCTGGTTACATTTGATGCTTCCTGCTGGAGGAAAATAGGCATTGCAATAATGCAAGACCTTTAAGATAGTTTTTAAAAGGAACAACTTGCTTTTGATGCTGTTTTGAAAAAAAAAGTGTGATGCTGGACTCACCAAAGCACAAATATTCGTGCATTACTGCAGTCTGAAGCCTAGACAACTGTACAAGTAACTGAGAATAAATCTGAATATATTGTCTTTGAAGAGGAGGAGAAAAGAAAAAAACATGGCAGTTGAAGGCCGAATAACAATTCTTCACATTGGACTGATTGCCATGGTGGTTCTTCTGGGTCCTGTGGCTGGTAAGTAATAGTTAACCGATAGTAGCAATAGAAAGAATGGCAGTAAATATCATAGAAATACAGTAACATTGCTGTTCCACACCCTAGTTTCCATATCCCTCCATGTCTTTTCAAAGTGAAGGCGTAATTAATTGTACATTGAGTATGTGTGTTTGTGTCCTGCCAGTTTTGTGGTGAATTTACTGCCACCCACATCCATCAGGAACTCTTAATTTCCTGAGTGTGTCTTTGTGTATTTGTGGATAAGTAACAAAGCGAGTAGGTGTGTGTGAGGCAAGAGATTCACACTTTTTGTCCTTGTCTGTGTGGATGTATATATATAAACAATTCTGCCTTTGTATCTGTGTTTATATGTCCATTTAAATAGCTATATATCTCTCTTTTATGTGTGTGTGTGTGTGTGTATGTGTGTGCGTGCTCTCTCTGGCACCAGCCCCTGAGCTGCAGTAGAGCTACTGAGCATCACACAGATAAGATAAGAGCTGACCCTGCTCTTGGTTCATGTGGGGAGAATAAAGGCTAAACACTGATTAGCCGTTGAGACAAGCATGAAACTTAATTTCTCATCTTGTGGTTTGATGCTTAAATAGGCACATTATGGCATGCAGATTGGCCTTCTTCACAGCTAACCCTGCAGTCTGACCATCCGGGCTGGAACTAGAGCCAAATATCTACTCGGACAGATATCTGAGGACAGTACACCATTCAAGAACGTTAAAAGCTTTCTTATGTCCACTTTAGGTTCACGCCAGCCTCAGATTTGTAGTTACTATGGTGCTGTTAAAGTAGTGTTGTTATTGGTTTTAGAGCAGTACCAAACTCAGTCAGTCAGTCAAAGTGTTTTTAGAACCAATATGTAGAACAATTTTATTTTTGCTACAATGACACAATGATAGCTTGATTATTAGACCTCAACAATAAAACAATAAGTATAATGAATAGAGCTGTTATCATTAACTAAATCTATGAAAGAATGTTTTCGGACGGTGCCAATAGCCTTGTGGGCAGCGCACTGACCTATAGCGTTATTACGCTTCAGGTGTCCCGAGTTTGAGTCCTGGCTTGTGGACCTTTCCTGATCATGTCCTCTCTCTCTCCCACTTTGCATCCTGTCAACTAACCGTCCTATCATAATAAAGGCAAAAAAAACAAAACAAAAAAACGTGAATGTTTTTGGTAATTGAAATGATGGTGAAATTTAAAATGTATGTAAATATTAGATGAAAAAAATAGAAATGTTACCTTGGCAAGTCCTAAGATTACTAAATGAAAAATGGAAACAAAAAAATCTAAATAGAAATATAAATGAAAACAAATAAAAATGACAGAGGCACATAACAAAATCACTAAAACAAACTAAAATGAAAGTGAAAACTGAAAATATAAAAAGCTAATTAAAATGTTTAAATACTTTTAGTGCATAAGTAAGGCGGGGCGATATGGGCAAAAAATGTTTTTTTCCTATTAGTCGATATCGATAATTATCACAAAAAATATTTCACGTCTTTATTTATTTTAAGTTTAAAGGCAGAATTTTGAATCACCACTTTTTATGGTCAGAACATGACAAACACTTCACGTTTTTGAGTTCTTTACACTTTTCCAGTCAATTTTCCTTAACAAAATAAATATCTTAATAGAAAAATATATTTCTTAATTTCTGCTTGTTCTAATGAATTATATTGTTTCAAATCCTGAAACAGGTTTATGTTGCCTGACTTTGATGACGTGTATCTTCTGCACAATTTTCAGTGCAGGTTGCAATATTAATAATACTACATTTGACAGTAGCTTGAGTTGACGGTAGTAGTAGCAGCTTGAGTTAGGATGCAGATGTAAATTCATGTTCATTACCAAAAAGAGTAGCATCTGTAACAACCTCATTTTTATATGGTGAAATTTAATTATTCTGACTGTTTGAGTTTTATTCAAATTAACCATTGGTCTTCCATAGTAGCACACGTTTAGATCATGATAACCACAGTTAACCACACATATTGCACCTCAATACCATGGTACAAAATGGTAATTGTAATAATATAATAAAATCTTATATAAATATCCCGCATTTCTGTAAGCCAATTCTATACTTTCTGTAATGTTTAATGTAACTATAATGTAAAAATCATAAAAAATTATGCAAACAGAATGTTAAAATAATAAATTAATATACCTGTGTTTCCTGTTGTGAAATATTGGTGGTATTGGGTGCTATTAGAGAAGCCATTTATCAGTAGTCACAAAATTAAAGAATCGATTAAGTGGAAAACATGCTCTATTTTAAGGGTGTTTTCACACCTGGTTTGCACTTCAGACAGTCTGAGACTATTCCCCTGTTTCTCAACCAGAGAAGACTTAAAATGATTTTTAAAAAAGCCAAACAAGCATTTAAATAAGCTGAAACAACAGGAAAATTGATATATTTCTTTTTGTTTTAATTGACCTCTTCAACAACTGTTTTTTTTTTTTTTTTAAATTGAAGAAACAGTATTGATTTAAAAAAACTTATATAATATATAAGGAGGCCTAATTTTGAAAGTTCTAAACCTGGAAAAGTCATGTAAAATTGATAAAATCTTAAAATTCCCTGGGCATTTTTATTATATTATATATGATTTTTTCTAGTTATGCCAAGCTCTAAAATATTGTATCAGGTAGAAAATGTGAGTAAAATATATATTCACTCAAATCCTTATCCAGTAACCCCCCCCCCCCCCCCCCCCCCCCCCCAAAAAAAAGAACAAAACAAAAAAACAACCACTGCTCATAAAATGAACTGTATACTCAGGAGTGCTTTGCATCCAGAATGCACATTTTATTGTCAAAATTTGTGTGACCCCCTGAAACAAAGTTACTGTGAAAACACCCTCTGATTTCCCACTTAACATTTTGACCTGGAACATTTTTCCACCAAATCTATGTGTGTGCGTGCAATTTCCTCTTCTTTCCTCTTTTTGCGTGTGCGACGGTAATTTTGTGTGCTTCCTGAAATATGCACTGCATTCCATTGTGTGGGACTGTCTGGGCTTTTCGTGTAGTTTTTTGAATGTGTTTGTTTTTAAAAACCATACATTAGAAATCATAAATCCCCAGCAGGACAGTAAGTCTCATGTTGGGATAGGGAAGGTTGTGTATTTGACTGTGTGAGTTGAGAAGCACTGAGACAATGTCCTTTCAGTTGTGTAGTTCTGATTTGTTCTGTACTCTCTGTAGTATGTTGATAAGGGTGGTTTATCTGTGGAAATGCTTTGTTTACATACCAAGATTTAAAGGAATATTTCAGTCCAGAATGAACAATTTGTCATCATTTACTCATCTACATCTCAATCCAACTGCATGTTATTTAATTTCTTTCTGTGAAATGGAGTGCTCTTTGTCAGAATATAAAAGTTTTGCCTAGAAAAATTAATCAGTCAAACAAATTATTAGTCTTTTTGTATGTTAAGTGGACCCAGTAGTGAACCATGTAAAAAACATATTTTTATATTTGCTGAAGATTACATCTACCAGTGTTATGTAATTTGCTGTTTTTAAAGAATAAAGAACCTGTATGAATGTCTTTGTTCTGCTGAACACAAAAGAAGATATTCTGAAGAATGTGGGAAACAGAGCAGTTCTGGGGCACCATTGACTTCCATAGTAGGAAAGTATCCTTCCATAGTTTTTGTTTTCCTACTATGGAAGTCAATGGTGCCCCAAAACAGCCTGGTTACAAAGTTTCTTCAAACTATCTTCCTTTGTGTTCGGCAGAACAAAGAAATTCATACAGGTTTGGAACTACTTGAGGGTGAGTAAATGATGACATAATTTGTTTTACTAATTACTATAGTAGGTACATGTAACAAGGGCACTGTAAAATAAAGTGTTATATATGTTTATATACAGCACATGAGTTATAAGGACAGATTTTATGGTGCCATTTTTCATTTTTTGAATTTGAATGAGTAAATATTCACAATTTTTGGGTGATCTATTACTTTAGGTGATAAAACATTTGCTGATTCATATTGCGGGAATTACGGAACAATGGTGAATGACTCTTATTCACCTCTGACTCACACTTTCTCTCTCACGCACATAAATATTTCTTATCTTGTGAGTTTTTTAGTGTACTCAACGGTTAGGCAGAGCAGCTGGGTGAAAGTATGGCTGGATGGACAGATTGGAAGAAAGGCAAGGGAGGGTTTTTTTGGCTGGAAGCATTGGATGTGAATCAGTATGTAGGTCGTGAGCACATTGCTGTGCTTTGTAGTGCTGTTAGAAGTGGAGAGTCATGAATTATCCACTTCACTGAGTTGGATTTTGTTTGCAGTTATGCTACTGAAGTGCTTCATAAACTGGATTGCAGGGGTATCAGGTTGCCCGAGTTATAATTTAATAATATTTTGCGGCTTTTTGATGAGGAGGCAGTAATATGCTGGCATGGAGCTCAGCTACAGGAAAGGGAGAGTCCTTGTATTTAATTTCATGTGACAATGAAACATTTTTAAGGCATTATATAAATATTTCTCACTTTTCCTTTCTTACTTTTTTTTCTGTACGCTGCAGCAAGTCCATTTTTATCTACTCTCCCTGTCAGAAACAGTCATCTTCGTGGATGCACATACAGTATACACACACTCTTCCTCCCCAGTGTGCTTGTCACTTGAATACAGAGAGGGATGAACAGACCACATTCATTATCCCGGTATGTCAACCTGTGTCAGAGCTTCCCATTGGCTGAATGCTCATTAGGTTGATATGTCAACCTGTGTCAGAAACCACCATTGGCTGATTGTATGGTGGAAACTGAATTAAGGTTTTAGTTTCACAGAGTAATGTGTACTTACATTATAAGGATCCTGTATACATCTGGATATTATTTTTAAAATATCAATATCTTAGATTATATATGTATATGTATAAGGGAAAACGTACGCTGTAAACTGTAAGTTCTTTTTGTTTTTGATACTCTTTTAAAAGCCAATGCTTTTTGTGGCAGTGCAAAAATATTTTTGGCCACGATAACCTTTCTAGTTTATTTTCGTCGTCACTTTGTATGTTAGGGGTGGAGTATTTCAATTAACGGCGGCAGGAAGGAGTATATAAGGAAGTCAGTCTTACCCAGGAATATTGCGTCATCAGTAAGGTTGCATGTGAGAGGGACTTCGAAGTGGAAAGACGGCCGCTTCTGGAACTGTTGCTTTCAGCGAACGATATCTGGTGCGTCGCGGAGGTCAACGTGACTTTTTAAGCTTTGCACGTCAAGATTATTAGGGCCCAAGCCAGTAAGGCGCAGGGCCCTATTGTTCTTCTAAGGATTATTATTTTTTTTTTTTTCAATCATCCGGGCACTTTTGGGGGCCTTAACGTGCCCGAAAACTCTTGAAAATTGGCACGCACATTGGAACCTGCGGCCATTAGGACGCCGCTGAGGCTGGGACCCGGGCGTGGCACAGGGGCTCTACGGCGCCCCCTGGAAAATTGTCAGAAAACTTGATGTATAGCTCACACATACTTGCACGTATTCATATGAAACTCGGTACACATATAGAACTCATTGAGCCGAACAACTTCCGTGCAGCATGTCTTAGGCTCCGCCCAACAGGAAGTCGGCTATTCAGGGCTGTTTAAAAAGCACATGCTCTGGAATTTGATATACTCCTCTGAGGATTTCCATACGATTGCCACCAAACTCGGTGAACATGATCTCAAGACATTGGGGACGCTAAATTGCGAAGATATTTTTGATATGTCGAACGGTTTGCCCGTGGCGAGGCGATGAAGTTATGGCGAAAAATGAGACCCAGGAAATGCCTAATAACGTCCACATACATTGTATGATGTAGATCAAACTTCAGAGATTTGTTCGTTGTATGATGCCGATCGGATAGATGTGACTATTATGACTGAAAGTTATAGCGCCACCAACTGGCTGCAGGAAGTGTGTCGTTTTCAAAATGCTTTGAATTCAGCATCTTATTTTTACTCGATTTGCTTCAAACTTCACCAGAATAATGTCAAAACACGGCCGATGTAAAACTGTGAAGGGAATATTGATATCTAAAATTGTGTTGCCATGGCAACGTGTCAAAGTTGAAAATTCGTTTCTGGTGATTTTGAGGCAGATAACATGTTTAGAATGTCATGAAACTCAACACACATATCCATTTTAATGATAGTTAGAAACTGGAAAAAGCTCATAAACGGGCGTGGAAGAGACACTCTATAGCGCCACCTTTTGTCAAAAATGGGGGGGTTAGTTTTAGCTACAGACACCAAACTCGGTACATAAATTGTTCTTATTAATCCGGACAACTTTCTAATTTACAGTCATTAGCTACGACCAACAGGAAGTCGGCTATATTTATTTTAATGTGGGTTTTTTTTTTAAACGGGCTGTAAACAAATTCATACTCCTCCAAACAGAAACACGGAAATCACACCAAACATTTTTTCTCATGATGACAAAATACTGATGATGCTAAATTGCGGACGGATTTAGGATATCTTGAACGATGATTTAATGGAAATTTATTAAAGTTACAGTAAACAAGAAAAAACATTTTTTTTTTAATCTTTTAAGAGCAGCTTCCAAACACTTCATAAAAAATTACATACACAGAACAATACAGTCTGAGGTTATGGGATTAATTTCATGAATTTACAATACACTATGCGGAGGAGAAAATTTAAAAACTATCAGAGCTGCTTTTGAGTGAGAGCTCCCTGCCAGCCTGCCTCTGAGTGAGAGCTCCCTGTCACTGCTGCTGAGTGAGGGGTGGGGGTGGGCTGTGAGTGACTGTGTGAGTGACTGTGTGGATTGAGTGTGGATTGAGGCAGTGGGTGAGAGAGAGAAAGAGAGAGAGGGTCTGTTTTTTAAAATCTTAAAAAAATGCTTATAAATCATTAAAGATTTTGATAACACTTTATAATAAGGTCTCATTTCTTAACATTAGGAAATGCATTAATTAACGTGAACTAACAATGAAAAATATATTTTTACAGCATGTTAATTCTTCCATGATAGTATGAAATAACAAAGAGCAATTTTTTTTAAAGCATTTATTAATCTTTTTAATGTTAGAAAAATAGTCATGTTCAAAAGATAAACTTTAAAATTTAATAATATATTAACACATTTTGGAATTAATATTGATCAACATTAAATGGTATATAATTATTAATTTGTATATATATATATATATATGATAGCTACAGACACCAAACTCGGTATATAAATTGTTCTTATTAATCCGGACAACTTTCTAATTTACAGTCATTAGCTACGACCAACAGGAAGTCGGCTATATTTATTTTAATGTGTGTTTTTTTTTTTTAAACGGGCTGTAAACAAATTCATACTCCTCCAATCAGAAACACGGAAATCACACCAAACATTTTTTGTCATGATGCCAAAATACTGATGATGCTAAATTGCGGACGGATTTAGGATATCTTGAACGATGATTTAATGGCAATTTATTAAAGTTACAGTAAAAAAGAACACTTTTTTTTTTTATCTTTTAAGAGCAGCTTCCAAACACTTCATAAAAAATTACATACACAGAACAAGACAGTCTGAGGATATGTGATTATTTCATGAATTTACAATACACTATGGCGAAAAGAAAATTTTCAAACTTATCAGAGTTCTCCTGTCTCTGTGCTTCTAATGTGTGCGGTAGGTGACTGGGTGGGTGACTGACTGTGTGAGTTTAGTGAGTGTGGAGGGGGAGGGGGAGAGAAAGAGAGAGAGAGAGAGGGTCTGTTTAAACTTCTCAATAAAATCCTTAAAAAATGCTTATAAAGCATTAAAGGTTTTGATAACACTTTATAATAAGGTCTCATTTCTTAACATTAGGAAATGCATTAATTAACGTGAACTAACAATGAAAAATATATTTTTACAGCATGTTAATTCTTCCAGGATAGTATGAACTAACAAAGAACAATTTTTTTTTAAAGCATTTATTAATCTTTTTAATGTTAGAAAAATAGTCATGTTCAAAAGATAAACTTTAAAATTTAATAATATATTAACACATTTTGGAATTAATATTGAACAACATTAAATGGTATATAATTATTAATGTTTATATATATATATATATAATGATAGCTACAGACACCAAACTCGGTACATAAATTGTTCTTATTAATCCGGACAACTTTCTAATTTACAGTCATTAGCTACGACCAACAGGAAGTCGGCTATATTTATTTTAATGTGGGTTTTTTTTAAACAGGCTGTAAACAAATTCATACTCCTTCAAGCAGAAACACAGAAATCACACCAAACATTTTTTCTCATGATGCCAAAATACTGAAGATGCTAAATTGTGGACGGATTTAGGATATCTTGAACGATGATTTAATGGCAATTTATTAAAGTTACAGAAAAAAGAGAACTTTTTTTTTTTTATCTTTTAAGAGCAGCTTCCAAACACTTCATAAAAAATTACATACACAGAACAATACAGTCTGAGGATATGTGATTAATTTCATGAATTTACAATACACTATGGAGAGGAGAAAATTTAAAACTTATCAGAGTTCTCCTGTCACTGCTTCTAATGTGTGCGGTGGGTGACTGGGTGAGTGACTGACTGTGTGAGTTCAGTGAGTGTGGAGGGGGAGAGAGAGAGAGAGAGAGGGTCTGTTTAAACTTCTCAATAAAATCCTTAAAAAATGCTTATAAAGCATTAAAGGTTTTGATAACACTTTATAATTAAGTCTCATTTGTTAACAGTAGGGAATGCATTAATTAACATGAACTAACAATGAAAAATATATATTTTACAGCATGTTAATTCTTCATTGATAGTATGAACTTACAACGAACTAACAATGAACAAAATATTTTTAATATTAGAAAAATAGTCATGTTCAAAAGATAAAACTTTAAAATGTAATAATATATTAACACATTTTGGAATTGATTTTGATCAACATTAAATGGTATATATTTATTAATGATGTAAATTAACAACAGTTAAATAATGTTGTTTTTTAACATTGGTTAATTCACAAATAACATTAAATATTAACAATATATTTTTTACTTTATTCATTTGTGTTAGAAAAAAATATTCATGTTAGTTAATGGAAAAATAAATCATTAAAACCTTTGGTAACTATAATAATTTCTCATTTGTTAGCATTAGTAAATGCATTAACTAACATCAACTACCAATGAAAAATATATTTTCACAGAATTTAAAGTTTTATATGTTGTTCTGTGTGTGTGTGTGTTTCACAGAGTTGATGGTTTGGATTAACCCTTTAATTGCCGTATACCTTAAAACCAAACTGCCAGAGGGTTACTGTAATGCTTGTGCTCGCTGGGCACCGTTTTATCGATGCCACCGGGGTGGCGTATGCTGACGGCTTGGGCCCGTCATCGCTGCTCGCAGCTATATTCTGGTTTTAAGGCTGTTCTGAAGACAGGTTCTGGCTGCTCATTCACCTGTCCTGTTGTCTGATGGAACCTAAACTCACTCTCCAGCTTACCTCATGACTGTGAACTGGGTCAGTATCTCTAAGCGCCATTATACATACTCATTTACTCAGTACATATACACGCACTAGCATAACATTCATTCCCGCACGTTCAGTGTGTTTTTCTTTTTTGTTTCTTTTTTTTTATGATTGTAAATTGTGGTTTGATGTTATTTCTTAATTAGGAAATGAACAAAATGCTTATTTAATATTTCTTTTTTTTCTTTTTCCTTTCCCAATGGACAATTTATGAATGATTGTCGACGTGAATCTGCCACGGGGGGAAACATGAATAGTGACGCAATTACTACACGGATTTCGCACTTGAATTCACCCAAAGTGATATATATTTTGTTTTTTGTGTATTTTTGATTATTTTGTTTTCTCTTGTTCCTTGTTTTTCAAACATGGTTTTTTTCCAAGGACATTGAGGAATAAATTTTCCCTTTGTGAAACAGTTTTTCTTTGACTATTTTTGTGATTTTTAATATTGTAATATTGTAACCGGTGGTTTCTGTTTATTTTTGACTATCTTGGGTAATTAAATTTTGTCAGGATAAATCTTGGCTGGCGCCCGAAAAAACTTTTTTTTTTTCTTCTTTCAGACTTTATGCTAGGGTGACCACCACCGTTACATTTTATCCAACATGACAAATCACAATTATAATAGAGTTGTATACGATACTATATTACAATTAGAAAAGTGCTTTAATAGAGTACTTTAAACCGTTTTCTTCAGTCTAAAAATGCTGGGTTGTTTCAACCCAACTTTGAGTCAAATATCGACTATCCCACTTGTTGGGTTAAATTTTTACATTAAATTTTTAACCCAAAAGTTGGGTTAGTCTATATTTGAAACAACCCAGCATTTTTTAGAGTGTATGTCACACCACATGACACTGTTGTTACAATGCAGAACATTTCAAGATATTTTGTTTCCAACAGTTAGACTCCCATAGATGTCATTCCAAACCTGTACACTCACAGAAAAAAAGGTACAAAAGCTACCACTGTGGTATCCTTTCAGAGGGTACAACGTTGTATCCTATTTACCCCTAAAGGGTGCATACAAATACCTTATAGGTACATACTGTATTAGTACCTAAGGTGTACATACAGATATTTAAATGGTACATATTTGTATCTTTTGAAAATCTGAGAGTGTATGACTTTACTGCGGAACAGAAAAGATGAATGTTGGTAACCCAACAGTTTCTCATTGACTTCCACTGTATTTTTTGTCTATATAATGGGAACCAAAATGGTTTAGTTGCCGACATTCTTCAAAATATCTTCTTTTATGTTCCACAGAAGAAAGAAATTCGTATAAGTTAGCAGAACATGAGTAAATGATGACAAAATCACTACACCTTTTGTCAAAATTAAGTTATGTGCAAAACTGTGTTTCTTAGACTAATCTGTCCTGTGACTAACAGGTTTCACTCCACTATGCTCAAATTCAAATGAAAGAGAATATGAAAATATATATAAAAAAAATCAATCAAAATTCAATCGCAAACATTTAAAAATGTATTTCAGCATTGTTTTTATTTTATATAACCTGAATTCTGGAAATGTTGGGACATTTTTTAAATTGGAATAAGATGAAAATTTAAAGACTTTCAAATCACATGAGCCAATATTTTATTCACAATAGAACATAGAGAACATAACAAATGTTTAAACAGAGAAATTTTACACTTTTATCCACTAAATGAGCTCATTTCAAATTTGATGCCTGCTATGGTCTCAAAAAAGTTGGCACGGGGCAACAAAGGGCTGAAAAAGTAAGAAATTTAGAAAAGAATCAACTGGGAGAACATCTAGCAACTAATTAAGTTAATTGACATCAGGATGTCTTAGAGAGGCAGTCTCTCAGAAGTAAAGATGGGCAGAGGTTCTCCAATCTGTGAAAGAGTGTGTAAAAAACATTGTGGAACATTGTTTAAAAACAACATTCCTCATCGTCAAATTGCAAAATCTTTGCAATTATCATCATCTACAGTGCATAACATCAAAAGATTCAGAGAAACTGGAGAAATCTCTGTGCGTAAGGGACAAGGCCGAAGACCTTTGTTGGATGCCGTGGTCTTCGGGCCCTCAGAAGACACTGCATCCCTCATCGGCATGATTCTGTCATTGACATTACTAAACGTGCCCAGGAATACTTCCAGAAACCACTGTCGGTTAACACAATCTGCCATGCCATCTGCAGATGCCAACTAAAGCTCTATCATGCAAAAAGGAAGCCATAAGTGAACATGGTCCAGAAGCGCCGTCGTGTCCTGTGGGTCAAGGCTCATTTAAAATGGATTGTTTCAAAGTGGAAAAGTGTTCTATGGTCAGACGAGTCCAAATTTGACATTCTTGTTGGATATCACGGAAGCCGTGTCCTCCGGGCTAAAGAGGAGAGAGACCTTCCAGCGTGTTATCAGCGTTCAGTTCAAAAGCCAGCATCTCTGATGGTATGGGGGTGCATAAGTGCTTACGGTATGGGCAGCTTGCATGTTTTGGACGGTACTATGAATGCTTAAAAGTATATAATGGTTTTAGAGCAACATATGCTCCCCTCCAGACGACGTCTATTTCAGGGAAGGCCTTGCGTATTTTAGCAGGACAATGCAAAACCACATACTGTAGCTATTACAACAGCATGGCTTCGTAGTAGAAGAGTCCGGGTGCTGAATTGGTCTGCCTGCAGTCCAGATCTTTTATAGAGAACATTTGGTGCATTAAATGAAAAATACATTAAATGAAAAATACATTAAAGACAACCACGAACTCTTCAGCAGCTGGAAACCGATATCAGGCAAAAACAGGACCAAATTCCAATACAAAAACTCCAGAAACTCATAGCCTTGATGCCCAGACGTCTTCAAACTGTTTTGAAAAGAAGAGGAGATGCTACACCATGGTAAACATATTATATGTTTATGTATATTATATGTTTATATGGGTTGTATATATTATATATAAAAATATATTTATTAGTCCATATTGTTCAATTTTAAAAGTATTTCACAGATCATGATTTTAATGCAGGAGAATTCTCACATTTTATTTAAAATTGACAAAATTACTCAATATTGTAACTCAATATTTGTGGACAAAATATGGCCGTTGATTTTCAGAACAGTAAAATCACAACTGCTTTTTGTACACTTACTATATGTGTGTATGTAGTGTGGACATACATTAATAATACCTGAAAAACATGTGTTTGTATATCCCTGAGTGTGTGCATGTACACGTGTCTGCTGGCATAATGCAGCTGAGCTGTGACGCGTTTGTGTGTGTCTTTGCATGCACTCTCAGGGTTAGTGTGTGGGTTTAGTAGAATAGAGCCCCCTGGGTAACTGCTCAGTTGTGTTGCTATCAGAACACATTCACATCCTCCTCCACAAGCAGACCATGAGCAAAGAAGAGAGTGGGAGGGGAGAGAAACATGCCTCTATGGACATCATAGCTAGGGATGACCTTGGGCATCTCCCAAAGTTGAGCTCCCTTCCGAGATAAGCGTCATCTGCATTCCTCACTGATAGTGTCTTCAAACTGCAGCCCTTAAGAAAAAACAATCATCATGCATCACCTGCATAAGTTTGCTTCTCACAAAGCCTGTCTGGCTAAGATATTGCATTCTCAAAACAACTGATAGCCACAGAAGAGCACCAGTCTTATCCATACCCAGTTTTTTCTTCTCTGCTACTGGCTAGATAGTACTGAGCACCTGTTAACATATCATAATCAGCCCCCCTCAGAGACCCAGACAGACAGAATCCATCATGTAGTAAGGCAGGTCTTCATAGACCTTATTGTAGAACCCTGCTGAAAAAAAAAACAATAGAAGTCATCGCCAAAATTCAAATGGTTTCCACTGCAAATACCATTACAAAGATTACAATCCATCAACTTTTAACCATTAAAACCATTTTAAACAATGGTTTCCTGTATTGTGTTTTGGGACGTATTCCATTGGGATTTAGTGGTTTTAACAAGCCATCATTATAGAAGGCAACCAATAACCAGTTGAGCTCAACATTTACCATTACAGTTTTTATTAAAACCTGTTCAATTCCCATTATAGCCAGTAAAACCATTAGAAATTCTGTGAAGGTTTCTTTTTTTTCAGCAGGGAAATGTTAATGTCAGACAAAATTGAATAGATGTCAAATCGGATCAAATAGAACGTGGGAGTATTGAACTTCTTTGCCACTTTATAGGGCTTGAACAGTTAAATACACACACTTGTATGTGTTAAAATGCCCATCTTTGCAAGTATCCTCATAAACGCAGAAATTTAGGCCTTAAGTGAAAGTAAACAGCTGAGAAAGAAAACACATGTGGCAGTATATTGGATCAGGGCAGCTCTTAAAGTGACAGCAGTCTAATATTTCTGCTCTCTGTCATTCATGTCAATCAAACAACAAAAGAGAGAAATCTCTCATTGGTCTTGACTAAATCACTTTTGTAAGTTTTGTTTTATACATTTGATTACATTATACAATGTATGTAGCATTTCTTATTTATTTGTTTTACTATTTTTCTTATTCTTTTTAAGTAGTGCTGTCACGTAATTAGTGTTAATTATGGTAAAACCACTTTAACGTAAGGCCTTGAGTGAGCTACTGCTTTTATTAAACTTTTGGCTTGTTTGTATTGTAAAATTTATATTAATGCACCAAGCTGCCAAGAAGAAGATGATCATATAGGCCTATATACATATATATGAGCGAGAATAATTTAATTTTGTGAATACATTGGCTTTGAATAAGGCTCATCTAATCAGATCTTCTTCTAATTTTTTAAAATAATATTATAATAGAAAAACATTAAAAATATATATTTTATTATACAGGTCATCTCAATAAATTAGATTGTCATGAAAAAGTTCATTTATTTCAGTAATTCAACTCAAATTATGAAACTCGTGTATTAAATTAATTCAATGCACACAGACTGAAGTAGTTTAAACCTTTGGTTCTTTTAATTGTGATGATTTAGTCTCACATTTAACAAAAACCTACCAATTCATCTCAACAAATTAGAATACTTCATAAGACCAATAAAAAATTTTTTTTAGTGAATTGTTTGCCTTCTGGAAAGTATGTTCATTTACTGTATATGTACTCAATACTTGGTAGAGGCTCATTTTGCTTTAATTACTGCCTCAATTCGGCGTGGCATGGAGGTGATCAGTTTGTGGCACTGCTCAGGTGGTATGGAAGCCCAGGTTGCTTTGATAGTAGCCTTCAGGTCATCTGCATTGTTGGGTCTGGTGTCTCTCATCTTCCTTTTGACAATACTTCAGGTCAGCCGAGTTTGCTGGCCAATCAAGCACAGTTACACCATGGTCACTGAACCAGCTTTTGGTACCTTTGGCAGTGTGGGCAGGTGTCAAGTCCTGCTGGAAAATTAAATCAGCATCTCCATAAAGCTTGTCAGCAGAAGGAAGCATGAAGTGCTCTAAAATTTCCTGGTAGACGGCTGCGTTGACTGTGGACTTCAGAAAACACAGTGGACCAACACCGGCAGATGACATCAGCCCAAATCATCACTGACTGTGGAAACTTCACACTGAACTTCAAGCAACATGGATTCTGTGCCTCTCCACTCTTCCCCCAGACTCTGGGACCTTGATTTCCAAATGAAATGCAAAATTTACTTTCATCTGAAAAGAGGACTTTGGACCACTGAGCAACATTCAAGTTCTTTTTCTCCACAGCCCAGGTAAGACGCTTCTGACGTTGTCTCTGGTTCAGAAGTGGCTTGGTAGCCCTTTTCCTGAAGACGTCTGAGCATGGTGACTCTTGATGCACTGACTCCAGCTTCAGTCCACTCCTTGTGAAGCTCTCAAGTGTTTGAATCAGCTTTGCTTGACAGTATTCTCAAGCTTGCAGTCATCCCTGTTGCTTGTGTACCTTTTCCTACCCAAATTCTTCCTTCCAATCAACTTTGGATTTAATATGCTTTGATACAGCACTCTGTAAACAGCCACCCCTTTCAGTAATGATCCTCTGTGACTTACCCTCTTTTGTGGAGGGCGTCAATGTTCGTCTTCAGCAGTCTTCTCCATTATTGTGGTTTCAAAGAACAAGAGATACCCGGAATTTGTACTGTAGGGATGGTCATTAATTGAAACTCAAATGTAAATATTCTAATATTTTGAGATACTGATTTTTGACTTTCATGAGCTGTAAGCTCTAATCATCCAAATTAAAACAAAAAAACTTTTGAAATGTTTTACTTTACATGCAATGACTCTAAAATATATGAAAGTTTCACATAAGTTTACAAGAAAAAATGAACTTTTTCACGACATTCTAATTTATTGAGATGCACCTGTATTTACAGTCCTCATATTTGGGAATATCTACCAAAATATGAGAATAATTCATTCTACCATTCTGTTTCCTAATCCTTGCATAATGCTGTGTTTGTCTTATTTTGTGTCTTTCCACTCTTCCTTTCTTTGACTTTTTAGCTGCACAGAGTGAGCAGAGGGAGTGTGCGTACACAGAAAAGCCACATGGAGAGGGGCGTGTCTTTCGTGAGAACTCCACCATTCGCTGTGATCATGGACGTTACTGCTTTGGATTCTGGGTAAAAAAGAATAATGAAATTCTGATAAAGAAGCAAGGTATATAACTACATTCCATTCATACACACACACACACACACAAATAACTTTACAGTCAGTCTCACCTTGATTTACTCCATTTTAAACAGGTTGCTGGACAAATGTAGGTGAGTGCTATGACCACTGCGTGGTGACCAGCCCACCGTCAATGGCCAAGAATGGAACGCTTCGATTCTGCTGCTGCAAAAAAGACATGTGCAACCTGAACTTCACTGAGGACTTCCCACCTCCTTCCCCCACCACCGTACAGCCTCTACGTGAGTGTGTGTGTGTGTGTGCATGGTTCATAGATTTACAGAGAGTGTTCAGCAAATGGAAACAAATGAGTTTGAGTGAAAGATGTGTTTGTAATAACAGTAGGTACAAACAGTGGCAAACTATTTGTTAATCCCAGTTCATAATCTGGTCCATGATTTAACGTTTTGTCTTTTAATCCTTCAAGATTCCCGCCAACTTTACAGAGAGGAAGCCATAGTTGTCGCATTAGCAACTGTCTTCATGGTTGCTGTCCTTGTAATTCTGCTTTTTTTCGGCTACCGCATGCTAAGAGGTGCGTTGCTATAGTGATGTTACGATGCTTTTCATGTATGATTCAATCCTGCCAATGAAATTACCTATGTGCATGTGGATTTATATACCCGTGTGTATTCCAGGACGTGGTAAACACTCTCTGCATAACTTGGATATTCTGGAGACTGCGCTTTCCCCTCCTTCTCTGGATTTAGACAGCCTAGTACTGCTGGAGGTGACCAATCACAGCTTGATTCTTTTTTTCCGCCTCATTTAAGCAAATAAAATAGTGTATAAACCCCTATGGGGTTTACATAAACTCAGTAAAAATAAATGGTAAAATGTTTGATTTGATTAAAAATCACATATTGCTGTGATACTGTAATATAATAATATATCATTTGTAAATATTAAAGTGAAAATAAAGACGTTTGTAATGATAAATCACAAAATAATTATATTTTAAAATAAATGTTATTTTTGACTTTCTATTCATCAAAGAATCCTGAAAAAACGCATACATTTTTACCAAATTATTAAGCAGAACAGCCGTTTTCAGCAGCGATAAATGTTTCTTCAGCACCATATCAGCATATTAAAATGATTTCTGGAGGATCATCACAGGAATAAATTACACTTTAACAGTTATTTTAAGTTGTAATAATATTTTATAATATTAATGTTATTTTTGATCAGGTAAATGCAGCCTTGGTGAGCATAAGAAAGTTCTTCCAAGAACATTAAAAATCTTACTGGCACCAAGGATTTGAACATTAGAATTTTTCTTTCTGTTCCTCACAGCTGATTGGCCGGGGCCGGTATGGAACAGTGTATCGTGGTTCACTGGACGACCGATCTGTGGCAGTGAAAGTTTTCATTTCTGCTAACCGGCAGCAGTTTACTAATGAGCGTATGATTTATTGCCTCCTCCTGGATCATGAGAACGTAGCACGCTTCTTAGAGAGCGAGGAACGTGTCGGAACAGAAGGCCGGACAGAGTTTCTCCTCTTGCTGGAGTTTTACCCGCATGTGAGTATCACAAAAACACTGAGGAACCCAAGCTAGCCGCCCAAAAAGTAACAAACACAAAACCTCCAGTCTAATTCCAGATTGATTATTCTTTTCCTCTTAGCCATTTAGTCTGTTCCTGTTTTTTTTCTCTCACATTCCTTCTTCTCTACATCACAGCTCCAAAAATGCAAGTGCACGCATTTATTTTGTGGTTATATTTAGAAACCCGAGGGATCTGATGTCATGTTTGATCTTGTGGTAACAGCATCTCACAAGTGTAATGCGATATCTGCGGATATCACATAACACTCGCTTATTCTCTACCTTCAGTTTTCCTCTGTGACTTTTTTCATCCTCTCCTTATTTTTTTTTGTACTTATGGAACCGGGAAAAGGTTACAATTTAGCAGAATATCCTCATTTTACTTCTTGCTGCATACTCACACCCACAACACACTCTCGATATTATGGAGGAAGAGAGAGATTATTGACTGAGCTGAGAAGTTTTCAATTATTCATAACCGTGGGCTTTCAGCCTGTACTTCCTGTGGGCTAACCTCAAGCCAGGTTGTCATAGTGACAGGAGGCATCCCTGAGGTAGTGCTGGGGTATGGCGGGAGTGCATTAATCGTGCTGCTCCTGTAATTTTGAGATACACCGCCACTTTTCTTTCTTGCTCTGTGCTTTAATCTCGTCCTCCCTCGCTTCTCCCTCCTCTTCCCCTCCTCTGCCCCCCCTGTTTTTCCTGTGCGTTCCTCCCTGTACTTTGCAGATGATTTCCTCTGAATAGAGTACTCCCTCTGTCTTTCCCAGGGCTCTCTGTGCACGTATCTGAGCGGGCGGACTGTAGACTGGCTGAGCTGCTGTCGTTTGGCTCTGTCTGTCACCAGAGGGTTGGTGTACCTGCACACAGAGATACAGAGAGGGGGTGAGACACAAAATAACAACTAAATTCATATTTCAGACTCTTCCAAACCTGAGTTCTTTCCTCTGTGAAATACAAAAGCAGAATGTTGATGAATACAGTGGCCACTCTTTTTCACTACTATTCAAAAGTTTGGGGTCAGTAAAACATTTTTGGGGAAAGATATTAATATTATAATGCAGCAAAAGCAAAAGTAAAGACATTCACTCATCAAACAATCCTGAAAAATATTACTGTGTACAAAAAAATATTGGACAGCACAACTAGATTACTAGAGTAATGGTGGCTAAAAAGTACAAGAATAAATTATATTTAAAATGTATTCATATAGAAAGCAGTTTTTTCATAAATTTTTCACTATTTTACAGTTTTTACTGTATTTTTGATCAATTAAATACAGCCTGAATGAGCATATAAGTTTTCTACCTTTCTAAACTTTTGAAAGGTAGTGTGAACTGGAGGCTGTCAAGCTCTAAAACAGATAAACTATTTAAAATACACTTTAGATTTTAAACACGGAGAATGGATGTGATAGTGGGTGTGTGCACTTTATTTATAGCTTCAGTCTGAGAAAGCAGGAAGGCAGGGATGGGGCGTAATTCTCAATGCTTTTTTTAGTTTTCTTTGTCTTTGTTTCAGTGTGAAAGGCTCTAAAAGTGTTCAGATTTTATTTAGTTTCAAAAAATGCATGGAAATAAAAGGCACAAAGACTGTGACAGAAAGAGAGACTAAAGAAAGAAAGAAAGTGATTCTATGTCTTCATCTTTAGTGCAGTCATTCTGATACATAATGACAGATCCTTATTTAACTCCCAGAAACTGGCCAAACTTCTACATACAAATGCACACTCATATATACTCTCATACACAGCATTATTGAATAACAGAGTGGACTGGCTCTAAAATCTGTTTGGATGGGCCACTTCCAAACCAATATTGGTTTTTAAACAGATATTAATTTCACAAAATAGTGACCACTACCTATGACAGTGAGAGTTTAAAGACCTATATTACCTATATTATTAATCAGTAAATAAATGCAATTATTTACTGATAAAAATACATTAAAATGATTTAAAATGTTAAAATAAACATATTTATAAAATAGTCATTATTTATTTAATTATATATTTCAGCGTATTTTGTAAAACAGAGGAAACAAATATATGCTACTCAAAACTGTGCATTCAATTTATTTACTGTGTTATTTAAGTGTTTTAAGCACCTGTGCCTAACTGGACCTCTTACATTGGTAAAAACCCTGTTAAATAGGTTATTTCTGGAGACACAAGTGGGTCCTAGTGCTCTCTAGTGGTAATTCTGATATTATGATTCGCTCTCATGTAATTTTCTCTCCTTCTCTCCTCTCTCTTCCCACTCCTCCCCTTTCAATCTCTCTTTTCCTTCTCTCTCTTCTTCTCATTGTTAGATGTGTATAAACCGGCTGTGTCCCACCGGGATCTGAACTGTAGGAATGTGCTGGTGAAGACAGATGGCTCGTGTGTGATCAGTGATTTTGGACTTTCCATGATTCTGACGGGAAAGAGACCGCCTGGGCACGGAGAAGAGGACAACAGTGCCATCAGTGAGGTCAGCAAATAGCAATTTAGACTGGTTCAGTCTGATCCAGCCCAGCAAAATCTAAAGCAGACCAGTGATTTGGACAATAATACCTGGGACTAATCATATGTTTATCTCTTTATCTCACTCAATAGGTGGGTACAGTGCGATACATGGCTCCAGAAGTGTTAGAAGGGGCAGTGAATCTGAGGGATTGTGAGTCAGCGCTGAAACAAGTGGATGTATATGCGCTGGGTCTGCTTTACTGGGAGACCTTCATGCGGTGTGCAGACATCTTTCCAGGTACCACACACACATGTACACATGCAGATCTTTCAATGTCACAGCTGCTGTTTGTACTCAATAAAAATCTCCTATCCCACTAGGTGAGACTGTTCCAGCGTTTCAGATGGCGTTTCAAGCAGAGGTGGGTAATCACCCTACCATAGAAGACATGCAGGCACTTGTGTCCCGAGAAAAAGAAAGACCTAAATTCCCAGAGGCCTGGAAAGAAAATAGCCTGGTGAGAAATTAAGATGTGAACACACACAAATGCAGCTTATCAACTCTCAGTGGACTAAAATAGGTTTGTTGATGTTGATGTATGTGTCTGTGTTTATATGCAGACGGTGCACTCTCTGAAAGAGACAATGGAAGACTGCTGGGATCAGGATGCTGAAGCCCGACTGACGGCTCAGTGTGCAGAGGAGAGACTTGCTGAACTGCTCCTTATCTGGGAAAGAGAAAAATCAGTCAGTCCTGCTCTTAACCCCAGTACTGCACTGTTTAACCACAGGTAATCAATTACCAATATTTACCATGCAGTCACAGGTAACCAATAACCAATAATTACTGACCACTCACTGTATAACCCCAGATAATCAATAACCAATAATTACGGACCGCTCACTGATTGTATGACCACAGATAATCAATAACCAATAATTGCTGAACACTGACTGTATAACCACAGATAATCAATAACCAATAATTACTGACTACTCACTGTACAACCACAGGTAATAAATAATTAGTGTACAATCGCAAATAATCAATAACCAGTAATCAGTGATCACTTACATACAACACATACAGCAGGTAATCAATAATTGCTGACCATTCACTGTACAACAGCAGGTAATCAATAATCATTGACTAATCACTGTACAACCACAGGCAATCAATAACCAGTAATCACTTTTCATTTTTGGGTGAACTAACCCTTTAACTTAAACAATGTATTCAAACAATTAATTCAACCACAGGTAAATAATAATTAATAATATATATAATCCAGTTATGTTTAACACTGCAATGCACATCCCCAGTTAAAACGTCTGTAGAACTCCAAATTATTAATATTTAATTAGCACAAATGGTCACAAATCATTGTCAGTTGTCATTTGCAATGTGCATAAGTCTATGTAGGCCTTTATCTTAAGTGATTTATATTTCAACTTAAATTTTCTAGGAACTTCTCTACTGGAGGGCAGATGCCTAAGGTGGGTTCTTTCCTTGAGCACTCCTCCACAAACACTGAAGACCACGAGGGCGCTGATAAACCCCTCCACAATGACACCTCAATGGACCCACCCTCGGTGGGAGGGTCTAACCCTGCAGAGAAGAACAGGAACTGCATCAACTACGAGTGGCAGCAGGCCCAATCACAGCAGTCTGGGACAGAAAGCTCCTCCCCTACTCCTGTCTCAGAGTCCTGCAATGCCACACAGCCTCCACCAGTGGGCAACAGTGTCCCTCCATGTGCTCAGCTGACCCAGGAAGACCTGGAGATACCAAAACTGGACCCAAGTGAAGTTCAGAGGAACTTGAGAGAGAGCTCCGATGAGAGCCTGATGGAGTATTCGCAGAAACAGTTCTGCTCTCCTGAAACATCGACCTCACGTGGCCCGCTCTACCCCCTCATGAAGATGGCTTCTGAGGTTTCAGGGTCACACGGTTCTGGTCGGCTTACTGACACCCCTACAACCATCCTACCTAAGCAGCAGAACGTTCCTAAGAGGCCGAGTAGCCTAAGTCTCCATGCTAAGACTTCTGGGAAAACACCTGCCCTGTCATCTTCATCACTGCGGATGAAGTTTGGGAAACTCGGAAAGTCTAATCTGAAGAAAGTAGAGATGGGGGTGGCTAAAGTCAGTGCGGTCAGAGCGGCACCTGAGGCCAGGCCAATTACTGTTGCCAACAACAATGCTGCGGCAGCAGTGAGTAAATATGCGAACGGAACAGCACCTGAGTCAGCAGGAGGTGCAGCCAATGCCGCTGATGTCCGTTGGAAGGGCGCCATGAGTTCAGAGGACTTGACCTTTGGCCTCTTGAACACTAGCCCTGACGAGCAGGAGCCTCTTCTGAGAAGAGAGGCGCATCCTGACAATGCAAACAACAACAACAGCAATAACAACAATGGTGAGGGAGAGGGCGAGGGAGACACTGAGGGTGGAGGAGAGGGAGGAGAGAACAGTGAGAATGTTGGTCCAACAGGAGATGCTCCATCAGCTTCTACCATGGAGCCTGTTGCGCTGCCCGGCCCGTGTCCTGCCCCAACCGTGGCTCCTCCACAGGCCCAAACCCAAGCTCAGACACAAGGAGAGGCCCTGCTCAGACAGAACCGTGTGCGCAGACCTGAGAGACCCAACTCACTGGATCTGTCCATCACCACACTGCCATTACTAGGTGAGTATCAATGCTTAAACTCAACTTATTTTAACTAAATTTGCCCTTTTGAATGCAAAATATGTACATTCATGAGTTTTTTTCAAGGGATATGTGGAATAACTGGAGCTATTCATATATCCAGTTATTTTTAGCTCCTAATTCTACTTGATATTGCAAACTTGATATTAGTATTTTTTTTTATCATATTATCTTGTATTGTCATAATTATAAAAAATTAGCTGGTTTGTAGAGCATTTTACCTTTTTAAACCATTGCACCACTTTTTTCTCACTTTGTTATTCTCCTAGTTGTTTACGTACAGTGGTGAATGAAGTCTCACACATTCACAGAAAATAGCTTTACTTTCATGTTGCAAACTAAGATAATAGAATTTATGCAACACAAAATCAATAGAGTTGAAGAATTGTGACATTTTTTGGCCTTTAAGATACTGCTTATGTATTTTATCTATTTTATGGAGCTGTTTCTTCTGTTAATGTTTACAAAGTTTTCCAAACTTTCTTTTTGTCTATTTAAGAGCCCTGGCCATATCTGTCAAGCTTCCTGTAACAATGCATAATAATTATTTAATATTTAATTATTGGTAATTAACATATGATAACATGATCTAAAGTTACATTAAATAGTAGTTTTTATATTTAGTGGTATTTTATGTGTAGTTGAATGGGATTGCTGGATGGTTATGTCATTTTGTTGACCCATTTACAGTGACTCCCTCAAAATTAAAATAATAGAGAGAAATATTGCCATGTTACTCTATCAGCAATACTATTTATCCACTGTTTCACTATTTTCATTATTTCGTTTCACCACTTTTGGGTGTGGTTCACGTGGGACCAATGATTTTTGTGGACCAATGATCTGCCGCTGCACTAATGCTATTAGCTGATGTGTGTGTGCACGTTGGATGGGTTAAATGCAGAGCATGAATTCCGAGTATGGGTCACCATACTTGGCAGTATGTCACTTCACATTCACATTCACACATTCACATTCATAATGGGTTACAGTTTATTTTAAGGAGTCCTTGTTACGGTGTAATTATACATTTAAGTATAGTGCTGAGTAATATTAATTAACTACATGTACTTACTATATGTTTAGGGTTTGGTTTAGGGCTACTTTCATGTAATTATGCATAATTTATTGTTGTTATTATAATAGTAAGTACATGTAACGTGAAACAAGAACACCTTAAAATAAAGCATAATTAATTGCTCTGTAAATTGTTTGAAAAAATATTCAGTTTTGGAACAATTTACACAAAAACCCATTCTTTTACATTTGAAAATTACACGCTCATGTTGTAATCTCTTGGTTCACCCACAGGAGGCAAGTCTGCCGGTGACATGACAGAGGGATCAGGAGATAAAATCAAGAAGCGTGTAAAGACACCTTACGCTCTGAAGAAGTGGCGTCCTGCCAGCTGGGTTATCACCACAGATACACTGGATGCTGAAGTCAACAACAACAGTCGCCATGGAGGGCCCGGTCAGAACCAGAATCAGGCTGGTACCAGCAGACCTAAATCAGCCTCTGCCGTTTATCTAGGTAGTCGGGGAGGATCTCGCTTCTCAGATCCCAATGACTGTGACTTTTGAACATAAACCTCACTTTGCTCTTGAAAACAATGTCAAATCAAACTCTACAGCTCTAAAAAGTCTAAAGTTTGTGGAGACAAGTGTGGACTGGATCATATAAATGTCTTAAATTTAACCCCAGTTGTAAGCACAGTAAGAGTCTTTGTGGATTTACATTGAAAAGAGCTATGCATCCATCTTTTAGTTTAATGTTTGTATGTTTTTCTTTAAGTAAGCCACTTTTTGGTTGCACTTTTTTTGCTTGAAGTTATAAATCATAATTATTTTGACCATTTGAAATGGTCCCTAATATTAAACCAGTGTAAATGTGTACTTACTTAATCACATTCCCAAGGTCATAGAAAATCTGAAAATTTCAGGGAATTTTGATTTCTAGACCTGGAAAAAAATCGTAAAGGAAATTTCTATAGTCAATATTAATTCTTAGTTATGCTCATCTCTAAACTATTTAATTGCTCTTTGTGAGTGTAACCTGTATAAAATTATATATATATATATATATATATAAAAAACTTCAAAAGAAAATCATGAAAATTCATCAGACTCAGAATATGTGGAAGCCCTATTATAAGATTGCTCATCATTTTAATAATTTCATTTGTAAGGTTACAAAGCTTTCATTTTTTCCCATGCAGACCTGCTGAATATGTTTACATTCCCTAATATTTTCCCATGCACGGTTTCCTGTAGCTATGAGATTTATGAGACAATATTACTGAAGTTCCGTGACTGTGTTCACAGCATCTGATATTGCAAGTGCTGTTGTGTGTGCAAAATAACAACAGGCTTCCCTTTCTGAGGTCTGAAAGAAGCCAACAGACTACAAAAAAAGCAATTCAACACATTTCACTGTGGTGGCACTATGTATCTCAGCATCAGACACTCAAGACAATATTTAGAAATGGTGAGACTGTACAGAGACCAAGGCAACATCTGATATGATCAGACGCAGAAATCACACTTCTCGCTTTCTGGACAAGCTTTACTCAGAGACACAAGACAAAGCTGCACTCGGTCAACTGACTGTTCTGGATCTTGTTAAACTGTCTAATGATGCTTTGGACCTACTTGTTATTTACTTATTTTTCTATGTGTGAGTGAGTGTGTCTTAGCACACAAGATCAGTTCTCTGTGTGTTTGTTCCTGTGTCTTGTCTCTAGTCGTGTGAAAGGTTTTTGTGCTGCATGTTTGTAACTATTCCTATGGGGATGTGCATCTTCTTGCACACTTACCTGTTCCAATCATTTGATGACCAAGAAGTCAACAAAGGGCAAAGGTTTAATCAGATAGAAACCTGAGAATAGTTTTTTTCAAAGCACAGCACACAAGAGCAGCATTTTTTGCTATGCACAAAGACATGAAGTAAGCAACTCTGGTCTGAAATCAAACCTGCTTGCGTTACTAAACTGCTCTGGCATGTCAGTGATAATGAATCGGACGCTGTTATTATAATCATATGAACAGAGTCCCATATTATCCACAACTGAACTGACTGTCGCATGTCTTAAATGCATCTTAATGAGCACAAGATACTTTCAGCTGCACCCCATAGTGTGTTTGTGCATGTATGCGTGGATGAGTTTGTATGTTGTTATTCTCCTGTTAACACAATCGTTGTAATCGTAGTGTCGTGATCAATCATTTTATTACCCCTTGCTGAGACATTTTGAAAATTGTGATTTGTATAAGAAGGTGCAGACTGTAAAAGTGTATTGTTATTTGCAGATTTAAATTAAATTATGCTTTGCATTTGCATAGTCTCTGTTTATTTACAGTATGATGAAAAGATCACTACACTGTCATTGCAATATGAGGCTATCACCACTAGTCGGCGCACTAAAACGCTATTTTAACCTTGACCCATTAGAATTGGTGCATGCATTTTTATTAAAACATTTATTAATTTGTTACCATCACTCTAAAGTAAAATTTATATTAAAATGCAACATATTGTAAGGATTTATATCTGGAATAATTGGTGCACCTTTAATGAAGCCTGTATAAAGGTATTTATAATCTCTTATAATATACGTTGTACTGAATTGTATGATTTCATAAATAATTGAATCAGGAGATTATGGATAAATCTTTACTGTAAATTAAGACTATAATGCAAGTGCATATTTGTTTATACAATAACGCATAAGCAATCATCATGGTTAATTAACAATATATGGCTTCATTGAACGTGTTGTCCAGTATTTCCCTGTTGTTCTGCTGTTTAACAAAACTTGAGCCCATTTCGTGATGTTTTAAAATTGCATATGTTTTATAGCGTTTCAACAGAGTAAACAATAACACACACATCAGTTCAATATGCTTTTACATGGAAGCAATTTAGCTCCTTGGCTCCGCTGAGTTTCTGAGGGGAGGCGTTGCTGCTCGCGCGGGAGCTTCTGCACGCACTGACACGCACAGCGGTGCGACACTGACGCGGAGCGACGCGGGAGTCCAGGGAACCGTCGCTCACTAAGTGTAACAGCGCAACGGGAACGCGTTACCTCTCAGCTTCCATTGGACGCTGCGAAAACAAACAGAAGTGTGTAGTTTGGAAGAGGACCGATGACCCATGGTGTTGTTTACTGTAGGGACTGGGAATGCGTCGCTGCGTCTTGTTGCGAAGGACAGGTCCCAACTGAGGACTTCCTCGCAAGACTGCGTACATTTTTGTCTATAGACATGTAATCATAGAATTCATCTTTTAAACGCAAGCAAGGTGCGATGGCCTCTTCGGCTCAGCCCGAGACGCGAAAGTTCACACGCGGTCTGAGTAAGCCGGGCACCGCCGCTGAGTTACGCCAGAGCGTCTCCGAGGTGGTGCGCACTTCTGTACTGGTGGTGAGTGAAGTTCAACCTTAAAGTCTGCGTTTGATTCAAGTCACACTTTTATTGTATTAGTGCCTTTCTATTACAACCTCTGTAATTTATTCACGTAATGACCTAAATATGAAATATAGGACAGGGCTATTAGCGTGCTCAGATGGGAGTTAAAAGGTAAAAACAGGGCAAACGTGTTTTAAAGCTCATAAAATGGGCACCTGTCAAATATCCATCATTGCCAGTTTGCCACCATCATCTTTTTCAGCCATACCTCTTTGAAAATAATAGTTTTACATCAGTGTCTTGCCATTTAATTGTGATTGTATTGGACAGGGGAAAAATAGAAAAAAAGGGGGGAAAATCCTTTTGGAAGGATTCTGCTGTGCTCTAAGCTGAAATGATTATAGAAACCTTATTTAACATTTGACATGTCACCTGCGTTACTTCATCTCTCAGAACAGGAGAAGGAGTCTCGGGAGTGCTGTCTTTTTATCCATTACCTGTTATGCAAAAAAAAAAGGAAAAAGTTCCATCTGGAACTAATAGCTTACAGGAGCTGTCTGATTTCACCATAATTCAGATGTTGCCTTACTAAAGTAACACTTGAATACATATGGAAGCACCAAACTGAAGTTTGCCATCGTCATTTTGTGCAAAACAGTCATTTGTGCCAGGAACACCATTTAAAGATCAAGGAATTTCATGCACTTAAAGGAACAGTTCTCCCAAAAATTTACTTACCCACATATCGTTCCAAACCCATTTCGCTTTCTTTTCTGTGCATGGAGCACAATTTCGATGCTGCTCTTCCATACAATTAAAGCTGAATGGAAAAGCTTACAAAAGTATAAATATACACATTCACTACTGTTCAAAATTTGTAGGTTAGTAAGAATTTTTTATTTTTTTTAATTCAGCAAGGATGCATCAAATTTAACTGAAAGTCATTTTTGACCATGTAAAAAAAATATTTTTCAAGTAAATACTTTTGGACTTTATATTCAAAGTATCCTGAGAAATATTTATCATGGCTTCTACAAAAATTGAGCAGCACAACTTTTCAGCCGTGATAATATTAAGAAATGTCTCTTAAGCAGCAAATCAGCTTATTAGGATTATTTGTGAAGGATCATGTGATGCTGAAGACTGGAGTAATGACTGCTTCAAATTTAGCGTTGCTATTACAGAAATAAATTATGCTTTAAATTGTATTAACATAGAATATTTTTTATAATTGTAATAATAAAGCACAATATTAATGTTTTATTGGAGTTCAAATTAATGTAGCTTGAACATAACAGACAGCTTTCAAATAAATAAATAAATACTAAAAATTTACAAAATCTTACCAACCCAAAAACATTTGAATGGTATATGACTACACCCGATTCTGGATAAGCGGGAGATAATGGATGGATGGATGGATGGATGACTACACACCACAAAAGTGCCATTAAAGTACTTCATAGAACCATATTGAGGCCTTAATGGATTAAATCTACACAAGCTTTTGCTTATATTTTTGTGTGCAGATCCTGATGTTTGGTACTTTGCTGGACATCTCATTGAATTTTTTTGAGCAAGCCATGACTGAATTAGTTAGTAACTGAAATGTTTTACCTGTGATGTAAATCTCATTTGCGGTTGCATGTCTTCAAATCCATAAAAAAACAGCCCAAGCTAAAAGTTGTTGTATGACTTCAGAACAACTGGAATATAGGTCATGAATTGTATCGACTACCTTTATAATACTTTTACTTTTTGTGCTTTTATGGTAGTTTTTGTCTATTTTAGACCTTGACAGCCCAGTCCCTATTGAGTTTTGCTGTATAGAAGAGAGCAGGCTGGATTCTTTGGGGTATCTTTGCTTGTGTTCCACAGTAGAAGTCATTCAGGTTTGGAATGGCATGAGTTGAGTAAACTATTACAAAATTTTCAGTTTTTTAAGATTAACTGTTGCTTTAAAGTCCGTGTAAAGAGAATTCTGAGAATTGTTTCTAAACACATTACAAATGTTAGAAATGTATTGCTTAAACACTTTACAAAGACTCTGAGCTATCTAGTACTGAATTGTGGAGTTATTTTTGGGCGGGGCTAAAACGGTGGCTCGATGACGCAATGGAGCGTGGCCCCGCCCCTAACACTATAATAACTGTTGAGAGGTCAAGTTCTTAGTTTATCTTTTTGAATGTCTGTGATGTTAGATATACAGATTCTAGGCAGGGACGGTTCTAGGGTGAATGGATACCTGGTTCTTAGCCCAGAGACATCAATATGTGGCAGAATACATACAATTTAAAAACATGGAGCGTTCCCAATTCGCATCTAGAAACGTGAGCTTTACCGCTTTCTCTTCTTTCAAAGCGCAACGGAGCTTACCGTTGCTAAGCAACCATGAGCCGCGCTTGCCTTTACCGTGTATCTATGGCCTTGACGACGAGGAGGTTTTCAACTCACTGCAGCGCTGACGCGCGCCTACAATTAAATAATGAACTTGCACGCTCAAACATGTATGGCTGTATCCAATTAAGCTACTAGAGGTAGTGTCAGTAGTATTCATTCAGGTTGTAGCGTATTTGACAGTTGAGAGAGACGGCCGCTTTCCCGCGAGTGGGCGTGGTTTCAGCGCAGACAGCGGACACGCCCCCAACGTTTGAGAGTCCTGCTTATTTTACAAAGATTTATTTTAGTTACTTGGCGTTTTTTTTTTTATAATTCAAATTTGGCTGGGTGGTTAATACCACATTGTTCTGTTGTGTGACAATCTCCGAACACATTTTAATATCACTTTACACAGACTTTAAGTGATGCTGAATTGTTTTAGTTTTAGTGGTTGTTCTTGGCCTCTTAATTCACTTTCATACCCTAAAATGTTTTGTTGTACAATCACTTGGTTACATGCTTAATCTGTCATCATTATGACTATTAGCAAGGTATAAAACCCTTGGGTTACATCAGAGCAACTCTTCCTTCAGTTGGTGAACTCTAAGTACATTAAAATGCTGTTATGTCTACTTCCGCAGTAAATAAACTCTCTGTGTAGCCATGTCCTGCTACTGGAAGGCACAGTGGCAGTTCCCTAGATTTGTGGGTCGACCCACAAGGTTTTGAATCAGACCAGTGTTTTTCTGTCCAGATAGTGTTACCATGTTTACTTATGGTTCAGCGATTAGACTTTGGATTTAGCCTTTTGACATCAATTAAGTTTGGCTTTGTGACTTAGTGCTGTACATTTTAATGAAATCTTTGATAATCATCCATGTCGAAAGAAGGAAAATAAACAGATGGTTTATAAACTGTATGATACACACACACACACACACACACAGTTTCTCAGTTAAGTGTGTTTGTGGTAATGGCTGGTAAGTAGGAATGCTGGGGTCCGCTAATGGAACTTTGGGTCAATGGCTCCTAATTTGCTTTCACATATTTTAGCTCTCAATCAGAGGAACGTACTTTATGGCATATTTTTCTCTTTCTGGTGTATCTATGTTCCTTTTTCCATGCTTTCTTGTTCAAGTGAAAACCCTTCAGATGATTATTCCTAATATGTCACTCAAACAACTTTAGAGGGGATTCATGGCAAATCAGGCCATAAAATTAAATCCAAAAGGATTTATCTCCTCTGATGTTCACAGGTCACTTGATCAAACAGATCTGCACAAAAGGAGCCTGGAAGGGTCTTAATTTGAACCCTCAAAGAGCACATTTTCATAAAGGAACAAATGCTTACTGTAATAATTTTCATGTATTGCAGAATGCTCGTTTTGTTTGTCTTAATCTAAGTTATTCAAAAGTACTTTAAAAAATATGTTGCAACAGACAATACACTTCTTCTGTGTTTTTTATTTCTGAATTCAAATTAATTTTTCTGAGGGTGTGAAGTAAAAAATATCAGGGTTATACAGCCGTCCTGATATAATAATGAAGAAAAAGTAAAAAAATAAATAATTGAAAAGAAAAAAAATCATTCAAAAGTTTGGGGTATGAAAGTTTTTTTTTTTAAGATGGCTTTTATGCTCACCAGGGCTGCAATTAATTGATTAAAAATACAGTACAAATAGTAATATTGTAAAATATTATTACAATTTGAAATAACTGTTGTCTTTTTAACATATTTTCAAATGTAATTTGTTCTGTTGATACTCCAGTCCTCAGGGTCACATGATCCTTCAGAAATCATTCTGATTTGCTGCTCAAGAAGCATTTTTTTATTATCAGTGTTGAAAACAGTTGTGCTTCTTAATGTTTTTTGTGAAGACTATGATACAGGTTTTTTTTTCAGGATTCTTTGATTTATAAGAAAGTTTAAAAGAACAGCATTTGTATGAAATTGACATTTAATAATGTATATATCTTCACTGTCAGTCTTGATCAATTTATTGCATCCCTGCTGAATAAAAGTTATTATTATTTTTCAGGGGAAAAAAATATAAAACTGCTTTACTGCTTATTAATATTTAAAAAACTAATGTGACTAATTGCTCCTTTTTTTTCTGTGTACATTTAAACTTGATTAACACTGTGGCTGACGATAGATTGTGTGACCGATTGCTGCTTACTTTCTTAGTTTCCTGTGCCTGTCGTGAGATCAGCTAAATGAGGATAGGTGGCCAGGGGCATGATTGTGCTTTTGGATCAATATGAGTCTTACATTTCAATTAATGGCCTACGTCCTCCCCCAACACACGCTTCAGTAAGCTAGTGCAGTTCATTCACAGTGGCAATCACACAGCTGTCCGTGCCTGTTTCTTTCATGACGTTTGTGTATGTGTATGCATCTGTGTCCTGTAACACATATCAAAGGCCCTGCCCGTGGTGTCCGTTACCCTCCCAGATGGGCTGCTACTGGCCCTGCTTGTGCACAGCATATGTTAGATTGAACTCTCACTATTACAGATCAAGTTACTGAATAATCACCAATAGCGGAGGAAATTGTAATGCAATTGTCACCAAAAGCAATGCAAAATATTATGTATTTTATTTAGGAACTGTACTGTAGTCCATGTAATCAAAGTGAACAGCATTAAAGAAGTTTGAAATACTTTTTGCTATTGAGAATTTTAATTCTAAATGTGCGTAAAATGTAGTTGCCTGGCCTCATTAGTGCACTAGTTGTGTGATTGCTGTGTGTGTGTGTGTGTGTGTGTGTGTGTGTAGGGAGCAGGTGAGGCCTGCTGACTGGATATCCACTACCATTTATTATGGATGAGAGCAGCTTGGGTGTCTGTTCTATTTTTAACCGCTCTTTGTCTGTGGGCTTGTTAAAGGACACTGAGAATCCAGCGATCACGTGATCTACACATTGTCGGGATGGTATGAATGCTGAGCTGAAAGTCACAGAATGCTGAGTGATGAGAGGTTTGATGAAATCTTTAGTCACTGACTGTCCTGGAATGCAATAAGTTTACACTTTTGTTTGTTTTGCGATGTAACATTTGAATCAGACTGCTTAGGTTTAAATGAATAGTTTGGTCACACTTTATTTTAAGGTCCAATTCTCACTATTAACGAACCATTAACTACGACGTTCGCCTCAATAAACTCCTAATTTGCTGCTTATTAATAGTTTGTAAGTTAGTAAGTTTAGGTATTGGGTAGGATTAGGGATGAAGAATATGGTCATACAGAATATGTGCTTTAGAAGTACTAATAAACAGCCAATCTGTTGATAAAAAGGCAACTAGTTAACAGTGAGAATTGGTCCCTGTACTAAAAGTGATACCAATAGTTCACACAAAAATGCATATTTCATCATTTACTTGCCATCATGTAATTCCAAATTCATGTTCTCTTTCTTATATGAAACACAAAAGGAGACTTTTTACTGACTGTTGACAAAGAACACAATAACAGTAAATGAAGATGGATCCTGTCAAGCTTCAATAATTGCAAAGAAGCAACATAAAAGTATCATAGTTTTCCAAAGCCGTTTATTCACTTTATGGGAGGAACACACCAAAATTTAAGCCATTAAATTAAATGAAAATCAGCCATTATTTTCTCATTTGATTTGACATCAGTGATGCTGAACACTGTTGTTGAGTATCTTATAACCATTCGCAATCCAAATTTTAACTTTCAGTAAATTAAAATGTGGTGTGACATCTGGGTTAAAAACTGGGTTTCAATAGTGATTTAATTAAATGCTTAAACAAATTAGTTTTTAGGTTTACCTAAATTGTAAAAGGGAGCAAATTATTACAGTGTGGCCACGATTGAACTAAAACAAGTGAACAAATTAATCAAATATGTTAATGAGTTAAAAAGCTGTGGGAACATTAATTGGTGGTGTGTCATGTGCAGGACTTTCTGTTCCTTAAACAAAACTATTATCTGGGTTTCAAGTTAATAATTTTTATGATACTTTTGTCATTTTTTTTTAGCTTGACAGCCCAGTTTCCATTTGCTTTCATTTTACAGAAAAAGTAGCTGGGAAGTTCCGCAAAAAATTATTTTGGTGAATAAATGATGGCAGAATTTTCATTTCTAAGTGAAGTATTTCTTTAATTTCATACCATTTTTGTTTACAAAACAGTTTTGCTTGTTAAATCCATTAGGAAGTAAAGCAATCACTATAAAAGAAAAGGGTCGCTATCCTCTTGCAGACAATGCTGTATTATTTTCCTATTTTGAGGTGAATGGAAAGATAGAAGAGATACTTAGCTTCATTATCATAATCACTTCCTGTTTTCTGATGTAAGTAGGACAGTTGTTTTTACGGTTTAATTATGGAATTTGATTTGAATAAAAAATGTTTATTCAGAATAGTTTTTTTAATTTATAAAATCTCTGCAGCAAGACATCTTAGACACTCAATGCAGACCGCCAGCGGGGTTTTCGATGCCCCTGATGGTTCTGCTGAGGTGCGCGGCTGTCCTAAGTTAATTTACAGCGGAAACAGGCTACAGCAAACGTCAGAGAGTGGCTCATCAGAGAGAATATCATTGCCTCCCTCTCATTACATCCTGCCACTGCTGTAAACAGCAAGTCAAGCTTATACTGTGTAATTGGTCCACAGTGATATTGATGGTGTTTAGCTTGACTGCATTAGCATGCTTGTGTTAAAATGACTGGGTACACTGTGCACCTAAAAGGCAAAAAGGATGCAGTTTTTTTAAAATAGACTAATAATGCTTAGTTTCCTGAACTTGCATTAAATCATAAATGCTATTTTTTTTTTAAAGACTGACAAACTCATATTGCTTTTTCTGTAAAGGCGCATAGTTATTGTCATAGAGCTCGAGGCTTGTTTCCATGGCAATGTACCCATAATTTTACAGCTGCCATCATTAACAACTGAAGAAGAAAACTCTGGAAAATGTCTCTTCTACTTCATCTAATGATTTTCCCTTCTTTGCGTGAAGTCGTGATGTCCCAGTGTATATTGATGTTCTTTGGTCAAATGATGGAGACCTTTCTTTTTCAGTGAGGCTCACAGATCCATACTCACCACACCACTGGAAAATCTATCAAGGCTGCTTTTTATTGTGGAAATTTGTCTGACGTCCATGCTGAAAGTGAGGGAATGGAACTACTACTGAAAGATTGAATTCTCAATTTTTAGGAACTTCTCTCACTGTTTTTCTCTCCCTCTCGCACACATATGTATTCTCACTTAAAGGGATAGTTGACTTAAAAATGAAAATTCAGATGTTATATAATCACCTTAATGTCACCTTTTTTTTTCTTCTGTGGAAAATATTATTTTTGTGTGTGTGTGTGTGTGTATATATATATATATATATATATATATATATATATATACATACACACACACACAAATGTATTTTGTGTAATGACAATTAATATTGACCGTGGCTGTTAAGCTCCAAACATAAAAAAATTATCAAAAAAGAAAGAACAAAACTATTTTTTTAATATATAAATAACACTATGGATTTGGACCAACATGAGTGAGAGAAAGCTTTTCTGACCCATGCCGTTAAAGTTGCGATGTAAAGAAAGCAGTGACAGATCTTTTCTTCTGTATTGTGAAGTAGAAGTACATTTGAGTGAAACAGATTATTGAAAAAGCAGGTAATTTTTTTTTTTTTAATAAAACATATGCATGGATGAATTGTTCACAGGGAGGTCAGTAACAGCATTTAAACTTACTAAATGATATTGGAAGTTCAAAAATAGCTGCGCTGATAAAAAAAATTAAATAAAAATCTTGTCCTTCATGCCCCCCCTCTCACTTCCACCTGCAGGGTGACATCCTGTTCCAGCCTTAATTAGATGTGATTAATTAGCATAATATCTTGGATGATATGAGTGGGTGGAATCCACATATGATCCTCTTGGGAAACATTCAGGGCGCATTTCACTCGGGCTGAAGAAAGTTGCTGACTTATTATTGGGTTTTTAATTAACATGATGGTTAGGTTTGGATTTTTTTTTTCATAGCCATGGGCTGTTTCAAAAGTTAAGGTTAAACTTTAAAAATATTCAAGGATACCAGGCCATTTTAATCTCTTGCCCCAGTAAGTATCACTAGTGTTGACCCAGGCATGACACGCACGCTGCTGCAGCCGCCATTACATAATACTCATGATGGGGTCATGGCATCAGATGCCCCATCAATGCTTTTACTCTATGAAGTTTGTTTTCTGTGTTTGTATTGTAAGGCAAGGCAAGGCAAGTTTATTTATATAGCATATTTCATACACTGGTAATTCAAAGCGCTTTACATGAAAAAGTAAAATAGTCATAAAAATAATAATAATAATAATATTGATCACAGCAATAAAAATAAGGATTTGAGAAAAAGAGATTATTTTTTTTTTTTAAATAAAAATAAAAAAAACAAGAAATTTAAAAACAAATATTCTCAAGCTTTGTTCAAACTCTTACGCACTAAGTGAGCGGAAAAAAACCCTTTCAAAAAAACACTTAACTATTCCACTACTTCACCCCCTACTTACTTTGACCATCATATCTGACCTATTCGCTAAAACTCGGTGCGTGCCCATGTCTGTAATGGTAGGAATTTAGAGATTCACGACTAGAACCTCCCTTCTAGCATCTCACATTCTCTCGGTATTTCCTATACCTTCAAATGCACTATTTGCCTCTATGGCTCTTCATGCCTTAGAGAATGTATTTTGTCCCCCCCCCCCCCCGGACAGCATAGATGTGCACTCGTACACCTTTAAACTTACAGGTGTGCCTACATTATGACACCAGTTTCTTCTGCTGGTGTCCCTCACTCAAGTCTGAGTGAGTCCATCACTCTGGCTTTTTGGGTTGGTACTCAAATGGTTCAGGTCATACTTAGAAGGGAGAGGTTATTATGTGAGTATAGGAGAGCATAAGTCTAAGTGGACGTCCATGACATGCGGCATCTCACAAGGCTCAATTCTTGCACCGCTCTTGTTTAGCTTGTATTTGCTCCCACTAAGTCAGATAATGAGGAAGAACCAAATTGCCTATCACAGCTATGCCTTGCCTTATCTCCAAATGACTACAGCCCTATTGACTCCCTCTGCCAATGCATTGATGAAATTAACAGTTGGATGTGCCAAAACTTTCTTCAGGTAAACAAGGAGAAAACTGAAGTTATTGCATTTGGAAACAAAGATGAAGTTCTCATGGTGAATGCATACTTGACTCTAGGGGTCAAACAACTAAAAATCAAGTCAGAAATCTTAGGGTGATAACCCCTGAGTCCTCTGAATTCTAGTTGTTTGGTTTCTGGTTAGGGTGTAGATGAAATCCAGCATGAACTTCTCTTCACACAATCTGCTCGAGCAAAACAAAACATTTAGAGAAAACTATTATTATATCCCACAACTTTAACCAATGTCATTCTTTTTTGGTGATAAAGGCAGCAGAGTTAGCTGTGGATTTTAGTGTGAGGTGTTATATTGAAATGTTTCATACTGTTGTGTGTTCTCCTCTCACTCAGCCTTTTGAGAGAAGAAAAGACTTTGTTACATAAAGCCAGTTGACTCACGCCTAAGCGAGAAACCAGGCTGCTGAGAAGGGGATTTCATCTGATACCCTGTGAGCTTTGAAGCAGTCTGTCTGATGAGAACAGCTCTGTCTCTGGTTTGCATGGACACAAGCACTGCACGTAAGCGGTCAGTCGAGCTGTCATTTGTGGTGAGAGCTGTTTTTCTTTTTGTTTCTTGCTTTGGACATCTTGATGATGATATTTACCATACACGTTGTATCTTTAGTCACCTCAACAGCTGTTAAAGAAACACTCCATCCAAAAATTAATCATTTACTCATCCTCATGCCATCCCAGATGTACAAAGTCAAACAGAGAGTTGAAGCTTAAAAACAATATGAAAACGAACAATGGTAATCCATATGACCCCAGTGTGTAAGAAAAATACTAATATTTAAACCAATAATATTGCATACGGCTAACTGTCAGCACGGTGAGAATGTTGACACGTTGTGAAACATGATGTAAGCAGATTGTGAAACGTCACTTCTTGATCGAGTTTAACAGTGCACTTACTTCACAATGTGCTGATAGTTGTTTGAGAGTGATTGTTTATAGTTTAAAAGGTTTAGGCCTGGTTTCATAGACATGGTTTAGCCTAAACCAGGATTAGGCCATAGTTCAATTAGGACATTTAAGTCATTTTTATAAACATGCCTTAGAAAAAACATTACTGGCGTGCATCTTAAGACAAAACAAAGGCACTGACATGTTTTAAGATCAGTAGTGCAAGTTTCTTTCAGTTGAAACAGCTTAGATTTACATTTTAGTCTAGGACTAGGTTTAAGCCTGGTCTGTGAAACCAGGGGTTAAAATATTAGTATTTTTCTCACACACACCTATCATTTCACTTCAGAACTTATTTTACTTCAGGTCATATAGATTATACCATTGTGTTCATTTTGCGTTGTTTTGAAGCCTCAAATTTTAGGGACCCATCTACTTGTATTATATGGAGATGGATTATTTTTGATAAAAATCTTAGTTTGTGTTTCACAGACAAAAGAAAGTCGGCTTTTTGTTGGTAAAGAAGCACTTGCCTGATCAGCCATACAGGTTAAGCTGAACCTTGCCTGTATTTAAGTTCGGGACTTAAGTATTGAACTTCACACTCTCAGAAGTTTATGCAAGTGAACTCAAAGGTCAGTCCACTGATCAGAATTGTGTTTAATTCCCAGGGGTCCAGTGTACTGCAGTGGTATATGGACTGCAACTGTTGTTCTGTCAGTTATTGACTAGCTTCTGTGTTATACATACAATTATTTTCCTATTTAGGAGTGCAGAGTCAGCTGGCAACATTGGGAACTGCTTGTTCTTTGCCAGCATAGTCATTAAAACAACCCGAGGTTTAGTACTCTTTAAGTACTAACAGCCATTTCCCATGATGCACTCTGTTCCACACAAGGCTGTAGTAACTGTAGTATCAGGTTAACTACTGAGGTAGGAACCCTTTGCTGTTGTTTGTTTGAGGGGGGAGATATAAAGCCGTGGGTTCAATGGACGTGCTGTGTGATCCTTGTGTTGAGCCTCCTATAGAGGTTATGGGGTACCTATAAACCACATAACATGGTGTCAGAAGCAAAAAATTGCATCTTAACGGACGTCTACAAATAGGAGATATCACAGGACGCCGGCAAGTTTTTTTTTTTTCTCTCTCTTCGACGATTACCGAAAGAGGGGGACAACGCTAATGCTAGCGAGCTCACAGACGGCAAAATGAATCAGTTTCAAGTTTCTCCACCAGACAAGTTCACATTCAAAGCCGAAGACTGGACGAAGTGGATTAAACGCTTCGACAGATTCCGCATCGCATCGGGATTGGAGACACAAGCGGACGAAAATCAAGTGAATGCACTGATTTACACAATGGGGGAGGAGGCGGAGGATATACTAGTTTCCCTGCACCTCAGCCCAGAGGAAGCGAGTGAGTACGACACAGTTAAGAGGAAGCTGGATGCTCACTTTGTAACACGCAGAAATGTGATCTTCGAGAGGGCAAAGTTTAACCAGAGGCAGCAAGAAATGGGCGAGTCGGCTGACAGCTTTCACACAGCGCTGCACTGCCTAGCGGAGCACTGCGGATACGGGGCTCTGCATGACGAAATGGTGAGAGATAGACTTGTTGTGGGTCTGAGAGATAAACGCTTGTCAGAACAGCTACAACTCGATCCTGAACTGACTCTAGAGAAAGCAATTAACAGAGCTCGACAAAGCGAGCAGGTAAAGAAGCAACAAGAAATGTTAAAAATGAACTTTAAAGCAGATATCGCCAACGCTCAACTTGACAGCATGCACGCGCGGCAGCGCAATAGCGCACGTTCAAAGCAACCCAAGCCGCAAAACAAACAAATAGATAAAACAAAGAAGGAAAGACAGGCACAATGTGGAAGATGTGGTGATTTAAGATGGCATAGCCTACAACAATGTCCAGCTAGGGAGGTAATATGCAATAACTGCAGAAAAAAAGGACATTACGCCAGAGTGTGCAAAACCAAAAGAATGTGTGAAATGCATGTAGCTACAGTGGTTGAGGACACGGGTGAAGAAGTTGCATTTCTGGGTTCACTGTCAACGGACGCAAATGGCAGCCCATGGATGACAGACATACATGTGGAGAATCTCAATGCACGCTTTAAAATTGACACTGGCGCAGACGTCACCGCTATACCCGAAATGCTGTATAACCAGGGCCAGTTCAGCAGGCTGGAGAGGCCAACGAGGGTTCTGCTGGGGCCAGGAGGGACTCGTCTGAATGTGAAGGGCAAGTTCACAGCCACTCTCAGTAAGAACAGTAAAAGTACTAAAGAGGAAATATACGTTGTGGAGGGGCTGTGCACACCACTGCTAGGTGGGCTTGCTGCAGTGGCACTGCAGTTGGTCGCCAGAATAAATAACATTAGCCTGGACTCCAAAGAGACAGTAAAAAGGGAGTTCCCAAAGCTTTTCTGTGGATTAGGAAAAATGGAGGGCGAGTACAACATAGTACTGAAACCAGGCGCTCAGCCTTTCTCCCTCTCAACTCCCAGGCGCATCTCCCTCCCACTCCTGCCAAAGGTTAGAGAGGAACTGGACCGTATGGAGCAGCAGGGAGTTATCTCAAAGGTGGAGGGGCCCACTGAATGGTGTGCGCCTATGGTGGTGGTGCCGAAACGCACGGGCAAGGTGAGAATATGCACCGATCTCACAGAGCTGAACAAATCAGTTATGAGAGAGAAGCACCCCCTCCCCTCAGTTGAACACACTTTAGGACAGCTTGCTGGGGCAAAAGTGTTTTCAAAGCTAGACGCCAACGCAGGCTTTTGGCAGATTCCACTGTCCAAGGAGTCAACTCTGCTAACCACTTTCATAACTCCGTTCGGGCGGTATTGTTACAATCGCCTGTGCTTTGGGATCTCATCAGCACCAGAACACTTCCAGAAACGCATGTCACGCATTCTGGAGGGCCTGGTGGGTGTTCTGTGTCAGATGGATGATGTGCTCATTTGGGGAGCCACACAGACGGAGCACGATGAGAGACTGTGGAGAGTACTGTCACGACTGCAAGAGGAGGGAGTGACGCTCAATGACAAGTGTGAGTTTTCTAAGAACAGGATAAAGTTCCTGGGGCAGGTTATTGAGGCATCAGGCGTCAGCGCTGATCCTGATAAAGTGAGTGCGGTAAAAGCCATGCCAGCACCCAGTAACGTCAGTGAGGTGAGACGCTTCCTGGGGATGACAAACCACCTGGGGAAGTTCCTGCCTCACTTGGCTGAGAGAACGCAACCACTCAGAGACCTGCTGAGAAAGTCCAGTATGTGGGCCTGGGGGCCGCAACAACAGCAGGCCTTTGATAACATCAAAGAAGAACTGACGACGCCCCCAGGGCTTGCATTGTATGACCCTAACGCTGAAACACTTGTCTCCGCTGACTCTTCCTCATATGGGATGGGCGCTGTTCTTCTCCAGCGTCAAACAGACACAGAGTGGAAACCTGTGGCGTATGCCTCGAGAGCCCTCAGCAGCACTGAGCAGCGATACGCCCAGATCGAGAAGGAGGCGCTAGCATCAACATGGGCCTGCGAGAGGTTCGCAGAGTTCCTCATTGGAAAGAGTTTTCACATCGAAACCGACCACAAGCCTCTGATTCCTCTACTAGGCTCAAAGAGCTTAGATGAACTTCCTCCACGCATACAGCGTCTGCGCATGAGACTAATGCGGTTTGCCTACACCATATCACATGTGGCTGGCAAAGACATCGCAACTGCGGATGTGCTGTCCCGAGCTCCTGTCAGTCACACTGCAGAAGGATTGCAGGAGGAGGAAATCAACCTCTATGTTGACTCTGTTGTTGCGAATCTCCCAGCTACAGAAAAGAGGTTAAGGGAAATTCAGAGACACCAGGACGACGACCCCACACTCCAGCACTTGAAGAAATTCTGTGTCGAAGGATGGCCAGATAAATTTTCCATTAACAGAGTGTTCCAGCCATATCTGCCATTTTCAGGTGAGCTCACTATCCAAGATGGTCTACTATTGTATGGCAGCAGGATAATCATCCCCACGTCACTCAGGGCAGACATCCTGTCCAAGCTGCACGAGGGCCATCTGGGAATAACAAAATGCAGAGAGCGAGCTAAGCAATCAGTGTGGTGGCCTGGGCTCAGCAGAGAGCTGACAAACATGATAGAGAAATGTGATGTGTGTAGCCGAGAGAGAGTAAATTTCAAAGAAACGATGATGCCTACTGAGTTCCCGACAAGACCATGGTCCACTGTAGGAGCAGATCTGTTCCAGATAGACAACAAACAATACCTAGTCATTGTGGACTATTTCTCCAGGTATTTTGAAGTAGCCAAACTGACATCCACAACATCTGGAGCTGTGATTGATCACTTCAAGTCTATTTTTGCACGTCATGGTATACCTGAAGTGGTCCGCTCAGACAACGGGCCACAGTTTGCATCCGAGATCTTCAGACAGTTCGCACAGGATTGGGGCTTTAGTCATGTGACATCCAGTCCCCATTTCCCTCAGAGCAATGGGGAGGCGGAGCGTGCTGTGAGGACAATCAAAAGTCTCCTCAAGAAATCCAGCGACCCTTATCTCGCCCTGATGGCCTACCGGGCTGCTCCCCTGGCGAATGGATACAGTCCCACTGAGCTTCTGATGGGAAGGAAAATAAGAACGCCAGTTCCTGTCATTCCATCCAAGCTCAACCCAGGGTGCGCAGACATGGACAACCTGAGAAGGACAGAACAAAGGTACAAACAAAAACTGCGACAGAATTATGACCGAAGACACAGAGCACGCGACATGCCATACCTTCACCCCGGTGATCACGTGTGGGTTAAGGATACAGTGGAAAGAGGCACTGTGGTGTCTGCTGCCGGCACGCCAAGGTCATACATCATTGAGACGCCCGGGGGCACTCTGCGAAGAAACAGATACCATCTTTCGCCAACCCCTGTGGCTCCTGGAAAACCTGCCAGCTCAACTGAGCCAGCACCAGAGAGCACGGTTCCTGACGCCATACACACTCCTGTCACACCAGGAGCACAGTGTGTAGCCAGTCAGCAGACTCCTGCGTGTGAGAGTCGTTTCCCAGCCCGAATAAGGAATCCTCCATCTTACTTGAAAGACTTTGTTTGTTCTTAGAAATGGCACCTGAGTTATGGGAGGGGGCAGGGAGAAGTTGATTGCTGCAAATTTATGTTGTTGATTAAGTGTTTACAGACGCACATGTTCAAAGTGCTTCATAGCTGAACAGTATAGCAAAAGTTGAGAACCATAATTGTGTGTTTCTACTGTTACTGATCTTGATCGCATCTTAATGATGGAATGGGTTATATTTTGCAGTATAAGAAGTAATCGGAAGAGCCTCTGTTACAGTTTAGAAATGCTCTTAATGTTTATTCCTGCATCTGCACAAAGATTATCCTTTGTCTAGAAAGGGGGATGTAGTATCAGGTTAACTACTGAGGTAGGAACCCTTTGCTGTTGTTTGTTTGAGGGGGGAGATATAAAGCCGTGGGTTCAATGGACGTGCTGTGTGATCCTTGTGTTGAGCCTCCTATAGAGGTTATGGGGTACCTATAAACCACATAACAGTAACTGGGAGAGCTCTAACATTAGCCCATTAATAAGTATTTGTAGTATTAAAGTGAACATGAACTCAAAATTGACCTGGTTTACTTTCTTTGTACATATTTCTCATTGCACTGTGTGTGATTCACTGGTGCACAGTATTCCAAATAAGAAAAGTCTGTCTTCATAATCTTTTTTTGGCTGATGTCATAAATCCCTCTTACATTTTCAACCCTCCCCTCCATCCTGGCTCCATTTTTTTATGTAATGTCCACTTTTTGTACTTACAGTACATTTTTCTTTTTGATTATCTAGATTCACTTGGAAATATGATTGTGGGCTATGAGAACATATAAGAATAAGCGCAACAGTCCTTAAATGTGTGTTTAAACTGGGCATTATGAAGTACTGCATGTTAAGAATGGTAAAATTCAATTTCATACAGTGTGTATTGTACATGAGGATAATTGTGACTGATAAAGATTGCATGTTTGCAGAGGAGAGATGGTCTGAATCCCTCTTCCTCTAATGGATCATCCTCGTGTCAGTGCTTGCCTGTTGTGAAAAGGATTTCCCATGATTAAAGGAGTAGATTATCTCTGGAACTGGCGCCCTATATTTGTACAGTGTACACGGTGTAAGATTAAGCGTCTTCAATGATGTGTGTACACAATATTCAAAAAACAGTGTGTCACATGAGTAGAATGTGGCATACTCATACAAGCATAATATTCATACAAGCAGATAATCAGCTTAGTTTCTGCAGTGTGCACCAGTAGACACTTTGCAAGGAGACGCCATTTTCAAAGTTAGAAGTTTGTTCCTTGTGGTTAAATTGTACTTGTTTAACAACATCATGTTGTTTTGTTGTCACAAATGATGTTAGTACAAGCTGATTTTTGTCATTTTTGAATTATCATCCTCTAGGTTTCTGTTTGGCCTTTAGGTTTTGAAAGCAGGACATTTATTTTGACAGAGATGAGAAGCAGTGCACCAGAGCAGAGACTCACTCATATTTGCTCCTGCATTTGAAGCTCCATTTCTTCATCCCTCTCTAAGTTATTATTATAATTTTTTTTTAACTGGCATTGACTATCTAACAATAATAGATACATCTCTATAATAGTCCTATATTGTCAGCATTTGGCAAACATGCAGTTATGAAATTTAAACTAGTTTTTGACTATCTAATAAATATTTAATTTAGTGGTGTCAAACGATTAATCGCGATTAATCGCATCCCAAGTTTTTGTTTACATAATATATGTGTGTGCATTGTGTATATTTATTATGTATATATAAATACACACACATACATCGTATATTTTGAAAATATTTACATGTATGTTTATATTCATATAATTTATATAATATCTAAATATATTTAATATATAAACATGCATACATGCATTTGTGTGCATTTATATATTCATAATAAATATACACAGTACACACACATATATTATGTAAACAAAAACATTTATTTTGCATGCAATTAATCACGATTAATTGTTTGACAGCACTAATTTAATTCTACAAACCTCACAACTTTGGCAAGTTCAGCCGTTAGATCTAAACTGTACACTGCATTAGTTGGTAAAATACCCTCATATTATATTAACTGTATTATTGTTCTTTGACGTTTTGTCTGGAAGCATTTAGGACAGAAGATTTCTGCCATTATACCCCCAAAAATGTCATATTACATATTGTTTTACAAATATTATGTAAAATAAATGTACATTTTATTGCAGATAAGTTGTGCATATGTTACGTACTATCTTTAAATTAAACTGATTGCTAAAAAAAACATATCAGTTGACCACTAGTTAGTATGTCATAAAGAACACCGTTCAAAGGACAATGATGTAGTATGTCCTAATATACTAATATATTACACACTTGTACAAAGATTGCATGTCCTCATTTTAAAACTTCCTCACTGATTTAAGTACCATGAAAATAGGTGCTGTTCCTGGCGAGGTATTAAAATTATTTCTAACCTGAAAGTCTCACCCTAGCATGTATTAATTTTCATTTTTATATTACAGGTCTGTTTGTGCAAGAGAAAAAACATTATATCCCTTTCACATAATTATATCTGTGCTGAGCAATGATTGTCTATGACTGATCACTTTTTAGAGCTTTTAAAGCCGTAGACAGAATTAATCACAAATTCAATTAACAAATTTCAGGCTATGATTTATTGTTTTGTAAATGGGGAAAAGATTAGTTTTTGTCAATAACCATTGCCTGGGAACTGTATGTTTGTTTCTGTATGCATGCATCCATTAAATTTTAATACCTATCATTCATTTTACATAGAGAACAAGCAGAGATTTCATTTTCCTTTGTTACTCTAATGCATGCTTTTGTATTTGCATATGTGAGAGAACGGACTGAAATCTGAGTGTAGTTTTTCCATCATTAATTTATAGCTCCATTAATGGAGCTATAAATTGTGAAAAACATATTTCATGTGTGAAAAACATATTTTGCTGATGTTAGTGGTTCATTACATAATAAGCAATTAATTGGTTTATGCGCAACTGAATGTTTTAGAAATGCAACCAAAAGTTCCACAAGATTTTGGAAATATTTTAGTGCCAAATATAGAGTACTTACCATTGAAAGAGCCTTTCTGTTTTTTATTTATTTCTGCATTATAATGACCTTAGAATAGCCAAATTGAAACTTGTTTCATTGTGAACCGCTCATAGAATAATTTGCTTTCCATCACACAGTGAATAATTATGACTAATAAATCTGAGCTGGAAAAAATGAGTTCTCCTATTTAGCATTTTGTGTTCTGTTTCTGCCCATTAGAAGTCAGATCTTCATTCTTTCTCCTGTCCGGTCCATATTCTATACAGTATAGGTTCAGAGAGGGTCTGGTCTCTGCGTGCTACATTTCCACATGAAGAACAATGCTAATACTGTCCTGTGTTCTGATTAGCGCTGTGCTGGATCAGTGTTAGCGATGTGTGAGCATAGCCAGAGCCTGTGGCAGCCAAACTCCAGCAGTGTGAGAAACTCTTTTTGTCCTGATGTAACCTCATAGTACACAGGGCTTTATATACTGTAAGAACTAAAGACCCGCTGAGTGTGCAAAGCCACAGTGTGTAATTTCTGTGCCATTATAATGCTAAAATTATTCAATGTTGCTTTTTTAAAATCAGCAATAGGCTACATTCTGACAAGAAAAGAATACATTCTGCATTTTGCTTAAATTGTGCTTATATTTTTAGAATGATCCAGCTGCTATATAGTGTTCTGCAGGGATGAAGTACTTTTGTAGGCCAAAACCCAGAAACAAGTTAGCATTTTAGCACTTCCATTCCCATGGTACGGAAGTCAGTGGGTTTTTCTGAATGGGTTTTTGGTTAAATGCTTAAAGTCTGTGGTTGACACAAGCTCAAGACATTTCCATGTTTTATTCTATGACATAAAATACATTAGTAATACCTCCTTGTGATTTTTTTAAAGCTTTACTTGTCTTGAAAAGGGTCATAAATGTCACGTGTACTCACTAGTTCGCTTTCACAGCTTCGTTGTGTTTATAATCACACTTTTGCAAACTATTCTAACTCAAACCTTTTAGGGAAAATGTTCAGAGTCTTTACTCTGAAGCTTAATGGTGGTGATATTGAAGTCATGCTATGTTTAGCTTTTATTTTTGCAGATTGTATTTAAGCTTCAAAATCCATAAAGCTGTTTGTGCATGAATATTATCATGATGAACAAACCATGCAAGTATTATAAACTTTTGTTGGCCACAGAGCTTATTTTCTGCAATAATACAAAAGCCAGTGGAAAAATACTGTTGGGTTTATATAGAGGAAGCAGGGTGATGCTAACTTCAGGTTTGCCAACAAAATTACATTATCACTGCAGCACTATATATTCTTTAATTCATATTTCTACTAGTGGACAAACTCCTCCTTCATAATACTATTTTCTACCAGTCAAGATGCTCAAACAAACCAAGAATATTTGTTTTGATATTGCCACAGAGTATTACTGTACATTACTGTATTACTGTGGCTTACAGTACATACAGTGTTATGCAAGGAAGTATTTTAAATTTGAATAAAAATCATGCATGTCCTGAATGTCAATGACAGCAATGAATATAAATCTGAGATGAACTACCTGAGAGATATAGAAACAACTGATCTGTTGGTATTTGCTGGTATAGCAATACAAAAGCAGCATGTTTTATGAAAGGTCTTTGTTTTGTGCCTGTAGATGGCAGAAGAGCCCAATCATGGCACATGTGAAGTTTTCTGACTATTGACTGTCTGAAAAGTATTGATCTGAGCTAATAGTGTGCTGACGTTCCTCAGCTTTCTAACCATTAATGTACTTTTAATGTTCTGTTCTCTTTCGCTCTCTGTACCCTTTTCTGTCTCTTTAATTTTCTCTCCCATGAAACACCTGTTGTTTAATTATTCAAGTTGCAAGCGAATTTTCTCATTTTTTCCTACACCAATTATTTCCATATGCGCATGCACTGTTATATGGATTTGTTTTTAGCCATGTTGTGTGCTTTGTCTTGTGTGTGTGTGTGTTTTCAGCCTCATATAACAATGTCCAGTGCTGAGTATTACAATATTTTCTCTATGACAACCACACACATTACATCATAGTTTTGCACTGAGTCATCTGGACCACCAGGCCTCTGACGTCAGTAACCCTACGACCCGGTCCAGCTCCGAAATGAAATCCAGACGCAAACCAAAACAATATGCACAAAACGTGCCCTCAAGGAGCAAAAATGAAGCAAATAAACTTCAGACTCCGAGTAAAAAATGTTAGAAATAGACTTCCATACGAGAAGACTGGACTCACATAAAAGCAGAATAGCTCACACTGTAATTAATGGAGTTTAAAAACATCATGTAAAAATGTGCTGAAAACTAAAGCTAGCCAACTTTCATTTTATTTCTGCAATGTCTCGTGAGGTTTCGTTTTGCCAGTTTTTAAACTAGTTTGGCAGTTGTATTACTGTTATGTATGTTAAACTAGATGTTTAAATTTTGTGAAGAAAATGTTAGTATTGTTTTATTCATTTACAACTAGCCACCACAAATGATAGGGTGTTGTGGGTGGTTTTCAGAGCTTTGCTAGATGGTTTCCAGCACATTCTGGGGGGTTGTTATTGGCCCAGATGAGCCCACCTATGCTAGGTCTCTATGATATTCGTTGAGTCTTGTTTGGACACTGTTTGTCTGAAATTTCAGATAAGCATGAGAAATGTTTAATAGTTAGAATTAAGGTCAGTTCAAATCTTACCACCTACTCCACCTAAAACTGAAAAATGTCTCATTATTTATTTAATTTAATGCAGACCAGGTTTCATATGACTTTCTGTGTCACTTCTCATTTGAGCTTCACTCATGTCACAATTCACAACACACTTAGGTTGTGATTCACTTACTTACAGTCAAGCGTGAACTCAACCCTCTCATAAACGCAAGTACAACAGTTGGCTGGTTTATAGTTAAATAAGTTAAAAATATGAGTATTATTATTTTTTTACACAAACACCTATTGTTTATTATGTTCTTTTCAGAGCATCAACATTTGAACATTCATTCGCTTGGACACATTTGGATGGATTATTTTTGTACAAAGTCACATGCATTTGGGATTGCAAGAGGATAATTAAATGATGAGAGAATTTTCATTTTTGATTGGACTATCACTTTAAGGCCAGTCATTTACTCATCCTCATGTTGTTCCAAACCTGTTGAGTTTCTTCTGCTGAACACACACAATGTGTGTGTGTGTGTGTGTGTGTTCAGCAGAAGAAAGGAACTCATACAGGTTTGGAACAACTCGAGGGTGAGTAAATGATGACAGAATTGTTATTTTTGGGTGAATTATCCTGTGCACATACTTGCATTTATGAATTGTGTGCCAACACATTTTTCAATATAACAATGCAAGAAGCCGACCTTGCATTACTAGACGCTAATAACTGAATACAAGTACACCTAGCTCTTCACGTACTTGCATGAAGTATGTTTCTGGTCCAAGTATGAGCAATGGTGATGTGTTTTTTAGCAAGGAACTCTGCATAGCTTAAATAATTTTTGCGTTCCTAAATAGAAAAGGGCTGTGTAGAGCATTGGTTTTATTTTAATGAATCTTAATAAATATTTTAATGAATCTCCTCTTGAAGGAGTTTTGTGTGAAAAACTGAAAGACAAAAACTTATCAAAGTGTGCATGCTTTTGATCTTCTCTGTCTGATATGCTGTCATGAATGTGTGTGTGTGTGTGTGTGTGTGTGTGTGTGTGTGTGTGAGCAGGATAGGGCGTTTGAAGCTGAGCAGTGATGTGTCTGTACTGAAATTAGTCTTGGTATTCTCTTTGGTCAAAAAGAGTGCCTTGTAAAGAATGTTAACCCCACATTGCAGGAAGTCAGAGAGTCATCTTTTTGTTCTCAAAAGTAGTTTGTATTTGATGCTTCTTACAGAAGGATTTATAATGAGAGGGTTTCAAAGTTACAATGGTCCCAAAAAGTAATATTTTGTTTTGTTTTATTTACTAAAATGGCCTTGGAATCATCCTGTAAATATGTGAAGTCTTTAGCATAAGGCGTTCTACCCAACCTGACTTTGATTTTATTTTCAAGTGCAATAAAAGTCAGTGATTTTAAGTGTAACTGAAGTGGCCATAAACCGACTCACAACAGGGAGGAGTGCATGTGATGACATCAAGGGGTGTTTCTGTGACTAATGTTTGATTTTTTAAAAGTTGTGAAGGAAAGCATGCCATACAAAACCCCCCAAAAAACAAGACATCTCATTGGTGGAGGCCCTTGACCAGCACCAATCGGTGATCATGTCACTGTACCACCACTGAAGCATGAGCTGCAGGCTTTGATAAATCTGCTCTAAATGTAATGCCCAACCAATATTTGGCGGTCTGCAGTAGGGTTAAGTCAGTCTTAACACAGACGGACACAGCATCTGTTCATATTTAAAGGCATATTGCTGTCAAATAAAAATACATGTTTACATTTACAGTTATATACTAATGTTCTCTAATGTCATGTATGAGATATATTGAGACAGATATGCTTAATGTGTCCATTCTTCAGGTCCTTGCAGCATGTCATCCCTGATATGTCTGAGTCATTTACTCTAAAGTAGGTGTCTGTGTCAGTGCCCAATGAAATATTAACACACACTGACAGAAGGGGCTTTTCTGCTATTGAAGTCTTTAGTTACGGCCGTAATGTGTGTTTGATAGCCTGATAACCAGTTTGACCAAATTTTACTGATATTTGTGTTTCTAAATATACAGTATAAACATTATATGCTGAAAAATGAGATGAATGGCCCACTGCACAGATTAAACACACATTCACTAAATTAAACACATTTATAGTAACATACATATTACAACGGTCCCTCTACAGTTAATGTTCTCATTAAAAGTTACATTTATTATATGCAGAATTTAAAACATGCATATAAATGCATATATAACAGTGAAATATATATTTTTTGTTTGAATTATTGCGCTCCATTTGTTTGATGCATATGCATGTGCACCTCCTTCAGCGAATTTTGAGAAGTTTAGCAGAAGAAATTAAGCAAAATGGAAATATGCACATTAGTTTCTAACATTTACATTTAAGGAAATAAATTTGCTGTGAAAAACACAAATATTTTTCTGATTTGTTTTGTCCATACAAATGCTTTATTCACTACTGTAAAGTGTACTGTAAGGCATATGTGTTCTCAGAGAATTTACTTAGTGTAAAAACACTTATTTTAGTAATTATATTCAATGCATTTTTGTGATACTTTATTATGTGATGCTTTATTATTATACTTTGTGTGCAAAAAGCAGAAATACAATCATAGTCATTTAAAAGAATTAAACTAGTGAAATAATAAACTGAAACATAATAAATAATTATAAATGAAATAAGTAATAATGTAAAATAATTAAAAAATATTATCTATAGATATCTATAGATTAGATATAAATATATCTATTAAATAAAAATGTCTGTATATCAATTCTCAGACACACAAAACGTTAAAATAATTGTTAGCAATATCTATCTTAAAATATTGGTTGATTTCTAGTGTTATGTACTTAAGGATGCTCTTATGTTCAAACATGTGCTCATGTTTGTGTGTGTGTGTTATAGTTAGCGCATGAATGAATGCCGTGCTGATAGATATGGGTCAGGAAACACAGAGAGCAATGTTAAAAGGAGAACGAGACTCGGGTGTGGGGGGGTGTAGAGGAAGCACAGAGTGAGCATGGCACGGGAGTGAGATACAGACAGAAAGAGAGAGAGAGAGAGAGGAATAGATCAGCATCTCCAGGCAGTGGAGAAGTCGACGCCCAGCACTGATTCCAGAAGCAGCTCATCACTCACTCCTCTGTCTCTTCCGTCAATCCTCAGCATTCCTCTCCCTCATGTCCTAGATCCACTGGAGCACTTTTCTCCTGAGGAACTTGTCATCCTAACATCCCCTGGGCGATTTTAGATAAAAACACACTTTTAGAAATCCGGCAACTTTTAATCTGCCTCATTTGAATGGATGAAGTCAGTCTGCTGTCATCCTTGAGTAAGAAGCTTCCTCAGTTCCCTTCCGCTCTGATCCTGGTTCAGGACGGATGATGGAGTGATGTGTCTCAGGACGGAGAGGTTTGTGTTGGGGCTGGATATCTGAGAGCTGGCTTAGCTCCGGCTGGGCTTCGGACCCGTGTCTTTTAGCAGAGTGTCTTTGGAAAGCAGGCTGAAGAAGTCACATCCGATCGGCTCACAGAAGTGTGTGCATGTTTCTGGGACCGAGTGCAATGGGTTGCACTGCGAGTGTGATCCTGTTTGAGGGACTGCGGCGTGTGTTGCACAGGAACTGTGGATATGTGTGTAAACCAGGGCTGGAGTCTGATGAGCCAGAGGAGGAAGAAGACACACTCAGCCGCAGAGAATCACTGGCAATCACACAACCAGCAGCTGCATCATTGGTACTGTGTGTGTGTGTGTGTGTGCGTGTGTGTGTGTGTGCTTTTTGTAATTTTAATTGTCCTAAGTTGTGCATTAGACAACATAAATGTGGTTATAGCAGAGATTTTTATGTTTATACCTCGTGAATTGTGAGAGTTACGGGCTTTCCTCTGACAGTATTACTCAGCACTCTCTGAAGTAGCAGTTTGCTGAGCGGAACGTTTCTTCAAGTGTGTGTGGGTGTGTGCCTGTGGGTTTATGTATTATGTATCTCTCTGAAAGTCATGTAGTGGTTATAAAGTATGCCTGGGTATTCCTTATGTTACTGGGGTGGTTTGAATTACTCGACAAGATAGTGAAATAAAAAAAAATATATATATATGTATGTGTATATATATATATATATATATATATATATATATATATATATATATATAACATGATATAACATGTACTGTATATGTTCACAGATATGTTTACGTATGAGATTAAGCCAGATTATATACACACACACATACACAAAGATGTATTAGGCTGGTTTGAAGTAGTAGAGATGGTTTGATAGTAGAGATAGGACAGAAAATTAAGTCAAGAAAGACAGAGAATGGAGAAGACAGAGAATTTTCATCCTATTTCCCAAAGGAAACAGATTTTAAGTCTGACATTGTTTAAGAGCATATTAGCATATATGGCATCACACAAGTATGGTCTAAAATCTTGTAAAATTTAGATTTTATCAGATCTAAATGAAAGTCCGTAAGTAAATATTAGCTAAATAATAAAAAATACTTAGTAAATGGATGGATGGATGGATAGATAGATATGTTTATATGATAGATAAATATATGTTTGTTATATACAGTTTATAAAAATTTAATATTTTGAAATTATATATATAATATATACTGTGTGTGTATGTGTGTGTATATATATATTAATTTATGTAATTTTCAGGAGCCATTATTCCAGGCTTTACTGTCACATGACCCTTTATAAATCATTCTAATATGCTGATATGGTGCTCAAGAAGCATTTCTTATTATTGCCATTGTTGCAAAAAGTTGTGCTGCTTAATATTTTTGTGGGAACTATGATATAGGACTTTTTCAGGATTATTTTATGAACAGAAAATTCTAAAGAAAGTTATTTATTTGAAAAAGATATATTTTAGTAACAATGTAAAAGTGTTGACATTCTGATAAATCTAATGCAAAAAAAAAAAAAAAAAAAAATTCTGACCCCAAACATTTGAACGGTAGTGCGCATACATGTATACATCTATGTATTATATAATATTTAAATTAACATATACAATAATTCAATTATTTAATATTGCATTCTCAAGTAATATTATGATTAAAGGGTAAGCATTGGAGTCCATCCTAAAGCAATCTGGAGGGATGCAGCAGTGGCCAGTGATGTATTCCTTGCTGTCTGGCACAAATAGACTGTAACTGGCAGTAAGTGTGGCTCTGTAACACAGATGAGAAGGAGATGTGGGACATGAAGCTGAAACGACTTGTCTGAAGCATGTGCTCAACAGCAAGACTATGACTCCAAGTGCCACATAATCTTGCAATACAGTGACAACATGGCAGTTTTTTTCCAGACAGAAAGACGGAGAATGAGAGCAGAACATTGCCACATTTGCACACATTGATTAGTCTGAGCGACCCATCTGTTCACCAATAGAGCTGCATGTAACCAAGGCTTGATCACACAGGTTAATCTTTCCTCCATACTGCAGGAAATATTATAGACTTTTCCATGATCTACAATAGTTGTGTGAGCATCTCTCTGCTGGGATCATATATCACACATGCTTTCAGTCGGATGTGCTCAGCTCATCTCTAGATAATGTGCTGTTCTCCACAGCTTACGCTTTCACTAAAAGGTGCGTAAACCCGGTAAAATGCTCTTATCACACTGTGCAGCACCAGCTGGCTGAAGTTCAGGCCCAGCCGTGAATCTCCCACTGTGGATGGGTGTATACAGTGAGGTCGGGGCTTTCTGGATGTGTTTTCTTTTCAGTCATTGGTCCCCGCCCTGGCTCCCTGCCCTGACCCCCTTTGGGAATGTTCCCAATTATTGCGTCAAAGTGGGATTATGCAACTCGCCCAAGCTAATGTCGTAGCTCAAGGGTGTGGGGAACAGAGTGCATACGTATGTGTGTAGGTTATTGATGTGTTTCATGTGTTTGATTGTAGTTGTTCAAGACAAGATGTTACTGATTGAATGCGCAGACACACAATGATGTAACATTATACTATTAAATATTCAGTGATGCTTGTTAAAACAAGAACAATGCTTATATCCTTAACACTAAGGATTAATATTGTCATTCAGTGTTAAAGAGGTCATGACATAAAAAATGACATTTTCCTTCATCTTATGACATATAAGAGGTCTTTGTGCCCTTAAACATCCTGCAAGTTTCATAGCTTAATCGGATAGTTCACCCAAAAATTAAAACCCTGTGATGTTTTACTTGCCCTCAAGTTGTTCCAAACTTTCTTCTGTTGAGAACAAATGAAGATATTTTGAAGAATTTTGGCAATCAAACTGTCCATACAATGGAAGTCTATGCTACCGTCAACTCTGGTTATTTTTGTGGGAACTATCCCTTTAAAACGTCCTCCAAAAGCATTTAAACTGAGCTCCAAAAATAGGATCTGCTACGGGTAAATTAAGGTCTGCTATTTGTGCAGCAGCAGTGTGTTTTACATGCTCACTGCAGCTTGTCTGTGGATGGATTGGCAATAGCAAGTCACTATACTTGCTCTGCAGCAGAAGCATACCAAGGCTAAATACATTATTATTAGCCATAGATGGTGCAGTCTGATAGGTCAAACTTAATTCCACATAATGACATCATTATCAGATGGTGCAGCTGACTGTTTCTTTTTGTATCAGCATCCAATGAGCTCGCTGCTCAACATTCAAATACTTGGCTAGTACTTGCTATAGCAATTGCAGCTTGCTTCAGAAACCCTCCACCGTCCCCAGCACCACCTGTATAGATCTGCTACAGGGTGATTGATGTATGCTATTTGGGGGTTATTTCATATGTTATATGTGCAGCAGCAATATTTCTTACATGCTCACAGCAGCATGTTATGGATGTATTGGCAATAGCAAGTCTCGGTACTTGCTCTGCCACAGCAGCGTAGCAGATCTATTCCGCCAAGACCAAATACATTAACAATGTCATGCACATTACCATGCCAATCCCTCCGAGAGGTGTCATGATAGAAATATAATTTTTTTGATATATTTTCCATTGCCAGAACTTTTGAGTTCTCCTAAGAAAGTTTGTGTTCGCTTGCTAAACTATCGCATTCTCTTGCAAATGTTTCTCGGGGGAACCCAAGTTTTGACATGTAATGTTTTTGCCTGCTTCCCAATAAAATGGATAAAATAATTCCATAAATAATCCCATAAATGAAATTAGATTTGAGCCATATCAAGGAATCAGCATGTCATAGAGACTTTGGTATGGGTTTTTTGAATTTAGGCACTAAGCAACTAGAAGCTGCCTAGGAACTCTGTAACAACCACTTAGAACACATTAAAAAACAAACAAAACAGTGTCCTGGCAACCATCTAGAACACCTTGGAGTTGTGGCAGCGAGTTCAGAAAATCATAATTTTATTGAAATATTAATTGGAAATTTCTTTCTTCATGTAGACTATTGTCTGCTTTCTTGCCCTTCTTAAGGGGGACCTTTGACCCCAGAGATGTGACTACAGGAAGTGTGTGTGTATGTGTTTGTGTACACATGTGCTCCTGCTGAGTTTCTGAATATGAATGGATGTCAATCATACGCCGTGTCGGACTGTCGCCTGACCTTTTCCAAGGACACCAGAGTGCTGGACTGGTGCAGATAAGCAGATCTGTAATTGTGTGTCTTATCCTGCTGTGTGAATGCACTTAAAAGGAAATGAGTTGTTTATAATATGAGACTATTTTTTTTCTTATGAAAGACCTCTATACGGAGTTAAAGAGACAGATGAATGCAGGGTGATATTTTGGTGTTTTCACACAGATCAAGATAAAAAATTGTGTCCATATATGCTTGGTTGATAACTCATATTGCACTACACAGTTTTTGTCCACACAAAAGCTCTCTAGATTAACCATGTCTGTCCCCATTTTAATTTAAATTTAAATTGAACTTTTAGTCATTTTGTGGTGTGGTTTTGTAATTTTACACAAAAGTGTTACTTTTTAGGTTTAACTTTTTACATGATATTTATACTTGACATGAGCAGCGTGACACGACAAAAGCAATTAGAGGCTGTTATAATCAGTGAAACCATCAACATTGGATGCAACAATAAACTGATGCCTCATTCTATTTCTGACGTACACCATGCACTTGTGCTACTTCTGACAACAGGAAAAATAGATTCAATACACTCAGTATCAAACTGTTGAGCCGCAACAGTTTTAGTGTTAATTTAACTCCAGTTAGGAATTGTTGTGCTTAAAATTAGTTGCCAAGACAACACTTTTCTGGGACAGAACTTAACCCTATTGGCTGTTTTGTGTGTGTAAGGAGGATAAACCATTGGATATATACAGTTTCAGAACTTTGTTCTGAAACACATCAACATAGGGAAAAATATGTTTTTATGGGGTCTTGAAATCATCTAGAGAGAACTTTTTATTTTTTCTTATTTGACCTTATCTGTCTTTTTCTAGCTGTTTTATTCGACTATACTGAATACATCTTCCTTCAGACTTAATAATCCCTGAAGTAACTTTCATAAACTGTTTCAGCTTACAATTTTATTCTTGTGGTAAAATCCATAAAAAAGTAGGACTTTGTCTCTTTTTTTGTTCTATTCTGTGTTCACATGTGGGCTTTGGGTGTTGCTCTCTGGCAGGTTAAACAGACAGTTAAGATCTCTGTTTCAGAGCAGAGGGAGGACAGATGAGCGTGACATAACACAATAGTGGACATGGACATACACACAGACACTCCCCCATACCAGAACAGCTGTGTGAAGGAGTGGTCCTTGCTTCTCATAGAGAGAGAGCGAGAGAAGGAGGGACTGAAGTGATAGAGGAAAACACTCTTGAGAACTCCACATGGTAAAGTTCAGAAACAGAGAGGAGTGGAAGAACAGAAAGAGAGCCTCAGCCGGGGGAGAGCAGCAGAGAAGGAAGAATACTCTCGGGGTGTGCAGGCTGTTGCAGAGCTCTAGTGTTAGTTTGCCTCTCAGTCCTGTGTGAGACATAGCCTGGTTTATTATTCTGCGACTAACGTTGATTTGAGGCTTTAGCTCTTGGTCCTTCTGGAGGGAGTGAGTTGTGGATCATGCAGGGCAGGGCTGGACGAGCCGCCCGTAAGGATGCAGTGTGTGAAACATCTCAGCAGGGCAGGAGTGTGGGGGAGATGGAGATAGAGGGGGAAACAGCAGCACCCATAGGGGTAAGTCTCTAATGTGACATTTAAAGCACAATGAGCAGGTCTAGAACCTCTGGCTTACAGCTATAGTGATGTACTATACCATATTAGTATAAATAAAATTAAAACTAAAACAAAATACATGTTTTTACTTTTTACATAGGAAAAAAACATTAAGTCAGATTTAAGATGATTTGCACTGTAACTTTTTATTATTATTTTCAGTTAAGCACATTTCCCTTCAAATCTCATTACTGTAAAACAGACTGTATACTGACTGAATACTGTATTCCGAATAATCTTTAGAGTTGGTTAGTATTTCCCATTATTCTATAAACAAATATTGTAAACAATAAAATAAATTTGTTGGAACAATAAATGCTACTCTGAAAGAAATTTGGTGTAGAAACAATTTTACCTCTGAAATTGCTAGAACATTTCACAAAGAAATTTCAAAGAAACAGCAAGTAACACATTGAATAAAATGTGAAATATTAAAGTAGAAAAACTGAAGTAGTATTTTCTTGTAAAACATGCTACAATCATCTTTTTTATTTACAACTTAAGAAAAACATACTACAATAATCTTTCAACTTCAAAAAATTTTTTTTACAGTGTACACTGAAAAATGTTTGGTGTAGAAAAAAAAATTCACTCAGAAATTGCTCAATTTCACAATTACAAAGAAAACCAACAAATAAAGGTCAACATTTTGAAGTAGAAAGATACTCTTGTAAACTTGTAAAATATACTCCAGTAATATTTGTTTTATTTACAAATTTTACTTTTTTGTTATGGTGCAACATCATGTTTGAATAATTAATTTTAATAATGATTTATGAATAAATAGAAATAATAAATGATAATGGGTTTTCTGCATTGTGATGATGGGGTTTGTGGGAAATGTGCTTAATTATTCAAATAAAGTTATGAGTAAAATAAAATTATAAAACATAATATTTCAAAAAGCTTAACTTTCATATTATATTTTTCATATTTTTCATATTATATCATTTATTTGTTAATTTCTAGGGTAAAATATAATCCAGACAGGTTTTATAATTCATGGAATAAGTGAAAACAAATGTACTGTGTTGAGTATGCATATGTATAGTGTGTGTGAGAGTGCTGATGTATTGTGTGTGTGTGTGTTTAGAGTTGTTGCACCTGTGTTGGCATATGCCCTCTTTATTGGCATGTAGTGAAGCTCAGATCAGCTCGCAAAGTTTCGCTTCAAAAACTTTCCTGATTTATTGAATTGTAGAATGAAATTGTGTGTGTTTGTGTGTGTATACTGCCGTGCAAAGGCAAAAGACCGTAACTTCGATTTTTGTCGAAAATGAGTTATTGATATTTTTGGGACGTTCAAGACATCCTTTATCATGTACATAAGTATCTTCAGTATCTTGTTGTTTTTCCAAGAAAATAATGCGTCGTCTCAACCGTAACTTCAAAAAGCCCCACAGAAACCAAGGCAGAGCACCGTATAACACCAGTAACGGCTCTTTCGCTTTGTTTGGAATGCTCAAAATGAGTTACGGCGTTCTGCCTTTTGAAGTTACGGTGCCAGCTTGGAGTTATACGGTGTTCTGCCTTTTTTTTCACTGTCCATTAAAGTCTGCCGCATTTTAATTACAGTTAAGACAAACGAATTAGATCGCGATCTACCGAACAGCTCCATATAACAAAGCACTGTAAAGACTAGACACCTTGGCAGCAATACATAATCGTAAATAACCTTTTTTTCCTGTTTGTAATTATTCACCAGGCTGTCACTTCTATATGTATGCGTGCAGACTCAAATGCCATGGCATGTAGCATGATCAATCATAAAATCAGAATTTTAGCCACCTCGCAAAATATGTATGAATTGCCGTGAGATCGGACTGGCTGACCTAACAGTTCGCAATTAAATCCATATCCTACCTTTATTGTAACCCGATAAAATCATTCCATGGCGTTGAACGTTGTCGATGTTTAATCCATACGCATTTCTGAGCATGCCTGCTTGCTGGCGTTCACATAAATCCACAAGTCGTTCTTTTAGGTTAGGCTATTTCATTCAAGTCAATATAAGCAATAATGCTATGTCTAGCATTCTTTTACATTACTGAGCATAGCAAATAAATTGGTTGCAAAACGGTATCAACTCACGTTTAACATTTAGTCTGCTTATTACCACACTGCTGGTGCCACAAGGGGGCAGTGTGTCTGTAATTCTAAAATTAATACAGTCACATTACTATATGCAATAGCCTATATGAGATGATATAGCCCATGATAACTAGACTTTATACAGGTGTTACTATAACGATTTTGTAAATGGTGATCAGCGACAAAATAGTGATAATGTGGAAGTTACTGCCTTTTGCCTTGGTGTGACTCCTCACTTTTTTTCAGACAATGAAATACATTAACTTCAAAATAGTGGTAAAAATCAAGTTTGAGCTCACAATTTTTTAATGTAGATAATTTTCATTACTAAAACATCTAATTGGCAAATTTCCACTGTCCTACCTATAATTAATTTGGCTGGACAACTAAAAAACTTTTAAGTCATTTTTCTCAGTTTCACACTCTAGCGAGTTAAGGTCTTTTGCCTTTGTACTAGGGCAGTATAGTGTGCGTCCATGTGTCTGTGGCAAATCAGAGCAAGAGTACAAGGATTTACAGGCCAGTTAAACAGTGAGGACCGTCTGCTCCTACCTTAAGATCCTCCCTCGGCCCGAAGGGAGGGAGACAGTTTAATGAGATTCCCTTTCCCCTCCTCTTAATTCGCAGTTCCAGCTTGACATTTGACACAACACATTTCTGCAGTCCTGCACATATAAACACATGTGTGTGTGCAAATGAGTGTGCCAGAACTTTGTCAGGATGTTTGTCTAAAAGAAGCATCAGCGTATTCCAAATGCAGCACATACATATGTGTGTGTTTATATATGTGTGTGCGAGTGTTTAAATGACTGTGCCTAGCCTTGGCAAGTTCCTAATTAGTCTCATATTGTATTCATTAGTAGGTGTTTGTGTTGGCTATGTTGAGTGACCTGTGGGAATTGCGGTTCAGTCTAGCGGCTGGCATTCAGGCTGGCACGTTGGCTGCTTGTGTTGCCAGAATATTGATTATTTTTTAAAATCCATGCAAAGTGTAAGACTAAAACACTTCTGAATGAAGGAGATATGACAATTCACAGAGCACATAGTTTATAATTTTTTTTAATTTTGTAGGCTGATGCATGTATGTTTAGAACAGATGTTATTGTTAAATTCAAGTGTCTAAGGAATGTTAATCTGAATAGAGATGATGAGTGGACTGAGTTGTAGAACAGACCTGATAAATCGATATGTGATGTTTAATGGGCTTCTATAATGTGCCACATGTGACTTTACGCAAGAAATGTGAATGTAACCCTGTAAACGTACAGTGTAGTACTAGAGCGCATTCCTCAGCAGGGAGTCCCCGTCAACGCATGCAATAAGTGGATTATGGCCAAGGAATTCTCCACACAAACACATTGGTTTAAACCCAACAGGATTTGTATAAAGACTTAATGGAGATCTCTGTTGCACTATTTTTAATATTGTCTCTTAAAATAAAATAAATATAAAAATAAACAATAGTTTCACCTGAGAGTTGCTAACTTGCAGTAATAGTACAAGTGGTATTAAATTTAAAGTGGAATAGGTCAGATTTTCCATTTGTCTTGGATGAATTCAATTAGAAATATCAGTTAAAACTCTAAACTCTGACTTCTTACTACACACATTAAAGGAATATTTCACTCAAAAATGTAAATTTGATGAAACGTTAACCTTAGGGCATCCTCGATGTAGATGAATTTGTTACTTAATTGGACAAGTTTGAAGAAATTTTGCATTACTTGCTCACCAATGGATCCTCTGTAGTGAATGGGTGCCGTCAGAATGTTCAAACAATTGATAAAAACATCACAATAATCCAGAGGTAATTTACACAACTCCAGTCCAATTAATTTAGTGTAAAGCTGTTTGTAAGATGTTTTTTGTCATCAAACTGTTGCTTCAGGCTAAAATATGAAATAATCAGGAGAGAAAAATGCACAGATTAAGCACCGTTCAAAACAGTTTTTTAAAACAAATAATGTGGTTTTATTAGCTGTTTGAACTTAAATTCTGATGGCACCCATTCACTGCAGAGGATCAATTAATACTAAATTTCTCCAAATCTGTTATGCTGAACTCATCTGCATCTTGAATGGCCTGACTCGGGTTAGTAAATTTTAAGCTAATTTGCATTTTTAGGTGAAATAGTCCTTATCTAGATAAGTAATAGTCCATATCTAGATAAGTCAGAGTACAGTTTGTGACATTGTTGTCTTTTTTGAAACTTGAGTCTTTTTCTCTGGAGAAAATCTGAGATAATGAAAATTTCATTAGATTGCTCAGTAGGAGAAACAACTGAGATATCACTAGAACAGCTTATGATTGCATTGCCATTTTTACAGTTTTTTCTGATTCTGATTGTCATTTAAATGTGTACTGGCACATTTCATCATTTTTTCAGCTCATTGTTTGCACACTAATATATTAAGGAAGAGATTGACGTGTTTACACAGACATATTTTAAATCATAGGCATATTGTGTTTAATATGTGCTCACTTGATTGTCTGAACACATTTCAGAGATGGTTTTGGCAAACAGTTTTATGAAAGTGTGTGTTTGTGCGTGCGTGTTGGACAGGAAATATTTCTCCCCAGAGGTTAGCATCTTTTCCATGATATGTTAGCCAGTTAGTGCCTGAGGCCTGCCTCAGTGCTGTGTGTCCCCATAAAGCAATGATGTCATAATGGACATTGTAACAGAGAGACCTATTCGCCTGTCTTTATTGATGATGTAGGCTTGTTGGTGCTGACCATAGCCATCATAGCGTGGGTTATGGGAAGCAGTGTGTGAACTGCCTGGTACAGTTCAACACAATACTCATTCACAACTCTCTTATGCCTTCACTTCTCTCTCACTCACTAACAAACAGAACAGAGTATCTGGGCACAAAGACATTTGTGTTTAACTTTGGTCACTGTTGATGTTGTCACATCATTGAATATATTGTATTTTGAAATTTTGTACCACATTACATTTCAGTATTGGATTAAAGGATTATTATGGATTAAAGATAATGCAGAGGAGTTTACCTGACAAATAGAATGCCTTAAAGGGATGATATTATTTCCTTGATCCTTTGAGATACCAAAATTCATTGTTCATTGAATTGATACTATAACATTTAGATCGCCAACGTTTTCCCAGTCCCTAGAGACTGTAGCACATCAGCTCAAACGGGAATTGTATATAAATAATTACAATTAATTATGATTAATTACAATTATTTATATTGGCTGACAGTAATAACTGTAGCAGAATTAAATTGCCATCAACTAATCTGTTCGTCCAGCGAACATTCAGTGTAAGTTCATATCAACTCTAAGAAAGGATATTTTCTTGGCCACAGAAAATACTTTCCTAAGTATTAATACATTACAGCATCAAAAATCATAAAGGGACATTAATTTGCAAGGCAGAATCAGAAACTCATGTAATTTGTGCACAAGAGTTTTATTAACTAAACACTAATGCAAACTAGTCTAACAAATAAACAAACATACAATCACTCATACATGGGGATAGGGCAAATGAGAGTTGATGGATGAAACCATCAGGAAACTATGAAAAGAGTCAGTTAACCACCTGAATAAAACCATCAGAACAGTTTATATCGGAGTCTATAACTTATACTGAACCTCTGTTTTGTTTAGTTAAATGTACGATACTTGCATTGCTTTTTGGTCATTGAACGAGTGTCCGGATGCAGTCTCGGATGAAGGTTCTGATGGTTTGAATGTTTGGTGGTGTTGGAGTTCAAGTTCTTCCGAGTTTGAAGGGTGATGAACTCCAAAAGATGGTATTCTGGCTGGGTGGTAATTGGGAGTTTCTTCCCAGGTAGAAAGGGACAAAGAGCTAAGAAAGAGATCTGCTGAGATCTGAGGATCCTTGGTTGAATGGAAAGTCAAGGCTGCAAGGCCTGGCACAAAAACTTAAGGGTCCAGAAGAGTTCTAGCTCACATCCTCCTCATCCTCTTAGGATCTAACAGAATCGCAGACTAGGCGGGTCATCACTGATGTGAGAGCTTTATCTGCTATAGAGATCACACTTCTGGGGAGTCAAAGAGCCAATGGTGACTTGAACTTTTGGAGGGAAAGTTTACGACTCTTTGTCTCCATGCATGGTAATTTGGAAGTTGATATACAAACTATTAAAGATTCTTAGAACACTTATATGTTGCATAGGTATCAACATATAATATACACTCTCAATTAGATAATCCGAAGACAAATTGATAGAGACCAAACATGGTATAAATGAGGTAATATTAACTAATTATCTATCATAAGCATGCATAAAACAGGATACAATACACAAGAACATATACAAGAACAGTAATAATGTACACAATGACCTGAAGTATATGTGTGTTCATTCACAGAAAGGTTTTTCTATGAATTAATTAGAGAAGAGTCAATTTTCCAAAGGGGAAATGAAGTGAGTGTTGCTCTACCCGCATTCCTTTGAGCAATAAAACTGGTGTTATCAGATTGGTTGCTATGGAACCGGGGGCCGGGAGTCATCACAGACATACGGGCACCTAGTATGTGTATTGGGTGAGGGGTCAGTGATTATTTGTTAATCTAATAACTAATTGATTTGTTAAATCAACTGCAAAATCATGTGTCTGATTGGTCCAAATGCTACAACTAAAGTCCGGCTCACACTGTGCGATTTTGGCCACGATTTGTTCGTCTGAGACAAATTTTGAAAATCCTAAAAGATTCCTATAATCCTAGGCTAAAATCGGTTGTCTAGATCGCTGGTTTGACATGTTCACCGACAGCCGATTAATGGCCGTTGCGATCAATTTTTTCCTCCGATTAAATTCTGGCAGTGTCAGAAGATTTCAGACACTTTCCTGCAGTGTGACATCTCCTACGACGACCGTCAAACCAAGAACCAATAGGAGCACTGAACTTGATGATGCAATTAGCGCGACAACTTCAAACCATTCATTATTTGTAAAAACAATATATGTACAAAGTAAAGTTTACTTAAAGTTTATTTATTAAGGGGCAGGATGTTTAAACTCGAATAACAAAATTACCTCAAGTTCGCTCTGTAGAACTGGAAGTCCATAAAGTCCTCTTTTGCCCAGCCATGACTTGCTCCACACACATCGTCTTTTTTTTTTTTTTTTTAACATCAAGGCATGTAATTAATAAAACTAACGCTACACGTTGCTGTTGTTTGCTAGCTACCATTATAGCGAGAGAACGCGGGTCACGTATTGATGACGTAAAACTCCGGACGAGTCTTCTTGAGTACGTACGTTTTTATCGCGTCTTGACTGTCGTACAGTCTGACATTAAAACAACTGAGATCCTACAGTCTGACATGGTGATCATGTTCGTACAGTGTGACAAGCAGCAATCGCAAAATACTATTAAAAATCGCACAGTGTGAGCCCGGCTTAAGATAAAAAATAGATTGTTCTCAACTTTCTGACTTTTGAAATGGATTGTTCTCAACTTACTTCTGAAATGAGTAGATAAAACCTGCCTCTGAATATGCTTACTTATACAGTATATAATAGACAAAAATCTTGTGAGATGAGTAGTATGTATTCATAAAACAGTAGGAGAAACGTACATAGATGACTTTCTGCTTCCAGCGAAATTGTGAAGTACACATCTTATGAACGCTTTGTTAGTCCCATAAAGGGATAGTTCACCCAAAAATGAAAATTTGATGTTTATCTGCTTACCCCAAGGGCATCCAAGATGTAGGTGACTTTGTTTCTTCAGTAGAGCATAAACAAAGATTTTTAACTCAAACCGTTGCAGTCTGTCGGTACTCACGGCTTTGAGAGAAAAAGAACATACACAGACAAAACCAAATGAAACCCTGCGGCTTGTGACGATACATTGAGGTCTAAAGATACGAAATGATCGGTCTGTGCAAGAAACTGAACAGTATTTATATATATTTTTTAGCTCTGATCCGCCGCACGGTCCAACTGTCCTGAGCTTGTTCACACAACAGCCGGCGTGTGACACACCGCCTTCTTCTTCTTTTTGCTTTACGACAGATCGCAGACTTACTGTATAAGTGCATTACCGCCACCTATCTCTCTAATGGACCATTGACACTCCTAATTGAGATTGTAGATAGAGTGTCAATGGTTATATTCTATATTTTCATATACATTCATATAGAAACAGTGTAAAAACATTCTTACATTTTACATATTATTTACACAGTAAATTAAAAGTGCACCTAAAAAAAAAGTATATGACTCCCTTAATGTCCCGACTGAATTCGGAAGAATAGACATACTTTTGGTAACACAACAGATTGGTCTGATGATCTGCAGTCTTCCATAAGCCTTTTTAACTGATGGTCATTCATGGTTCATTTGGTTCCTGTGTTTGTTTGGTTTTTTTGTCTTGAACCTTTGATTTGTTCATCTGGTTTACCCCTGTTAAACTTGTGTGTTTGTGTGTGTTTGTCTCCAGGTAAAACCAAAAGTGATTGAGCCGTTGGATTATGAGAGCGTACTTGTCCAGAGGAAAACGCAAATACTAAGTGATGTCCTCAGAGATATGCTGCAGTTTCCTATTGATGACTTTCAGGTAAGAATGTTTGTTTATCTGTACACATCCAGCTCTCAGACCATCTGCTCTTCCCTCAGTATCCATTCCTTCATTCTTTTGCCGGCTATTTTTCTCTGTTAGAGGCACATGCACACTTTCAGTCCTGTCAGTATTTTTTGTTCTCTTCTTATCTGAATTCATGCTGCGATTTCCTCTGAAATGTTATTTTTCCGCATGATTCTGAGAGCTGAGTAACATGTGCAGATGTTAGTTTTCACAGTCTCTCAGTGGTGTGTCTTGAGTTTGCGTCCTCCTTCAGCTCACTAGCTATACATCACTGTTCTTTCGGTGTTCACGAGGGCCTGCTTTTCCATCACAACCATTATACAACCCTCAAATAATATTACAGTTACATTGTCTCAGGGGATTTCTCAAGCTGCTTCTCTGAATGGAACCATCTACTTGTTTTCCTTTAGAAATGGGTGTGTATGCGAGAGATCATTATGGGCCTTGGTTTATGAGGAATAGAAAAAAAACTGTTTTGCGAGCAACAACCCAGTTAGCTGAAACCAAACAATTCAATTTTAGGATTAGTGTTAGGAAATTAAATGTAAATGTTAAGGACGATTCTCAATCTCAAATCAAAAATCTTGTTAGTCTTAATAGTATTATGAAGACTGGCACTCAATGGCACGCATTTTATTAAGACAAAATTTATTATGTTTATTAAGCCATTTTCTTTTTGGTGACTATTACAACCAAAGCTAAATGTTAAGTATTTTATTTTATACATTACACAATAAATAGAAATGATTGTAACTTGTAACGTATTTTAGATAGTAAAGATACACCTGTAAAAAAGTACATTTACAAATAGAACACACACACACACACACATACACATACTCAGGCTCTCATACAATGCTTCAGCAGTGTATAAAGCCATGCCCAGTACAGTCAAGGATAGTAAACTGACTTCAGAGCATAACTCCTCAGAATGGTTAGAGATGAGTTCTCCAAGATTATTTTCAATGCATAGTTTGCTTCTTTAAGATTTTACAAGCATACAAGCTGATTAAAATGAGCATAGCACTTCTTGTAAAAGCTAGGGCTGTACAACAATGGACAATTTAGCTTCATGTTCAATGTTGGTTTCACATCAGGCCTCAGGCTCCATAGCACAGAGACATTCACATGTGCGCTGTAGTATGAATGCAGACTGAGACGACGTGTCCTAGAAAGGCACATCTGAGACTCTGTATAATGACAGAGCCAGAGACAAGACCCTGTATATGCTATTTATATTAAATCAGTCCATGTCCTCACTACACTGAGGGAAAAAAATTATACTTTGGGCCAACTTAAAAATAAAGATATATACACACATACATAGTTTGGTTCAGTTTCAAACCTTAAATTTGGATTTAATATTAATCAAAAATATTCATTTTCCCAAACACAAAGATACTCATACAAAGTAAAAATATTGACTTTTATTAAGGCCATACTTAATCAGTATATTCTTTAGAGATAAGCCAACATGTTACTTAATGTTGCTCAATATAACAATTTATATAGTTTAATTTCACCATTAAAGGGTTAGTTCACCCAAAAATGAAAATTAGTCCATGTTTTACTCACCCTCTAGGCATCCTAGGTGTATATGACTTTCTTCTTTCAGATGAATCTTATAATATTAAGTAATATTCAAAACTGGCCCGACTCTTCTAAGCTCTATCATTGCAGTCAGTGGGTGTTTTTATTACACAGTCCAAAACTCATAAAATAAAGTGCGCAAATCCATAAAAGAACGTGCCTCACATGGCTCTGGGGGGTGAATAAAGGCCTCCTGTAGCGAATCGATTTTCATTTTTGGGTGAACTAACCCTTTAAGAAAAGCTAAATTAGCTGTAATATGGAAGTAGAATTTTCATTTGTTGACTACTGAATTAATTTACTAACTAAAAATAAATATTACTTCGAAAGGCCTTTATGTTTATAGTGATGTCTTTTTAAAAAATACAATAAATAAAACACACAATAATTTCTGCTGTCAGTAGAGCTAGCCAGTATGTGTTCTGCACATCAACACTCTGGGGTCAAGTGAAAATACTATTTCAATAAAATGGTTTCTTTTTTAATTTTTGTGGAAACTATGATTTTCCATTAGACTAATACAAAAATGCACTTTAATTAAATCACATGGTCATTTCACTTTTTTCAATGTTTCCAACTCCTCCTTGTAACCTATTATTTAAATGAAAACTCATTGAAAGCCTCCCTTTTGTTTCATAGTCCAATATGATTCATTTTATTGCTACAAGAAATGTAAAGATTTACACTTACAGATCTTTTTTATGCATGTTCATGTGCTCGTCTCTGAAACATTTCCACATGTATCTATGTAGATCTCCACTTTGAAGCGTCAGGGCAGAACTCTGCACTCTTCAGTACCAGATGGGGCAGAAAAGAGAGCCAGCAGCCTGCTTGTGCAGGAGGTAAGACCTCATATGCATATAACATACACTCATGGATCAGATCGAAAAGATTCTGAATTATTAATGAATTGCATTCATTGATAGCGTTGTTTATTTGTACATGCTATATTGAGTTAGCATATGATTCATTAAAGGAATTATGCAAATCAGATTGCAAAAAAAATCATTGATCATATTGGAAGCAATAGGATCTTAGATACAAGTAAAACCAGAGCAATGTATTGAACAAACAGAAATTGTCAACAGCTCAAAACAGATTTCTAGAAGTTCCACATTTATGCTACTTCTTAAATAATTATATTATATGTGCATATGCATTTGCATTAGAATAAACTGTATGTGTGCGTGAGGTCTGGGTCAGGCTAGGGTTGTGTGGATATCAAGGGCATTGGGCGTCGTCAACAGAGACCGTAAAACGATACTTCCTCCCGCTAAAGAGCTCAATGACATCATCAAGGACAGCTGGGCCAGAGCCAGGCAGTTTTCCAGCTTTTCACAAATCAAAACATCTGCCTGGACCGTCATGTGCAAACAACCGCTGTACACCCAGAACAACACGCATTCTGAAGGATTGTTCTGTTAAACTTGCAAACAACTTCTTGGAAACAACTATGTCTGACATAAAATATGTGCGATTGAATCATTGCATAAACATTTATCATGCTCTTACTTCAGAGCCAATGTCATTTTGTTTCAAAAGAGTTGTAATTAAATCTGATTCACAAGGGAAGGCAAACAAGATGAGCTGCCCAGGAACTTTTATTTATTTTCAGTTGTTTTCTTATAATGTCATAAGTCATCAGTGTTGCTGGTTTTGGTGGTTTAGTTGTCCAAATGATTTTTGTTTTAGTATCGGGAAAACAACAATAATTTCAAACTAACAAATGTTTAGTCAAGCGTCACTATTACTGTTGTTCATATTTAGGGTTAGTCTGAGTATTAAACAGTCCCTTACACTTTGTACTGTGGACGTAAATGAGACCTCAGATTTGCCTAACAAGAGGTAAAATGGGCTAAAACATCCTACATTGAAATACACTCAGAAGTTGAGAAAACGCAAAACTTAAAAACTAGCTTCAGGACTTATTTGAGTTTAGTGAAAATAGTTGTGTCAATTTAATTAAAGTTGGTCAGTGTTTTCTACAAACAAAATAAAATAAATTCCATAAACTCAAAAGTAATCATAAGTGAGCCCAAGTTCAATAAGCTATCAACTCAAAGTAAACAATTTAATATTAAAATTGTATATTATTGATATAAACCTTTCTTATTTTGGCAGACCTTTCCACTAACCAATGTAAGTCTGCTTAACTTGTGCATCAGTTAGTTGCACAAACTTAAAAAATTATTTAGAGTCCCCGGACTATGCATCAGAACAATTTTGTAGAATTTCATGCCATAAAATTGAAGAAACTTCTTCACCAAACACTAATCACACTAATGGTGAAATATAACATAGCCTGTTTTAACAAAAACTATTCAAAACACTAAATAGAGCAGGGGTCACCAAAGAGTTTAGCTGCAACTTGCCTCAACACACCTGTCTGGAAGTTTCAAGTATACCTTGTAAGACCTTGATTAGCTGCTTCAGGTGTGTTTAATTAAGGTTGGAGCTAAACTTTGCAGGACACTGGCCCTCCAGGACCGAGTCTGGTGACCCTTGAAATAGAGCTAAAACATCTACATTCTGAATAGTAAATATTTGCATGTGCTTGAAAGTTCTCATGCTTTTAACCAAAAACACAAATTATAAAGTGCAAAGGATTATGGGTGGTGAGTTATCTGCTCAGCAGCCTGTTAGTTTGACCCTACTCTCAAAACCTGACATTCTTGCTCATATTTTAAGTTTCTCACACTAAATAGCCTAAACATTGACTTCAGTGTCAACTTTTTCTACATTAGATAGTTACCCTTTAAAACAGAGTTTGTCTGATAAAATGGAAGTGGGATTATTTTACAGTGTAGTAACCACTCAGAACACCACAATATATATATATATATATATATATATATATACACACACGCACGCACGCACACACACACACAACTTCATAAGAATAACTCGTGCTTTATCCAGATAATGTGAAAATATTTTTATTGACATTACATACATACACACAAACACACACACACACATATATATATATATACAGTGCCCTCCAAATGTATTGGACCAGTAAAGACAAAATTGCTCTGTTGGCTGAGGAGTCAAGACATTTACAAATATGATTGAAAGATGAATATGAGACAAAATTACAGAATGTCACATTTTATTATTGGGTGATTCAACACATAGATGTTTTACCAGCTAAGAAGCACTTTTAGAGTTTCATCCCTCTATCTGATGTGAGCATAAGTATTGGAACAGTTGCCTCACAGGTCTTTCTAAGTGATCAGCTGTGTCCTGTTGTATTAATTCTGCAGATATTAAAAGCAGGGAATGCGTAATATCAGTTCTATCCATTGCTTCTGCATTCTGAATCCTACAATCGATGATAACACACACAAACCAGGATGAAGACGAGGGAGCTGACTTTGAGAGAAAAGCAAGCAATTTGGATGCTAAAAGAAAAGAGGAAGTCAATTAGAGCTCTGGCAAAAACAAAGGGCATGGAGAAATCAAGAGTTTGGAAACCACCAGAGACACCAGCAACCAACAACTATCTGATCGGCTGAGAAAACAACAGTAGTTGATGACAGACAATTCATAAAAGCTGTGAAAATGAACCCTAAAAGACATGTCTGTAAAATCACCAACAACTTCCAGAAAGCTGGGTGATGCTCTGACAATCTACTGTCCTCAGGAGACTTTGACACAGAATTACAGATGCTACACAGCAAGATGCAAACCTCTGACCAGCACCAAAAATAGAAAGGCAAGATTAGAGTTTGCAAAAAAGCACAAAGGTGAGACAGAAGAGTTTTGGAACTGTGTTTATGGACCGATGAGACAAAGATGAACCTTTATCTAAGTGATGGGAAAGCAAAAATGTGTAGAAAAAAAGGGAACTGCAAATGATCCCAAGCATACAGCCTCATCTGTAAAGCATGGTGGAGGTGGTGTCATGGCATGGGCATGCATGGCTGTCTCTGGAACAGGCCCTCTCAGTAGCAGAATGAATTTGGAAGGGTACAAAACCATCTTGCCACCAGATTCATTGGGAAGTGCTTCATATTGCATTAGGACAATGACCCAAAACACCCTGCCAGTTCAGTCAAGGAATTTATAAGGGCAAAGAAATGGAAAGTGTTAGATTGCCCAAGTCAACCTCCAGATTTAAATCTGATTGAACATGAATTTCACCAGCTGGAGAGGAGAGTAAAGGCAGAAACTCCCCAAAACAAGCAACAATTGGGATTGGCTGCATTAAAGGCTGGGAAAAGTATTTCAAAGGATGAGACCATGAGTCTGGTGATGTCTATGGGTCACAGACTCACTGCTGTGATTGTGCGCAAGGGATCTGCAGCTAAATAATAGCTTTTAATATTTTATATCTGCCTTATGTTCAACTGTCCCAATACTTATGCTCACATCAATGAGTGGGATGAACTCTAAAAGTGCTGTTCTTTTTATTTGATAAACATGTATGTGTTGAAACGGCTAATAATAAAATGTGACATTCTGTAGTTTTGTCTCATATTCATCTTTTAATCATATTTGCAATATGTCTTGACTCCACAACAAACAGAGCAATTTTATCTTTACTGTTCCAATACTTATGGAGGGGACTGTATATATATATATATTGTGTGTGTGTGTGTACATTACATATATATATATTTTACCCCAAAGAAAAAAAAGGAAAACCCCAAAGGAAAAATAAAAGTAACAGATGGAGTACAGAGACGGTTCAGAATAAACACGTGAATGCTTCGTTCAGAATGGTCTCAAATCTACTTTGTCAACTCATCTACTCTCTCACTGCCTTCCTCTTTCTCTCCATTAATTGGATTTAAAATAAGAGTGAGAAAGCCGTTTTTGGGTTTTAGAGGCTTTTAGTTTCATTTTATCCCTTTAAGAACTGCTGAGGACTGAATGCTTGCCTTGCCAACAAAGCAAATAGAATTGAACCTGCTTTAATGTAATGCCCAGAGGATATATTAGTGTCTGTTTGTGGTGCAGTGGGGTGACAGCTTTAACAGTGATTAGCACAGGGATACAGTCAGGAAATTATTTTCTAAAAAGCTATTGCCACAGATTGCTTTGGAAAACATGATTCTTATCAGATTACTGGAAATGTATTAGCCTTTTTGGGAATTTGGGTCCTTCTTTGTGTGTTTGTTGGCATATACGGGCTTTCCATATGACAGTAGAGAGAAGACAGACATATTTGACATATTTGTTTTTTTCTTTTACAGTGCATCAAGACCTACAATTCAGACTGGCATGTGGTGAACTACAAGTATGAAGATTATTCTGGAGACTTCCGCCAACTTCCAAAGTAAGGACCACAAGACTGCTAAAAGTGATCTAAAGAAAGAGACAACCAATGGAAAGAGGCGAAGATAGTTATTTGAAGTTATTTGAAGTCCATCTGTTCTTTGTACATCACAAGTGGTTGACCGACATGTTGGCCAATATTTGGGATTTTTAAACTTTTGACATCGGATATCTTGTAAAGTTTTTTGTTTGGCCTACAAATATCGGAGGTGAGACTTTTAATTTGATAGCACCAGGACTTTTATTTGGGTAGTGCTATTTATTTGGACAGTGCACATAAATTATTAAACAGAATTGTTAAATAAGGAAAGTAAATGGAAAGTTATTTTTTCCATTTGTATTCTTAGTAATACTTTCTCATGTCTTCATCATTTACAAATACACATATATATATATATATATATATATATATATATATATATATATATATATATATATATATATGCTTTTTAAATTATTTTGAGCTTTTTAAATTATTAGTAGTAATTTTCCTGTTTGGTCTTTAAGTTTTGGAAACAGGACATTTTATTTCGACAGTTCTGAGAATCATACAATAATACATTAATTGTTTTGGATTATATTTAATTTTTATCTAAATTTTATTTTTAAAATTGCTTAATATATCTAATTGAAAATAAATATCACATTTTGCTTACTATTGTTATGCATATTCTATTTACTATCTTTAAATTAAACAGTGTGATAAATCGGCGATTATATCAGCCATAGCCTCTCTGCTCTTTTAGATATATCGGTTGACCTCTACTTAGAAAGCAGCTGTCTATGCAGGTAGTCGACAGCAAGGCAGCTCACTAGGTATTGGAACAGAGCCCAAGAGCCATTGTTTGCCCACAGTGTGTTTGAATGTGTTTGAGTGTGTGTGTGTGTGTGTGTGTGAAAGAGAGATGCTATTTTACTCTCTAATTTTATCAGTGTCCTCATCCTGTCCTGCCCCTGTGTTGACAGCAAGGTCTCGTCCAGAGCTAAATCGGGAAATGCTCCTTTCTTCACACAACAACAACCCATCAGCAGCCCATTTCCTCCTCTCTTTTGCTTTCTCTTCCTCTCACTTTTGTCATTCAGTACATAAACACTCCACCTGTTTCAGGACAGGGCAGCAACCACTGATGGCACTTCCTGTCTCAACTAACTGATGGAGCAATTATGTCTTAGCGGTCAATAACTGGCAAATCACATTGTGGAGACCAGGAGACAGCCAGTGTCTGGCATTTGGTAAAGGTCACAGAGGAAGCAGGAGGGATGATGGTGATGGAGGAGACAGAGATAATGTGTGCTGTGTGCATGAAGCTCCATCATCATCATGAGCAACATTACGATCCGCCCACCACTCCTTCATGAAAGTTCTGCTAATGCAGTTTCCTTGAACACACATACAGTAGTCAAACACTGGCACATGTGCACACTCATCTGTGTTTTGCATCAGCTGTGTGAGTGAAGAGCAACAGTGTCCTTGAGTTATAAGCACTGAACCTTTTTTTTTTAGACGTGTGCTACAGACACGAATGATCATTTAGCTTTTTGAGATTTTCTCACCTAGAAATCACATAGCCACCCACTAAAAAACACTCAGAACACCTTAGAAAATGCTAGTAACACTCAGGCAACCACCCCTCAGTATTCTAGCATTGTGATGTTGACTTTTGCACAGGCAAAAAAATATAAAAGTCTATGTGTCTTATGTTTGTATTTTGTTCCTTTACAGTAAAGTTCCTCGGCCAGAGAAACTAGCTAGTCACGTATTTGAGGTGGATGAGGATGCAGATAAGGAGGAGGTAAGGGTCAATTGCCCATGGTTCCTCACTGTTCTCCCTGGAAAAAAAAACACTTGTAGCAGGGGTTGATTTTAAGTAAGACTAACAGATATTTTAGTTTTATTGTATGAAAATCATGTTAAAACTATCTTGGAAATATTTTTATTATGCTTTCTTAATTTTTCATTTCAAAAGACTTATGTACAGTTTTTTACACTTTCGGTCTATAAAGCTATGAAAAAAAATAGATTATATAAATATAAATTATGACGGAATTATTATTTTTATTATATTAAGTGTCAGAAGACTTTGATTTCGATAGCGATGAGAACCAAGAATTATGAACCCAGGACCCAGAATTACGTTTCAAATTATGATAGCAAAATTTTTTTAATATTTGTTGACAATGTTGTAGCATGGCGATATTTTTTTTTTTCTAAATGTAACTACAGTGTCAGTGAAGAACGAATGATTAAGATGAAATATGAGACAAATTATAAATAATAAAAAAAAGGTCATTGTAATTACAATCAAACTGTAATTTTGAAAAATATTTTGAAATTATTTAATTGCATGTTGTTACATAAATTATTGAGTCAATTACTTGAGTCAACAGTTTTAAATATTTATATCTATCTATCTATCTATCTATCTATCTATCTATCTATCTATCTATCTATCTATCTATCTATCTATCTATCTATCTATCTATCTATCTATCTATCTATCTATCTATCTATCTATCTGTTTATTTTATTTTAAACCCACAAATATGCCATATATACTATATTGCCAAAAGTATTGGGGCACCCCTTTAGTAGACTACTTTAGTAATTTCTATGAGTACAAATCTTAAAGTTAAAGCATATAATGATATTCTAGGGAATTGTGTGCTTCTAATTTTATAGCAAAAGTTTGGACAGGGCCCTTTTCTATTCTAACATGACCGTGCCTCTGTGTATAAGGCACGGATCAAAAAGACATGATTGATTGAGTCAGTGTGGAAGAACTTGACTCGTCTGCAGAAAGCCAAGTCCTGATCCCAGCTGAACTCCTCTGGTGTGACTTTATATGCAGACCTTGAGCCAAAAACTCATCACCAAACACCAATGACTTGTATAGATACTATAAGGACAAAAGTGTTGGGACACCCCCTTCTTTAGAACAGGAAAAGGCACTAACAAACTGTGGCAACAAAGATGGAAACATAATTCATGTATTTAAAAATTGTATTTCCATCTCTGTTGCAACAGTTTTGGACGTGTCTGTCTAAAATGACAGCACCCTTATGTACAAGTCATTGGTGTTTGGTGAGTTTTTGGCTCAAGGTCTGCATATAAAGTCACACCAGAGGAGTTCAGCTGGGATCAGGACTTGGCTTTCTGTAGACCAGTCAAGTTCTTCCACACTGACTGAATCATTCATGTCTTTTTGATCCGTGCCTTATACACAGAGGCACTGTCATGTTAGAATAGAAAAGGGTCCTGTCCAAACTGTTGCTATAAAATCAGAAGCACACAATTCCCTAGAATATCATTATATGCTTAAACATTAAGATTTGTACTCATAGAAATTACTAAAGTAGTCAAACATGTTCATTAGAAGGGGGTGACCCAATACTTTTGGCAATATAGTGTATATGATTCAGAATGCAGCTCTGTAATTACAATGATTAATGTCATTATGCAGCCAGGAATTTGATCATATTTAGCTGTTTAAACTCACTCTGTCAAGACATTTGTTTGATAAACTTATGAATGAGCGCAAGAAACTCATGTGCTATTATTTCTTTACTCTACCAGTTTCCTTAGTATGGTGACAGGCAAAGGAAATGGTATTAACCATATCTACGTACATGCACCATACTTCATCAGCCTATTACAACACATGATTTCTCTCGCTCTCCTTCTCTCTGTTCTCACTGGCTGATAAGCCGAATAAATAAATAATAAGGAACTTCCAGCTTATTAGTAATGCGTTTGTGCGGAGCCTCTGGGACTACATTAGCCTTAGAGAAAGAGCAGATGCAGGACTTTGCCTCTGGGCTATCCGATTCCCTGATTGGGTTTCACCTACATTTCCCAGAATTCCAGCTCCATGTCTGCCATTCTGTCTGAGCTCTCACTCAGGGATGGAGTTTGTTTGTACAGTTTGAAGGCTGTTGCCTGTAGGGATGAGAGAGAACATGAATAATTGAGGGAGTCAGGTGAAAATGGACTTCATGTTGAAACACGGAGGAGGGCGTCCAGAGGCTCTAATGTGGGAAACTGCGTTAGATATCTACATGTTTTTGTTCAGGCTTGAAGAAACAGATGAAGTCACAGTGTGTGGGTGTATGATTGCGCCTGTGTGTTCTTATTTGTGCTTGTTATGTTCTTCCCTGTTTCCTGAAGGATGCCACCTCATTGGGCTCTCAAAGAGGGGGTGTGTCCAAGCACGGCTGGCTGTATAAAGCAAACATGAACAGTGCCATCAGTGTTACCATGAGGGTGAGTTAGCAATATACACATGACCTTTTCAGATTTAATGATGAGGAATTTGTGATTGAGATGATAACTGTTCAAAATAAAGTAGTAGCATACTGAATAGTACACATTTGAAAAAAAATATAAAACACATTTACATTTTACATTTATTCATTTTAGCTGACGCTTTTATCCAAAGCAACTTACTATTGCTATATATGTCAGAGGTCGCACGCCTCTGGAGCAACTAGGGGTTAAGTGTCTTGTTCAGGGACACATTGGTGTCTCACAGTGGATTCGAACCCGGGTCTCTCACACCAAAGGCATGTGTCTTATCCACTGCGCCATCACCACTACCCCACACCCCACAAACACAACACATTATGCAAAGATAAACATTTGATAAATTAGAAGGCTATATTGTTGTCACCACAATGAATGCTTAAATGGAATCTCTACTCAAAGTTGAAAATAAAAGAAATCATGCTCGCAAATTACACAGCTGTTATTCATATGACCCCAGTTGATCAATCAGTGTCTTCTGAAGTGAAACAATATGTGTATGTGCAAAAAAATCACTGATTGGTAATAGTATCTCTTTAATTCATTAAAGGGATAGTTTAAACAAAAAAAAGAAAGTACCGTCATCATTTACTCACTCTCAAGTTGTTCCAAACCTGTATGAGTTTCTTTCATCTGTTGACACAAAAGAAGATATTTCAGAGAGTTTACCAAAACAGTTGATGGTAACCATTGACTTCCATAGTATGGAAAAAAATACTATGCAAGTTAATGGCTACCAGCAACTATTTGGTTTCCAACATCCTTTAAAATATCTTCATTTGTGTTCAGCAGAAGAAAGAAACTACAGGATTGGAACAGCTTGAGGGTGAGTAAATGATGACAGAATCTTTAAGTGGCATTCACAGTTATTACCTCAAAAATAATCTTTATTTCATTCAAATAATAAGTTGAAATGGTTGAATATGGTTGATATTACTTCCAGTTCATTTGTCATACTAAAATGGTCAGGTAGAGTGCATTGCATTGTGGGATATGGTAATGTGCTCTAGTTGCACACTGCATGTTTTGAAAAATGTTCATGCATAAGGAAGATTTTCATATCTTGCTTGGTATGCATACTGCACACTGCAAAAATAGCAGTATGGTTGTGTGTCATTTCGAGCATAGCCATAGAATCAAGTTTTGATGTCATTGACATGACATGGAGTGCAGTTTCTGCATAGCTTTATGTTCAGCTGCTTGTTTTTAGTCATGGACAGAGAGATTTGTGCTCACCATGCCATAGACAGGAAATGGGGTCTTACCAACTTCCACTTCTCACTAATCCATTTTCCCATGGTCCCATTCCACTAGATGTTATTTTTAGAATGGTCAGTAGTTTAACATCTAAACACAGAATGTTTACATCTGCTATTTTCATTTAATGATCTTTTGTATTCTCTCTTTCTTTCCCTTTAGTCTTTTAAGAGAAGGTATTTCCATTTGACCCAGCTGGGAGATGGATCATACAACTTGAACTTCTACAAAGATGAGAAAATATCTAAAGAACCCAAGGGAACCATCTTCTTGGACTCCTGCATGGGTGTCATCCAGGTAACTGGTAATGGTTATGCTGTCCTTATGTCATAAAGAAAAATGTGTGGAAAGACAACGATATGAAGTATTTTTTCATCTTTTATTTTATTCTCAAAATATTTTTTAACAAAAAGTAATTTGGTGTAACCAATCTGCATAAAAAATATATTATATTCCAGCAGACCTCTTAAAGTAGACCATTTGACCTTTTTATGACAAGGTTAGTTCAGGTTCTAAAATGTCATGTGGTACAACTCACCAAAAACATATATTAATATTAAATATGACTAAATAAATAATATTGTATAAAATGTAAGTAAAAGCTTATTTTTTTCTTGGAAAATAATGATAATCAGATGTGTACAAATTTATTCAGCGTGTAAGGAAAATGTTATTTATGTTTATCAGTCTGTTTACTTCTATTGTAACTCATTGTACTGTAATTGACTGTAATTATTGCTCTTTTTACTGAGGGATCGAACCAAGTTAACATAATACTCTGTAGTAATCAACATTGTTTTACACATTTATATCAATGCTGCTTAACTTCTATTGAACCCAGAGCATTTCTCATAAGTTCATAAGGGCGCCAGAAGAATAAATGCTTTGTTTTGTGTATTTACTGCAGTACAAAGCAGTTTATAGAAGGAGTTCAGATCTCTAATAACATTCTCATGAGTCCCTTCCTTTGTCTCGACCAAAAGGGGATATCAGTGTTTGGATGGCCAGTTCCTCAGATGGGGCTACTCAGGGTTGCAGAAAAAGAGAAAAAGATAAAAAATGAGCGAGAGGCACAGAGGAAAAGATGAGGTCCAGCCTAATTCACGCATGATTTCTCCCAGGGTCAAATATTTCCATTTTCTCCTGTGGTGCGCACAGTGTGTGTGTGAGTGCAAGTGTGATCACATTCCTCGATGCACCAGCAACCCTGAAAGAATAAAGTACTCCTTTAGTATGCGCAACCTGTTTTGTCTGTTTTCAACATCTGTTTTTTTGACACATTGTCTGTTTTCCACATTTCAGACAAAAGAGAAATAATAAAAGTTATTTCTAGGTCCAAAACTTAAACATTTCAACAGGTGCACATGCAAAGCAGCCAGATATTCCTCAGCAGTCGTCTGGGAATAAATGGCTTTTAGCTTCTGCTGCAGGATGGATATATTTTCCAAAGTCATTTCTGGTGTAAATTCGTCATAAATCATAAAGTTTAAAATCATTCCAATGTCTTGGGTGTGCTCACATTCCCATAGGAAAGAAATGTAAAAAAGAAGAATTTGTGTCTCGATTGTTCTTCTAGACAGCAATGAGCTTAAATGGAGATCAAGTGAAGATTTTCCTTCTCAGCATCTATTGTTTCTCATATTTTTCTTCCAGTACAAATACCTCACTAATACTCCAGTAAGTTTCAAAGGAGTTTCATAAGAGATCTAACAATGTCTCGAACTTGCCAAGATACCAATCAAAAGTCAATTTCAATAAATAAAAAAAAAATAAAAATCTCAACAAATTATTCCAAGGCTAAATTATATGAGCTATGCTATTTACTGCCAGTGGCATGACTAGAAATGTCTTTCTTTCTCTGTCACCATGCAGAACAGTAAGGTGCGTCGTTTCGCGTTTGAGCTGAAGATGCAGGATAAAAGCACATATCTTCTGGCGGCAGACAGTGAAGGAGAGATGGATGACTGGATCAGCACCCTCAACAAGATCCTCCACAGCAGCTTTGAGCTCGCCATGCAGGAGAGGAGGAACGGAGAACTGCACGATGGTGTGTGTATGAGTGTGTGCACTTCACAGATGTGTGTGTCTGATTTCATGTATGTTCGCTGGCATGTGTTGATACGTTACTATATGTTATTATAAGATTAGAATACTCAGACATGTATTAGCAGAGCCAACTGGTGTGGTTGTGTTTCACGTATGTGTTCTTTGAAGAGACCACCCACTCTTTAAACGTCTTTTAAAAGATACTTCCATATACCCAACACTCCTGAAGTGACGCACACATAGCCATGCACAAACAGTAACACTTAACACCTCTTAAACCCTTTGGATTTCACACAGGAGAGGAGGTTGGGAGTCTTTATTTACATTTGATGAGTTTCAAAGGACAGCACATTCCTTTCTTCTCGCCTTGAATAAAACAATAAACACCTGTCGGCCAATCAGAGTGCAGAACCAAATATAACTAATTACTTGTGGAGCTTGCTAAGGCGAGCATGACTATTGCTATTAGTCATACTTAGTCAACTTCTGACCCTAAGAATTAAACTTTGGCGCCTAACTCATCTTGCAATGTTTATTCTACGGACATGAAAGATACCTCAAATCATGCTGAGGAGATGTGTGCTGTTACAATAGATAGATAAATACAATTAAAATGGGCAAAGAATCCGTTCGACTTGCCTTTAGGGAGGAGCCCAAATCATATCTAGGGGCTGGAATATCATGGGAAAGAAAGCAACAACCCTAACACCCTAGAAACCACATACTGAACATATGAACTCTAGGAACCCCTAGCAGCCACCAACAACATCCTAGAAACAGCATTTTTACCTTTTTTAAAACCACTCAGAACACCTTAGAAGCCACATAATGTAGCAACACCCTGGCAACCATCCATCCAACCAACCATTATAGCAACCAACCTAACACTCTAGGGACCCCCTAACAGCCACCCACAGCACCATAGAAACCCATACCAGATACATTCATGTTTAAACGGATAGTTCACCCAAAAATTAAAATGCTGTCATGAATTGCTCACCCTCATGTCGTTCCAAACCCATAAAACCTTTGTTCATCTTCGGGACACAAATTATGATATTTTTTATTAAATCCTAGAGCTTTCAACGCAACTGAGGCCCAGAAATGTAGTAAGGACATCATTAAAATAGTCTATGTGACATCAGTGGTTCAACTGTAATTTTATGAAGCAACAAGAATAGTTTTTGTGTGCAAAGTACAGAAAAATAAAAATTTTATTCAACAATTTCTTCTCTTCCGTGTCAGTCTTCGACGCGTGTTCATGACAGTACCACAAAGCATGAGTGTGGTTCTGCTGATACAGGAACTGGCGTTCTAACGTAGGGCGACCATCTCTTTTAGTTCATCGTCTGTATATTGTGGTTCAAATAAGTATGGCTGGGCAAAAAATTGCAAGTCATACTCTCTGTCGAAACCTTTAGACCTGTTTACAAAGACTGTTTTATGTACAGTGTGCGTCTTCTCTGCTTGTAAACAAGATCTTACAGGTTTAGAATGAGATGAGGGTGAGTAATTAAAGACTTTTCATTTTTTTTCATTTTTGGGTGAACATTTCCTTTAAAGCCACTCTGAATACTTTAGAAACTGCATAGTTAGCATCCAAACACTCTAGGAACTCACTTGCAACCACCGATAACACCCTAGAAACCATATATGAAATAGAATCATTTTTAAACCAATTTGGAATACCTAAGAAACTTCAGAGTAATACCCTAGTAACCACCCAGAACGGTCTAGTAACCACATATACTGCTGTACACTCTAAGAAACTCCTACATCCACTCACAACATCCACTCACTTTTTAATAATAAAATATGTAGTTTGACAGCTTAAATGTTTGAGCAGCCACATTTTTGTGTTTGTTGTTATGATTTGACATTGTTACTAGTCACTACATGTCCCAGTCACTACATGTTGATTTATAGACATTGGGACTAATGGCTGTGTTTGCTGGTTTTGAGTGTTTCAGTACAGCAAGTGTGATTTCTCTCACACAGATGATGAGCTGGGCAAGACAGACATCTCGCCGGGGAATTTTCAGGACAGTTTCCAGGTATTGTGAACACACAGACACACATATAGACACGCATGATTTCCTGATTAGCTGATTATACAAACAATCATGTACAGTTTCACAGGGTGTGTGTGTGTGTGTGTGTGTGTGTGAAGGTGAATACTGGTCTTCAGCTCTTGTGTCTTGACTGTAGTATGATCTCAACGCTGGCGTCCTCGCTGTCTGCCCTCTCTCTACACATCCACAGTTTTTCCACATACCCTTAGTCCACTAGGATAATGTTTTCCAACCATTCCACAATGAACCACCCACACTTTGGAACACAGACACACACACATATCCCATCTCTATCTAGCTCTTTATTCTCCTGTCTGCCGTCTCTCTCCTCCCTGGAATCAATCGTCTAGGCGCCTCTTCTCTCTAAAGTCTGAATATTTTCTCACACATCCCATGATATCTCACTTTATTGATGTTGAATACATTTATACTATTTCTTTTGTCTTATTTTGCAGTGAAAATATCTAAACATTCATCAAATTTGATGCATTTTCTTAAGAATTAACAGTGTAAACAGAGATATTACATAATTGAGCAATTGCAAATTGTTACATATGCACAAAGAGTAATTCTTGTCTTCCTTCTGTTTAATAAATGTAAAATACATGCCATTTTAATCTTAAATCTAACTAAATTAAGATTTAAAAACATTGTTTTCAGATATATTCTCCGAAAATGAATTCTATTATGTTGTTTTACTTCTCATGCACATTAATCTGGTTTTAAGTATTTTTAGATATTCCACTGGAAACCAAGACAAAATAGCAATTAAGATTTTTATCATGCAATATGCTGGAACAGGAAACACAGTCAACTGGTAATTAGCAACTAGCAACCTGTTTTTGCTTTTCAGAGTGCGAGAGACATTGAGTCCAAGATGAGGAGTGAAACTCGTCTGAAACTCTTTACTCTGGACCCTGACACACAGGTGAGCCACAACTCCAATAATAAATAATCCATTAAATCACAGGGTGAGCTACTGGTTTTAAGATATGTGTGTATATTTTGTAGAGACTCGATTTGTCTGGCATTGAACCTGACGTGAAGCAGTTTGAGGAGAAGTTTGGGAAGAGAGTTTTGGTCAGCTGCAATGATCTGTCCTTCAACCTTCAGAGCTGTGTAGCAGAAAATGAGGAGGGACCTACTACTAATGTAAGATTTACATTCACAATTGCTCTGTGAGCTCTTTTCTTTGGATAAGTATCACTGTCTTTGATGAGCGATGTGTTGTGGCAACCAGTCAAACTCCATGGGAATGGGAGAATTATAATTATGTGTATATTCATAATCAGCCCCGTATATGATTACTTAATGTGCAATTATTTCAATGTTAAACCACTTTCTATTCCAGTTTAATGTGCTACAAGTGTAAATACTGTGTCTCTGTGGCGCTTGCAAACATTCCTCTGTTTGTTGAAGTGGTTCAACATGTCAATTTGTAGCTCAACCCACATTTCTGGTACAGATTAGATGCAGCTTTGCTGTTTTCTTCAGGTGGAGCCCTTCTTTGTGGTGCTTTCGTTGTTTGATGTGCAGAACAGCCGAAAAATATCTGCAGATTTTCATGTGGATCTAAATAACCCACTGGTCCGCTCCATGATCCCACCATCCAGCATGCAGATAAACGGAGGGGTGGAGAAACCTCACGTTGAAACGCTGCTTAGTGAACTGCCGGAGGGGATGCTACAGTACCCCAAAAAAGTAAGAGGACTAATCTAACAGTTTATTTTTAGGGGCGGGCAGATAGATAGATAGATAGATAGATAGATAGATAGATAGATAGATAGATAGATAGATAGATAGATAGATAGATAGATAGATAGATAGATAGATAGATAGATAGATAGATAGAGTTACAGAGTGAAGTGTGTGAGTGTGTTTACTTGGCTATACTTTGGGGACAATTTGTCCCAGAAGTTATCTATATCTAACCTCCCTTTGGGGACATCCTCATTTGGAAAAAGGATATATAACTGACACAGTATTTTCAGTAAGAAAACTCTGTGTGCTGATTTATTTTTCAGGGTGTCTTCTCTGTGACGTGTCCTCACCCTGACATCTTCCTGGTTGCGCGAATCGAGAAAGTTCTGCAGGGAGGCATTACTCACTGCGCTGAGCCCTACATGAAGAGCTCCGACTCCAGCAAGGCAATGAGCCCAACACAACTACACACACATACAGAAACAAAACAGAAGAACCAAATACATACTGTCAGTCAAAACAATAAGTGGTTATTACAAGGATAAGGAAAGATGATCAGGGCTTAAGATCCATAAACTTGCAAACAATTCTACCACATCCCACAATGACCCCTTCAATATCCTGCCTAAAACTACACAACGATACCATCTAAAATCCCCGCAAGATTGCCAGGAATGTGCTTTCTGCCCAGTTCAATGTTAATAAAATGTCTCTGGAGAGGTTGTGGGGAACAATGTGTGTGTTTTGCTTCACAGGTTGCTCAGAAGGTTTTGAAGAATGCCAAGATGGCCTGCAGCAGACTGGGCCAGTACAAGATGCCTTTCGCATGGGCAGCCCGGTGAGCCAAAACTGTCTAGAAATGTTCTGTTCTGTTTGTGTGTTGTGTCAATCACAATATTTAAACTTTTTGTTCTTTTCCACAGGCCTGTGTTTAAAGATGCCTCAGGGACTTTGGATAAAAGCGCTCGGTTCTCCGCACTGTACCGGCAAGACAGTAATAAACTCTCAGAAGAGGATCTTTTCAAACTGCTGGCGGATTTTAGGAAGTCAGTATTCACCTCATGTCATCAGACTTATCTTCACTAGGGATTCCTGTCCCTTTTACAGTACAGTAGATTAGGTATATTAAAACAATGGACTTTAAATGGAAATATTTTCCGAACATCATATTCTTCTGCAGTGTTTTTGCAGCTGTGGACGTCCCACTGTTAGGAATATGTTTTGTAGTACCTCTCAGAGGGGCACTTTTTCAGGCCTCCTACAGATATATGAGCTTTTAATAAGAATGTACACTACCTGTCAAAAGTTTGGAATAATTATGTTTAAATATTTTTGAAAGAAGACTCTTATGCTCACCAAGGCTGTATTTATTTAATAAAAAATACAGTAAAACAGTAATATTTTGAAATATTATCACAACTTAAAATAACTTTTTTTCTATTTTAAAATGTAATTAATTCCTGTGATGGCAAAGATGAAATTTCAGCAGCCATTAATCCATTCTATAGTGTCACGTAATCCTTTAGACATCTTTATAATATGCAGTTATGATGCTTATCATCAATGTTGCAACAAGGATGCATTCAATTTATCAAAAGTGACAGTAAAGACATTTATAATGTTACAAAAGATTTCTGTCCCAAATAAATACTGTTCTACTGAACTTTCTATTCATCAAAAATTAACACAGAAATACTAAGCAGCAAAAATATGTTCACCATTGATAATAATAAAAACCATTATTAATAATTGAGTAGTAATAATTGATAATAACTGATAACCAAATCAGCATATTAAAATGATTTCTGAAGGATCATGTGACACTAAAGACTGGAGTAATGGCTGCTGAAAATTCAGCTTTCCCATCACATTAAATTGTAATAATATTTCAAAATATTATAATTTTTCTGTAGTTGATAAACAAATAATTTAAATGCATAAATTAAATTACATTTAATTTAATTTAATTAATAAAATAAATTAAATAAATGCAGCCTTAGTGAGTTTAAGAGATTAAATAAAAATTTTATTATTTTGTATTAAATTTATTTGACTGTTTTGCCAAATTTATTTTAATAAAACAATATTTAACTGATAATGTGTATGTCAAAATGATATCAACAGGCCTGAGAAGATGGCTAAACTACCTGTCATCTTGGGTAACCTGGACGCTACCATTGATAATGTCCCTCCTGATGTGGCTAGTAAGTCTTCAAAATATTTGTTAATGTAACTCTGTATATGTAACATACTGCATCATACTACATCTTTTCTGATATTTTTGTCATATTTTCTACCTTGATTTCCTGAAAATGTGTATCCTCTTGTGTGCAATGAATCGGTCACTTGAACTCACTTGTCATTTTTTCCTCACCATTGGCTAGATTGTGTCACTCCATCCTTCATCCCAGTGAAGCCTTTTGAGAGTAATGGGCCGAACGACGGTGTTCTGTTGGAGGTGGAGGAGTTTGTTCCCTGTATTGCCAAGTGCTCTCAGCCTTTCACCACCTACAACAATCATCTCTATGTCTATCCCAAACACCTCAAATATGACAGCCAGAAGTCTTTCGCCAAGGTACATTAGCATTATCGTCTGAAAGCTTCTTGCTTTTTCCATTTTCTTGCAAAATTAGTGCCCTTTGCCAAAGGTATTGACATATGAGATGGTCAGTGTAAAGAAGGCACACACTCGCCGCTCATAAAACATGCCCTTAGAGATTCAACAGTAAGTAGTTTTCTGGCTCATGTTCGGTCTTCATCTTATGTGACTCAGGCAAGGAACATCGCAGTATGTGTGGAATTCAGAGAGTCGGATGAAGAGGATGCCCAACCTCTGAAGGTACAAGGCTGCCCCAATACCTTTCTTATGACTGATATACAATAGATACTCAAAGTATTTTCCTGACCCTGTTCCTCTCTCTCCTCTCTCAATGTTTTTTGTCCTTCCTCGCATTGCTCTGTTGAAATAAAGTTAAAGGGCCAAATAACTCTGCTCTGTTTGTGTGTCACTCTTATGTATAGTGTATCTATGGTCGTCCAGGAGGTCCTCTCTTCACCAAACATGCCTATGCAGCTGTACTGCACCACCAGCAGAACCCAGAGTTTTATGATGAGGTGATGAAAATGCGATATATATTTTATAGGGGGCCAAGCACTAAGTAATATACCATATAGACAAACAGGAGTTCAGAATTTTAAACTGAAAAAAGGTTTAGGATTTAGAAAAATTGTAAACAAAAATGTTATGGTGTTATCGTCATGTTTTGCACAAATAACTTGAGTAATGCTGTCAGTAGAACCAAAAGGGGAACCAACTAATTACTAGGAAAATCTAAAATTTTCTACTAATATTTCAACTTTTCACTCGAATTGTTGTATGCTCTTGTAATAATAATAATATATAAATATTTTTAATGGGAATTTTTGTATACATTCACAGAATGAAAGCATTTTCACTAGTGGTCTCAAATATTCAAAATTTCAAATATGTCGTTTATAGTTAGTTAAATATGCTCAATATAATGATAATAGTGGACCAGATATCTAAATATGAGGAAGCTGATCATTGTACACTGAAATGTACATTTATGTATTTTAATTATTTAGGATTGTTTTAACCCCATGTAAAATGTTGTTAAATATTGAAGATACTGATCATTTTTCAGACTGATCTTTTCATATTTTAGTTTTTCTTTTTCATTTTCAGTTTTTTTTTTTTTAAACAATCATATTGTTGGTGTATTTTTGTACTGCAGATCAAAATCGAGTTGCCCACACAACTTCATGAAAAGCATCACCTGCTCTTCACTTTTTACCACATCAGCTGTGACAGCAGCACAAAGAAGCGGGACATAGTGGAGACCCCAGGTACGGCATGCTGGGTTGCTGAAAGTGTTTATATTTTGAATCGTGGGGTAGGGCTCCAGGAGCTTGCTTCTCTGTTTTTTTTTTTTTTGTTGGGTTTTTTTCTGTTTTTTATGCATAACATTTCTGCAGCATTATCAGAGAGGGGCATACCAATCAACCAATCGCCAATTTGTAAGTGTAGTCTTTGGATGTGCTGAATATTTTCTTCCACACTTCATCTCACTTCTGTCTGTTTTTCTGTTAGTGGGCTCTGCCTGGCTTCCTCTGCTTAAAGATGGTCGTGTTGTTATGAGTGAGCAACACATCTCTGTGGCGTCCAACCTACCAAATGGTTACCTCAGCTTTCAGGAGGGTGTAAGCAAGGTAAACCCACTATGTGCAGTCATAACAAAAACATGCCATTCTTGGCAAATATTTCAGCCATTTGCTGACCAAATGTGAACCTGTACATGTTCTTTGTACAGCAATTGAGCCTTTGTGTGTGTGGTCTAATTTGCTATACTTTGTGAATATCTACTTCTAATTATTATCGATCTTTTGTCTGAGTGGATTGTGTTGCATACTATCAGTTTTACACAGAAAGAGGTTGGTCTTTAATAGCGTTCTACTCTGTTACATTGATAATTCAACTTGGTCTTCGCACAAGCTGATTGGCCTCTGCTGATTCTGCAGGCAATAGGACTGTGTGCTCAGCATTTAAAATTGTCTGGTTCAGTGTTCACTGTAAACTGGTCCTGCAGCACACTATACAATTCCTCTAAAATCTTCCACATCCCCCAGCTCCACCTGTCTAGATCTGTTACAGAATTTATGTATGCCTATTCATGAAGTAGCAAAATACGGAATCTTACACGCTCACAGCAGTGGATCTGTGTGTCTATTGGCAGTAGCAAGTCTATACTTGCTCTACCAGATCAAGTCCTCTGTAACCAAATGCATTACCATTGTCAAATCCATAAAATGCTAAAACTGTTCAGAGTTGTCATTATTGAAATAAAGCTAAGCACAAATTAGTATTAGGAGTATAGAGTGCTATACAACTACTGTGGATAGAGCGGCTCAGATCATTTGGTCTTTTAAATTTAATGAGAAACGTTTTTGAGTTCATATTGAAATCTCTGACTTTGTTGGGATCTCTTTTGAAACACATTAAGGCATACACAAATGCAAAAGATTAGTTGGCTCTTTTCTCAGGAAAATTAAATAAGGAAATATGAGAAGGCATGGCTTTATAACATGCATGGCACAAATTCAGCAAAAGTCTCCATTTGCCCTTCATTTAATCTCATTGCTGTCTGTAAGAAAGGCATTAAATAGATCTTTCAGTGGGTGATCTGTCAGTGTAATCAAAATAAATGGTTTAAATGTTATATTGTTTTATGGGTGTTGTGTTTGCAGCACTCTAGTCCTGAGATGAAGTGGGTGGATGGAGGACGTCCTCTTTTCAAAGTGTCTACACATCTGGTCTCTACTATCTACACTCAGGTATGACTATACACACACACACACGCTCTCACACACACACACACACGTTTGTTTCTGTGAATTGTGGGGACTTTCTATAGACTTCTATTACTTTTAAACTGACAAAACTATATTTCTATCCCCTAACCCTAAATCTACCCCTTACAGAAAACCTGTTTGCATTGTTACACTTTCAGATAAAGATCATTTACTATTTTTAATAATTTTGTTTTCCCTCGTGTCCGCACAATGTCAAAAATGTCAGGTTTTACTATCCTTGTGGGGATATTTTGTCTCCACAATGTAACATAAACAAGTACACACACACACGTAGGTTCCTTATTTATGTGTTCCCATTCTCTAACATGTTACATGTCTTTTCTCCTCCTCAGGATCAGCACCTGCACAATTTTTTCCATCATTTCCAGAGTATGCAGTCTGGTGCCACCCATCCAACTGAGGGTGAGCTTGTCAAATACCTCAAGGTGAGCACAGAGAAGTTAGATGGCAGGATTTTTCTGCATTAATTATTCTTATCATGGTAGGCTGAATGACAAAACGTTACCCATTAATCTCCAGAGTCTTCATGCCATGGAAGGTCATGTTATGATCAACTTCCTGCCGACTATTTTAAACCAGCTAGTTCATGTTCTGACCACCACCAGTAATGAGGATGTCGCTGTAAACACCACCAGGTAAGAGAAGGCGAATCGCCAAAATCAGAACATGCTGTCTTTCTCTTTCTGCCTCACATGTTGTCCACCTGTATCCTCTGCAGGGTCATGGTCCACATTGTTGCTCAGTGCCACGAAGAGGGTCTAGAACACTACTTGAGGTCCTATGTGAAGGTAAATCAAGTTCTGAAATATTCAGCCATATTTACTGCAATATACACTGTCATTCTTTTGTAGTTTCTAAAATGTTCCTGTTATTCCAGTACGTGTTTAAAACAGAGTCCTATTCAACCAATAACGGTAAGACAGTCCACGAGGAACTGGCCAAAGCCATGACATCCATTTTAAAGCCTTCAACGGACTTCTTAACCAGCAACAAGCTTCTCAAGGTAGTTTTGGTTTAAAGTTTCTGTTTTAAAACTCTTAAATCGCAACAATTTTGTTATGAGTCCTGTTTGTCAATGGTTAAAATGTTTACTTCGATGTTTCAGTATTCGTGGTATTTTTTTGAAGCCCTGGTGAAGTCAATGGCACAGTACCTGATGGAAAGTGGCAAGGTCAAGGTAAACAATTATATGCCTCAATGAACTCTCCTTTACTAAAAATGCACCTTTACTTTACTACTTAACCACAACATTAGCATGATAACCATAGTGGTTTCCAAAATATCCTGGTTAAAACAGTGAAAACATTATATACCTTCACTGTTATCAACAAAGGAAATTAACTCAAATAAAAAGACTGTTTGCCATGGATGCTGTATTAGGTAGTTTACCATGCTGCTTTTATTAATTTTCTTAGCTGTCCAGGAACCAGCGATTCACAGCTTCGTTCCACCACGCTGTGGAGACACTGGTGAACATGCTGATGCCTCACATCACACAGAAGTATAAGGACAATCTGGATGCTGCCCGCAATGCCAACCATAGCCTGGCTGTCTTCATAAAGGTACAGCCAGTTGATTTTATACACTGAGACACCAATATTTGATCGGTTTGTCTGCAAAGTGGTCTCTGAGACATCCGGAGTTGTTTTTGAAGGTTTGTATCATTTATGACTTTTTGAGTTCATTTAACAACAGCGTCTTCTCACTATCTGCCCAACAGCGCTGTGTTACCTTTATGGATCGAGGATTTGTCTTCAAGCAGATAAACAACTACATCTCCTGTTTTGTACCTGGAGATCCCAAGGTACACAACAGCATAGTTACATGAAATTATATAGTAATAAAACAATATATAATTTAATAGCAGCGGTAACACTTTATACTAACTTCCATTAATAAATAATTTACAAACATTATATAACGCTTAACAGATCATTAGTTAATATATATTCACATACACTAGCTGGAAATATGAGATAATGTGCTTGTTAATGTTTACTGATAAATTTATTAAACATTACCTAATGATTAACAGATCATTATTTTATGTCAAGTGAAATGCTTTCACATACCTTTAAGCTTTCAGTTCATATGATCATGCACTTTTTAAAAATCTTCAAATAATTTTGCAATGTTGTGTCACGGAACGCTAAGAGAAGCGCCGTGGAAAAGATGAAGTCAGGGTCCAAGTGCAGGGAAGGCGCTTTTAATTTAAACAAAGGCCAACACGGCACAAAAAAAACAAAACCGAAAAGGACTGGGATACAAAACGGCAGCACAGTGCATGTATCCCAGACCAGAGCAAACACTAGAAACAAAACCACTACCACACATTTACAAATAACAATTCAAATAACAAATAATGCAACCAGGCCGAGCGGTGAGAAAAGGGAGACTATATAGTCTGTGGCAATGGGGAACAGGTGCGGGTGTAATGACTGTAATAATGTGACAGGTGTGTGTAATGTGGCAGCTGAGTGGAGTTAGGGGAATGAAGTCTGGGAGGAAGGGAGATGGGGACCTCTGGTGGAGAAAGGCAAAACTGCAGGGCCCGGACTCATGACATGTTTACAATGATTAAAAAGCTTAATTAATAAATCATTAACAAATATTATAAAATGCAGATCATTAGTTAATGCTTACAAATGTCATAAATTGAATTTCATATGGTCATGTACTTTTTTAAAAATCTACAAATTATTTAAAAATCATTTGTAGATTTTCAAGAAGTGTATGATCATATGAACTAAAAGTTTAATGACATTTGTAAGCATTTTAAACATTTTAATGTGTAAAAAGTTTATTAGTAAACATTATCAAGCACATTATATCATGTTTCTAGTAATAATATAATATAATATAATAGGTTTGGGGTCTGTAAGATTTTTTAATGTTTTTGAAAGCAATGCTCACCAAGGCAGCGTTTTTGTTGTTGTTGTTGTTTTTGATCCAAAACACATTAAAAGAGTAATATTTAAAATATTATTACAATTTAAAATAACTAATTTCTATTTTAATATATTTTGGTGGCAACGCTGAATTTTCAGCATCACTACTCCAATCTTCAGTGTCACATGATGCTTCAAAAATCATTCTAATATGCTGATCTGGTGCTCAAGAAACATTTGTTATCATTGTCAGTGATGATTATCAACAGTTTCTGCTTAATATTTTTGTGAAAGCCGTGATATTTTTTTTCAGGATTCTTTGATAAATAGAAAGTTAAAAAGCATTTACTTGAAATAGAAATCTTTTGTAAAATTATATATATATATATATATATATATATATATATATATATATATATATATATATATATATATTTATATTACTTTTGATTAATTTAATATGCTGAATAAAAATATGATTTTCTTTTCAAATAATCTTATTGACTTATTATAATATAATATAATTGTGTCTCTGTGTCTTGCAGACGCTGTATGAGTTTAAGTTTGAGTTTCTGCGGGTAGTGTGTAATCATGAACATTACATCCCACTCAATCTACCCATGCCTTTTGGGAAGGGCCGCATTCAGAGGTTTCAAGGTAAACATACAGCAGTATTTTACAGCACACTGTTGTTGAGATAGTCTAAAAAATGATCTGGCATCTCTCTTGAAAGGTTTAGTTGTTCATCAGGAGAATTAGATGTAATAGAATTCTTCTTTCCTCCCTATGTGGCTTCTGTTCTTTGGGCTTTCTGTACCTTTTGCTCATATGATTGTCTTCTGCCGTCCTTGTCCACTGTTTCCTCTTTCTTTGTGTGTGCTAGCTTTTCTGTGTCACGTTAAGGAGACTCATGCAAGAACAGTAGGTGAGCAGTCCTGCTTGCCAGGCACTGAACAATGTTCATGTGTCTAGTCTTAATGACACAGTCTATATCTCTCTTCAGTGTCATAACTGCTATGATGGTTTTATGGGGAATGTCTTACATATGTTGATGTGCAAAATAAGCTAATTCATTCATAAGTCTGGATGATTGATTTGGTGTTTAAAACTGTTCTATTTACCTTTGTTTTGTAATAACCGTCCATGAACTGGCTGTTGAGTCTGTCTGTGAAATATCATCTTGTGTATGTGTGTTTATTGTGATTTGCTGTACCAGTCAAATTGTAATTTAAAGTGCATAAATCAAATCAGTGCTCTTGGTTTTATTATAAAAAGTTGTAGTTTTAAGGCATTGTTAAATACAAAACAGCATTTTTCTCAACTAGTTTTCTTTGGTCTTTTAAGCAGGATATTTGAGCTGAAACTTTCGAACACAGTTTTAAATTAGCTGGTGGTTACATTCAGTGTTTGTGATGTAATGTCTTTCTTTCTCTGTCTTTATAGATCTACAGTTGGACTATTCACTGACTGATGATTTCTGCAGGAATCACTTCCTAGTGGGTTTGTTATTGAGGGAGGTGTGTGGGGCACTTCAGGAGTTTGGGGACGTCCGTCAGATCGCCATTCAGGTTCTCAAGAGTCTGATGATCAAACACACATTTGATGATCGCTATGCCTCGAAGGTCAGTGCACAGTTGCAACAAACCCCTCAAGTTCAGAAAAATAACTGTTTTAAAATTAAGGGTGTTTGCACTAAGGGTTTTCTTAATTTTGTAACTGCCTTACAGTGGCTTAACAAATAACAAAAAAATAGAATTAACTTCTTAGAAAAAGAATAATGAACCCAAACTTTTGAGTGATACTGTATTGAACATAATCTTATTTTGTATATTGTATATTTTGTATATTTTTGTTCTTTCTCAGTTCAAGTACATAGGAGCTATACTTGTACGCCAATCGCCTATTTAAAAAACAGTGCCCAGAAGCACTTCCAAGATTGCCACGGGGTGAATTGACTTGCCTTAAACAGACATTGATTTTAACCAGTAAATATCTCAGCTGTGTATCTGTGTATGTGTGCACAGAGTCAGCAGGCAAGGTTGGCGACGCTCTATCTACCCTTGTTTGGGTTGCTGCAGGAGAACGTTCACAGATTGAATGTGAGAGACACGTCGAATTTTAACACCAACCAGGTGAATCATCTTCCATACTTTCTTATCAGTCTATTATTTACAATTTGAGCAACCCTTACATTTCATATGCCATCTCCTCAGAATGGGCGAGATGAACATCTTGCCAGCATCTCTACAGTAACGCCTCAAAAGCCTGTTGGCAACCTTGACAACAGCCTTCATAAAGATGTATTTGGGGTAATCTCAGGAACTGGTGAGTAATAAGAATCAAAAACTACCAGCAACTCAGGCTTTTCACCTTCTAGCAGCAGTGAGATGATCAGGAGATGTTTCTGTGAATGATTTCCTTATATGAATGAAGTTTATTTTGTGCATAGCCTCTCCTCACACCTCTACGCCTAACATTGGCTCTGTGCGTCACGCTGACTCTCGAGGTTCTCTGGTCAGCACAGACTCAGGAAACAGCATCCCCGAGAAGACTAATGAGAAGACCAGCTCCCTCGATAAGGTAAAGTTGAATAACAGTTATGATGTCCATCAGGCCTAAAATAATCTCTTATCTGCATTGTTTAAATAGAATCTGCTGCGTTCATAATATGTACTCTGAAAAGCTCTTTACAAAATTAAAATGGACTTGACTTTGTCTTTTAAAAACAATGTCAAATGGATGTATTAAATGTTCAGGGGGAGTTCCCTCCTCCTCCAAATGTGCTCAGGGGGCCTTTAACTAGAGCTGTGATGTTTTAACTTTTCCACATGTGTCTTATACGTTACATGAACGTGTGAGGTCATGAAACATCTGTTATGCTGCATTTCTCACTCCCTGGGTCATTTCTAGGCAACAGAGCCTGAAAATTTCTGTTTTTTTTTTTTTTAACAACTCAATTGAAAAGAAATCACATTTTACTAGCAGAGCCAAAACCTCCATAGACATTGGTGTTTTAAGTAATCTATTATTAAACAAATAATCCCCAAAATACATACTTTTGTTTTAAAATACAGAAAAAAAAAACGTTTTAGAAAAAAAATCTTTCAAATGATTCAGGTTTTGTATTACTTACTAAACAAACTTAAATATATTGAAGTATCATAAGGATGTAAATGGCACCATACTGCTTTAACTGAGCCTCTGTTATTCAGCTGTATTTAGAGTAAGACATGTAGCTGTTGCTAATAAGTTTCCCTTAATCATTCCTGACTCTTATTCTCCCCTCTCACCCTTGACCTCTGACCTCTTAGCCGAAAGAGAGGTTTACACGTAGGCACACCCTTACCGTGTTGCCCCTCCCCCTTGAGCCAGAGGACTCCGCCCCTCTCAGCCGGGCAGCCAAACGTGTCACAATGGATTTCTCATTGCTTTCAAGCCCTGCCCTCTACGATAATGACACTAACAGAATTACTGACACCATACAAGTAGAGCAACCCTAGAGTGTCCCCATCTGGGGAGTGTGTGTGCTTCCATCTCTTTAATCTTTTATACATCATGAGGGTGTTGCATGTCTTTCTCACATTGTATTTTTCCAGCTCTGTGCATGTGGTGGGGTGTTTTTTGCTCACTTAAAGTCATTTAGGGGTGAGCAGTGAAGCTTCTGATGGAGGCTGGGCCCACACAGTGTACTGTGATGTGATATTTTGATGTGTCTTCCATTATATACTTTATGCGTGCGTGTGTGTGTGTGTGTGTCTGTACGACAGACCCAGTCAGCCTCCGCTCTGGGTAGCTCTATGCTGCGCTGTGATAAATTGAATAGAGAAGAAATCAAAAACCTGCTCATGTGTTTCCTCCATGTCTTAAAGAGCATGTCTGAAGGTAAGAACATCCACACATGGCTTTAATTTTCAAATTCCACATACCTTTGTTCATGATTGTCCTCACTTTTGATTATTTTTCCAGATGCCTTATTTACATACTGGAACAAAGCTACAACCTCTGAGCTGATGGACTTTTTCACTTTAGTAGAGTAAGTCATTTAGACTGGTACTAAATCACATCAGAGCATCAGAGTACGGAGGTCCTGTAACTTAATGCTGAGCACTCAGTTCATTTCTCTCTCTCTCTCTCATGCACAGAGTGTGTCTACATCAGTTCAGGTATATGGGGAAGAGATTCATTGCCAGGTAAAAAATGTTTTGCTCCTACCGATCTAAGAATTCTTAGAAGTCTTTGAATTTTGGTGCTACAGTAAATCATACGTATTTTAGCGGGAACATAAAGTACTCATATTTATGTTAAAGAGGATATTTATGCCAAAACATTAGAAAAAATAAGTATCCTGATTAAGACTTTCAATTTAATTTTGTGGGAAATCAGGGAGCATTAAGGCCATTAAGTAAACATTTTTTTTATTTGCCAAAACATTAAAAACGTATCCTAATTACTCAAATGCATCAATTTAGAACATTTATTGATTTAAAAGGTAGTACTACATAATAATATGAATTATATTTTATTAATAATCAAATAAAATTCTAGTATTCTTATGCATTATGTATTGAATAAATGTATATAGTGTGTGTGTGTGTATATATATATATATATATATAATATTGGATACATTTATTCAATACATTATTTATTCAATGTATTTTATTTATATTTTATATATGTATTTATTCACTTACTAAATAATGTTTTTAATACTATTTTATTGTATATTATTTTCTTGTCATTACTTGTTTTGTGTATATTTCTTTGCAATATTACATGTAAATATAATCATGCCAGCAATGTACTTTAAATGTAATAATACATTAAGGATTAACTAATTTGGGCCAGTGCTTAGTGACATGGAAAAAACTAAAACAGTATAATTACCTGCAAGGCCACGTTTTCCAATGTCTGTTCAAAGATTTATTTGTCTGTCACTACAATGTAGCCTAATGTATTTGAATTAACCTCATTTGGTGGTAATAATTAGCAATGGTCAATAATAATGTATTAATAATTGTGATTCATTGTGACTGATTTTTATTAATTATCAGTTCATAGATTTAAAAATGAATAATTATCTGGATGTCATGAATGATGAATTCACTTAAATTTTTTAATCAGTTGATAGCCCCAGTTCAGATTTTTCACAAATGATTTTACCAGTTCTCATCTATAAAACCAGACATACAAACGCAAGCTCAAACCACCACTGCTATCTCATATCTACCTGTCTCTCTCTAGCCTTAAACATGCACTCACATATACATGCATACATGGCATCATGTCCTACACTACCTTGAATGACGCTACTCCTTTATGTGTATGTTTTATTGGCTGAAATGCTGGCGAGGGTTCAGTTAGTCAGTGATACTGTAGCATCCTGGCACCCCTGAACAGGGTAAGAGCTACTGTGTGCTTTTGAGCGGCCTTCACTAACAGCATGCTGACTCATTCAACTAACTCACTGCTCTGTGTGTGTGTGCTGAAACATTTCCACATTCATGCTTTCTCAATACTCTAAGAGCAAAAGGTTTTGTGGTATCCGTTTAGATATTTATCACCTGCATGTGTCCATTCAACACATCTACTACAATAATATGCTCACACCAGTGTGCACATCATCACATTTCCTGCTCTTTGTACAGTGGATAACTGTATGACTAATGGATGCCAACATCTAATGCACTGTATTAACATCTTTTATAAACCATCTACACCATCATGTTGGTTTATGAGCAGTAATACAGGTGCAATTTTGTGGCATATCATATTTATATAATATGATGAAAGGAATATACATTGTCAGAAATACAGTAGAAGTCAACCATAGGGAATGCAGGTGTTTTAAAGGGGTCATATCATGAGAAATCAAGCTTTCGTTGATATTTTGAAATAAATAATAATTTCAAAACTTCAAAATGTCCAACAAAACCATCTGTTGAAACTAGAAATACACTCCTTGATCATTTCAATCCGACCTTGATAGTTTGTGTATTGCACATTTTAGCATGGGTTGTTTGGTGAACCTGTCATAAAACAATGCAAGGCTTTTATTGAAGAATAGATAATGCAAATTATATTGACTTGTCAGCAAAACTGCTGATCATAAGTTGCTGTTACTCATTTCATGTTCAAAGAAGCTGCTTGTCTTAAGGGTACACTGCCATTCAAAAATATTAAACAGCACAACTGTTTTTAACATTGATAATAAAAAGAAATTGAGAGTTGCGTAAGCTTCAAATCAGCATATTAGATTTCTATTAATCGTATTAGATTATGTGACACTGAAGACTGGAGTAATGGCTGCTGATTGATTGATAATGGCTGCCTTTATTTGAATAAATTACATTTTAAAATATATTAATATACAAAACAGTTTTAAATTGTAATAAACCCCAAACTTTGGGAAAATGCGGCAAGAGAGTGTGGAACGTGGTATTTTACGTTCACACATAACAATATAAGCAGACCTCATGACATCTATGACGTGACCCCTACATAGTTGCATTTTTATACTGTATGTATATGATTGTCAACTCACCAGATCTCTAATAAAGGCTTCGTTTTCCCTCAGAAGCCAGGATGGGGTGGGATTTATGGCTCAGGACAGGAAGTCGTTGACTCTTCCTGTGTCTCGTAACAGAGGGGGCGTCATGCACACACGCTTACACCAGCTGGGCAGCCTGGAGAACGCACACACTTTCAACCACAGTAAGACACATTAACACACATTCATTTCTTAATTACTCATCACCCTTCACAACCTCTCTAAGCTGAACATTTAGAAGAATTTAATGTGCTTTGACAATCATGAAAGTTACACTGTGTGTGTGTATGTTTCAGTCTGAGAATTTGTTCTTGGGGTCTTTGTAGACTAACCGGTAAGAGCTTCTTGGGTTTCAAGGGAACCAAAAAGTATAGTGCTATGCATATTCTATAAGCCATCCTTTGCGCCATCTTCAATGCAGAATGAATTAAGAGTTGAAATCCAATGGTTTTTCAATCCTGGTTCTGAAATACTCTAACAGTCTTCCAGGACCAGGCTTGAGAACCACTGATGTAGTCCAACCAGAGACAGCAAAGCAATACTGAGAGGCCAAAGCAGCTTATCTCACTTCTGTTCAGTTTAGTTATTAAATGATATGATCTTTCTTTTCCTCTTTCTCCTCCAGCGTATTGCCATGGTGATGCTGACGTGTGTCTCCTGGAGGCTAACGTCTCAACGGAGGTGTGCTTGACTGTGCTGGACACACTCAGTGTCTTCATTATGGGCTTTAAGGTATAGACAACAAGTGGAAGTGTGTGTTTACTAGTACAAGTCAAAGTTCAGTTCTTCCTTGAAGCACTCTCATATTAAACCATGTATCCACAGACCCAGCTGTGTGCAGATTTGGGTCATAACCCACTGATGAAGAAGGTTTTCCAGGTGCACCTCTGTTTCCTTCAGATCCCCCAGTCAGAGACAGCACTGAAGCAAGTCTTCACCTCCCTCCGTACCTTCATTTACAAGGTAATCAAAACAGCCATTTAATTTGTAGGATATCAGAGAAGAAAATCCCCAATGGAGACCCTGGCAGTTTACATTTAAAATGGTTTATTTATGGATCAAACAAGCAAAATAGTAATTAAAGTTTTTAAAATCCAATATTTTCTGATATATTTCCTCACCAGCCCTTCAAAGGGATAGTTCACCCAAAACTGAAAATTCTGTCGAAACCTGGGTTTCTTTCTTCTGTTGAACACAGAAGATATTTTGAAGAATGTTGGTTTCCAAACAGTTGCTGGTAGCCATTGACTTCCATAGTATGGAAAAAAGTACTATGGAAGTCAATGACTACGATTCATCAAAACATCAGTCAATTTACTCTTCCCGCCATTGATTTTAGTATTCAAATCACATAATTGCGTAATAAAATGTCCAACATAAGTGTACACATGATGAACACATAATAGTGTTGTTCATTATTTTGTTCATAAGTCTCAAGTCTTTTTCTGTCTTTCTCAGTTTCCCTGTACATTTTTTGATGGACGGGCGGATATGTGTGCCTGTTTTTGCTATGAGATCCTGAAGTGCTGTAATTCCAAACTGAGCTCCATACGCAGTGATGCCGCCCACCTGCTCTATTTCCTCATGAAGAGCAACTTTGAGTACAATGGCAGGAAGTCCTTTGTCCGCACACACCTGCAGGTAAGAGAGGGATAAGAGAGTAATGGGGAGGGGGGTCAAATAAACACCAGAAGTGTCAGTCAAATAATTTTAAGTCATCTTTCTACCCCCTTGGAGATTTGATGTGGCCCCCTATTGGGTCCTGGGGCCACTGGTTGAGAACCACTGATCTAGAGAGCCCTTTTGCAATCTAGAATCAATACTAGCCATTTTTTTAACTTGAAAAACACAATCTGGCTGAAATTCCTGGCGATTTATTTGAAAAGTTTTTTCTCAGGTGGTGATTGCAGTGAGTCAGCTGATCGCTGATGTCATCGGGATTGGAGGGACACGGTTCCAGCAGTCACTGTCCATCATTAATAATTGTGCCAACAGTGATAAAACTGTAAAGGTAAAATTAGAAATTTCCATTTATACAGTATATACAATATACATATTATTATAATGTAGATTGCAATCTGAGTAAATGCTGGAATGCCCTACATGTCTTTTAATCTGATGAACAGATTAATAAGCATCATCACTTACAGACTTTATCCTCTGAAATCATGGGTAGTTTTTCAGTGAATTTGGTTAAATATGAGTGCCCAAAATCTCTACACTGGCTATTACTTGCAGCAAATAATGTCAACTCCAGACTGCAAATTGGGGCAAAAATCTGGGTAAAAGTCTTAAGGAAGCATCTACATAAATGTTAACAATAAATATGAATGTCAGAATAACATTGAACACTACAAACTCATGTAGATCACCAGCTTTTCAAATTCAAATCAGTGAATATGTCATCAGACGTGACTGTTTGCCTATTATGCACTCTCTCTTCCTGTTCTTTCAGCACACTGCTTTCCCATCGGATGTGAAGGACCTGACCAAGCGGATCCGGACGGTACTGATGGCCACTGAGCAGATGAAGGAACATGAAAAAGACCCAGAGATGCTGGTGGACCTGCAGTACAGCCTGGCCAAATCCTACACCAGCACCCCTGAGCTGCGCAAAACCTGGCTAGATAGTATGGCTAAAATCCACGTGAAGAATGGAGATCTGTCTGAGGCAAGCTGGCCAATTTATACTAATCAATAAATTAAAGAAAACTAAAAAGTAAAAAAAACTTAATTAGCCAAATAACTAAATTAGGTTAAACACATTCTCTTTAATTTAGCTGTTCTTCACTCAGTATTTGAGTTAACAGTTCATTCAGCATCAGTTTGTTTGGTGATATAGTAAAACAATGGTTGATGGATAACGTTACATCAGTGGCTTATTTTTTCTTTAGGCAGCGATGTGTTACGTGCATGTGGCAGCACTTGTGGCAGAGTACCTGAAGAGGAAAGGTAAGGAGTCCACTAGGGGGCACAGTAAATATAGATTGCAGTCAGAAGAAATGAACTTTTTTTAAAATCAAGATATAATATTTGCCCACTGAAATGGATATTCTGGTTCATTACAGCACACAGTTTGTGAACTATTTACGTAAAATACTTAACTTGAATCATTACTTGAAGAAAATTGTGAACAAATGTGGCTTGTAAAAGCAAGCATTAACTACAGAAGTTACAATGCATGAGACACAGTATATCATATATTAATCGCTTTGGCCAAAGTAATAAATAAATAAATAAAAATAAAATAATTTTTTGTCTGGCTTATCAAAAATGCTTTGTAAGCTTTGATAATTAACTTATTTTTTAGTATTCAGGTGAAAGGTGATTAAAATTGTCTTTCCATGCTTGAATGCAAGCACACACAGAGACACAGATATATAAAGGCATTTTGTTCAAGGTTCAACTGTATTTTGCAATCTGTAGTTCTTTGTGAATTTCTTTCACAGGAGGTAATCTCTGTGTGTGTGATAACAGCTCTAATAATGTATGGTCAGGAAAATGAACACCTGTATGCAAAAAAACACACACGTTCACATATTATGTAGTGTTAAGCTACATTATTTACAAATGAGATCAGTTCTTGAGGTGTGATGTTTCCCTTAATACCTAGTGTGTGTCCAAATGCCTGATATTTTGTAAAGGTTTTGCAGTTTATTGAACCCGTTTAACCTATTCCGCTTACTATTCCTTTTTTCTTGGCAGGAATGTTCCGGCAGGGGTGCTCTGCATTTCGTGTGATCACACCCAACATTGATGAGGAGGCAGCCATGATGGAAGATGTGGGCATGCAGGACGTTCACTTCAACGAGGTTCAAACCAGCTCACTCCTGATCACATTTATATATACACTCCTGAACAAAATCTTAAGACCGGGGGAAACATTACAAGTTTTCGCATTTCGCATTGGTGGATCGTAACCAGGTTCTAAGTACTGCTTCAAAATGCCAAAAGAACAAACAGGAGCAAGAAAACTGCATTTAAACTCAAACAGGCTGTTCATCAGCTGATCAAAAGTTTAAGACCATAGCCTTAAAAAGTTCAAATATGCACAAAAAATATGGCTTTCGTGTCATTGTCCTTCAGGCAATAAGACTATCATAACCTCCTGATGGCAAAGGCAAAAAGGTTTTCTGTCTTTGAACGTGGCAGGATTGTTGAGCTGTACGCCCAGCACCTTGCACAACTCGCCTTCGCTGCCGAGGTTGGATGCAGTAAGACAGTCATTTTTTTTTTTTTTTACTTTTTAGGTTATGGTCTTAAACTTTTGATCAGCTGATGAACAGCCTGTTTGAGTTTAAATGCAGTTTTCAATAAATTGCCTATTCTCTATTGCTTGTCTCTTGCTCCTGTTTCTTCTTTTGGTATTTTGGAACAGTACTTAGAACCTGGTTACGATCCACCAATGCAAAATGCGAAAACTTGTAATGTTTCCCCTGGTCTTAAGATTTTGTTCAGGAGTGTATATAGCCACATTCATGAGTCACAGCCCCTTAATGCTTCCACTCTTTTATATTGACTCTGCATCAGCACTGGAATGAATTCAAAACTCTTTTTTATAACAATGTCAGTAATAATCCATGGAAGAAAATGTTCTCAGATTTCTTATCTAATCAGTATCAATTGCCCCTTTCCAGTGGGTGTGTTAGTAATGGAAGTCCAGATATTGAGCCCTGATTAGACCTGAGAGTCTCTTGTCACTGTGAATAATCAGTTTGCATGTGTAATGAATTCTTTGTGCAATATTTACATGTTGTTCAGTGCTTACGCTTGCGATAAAAGATCATCTCTGCTGTTGGACTTTGTCCGGTTCTTTTGGACTTCATTTTGAGTAACTGAGGAATCTTGTAGGAAACCCCAAAAAGGCACTTTATGAACCATTGTCCCCTTTATCAAGATACTTCGATTAAACTTAATGACAGATTAGTTACTAGTAAATTACTTGATTTGTTGAGAGAAGATAGTTTGCTGCATCTGGAGGTGTCATGTAAGTGCATTATTTCTGAAATGGAGTAATGCATGCTCATGAATGTGTGTAATTATATATGCATGTTTATCTGCAGGAGGTGCTGATGGAGTTGTTGGAAGCTTGTGCTGATGGTTTATGGAAAGCTGAACGTTATGAACTTATTTCAGATATCTACAAACTCATCATTCCAATTTATGAACAACGCAGAGACTTTGAGGTGCACACACACTGTTTATGTGTCATTGGAAATACAACATTTACGTTTGCCAGCTCATTTGGACTATATGAATGTATTTTTGTGCTTTTGTGTAGAAACTGGCCCACCTGTATGACACATTACATCGGGCTTACACTAAAGTGATGGAAGTGATGCATTCTGGGAAGAGGCTACTTGGGACCTTCTTCAGAGTGGCATTTTTTGGCCAGGTAAGACAATGCAGTGGTGCAGTGGTTTAAACTAGTCCAGCTAACACACAGACAGATTGACTGAGGATTGAGCTGCATTATAGCAACAATATAACTGCAGTTTATTTCAAAGGTGTCATATTATGAGGTTATAAATTGAGATAAAAAAAGATTGGTGTATTACGAAAACATACTTTGACTTTTATTACTCAAAACTTTCTCTTCAGTCCATAAATAATGACCTTTGGGACCGTCTATTGAAACTGAGCTGCAAAAATATTGGATGTCTGAAGAAAAAAAAATCAACGCCCCCAAAAATTGTCCACACTTATACATGAAGAATGCCTATTCATTTATCAGAAACTTGCCTCACAGCAATCTTCTTTGTGCACACCAAAAGCGAATTGAATTATTTGTGCGAGTGGATTATATATGAAATCAATGCAAAGATGCGAATGCCATGAACGTGTGAAATTCGCCTCAATCGCGTCTTACGTAAATTGAAAAATTTCAACTTGCGCAGGAAATTCGCTTGACGCATTGTCACGCAAGCCAATAAGCAAAGAGCTTATTAGCTGGGTTTCTATCCAAAGTTATGAATTTAACTTGTGCACAAAATTAGAATGTTGCATAAAACATTTGCAAATAAGCACCGTTTCCATCCAACTAGTCAAAGAGAGCAAAATCATCACTTCCTTTTTTTGCAAATGAAGGGATTTTTTCCCCGAAATTTGCCGTTTCTGATGCGACACTTCAAAATGCGCATTAAAACAGGGTGATGGAAACAAAGCTATTAGTTTTTCTCAGTTGATTTGACACTTTTCTCCAATGCAATGTACTTGTACTCAAAACAATTTAACCAAACAGTTCAACTTTACTGCAAAATGAAGCACTGCAATTTTTTGCAATTCCTCAACAGGGAGTTTTGTTTTATATATTGTGTAGCTATATCTAAACAAAATAAAAATTGTTATCCAGCACCTGCTATCACCCATGAGAAAATAACTAATTGCGCCTTTAAATTTAAAATCTGTTTGTGCCACCTTTAGCAGCAAGAACTGCAAACAAACTTTTTAGCTGGTGAAAATAATAGTTTTCTAATAATTTTGGCCACCACTTTTGCTGTATACATGAATTATGCTGAATTATTGATCTTGCCTTTCATTTGCATCTGGAAGAGAATTTCATTGCGTTTTACCTACACTACATATTTGCTGCTCTTGCATCATAGGGGAAAAAATTTGAGAAGATTGAATCCATGCTTGGCAAGCTCCTGTCTCAACACCTGTCCACTTCCTCTCTGTCCATGTCTTCTTACAGTTACAGTTCTTACAAAAGACCTTCTTCATATAAAAGACCTTCTGATCAATGTGAAAACGATTAGGAAAACTGCATTTCCTGTGTTGAGTGTATGATTAACTGAGTAGTTATCAGTTTAGGGCCAATCGAAAATACACCATGTTCATTTGATATAAGGACAAATGATAGAGTTTTGTTTGTTGTGTTTGGACAAATGGTACATAAATGTTTGTGATTTGTGTAAAACCTTTTTTCAGATATTGTAAAGTGTTGGTTGGTTGTATTAACTATAATGAAAACATTTGAGAATTTTGTGCACATTGTTTTGAGAAAATGTTCGGTTGTATCAGAAAATGAAAGAGCATGCGCACTTCGCTTTTGGTGTGAACATATACCATAAGTGTTATAGAGAAGGTGGAAAATAGTCACAAAAATAAATCTTGAATGTTTTAGGCAGAAAATAAACTTAAAATTACACACGTTACAATTAAATTGAATAATAAAAATGTATGATGTGACCTCTTTAAAAATGGAAATGAGACAGGCATTCCTGTGTGCATGATAATATTTCCTGCATGATAGCAAATGTCTTGTTTAAAGCATGTGTAAGGCATTGTTGGTCTCGGTTAATCAATCTTTTCTGCTCTCTTTTCTTTCCTAAGGCTGCGGTAAGTCTTGTTGAGACTGTGTGTGTGTGTGTGTGTGTGCTGTTTTATTCATTGTCAGGCAAGTTTTGCTTTGACCATAGTAGTCTCACTAAACTACTGCTTGTTTGTCTGCTTGCATTATGCCTTTGGATTAGAAAGAGCCTTTTTCCGTGTGCTGCTAGCATCCTTCATCAATCTTTAAACGCATAACACATCCTGTCATCTTTACATCCTGTAATTTCTTCATCTCGGTTGTGCTAGACAGCACTCTGACTCTTTGTTTACCATGGAAGCCATTTTTAAATGGGTTTGGGCCATAAAAATAAGCTAGGCAATACTTAGAGAGCTCTTTTGCTATAAGCTGTGCCCATTAACCTCACAGAAGCCATGAGATTTTATGGCTTGAGCTGTTTCAACAAAAACTCAGTGAAAGCTTTGTTCTGCATAACTGCTGATGTCTCAAAGTGTCTATGTTGGACAACAGAAAATAAAAGATAGCACTGATTATTCAAAGATAACACAAATTGAAGTGCAGGAGATGTCATATTGATAGTCTGAACTCTGCCACGATGTGTTATCAGGTTTGCTTTGATATCCTGAGGTTGGAGGTTTTTAAGACAATTAGATGCCAAAGTGCGTGTGTCCATTAGTCATAACTCTTCATTTCCACCTGTGTGATGTAGAGGTTTGTGAATTATGGGATTGAAACCAGATTTTGTTGGCTGTACATTAATAGTTTCAACAGTGTATGCAAACTGTATGTCACACACAAATTGTGACTGGAAAGTTGTGTGTGTTTCAGGGTTTCTTTGAAGATGAGGATGGAAAGGAATATATCTATAAAGAACCAAAATTCACTCCGCTATCAGAAATTTCCCAGCGTCTCCTCAAACTTTACTCAGACAAATTTGGCCAAGAAAATGTCAAAATGATCCAGGACTCTGGCAGGGTGAGAGAGTGCACACTCATATTTTATTAGTATTCTGTGAATAGGTAAAAGCTCAGACAATCATGTATAATCTGAACACACATACACAGATCACACTAGTACACAAGTACACTGTAAAAATGAGATGTTTTTAGAAATTAAAGTAACAGTTCACCCAAAAATAAAATATTTGTCATCATTTACTCACCCTCATGTTGTTGCAAATCTGTATGACTTTCTTTCTTCTGTCTAACATAAAAGAAGATATTTTAAGAAATCTCATATAATTGAAGTCGATGGGCTCACGTGTTGTTTGAATCCCAACATTCTTTGGAATTTCAATGTTTGGAACCACATGAGGAAATGATTTGTTATTTTATTTTGGGTGTAGAATCACTTTAAAAATGAAGCCCGTACTTTGCATGGCTTAAAATGTCAAGTTGTCATTACCTAAAATAGTTTTTAAAAAAACCTAATTGTTCAATATTATGCGCTGTAATGCATGTGTTGCGGTCCTACTCGCCCTGCGGGATTCAAACCGCGGTCTCTGGCGTGGGAGGCGGGTGCTCTAACAAGGAGGCTAAAGGCCATGGCCTCTAGCGTCAGTCGTAATAGCACCTCTTGAGGTCAGAGGAGTGAGGTTTTACCTGCACAGCAGTTACCCGCTGGCCTCTGCTACACTCACCCCTAAACCTCACTCCCATCCGGGTCACGGCACCAATGCTGCGGTCCTAGTCGCCCCGCTCTGAGCGGGATTCGAGCCGCAATCTCCAGCGTGGGAGGTACCCGCTGGCCTCTGCTACACGTGTTTTCAAAACCTCTAATCTATAATGCACATTTCTTTGACAAAATGCTTATGTCATAGAGAGCAAAGTGCTTGTTGATAATACCACCATGTGATGTGTTGTAATAAATGCAGATCACATGAACTCTTGTCAGACAAAAAACATGCATGCAATACACACAGACCTCAACATATGATGCATGAATAAAAACAAGGTAACAACTTCATTAATTCTGTACGTATTAAAGGCACAAACTCATCATGACATTACAAGACAATAGTGTACTATTTTAATTTCAGTGTAAATGAAACTGGCAAACAATCAAACTATGTAAGCATATTAGGTATTTAAGCACATTTGCATGCTGGGAAATTTTGGTGTGGGTCTATTTGCACTAAAAATTAATCTAGCTCCCCTGCTATGCTTGTTGGAGCATACAGTATAATAGAAGAGCTGTATCATGATTATTTACTTGATCCAAAAATCAGTTTTACAACACACGCACAAGAAGAGCATTACACCATAGATGAGATCAGTTTTGACAATAGACCTGATATGTGGAGTCAAACCTTAAGCCCAGTGCATTTACAGACAAGAATTCTGTTTATTCATGTTTTATCAGCGTTTTACTGGTCTCCTCCCACCCTAATGTATCACACCTCATCTGTCTCAGGTCAACCCTAAAGATCTGGAGGCAAAGTTTGCCTATATCCAAGTGACTCACGTGATGCCGTATCTAGAGGAAAAGGAGCTGGAAGAGAGGAAGACTGACTTTGAGAGGAGCCACAACATTCGGCGCTTTGTGTTCGAGGCGCCATTCACAGAGTCAGGAAAGAGGCACGGCGGGGTCGAGGAACAGTGTAAACGAAGGACGGTGCTCACCAGTGAGTGATAACTATCACTGACTCCAGAACAGTTACTGCTGTAAATACAAAGAACACACATAACAGTTAACATTTAGCTTTCTGATTTTATATGACAAAACTTCAGTTTACAATAAAACCTTTGTGTCTTTTCTGCCATCTGGCCGAAAGGTTCTAATGACGGTGAGGAATGGTTCCAGTTACATTTCTTTCCACTTTAGCTTGGTTAGCTATCTGTGCTCACCAATCACCAATTCTAAAATACATTCTAATCCTAATTTCATAGCACTAAATGTAAAAAAGAAACTGTAATTAGATCAGCATGGGTCATCATGGTTTCGCAAAGAGCTTAATGTTTTGTTAGACAGATAAGCCTATTAATATATTTTCAAAACTACTTTTAAAACACACTATTTGAAATTGGAAATTTTACATTCTTTTTTTTCAAACTTAATCTGAAAGCACTTTGAGCCTCGTTCTGTATGTATTCATTACATGTGCACAAAAGCTGCACATATTTGATCAAAAATACAGTAAAATTATTAAAAATTAAGCCCCAACTTTACATCAAAAAATAAGTACAATGAACGTTTTGTGTTCGTATTTTATTGCAAAAACACTGCTGCTATTGGGGTGGGATACAGGTAAGGTTGGGAACAGGTTTGGTGGTATGGGTAGGTTTAAAGTGTAAGGGGTGGGTCAACAGTGTAATTCTAAATGCAAGTACAGAAATTAATTACAGATGTAATTAAATGCAGGATTTAAAATTATAAGTACAATGTAAAAACATGTATGTACACAATAAGTACATTGTACCAAATCATTAATTTAAATGTAAATACATGCTACTTAAGGCCAACTAATATAAAGTGGGACCTACATGCATATTAAAATTTATTTTGCTTCTTAATTTAGTGAGAATCTCAGTAGTGATGAATAGCTTTTTTCTTTACTGTCATTTTTGATCATTTTAATGCATCAATTCCTTGAAAAAAGAAAGAAAGAAAGCTCTTACCCCAAACCTTTGAACGGTAGTGTACATGTTGTTCTTTAATCTGTAACTTCCTTAAATAAATCGGTTTATTGCATTCACCATATACGTCCACCCATACACAGGGAAACAAGACTTAATGAACATATGTCCCTGGCCTCCATATGGTGTAATCCATTTATTTACCCAGCTATTACCTGAACTCTAATCTTTAATGATTATATTTTAGTCTGTACTTCCTGTAATAATACTGTACACCCTGATCTTGAGCTCTGGGCCGCAGTTGTGTTCAAAAACAATTAATCCATGTCTTTGTCTCAAGTTAAGTGTTGTTTAGTGTTGTAAAAGCAAGCAGGAAATTTCAAAGTTGAACCTTGATCTTCATCCTGTGATAAATTTTCAGATCAGATCTGGCCATTGAGGCAGAATCCCTCTTAGAGAGTGTGTTCTAAATGAACCACTTTACACAGTTTCAAGGTGTGCCATCCACATGGAACATAAATCCTGATTACTGCACAAACATGAGCAGATTTCAGCTGGGTCCTTAATGTGTTTGTTCTTCTAGCCACCCCTTCTCTGAACGTACTACTGTATTCACTTAATGTTTATTTACTCTGTCTTCTCCTATCTCTCTGTTTCAGCTACACACTGTTTCCCGTATGTAAAGAAGCGCATAGCAGTGATGTATCAGCACCACACAGACCTGAGTCCCATCGAGGTGGCAATAGATGAAATGAGCGGGAAGGTGGCAGAACTCAGAGCCCTTTGTGCAACCAGTGAGGTTGACATGATCCGCCTGCAACTTAAGCTGCAGGGAAGCATTAGTGTACAGGTGTGTGTGTGTGTGTGAGACATATGAAGACACATCATTGGCCTGTTCCAAAAGAAACCAACATTTTTATGCAGAGCCTGTGACAAAGATACTTTGTTTTGTTTAGGCAAAACACTGTCCCATTTGATCCCAGAATGCACTGCAATGAATTTAACAAATATTACATACAGAAATTTGTGTGAAATGTCAATTATAAATTAATTTTATTCAGTATTAAAAATTATCAGTAGAAAAGTTTATTTTGATTAAAATGCACCATTTGATGCACATTTCAAATAAATGCTATGCATTTGAACCTTCTATTAATCAAAGAATCCTGAGATAAAAATGTATCATGGTTTCCAAAATAATTGCAAAGTTATAAGAAATTATTCTTGAGCAGTGAATCAGCATATTAAAATTACTTCTGAAGGATCATGTGACACTGAAGACTGGAGTAATGATTGCTGAAAATTCAGGTTTGACATTACAGGGATAAATTATAGCTTATATATATATATATATAACTCCGTTTTTGAAAATTTTAAAAGTTTCTTATTATGTTATCATGTTTTTATTGTGTTTTATTGTGCTAGTCAGCTGTTTTTTTTAGTTATTTTTCAACCCAGTCAAAATAACCCAACTGCAGTTTGATGGAGATTAATTGGAATGCACAAGGAAAAAAACATGATTTCTGAGAATTGTTAAAAAAGGAGTTATCTGTTTTTACAAATGAACTCTTCACGCACACACACACACACACACACACATATATATATATATATATATATATATATATATATATATATATATACACACACACACACACAGCAGGTAAAATAAGTATTGAACACGTCAGTTGTTCCATTGAAGAGTCCATTGAAGACTCTGTGGAAGAATGGGCCAAAATTACACCCGAGCAATGCATGTGACTAGTTTCTCCATACAGGAGGCGTCTTGAAGCTGTCATTACCAACAAAGGCTTTTGTACGAAGTATTAAATAAATTTCAGTAGTTCAATACTTTTTCTCTGTGTCATTCTATTTTATTACTCATAACTTAATTTCTGAAATATTTGTTTTGTCTTCTCTGTATGTATGGATTACTTGGGTAATTACCAACATCTGGTGAAAATTTCATCTCAACAGCACCTTTAGAAATATATTTACGTAGAAAAATGGTGACGTGTTCAATACTTATTTTACCCGCTGTATGTATGTATGTGTATATATATATATATATATATATATATATATATATATATATATGTAGTACTCTCTTGACAGTTAATGAGAGAGACTCCTCTTTTGTTGTCTTTAATAAACATTGTATTTCATTAGTCACTTTGAATCACAGTATCTTATATACAGAAATGTTGTAGATCTTCCACACATCTGGATTTACTCATAAATATATCAGATCAACTACTCAGGTAAGTAAAACAACACAAACGACTTGGATAAACTTCTCTATGAAACAGGTATTAAAATTACACAATTTCACAAATTATCAATTTAAACAAATTAACGCTGAAGAGAACTCGGGACGCTCGTCACCAAGCCCCCCCCCCCCCCCCCCCCCCAAACGTTGTAGTAGCGGAGCTCCAGGACTGCCCATTTGATGGCCAGAGCTTCCTTCTCCACTGCAGAGTAGTTCTTCTTGGCCGGGGTTAGCTTTCTGCTAATATACAATGTGGCGGGTGCCCCGTGTAGCTGAAGGGAAGGGTCCGGTAGTGCCAGTGGCCACTAGGGGTCGAGAAATCGGTTTTAGGTTTTGCATCTTCAGAGAGGGGTACCTGCCAGTAACCTTTAGTGAGGTCCAGAGTGGAAATGAACCGGGCTCTTCCTAGGCGATCGAGCAGCTCATCCTCCCGAGGCATTGGGTAGCCGTCAAACACCGAAACTTCGTTGAAGCGCCGGAAATCATTACAGAAGCGGAGGGTACCATCTGGTTTTGAAACCAGGACAATCGGGCTGGACCAAGGGCTGCAAGATGGCTCAATCACCCCTAACTTTAACATCTGCTGGATTTCCTCCTCAATAGCCTGACGTTGTCCCCCGTTGCCTAACGACGACCGCTGGTGGCGTTCGGATGTCGTGATGGAGAATTTGAGTCTGCCCAGGAAGTGAGGAGAACACATCGGAGAACTGACCGATCAGATGCTGTAGTTCGGCTTTCTGGGCAGCCGACAGGTGGGGGTTGAGGTCCACAACCATGGGTTCTGTGGTGGCGAGAGCGGCGAGTTGGTCTCTAGTCCCTATCCATTTTTTCAACAAGTTAACGTGATATAGTTGGTCTGTTCTTTGCCTTCCCAGCTGGCGCACGCGGTACGTGACGGGGCCGATTTTCTCCAGCACAGTGTATGGACCCTGCCAGGTGGCCAGGAACTTACAGGCCGCATTGGGGACCAGGACCATCACTCTGTCCCCTGGCTGGAACTCCAGTGGCTGGGCCTCCCGGTTGCAGTGACGTTGTTGAGTTTGCAGCGCTTTAGTGAGGTGTTCCCAGACTAATGGCATGACTCGGTCAGTCCTCTGCCTCATATCCTTGATGTGCTCGACCACGGAGCAGTGTGGTGTGGGCTGCCGTTCCCACGGCTCTCTCGCCACATCGAGCAGCCCTCGGGGTTGCTGGCCGAAGAGGAGTTCAAACAGGGTAAAGCCAGTGGACGCTTGAGGAACCTCCCGTATACCAAACAAAACATATGGGAGCATGAGGTCCCAATCCCGCTTGTCTTCAGCCACCACGCGTCGCAGCATTTGTTTCAGAGTCTGATTAAAACGTTCGACCAGCCCATCGGTCTGGAGATGGTATACGGTGGTCCTCAACTGCTTTACCTTGAGCAATCAGCAGAGGTCAGCCATTAGCCGGGACATAAGGGGAATTATCCCTGCCGACCCCGCTATAGAGCATGAAAAGCTCATGGGCGATGGCCTTGGCAGTGGCTTTCTGGAGGAGTTTTACTTCTGCGTCCAACACGGGCCAGTGAAAACGGTCGCGGATGCGTTGGATGGTATTGGCTGCCCCGAGATGCCCTGCTAGCGGGTGGGAGTGAGCCAACTCCAGCACCGTCTCTGTCTTCGAGCGCGGCACTACCAGTAACAGTTTCTCCTCCCCCCTTCGCTGGGCAACACAATAAAGCTGGCCATTCTGGACAATGAAGTGCGGGAGAGGATGGGGTCCCGGCTGGGTTTCCTTGCCCTCCACAGTGCGCACTTGCGTCCAGCAGTGTTTTAACCTGTCATCCTTGTGCTGTTCTCTGGCGAACGAGCCCCCTCCCGTCACCTGTTGGAAGACATCATAGAACAAGTTAGGATTTTGGGAAGGGGACTCACCATCTCTCCCGCTGTCCGAGGCCAGTAGGACGGGGCGTCGACGGAAACCTCTCGGGGGCCTCCGCCATCGGCGGCTCCCTTTTGGGCTGGCAGGCTGCATAGAGGCGGCCAGCAGGCAAACCCAGGCCAGTCTCTCTCTCGGAAACTGGAAACGGGAAACGGGTAGGTCCTTCACTACCCTCACTTCGACCGGCCAGGCACCTGGAGCGAGACGGTACGTGTCTCGTGTCCACGTGCACACATGTTATAGGGAAGAAGGATTTGGTTTCGGTTCGGGGTGCGAGGAGATGTGACTGGGCTAAGCTGACCGCACTGCCCGAGTTCAGTAAGGCTTGAAATGGCCAGCCGTTAGTCTTCACTTCCACTTCAGGGGCTCCAAAAGGCAGGTCATGATGAACAGTGCAGCCCGCCAGCCACGTCCGAACGGGTGGTGTAGGGACCTTCGTTGGCATGGGCTCGTCCTGCAGACTGGGAGCCGCCGGCCTGCTTATTGGTCTCAAGATGCCCTCCGGCGTGCGTCATTCCTGGACCACCCTCTGGGAAAATGGCGGCGCTCGCTCCCCAGCATTCCGATGTTGGGCCGCCTTCGCCAGCTCTATCGCATCCACGAGTTCCATCGTGGTTGTTGGGTTCCGCATGCCCACGACTTGGCGTGAGAGCGCGGGAGAGCACGAAGAAGCGATCAATGACCACGCGTTCCGCTACCTGAGTGACCGTCGGATCCCCATCCAAGAGCCAGTGTTGCGCAAGTCGGGACAGTTCGACGGCTGGAAGGCGGGGTTTGTATTCCCAGTCATGAAAGTGCTGGGCAGCACAGACGGGCAAAAGCCCCACGTGGGCTAGAATTTCCCTCTTCAACTCGTCATACTGATCGGCCGTTGTCATTGGTAAAGCAAGGCGGTGATGCGTAACGGGGTGAGCTCCTGCACAGTTTCTCCCTGTCGGATAGCGAGGTGCTTCACTATTTGCTGCTGATGGATGCTGATCTCCTTAAGCCGCTGGAGGATCTCATCCATGTTTGGGGAGGAGCGGCCGCCTGTCAAAGGAAAAAAAAAAACTGAAGAACGGTGAACGGATGGTCACTTTTCGGTGTTTCTTCCACTAAACTGCCCGCATTCTCCACCAGTGTAACAGGGTGGAAGAATCATGCAACAAGGAGAGCTCAATTATATGCCCCGGAGGGTGGATTTATTCAACAAAAGGCTTAACAGTGGAAAACGGTGGTGCTCCGGTTGAAGGGGTGCTCTTCGCAAAAGGGTCCATGCGGTGGGTCCGTGCGGTGCTCGTGGGGGCTGCGCGGTCACACACTGCTCTCTGGAACGGAATTGAGAGAAAAGGTTAGTTTTCTGCTTCATGGAGAAGTGTCTCACCGTCGTTGGAGCTCATGCTGCTTATCTGGCCGCGGGCTGATTAATGGCAGCTGTGACCGATCAGCCTGTGATGAGCGTGTGCAGGTGCTCTGTGTATGTTGGTACCGCTGATGAGATCTCGGGACGCTCGTCACAATATATACTGTGGCGGGAGGAGCAAACGACAGACACAGTGGGTGTGGCGTCAAGCCTCGGAGAGGTTTTTATTAAACAATAAAAGGGGAAAATAAAGTGTCCAGGGAAAATAAAGTGTCCAAAGGAATGGGGAACCTGGTGTCCTCGCTGTGCCGCGGGGCTTGTGAAGGAGGGTAGTGTTCGTCAGGGAAGGGTCCAGGAAAGGGGCGGAGTCCGGTGGCCGCACGCGCTCCCCTCTCGGGGCCGGGAGTGAGTGGCGGCGGCGTCTCTTGCGCGGCGACGTCCATCTCCTGAGTTCCCGGCGCTTCTGGGGGATTCGACGGCCCGGCATCCTGGCCCGTCAGCCGTCTCACGGGTGCAGCAGTCCTCCTCGACGCACCCTTCCTGGACCCACGAGGACACCAGCGTGCATGCACGGGGAAGAGACCGGTCTCCTGAGGAGAGGCGCGCTCGGCGTTTAAACAGCGGTGGTGATGAGGCTCTATTCACATCAGGTGCGCCTCATCACACGCCGCCAGCCCTAGGTGTTCAGCGCCCCTCCTCTCTCACACACCCACTCCCGTCGGGAGCCTGGTGAAGGGCGGCGAATACGGGACGGGGTGGTGATGATGGACAGGGGGGAGGCAGCCGACTCGTCACAATATATATATATATTCCCTAGAATATCATTATATGCTTAAACATTAAGATTTGTACTCATAGAAATTACTAAAGTCAAACATCTTGTAGGGCAATTTTGCATGGATTTTTTGTTATTTTTATGTAGACATTTTTAGCCATTTAATTCCCACAAGAGCAGCAGGCTTTCCCCCAAATTCACTTTTGCCATTATATCACACTCTCAGGTTTAAACTGACCTGTAAATGACTTGTTTTCTTAAATACTTCTTTCTCTTCAGGTCAATGCTGGGCCACTTGCATATGCCAGAGCTTTCCTTGATGACGCCTGCGCCAAAAAATACCCAGATAACAAAGTCAAACAGCTTAAAGAGGTCTTCAGGTAAATGAACACCATTTTAAATGCCTTTTAAAATCTCCACACAAGCGCCTTCTTTCTTTTCTGTATGTGTATATGGTGTTTGTGTATGCAGGCAGTTTGTTGAGGCATGTGGACAGGCTCTATCTGTGAACGAAAGGTTGATCAAGGAGGACCAACAGGAATATCATGATGAGATGAAAGCCAGTTACAAAGACCTGGCCAGAGAGCTTTCACACATCATGCATGAACAGGTAACCATACAAATATATGCTGGCAAATTGCAAATCTTGTTTCTCATAAGCCTGTAACGCAGAAATACACTGACGGTGGATTGGAATATTTACGATTTTTTAAAATGCATTTGAAAGAAGTCTCACCAAGTCTCTGCATTTACTGAATTAAAAATACAGGAAAAAAGGTAATATTATTAAATAATATTACCAATTAAAATAACTGTTTTCCATTTTAATATATTTTTAAATGTAATTTATTCCTGGGATGACAAAACTGTATTGTTAGCAGCCATTACTGCAGTCTTCAGTGTCACATAATCCTTCAGAAATAGTTCTGATATGCTGATTTGCTGAATGAGTCTTATTACCAATCTTTAAAACAGTTTTTATTGCTTAATATTTAATATTTTTTGTGAAAACACTTTTTCAGGATTCTTTGAAGAATAGAAAGTTCACTGAACAGCATACTGTTTTTAAATAGATTTTTTTGTAACAATATGAATGACTTTACTGTCACTTTTGATCAGTTTAATGTGTCTTTGCTGAATAAAAGTATTCATGTTTTTTTTTTTACTTTTGAATGGTAATGTGTCATGGTTGTCATAAAAATAGTAAGTAAAATATAAAAATATATGCAAAAAATATTTTTGATCAAATAAATTTAGCCTTGGTGAGCAGCATATGAGACTTCTTTCAAAAACATTTAAAAATATTAATTATTCCACATTTCTGGCCGCCAGTACACTAGTAGGTTGCCGTGAATGTTTGGTTCATATTCAATATTCATGATACTCGTTCTCTCTCTCTTTTGTGCTGGCCTCTGTATAGATTGGATGGTAATAATGCATACAATTAATCATACATGAAAAACAATACAGTTCATTTCAAGTGTGAGTTTGAGCTGTTCTTTCTCACCCTGCACTCTTCCTCTTCATCAGATCTCTGCTGTGGAGGGCGGAACCAAGAGCTCTCTTTCTGGTTCGCTGCATATTTTCAATGCCATCAGTGGCACGCCCAGCGGCACCACCCTGCATGGCATGCCTAGCTCCGCCTCCTCCGTGTGACTCTCACCCCTGGCCTTAAACCTCTGACCCTGCCCACAGCCAGAGAGACAGACAAACAGACTGCAATGCATCAAAAAGAACAGAGAAAGAATGAAAGAATGAATCGCCCATCAATCAGCATCCAGGACACTGGGATAGAGCAGGTGTGTCCGGTCTTTGGAATGTCCATATACTATTCCCATATGACTCGTGTAGCTTTTGTTCTTCTCTCATCCACTCCAGTCCTCCATTCACAGGTGTTTCCTGTGGAGACTATCACTTTTATTTCTTACACAACCAGAACAACTTGAAAAATCTGCCTTTTTACTTTCACATTCCTTCATTTTAATGCTTAATCTTTGCATATATATCCTCAATTCTGTATGTTTTTTACTGCTCTGTGCTAAAAGAGAGGCTGCGACATCACTTCCTGTGTCCAAGGCAGCAGCCGTCCATTGAGTAGTAGTGAAGAGAATATAACTGTGCTTCAGTGTAGCAGGAAGTTTGAGCTTTACTGTACAAAATACCCATGATCACCTGAGCCACTCAAGCTTTTTAGCCCACACTTCCGTAATTGTTTTCCTTTTTTTCATTAAAAGCCAAGAAACAATTGCGGTTTCTTTGTAGCGGAGTGCAATAATTCTCTTTCTTTGTCCTGTTTTGGTTCCTGAAGATCTCTTGCCAAAGTGAAAAGGCTAGATGTGAAATATCTAAATATATATGGACAAAAGAGATAAACACAAGGATTTTTATAACCGTTTATGTTTGTTTAAATGTAAATTGTTTTATATCGAGGGTTAGATATGGGGGGTATTTTTATTGAAAAGATTCTGTTCTGGAAATATATTAATGTCCCTAAAATCTCTGAATAAAATGTATTATCTTACATCAGTTTTCATGTGGTTTTCATTCGTATCGTTTCTTCCCTTAAACATACTTTATCTCTACTACCAACCAAAACCCTTATAAAGGTCATTAAAACCTGACCTATACAACCTCATATTTATTGGGCCTTTAGCACCATTGCAAATACATACAGCCCATAATTGTAGCTCTCATATCTGAATCCTGCCAATTGCAAATCACCATAATATATTATATATGGTTTAGAAGAGATAGACAATACTGACAAAGTATCAGATTCGATTTTGTTTTTAAAGTGCGTTCTGAATAAAACCTGCTGACTTGCTCTCAATCTACACACACACACGCTCGCTCGCTTGCTCACGCCGTACGCCGGCTGCCCCCCTCCACCACTGTCACCATTGTATCGCAGCAACATCTCATGTGTGGATGAGGGCAGTTTGTTTACCTCTCTCTTCTAATGAATTACAACTCTCCAAACTTCAGATTTTCAGCTTAAGTAAGTCATTTTAACATTGTGTAACAGCTGACGATGTGCTTTGTGAAAGTGTCATTCACATCACTCCGACTTTACAGTCAGTACATTTTTATAATGTAAATAGGATAATATGTATGCATTTGCAGCATTTGTCTGTGTTACGGAGTTATATCTGGAATAGGGTAATAAATGGTGTTTTTAGGGTTATTTAGTACAGTCAAATGATGTGTTGGTGATGTTTTGAAGTTCCAACATTATCTAACATATCTAATCAACATTCTTACAGCCAGCAATTTCAGATATGGGAGTTAATTATTATATTAAATCAGCCTCCATTTACCATTCAGCATAATTCATGTTATAAAGTTTTGTAAGGTAAACACTGGATTTTATCTACCCAGTAATAATTCTTACACCAGAGAAGTGACTTGAAATAGTTTTAAGTTTATATAAGAATCTATTTCATCAATCAAAAACTAATGTCATTTTGCACTTTTCTGTACAGATTATTTTTTTGAATGATGAAATAATTATTATATTAATTACTCATCAACTTGCTCATTAATCTTATAAAGGCCACACATTCACATTATTTAATTTTCAGTATAAATTGATAAGACTGCCATAAATAACTATACTGCACCCATTCATATACACACACACACAGTCACAAACACTGTCATAAACATCTATATCAATCTCATTTTAACCCAGTGGTGGCCAAGAATACATTTTATTGTCCGGAGTCTATAAAACCCTGTTACCCGCCTCTCTCAGATTACAGCTTTATCTGTCCCGAGTTGTGTGTGAGTGAGTGTAAGTGTGCATCTCTGTACTAAAGGATATTCTTTACGAGAGAACTAGCAGACAGCCTCAGGCAAAGAAGTCATCATGGCAGGTGAGTAAACCTGGATGTTGATATGGAATAATATAATAATAATTATCCCTGTTAACTCTGGGTTTGTACATGGAGACTGAATGAGTGAGTTCTTTGATTACACAGGGCAATGCACAAATTGTCCATAAATGTTACAAATGTTTGAAATAGCATTTGAATTCAATAAGTTGAAACTGAATCCATATTAGAGCTATTTTTAATGACATTTCACTTCATTTTTGCAGACAAAGAGGAACAAAGGACAAAGAAGACCAGGAATAGTGTAAGACTTTTAATTCTGTGCTAATTACTATTTTTATTTTGTTTGAATTTAAGCATTTATTTTTAATTGTATAATAAATATATTATGTCAGGACAATTAGTAAGCACTGTTTTTATAGTATGAAAATACAAAAATATACAATCCTAATTTGTCAAATTACAAGTTATTAGGAAATATTTTAACTGAGCTGTGTTTTTTTTTTGTTGTTGTTGTAGCTAAGTTGCTTGGGATATCCTGTCAGTATATTTTTCATTGTGGTGAATGAGTTCTGTGAGCGATTCTCCTACTATGGCATGAAAGGTGAGACCAAACACATGCACACACATGAAATAAAGTGCACTTTTTAATCTGTTCATCCACATAGATCAGTATTTCCCGGTCTTTCCTTCTTAATATGTGTCACTCATCTCTTGCTGTGCTCTTCTTTCCTGTCTCTGTGTGTGTCGCAGCGGTGCTGGTGTTGTACTTCAAGTATTTCATCGGTTGGGACAATGATTTTTCCACCACCATCTACCACACATTCGTGGCTCTGTGCTACCTATCACCCATCCTGGGGGCCATCATTGCAGACTCATGGCTGGGCAAGTTCAAGTGAGTTTTAGGGCTTGGAAAATATTCAGAATAACATACTATTAACTATACTAGGAATACATGCGATATATATGCTGTATATGCAATATGGGATAAAGTCAGTGAATTTCCGCTACACTACTGTTAAATGAAAAGATCAAGTTTCTTGAGCACCAAATCAGCATTTTAGAATAGATCATGTGACTTTGAAGACTGGAGTAATGGTGGCTGAAATGGCATTTAAAAATATATATTAAAATAGAAAACAGTTATTTTAAATTGTAATTATATTTCACAATATTACAGTATTATTTACTATATTTTTCATCAAATAAATGAGCGTAAGCAACTTTGTTCCAAACCATTAAAAAATCCTTCCAACTTGAAACTTTTGAACGGTAGAGTGATTATTTCAAAACCCATTTTGAGATAAATTATTAATTAATAATAAGTGTGATATTAAAAATGCAGCAATTTACATTTAAAAAAAATCGTTAGAATATTTTTAAGTTTCTTATTTTATCTATTTTATTTGCCTTTTGCTTTACACAATAAATACTGATCCAAAGCTTTTTTATTTAATAACTTTTCCCCTTGAAATTTTACTTGGACCTGTATCACCACCTTGTGGCCTCCTGGCGGTCTTCGGACCCCAGTTTATACACTAGTACCAAGTATACTGTCACACAGTCAAAAGGCTTAGTTCAACAACATTAGATTATGATTTTTTTCCTCTAGAATACATATGTGTATTAACATGACCTCCATTCTCCACTTTTCGCAGGACTATTGTGTATCTGTCCATAGTATACACCATCGGCCAGGTGATCATGGCTATCAGTGCCATCCATGATATCACAGACACCAACAGAGACGGTACACCTGACAACATGACCTTCCATATGTGAGTTATGATTTGTTATTATACTATTGTAAACAACCCAAATAACCTATTAAGTTAAAAGTAGCATGCTCTTTATTAGGTGCTACATACAGCAATCATTTTAAATGTACTGACATTGTTATTATGTGATTTCTATCACATTATTTGGTGTGAATTTGAATTTCCTCTCTTATTTTAGTGCCATGTCCATGCTGGGACTCATCCTCATTGCCTTGGGAACTGGAGGTATTAAACCCTGTGTGGCAGCGTTTGGAGGAGATCAGTTTGAAGACCATCAGGCATGTGGACCCTTATACACACACATACACCCACACACACTTAACAGATAAAAACACACCCTATTAAAGAGGATGAACTGAATTCAAGCATAGCAGTACATTCTTGTGTGTGTAAATCAGCTGTTATCTGTTCAAGGTCGCTGATATTGAGTGTTCGAGATTAACAAATAGAGATACTAGTGATTTGTAGGCTCCTCCACCCCTGCCACAAAGATATAAAGTCTAAAGGCCAATGGTCAAAATGTGAAATATTCATATTTTAGGCCAATTGTTACAATATGAGGAATGCTGGTGTTTCTATTAGGCTGAAGTCAGCATTCCTCATATTGTAACATTTTTTCCCCCATGTTTCCAGCCAGTAGAAACTTCCGAGGAACTGAACAAGTGATATCATATTGGCTTAAAATCCTAAAGTTACATTTTTATTACAGTATACACAGGTTCACAAAATATTGTATTTGTTGTTTAAAATAAATAATACTTTATTCAGCAAGAATGGATTAAATTGATCAACATTCATCCTTAAAAAATGTATAATTGTCGTCACAACAATATATAACATTATATATATAATACTAAGCAGCACACATTTTCAATACTAATAATTAGAAGAAATGCACCACATCGGCATATTTGAAAGATTTCTGAAGGATCGTAAGACACTAAAGACTGAAAATTCAACTTCATCACAGGAATAAAATAAAATCGATTAAAATTGAAGCCATTACTTTAAAATGTAATAATATTGTAATAAATGATAAAAAATAAATAATTAAAGAGTAATAATAGAACATTTAAAAAATGACTTATCTCATATGTTTGAGTAGTAGTGTATATACATGATATTAATCATTATTTTTATTTTATTTCAGGAAAAACAAAGAAGTACTTTCTTTTCCATATTTTATCTGTCAATTAACGCTGGCAGTCTTCTCTCCACTCTCATCACACCCATCCTGAGAGGTGTGTATTTACAGTAATTACAATCTGAATAACATCTTTGGTAGCACTTTGTTTTAAGGGGTCCTTTTTACACGTTACATGTACTTACTATTGTAATAACAATACATTATGCACAGTTAGGCTGCATGCAAGTAACCCTAAGCCAAACCCTAACCATAATGTAAGTACGTGTAGTTAATTAATTTTACTCAGTACTTAAATGTATAATTACACTGTAACAAGGACACCTAAAAATAAAGTGTAACTGCATCTTTTACTTTTGTTGGTAATACACGGTAGACTGGTAAATATGCTTATGAACAATACGTCTTGTCTTTGTGTGTATTTGTTAGCTCAAGAGTGTGGTATCTACTCAAAGAAAAGTTGTTTCCCGCTGGCTTTTGGGGTCCCTGCAGCTCTCATGGTGTTTGCCCTCAGTGAGTTACAGCAGTTTCGGTCTACTTACATTTATTTTAAATGTGCAATACTTTTTATGACGTGATCCACTGAGGTTATTCTTCTCTCTGCAGTTGTGTTCGTCGCAGGCCACAGCATGTACGTTATAGAATCCCCCAAAGGCAACATCCTGCTGCGAGTCATGAAATGCATTGAAGTAAGAGCACCGACAAAATTATGTTTTCTTTAAGAAATAGTGTTACGTTTACAGTTACAGTTCACTTTCCAAGACAGTATAACTTGCATGTTTGATAATCAAAATTTGGTATGCAAATATAAGGACTTCACCGCCAGCAGTGAACGCCAAATTTAAAAGTCTATAATATATAGAGATAGTATAAAAACCACACCTTAAGCTGAAATGATATGTGACCCTGGACCATAAAACCAGTCTAAAGTAGCTCTGGTATATTTGTAGCAATACCCAACAATGCATTGTATGGGTCGAAATGATTGATTTTTCTTTTATGCCAAAAAATCATTAGGATATTAAGTAAAGGTCTTGTTCCATGAAGATATTTTGTAAATTTCTTACCGTAAATATATCAAAACTTAAATTTTGATTACTAGTAATATGCACTTCATTTGGACAACTTTAAAGGAGATTTTCTCAATATTTAGATTTTTTTTGCACGCTCAGATTTCAGATGTTCAAATATTTGTATTTCAGCCAAATATTGTCCTATCCTAACAAACCATACATCAATGGAAAGCTTATTTTATTGATGTATAAATCTCAGTTTCCAAAAATGGACCCTTATGACTGGTTTTGTGATCCAGGGGGGGTCACATATATGCTGTAGTTAAGCACAGTAACTCCATTAGCATAGCCTGTAAGAACTTCTTGATACGAAGCATTAACAGTAATTGTTCATATGTACACTACCAGTCAAAAGTTTTTGAACAGTACGATTTTTAATGTTTTTAAAGAATTCTCTTTTGCTCACCAAGCCTGCATTTATTTGATCCAATATCCAGCAAAAGCAGTAAATATTGCTACTATTTAAAATATAATTTTTAGATTATGCTTTAAAATGTAATTTATTTCTGTGATCAAAGCTAAATGTTCAGCATCATTACTCCAGTCTTCATTGTCACATCCTTTAGAAATCATTCTAATATGCTGATTTGCTGTTCAAGAAACATTTTTTATTATTATTATCATCATCAATATTTAAAACAGTGTACATTTTTTCAGGATTCTCTGATGAATAGAGATCCAAAGATCTTTATCTGAAATAAAAAGCTTTTGTAATATTATACACTATACCATTCAAAAGCTTATAGTCATTTTTTAAAATAACATTTTGAAATAGTAAAATTATTTCCAAATTTTACTGTTTTTTTTGGATCAAATAAATGCAGGCTTGGTGAGCAGAAGAGACTTCTTTAAAAATCTTACTGTTCAAAAACTTTTGGCTGGTAGTGTAATTGATTTGGTAACATTAAGTCATGTGGAAAAGTCTAATTGCATGAGTGTTTTCTTTTATCTTCTATAGTTTGCAATTAAGAACCGTTTCAATCACCGCAGTAAGCAATATCCCAAGAGAGAGCACTGGATGAACTGGGCGGAAGAGAAATATGATGTATGTTACATAAACCATCACGATTAAATGTTTTAAACATGCACCAATGCATCAATTAACTCTTCAATGCAATAAGAAGTTCACAGACATTCTGTCTTTTTACAGAAACTCCTGATCGCTCAGGTGAAGATGGTGTTGAAGGTTCTGTTCCTCTACATCCCTCTGCCAATGTTCTGGGCCTTATTTGACCAGCAGGTCAGTGTCGAAATACAATGATGCTACAAATACCATAATCAAGTATGCATTCTTGCACAAACACTCATCTGTTTTCTTGCTTGATGTTAAATGAGTTTTGTTGTCTTTCCAGGGCTCCCGTTGGACTCTTCAAGCCACCAATATGGATGGTAACTTTGTAAGTAAAAAAACCGCATTTCAACTTTTTAAAAAAACTACCAAATGCACATATATCAGTCCAGTTATGTTGTCATATTTTATATGGTATATCCCTTCTTTCTTTCTGTCATCATAGGGAGCGTTTATAATTCAGCCAGATCAGATGCAGGTGAGACTGATTTATACTACACGGTTTGCTTTGTGTGTCTATACTTGTGTTTTAATGATCAGGACAATATGTGATGATAATATTGTACATTGTAGTGTACATACGGTGCATTTGTACTCATTATTTGCGTTCTGGTGCAGATTGTGAACCCCTTACTGATTGTGATAATGGTGCCTATCATGGACTCTGCAGTGTATCCACTTATCAAGAAATGCCATATTAACTTCACGTAAGTGCTGGATAATGTTTACTGAATTTGCCTTTGTGATTTTGAGACATGACATGTTATTTGACTGTGATTTTGTGTGTGTGCGGTGTTTCCCAGGCCCCTGCGGAAGATGACTGTTGGTATGCTGCTGGCTGCATTAGCATTTGTGGCTGCTGCTCTTTTGCAGATTCAAATTGACGTGAGTAACAGATACCTAGCAGTCTAGTAGATATGTTGCAATGATGTCTGAGAAACAAAATCTGATGCTTCTTTTAGATTGTTATTGGTACAGCATGCTTATTGGCTTGCGTTATGCCCTTAGCTTGCTGGTACAATAATTGTTACAATGCATTTGATATACTGTACATTCTCAGCAAAGAAAGTAAATTGTACATTTCTGAGATGCCTGTCTTGTAATCCTACAGCGAACAATGCCCGACTTCCCATCAAGCTCTCAAATCCAGGTGAAGTTCCTGAACTTGGAGAACACATCACTGCCTGTTAGGGTGGAGGGGCAAGAACAGTTTGCTGTTCCTGGTTTTGATGTAAGTTCACACAATGGCACATCGAACTTAAACAGTTTTTTAAAGAGTTGGAAAACTATCATTTTAAAGAACGTAACAAATGGGTGTTTCTTAAATTATGGCCATTTTTGGCACTATGGACAACTGGGAAACTTTTACTCAGAAAATTTTACAATCTTACTAGTTTTTTAAAAATTAACTACTATTATGTCTAATAGTGTATATGCAAATAATACATCATAGGAAAACTATCATTTATACAGCTTTGCCATCACCGAAACAAATTAATCAGTTATTTAATAATTATAAAATATTAAAATATAAAAGATATTTTAAAATGAAGTAATATTTGACATCGTTATGATTTTATTGTATTTTTGATTAAACAATTGCAGTCTTGGTAAGCAAAAGAGAATTCAAAAACATAAAAAAATCGGACTGACCCTAACACTAACCTGTAGTGCATGTTGAAAAGAACACTTTTTCATAGGACATAAAAATGCTTGCAGTTGAGGAAACATTATGCATACTTGATGTATGTAAACTGTACATAATCATCTTACAAATTATTTTATGTTGTTTTGCCCCCCCAGTCCTCTAATGAATATATGACACTTGACACCGAGAACATTTCAGTCTCTGTTGGAGGACAAATCGCTACAGCTTACAGCTTCCAGAAGAAAACAAGGCACACGGTTTTGATAAATACCGATGGAGTGCTACAGACTGTGAGTGCTACATTCAATTTCCTTTAAAATCCTAGTATTTAATGAAATATCTTAAATAAATGTTGATTATTTTGATAATGTTAATGTCGTGCATATACAGTAATTATTACTGTAATTTTGAGTGTGTTCTGATTAATTGTTTTGTTTACAGATTAATGATATAACCGAGAAGCCGAATCAAGGCTTGAATGCGATAAGGTTAGTGCATTTCTAAATAATTTTTTGAATATTCTTTTCATATTGTATTGGAAGAGATGTTTTGAAAATGGATTCATTTGAAATACCTATTCAGATTGATTAACAGCAAACATATGTTGTAGGTTTGTGAATGGCTTTAGGTCTCATCTGAACTTCACAATAAAGTCTGATAATATGGGTCCCATCGCTCCCTTACAAGGATCAGGCTACCTCAGTGTTTCCCACGGCAAGTATGTGTTGCGTTGTATTTTGTATTACAGTTACTAATATGCATATACATGATAGCTGTTTGTACAGATTAAAGTACAGTGCAAAGCCATTGCTAGGCTGCTTTTCTTCACTGATTTGGTTTGATACCCCCTTCCCAGAGCCAACTTTACTATTGTGAATGAAGAAGGACAGACGTGCCACTACATCCTGCAACTGGGCTTCGGAAGCTCCTACACAGTCCTGATCCCAAGCACCTTTAGTTTTGGAGAATCTGTAAGTCATGATTTTACAGTCAGAACTACTTAAAAAAAAAAAAAGGTATTTTGAAGTGTTTCAACTATTTTTTGCAATTAATTTATTTGCAAAAACTGATAATTCCAGTATTTTTTATTATGTTTTCATTGTTTTATTGTGTTAGTCAGCTGTTTTTCAAACTGTAGAATCTGTAAGTCAACTGCAGTTTGATTGAGATTAATTGGAATGCACAATGAAAAAACGAACTCTTCATATATATATATATATATATATATATATTATGAATAAAATATAAAACTGTTTCCCCCAAAAAATAATCTTTTTTGTTCCATAGATGACGGTATGTCATCCCTTTAACACCATTAGTCAAGCAGGGGTCCGGGGCCCACTAGAGGGCCTCAGCAAACTCATAATGTGGCCGCAGTGATTAAACATTATAATTATAGTGATTAATTTCAGAAAAAAAAAGTTTTAATCGACTGACAGAACTAATATTAAAATATTTCAACTCAATTTAAACGTAAGATGTAAACTAAAGTCAAATGTCATTTATCATTATATAAAAGATTTTTTTTTTTTTTTACACATGTATCTCAATCAAAGTTTTAGATATTCTGGGATCAAAATACGAGTTGTTTAATTAATTTCATACAGCAATACTCCCAGTTTCTTCTAATAAAAAACATGCTTCAATCCACCTACTACTACTAGACCTAACAGCTAGTTAGCAAATCTAGTTATGGTTTGGTTTGTTGCCCTTCAAAGTGGAAATCACAAATAATTCTGTCTGAATGTGTGTACAGTGTACCGAGAACATTAAAGCAATACAGGATATTGAACCGAACGGCATCCACATGGCCTGGCAGATCATTCAGTACTTTTTGATGACCTGTGGGGAAGTGGTCTTCTCCGTCACCGGCCTGGACTTCTCCTATTCACAGGTGTGATGTGCTCTCTGGAATTCAACATTCAGAACAATTCAAATGAACTCTTTATTTATTTATAATTCTCTCATAATTTGGCTGTGTCGCCTTTTAGGCACCAAGCAATATGAAGTCAGTCCTCCAGGCTGGTTGGCTGTTGACTGTTGCAGTGGGGAACATCATTGTGCTTATTGTGGCTGAGGCAGGCTCACTTCCTGATCAGGTACACCACATGAACTGCTCTATTTTTTTTTTTTTTGATGAAATCCTAGTCAAATGTCACTTACTGTTGGCATCCGTATTGCTACAAGCTCATCTGTGTTTGTGTTGTTGCAGTGGGCCGAATATGTGCTGTTCGCATCTCTGCTGGTGGCCGTGAGTATCATCTTTGCGGTCATGGCATACTTCTACACCTATATAGACCCGACGGAAATTGAGGCTAAATTTATGGAGCTCGAGCCAGAAGATAAGAAAAAGAAAGAGCTTGAAATGATGACCAAAGACAATTTGGCACACGTAAACAACGAGATGTCAGATAACACAGACGTCAAACAAACGAAGATCTAGATTCATCGCTGCTTTTTTCTCTTGATCTGTGATTTGAAAGCGTTGGTGTTCCCTTTACTATTGATCGACGAACTGATTCACCATTTTTTATCAAAGCTGGGCTAGGGATTGGTTATGCAGTAGCAGAAATACAACCCAATCCTAAATCAGCCCAAGGAAAGCAAATTCTACCTGAAATCGGATGGTGTGTTTGGGACGACAACCATGGGCAGAAGGTTTGTTAAGAAGTTTGATATGGTTAAGATCAGCGTTAAAGCACATGGCACTCTCATGTGCGTCGGTGCCTTTGAAGGTGGGTTTTATTTATGAGTATATGATGTTACTATCAGTAAATAGATAAGAGTTGAAGCAAGTGATGCTCTTTTATGGAAAATGCAATTTACCATTATCATGGAAAACCAGTTTAAATGGAAACTAACAAGTGGAAGTACATCGTCACACTGCTATTAAATTCTATTTTGAATGCCTATTCCCTCTTGTACTTCCAAGCAACACGGTCCTGTTTGTGTAATTGTGGATTGGAAATAATTTTTATTAATAGCCATTCATCTGCACCAAGTAATGGGTAAGACAATTATTGGAAAGTTTTCTTTGAAGTAGTTAATTTTCACCATAGTTAATGCGGCTATTTTGCAACTAAATTTGCATTGTTTGAAGGGGTTACTTGAAGAATGTGCCAGATAACTTGCATACAACTATGAGCATTGGAGTTCAGTGTTTTCCTCTATGTATTTTTAAATTATTTTGTCTACACAACACTGTAAATGGATTTTAAACTACACTGGGTTCAATAAGCTGTGAAGTGCTTCAATAAAAAATATACTTGTGCCTCACAATAAAAAATATTATGATAATGATCATTTTGAAATCATTACTACTATATCAGATTGCTTTTGCTCACAAACGGACAAAAGAAACATCGGTAGGATCTCAAACCTTGAGTAAAACCCTTTAATTTCTTATTAAAATTAACAGAGCACCCCCAAAAATGTACATTTGATAAAAAGGCAAGGCATTTCAGTAATGGCCATTTCAGAGGCTTGATTTTTAAATATTTACCTTTCTTTTGTTTCTAACAATATCTACAGAAGCTCTTGGCCATCTGTACACAGTGATTCATTTGCAAAAATCCATCATCTCTTTTAAAGGTCTGTAAAATTGAGACTATATACACAGATATGTACACAAATCCAAACATGGCGCCCTCTGTCTTCCTGGATGACTGGTCTGCTCGTGGCAGATTACCTGAGATTTCAGCGTGAGAACTGCAATCTCCTTCACATCAGGGCTCGAATGCGCACACACTCCGACAGACATCCGTCTTCACACATGCACTTTGTTCAGAGTCATGCACACTATCTTGTATTTTGTTTAGGGTGGAGGAGGCAGCGACGGGCCGGGCTCCTCGCCCTGTGATGGCATTCACTTAATGCATCCTTCCAAAAGCTCGGGTACAATAACGCAAAACGACCTGCCTCCATCTCGCTCTGTGCTTAGCCAAAGGAGTTACATCTACGTTTTGTCCATTGCTTAAGCGCTCTCCATTACAAACGCACTAATACGCATACACACGCGCACACACACACATACGCTCACACTCCAAAGCGTTCCAGGAGATTATAAAAGAGTGAAACTAGGGGAAGCTTGAGGAGTTTGATAAGCTAGTGAAGGACAGTTGGTCCTCCAGGGTAGACGTCACAGAGTCTGCTGGTGTCAGGATTCGCTGAGCTGATGCCGGGGGGCGGGACTGAAGAGAGACGGACAGGCTAATGGAATAATCACTGGTGCGATGAGGATGATGTTCTTCCCCTAGAGAACCTGCAGGTAAGAAAACAAAAGCTGAAGAATCTGCGCATTAAGGAAGCTTACAAGTTGACCGGTAGATGATGTAATATGGTCAGAAATTATTTCCGTATAAGAAATAAAATAAAGCAAGTACTGGCTTAAAAGCACTCATATATTGCTGAAAATAACCCAAAATATCCAAAGTATTCAGCAATAATACACTTTTTTTATACAAAAGATTGGAATTGCAAAAAAATGCTGTTTCCTTATAAATGTTCTATTCATCAAGGAATCCTGATAATGTATTATGGTTTCCATAAAACTATTATTAAGTAGCAAAACTGTTTCAGCATTGATAACAATAATCATGTGACACTGAAGACTGGAGTAAAGGCTGCTAAAAATGTAGCTTTGCCAAAGGAGTACATTACATTTACAGGGTTTCTGCAGGATTTTTAAGCTCAAATTTAAGACCTTTTTTAAGACCTACACAAATAAAATTAATACCATATGAGCGGGGTAGGGCAATGTCTATAGTACCATATTAAACTGGAAAATGACTGTAAAAAGCATAATCTACAATTCAGATACAAGTTTTCACAAAAACAAAAAAGTTTTATAAAATGATAAACTTTACATTTCAGCCTTTTAACCATTTAAAAAAAAATGGATAAGTCAAAAGTATTAATAATATTGATTTGAACAATTATCAATAAATTATTATATAAATTAAATAACATAAATTAGGGGTGTGCGAAATTGGCCAAAAATGACATCTTGATATTTTCTGGGATTTTATCGATAATGATAATTAGACAATATTTTGCTGAGTGTGTTATTGGGCTGGTATCTTAAAGATTACCATGGACAGCTGACTCCTGAATTTTTTTGATATTCTTTATATTCTGTGTGGTCAGTTCACAGCAGTGATAGAAATGAGTCTTTTCCAACAAGTTGAATGGGCATTTTTACATTTAAGCCATTTTTTCTAAAAGTGTGCATCATCTTTTGAGTCAAATTCTTGCATTTGGGCTATTACCAAGCAAATGAAATCAGTATCAACCAAATTTATCTTTGCAATGCATATGAAGTGGCATTTAGATGTATTTACACACTGCTTAATGCAGCTCAGAGGGGCACAGAATGCTAACCTGCAGTTACAAATGACACAAAACAGTGCTGTGGCTGTGTTTAGAATTAATTTTGTTGTAGAAATAGAGCAAAAGCAGGAAATATGGTGTCTAAGACGTAGGTCTCTTAATATTAACTTCTTGTTTATTGATCTATTGCATAAAATCGATAAAACATTTGTAACCATGCTGATTTTTGGAGGGAATTTTTTTTTAACTCTTCGTGTGATATTAACTATATGAACTTATATAAATATAGGCTATACATTTTCTGCCCCCATATGTTAAATTATGTGATCATTCTAAATGTATTTTACTAGACTGAATCGTGCAGTGAAACTCATACGCGCACTAGTTTAACCTGTTAACTGATTCATTCTCTGCCAACAGGTGTTTAAGACCTCTTGAAATCATAATTAAGACTTTATTGTACAATTTAAGACTTTAAGGCCTTAAATTTGATACAACTAAATTTAAGACTTTTTCAAACCCCACGGAAACCCTGATTTAAAAATATTTAATAAAATAGAAGTTATTTTAAATTCTTCGAAAAACATTCAAAAAAATATTTTGAATGGTAGTGTACTTTTTGAATGTTTCATATTCACCCTCACTTCAACTTCTATTTGTTAATGAAATTTAAGTTAAAATTAATTGTTTCCTCTAGAGTAGGCACACGTCATTGTGACTTAATTATACCAAAATTATTCCAACTGTAAAGTCTAAAATAAAAACAATTTCGGGGAAATTTTCTAAAGCAACCAGGTTGAGAACAGTTCAGTGATGACTGAACTATCACAGTAAAGAGCTACATGAGGCTTGATCAGTACTGCAGTATGCAGTCCTTACCGTTGTAGCCTTTGAATAAGTTGGGTGACCATGACATCTGAGATCCCTGGATATGCCTCCTCAGCGAGAAAAATGGCCTCTCCGAGCTGCTCCAGAACCTCAGGCTTTACCGTCGCTGCTGCAGCATCTCCCGTCCCTTCCTTCAGCTGACAACACACAGAATTTGACATGCAGCTGATGCCTTTATCCCTAAGCACACTTATCATAGAGACAGCATCCTTGGTAGTGACAGCAGTGAGAGACCTTAACCTGCAACCTCACTAATACCAACTCCAACCACAGTAACAGCATATCTCACAATATTACGGTTTTTGCAAAAAAAAAAAAAAAAATCAAACCAAAAATGTTCCACACACACGTACACACATACATACATATTTCAACTTGAATATGTAAACTATATAAAATCATTGATCATAGTTATAAGAACATATATTTAGGTAAATACATGGTTTGGAAGATGGTTACACTTTATTTTATGGTGTAATTATACATTTACTTACTAAATGGTTAGGGTTAGGATTAGGGCTTGGCTTAGGAGTACTTGCATGTAATTATGCATAATTTATTGTTATTATAATAGTAAGTATATGTGTAACAAGGACACCTTAAGATAAAGCGTAACCTATGACATTTTTAAATTATAAAATATTGCAAGACGATTATTTCAGTAATAGTTTAATGATACTGTCAAATTATTCAGTTAATCATATTACTAAATTATTTATAACTATATAATAAACTTTTGTAAAACCAAATTGCTCCCTTTGATAATTGGAAAAATTTCACAAAGGATTTGGAGTACTTTGATTTGTTGACTGTTTTAAATTGTGCTGGATACATACCATCATATAGAAAAATATCTTTACCATTCAACATACTTCTATTGCATAATATGTATCATAATATCGCCTACTCTAAAAACAATCAAGAGTCTAGACTACAGTGCACTGCACTCTCATGAAGAGCATGACAGGAAATGGAAGGATTTGTCCTTGAACGAAGGAGAGGGTGGAACAAATTAGTGTGCAGTCACTTGGCCCTTGGCTTTTTTCCCAGCATCCCTCTATTTTCCGCTCTCCGCCTCAAATACCTCATTGCTCCATACTGATTAGCAAGAGGCCTGAGGGAGTGACGGCTGCCTTTAAAAGATGCTTTTAAGATATAATAAAGCATTCAAGGGCCACTTTTAATCTTCATGCAGATATCTTTTAAATACCAGTGGTGAAGCTCGAAATCCTATAGTGAGCAGACATTGATGAAATAGAGAAATGAGACATGCCTTACATAAGGCATAAGAAAACACTTTGGGGTCCCAAAAACTTGGACCACTGCCACCACAGCCGATATGTGGCCTCACTGCTGGTGAGTACAAACATAAATCAGCCTTTAAACATGAATGGATTTCTGATTTTGGTATTGACGGTTCACCTGTTACCTCAGTTAAGACAGGAGTGATGACAGTGGACAGACTCTGGGACAGAGGCCTCTTGTTGGGCTCCTGTGAAAGCAGAAAACATCACAGTGAGATAAAGAAACCGCTTACGCAACACAACAGTCAGATGTGGCCTTGAGCTCAGTCACCTACCTCCTCTCCTGTTGGACTGGCTCCGTTCTGCAGCTTTTTGCGGTCTTTCTCTCGAATGGTGAAGATCCAGTCATCACTGCCAAAGTCATTCCCACCAGACGCCTGGCCATCAGGTTCCCTGAGTGGAACAAAGACACGAGAAAATAAGAGGGATTCATTTTAAACACATACAAGAAGGAAAAATTAAAGGGGACGCATCAGAAATGCGTAAGATTTTAGGAGAGGGCAAAAAACAAGCAGGGGAGAAAAAATGTAATGATTGTGCAATCTAGATCATGTTAAAGATAGTTAACTGAGCAGCTTGTGAGTAAAGAACTTTCTATCAAATGACTGTGTAATGGAAGCTGTTAACTCTTGTTGACTCTTTAACCCTGGAGTAAAGTAATCCCAGATTATGTTCTTAGATCTTCCACATTTCACACTCTTCATACTTGTAACTACTAACCTTTACTGGGTAGTAATGCTTTAAATTTCACACTGTATGTTGGGTTAACCTTAATGTTTTCACATATATAAACTATGCTTGGGCAAGAACAACATAAAAGTTAAAACCTATTTTAATCTGCTCTCCATCTGTGGAAATGTAAATTTGCCAGGGCCATTCAATTTATCTTGTATAAGCTTTAATAAATTAAAATAACAAAGAAACGACATGAGTAAATTATGACAGAATTATTTGTTGTGTGGAATATTTATAAAAAGCATTTTAGTTGTGTTTTGAGTGGCGTACGAGTCAGACTCGTCGGAGCTGGACTCCGCTCGGGACTGTTCGGACTTCCAGCGCTTGTATCTGTCGATGAGCTCTGTCAGATAGGATGTTTTCTTCGCATAGCGCACAATGAGCTTGTGTTTCAGCAACTCTTTGGCTGTCGGTCTCTGAGAGAAAGACAGAAACATAAAAAAAAAAAATGAGATGGGTCCTTTGAAATGAAACTTCAGTTTTGTCTTTTGATGCAGGTACAATTATAGTACATGCCTTGACAACCATGAAAAGATCATGACCTGAGTAGCAGAAATAGAATAAACTGTTTTGCCAGAAGGATCAGTGAACCAGACAGGAAGAAATAACCTCTGGGAATCCCCTATGAGCATACTCACAAAACTGGGCTCTTTGTTTAGACAGGCCTCGATAAACTCTTTCAGAGGTTTGCAGTAGTTGCCCTCCAGTGTAGGGGGGTTGTTCTTTGGAATGAGGAACAGCACCTTCATGGGGTGCAGATCGGAGTGGGGCGGCTCTCCTTTAGCCAGCTCAATCGCCGTGATGCCCAATGACCAAATGTCAGCCTGGCAAGAAAAGCAAAAATTTGATGTGAACAGGCAAATGTTTTCATGTCCGGTCATGTGGAAGTGGAACAGTCATCGCTCATCTAAATGAATCATATGGAAAAACTGACAAGATATTACAATTAGCACCAAATCCAGAGCCAGACGTCTGGCGCAATGATGGATTTCTAGCTAGCTCTACAGTGACTCTCACCTTCGAGTCATAGGCAGACTGTTTGATGACCTCTGGGGCCATCCAGAAGGGTGTGCCCACAAACGTGTTACGTTTGATCTGCGTGTCTGTGAGCTGACCGGCCACACCGAAATCTGCCAGCTTCACCTCCCCTTGCTCGGACAATAATACATTTGCAGCTGAAAGAAACAAACAAGGGAAGAAGGGAAAGTGTGCATTTAGTTAATTAGAGTGTACCAACAAACAGTTAGATATGTTATGGTTTCAAACTGGGGTCTGGGAACCCCTCAGAGGGCCCAAAGGTGTGCTGAAAAAAAACATTTATTTATTCACATAATGCATTTTAGAGCCTTTATAGTTTTAACATATACCAGTAATGTGAAAATAAGCAAATCTGATATTACCAATTCATTATGATTTCTAAAGAATAGTCAAAAACCAGAAAATTCAATGTCATTACTGTATTGACAGTACTAGTTTTTAACAGTTTTAAAGGCTAAAGCTAAAGGGTTAATATCATATTCCGTCAACTTAATAGCAAATATTTTAATGGATGTCCAATCATTTTTTCACCAACTTGCTTTAGTACAACGCCAATATAATTTTGTAAATATGTATTTAATTTTGTCTTAATCTTTTATGATAAATATCTGGATGATCATCAAGATGTTTTAAAATCTGAAAAAAACCATAGGAGGCCTCTTTACACCAAAACAAATATGTGTGTGACAATTTGGTTTAAGAAACATTTTAATTTGAAAGAATTGCTGTAAATGCCTGTTCAGACCAACCAAACATTTGCATGCAATCGAGGCAGATTTTCTTTTTTGCAAAAAAAAAAAAAGAAGGGTGTGTTCTAATGCGTTCTAATCTTTTCCATCACACCGTGAAGAAAACTGGCCAACCAAGATTATCTAAATTTTGGTCAAATGTCAGAGCAGCCGCTGTTTCCTAAAATCATAACTTGGTGGTGCTCGTGAACAGAGTATTTTGTTAAACGGCAGTGAATAGCAAATCCAGAATGGGGTTTTCTTGACTATGTACTATTGTATTTAGTGTTATTTGATAAACATTATTGGAAGAAAAAAATCTGAACACTATTTCAAATACATTTAAATATGTTAGATTTTCTTCACAGTGACAAGTAGGTGTCAGAAACGGAAAGTTGCTCAACATTTCGTATAATGGAGTAACCGTGGTAACTGCTGAAAAGTCAAATCACATATGAAAATTTGACAATTTTCGTCTCGTGTTGGTGTGAATCAGCCTTAAAGGCTGCAGTAAGAAGCAAAAAACAAAGTAATAGCAACTATTTCTGTGAACATGAAGCTGTACAACTGATAATGTACACTTGCTAATAACTGCTAATAATTGTTTACATATGTTGTAAACCCAGACAAAACCTCCTCAGAAGTGTTCAGTGTAGAAGCTTGGAACTTTGTAAATTAAACACTTCTTCTCGGCGGGCTGATAAAAACAGTGCATCCTGACTCCAGAAAGTTGCAAAGGAGAACTTGAAATTTTCTCTTTCATTTCTGTGTGCAATATTCATAAGATGGCCATTTAAGGTCAATCTGACCTTGATTATTCCATCCATACCTTTGATGTCTCTGTGGATCTTCTTCTCAGAGTGTAGATACTCCAGGCCTTTCAAGATCTCTCTCAGGATGGTGGCGATCTGCGTTTCGTCTAAAGCACCAGGCTCCAACTGAAAGTGAACAATATAATATCGTATAAAACAAACATTGTGATATTAGGTTCAAACTTGGATGCATCTTTTACACACATTTAAGAGAAATTCTACACAAGTCATTATAAACAACACAAAAGCTACATAACCAAAAAGCATTACGAGCTTTAAGGTTTAACAAGAATAAAAATTCTGCATCGTACCAAATCCAAGGCAGATCCACCACCTAAATACTCCATGATGATCCATAACTTTGTGTCCTAGAGCAAGAGAAAGAGATGAAGAGGAATTGGACGTTGAAAGGCGAGACAAACCCATCAACTCACAAATAAGCAACAACTTTTCCAGAGGAGTCGGGGCTTTTGCTAGTGAGAGGGTAAACGTGTAATCCTAATCTCTCCTTTAATTTGGGATTAGCTAGCCTGAGAGAGAGGGAAGAGAGAAAATTGGGTTACATACCTCCCACCTCACTTAAGAATGAGAGAACATGAGCCTGTGTGTGTGTGCGCAGAAACTGAAGAAGCACGCCGAGAGCCTCTTAAAAGTGAACGATTAATTTATTGCACCTAATGGTTCACCACAGCGCAGCTACAAAGTTCTATGTGCTCTTTCATCTTTCTGTGCTGAGCGCTGTGTGTCTCTCTCTCACTTTTGCACATGAATAATTCATTTATGCTCTACTGCACACTGCAGTAGTGGCAATAGTATATGCTCATACCGACCCCTAATCTTAATTACTAAACTTCGGTGCATATCTCACACTAGGGGTGGGTGATCTTCCTAAAATATCATCAATCTTATAACACAAAAAAAATCACAATCTGAATTGTAATCTTCCTAATTTTGAGATATACTATCGAGAATACCTAACAAGCCTGTAGACTGTCTATTTGAAACATAGATATTGCATTAAACAATCAGTTGACAAAATGATAGTTAAAACCCGAGTTAAACACTTCATAGTCTTCACCATATGAATTAAATATACACTGGTTCTTATTAAAGCTACTAAAGCAGTAAGGGACTTTTTTAAATGTTTGATTAACATTAATAACAGACAGCAACAGGTTTGCATTAGGATATGAGAGGATGCGAGGATCTAATAAACTGACACGCAACCGATTTCTTTCCCAACTGTTCACTTAGGACATAACTTACTGACTATACTCATCAAGAAGAAATTTTTGACATAATTTTGCATGTATTTGATGGTTTAGACACGTGGGTGAAAAGCAGATTGTGGACATCCTCAAGATCGATCACGATATGCAATCGTCAGATCACTGACGATTCTACACGCATTGTTTTTATTATATTTTTAGTAAGTGGATAAAATGGGATACAATTTTTGTTTTTCTTACCCACTCTGAACAATCTGGCTTTTGTTTAGTTTTTTCGCTCGGCTATTACAGGTTATTACAGTAAGTGAATGAACAAAAATGACAAAAAAATAAATAAGTTTGTCCACAAACGACTTGCTGTTTGAACAAGCAGTTATAAAATGCTGCAGTGGTTAAAATTCAGTAACTTCAAGTGGAATCTATGCAATCAGTCTTTAAGACAAGCAGTCACAAAGTGCAGCAAATTTTAGTCGTCAAAATCCAGTAACATTAATTGGAATTTACGTGATTGTGAATTTCACACATGGGTGAAATATTTCCCCTAAGCAGATTTCGCAACAAGTTCAAGTTGGTTGCGCAAATTCGACCAACAGAAAGCGCTTGATTTGAAAGTGCCTCCTGTGTGAACTGTCTTTCAAACACTGCAACAATACTGGCAATAAACAATGAATCTATTTTTCCCCATGAAACTTTGGAAATTTTATAAGGTGTGGTCTTTAGGAGGGAAAATTGAAGGAAAACAATATGTCATAAGGATTATCGTATTTCCCCTGCCGTGTAAATAATGCCACAGAAACTACAGAGGGTGGGCTCTTACATGGGACAGTAAAAATGCATCTAAACAACCATCCAGGATATCTTGGCAAGATCCTATGCCATTCGGAACAACTTAGCAATGGATTAGCAAACACTGCCACAGTTAATTAACAGCGAGTTTTGCACAGGCAGGAAAATGTACTTAGTTTAAATAAAAAACACAAGCAAACCGTAACATGCTTTCTACAACTCGAACCAGTTATTTCACTCCCTGTTCATCGTTACAGATCTTCAAAGTAATAACTGATGCTACGGGCTGTTTCTCTCTCCCAAAAATACATGTAGTATATTCCCCCAGGCCGAAATTACTGCTGTCCGTGCTTCGCTCTTTCTGGCTAGCAGCTTTAAACGCACAACAAAAAGACATGTGACTTCACTATTGTTCATTTTAACTTGAGCATTAAGTGAACACCCACATTTTCTGCTTCCATTTGTGACACTGGGGCATTTTCAGCTTAAGTTTAATGTTGAGAATCACAACTCCACATGGGGCATCAAAGATTATGGTTGAGGAAGAGAGAGCGTGAGAAAGAAAGGCTGATGTAAAGAACACCCACACATGCTAGTTTTACACTTCTTCACAGTGGGAAGTGGACTGAACATGCTGCCTGACGGCATGCCAAATAGTAATAACTAGGGTCATCAGTGTTAATGACATACCTAATACAAAATGATAACTTTTAAGAGCGGAGCAATTCATAAAAAAAAAACAGGTCCTTAACACTCGATTGCTCATGAATCAGACTACACTGGTTGTGCTGTATGCTTGTTTTGTAAGGTCAGCTCAAAGATGCAATTTCTTGCCATTAATAAAATTTAATAAAATAATAGAATGTCCCTCACTCGGCTCCGGGAGGTGAATAAAGGCCTCCTGTAGAGAATCCATGCATTTTTGTAAGATAAAACGCATGGATTCACAACAGGAGGCCTTTGATTCACCCCCTGGAGCCATGCGAGGGATGTTTTATTACCGATGCACGTACCCGCTTACCCCATTATAAGGCTTGGAGGGGCCAGGACAATTTTTAATATAACTCCGATTGGATTCGTCTGAAAGAAAAAAAGTCATATACACCTAGGATGTTTTGAGAGTGAGTAAAACACATGCTAATTTTCATTTTTGGGTGAAATAACCCTTTCAGCTCTATGGTCAATTTCATGTGTGAAAGGATAAATGGTCAGTTTACATAAATCTATATGCAATATTAGCATCTAAATATTTTCTTTATTCACTAATGTTGCACTAAATTGTTCAAAGATTTCAGTAAAAATAGTCACAAAGGATTATTTCTATTTTAAATAAATGCTGTATTCTCCAAACTTTGTTGCAAATGGAGGATACTTGAGTGAACAATGACAGCTGGGCAGAACTTGGGCACGAGTTTCTTAATAAACTGACCTCCTGTAGCACTTCACATGGTTTTGATCGGCAGCTCTCACAGATCTTAGTATCAACTTGTTCCCATTACCTCAAACCTAGTTTCAGTCATCCATAACTCTTCTAATAATTTACTCTCCAGTCTCTAAGTTGCTTATTCTACCACTTTTTCTTATTTACCAACTTCAGATGAAGCTTTTTGTTTTTCTTTTAAGGCCCACAACCCAGTCGGCTCTTCACGGTTTCAGATGAAACTGTTGTTTGGCATATACTATTGAACAAAGCTGCCAGTCGAGGACCTGAGGGGTGTCTGTTTCTCAAACTCTGATGTCCTCTTGCTGGCATGCATCTGGGCCGTCCCTTTCTCTCTGTCCTGTTTAAATCCAGTATGCTGTCTTGATTCAAGACGGTATTGTACACTCACAGACGAAATTGCCTTCGTCTCTCTAAAGAACAATAGACCGATGAGCTTCTAGAGGAAGCTGTTTCTTTGAAGCCAAAATTGGACTATAGAAATGTCAGTGTACTGGCATCACTTCAGCAACTGAAAAAAGACACTGTGTTGCCAATCCCATTCTTCATTAAGTAGCACAACTGTTTTCAACTGTGGTAAGATAAACAAGCTTTCTTTAGTACCAAATTAGAAGATAAAACTGACTACTTGAGGATGAGGGTACAGTGTTTTCTTATAAGCTGAAGTAACGAGGCTTTGAAATCAGAGGTTAAAGCTGAACAGTACACCCAAAAACAAAAATACAGTCATCAATTACTCACCTTCCTGTCATTCCAAACCCATTTAAAACCCACATCATATATGGTAAACAGCAGCTCAACCGTACTTGCTTAATGCACAAAAACAAACCTCAATGGTTCCTGCGGAGGCTCCAATGTGCTTGCGTGACATGCAAGAACAAACCTCATTGGTTATTGTATGTAAGGCAAGCACTTTTGAGATTCTGTTAACCATATTTGCTGTACTCTATGCACGCCCATTGATCAATGTTTATATGTGATTAAAAGCCTAAATAAAATTTGTTCATCATAAATCTTTTAAAAAAAAGTAATTGTCTCTCTTCATAAGATTTCATAAACTGCTTGATTCAGGTGGATTTATTTTACAATATTCTTATGAACCTTTTGATGCATCAAATTTTTGGACAATGGAGGGACCAAAATCTCCCAGGTGTTATTAAAAAATATCTTAATGGTTCAAAAGGTGAACAAAGGTTTTGGAAAGAGGTGAGGATGAGTAAATGATGAAAGAATTTTCATTTTTGAGTGAGCTAAGCCTTTAATCCCATGACCTCAAAGTCTTTTTGTATTTGCTGGCCACTCACCTTTAGGTAGGAGCCGTAGTATTTGGTGACAAAGGGACTGTCGCACTGGCTTAACACTGTAATTTCCTGCTGAATGTCTTCAATCTCATCTTCAGCCTCTTCCAGATCGATGATCTTGATGGCCACAACTTTCTGAGTGCGATTGTCGATGCCCTTAAACACCTCTCCGAATGAACCCTTACCGATTCTCTCCAGCTTAGTGAACAACTCCTCAGGATCTGCTTTTAAATTCTGGAAAATAAACAAAGACATTTCGATATATATGCCTTCAATTAGTTTTATGCAGATTAAACAATTTACAAAATCATGCACTACTGATAAATCACATGATGTGACGTTTTAGGGTAAGAATTCCACACAGAAAGGATCCTTGGGCCTAGTCAACACTACATAAATGATTTTATATTTTAAAAGCAGGAAGAGTTTTCTAACCTACAGCAATCCAAGAGGATGACCATTACCTAAAATGACCTCAATGTAATGGTTATGGTTAAACATACTACAGTGCTACTTCTGAGCAGTCTTAAAATAGGCTTTTATAATCCAGTGTTTGGTTTGACTAGACGTTCTTTGAAATGCTACTGAAGCAGGACCTGAGTATGTCTGAAGCACAGTTCCCAGAGGTCTCAGCCATGACCCTGAACATCTCAGACCCCTGAGGACTTCTTAAAGGAAACACAGAGAGAGCTACAAACAGCGTCTATGTTATTAGCATGTGGCAGTTCGTTGCAGAGTCCACGGTGGTTAAATTGAGAAGCACTTGAATAAATAACAGCAGAACTAACTAAACCTCAAACAGCTCTGGGTTTAACACTTGCATGCTAACTTAAGCCTCCAAAACCCGTCCCAAACATCACCACCACTTCACCAAGATCATTCAAACAAAGCACAACAAACCACGCTAGACTAACATCCTCCAAATCTCTTTTGCTAGTATAAACTCTAAACCTACCGAACGCAGAGTCATATTGATGCCGAACACAACAGCAGAACAGCTTGTCCAGTGCAGTATGAGAGGCGCTGCGGGAGGTACACGGAGGCAGGATTTCATGAGGACCTCATAAAAGTGTGAAATCCAGTAAAATGGATCAGAACAGAGCCGATCGTCCACAGCATTAGTGCGCCAAAGATACCAGATGAAAGCGAGCAGATTTTGCCCGCAGCCTAAAGTACATTATTCTAATGCCTCATACCTCAGGGTACCGTAAATAAATGGAAATCTGTTTAGGGAGATCTTGACCATGCTTTGATATAAGGCTGAAAGGGTTGATTACCGCTAGCAAAGTATTAAAGTGATTGAAGATGTGTTTTCCATTTCATTTTATACAAATAGCATTGGATTCAAGATCCAGATTTTGACCCAGTACTGTTTAACATAACCATGTCCTTAAAATCAAACACTTAATAGCAATTAATGTGCAAAATTATCAACACAGCTCAAAACACCAGGAAAATTGATCATTTAGTTTCTAAATATCTCTTACATTTCTATGGTTAACCCATATTCAATACACAGTATTGTTCAAAAATTTGGGGTCAGTACGAAATCTTTTTTTTTTTTGTGGAAAGACATTAATATTTATATTCAGCAAGGCCAAATAAAACTGATCAAAAGTGACAGTAAAGATATTCATAATTTAACAAAAGCTTCTGATATCAAATGAATACTGTGCTTTTGAACTTTCTATTTAAAGAATTCTTCGAAACAATATACATCACCGTTTCCACAAAAATACAATACAAGTGTTTTCAACATTAATAATAAGAGTTATTTTAATTGTAACAAAATTGAACAATATTACATTTCTTATGTTTTGATAAATTCAGCCTTGAATGAAATGTTTTGCATATTTTCGTTCATTATTTTCATGGATGAGACAACCTGTCCATGTTTGCATCTGTCTAATTTGGCTAGATTTTACCAAGGGAATTTAAAACAAAATGCCACAGATTTTGATTGGTCACACAGACTTAAACAATTATAAACTTTTTTTTTTTTTGCTATGCTGGGTAGCTGCATTTTTTTCTATGCATTTCTCAGCGTTTGAACCTCCCAGAAGAAACTCAGCTGAGGACCACTGCTTTAAACAACTCTAATCAACCAACTCCAGCACAACAAGCAATATATCTCAAAAGATGACAAAAGCCTTCATGAAAGAGGGAAAAAGAGGCCACTGAACAGTAGTCACTGTGATAAATGACACGTGCTGACAAATATCTTGGAGACCGATTGCCAATCTGCTCTCCGTCAACTATGAGGCCATCCTATGAACACATACACATCGATTTTCTCATACACAGATGATTTTCACACATCTTTCCTCAAAGCACACACACCCACAGAGAAGCCCTTTAATGCATCACTCAGAGATTCATTAGCTGTCATCTACTCGTCCCATCACGGAGATGATGAAGGCTTTTCTCCCTAATTCAGCCCTAATGTTGATTGCTTGCCTACACTCCCAGCTGATCTCTGTAATCCTGATCCCGATGCACACTGACAGGTGTAACAGCCAACAAATTCTTTTAGAAGGCCATGTCATCCCTTGGCTCCCATCTGTGTTTGTGTTTTAGGGAGCTGGAAACTCTGAGGACGGCCATATGAGGTGTGTTACAGCCAGGTGAGAGCATGCGGGCTTCTGAAATGTTGACCACCACAATGGATTTGTGACCCATAAGGAAATACTAGAGAATGAATGCTTATTCCATCACTGCGCTCTCAGAAATGGTGACTTGTGGCCCTCCCTGTGGAAGATTGTGACCTCCTACATAATTCCGGTTTTCCTCATCTCACATGGAATCTCTTTGGTATTTAGGGCCTCCTTAAAACTTGGAGGTTCTTGGCCAACAATGGCTTCCTGCATATTCAATCTAAAGGAACGATTAGGACCAAGGAAGGACCAACGAAGCCATTTAAACTGCTAGGCATGGCAGATTGCTCTCCTGTCCTGAGGGCAAACTAGTCATATGGCCCAGCATGAATAGAGACCCAACCAAGTGACCCAGTTATGATGCCTACTCTCTGGAGACATCTGTCCATCCCTCATCGCCCTCTTTCCTTTTGTCTCTACCCTTCCACTTCACGGTTTCCTTTCTTTCTTGGATCTTTGTGTTTTGAAGAACAGAATGGTTCTTCACTGGTACTGACCCACTTCATACATGATCATGGTTTATAAAGGATGTCCCAGAAAGGTTACAGTGGTGCTAATGCTCTCTAGAGGGCAAGAACATTACATTTTTAATAGAATGACCCTGAAAAGGGTTCTACATTGGTACTGTCCTACTTCATACATGATCTTGGTTTCATAAAGGATGTCCCAGAAAGGTGGTGCTAATGCTCTTTAGAGAGCTAGAACATAAACATTTTAATATTTAATGGCAATGCTTTCAAAATTGTTGTCCTTCAAGCTTCGCAGATAATGAAGGACTCAAAGCCTCTTCTGTTAAGCATCACATTCACTGCGTTTCACCATAAATATTTGAAAAACAGTAAACCAAACCACCTCCAGTCCACTACTACATGGCTTTTCAAACTGGCAAATAAAATGGGAGTATAAAGGCATGCATAAAAAAAGTTTAGAGAAAAAAAAAAACTATATACACTTTAATATTACATTTTTAAAAATGTAAAACCAAATAATACAATAAGATTAAATTAAATAACTAAATAAATGTATTAAAATAAAAATGATTTAAATAAAAGCATCTAAGAGCACAGTACTAAAATAACCAGAAAAAATACAGAAATATTTTCCAAATAATATTTTTCATAAACTTATAATTCAATCATTCACATTATAAACTGGTTATTTATGTGTGAGAATATATAGCTGCCTTTTACATTATTAGAATTTCACATATTATCATATTTGGTGTTCCAGTGGCATCTAAAAGACTGAACAACTAACGGTACACGGGTGGTCACCCTATCACTTCCCCCTGCATGTACAGAGCAATAAGACGACCTTACTCAGAAAACACACATACTGCATTACACTATTTAACACATTACACAAAGAGTCAAGTCAAGATTTATGGTCTTCTGCAACTTCTCAGAGAGTGGAAACTCTTAAGCTTATGAAAGTGAGGGATATTACACAATACACTTCAAAACCTTAATATGTTCCACAGTAAACTTTAAATAAAAGATGCTGTGTGTATCTTTACCTGCATCCCAGGCAGACTGCCCTGCACAGGAGAATGAGCCATGGCGTCACTTTAACCACTAAAACTGTCCAGCAAGTCAGCAAAAAAAACACTGTTTCCGGACAAAATACAGCTAATGCACCCCTGGATCCCGTTTGCCCGAGTTTAATGCGGTCTTAGATATTTTACAGCCGGATAATGGAGCGAAGAGCATCCACGGGAGGACAGAAAGTGCATTTGAAAGATGACTGGCGTGAAAGCCTCTCCTCCACTTCCGCAGCTTTAATGAGAAATGCTGCTCTTCCTCGCGGAAATCACCGCAAACGCCAATCAAAACAGCGTCGATCGGACTGATCGCGGAGTTTCAGTCGATGTAGAGTGCGATCGGATGTTGAAACGCTCTTTTGATGACTCCTGGAGTGGGCTTTGGAGGTTCATGCAGGCCAGATCGCTCGTCAAGAGTTGATGGTCCTCTTTGCGCAAACGGATTTCCAAAACATAGCGCAAAAACATGCGCGCGTTTGCGTTAAAATGCCCCGGTTTCGGCTCCTAAAACAGATGCACGGAACGTGAACTATATCGCGGATCGCTCGAGGAGGTGGGCGGTGAAAATCCCGACTTGTTTGAACTGAAGAAATGATGTTGACATCCTCACTTCACTTCCCAGCTGGCCGCCATCTTGTCCGTGCTGTCATCGGGACATCAGGGCGGATCCGGACCCCTCAGACCCCGCCCCCGCTGGAGAGGGGAGGGGTTTATAACTCTAATCACTCAGCACTGTGTTTAAAATCTTCTTCTTCTTTCTTCACCATACAGGTCCTTTTCAAAAAATTAGCATATTGTGATAAAGTTCATTATTTTCTGTAATGTACTGATAAACATTAGACTTTCATATATTTTAGATTCATTACAACACAACTGAAGTAGTTCAAGCCTTTTATTGTTTTAATATTGATGATTTTGGCATACAGCTCATGAAAACCCAAAATTCCTATCTCAAAAAATTAGCATATCATGAAAAGGTTCTCTAAACGAGCTATTAACCTAATCATCTGAATCAACTAATTAACTCTGAACACCTGCAAAAGATTCCTGAGGCTTTTAAAAACTCCCAGCCTGGTTCATTACTCAAAACCGCAATCATGGGTAAGACTGCCGACCTGACTGCTGTCCAGAAGGCCATCATTGACACCCTCAAGCAAGAGGGTAAGACACAGAAAGAAATTTCTGAACGAATAGGCTGTTCCCAGAGTGCTGTATCAAGGCACCTCAGTGGGAAGTCTGTGGGAAGGAAAAAGTGTGGCAGAAAACGCAGCACAACGAGAAGAGGTGACCGGACCCTGAGGAAGATTGTGGAGAAGGACCGATTCCAGACCTTGGGGGACCTGCGGAAGCAGTGGACTGAGTCTGGAGTAGAAACATCCAGAGCCACCGTGTACAGGCGTGTGCAGGAAATGGGCTACAGGTGCCGCATTCCCCAGGTCAAGCCACTTTTGAACCAGAAACAGCGGCAGAAGCGCCTGACCTGGGCTACAGAGAAGCAGCACTGGACTGTTGCTCAGTGGTCCAAAGTACTTTTTTCGGATGAAAGCAAATTTTGCATGTCATTCAGAAATCAAGGTGCCAGACTCTGGAGGAAGACTGGGGAGAGGGAAATGCCAAAATGCCTGAAGTCCAGTGTCAAGTACCCACAGTCAGTGATGCTGGTGTTGGTCCACTGTGTTTTATCAAGGGCAGGGTCAATGCAGCTAGCTATCAGGAGATTTTGGAGCACTTCATGCTTCCATCTGATGAAAAGCTTTATGGAGATGAAGATTTCACTTTTCAGCACGACCTGGCACCTGCTCACAGTGCCAAAACCACTGGTAAATGGTTTACTGACCATGGTATTACTGTGCTCAATTGTTCCTGACCTGAACCCCATAGAGAATCTGTGGGATATTGTGAAGAGAAAGTTGAGAGACGCAAGACCCAACACTCTGGATGAGCTTAAGGCCGCTATCGAAGCATCCTGGGCCTCCATAACACCTCAGCAGTGCCACAGGCTGATTGCCTCCATGCCACGCCGCATTGAAGCAGTCATTTCTGCAAAAGGATTCCCGACCAAGTATTGAGTGCATAAATGAACATAATCATTTGAAGGTTGACTTTTTTTTTTTGTATTAAAAACACTTTTCTTTTATTGGTCGGATGAAATATGCTAATTTTTTGAGATAGGAATTTTGGGTTTTCATGAGCTGTATGCCAAAATCATCAATATTAAAACAATAAAAGGCTTGAACTACTTCAGTTGTGTTGTAATGAATCTAAAATATATGAAAGTCTAATGTTTATCAGTACATTACAGAAAATAATGAACTTTATCACAATATGCTAATTTTTTGAAAAGGACCTGTATTATATCAGGTCTGCATGTCCACTTCTATGTGCATTACTTTTAGTGTAAAGCTGTTTACATTGTTGGGAAGGTTGCATTGGAAATTTAATAGGTTACAGATTACAAGTTACCCTATTTAAAATGTAGGCTAATTTACTTTAAAGTAATGTAACTGATTACATTTGATTGTTTTATTACTTTTCTAAATTTCTAACAAATGTTTTAAACTGTTAATCATTTGGTTAAATCACTGATCTATATATATATAGAGAGAGAGAGAGAGAGAGAGAGGCCTGCATATGTATGTATATATAATTATATTTTTAAAAATCATGTTTTTTATTATGCTATCATGTTTTTATTGAGTTAGTTAGCTAGTATTTTTTATTCATTTTGTACCTAATCAAAATAACCCAACTGCAGCTATACCTACTCCAACACTGTCTATTTGATTGTGACATTTTATTTCCTTCCTTGGTCACACTTTAGTTTAGGGACTAATTCTCACTATTGACTAACTAACTACAACTTTTGCCTCAAACTCCTAATTCGCTGCTAATATTAATAGTTAGTAAGGTAGTTGTTAAGTTAGGTTTAAGGCATCTAACATATGGTCATGTAGAATAAGGCAATAATATGGTGCTTTTCAAGTACTAATAAACATAGGGTTGCCACCCGTCCCTTAAAATACGGGATGCGATTTGTCCTGTATTTTACAAAGGCCAACAAGCTGTGCTAATAGAAATTATAATGAAATCAATTTCATAAGAAGTTAGAGAAGCTCATCTTGGCAGTTTAAAACATTTTTGGGTGAAACATACCTTTAAAGTGACAGACACATCTGAGCTTCTAAAGGCATAGCTCTATTGTTTTATTAAAATTTGGATAGTCTGTTAGAGCTTGATAGACATTATTATATTTTTAGACATTATTTGACAGAAGAATTTATAGATTATAATTAATGTTAGACCCTATTTATTAATTTATCATTTATATTAATCATAAATATATACATAATAAATAAGCATATATGTCATATACAATTTTACTTTTTTTAAAATGCTAAATTATTTAGATTTAATGTAGTCCTAATTTAAGCAAATGAATAAAAACATTAAATAAAATTAAAATTAATCTCATCCAGGTAACAGCTGCAGAACTGTCAAAAAAAGACTAATAAGAATAATTAATTTACATATATGAGCATGCTTTCTCATGGTGTATTGTTGAGCTATGAATTCCTCGCTGATTATATGTGTCCTTTTAAAAAAATATATAAATAAAAAATTTTTTAGCAAATAACTAGAAAGAATTGGGCCCTAAACTTAAGTTATCCTTTCCTATTCCTTTAATATATTCAAATTTTTTTAAATATATTTTAATAGTTTGTATATAAAAATTAAATTCATATTATTTAACATTGTTCAAAAAAGATGTTGTTACTCCACTGATTCCGTACCGTTAGAATATTTCGTTAGAATTTTTTTTTTATTGTTTTTTTGAAAGCTTAAATCACATTGAGAAATAGCGACACCTTTTGGCAACAGAAGAATACGTACTTTAAACCTGCAACACCGATATTACCACTAGATGTCGACCGTGGTTTATTTTTAAATTGATTCCCTAGATCTTCACATTTTACTGTGATTGAGCTCATCGTTGTGTATTCAGACATGAACTGGGCTGTAAAACCTTTAAAGTCATAAAGACCTTTTTTTTTTCAAAGTGTCACATGTGAGCATTCCTCAAACACACCCTCTCTTTTATGTTTGGATTATTTGATTGATTCTGGATTAACACATGAGAGGATGAAAACTTTCCTTCCCTCCCTACATTTTAGAATATTATTTGCTTTGCATAAAAGCTGAACTGTATGCCAGCTCACTTTGTCCAAGTCCATAAGCTTGTCAGTTCAACTCTTTATCTTCAGAATCTCTATTTACTGGAATGCTCGGCTGAGCTTCACCTCCTGAGGCATCAGATACTTCTTCAACCGAGCCTTATGCTGAGAATAAAAACCTCCTAATCCTCAAACACACTCAAATTCCTCCAGAGGGGCTCTTCATCGCAAATCTGTTCAATTTTCTTCAAAGCTCACCCAGACCTGTGAAAATTGGGAGGATATTTAGTGAGGACCGATCAAAACAAGCTTCAAGTGCACCACCCTCGACCCATATACCTCCCGCACACACCGCTAAAGCAGCATGTGGATCTGTAAAATGCAGTTTTACAGGCCGATAATAAAATGTAAAGTTTCCCACAGGCTGGGGTGTCGTGTCAATCACTGACAGTGTTTACAAACCAATTCCCTGGGTGCTGCGTATCTACTTTTGGGCCTGAGCAAAACGCTATATTCTTTTCTTTCTTTCTTCTGCAATTTCCCTCTCTGCCACACAGACATAAGATTCCCCCCCTCTCCGTGCGACAGTGTCCATTTAAAGAAAATGGCTGCATTTAGCCTGATCATGTCTCCATTAGATTAGGGACATCTATACAGTTCCATTTTAGACTCATTCACAGGCATCACAGACAACAGAATGGGTATCAGAGGTTAATTATATTTTAGAAAGGCAGCATGAGGTATACACTTCACTTGAGCAATGATTATGAAGACGGCAGATGTTGCTCTTTGAAATACAAAATCAGACAAATATATATAAATAAAAATAAACAAATAGAAAATAATGTTTTATATGCATATGTGTATGTACAGTACCATTCAAAAGGTTTGGTTTGAGATTTTGTTTTGTTTTGTTTTTAAAATTAGTCTGTTATGCTCATGCACCAAGACTGCATTTATTTGATTGCAAATACAGAAAAAACTGTAATATTGTCAAATATTATTACAACTGTTTTCTATTTGCATATATTTTATGTGATTTATTCCTTGATGGCAAAGCTGAATTTTCAGCATTATTACTCCAGTCTTCAGTTTCACATGATTGTCCAGAAATCATTCTAATATGCTGATTTTGTGCTCAAGAAACATTCCTGATAATCAATGTTGAAAACAGTTGTATTGCGTAATATTGTGTGGACACCCTGGTGATATTTTTTTCAAAAGAACAGCATTTATTTTAAATTTAAATCATTAATAACATTATAAATGTCATCACCATCACTTTTGATCAATTTAATTTGTCCATGTTGAATAAAACTATTAATTTAATAATAATAATAAAACACTTAATTTTTATTTACTTAGCCTATGTTAAATTTGCATTTGGCCAACACCTTTATCCAAAGCCACTTTTTTTTGTCTTTTGAGCACAAATCTTTTTCTTTTCTTATTTTATACATACTATATTCCAATAAATAAATAAACCTGAGAGGCAGAAAACCTTTTTCTTATATATGTATGGAACTGGTCTGAAATACACAGCTGATGTTGAGTCCTTTGCTTTGAGCTCATACTTTGATGTGTATCTTCCATCAGTCCTGTGACCCAGAAGGGAAACACGGAGTGGCCTCAGTCACAGGAAGATCACACTCAATATTCTGTCTCACTTCTAACATTCAACAGCCTTCCAGCAGTAGAATATACTCTGTTAAAAAAAAAAACTTCTTCAGTCATATTTTTAGTGTGCTGTTACAAAGTTCCACAAAATTGAATTAAAAATACTCAAAATAATTTTTTTCCTATTCAATTAGGGCCTTATTTGTTTGTGTAATCTCAAAATATGATGTTTCTTTAAAAGAGGCAGAAAAGCCAACTCTTTATATTCAGAGATTAGCCTTCCCGTTCTCTGCGTGCTTAATTGATCTATGGTGTTACATTGTGGGCCATCAGTCTTCAGTAGAGCCTAATTTATTATGTTTGTGTGTGTATGTGTGAGTGCATCCATGCATATGTACAGGAGTGTGTGTGAGTGTGCAAGATAAGTCTCTTACTCCGACACACTGCGCCATGAATCACTGTGCTGCTATGCCGAGGATCTGAGGTGTCATTGTAATTAATGGTAATACAAGGCAGTGGAAACAGTAGCAGACCTCCGAGCTCTTTAATTAGCTGCAGTGATGAAGGAAGACACAGAGCAGAACAGGAGGCTTGCGATGGTGATGAATAGACCGATGCTAGGAAACACCAAAAGAGGCGAGGATCCTGAAAGATCCCACCGACAGTCGTGTTGCACTGTCATGCTCTAAACATGAGAACATGGACAAGACCCCCAGGAAAAGACCAGATTCTCTGACTCAAAACAATGTGGCATTATTCATCAAATTATGGTTGTGCACTAAGGCGAAGGGAATTGGGAGAAAAAAATATGGATGCTATGGTGGTATTTTGCTCAACAGAAGATGCACAGCTAAAGGGCAGCGGTACCGGTGTCTTAGCATGCTCATGTTAAGAGTCATTTGTCATTGCCAGGGTCCTACGACTTAATTAAGCTCTCAGAGCGGCCCCCCTATGGGAGATACAGTTTAATCTGAATCACCAACCACACTGCACTGGGCCTTCCAGCATCCTGGATTACACTTCAGTAGTGAGAAAATGGCTACTGGGAAATGTAGTTCTGTAGTACACCATGTAGTCAATTATCTAATACATAATTTGTGCTATATGGAAATGTAAATATTTTCACAACAACTGTGGTCAAATAATATCATATTTCACATTGTGCAATGGTTAGTTTCAGTCCTCGAATTTGATTGTCCAAGCTCGCCAGGCTTCCTTCAGTGCTCCCTAGAATCAGCTGATCTTCCACAAAGCATGTTGAAGTATTGGGAAAATATATGCTAATTAATTGGACACATGATGGCTATTTTTACAAGCTGACCCATATCTTCTGAACACAATGTCCAAGTTTAACAAAACTTGAGACCCATAGACAGAACAAATGACAACCCGCTGTAACTCAGCAATTTTTCAAATGGTTGCAATGTGCTTTCTTTCCTATTATGTCCTATAAAATCCTCTAATACTGCTCTAATGCTTATACTTCAAAAAACAATTTTTTCAAAGTTTTTTTTTTTTTTTACATCTAGCAATCTTTAACAATGAGTTGGTAAACGAATCATCTAATTTTATTTAAATATGAAAGAACAGGCTTCTTCACCAGTCAGAATCTTCCCAATATATAAATGTGAGCAAAGAAAAAAAAAGATTAATTTAGGGGCCGTTTAGCTGACACCATCTTCAACTAAAACTAAAAACTTTTTATGCATTTTGACTATTTGTTTACACAACATCAGCATTTTGGGAGCCTGAAAGCGTAAGCTGAAAATAGGTTTCAAAATCTGTGTAAACTACAAAAACGTGAATTTGTGAACATGGTGACATGCGAATACATATTTTGTGGTCAGTCTATCCAACTTTGCGCAAATTATGGGAGTAACTTATTTACACTGTAAACAATCAGCAAAAGGTTCACACTATGAAAGCAATAATAAATAACAATCCAGTCCAGCAGTTTAAGGATCTGAGGAACGCTGGGGCCCTTATTGGCCATGAGTGACAGCCAATTTCCCTGGGAAGGCTTTTGGGATGACCAGGCTATAAAGAGCTATAAATTTGTAGCCTTGACTTGAATATAAGTTGTTATAAATATATGATATGTGGCATATTTGGTGAATACACTGAAAATGTCACAGCCACCTGATCAACAAAAAGCAAGACATCTGATAAAAAATGTGGTCAACTGTAAATACCGTATAAATGGCTGCAAAGCTAATAGACATGGACTGAAAGCTACACATCTCTCTTTTTGATTTCGTAAGATTAATTAGCTTTTTACCATGTTACATACTACAAAGGGGTTCCTGTCTACAAATCGTGTTGAACAGTGACTGATGTTTATGTCATTTTGAATCTGCATACTATCTTCATTAAATGATATACGATCATTTCTGAGCACAAATTAATAGGCTTTATGAGCACTGAGCTGCAAAATGATGACAATGATGCCAGTTTACCATTTAGATTGATCTGGTGTGTCTTCATATGTGTCATTAATGAATCCAATCCATCATGTTCAATGAATCCTTTGCGAATCAAAAAAATTGATGACCTTTCGGTAAGAGCTCAATCACCATTTGCGGAGTGCTTTGTCATTTTTTTGCACAGAAAACAAGATTGAATCAATTTTGATTGGTGGATGTCGCCATTCAAAGTTAAGAAACTCATGCCTTTGCCCTAGACATGTTTATAAGAAGATCATAATGCATCACTGCAAAAGCTTATGCTAACAGTGTCTCTATGTTTCGTGTGTTTCTCTAGGCCAAATTGGGTCATATTGTTCGTAATCTGAGCATCGCTTTCTGAATACTGATGGGGAGGAATAATGACCTAACACGGCACAGGTAAACAGAGGGTCTGATTCCCAGTGGTCCGTGTCATATTGGAGAGACAGTGTGAAACTGTTTGCTCTAGTTATACGAGACTTTCCATTACAATGAAGCAGGATGAGGCACAGTTCAGCATAAATGCAAGTATGACAGGTGTGTGTATGAAATTAATCTGTTTTAGCTAATACATATCAGCACATCTGCCAGGCTTATTGATTTTTGTATCTCCATTTTTGTCATTCGCACTCAGCATTGATATTTTTTTTTAGGTTTGGATCTTTACTCTTTCAATCCTTTCTGTATTCTTTATAGTTGTTCATATTCCAATAATATTCTGAAATTTCTGGTTGTGATCAAACAAAATGAGTTTATCAGTGTTATCTTGATGATGCGCAAACCAAACAGTGTTTTGATGGAAAATATGTCTGTTTCTAACTTGTCCTTTGATAGAGAGATGGAATTATGTGTGGTGGGTGCTGATTAAAGCTGATTAAACAGCATTTGATGGCGAATAGTAATATTATATATAAATTAAATTCGAATTGTCCCAATAATAACTCATTAAATATGTAATATATTAGTCTGGAAATCCTCAGTAGAGTAGCCTGTTTTCTCATTTTCAAGTAAAAAAAATGAGCACATTAAAAGTCTTCCTACATGAAATAATCATAATGTAATGCAAAAATCTTTTGCTTAACAATGTTGGCTTAGCTAATGATAGTGTGTTTCTTAAATCTTTGTCAGTGTAGTATTTATTGCTTCACTCAGCCTAATAGTCTATTGCATTTGGATTGCTCTAGAAGAGATATCTTCATTGTTTTAAAGGACTCATTAAAGATGCAATTAAGATAATTAGCAGAACCCTAATTGAATGGGTTAATGGCCAGGCAGGTGTGGATGTACAGGTATAGTCTCTGTGGGGTATTCTGATGTTCTTCTGGCCAGGAACAGAATCCCACTGTGCCTCTTACGAGGTCCATCTGTGTTGGACAATGATTCCATTGATAAGGTCTATTGATATACAAAACATTCATAGTAATCTATATACAAACAAATTATAATGGATAGAGACAGCATATATTTCAGTTAAATCTTATTTAGATGCACTTCGTTATTTGTATGGGCTGTACAGCTCCAAACTCTGCCCTCAGGGTTAAATTAGAGGAAAAGACAAAAAAAAGTTTCTTTCTAACAAACACAGTGAATTTTGTTGTCTCGATGCTCAACTCTAGGTGGGATTCAAATGTCCCATGAGATTGAATACATTGGAACCTTGCCCTATAGCTTTAGGCTAGCTGATGGGTGAAAGCACAAACCACCAGGGCTATCATGTCCCTTGTGAAAAAAAAAGTGTGCTTAGTGTACTTCAAATTTTAAAATACTGTACTTCCAGATAATAGCGAAATAAAAGGCCACTTAAGTGTTTACTGAAGGAGAGCACACTTTTATGACTACAGTGTCTTTCTTATACTTAAGTACTTTTAACACACTTTTAAAAAGTGAACTTTGTAATAATGTCAAATTATAAATGATTATGTTTTATAATTATTTTGTCATGCTTTAAAGAAGTAAACTTATTTTGATGGTTTAACTAACATGCTAAAGCACATGGAAAGTACTGATTGTGATTTTAACTGTACTGTTATTTGATATTACACTTAAATGTTCTAAACTGCAACGTCATCATTACAAATGTGTAATATATATATATATATTTATGCATGTATTTATATTTAAATATATTTATACAGAACACACAGGTTTCATTAGTTTACCATAAATGCTTGTCTGTGCATTCAGCAATACATTTTAACCATATTTCAAAGATAATATGAGTTATGAAATTAAATATAAAGATGTGCTTAAGTCCTACTTAAGTAAAATTTAGAACTCTCAAAAACACTCAAGTTCAACAACTGCATTTGATTGTAAATAACAGTTTAGTTAAGTATCTTAAAACATTACATTCACTTTGCACTTAAGTATATTCTTTGATATATCTGTAATAAGTACTCATTTTAAAAGTATGCTAAAGTGTACTTTTTTCAGGTCTTATTTAGAGATGATTGGAGATAAAATGACCATTGGGGAAAATGAGACCTCTTGTGAAAAAAGTACACTTTAGCATACTTTTAAAATAGGTACTTATTAAAATATTGATGTTCTTCAAAATTTCCTCTGCAGAAGAAAGAAATGCATACAGGTTTACAACAACATGAGTAAATGATGACAGAATTTCCATTTTTAGGTGAACTATTCTTTTAAGCCATTGCCAGTTTATAGTTTATTCCTGTAAGAAAGATAACCAAAAATCTTCATGTATTATTGGCAATTAAGACAAAATCAATCAATAATCCATCACTAGCTTCTAATGACTGAAAATATTGAGTGGAGGATTAATGTGTGTGTTATCTCATGTTTAAGGCCTTAAGTGGCAAAGACTTTTAGATTTTCTTTGCAAAAAACTCTTCAAAATTAACTTAAAATTAACTAAATTTGTAAGCTATGTGGTATATTTTATATATATCCGTAATAAGCATTCCCCAATGGTCCATTCCTGAATGGTTATTTCATCTCCAATCAAAAACTAATTTTGTAAAGTTTTAGTTGTGACATATAAAAAAGCATTTCAAGATGTTAATTTATAAGTTCAAGTTCAAGTTCAAGTTTATTTGTATAGCGCTTTTTACAATACAAATCGTTGCAAAGCAGCTCTACAGGAAATTAAGTTTCCACAATATATTTATATATTGCAGAACCTTAATATATTTAACTTATGGCAAAATTTGGTAATTCTGTAAGTTGTCTGAGCTTTGGCATCCTCTGAGGTCCTGATGTTAATCAACAGAGAAACAAATAGAGACATCATTAGCGTAGCTGCTGTTCCATCTAAGCAAACATTATTTGTTCCACCCAAGCTAAAGAATAATAATAATGTACATTTGATCAGATATAACTGCAGTACAAGATTATAAGATGCATTATGTGAATGCTTGGCTAAAGAGATGTGTCTTTAATCTAGATTTAAACAGAGAGAGTGTGTCTGAACCCCGAACGTTATCAGGAAGGCTATTCCAAAGTTTAGGAGCCAAATGTGAAAAGCTCTACCTCCTTTAGTGGACTTTGCTATCCTAGGTACTACCAAAAGTCCAGAGTTTTGCGACCTTAGGGAGCGGGTTGGATTGTAGCGTGGTAGAAGACAAGTTAGGTGCGCAGGTGCTAAACCATTTAGGGCCTTATAGGCAAGTAATAATATTTTGTAAATGATACGGAGCTGAATAGGTAGCCAGTGCAGAGACTGTAAAATTGGGGTAATATGATCATATTTTCTTGACCTGGTAAGAACTATAGCCGCTGCATTTTGGACTATCTGTAGCTTGTTTATTGAAGATGCAGGACAACCAGCTAGCAGTGCATTACAATAGTCCAGTCTAGAGGTCATGAATGCATGCACTAGCTTTTCTGCATCAGAAATAGGTAGCATGTTTCGAAGCTTGGCAATGTTTCTAAGATGGAAGAATGCTGTTTTTGTAACATGGGAAATATGATTTTCAAAGGACAAGTTGCTGTCTAATATAACATCCAGATTTTTGACTTTAGAGGACGTAACAGTACATCCGTCTAGTTGCAAATTGTAATCCAAGAGATTCTGTGTACTGTTTTTTGGTCCAATAAGTAATATCTCTGTCTTAACTGAATTTAATAGGAGGAAATTATTGGTCATCCAATCTTTTACATTTTTTACACAATCTATTATCTTAGTTGAAAAGTTTAATCTGGTCTTGTTGAGATTTATAATTGATAAGTATGTTGTCTTTGCATTGATTTTAACATAAATAAAGCATCTGTATCTCCAAATAACACCAGCATATTTTGCTGGTTTAGATTCTGTTTATTTCTTATTTTGATGTCCACTTTATATTTCATGTGCTCAGCTGTCAATTTAAGCCCTGCAAGGATTTGCACAAACCACCCCCATCCTGCTCCTATCGGTCACAGATAGACTCTTAGTATGGGCTCTTATAGCAATCCTCTGCGTGAGTTCTGATAAGGGTCTTACCGCTTTGTAGCTGAATCAATACTGACATCAAAAGCCCCAAAGTTCACAGAACTAATTCCTGTGGTTAAGTGCCTTACAGACACCTCAGAACCGGCTATACAAAATTAGTATGTTGGGCAACATGTGATGTTAAATGAAAAAAATACATATTTAAAAGCTGTAATGTCCTCTGCTGTGTGTTTCATTCATGTGGCAGCATCTATTTAAATGCAGATGAATCAACTTTGTTTAGATGACTGTGTTCATGGTTGTGTCTCTCCCTCTCAAGGGTCAACTGTTTATTTAATGCACTGAGACTGATCTATTATGGAAGATGACCTTATTACAGGACGTGACTACTTAAATTCCACTCACATTTCAAAGCTTGATTCCCCTCCGTTTAATTTCTTTTAGAGTAATTAACAGCATCCACTCTGTCATATTTCATTTGGATGTATCCATGGTGATCGCACACTCGCCAACCCCCATGACATAAACCACAGGATCTGTATATGATGGTTGAGGTGGAGGGAGGCTCCTCCAGTGCAATGATGGGGAGGAGGGTGGGGCTATAGTTTGATTTACAGTGCCATTCAAAATGCAGATTAATGGATTAAGAAATAGGTGTGGTCATTCTGCCAACAAGATGAGATAAATGTGCAGAGAACCCGAGAGACAATAGACATAAAATACGTCTTATTCACTCATTTTAAGTGGATAGCTCACCCAAAAATGAAAATTCTGTTTTATGTTCTTCAAAATATCCTCTGCAGAGACAGACTTTGAATTTTTAGATGAACTATTCAGTTTATAGTTTATTCCTGTAAGAAAGATAACCAAAAACCTTGTATTATTGGCAATTAAGATCAAATCAATCAATAATCTATCACTAGCTTCTAATGACTGCAAAAATTGGGTGGAAGACTTATGTATGTACTTATGTTTTACATAAGACTGTCAGCCTTGGCTCAATTGTACATGAATAACATAATAGTTATGCACTCAAGCCTTGAGTGTTTTTTGACTCTTTTTCTCAGCAGTGAAGTTGATTTTAGTTTTAAATTCAGCTTTTATTTATGCTTAGAAAAACAATGCACTCAGAAAAAGATGCAAAACTGTGACTGGGGCAGTAAAAGGTACTAATATGTATATTTTTATATTTACCTTTACGATACTAATATCACTAGACCAATGCCATTTAGGGATAAATAAGATACAAAGATGGAACTTTTAGATTTTGTTCTACATTAGAGGTTGTAATTATTGGGTTATAGTGCTGGTCACTGAAGATTATCAAAACACAAGAAGTTGTATGCATGTATTTGTTGCATTTATTTATTACAATATGCTGTACTGTGTCTCTGTCCTTATTGAATATAATTTGTGAATATAACCTAAAATATCTCTAATGGTGATAAAGATTAGCTTTAATCAATGAAATAGTAAATTTTTCTATCAGAATTCTGAAAGGGAGAAGGGATAGAGGATGTTGGCCTAGAGTCCCTTTCTTCAAATAATAGCAACCCTCTGCCGTTCAATCTTTCCAGACATTTAAATTAAAGGTCACATGCAAATGACTATCTGTAAAGGCATGGCACTCACGGTATTGTGGAAAACAGGAAAATTCAGCTAGGAGAATGAAACAATATTAAGGTATTTGCAAATGTGCTATTTCCTCTTAATTGCTCAGCACATTTTATATCATTGATTTCATTTACAATTCTGGGATTAAGAGTTTTCTGGCATTTTATGGGTGGGTTAATGAAAAATTTTCCATTTTATTTTCATAGCTGCTTATGAATCAATTTTTGTTTTGTTTTGTTTGTTTTTTTCTTCTTTTTTTTTTATTAGTCGTTTTTAAATTATTTACACATTTCAATTATCAACGCACAGATGTGGCTCAATAAAATGTGGTTTTGTTGTAGTCTTAGTGGACTGCTGTAGCTTTGAATCAGAGAGTTCTCTGTAATGCTATTAACCATAGATGAATTATTAATAAAGGCCGCATGAAACACATAACTGAACATAGTGTCAGTGTGCTGGTCTGGGCTCAGAGCAAATGGCATGTCCCTTGGTCCTTCTTTGATTCCAGACCGGCCATCTGCATGTTTAGACCATAGAGACTCCTCTGAGAAATCTAGTCACTGTGGTCTCGCATTAGACTGTGCACATTTTGGAAAATATCAAGAAAAATATTTGGAAAATATCAAGGAAGTGATAAGAACAAATCTCAATATTGTCAGAACAAACTTACATGATAGTTTGGCTTGACAAGGAGCAGGTTCCTGATTCCTAATACAAGTTTATTAATCCAATATTACTTTCTTAATTTTTCCTGCAGGTTTTATGGCTATGTTCCACTAAAAAATGTGTGTTTCTCATTCATACTCACATCCACACACATGTAAAGTATCCACATGACAAATCCATTGTGCATGGCTTCACTCAACACACACACACACACACACACACACACGCAGACTGGATTCAGAAGAGGGACTGTCTGAAACCCCTCCTTTCAGACCCAGTCCCATAGGAACATTTTTTGCCAGTCCTTCACCCTCATAATTATAACAAATTTGACATTTCTCAGATAATATTGATTTCTTTATTTTAACATTTCACAGTTAGTGATGGTCCGAAGCATTGAGAAACAGGATGTCTATTGATCTGGGGCTCATAAATCCCTTTCGTGTATGTGATCATTTTTATAAGGCCTTTCTACCAAACATAAATCAATATTTTATATTCCCAGCCTCAGAGAGCTGGGGGGGGGGGGGGGGGGGGGGTACAGGATCATATCACTGGACAGAGACCTGACACCTGGAGAGAAACACCTATACTGCAGGAATGTTTACTGACTAAGATTGAGAAAATGTAAATGCGTTCATAACAGGGACGGATTGTGACGCAGAGGTGCCCTGGGCACGGACTGATTATAGGCCCCCCTCAATTGAAATCGCGGTCATTTCAAACATTTCAAGATTTTAAATAGCAATGGATTCTATCTACACTAAGTGAAAATAGCAGTATTTTTAGCAATATGTTATTTACACTAAGTGCAAATAGCTGTAGATTATATTTACACTGTTAAAATAGCAGGATTTAAAATAGCAGCAAAAAGTTTGAACCCTGGTCGATCGCGTCAAAAACACCACAGTGCACGCTTTACCATTTGACCACTGGAGATGTCAGCTCGTTGTAACTTTTTATTATCTTGACAGTTCCTCTCAAACTTTGGTGGGCGGAATTATTGTAAATAGCCTCTGCCAAAAGGTGGGCTATTTCCTATTTGCACTAAGTGTAAGTGCTCCGTTTACATTATCAAAGAACATTATCGTTGACTTAGCCAGAGTTAAAGCACTCTCAAAAACTCCCATTAATCACTGAAGTTGCTTACATTGTGCAATTAATATCTTGCTTACATCCTACTGCACTTTGTTGTTTCTGATGAGAGAAATCGGCAGAGAGCAGAATTCATTCAGGGAGCGCGCACACTGAACAAAACAGCTGTTTCAGCGATGACTCGTCTGGACGCCTCTTATTGGCCATTGTACTCATAAACTCAACAGAATCATGTGTGATTGGTTAAAATGTGCAGTGCTGTAGAAAAACGCGGCTGTCTCGCGAAATTGAGAATGCAGATTTTAATTTAGCAGCTGATGATGTGCCGCACTGAATGATCTAATCACACCGGTGTGATCGTTTATTAAATATAAAAAATAATATTCGGCTTTTTTTTGTCTTTTGGAAGCTGCATTCAAAATCCACTTGCCTCAAAAATCTGAGGGGGGCGCACGGTTGAAATCGCGTTCTGGGAGTAGGGGTATTTCGGCTGGGCCCCCCTCTGGTCCAGTGCCCTGGGCACGTGCGTTAATCCGTCCCTGGTTCATAACTAAACATGTCAAGCATTATTGCATTTAAACCATCCATCTACAAACAGATGGAATTATTCTTACAATCTTTTTGAAGAGCTATCACATCTCAAAATTACATTTAGAGATTCCATCTACAATGTCGATTGCATTCTAGCATCAAAACAGATAAATTTTTACTCGAAAACCTGATTAAACTGTTTTTCAGCTATCTTCAAATATATAAATTAAGCAGCAGACAAAACTATTGATTTGTTTTTTATCCCATAATTAAATCATACTTTGTTCAAAGGAAAGAAATCTAATCTTGAAAGGAATACTGCTAAAGGAATGGCCATCATTCATTTAACAAACTGAAATCTGGGACATTTGGACTGGTTTACAATTAAATAAAAAATTCTGCGAAACACATTCAGTGGTTAAATTGAATGCCAGGACCAAACAGAACAATCTGTAATGACTTAAATTATTTCATCTGTATTTTTATCACCTATATAATAAAATAAAATAAAAAAGAGGAAGAGGGTACAGACTTCTTCACTTAATAATCTTTACCAAAAGAGACAAACTCTGGCACTGAGTTGGTCCATTTTAGACCTACATCTCCTTTTATCTATGCTGTACTTTAGCTTTAAATCTATATTTACGTCCTTTGTGTAAAAGTATTGATTCTTCAAATCTGGATTTTTGCATATCCTTCACATTATACTTTCTGGTGTTGTGTAGAACAAATCATAACGAGGTAAAGTGTCTCCACTCTCATTTCAAATGTTCCACAGGCTGTTGCATCCTGATTGTGTTTTATTTCATCTGTTCAATAAAGATATGACCTTTTGAAAAGTTCAGGCTACACCGAGAGACGGGTCTGCTGTAAAACGATAGAACAGTTACTGTCGCTTATATATAGAGCTGGAGGGTTGCTTGCTCTACAAAAATCATTGTGGTAATTTGGGGAGAATGTTGAACATCATTATATGTAAAAAATGTAAAGCAAAAGAGTATTAAGGAAAAAAAAATCCAGATTTAAAGGCTGACTTCGAAATCATTTGAACAAGATCGGTCATAAAGGTATTTCACAGCATTTTAAATGCTTTAGGCTAATGAGCTTTTAGTTTTTCTTTCTTTTTTCTTTGCAATAATATGTGGCAGTTTCATTGGAAATTATTCGCAGGACATTTTCAAGAATTCCTCCTTATTTGTTCTATATAGCCTAAATCGTAAATCTTCTGAAGAAAGGCCGCCTATAAATATTCCTGCCGAAAAGATGCTTTTTTTCGTTTCAGGATTTAATTAAATAGTATATGAAATACTTTACTAGAATGAAAAACCTTTCATAAGCAAATTCGAAAATTTAATAGAACACCAGTAAATCATATTGACAAAGCAAAAGAAAATATATAATAGTTAGGTTTATTCAGCAATACACTACATGAGAGAAGCTTAACATAGAATGCAGTGCAAAAACCATAACATCATAGAAAACAATGATCTGAAATATAAGCATAATGTTAAGAATTTTAAACCAGTTGCACGTAAACCTCGAACATTATTTCAATATGAAATTAATACAAAGTGCTGGAGAAAGTTAATAGCCTAGTTCATAACGAATTCCATGCATACTTTCTGAACTGTAAAAATGCGATTCATATCTTAATAACAATAAAATTCACTAATGAAACCATAAACACAAAAACGTGCTCTATATGCTTTTATCCATTCTGAAATCTGAAATGTTTTAAAAATCCTTCTGTTCACTCAATACAATCTCTATTCTTAATGCAGAATGACTTGCTAGTGGTTAAAGTACCTTGTGGAAATGATTTTGATCCCTTAAATCATTAGGCTACATCTTGCATAACACATGAGAATTTGTATATAAATGCTTTGCAGGTAACAAACAAATATGACGCGTAACAATACAAATACATTTCCACCACACCGCACTTTTCTCAGTATATAACTGAATACACTTTAAACAGGCATAAGAATAGTCCTTGCTCTCCACAATATTTTTATTCGCAATGTTCTGAATATTCTATTGATATTATTTCCTCCGCGGTTGTCTCGAACAGAGCTGTTCACTTTTGTCCCCAGGCAGCCGTGTTCCAAACTTAAAAAAAAAAAAATCCGGCAATATAATTTCTTCAAGTCCGCCACTTGGAGGAATCGTGAAGGTTTTATGAATTTGTCGCAGTTCAGCCGATTGTTCAGAACGGTAAGGTATCGTGAAAGAGTTTGTCAATGATCGCAGGCGTGGGAACCAAATCCTCCAGTTTCAAGTAAAAGATGCGCTGCAGTCCCTGCGTGCACAGAGCGCGCACCTCCGGCAGCTTCTCCAACAGTTTAGACAAGTCTCCACTGCAGGACACCTGATCCTTCAGACAGTTTATCAGCTTGTTTTGAAGTTCCTCTGTTTTCTTGGGCTCTTTCAGTCCGTGTCTCTCTGTGGAGATAAGAAACAGTCCGTCAGAGGTCTGAAGCACGCTGTATATTCTGTGCATCACTTGGTAAAGACATGTCTTACCTGTAACTATGGTGAGAGCAGCTATGCAGGAGAAGGCAGAGACGTCTATGCTCATGTTCTGAAGGTTGGAAGAAAACTCGACGATAGAGTCGATCCACTCCCCAAAGCCACGCACGCACTGCAACTTGTGTAAAACCACTCCATTGCAGAAAATTAGTTTGTCCTCTGCCAGGTTAGATCTGAAAATTGGTAAAGTGATTATTTAGATCTAGCAAAAAAAACAGCGAGTCCGTTTTGTAGATTATGACTGCTTACCTGTAAGCCAGCCGCAGCACAAAAAGTTCAAGGAAGGCTGATTCGGAAAGCAGTTCCTGGTCGCATTTGGGCAGGTCAGAAAAGCCGGGGATTTTTTCGGCCCATCCGCGAATGATGCTCATTGAAGCAGTGAGAAGATCGTAAAACTGCTGAATGTGCAGAGATTCATCTCCTCCTCTGTGATACTCTGGACTCGCCTGAAACTAGAATTTGATACAAAAAGATAATATGATCGGAGAAAATTCAATATGTGTTCAAATAAAACTTTATAATTAAAGGCAACTTTGCTCTCTCACATTCCATCATTAAAATTTGAATGTTAATTGAATGTTTAATAGTTGTTAAATTATTACTTAATTCATTATATCTTAACGTTTTACACAAAGTTTGATGCTTACTTTAGAGTAGTCCAGGCGGGCCATGGAGGGGTTGGAGTCTATGTGCGCTCTCACTAGGGCGTTCAGGAGATTGACGGGTGTCATAGAGACCGGGATTTCCTGCGGACTTTTAGGTTTGGAGGGAAGTCGACCTCTTCGACCTTTTAAACTGGCTGTTCTTACAACTGTAAAAATATATATTGGTTATACACACCGCACCACAATACGAAGCCACATCTCTTTGATAATACAATGTAACAGGTATCATTTTAAAGGTGCCTTGGACATGTGAATAAAACAAAAGAAGTGCTCGACAGTACCTTCCTTCACCATCCCAACGACCAGGCACTTTTGAAAACGGCAATACTGGCATCGATTTCGCCGTCTTTTATCCACAGGACAGTTTTTGTTTGCCAGACAAACGTATTTGGCGTTTTTCTGCACCGTGCGCTATAAAGAAACAGCACATGCATGTAGCGTATTAATTGCATGTAAATCTACTCCATTCGCATGGACAACTTGAACTGCAATCACAGTATGACGTTACAATGGAGCAGGACACTCAAAGCCTGCACTCCAATCCAAAGCTGTGTAATACATTCAAGGGCCGGACAGAGCAGACATTCGGTAAATACAGATCCGTGGGCAGCCATAATTTGGGGTCCCCCGACGCTCTCTTCGCGACCCCTCTTGTCGGATTAGCGAGATTATTCTATCACGACTGTGACATAAAGAGCGGTCTTAATGTCACCACTGGGAGTTCCGTTACACTCGGTTAGGCGCGATATGACTCGCAGCACAAACCAATTTAATTCTAGACGAAAGTAATGGTGGCAGCGATGAACGGAGGTGTCCCTAGGTGCATACCTACTGGGTCAAATCAATACAACTGAAATAATTAAGGGTAGTCTAGGCTACTGTAGATCAGTTCTAAACCATGCATAGTTGGGCAGGTAACCAAAAGGTTATAAATTCAGACCCTCGATGAATTATAATCATTTACCCCAATGTAATATGACTGTAATAAGTGTAGGCTACTTTAGATAAAATATTTGTAGTAGGCTATTAGTGATAAAAAAACGTACCTTGAAGAATCCTTTGCACCCCTCGCATGTGCGCACCCCATAGTGCTGGCAGGCTGCGTTGTCTCCGCACACAGCGCACAAACCCTCGCTGGATGGAGATCCTCTTGCCGAAGGGGAGGCCACCGGGCTTTCCAGTAAAGGGTGTCCGACGTTAAGCGAATGGGATAAACCCATAGCGTGCTGTTTCCTCTGAGGTACCGGTAAAGCAAAACTGTCCAGCGCACGGTGCGCACCCGGGGTGTCCGGGCCCATGGACACGTGCAGAGATCCATCGAAGCGCATCTGGCAGCTTGACATCGGCGTGTCCACAGGAGACTGCTTGAAGGAGAACAACCGAGACATCGCGTTTTTCCGCTGCTGGTCTATCATGTGTGAAGTCGCCAGGTAGTTCTGATGAAAACTGTGAAGGGACCCGCTGTCTTCCCACGTGTGGTGTGGTGGCGCCGGGAAACTTGGTGACTGGGAGATGTTTGGGGAGGATGGTTTATAGTATATAGGTCCGGTATGGGGTAGGCTCTCTTCAGCCTGGTGGGGCTGATGATGATGATGCTGCTGCTGATGATGGTAGCTGTGTGCGGGTATCTCCTCCACCTTGATGGACAGCTGATCCCCAGAGTGGGACATTTGGTAGAGGCAGGGAGGCTTCACGTCGTAGCTGGAACTGTAGGTGTCCACAAAGGTGCTGAAACTGGGGAGCGAGGAAGTGACAGCTATTTCTGCGTTAGTCAGGTCCATGCTAAACTTGACAAACTCCGGTGTTAGGAAGTCGCAGTTGTACTCTCCCGTGGTGTTGTAGCTGTAACTCTGAGATGCAGGGCTGGCTCCTGGAGGTGATGTCCCATATTGAGCCTGGACGCAGGGCATGGCTGCAGTGTTAGAGAACTGAATTGTTATGGCTTTCTCTGACAGGGTGCATAATATTTGTTCAAATGCTTTATAGTTTCACACTTTTGGAAATAAGTGTTTATTTATTCGCAAATAAAAGACCATTTAATTTTTATTCAGTTTTCAAATAAAACCCTCTTTTATTTTTATTTTCCACAGTTAACCTTCTGCTTAAAAAGTAGTCATTGAAATACATGATTTTCCATCGGAAAGAATGTATGCAAACTTTCTGACATACATTTCCCTGGCCTGCTTCAGTTTACCTCCGCACACCTGCTACTTTTATCTCTCGTGGAACAATCTCTGAAGTCAGGGCTCGTAACAGGGGTTGATGTCAGAGCGTGTCTCTCCGTTCGGTTGCTTTTCTGTGAAAGAAATGTTGTTGTCATCAGTAACACCATCTTCATATATTTTACGCTTTAAGCATGTCAGTACGAGTTACTTGATGTATTTTTGTAACATCAAGGCACTAAGATGACTTTGAAAATGTATCTTCAGGTGTTGGCAAGATTAAAATGAATATTTAAAAAAAAAAGGTAAAACCTAAAAATAAAGGCTAAAGTTAAGAAACGGTCACGTATTTAATAGTAGATTCACTGCTTTACAATTCTTCCCACACATTTTACTTTAAAAATAATTTTTAAAGCTATTTTATTAAATTAAAATCATGTTTTTACTGTTACATACCTCAACTCGCTATTTAAAGAGTTGCAAATTATGTATCCATGTAGCTGTTCCTGTTGATAGAAGTTCCGTCTGCATTTAGAGCCACTGTCTTTGCGCACCTTACTCCTTCGACAAGCACGCGAAGACTGGAGCCAGAGCGCAATGTGCCTTTTGTTTATGAGAACTCTGAATGCCACAGCCCACGTGCTAAGAGGGCGTGACGTCAGGCGCGTCAACCCTTGACGCGAGCTGATCGCTGGACAGAGGGAATGTTCTTCAGCGCGCTCATCGCGCGCTGTGCGCAATCCAATCGTCTGCGCGTTTGCATATGCGGGACTGTCCACTGGGTCAAATGAGTTGAATTTCCTACATATTATCTGTTTCCCAATATAGAAACCACCTACAGGAGATCAGATCTCACTGATTTAAAGCAATGAACTGAAATTTTGATACTATTTTGAGGAGTCATATGGCACAACAATCAAATTTTATCTGCCGTTATACCCAGCTCATAAACAAATGCAGCAATAAATGCTGATTAATTAAAGGTTGTTGTTTTTTTACAGACACATTTAAAGAAAAGAAAAACAACAATAGGAATTAAATAAGAAAAACAATGAAAAAAATATGTGAAAAACAGATTATGGAGAAGGGTGCAAAACAAATTGCTCTACTGTTGCCATACTTTTACAGAATTTAGTGGAAATTGTATATTGGATGGGGGAAATCCATTTAGTTTTAATTTATTAGAGAAAAAATAGGCCTAGCCATACAATAAAGTAAAGTAAAGTAAAAAGTACAATAAAAACTCGCTTCATAATCTTGAATCTAAGGATGCAGGGCTAGAAACACTGTTCAGTAGTGACGCCATATCTGTTTCTACCTGCATCATTCTTAAGGAAAGTTTCAATAGATTAGGATGTGTTTCATCTGATTCCATTGCTCTCTCTCTCTGTTTCCATTGTGAGAAGGGAATCCCGCGGTAACAGAGGCAACTTTGTCTGGACTGAAGCGAGCTGCGTCATCTCTACGTCAGCAGCTTCCAACTCCATGACGCTTGATGCGGTCGCGCGGAACTTTTTTAGGCTGAAAGTCTCACCTGTGCAACTGACACGATAAAGTGCCTTGCGAAGAATGCACCTTTTTTTGTAAACATTCTAAAGTGCATGCTGTACTATATATAGTGCCTCAGATAAGCTATTCTTTGACATTTCATAATAGAGAAAGTAATATATTTTTCTGGGATAACAAAATACTCGTCTAAACATACACTGTGGCTATACATGCGCTCCAAATCCATTTGTTTAACTAAGAGTAAACAGTGTCTTAAGTGTCTTCGTACACCGTCCCTCATAAAGGATGCACTTACAAAACGCCTTTCTATTCCAAGTGCGTCTATAATTAGACGCCTGGACACGCCTTCCTAAATAATGATTGGGCGCGAGCTGTGAATCCTCTATACTGATTTGTCCATCCACCTGTCTGTCAAATACTTCCTGTCATTGTACTTCCTGGATTCCTGAATAAGTAACATTGTAACATCACAGTTGTTACCTTCACTGTCCATGATTTTCCTTTTTAGACATCATCATCATCACCTTCGCCAAAAGCAGTAAGTAAAAACCAGGGGTCTCGGCATATTATTTGCTGTAGCCTTTTATTTGCCGTCGATCGTCGAGCCTGTCCGATCTATTCTTGGATGCGAGCCAGCCACTGTTGCTCCAGCCCATAATGTGTCAGTTCTTATAAACAGCCTCATCATAAGTTCAATTCAAAGCTGTCTTTGTTTTATGTTATCGCACGATGTATTTGCAACGAGCTCGATGGGTGATGGTCGTTTCGATGTCAATAATAGGGTTCACGTGAGTTCATGTGATGGAGTGGATGGATTACATGAGTCTGTATTCATCACTGTTGTCTTTAAGAACTGAGAATAAAGGCAACTGTTCTGAATTTTTATTTTTTTAATGAAGTGAAAACGGTTTGAGGTAAGATTGTTAGTCTGAATTACTGTACAGTCTAGGAGTGTCATATTCGCTTGATTATGCTGTAAAATAATAACCTGTAAGATCACTCTCAGACGTTGTGGCTCCTCTCTCTCGATGCACTTGGTTTGCCATAAACGGACCATGTGGGACAGGCGTGAAGTCAAGCAGTGTAGTAAGAATGACTCATTCACTTCCTGTAGTATCATGTAGTGAAATGACTTGCATCCCTACCCAGAGCGATTGGTTATGGCTTTACTTTGACCTTCACAGAGATTGTCAGTTTTAGGATTCATACAGTAGTTGCTTAGCTACACAAACTGGTCTCGGACATATCCGTTTTGTTTCATTTTGACACAAAACACTGGTGAGTTGTGAACAAGTGTTACAGGTTTGTTTAATTTGATCATGCCAAGGTCAGGAAATGTGATTGGGGTAATAAGGAAGTTATTTTATTCTGTTTTCCTTTTCGTTTTAACTTCTCGTATGACTGACTTTTATAGCAATGTATTTTCTTTATAATTGTCAGAAAATCAGTCAAAGTAATCTTGAGATGTATTGTGTTATTTTTTGATAGCCTACTTGTCAGTCCTTTACTATTTATGTTTTCCCTTTTTTTAACTTGAGAATAGCTAATTTTAGTTAATTGAGTATAATTTCAAGGCATCGGAAAGGAGGAGTCAGTAACACATGCAATTATAAAACAGAATACCCTTAAAACATTTAAAGTGATCTAGTCTTTTTCACGCAGAAGCACTGGACACAATGGCATCATTATGTTAAATCCTTATGTTTTTTAAACTGTATTATTTATCCTAATAATATACATTATAAATACACAGTACATTGCAAAATGCTTATCATGAAGTGATACCAACATGATGTTTTCTGTTTCCAAAGGCATTTATTCAATTTTTTTTAAAATCTGTTTCAGGGATCAATGGCTTTCAGAAAGGCAGTGAAGGGAACCCTAATAGGGGGCGGAGCTGTAGCAACAGCCTTCGGCCTATCACAGTTCTTTGAATACAGGAAGAATCAGGTATTGTTTTAAATATCATCAGTGTTCTTGCTCTACCTTATCCCGTCTAAATATAAAGATTTGGCAAATTCTTTTGGCAAATACCAAACATTTTGTTTTCGCATCTCACATCCATACAGTGACTCCTACAGGTTAGACTGCAGAATACACAGACCACAGCATGTCTTGTCCTGACTCAGGAATGTTCCCTATGTGTTTATACAACCTTAAAACAGCCTTATTCAAGACAGTATAACTCTGGCCCTGTATTTTGATCTTAAAGCCATGATCAATTTATAGCTATTTATAACTATTCCCTATTTATAATTCATTAAGGTTTATTCTTGTTTTCATGTGGTCAACAACCGTATTGGACAGATTTCTTGAATGAATGCTACAAATCTTATTAAGATTAGACCTAGCAAATCCAGATACATTGGAAAATCTCATTTGTACCTTTTAGGTACTGTCTCAAGTCTCCAAACTTACCCCGTTCTGTCTCTAGGGTAGACCACCGTATTAAAATCAGGTTTTGTTTGCTAAAGGGAAATTACACTTGAACAGTGATACACACGTTGTTTAAAGGATCTCTCTTGAATATGTAATCATGAACAATCTGATCCCCATTCACGCCATCAGGGAGTGTGTCACACACCATGTTCTGTCCGTATTTAAACTAGTAAGAACCCCAGGGGTCTCGTCTGTTTAGATGCTATACCAAATAACGGAAGGTCAAGTAGATTAAGATAATCAACAAGGCTTTCTGAAACAAATGAAGAAAAAAAGACAGACCCTTGAAGAGCAATGGGAGTCCTGATTTTCTCTCTCATCATTTATTTAAATCTTCCCAAGCCCATTTTGTCCATTATCTTGCATCTCAACTGTTCCAATCCCAATGAAACTCCAGGGAGCGAGAGAATTATGCACTCTCAAGGACATGGTTTCTATGGAGATTGTCACTACACGATTAATTTGTCAAAAAAAAAAAAAAACAGTTAAAGAAGATCTTGAGTTTGGATATTTTTTCAAATTTTGTTACCAACATGAACACTCTGCGAGACTTCATTGGATGTAGTCAATCAGTTCACCTTCACATCACATTTGCATCCCATGTTAAGTGTTTCACTGACACAAACTTTTGTTCTGATGTTTTTCCATTTATTTGTTTTTTTTTTCCTCGTGTCATCTCAATGCAGCCTAAATGGGTAAGCAAAAGTCAAAAGAGAAAGAATGAATCTTCTTTCAAAAATTGCATGCAATCATGCATGTGGCAGATGCTAATCTTTGGGATTGTAATGTTAATTTGTGGAGTGTGGGTGTGTGTGTGTGTGTGTTTGTGAGTGCCTGTTTGTCTCCTCTATGGCAAGGGCACTGTTACACTCTTTCTGAAGTATCACTCTGCGGTGGCCGATTGCGTATTTGCATGAAATTCTCTGTTTCCGTCATGCATTTGTCCTGATTGCAGGACAGCCTCTCTTAATAGTGTGCGGATGTCTTAAATATGTCTGTCCTTGGAAATAGACACTAATTACTGAATCTTGTTTTACATGCTATTACTGTCTAAATTGCAAATGTCTGGGCTCATTTGGTCATTTGCAAGTCAAATGGACCCTACGGGCTTTTTGGGGCAGATTGATGTAATCATTTAGGCCAAATGCTAACAAAAAAATTAATAAAACCTTTCATTATGGCTAAAACCCTTGACACCTGGCTTCGCCCAGGCTTGTTTTCTCTTCATTTGAATTTTGCGTTTTTTTGCCTTTATGCAACCGATAGATTGGCAGCCGTTCATTCACAATTTACTTGCGGTCTCTCTGTTTGACTTAAAAAAAAAGATTGAAAAGAACAGTTGATTTGGGGAGTTTAAATACCTAAACTGATATCAAGCTCAAGTATATATTGCTGTCTGTTATAATATGAAAGGTCACAGTGCAAGTTGCCATAAAGAGTGACCATGTCATGAATTCTAATTTTAATTAATTTTTTTAGTTTAACTCCCTTGAAAATAAAACTAGCATTGTAACCTAGAACTAACTGAGCTAGAACTTTGATAACCCAACATTTGAGATGAGAAATGATGCATTCTGCTTAATTCCTGTGTCTTGGCATGCTGACTAACATAATGTTTGATGAAATATATTCATGTCTTGATGTGAGTGATTATAATGAAAAGTGCATGTTCAGTGTTTTTCTAGTAAATTTCTAGACATGTTTTCTTGTATTCTTTAATCTAAATTAATCTTTTTTTAATTTACATATTATTATTATTTTAAAGGTCAATCCAGAATGAATGAAAGCCTTATGTTTGGATCTAGATTCAGCAATGACAACTTACATAGCAATAAAGGGGATCTCAGTATTGTGCAAGATTGTAATTGTACATGCATGTTACAAGCTTATGGAATATCAATTCTGGATTGCATCTTTAAAGAGCCTAAAGCTTATTGTAATTTCTTTGACCACATTGTCCTCTTATGTTCTTTTTTCTGTTTTGTACCTGCTGGATGTATTCAGGCTCGGCTGGCATATGCTGAAGCGCAGGGTGAGCTGAAGGTGCCGTTTAAAGATGCTCTCCCAACAAGAGAGGAGCAGCTTTCAACCCTGCGAAACACAGAGGAGTTTGATGTGTTGGTGGTGGGCGGCGGAGCCACAGGCTCGGGATGTGCCTTAGATGCTGTCACACGGAGTATGTCCTTTTTTTGACAAAGTTTTGCCGTTTTTACTGATAGAAACTTTGAATTAGTGTGTTTTGAATTACTTTCTTAAATGTGATGATTTATATTGGATTTTGATGTTTTATTCTCAATAGGTGTTGTATTCCACTCAGCTGGCCAGGCAGAATGTGCCTGGGTGAAATAAGCATGTTGTGATATTACAGATAGTAGAGAAAGCCATATGTAAATGACAGCAGCTGCAGTCTAAATATTTGGCACCATAAGGTCTTGAAATGCCATGGCATTGTCTAATCTGTTCCTTACCTGTCTTTCTGCCCCCTCGTCCAGATCTGAAGACCGCCCTGGTAGAACGGAGTGATTTTTCATCGGGCACCAGCAGCAGAAGCACCAAGCTCATTCACGGCGGAGTCCGCTATCTGCAAAAAGCCATCATGAAACTAGATTATGAGCAGGTGAAGGCCCCATTTTTCCCTATTTGCCCCTAATATTTAGAAGAAGGATTGCAAGGCCGCTTACTGTGACATTTTGAAAACATCAGACAGACAAACATCAGACAGACAAACAAAAAAAAGCACAAACATTAAGTAGGATATTGCAGATCTGAAGTTTCATTGTGGAGGATGAATAAACAAAACTTACAGTCGCTTGACCATCAACTCTTTCAATACGTTATTGATTATCGATATATCGATTATCGGAAATAGAAGCACTCTAAAACTTTAAACTTAAACCGACTGCAGTCAGAATTGTTTGTTGGGCAACTTAATGTAGTTTTAAAAATGCTTATTTAAAATATGATTTAATACATTTATAATAGGGAGCAAAATGACCTTGAGATACAAGATCACGTTTATATTAATTGCATCTATCAATATTTGCTGTCAAATAAAGCCTCTAAATGAAGATAATTTGAAGACTTTATGGGTTTTATGAGTTGAGTTGAGTTTTTTTTTTTTAATGCATGAGTAAATTAACACCCTTGGTTAAGATTAAAGACATTTTCAAGTTTTGTTTTAGAACATAAATTACATAACTTTTATAATTAAGATTTTCCCTGAAAATATGTGTACTAGGGCTGGGTGATATGAGCAAAAATTCGTATCTCGGTATTTTTTGGCTGATTTTATATTAGGTTAAAAAAGGGTTAAAATTACATTCTAACATTGCAACATTGCAATCTAAAAACAAAAATAATGCTTTTAAAGCAGAAGTTAAATTTACTAAACTAAAAATGAAAAAAATAAATAAATAAAAAAGCACGGACTAATTGAGTAAAAAGTCTGTTTTGATTACCCCATTACAGTCACTTTACAGTTAGTGCAATCATACAAATACAAAATTCTACATATGACATTTATTGTTCAACTACAAATATTTCAGCAAAATGTACATTTTAGTCAGAATTATTGCGCTCTGTCTGTTTGGCTCGCATGCGCATGGCGGTGCTCGAAGGCTCATGCACTTCTGACAGCAAAATGGAAATATTTCCATGGCTTTCTAACATTTACAGATGGCGAATATACCTGTGAAATGTAAGTTATGTATTTAGGAAAACAGCACATCTCAAACACATTAAACAGTGCGAGTCTCTGTCAGTGGCACACGCAGGCTTTCTGTCAGAGCCGTTTTAAACTGAAACTAAACTATAGGCTTCTATATCTTACGAGTGTTTTTTAAAGCCCTTCATATAAAGTTTATCACTTGTTTAGAACAAATTGTATTATGCACTTTCTCCACAGTAGCTCAGTCTGTGTCCTCCACTATATTTTTAGATTTTTAGCTCATTTTCAAACTACTGTACAGTATATCGATATAAACGGTATTGCCTCATATCGTATTGCTTATAAAGAATATATCGATATATCGTACAAACTCGATATACCGCCCAGCCCTAATGTGTACAGAAATCCTTTGGAGCCAGACAGTTATTTGCTTAACAGATTTATTTATTCTTTCTTAGTACATGATGGTGAAAGAGGCCCTTCATGAACGTGCCAACCTGCTGGACATCGCTCCCCACCTGTCTGCCCCTTTACCTATAATGCTTCCTGTTTACAAGTAAGAAAATCAGTTTTATCTAAATACTACAATAAAAATCATTGAAAGGGAAAAATAAATAAAAAAGGAATGGAACTATGGGATTTAGACAGAAGAAAGAGACATGCTAGATTCATAAAAGACGGTTTTTGTATTTAAATCTATTGATAAGTTCACAGAAATGGCATTGAACCTTTCATATGGACACCTGCAGCAGGTGGGTTTGGATATTCTGTGGATCAATGCTGGACCTCTCGCCTCCTCAGTCTCTGCCCCTTGTCATTCTGGGTTTTCCTGTCTTTACCATCATCATTACTAATTACTCGTGGCATTTATGCCTTGCTCTGATATTTAAAGCAGCCGGAGAAGTGTGAAAGGGTCATAGAAATGAGAAACCTCAAGATTACATCATTTGCCTGTCAGATAGTTTTTTAGCTTAAAACAAATATGTCACAAGGTGCTATATGACTTAGTGGTACTTGGACAAATCTAATTCTGCCCATATACAACCATATATATTTTACTTAGTAATATACCCTAAAAAAAGTTAAACCACCCTTACCTAGTTGCCTCTTTATAACCAGCAAACAGACAAGGCTGGGAAACCAATTAAGACCAGCAAACCGTTTAGTTAGCGCTGGTTTAGTTTTTTTTTCTTCTACTAAGTATATTTTAATGCAGATTGTGCAGTGAATACATGAAGAGCTCAGATGCAAAAGTCTTTAAGTGCCGTCTGAAATTTTCTGAGCATTTTTATCAGGCTCCCATGTTTAGGTTCAGTTATTTCACTTTAATTGCACAGAAAAGGGCCTATATATTGCAATTAGTGTAAAATTGCTCAACCTAAACATAGGAGCCTGATCTGAACTCTTCTGATATTGATAGCGACTGTTGATGTTCTTCACAGGTGGTGGCAGCTGCCGTATTACTGGGCCGGCATTAAAATGTACGACCTGGTTGCCGGATCACAGTGTCTGAAGAGCAGCTACGTCCTGAGCAAGAGCAAAGCACTGGAGTTCTTCCCTATGCTGAAGAAAGACAAACTCGTGGGAGCCATTGTCTACTATGATGGTGAGCATGAGCAAATTGTTCTTTTTAATTTCTTTTGTCCAATAATCAATTTTACATTAATTTTACATGAATTTCTAAAGTAATTTTAACTGTATACGCTACTGTTCAAATATTTGGGGTCAATAAGTTTATCATTTTATTATTTGATCAAAATGCAGTAAAATGGTAACATTGAAATATCATTACAGTTTAAATTTTTGATGTATTTTAAAATGTCATGTAGCCCTGTGATGGCATAGCTGAATGTTACTCCAGTCTTCAGTGTCACATGATTCAATTGATTTGGTGCTCAAGAAACATTCCTAACCTTTTTTTTGTGCTTTTTGTACTTATGAGTAATACCTTTGCCAAGCCTGTGGCCAGAGATATTTTTTTTCAGTTTGTCATCGATAACAATGATTTGCTGTCAATAAAACATCTACTATTGTGATTTGCGGTTTTATGTGGCAATAAGTGCAATCTCATTTGTCTATGTGACATTCCTGCATAATCTTTGTCAAACCGCCACCGGCTGTTGCGGCCAAACTCATTGTGCCCGTGTCTCTGTTGGCCTGTCTGCGCCCTGCACCGCCCGAGGCTGCCACCAGGCAAAACTTCCATATGTTCCTGGTTAGTCTGGGTGTGCAGAATGTGTCCCCTTTACTCAAGGTCCCCTCCGTGGCAGCGCAAGCCCCACCCACCAACCCTGCCTTCCAGTGCTTCCTGTCAAACTACATTTGGCCCACGCTGATACACACTGTCCCTCGCAGGGTGCGCGGGCAGCTTATATTCAGGGGGAGCACGGCGGCTATCTGAGCAGCGATCTGTCACATCGCGTCCATCTGTGGGAGAAACAAAGGCAAAGAGACGTCTGGATGCTCTGTTCCCTGCCACGCCGTGTTTACGTGCCACCGCTGACTGCGTTAAAAAGCGTCTTCATTTGCTTATGTATGTGTGTGGAGAATTGAAACCGGCGATTGTAATGACAGTTTAGAGGTTTTATTCCTTCTTCTCCCCACGTCCGTTCCTCCCTCTCCCCCCTCCACCATCCCTCCTTCCCCTGGGTTGTCAGCCGGCTTTTCTCTCCAATTATTCAATCTGGAACAATCACGGCCGTGACATTTCCGAATCTGACCTTCTCCGCTGGAGATCGCAGCCTGCCTGTCGCTATTTGCCTCCCTCTATTTCTCTCCCTCTCTCTCTCTTTCCCCTACTCGCATCGCACTCTCTCTCTTCTTCTCTTCCTGTCCCTCATCCTCCTTGAGTCTTCTCTCCCTTTCTTTCTTTCACTATCTCATCCACATGCACGGCCGCCCGTCACTTCCCTCCTCCGCTATGATATGTCATTCATTCTTTCTGTAGGTCTTTTTTTATTAATCTAATCTGACGCTAAAACTCCCTTATCTGCGTTTTCAGTCATTTGTAATGTCGCTGTTTCTTTATTTCATTAGAATTCCGCTTGCAGCACAAAAGCGCTGCTCTTTTTGCCATACCTGCAAGCTGTACTCTAATAAACATTCAAGCTCAACCAAGCGTTTCTTGTCTACTGCTGCGGGACACAGCTTTCCGTGTGAGCTGTGATTTGTCCTCTTACATATTAACAATATTCCAACATGCATACGTGTGGATTATCCTTCTCTACATGTGTATTTTGATTTGAGTGCACAGCCATGAGCGCTGAGGCAAACCCAGGTTCATGGGATCTCTAACAAAGCATGCTGGTGCCTTCACCGCACATTATTCTTTGAGAAGTGTGCCCTTTAAACAGGCTTCCTGCCTGTGTTATTATTTTATTGTCTGGTGGAGTTGCCCTGAGCATGTGTTAGGATTAGACATGCTTACGTGGGTTACCTATCCCTCTGGTTCTTTAGCATTGAGAACACAGACCCGGAACACAGAGGCTTTTTTTAAAATCTAGTAGCTCTTTCGTTGCCGTAATAGAGTGATATCGCATTGGCTTCAAGGTTTCCTGTAATTCATGTTTCAAATGTGTCTGAAATAGTTTAAATGCCTCAAAAGTCCTTATAACAATATTGAACACCGTCACGCCACTTCAAACACTGCAATCTTGAAGCGAGTCTTAACTGAGTGCAGTGGCCTCTGGCATATACAGAAAAACATTGTGTGCCTACTTAACCATGTTTTGGGAATGGATTTGCACCAGAAATGAGCCAAATCTGATGAAACCTCCCAAAAACCTTCATTTGGAGATGTCCTAATTTTTAAAAACTGTATAAAAATAAATATAAATAAAGAAAAAATAAAGTTGTAAAAAATGCAGAAAGTATGGAATGTCCCTATTTGAATGTACGACTAAATGTGTGTGTGTGTGTGTGTGTGTGGCCACTGTATAGTTTTGAGGCTATTTTACAAAAATTAGCTACAGTTAAGATGTTAGGTAATTCTGATTATTCTAGATATTCTTAGTCTGTGGGGAAAATGTTTTATAAGTGCAATACACTGTAAATGTGTTTATTTTTAAGTATTCTAAAAATGCAACAAAGCAAGCACTTATACATAGCTTTATTTAAAAATATTTCATACGTCTAATTTATGAAAACATTTGTGGCAACATTTGTTTTTTTATATGTGACACATTCTGCTCTGGCTCTTTTCAGGACAACACAATGACGCCCGTATGAACCTGGCCATCGCTCTTACAGCGGCCCGTCATGGTGCTGCTATTGCTAACTACACAGAGGTGGTTCATCTGCTAAAGAAACCAGACCCAAAAACAGGCCAAGAGAACGTTTGTGGAGCCCACTGCCGAGACATAGTCACAGGTAAGATAAGCCCAGACCGAAAACTAAATTAATTGATTTAGTGATAGAAAACTGACATTTCAAATGAACTTTTGAGAAAGAAAACGCTCATGAAATGACAGCTCACACAGAAGTCACTTTCAAACCAAGCAGTGTTCAGTGAATCTGTGTAATCAACTTGAACAAATAGTGGAATGTAAGCATGTAAATCTTTCGCCCTTGTACAAAATTCCTATTGTGTGGATTTCCATTGAAATAACCAGATTCTGCACCTTAAGACATGAGAAGACATCTTTATATAAAATCTATGGATTATTTCTTAAATCTTTGCTTTCTTTTAAAGTTTAATTTCCCCACAACCCAGCACTAACTAATCATCTTTCAGTAACCCCTTTAAATTTTCTGCTCATAATGCTTTTATGAAGAGATTTGTCTTCTCTCCTCAGCAAATAATGACCCCTGCGGTCAGCCACGTTGAGTTTGTGTAACACCTCACTCTGCCGTTCACAGGGCAGGAGTTTGACATTCGTGCCAAATGTGTCATTAATGCTACCGGCCCCTTCACTGACTCACTGCGCAAAATGGACGACCAGAAAACTGCCAACATCTGCCAGCCTAGTGCAGGAGTGCACATTGTTATCCCTGGATATTACAGGTACTTTCCTGAATCCTTCAATCATATTGTACCTTTTTTCCACAAGTGTAATTTTATGGTGTAACAGTGTATGGAGAGATTACATACGTATACCAATTACAGCCCAGACAACATGGGGCTGTTAGACCCCGCCACCAGTGATGGCCGTGTCATATTCTTCTTGCCCTGGGAGAAGATGACTATCGCCGGCACGACAGACACACCTACTCAAGTCACAGCCCATCCCATCCCATTGGAGGATGATATCAACTTTATCTTGAACGAAGTACGGAATTACCTCAGCCCTGACGTAGAAGGTAATACTACCCTGTCTATGCTTTTTTCTTTTGAAAGGTTTTCGAATAAAATATAAAATACTGCTCAAAACTCGCGTTTGAATCGTCAGCAGCGAATTCTTTAAATAAGAAAGCGTTTTTACACGCTGCGAGTCAGAAGTTTCAGACTGTCCTTGCAAAGTTGGAATTGCCCCACTTTATAGAAACAGCCTTTATGCATAGCTGGCAGTCTACTCACAGGTTCAGGAAATAGTCCTCCGTAAAATGCGCTGCACACACTCTTAATATTTGGGTTGAACTGTTCTGGAACAGTGTTGTAAATACAACTTAACCACTGATTTCTAGTTGTGTCCTCTTTTGGAAGGCCAAACAAAGTACTTTCGCTTTCACAACGAGAAACAGCATCTCCAGGACATGGCGCCGGCGGCAGCAACAATACTACAGCGAAAATAATAGTTCCGTCTTCTTTCATTGCGTTAACATTTGGGCGGTGTTTTGAAAATCTTCCCACACCATGACGTAGACATGTGGGAGCGTGTTTAAATGAGCCATTTTAGGCGGGTGTGATCGAGTTTTAAATTTTATAAAGAATATCTCTTTGGTTTTGAGACTTTAGTCTTTGCAACTTCAGGGTTCTTATCTATGCACAATCAGCTTGTAACACTCCAAAGAGAAAGGAAAACTTGAAATCGCATCATATGACCCCTTTAAAATCCAATAGTACACATTAGGCCAGATTTACTCACAGCTTGCACCTGCACAAACCGTTTTTTTTGGCATTAAAATATTACTGTCAGTATTTACTAAAGACGCGCAGTGAAAAGTTAGCACTGAAAAGGTGGACAGAGTTATATTTGTGCCTGGCTTTAATGAATATGAATTTGTAGAAGTTTTCCTTTCAGACACAAAATGTATGGGAGAGTATTAAAATAAATCACACAACGCGATTTGCTAACGTTTGCGCTCGTCAAATTACTAGTATTTGCCCCATTATTTAACGCCCAAAAAAGCATGTCTTAAACTATTTTGCACTTGAAATGGCTGCATTTGTTGTTGCTAGGAGGAGGCACCACAGAGAACAGAGAGGTAGAAGGGAGAGGAATTTTTCCAGTGCCAGAAGAACACTTTAGCCAAATCCAAACATATCCTTACACTAATTTGCGCTGCGCATGGTAGATTGTGTAGATCATTATGGAAATGAGATGTTGCGTCTGTGTTCTTAAATTTGCACATTGTCAGTAAATCACCCGCAGAAATTTCCACACCTATCAGTGCTCTTTTGGAATTGTGCTCTTACACTAATTTGCCCTGTTTAGTAAAACTAGCCCATTGATTATACACCCCTAAAGTCCCGGTTCACTTTGTGACCTAGGCAAACAAGACATTTATTGTGTATGACAGATTTTTCTTAACTATTCCAGTTCCATTACTTCTTTTAGAACTTGTTAGATCTCTTAATATTTTTGAAAGAAGTCACTCATGCTTACTAAGGCTTGTTGATTTATAAAATGCTAGTCAACAGCTACGGTCACTTTGAGAGTCCAAAAAAGCATATCAGGCATCACAAAATTAATACCAGTGGCTTCTGACAAAATATTGCGATCTTATGAAGCAAAACAATCAGTCTGTGCAAGAAACTAAATGTTATTTACAATATTATGCACCTGTATTACCTTTAGAGGTGGAAATAATTGCCCTTAAGTCTGTATTATACTGTATGCATTGTATTGTTTTGATTAACTGAAGAAGACTCATTTCTTCATTCAGGAATTGCTTGTATTACACTGGTTTTATGTATAGTTCTTGCCTGGGGTGTCACTAGGGATTCTAGGATCCACTTTGCATGGATCCAAAATGCATTCCGGTCCACCCCCCTACCCGAGGGCCCCTGTAACTCTGTTCCACCATTCCCCCGCCCAACACTTCCGGTTCTTGCTGTAGGTTCAGTAGTGCTGTTGTGGTGCCACTGAATATAGTAACAGGAAATGCCTCCAGAGTACTAGTACAGTTCTGTTCACAATGGTAGAAGAACACGTGCATAATGGTACCCAAATGGTAAACAAAAAATATTTTTTTGTTTATGGGGAAAAGTCATACCAGATTTTCTCAAAATGAGGATGGTTAGATAAAGATTTTTTTAAAGCAAACAGTTTGCAGAAAGTGTGACTCAGTTGAACTGACTAAATTTATGTATGCCCTATCATTCATAATGTTGGGGTCTGTAAGATTTTTATTTAAATTTTTTGGAATGAAAATGTTCTTCAAAAAAGTCTCTTATGATCACCAATGCTACATTTATCTGATGTATAATAAAATAAATATTATAGCAAAATAACGGTTTAATTTATTTAATGCATTTTAATATCTTTTTGTAATATAAATTATTATTATTATGGCAAAGCTGAATTTATTTTGAATAGAAATTGTTTAAATCTGTCAGTTTTGATAAATTTCATGTGTCCTTGCTGAATAAAAGTATTAATTTAAAAAAACAATCTTACTGACCTTAAACATTTGAACAGTAGTGTATGAATGGGTGATTTCTGCCACGTTATAGACAGACATTTGCTCAATAATGAACTTAATTATGAAAGATGAAAATACTTTATTTCTGTATGCATGTTAATGAACAGACAGACAGCGATATAGACAGAACGGCTTGTATTGGTTGTGTTGAGTCTAGTAAATACTAGTTGGGACTGATAACTATTCCAAGCATCTCCCTTTGAAAGCGGAGGTATTGATTTTTGAGCGCAGCCCTCTAATTGCTCAAAGCGCCGTGGATGCAGGCTTGATTGCTTGATTGATTAGCTTCATAACTAATTTTCCTTCACAAAAAATGCTTCCTCCTTTTTCTGATTGTTAGGCAAGTCGTTAAGAGTTTGTTGTGTCTCGTTATCTCATTCAGCACTGCATGTGTCTTTCAGCTACAGTAGAAAGTCATCCAGCTGTCTGTTATTAACATTACGTGTGCTCATAAACCGCAATGTGACGGCTGCCGTGTGTCTGGGTATCTTCTGCTTTGTTCCGGGCGTGAATGAGCAACCAAGCGACTCCGTTGACCTGGGGAGGGTTGTATGAGAGTGTGAATAAAGCAGATCATGGGGAATGAGGAATGCCACAGAGACTTTGCCTAGATGGAGGGTTGAGACTGGACTGGACTCGGCCCTAGTGAAGGCCGCTAAAGGGATTTGGCTGTGGGAGATTTGTCACAATGACAATGTAGAGGCAACAGGCAAGATCTTGTTGTTTGTCCCTCCAGTTCAGATACTGTGTGTGAGAGAAAGAAGGATGATTTCATGAGCTGAACAGAGAGATTTGAAAAATCTGGCCTGTTTAAAGGAGGGCTGCACTAAATTTAAAACAGAATTCTGAAAACGCCAATATAGAATTTCTAGTCGATTTTAACAATTGTTTGTATGTTATTGATTACTGATATAATGGCACATATAATGCTATAAATTTGTATCATTTACACACTCGCACAAAATGTATTATATTGAAATAATGCGTACTCTCATACTCTTGTAACTTAACTGGTGGATCTTGGCATTGTCAATGAGTTTTTAACTATTTAATGTCACTGTATTGTACAGTCAGCTGCATATTCACATGTGTGTATGTGTACAAAGACAACATGTTGTTTCATAAATTTAAATAGTTTTTAAATAATTGTACTATTAAAGTGCCCCAATTATGGATTTTTGAAAATGACCTTTCATGCAGTGTATAACACAGCTCTAAGTGAATGAAAACATCCTGCAAAGTTTTAAATCTAAAAGTGCACGGTATATGAAGTTGTGGTCTCTCAAAAGAAAGAGTCGACTCTGAATCATTGAAACAAGTCATTTTTAAAACCAATCCCAAGCCTGTTGTTGGGGACTCCCAAAACCAAAATATGAACCTTTCATTACCCTTAATAGGAGCACTTTAATATAACGCAATATGACAAAAATATCAGATTTTTTATTTTCTACCCAATATTTGAATGCAAGTGAAATTTTTCAGTTCGGTTTAAATTTATTTGCATAGACGTTTATTGAAAAATGCCATTCAAAGCAGCTTTACAGGAAATGAGTCATATAGTGTGCAAGCTGAAGGTGAAAGTGAGAAGGCAAACTATCTTGAAAGATACCAACAGATTGTTCTTAAATGTGTGTACAGTATATAAGGAAAGAGGTATGAACACTTTGATTTACATTTGCACAAAAGTTACTTTTTTTATCTCAAATGTTTATCTCCACAGACCTGCCGTGGGTGTACCTCCCAGGGAATTCATAGAATAATAAAATCTCTATGCATATCCATGTATAAATAAATTGATAAGTGCTGAAGACTCATTTGTGTCAGTTTTTGTCACTTTGACAAACTACATTACATTTTGTCAGTAGCTTGGCTTAATTTAATTTTGATTTGTCATGTGGGAAGCCCCGCCCACACTGAAAAAAAATCACTGATACCTCTCCTCATGTATATTTATCATCAGACATGAATGAAGAAAGACTGTCTTCCAGTCTTCATCTTCAGTGCATTCCAAGAGAGTTCACCGACAGAGAGATATCTTTTGATTAACTGTGTTTTGTGATCAGCTGTGTCACTTCACACCTAATTTTCAAGTTCAAAATGGGCAGACAAACTGCTTGTTGAAATCTTGTCATCTTGCGTCCAGTTAGGATATGTTGCTTTGGATAAAAGAATCTGCAAAAGTAAAATTATTATCTTCCATTTTCAGTCTAATTTGACCAATGCTGGTAGTTTAAAAAATGAACAAATTAAATCTCGGCCTATATCAATATGGTTGCCGATATATTACATATGGTGATTGTGACTCTTCGAGAACTTCGACTGGATTCCACAGCATGAAAATGGACTGAATTCTTCCCTTGAGAATTAGATTACTTGAATGCATTCGACAGCCCAGCGGTCTATCGCTGAGGTTCATTTAGCGGTGTGTGTGTTATTGGTCTCCCTAGTCTGCTGTCTGCTGAGCTACCTAGCCTTGTCATAAATGTTTCAGAGATGCCCTTTGATAATGAGAGTGCCGTCTCTGTTTTTCCCCCCATTCAGAAATATCAACCTGCATATTACAGTGGCAGGTGTACTGCAGATCGATACACAACTCCCTCTTAATAATTAATGCTTGAGATGTCACCACAATAGGGAAATTGACTCTGGACTCATACATGATGTTCTAGTAACGCTTTGTTGGTTTAGCAAAGCAACTCAAGTTTTATGGACAATCTCGCTTCCCCATGTTCCCCTTTGGTCATTTATCAAACAAAATAGCTTTTAATGCAGACATCACAGTCATGTTTATGTATGAACAGTTATGGATGTAGCTGTAAACAGGACACTGCATAAATACAATCGCGTAGCCTATTGTAGTCTTGTCAGTCGGATACACTTCAACTGTCAGAGATTGTCAGCGTCTCTGGTGTCTTTGGTTCTCAGTGCGGCGAGGGGATGTCCTGGCGGCCTGGAGTGGCATTCGTCCGCTGGTCACCGACCCCAACTCCAAAGACACGCAGTCCATCTGTCGTAACCACATCGTCAACATCAGCGACAGCGGACTCGTCACCATTGCTGGTCAGTGCCACTAACTTGTGCCTTGGTCTTCATTGTTCAAATATTTTCTTTCATAAAATGGTTTCATTTAGTTTTGTACAATTACAATATGCATTTTTTCATGGTTTTGAAAGAAGGCTCTTATGCTCACCAAGGCTGCATTGATTTGCTTAAAAATTCAATACAAAATATAAATGTTCTTTTCAGGATAAACAAAGTTAAAAACCACAGTATTTATTTAAGGTAGTATTTTTGTATCATTTAATACATCAATGCTGAATATGAGTATTAATTTATTTTTTTTAAAAGTACTGACCCCAAACTTTTTGTAAAAAATGCAAATTAAAGACAAAAAATTATAATAAATCAAAACAATAAATAAAAATATCGAAACATTAAATCTTAATATACCCAAACGTTTTGTAACGAGGAGTTGAGGTTTTGTAATGAGGAATTGGCCACTAAGGTAATTGACAATTGTTCCACTGAGGTTGTGTAAAGATTTTACAGCACTCTTTCTACTGTAGGTGGGAAGTGGACAACCTATCGTTCTATGGCTGAGGAGACTCTTGACGCAGCTATAAAGGCTCATAACCTCTCAGCCGGTCCCAGCAGGACGGTCGGTCTGATGCTGGATGGTGGGAAGGACTGGACCCCCACCCTATACATTCGCTTGGTTCAAGACTACGGCTTGGAAAATGAGGTGGGATTCGAAACCTAACTACTTAGCATTCTGCCAGTCAGAGCTCTTTGGAGCAGGCTCAGCTGCTCTATAACATTCAGTCCCCCATGATCCTGTGGGGGAGAGAAAGTCTGGCAACCCCTTGTTTGGAAGCGTGAAAGCTTGATGGAGCCGTAGTGCTACCATGGATGTTGTTTTGCCAGCATATTTAAAAAGGTCAGCATGCAGATATTTTTGACAGCACTTGACCTTTGGTGAGAGATACAAAAGAAGAGTTCGAATCGAAAACGGGGCCGTGTTTATTTGTCTGAACGCTTAATGAAGCAAAGGTGTTCATAAGAAAACATCTCTACAGCCTAAGTGAATGTTTAAAATCTAGCTTTGGTTACAGTGGGTTTCCTACACAGGGAAAGAACGTTGAATCATGAAACCTACCACCGTCTTGTTAATAATGGTTATATCCCTAAGAAATAACATGTCAGAGTTTTCTGAACTCACAGGTTGCTCAGCACCTGGCAGCCACCTATGGAGGAAGAGCGTTTGAAGTGGCCAAAATGTCCCAGGTGACAGGCAAGAGATGGCCTATAGTGGGGAAACGCCTTGTGTCTGAATTTCCCTACATAGAGAGTGAGGTAAGCATTCTGAAATTATAATACTGACAATTAACTTGCAGTGTACCATTTGTTGAACCTGCTTTTAAAACATTACTGGCCGATCCTAATTTAGCAATGTTGATCTCAGCCATTTTCTCAGACAAGCTTTTGCTCTTTTTCATTTTTGGGATAGTTCACCCAAAAATGAAAATTCTGTCATTAATTACTCACCCTCATGTCCAAAACCCTAAGACTAACGAAGGTTCATCTTTGGAACACAAATTAAGATATTTTTGGTGAAATCTTAGAGCTTTCTGACCCTGCATAGACAGCAATGCAACTACTACATTGCAGGTTAAGAAAGGTAGTAAGGAAGGATATCATTAAAATAGGCCATGTTACATCAGTGGTTCTACCGTAATTTGATGAAGCTATGAGAATACTCCATTTTTTGTGCAAAGAAAAAAAAAAAACTTTATTCAACAATTTCTTCTCTTCTGTGTCAGTGTCCGCCGCCATTTATGAGAGTACCAGAAACTATGCATGTGCATTCCTCGGCTTGTAAACAAGGCACAGAATATCCGGATTCTACATCAGAACGCCGGCTTTAGAAAAAAATACATCAGTATTTTTATGTCTTAATTTGTGTTCCAGAGACGAACGAAAGTCTTACAGGTTTGAAACGGCATAAGGGTGAGTAATTATTGACAGAATTTTCATTTTTGGGTGAACTATCCCTTTAATAATGTAATGGTGCATTCAAGTCATCCTGTGAAGTTTGTATTAACGAGATGGAAAGTCGTAATTATGACATTACGTGTGTTCAGATCACACACACAAGATAGTGAAGGTTTTTTTTAATCACTGCTTCGACAAAATAATGAAAAATCTAATGAGCATCGGGTATGTTTCAATTTATTCAAGGGTTAGTTCACCCAAAAATGAAAATTAGCCCATGTTTCACTCACCCTCAAAGCATCCTAGGTGTAAATGACTTTCTTCTTTCAGACGAATCCAATCGGAGTAATATAAAAAAAATTCTTTGCTCTTCCAAGCTTTATAATGTGAGTAGGCGGGTGTTTTTGTTCTACAGTCCAAAAGTAGTCAAATAAAGCGCGCACATTCGCTAGTAAAACGTGCATATTTAAAATGTTATAAATATTTTTTCTCTCTTCTGCTAACTGTCGTATGTGTAAGCCATTGACGTAGGATGTATGCATCGCGCACGCTCCTGTGTGATATGCTAGTCTGGTAATCAGAGGTTTACAGTATATTTTAATTTACTTAATATTTTAAATAATTTTGAGAAATTCATTCTGTCATTTTATTGTCATATTTGATTAATTTGGTTGTAGGAGTGCTAATAAGAGTTCACACTGCACACAGTTCACACACACACACACACACACACACACACGTAGTGAATGCATTGTAGAAACATTAGGAAGAGTTCTGCTCATTTACACCAATATCATCACTTTTATCGTTACAGTTCACTCCATTTTTTTATTCTGAGGTGCAGTCTGCACAGTTTTTACTAGAAATAAGTACTTTGAAAAAGCTCTTTGCAATGTCACACTTCATTACAGTCCATGAACACGCTGAAAATCAAGCTGTTCTTTGAAATCCCAATTTTTTTTTTCCTATATTGTTTCTCGAGAGGCGGAGCTTAGCAGTGGTTGAAATACTTTACCTGTCAGAATTAAAAATAAGTAAGATTCACTGCTGGGTTGAAATCTATACTTCATATTGCATGTCATGAATGTCTGATTGTCTTCCAAACAGCTTCTGTTAAAACTGACTTAAATGAAAGTGATGTTTTCTGTCTGGATTTAGGTGCAGTATGCTGTAAAGGAGTACGCATGTACAGCCATCGATGTGATTTCTCGCCGAACTCGACTGGGCTTTCTGAACGTGCAGGCTGCGGACGAGGCTTTGCCACGTATCGTTGAGATCATGGGCAAAGAACTGCAGTGGACTGAGCAAAAAAAGAAAGTATGTCATTTACTGTATCTCATGGCTTACTTCTTTAGAATATATATTGACTGTTTCTTTTTTTTAATTAAAATGAAATCAGAATTCACTTTAAGTTCACATTTAGTGCGCTCATGAATTCAAATCACAATTCAAATTCATCAGAACATTTTAGTTCAATACTTGATTTATTGAATTTATTGGTTGTGCAAACCTGTTATTCTTGCCCTGAACACAGTTTCTTCTTTTTTTTTGTCCTGACCGAAAGCTAAAGGTCTCAGCCAGGTTAATTTAGGTAACAGCAAATAATAGCCCTCAGCTATTGTTAGTTTGACTCTTAAGTAGTCTTTTTAACAAGAAGTCTCCACTCCATGATAAGATCACAATTCAGTTGTACAATGAACGCCCAGCACAGCATCTCAAGATGACTATGGCTATTACGTCTGTGCTCGGAGGAGTGTTTGAAAGTGTGCGTGTAGTGCGTTTGTAAGGGGGTGGTAGAGTTACTCCTTTTGCACGTTGGTCGTAGGTTTCCTGTCTGATAAACAGAAGCACTAATAATAGCACCAATCACTGTGCAGCTTTGATACTGTTCAGTTCCCATGAGTTCAGCGCTCAGATCTGCTCACAATGCAGGTGCACCACACCCACCAAACACATGCACGGACACAGACACAATGCTCTGCTGGGAGCCTCGATCCAGAGCAGGTATATCACAGCTCTGGAAAGGCAAGCCAGTATTCTCAGCCTGTGCACTGCAGGAATGTTCATGTTACTGCTCCATGAAACACTTTTTACTGCCTCAAACATTCTCATTCTATTGTGGAAAATATATCAGTATCTACTGGTAGCTACTACCAGTATTTTCTTATTAAACATGCTCCAATAATCTTTGTTTTATTTGCAAAAAAATTTTTTTTCACAGTATGTTGAAAATATTTAGTTTTAATTAGTTTTTTTTCTGTGAAAAAATCTATTTACATTTATGACAGTATTTCACTCTCTATCTTTTCCTTAAAATTACGTTTTAATTAACTAATTACTCAATTAATTCATTTATTTTATTGCTGTAGCTTTAAGGCTTCTATGCAAATGCTTTCTTCAGACATGAAATAAAACACGACTATGATGCAAGATTTGTTGAAAATATTCAGAGTTATAATGAGGCTTTTAAGGGGTAGTTTTTTCAGAAGAAAAAAATAAAACAGGGTTGTTTTTTCAGGGAAAAAAAATATAATTTACTTTTTATATTTTACTTTTATAAATTACTTGTATTTCACACTCTATCTGACCCTAAAATTTATTTATTTATTATGCCTTGAAAACTTTTATGTAAATGACTTATTCAGACAAAAAAAAGTCAGAAACGAAAATTTGATACAAATTCATAGATAGATAGATAGATAGATAGAATACATGTAATTTATCTTTATATGTCCATATTTCACCATCAATCTGACACTTAAAATGGAATTTTTAATTTAGTTATTTGTGTGTGTGTGTGTGTGTGTGTGCTTTTTTGTGACAAATGAGGACATGAATTTGTATAATGACACGGGTATTACAAGGTGAAGGTGACTTTTCAGGACATTGCCCCATGTCCCCAATTTTCAAAATGATTATAAATCATACAGAGTGGGGTTTTGTTTGGGAAAGTTGAAATGCACAGTCTCCTGTGAGGGCTAAGTTTAGGTGTAGGGTTGGTGTTGGGCAATAGCACATACAGTTCGTACAGTATAAAAACCATTACACCTATGGGATGTCCCCACTTTTCACAAAAACAAACGTGTGTGTGTGTGTGTGTTTGAACTGTATGTATTGCTATGCCTTGAAGACTTCTATGTAAATGCCTCCTTCAGACAAGAAATGAAAAACAACACTAACTGACACAAACTGTAAGCTTTCTGTTGGGTTCAATGTAGTTTTTAACTTCCCCCTTCTTCAGTAACAGCCAATTTGTAAACCATGCATTGTACTGCAAAGGTTTACAAAACGTGCTTAAATGTGGCGTTGTTATGATCAGGAAAATAAATAATTTATTAAAATGACATTTTTTTCACTTGTTTCTAACCTTAAGTTACTGATTGTGTTTTTGGTTTTGTTTATCTATAGGAAGAGCTGGAGGCAGCAAATAAGTTTCTGCACATGGAGATGGGTTATAAAGCTCGCTCTGAGCAGCTCAGCAAGACAACAGAGATCTCACTCACTGCCCCAGAGATAGCAAGGTATCAGATGAGTGTGTGAGCTCAAGTGTACAAGATCCTACATCTCTCACTTTTCTAATATTGTCATTATTATGATTGACAGGTATAAGAAGCGCTTTTACAAGTTTGATAAGGAGAGCAAAGGCTTTATCACAACAGTGGATGTCCAGCAAGTGCTAGAGGTGAGTTATCTTTTAAGCCCAGTAGGCCAGTACACACCAAGCCGACGGTCGGCCGTCGGACAGTTTTTGTTTGTCGGCCGGCAAAGTTTTCTCAGTGTTCCGCGCCGTCGGCTGAATTGATTCGATATGTTGAATTGGCGTTGGAGCTCGTCTGTCAGTCGGGCCATCTGATCATTCTGATTGGCTGTTCAGCTGGCGAACCAGTGCGCGAGAAAGCCGCAGAACGGATGTGCTACTTGGCCGTCGGGTGTCGAGCGTCGGCTTGGTGGGCCAGGGCAACTTTGGACCCAGACGCCGCTGATGTGAGCTGACCTCGCAGTCTGCTTTTATCGCCACTAGTTCGTGGGCATCGGCTTGGCATTACAATCCTTAATATTTTAGATTGAAAGAAAAAATATTGTTACTATTTGTTCTAAGCAGCCATTACTTTTTAGCAACCATATTTTTTTTTACATATATTTTTCCCTGAATTCCATCATTTTTGTTAAGATATCTTGCACTAAAAACAAAATGTAAAATGTCTTTACATGACCTGTAAAATGTGTATGTTGAATCCACTGTAAGTTACTATTGACAAAAGCATCTGCCAAATGCACAAGTTTTTAGTTTTTCTTGACCATTTTCCACCCTTTCTCTAAGTTTTTTATATATACAGATTAGACTTACAGTATACAGTAAATGACCTCTTATACGATTGGCTAACTAACATGTTTGTAGTTTATCAGGGTATGCCAAGTTGTCATTGATAAGCAGAGATGAGGGGACTTTTTAAGTATGTTACTTTATTTTAATAAATGTTTCTGTACTTTTGGATTACCACAAGGCACACAATTAAACTGCAAGGTGACCTGTACTTAAAGGGATAGTTCAATTCTGTCATTGTTTACTCACCCTCATGTTCCATATTTTCCTCATGTTTTCCAAACCTGCATGAGTTTCTTTCTTCTTCTGCTGAACCCAAAAGAAGATATTTTGAAGAATGTGTGTAACCCAACAGTTTTAGTTAACAGCTGACTTCAATCATGTTGAGAACTGAAAAAAAACAGTGAAATATTTGGTAACACTTTACTAAAAGCCATTATGTATAATGCATTATAAAAGTAGTTCAGTAGCAAATGGTAACCAAATGGTTGATGGTTGACTTCCATACTATGTAAAAAAAAAATATTGTGTAAGTCAGTGGCTACTGTCAATAGTTTAGTTACCAACGTTCTTCAAAATATTTTCTTTTGTGCTTAAGAGAATAAAGAAACTCGTACAGTTTTGGAACAACATGAGAGTGAGTAAACAATGACAGAATTTTCATTTTTGGGTGAACTATCCCTTTAAATATATCTCATGTTCACCAAACAATCTTAACATCAAAAATGGTTTTAAATAATTTAATCAAATGTATAGGTGAATGCATTCTGAGGTCCTAAGAAGGGCAGTGATCGAAGTACGTGTTTGTATTACCAAAGAATACGATTTTAAACAATTTCTCTCGTAAATTGCTTATTAACTGTCATTCTCTCCGCTCTCATTGTCTCTGGTTTATGTGCAACCCTTAACATTTTCATTTAATGTCTCTTAGTTACTGATTCTATAACTGATTTGTGTTCTTTCAGAAACTCAGCATTCAGATTGACGAGAACGCCCTCCATGAGATCCTCAATGAGGTGGACCTCAACAAAAATGGGCAGGTGGAACTGGATGAGTTCTTACAGGTATGAACAGCTATTCATAGACTACAGGTTGTCTTGGTGTCACTCTGGGTTTCAGGCAGGATTTGTAGTTGTAGGTGTGAAAACCTCAAAATTAAAAGTGCTTGTTATATTCATGTCAGTACATCTATGTTTTGTCATAAGCCGACTGCTTCACAGTAATTAGTTCCTCTGAAATATCATACCTACGTCAGAATGAGTATAAAGTAGATCTGGTGTCTCTAGAGTTTCAGTTAATTAATAATGAGCACCACTTTTTCTGTACTTTTTACTATAATGAAGCATGAACTAGATTACCATACATGGGTCAGGAGAAAGGTGTTAAAAATAATAACCTTTCAGGGGTTTGAACCAGTAACCTTTAAATTACTAGACCAGGCTTTTTTTACTTGGCGGCCATACTGGTAACTAGTTCCAGTCATTTAAGTACAGCAAAGTAGTGGGTCAAGATTACATTTGATGAACATTAACACTGTCATTCAAAAGTTTGGGGCCAGATTTTTTTATTTTTTAAAGAAATTAATTGCTTTTATTCAGCAAGGAAGCTTCAAATTGATCAAAAGTGACAGTAAAGATATTTATAATATTACAAAAAATGTGTTGTTTTAAATAAATGCTGTTCTTTTGAACGTCCTATTCATCAAAGAATTAATAGAAATAACTGTTTTCAGCATTTCTAATAATAAGAAATGTTTCTTGAGCATCAGATCGGCATATTTATGAAGTATCATGTGACACTAATGACTGGAGTAATGACTAATGAAAATTCAGTTTTGCCGCCACAGACATAAACTGCATTTTAAAATATTTGAAAAATAGATTTTTTTTTTTTTTTAAATATGGCAATAATATTTCACAATATTAAAGGTTTTCTATATTTTTGAGTAAAGAAGTGCATCCTTGGTGTGCATAAGAAAATTCAAAAACATAAAAAAAAAATCTGATCCCAAACATTCAAGTGGTAGTGTATTTCAAATCAGAAATAAAAATTATCTATCTTCAGCTGTGCCTCTTAAGCTTAAATCATGCAAAAGAATGTGGCTGTAGCCATTAAGCTAGGTAGTGATTATGCATCTGTTTTGCTCTCTGATTGGTTCAGCTCATGAGTGCAGTCCAGAGAGGCCAAATCTCTGACAGTCGTCTGGCTATCCTGATGAAGACGGTCGAGGAGGGGTTGGATCTGAGAGGACCTGTCACGGTTGACCGCAGTGGAGGCGGTGTTTGAATCCCAACTATAAACCAAAACATCCACCAGACAACAGCTCCCACCACAAAGTTGGATAAACACCAAAAAGCGCTGACCACTGTGCCCACGCTGGTCAGATCACAAGCACATCCTCTCATTAATTCGCCAACCAGCTGGCTGCCATTGACTACAATCTTTTTCTTTTTAACTTTTATTTTAGCATGCTTATTTTAATTTATTTTAATTAAAAAAGAGCAGAATATATTCTTTATTCTCTATTCAAACCATATTCTAGAGTCTATATTTGTATCTAATGCATGCAGTGTCATGTTGTGTGACCTGGTAAGCATGAATAGATTGTCTCTTTAATGTTTCTCTGAGCAGCTTTATCCATTGTGCTTTCTGTTGTGCCATTATATTAATTAATATTATTTGCTACTGAACGCAGCGAGGTGAAATTCAAGGGCTCCTTGTGACTTCTAAGCTAAACAATGTACTATATGTGAACTTCACAGTTTTACACTGCATACGGCTTAATTGTTATTGTTCTGAATTACAGTGATGAAATGTGTTTTTATTTTTTTTATTATTTTAATAATTTCAAATAATTTTTAATTTTCTGAAAAAAAGTATTTATTCAAAATCTATAATTTCCTTCATACTTTTGATAAATCCTGTCTTGTTTTTAATTAATGTGATTATGCTGAAAGTATATATATATATATGCTCTCCTTAATTGTATTACTGTAAACAGATGAGTTATTTCAGTTTGTCTTAAACGGGTTGTTTTCAGTGTTTTTAGACTTTGCATTGGCTCTGGTTCAACAGGAGGGTTTTTGCTCTTGTCTGAATGTTGAACATTTTTATCCCTTATTCAAATTCATGAACAATTGAAACTCTGCTTCATTATGCTTCCTATAAAGCCTTGCCTCTAAAAGTAATCGATTATCCATTTGTCATGAAATAATAAGGGAATATTATAACTGTAAACTTAATGTAGAGCATAGCAGGGAATGTACTAAATGTGCCTTGCTTCTTAAAGAGATAGTTAATTCAGAATTGCAAATTCTGTCATCATTTACTAACCCTCATGTTGTTCCAAACCTATATGGTTTCTTTCTTCTGCAAAACATAAGAGAAGATATATTATCTTTTATGTTCCACAGAAGAAAGACAGTCATACATGTTTGGAATGACATAATGATAACAAAATTTTCATCTTTGGGTGAACTACAACTTTAAAAAGTCACTTTGCATGTAATGTCGAAACGCACAGTCCGACACACACTAAAAGAGCGCAGTCTTTTACTTGACTTTGTATTTTTGTGGTTTAATATGCTTATGTATTTTTATAATCAGTTTATGTTCATACTTTCAGCAGATGGAAACTGCTTTTAACTTTGATGCTTTAAGCTTGATGATCTAAAAGAAATGTGTTTTGTACAATGAGTCTGCTCAGAATTTAAGTCTGTCATGATATATTTCGGTAAGCTAAAAGAAGACCATAGAGATTGTCATAGATCTTCAAGGATCAATGTTGTTTGTCAGATTTGAATACAATGATAGTGTAAGAGGGGAACTGTCGGCTTTTGCACATAAGAGCAGAAGCAGTTAAACTTATTTATTGTTTGTCCCAACAAGACATAATTTCAGCCTGATCCTGATTGAATGAAATTCATTATTGTATGAAAAAGTGTAATACATCAATCTGTAAAGCCTGTGAAACACAGTTCTGTTATTAAATGTATCTGGTTGCCTTCTGCATTGTTTGGACATGCCTTTATTTCGTGAGTGACTCATTATGCTCAATGTCTTCATATTTCTCACATAACATTTGTGCCAGTTGAAGCTTATGTCTCCTTCTCATGTATGCATGCACTTACAGTGTTTCCTTCCCCCAGACATTCATTTTGATGGAAGATATCAACTAATTGACTCTAAAGCCACCGCTATAGGCCTGATTAACGGATTACACTGGAATATAGCTGATTAATAGGTGTCTGGGCCAGGTGGGTCTTTCAGTAGCAGGGCATCTCGTCATCATGTGCCTGCCTAATAATCCCTGTAGCTGTGGACTCTGTCACAGTGTGAAATGAGTATGGCCCATTCCAGTGTGATCAGCACCTAGCAAAATGCAATTAAACTAGCATCCCAGGTCTGTCTAATCCTCATTTCAGGTGGTGCCTGAATATCCCTGTGAATCCGATATAATTACACTGAATGCATATTAAGCAGAGGTCCTGGTAAAGCACCTTAAAGTGATAGTCCAGCCAAAAATGAAAATTCTATCATCATTTACTCACCCTCATGTCATTCCAAACCCGTATGACTTTGTTTCTTTGATTACACATAAAATAAGATATTATGTTGGTAACCAAACAGTTTTGGTTCCTATTAATAATAAATAATTATTCATTTTATTTATGGGCGCCTTTCAAGATACTCATGGACACCTTACAAATAATAAGATACATAAAGAATAATTTAAAAGAAAGAAAAAACAATGCATAATAATACACAAAACTATCTCAATCAGAATAAGCAAAAGAAAAAATAGAGGGAAGGTATTTCAAAGACTCTGAGCCCTACAATTGAAAGCTCTACATCCTATGGTAGTCAAACGTACAGATGGTGAAACTAAAGTCACAGAAGCAGAAGACCAGAGAGAGCAGGTAGGTGAATACACGAGAAGAAGTTCACAAAAATGTGAAAGTGCTAGATTATGAAAAGCCTTATAAGTGGAAAGTAAAATCTAAAATTGAATCCAATTTCTTCCTGGAAACCGATGGAGTTGCCTTAAAACTGGAGAAATATTCCCAATCAGTAGTGTTCGTGTAATGATCTGAGCTGCTGAATTCTGGACCATTTGAAGTTTGTAAAGAAGTTTGTGAAACACCACTGAAGAGAATTACAATAGCCAATATGAGATGTAACTAATGTATGTCCAAGGACAGCAGTACTTTTATCAGAAAGCGATGGTCAAAGATGAGAGGGGTCCGAGGCCAAGGCTGTGTAGACATCCTGCCTTGGCCTTCTGTGCTCCCTGCACCGCCATGGTCTCCTGAGCCCCTGGCTCCACCATGGCCTCCTGGGCTCTCCTGGGTCTCCGCTGGTCTCGTCCAGCTCTCCTGGGTCTCCGCTGGTCTCGTCCAGCTCCGCTGTGTCTCCGCTGGTCTCGTCCAGCTCTCCTTCGTCTCCGTCTGTCTGTTCCGCTCTGGAGGTCCCTGCCCTGTGTTCCGGTCCGTGTCTGTCCTGAGAGGCCTCCAGAGCGCCCACCCCCCCTCCCCAATGGAGAGTTATGTCAGGGAACTGTTGTGTGTGTCATGTGTTCCAGCCTCTTGTGCCCATATTTGGTTTGTTTCCTGTCCTTGTCTGATGTGATTAGTTCATTCGGTTCCAGGTGTGTTTGAGTTAACTTTACCTGTGTATTTATAGTCCTGTCTGTGTTGTGCCATTTGGTCTGGTCTACTCGTTACTTCCCGGTGTTTGGTGTCTGCCTTGCCTTGTCCTGCCCTGACCTTGATGTCTTTAAGTAAAGTATTATTTGAGTCTACATCCTCGTATGCGTGTTCCTTGTTCCTCCCTGCTGTGTGCACCGTGACAGTTTGTTCCTTCATCTTAACAGATCTGGAGAAATTTTGCATTAAGTCTCTTGCTCACAAATGGATCCTTTGCAGTGAGTCCATAATCCATTATAGCACTTCCTACATATTTGTTTAGAATTGTTTTAGACTGTTTTCATCTATAAATTATGCTTGATCTGTGTATATTTCTGATTCCGATTTCACTTTCAAATAACACTTGCATGAAGTTTTTCCAACAGTAAATATTACATGATAGAATCATGGACTTTTAGAAAAGCTGTCCCAAACACCCACATGTTGATTATAATAAGCCCAAAAGCTATTGGTTCCTTGTGTTCTGTATTTTACTGACAGTGTATTGTGACTGCGGAGGTGCTCTGCTACTGGTAGTGACTGGAGGATTCCCTTTGTCGGCATGCCAACAAGGTGATACACAGCACAACAATAAAACAAAGCGTTGTGGGATGTGGAGGAATTTGCAACTCTTTCCAAGATTTTGCTAGAGACATCTTTGTGTTGCCCTGCTATCAATGCAAGATCTCTGTTTTGCTTTTGTTGCGATGTGAATGGATATGTGTCCCTATTGGTTTGAGGCTGATGAGTCAGACAGTCATCAAACCCACGTATACTGTGACACTGGACGGAGAGAGAGAAAAGATTATTCCATTACAATGTGGATACAGTTTTTTGTTTAGAGGTGAAATATTATATATCTAAAACAAAGCAAAAATATTATGTTGACAAATTAAGTGTGACATTTCTGATGGGTTCAATTAAATATGTTTCAAATATTCAACAGAATTTAAAATTCACATTATTATGTAAATATTTGAGATATTGTAACTTAATTAGGGTAACTTTTATTGAAAGAAAGAAAGAAAGAAAGAAAGAGGGATAGGGAAAGGGATAGTTCACCCAAAAATGAAAATTCTGTCATTAATTACTCATCCTCATGTCATTCCAAACCCGTCATCTGCATGCAAACAAATGGGATTTGAGAGCTTCTAAAAATTCGGACAATTTTCATTTTGTATGAATTTTATGCAATTTAAAATATTAATTAACCAATTTAAACAGTTTTGATTTCTGAAATATCATATTCCTTGGTTACCCAATCTTTTCCTGACCTAGCCGCTTACAAGCACATGCACACACACACACACACACATTCACTCACACGCTCACAGAGGCTTTGGCATCGTGAGCAGAGAGAGTGTGCTGTCATGCCGTTTCTCTGTATGCAGCTGAAAGCACACTGACTGCACTAAAGGTCAATTGTCAACAATCCCAATAGCCGGGCACACCCCCCTGTCTGCAACACCCCCACACTGCATACAGTGCTCCTGACACACACACACACACACACACATACCTTACTCCAATGCAAAGATATCCACATACACCACATACTCAGGTGTTGGTCTTATGCTAATACACAACTGGTCAAAAGTTTTGCATAACTGTGATTTTTAAAATGTTTTTTTTAAAGAAGTCTCTTTTACTGACCATGGCTCAACTTATTTGTCCAAAAATATAGTATATTTACAGTTTTTTTTTCAAGTGCTTACATTTACAATATGTTCATTCTGTATATAATAATCAGTTATTTTGTTGCCCAATTATATATAATGGTTCTTAATATAATGTATAACAGTTAAAAACAGTTTTTGCTACTTAATATTTGTATTAATATTTATATATTTTTCAGGATTCTTTCATTAATAGAAAGTTGAAAGGATCTGATCACTTATTCGAAAATGAAATCTTTCGTAACATTACAGATGCCTTTACTGTCACTTTTGGTTTTGAGCAATTTAATGCATCCTTGTTGAAGTTTTATTATTAATTATTTTTCATTATAAATAATAATATAAATAATAATTATAAGTAATGATAATATGTTTAATTATTATTATGATCATTATTATAATTACTATTATTGGTATTATTATTTTTTATTATATTTTAAATCTTGCTTATCCCAAATATTTAATGTTATGTATCATTATTTGACAATATTTAACACTGATAATAATAAGAAATGTTTCTTGAGTAGCATCTGAAGCATCATGTGACACTAAAGACTGGAGTAATGGTGAAAATTCAACTTCCATCAAAGGAATAAATTATAGGAATATAGGGATATTTTAGAATATATTCCAATATAAAACAGTATCAATTAAATTGTGATAATATTTTACAATATAATTTTTACTGTATTTTTTTTTTTTAAATGCAGCCTTGGTGAGGATAAGAGGCTTTAACATTAAACATTAAAAAAATATAAATGAATGATTAATTGTTTCTAAACTTTTGACTTGTGGTATACATACAGGTTAAATACACATTCATGCCATCAATTGAAAAAATCTTCTTTCATCTCTTTTTTTAAACATATTTTCAAAACTTTGTCACCTTTTAAAAACTTAACCTTGAACCTGATTAACTTTTTTTTCAGACCCTCAAACCCCATCATGTTAATGTGAAAATAACAGCATCTAATAGACTTTGTTCCCAGTGTAGTAATTCCAGGACGGGACAGAGGTATATTGGTCATCATCAAGACTCGGTGACAATGAGAAAAGTCCTGCATGTTGTCTACCTACGATGACACTGACTGACCCTGCTGACAGATCTTTCCAACCTTAAAAAAAGGGATGAAAACCCAATTAGACTTTTTCCTCCAGTTCCTGCAAACAGAGGAGAAGAAACGAAGCCTCGCTAAAGGTCATCTGGAGATATGAATGACAGCATTAAAGTCCTCTGCCCCTAATTTTCAGTGTTTGCTGTAGCTTTGCAGGGTTGTCTACTTTCACTGACCCCTCCAGCCCGAACAGCCATTAATTGTGGAGAATAATCTGGTATAATCTGGCTGACACGCGACCCCGGTGCCCTGTGTGGTGGCAAGTGTGTGAGAGGATTAGGATGGGTGTAATGAAACCTGCAGGATAAGACATCAGAACAGAGGAGTTCACTAAAGAATATGACCACACTGAGGAGATGTGATAGTGATTATAATATTCATAAGAAACTGTGTACAGTAAAGGCCTTTAGGAAATGTATAGCTGTGTAATGTAGTCAATATATATATATATTTTACAAGAACAGACTGGAGATATTTGGAGGCTTGAGGGAGCAGATTGCAGACTACAACTCATAAATGCGAAGGTCTTTTATATTGCCAGCTCTGCTGATATTAAAGCAATACACTTGGGGTCTGAAAACAATACCAGTGCAAAGCCATTGACAAACCATCTGTGTACAAAATAAAGAGGAAAGGATGAAAAAACAAGCATGTAATAAAAATAATAACTTATAAAGTTCATAACCAAATATTAGCATGCCTCATTTCCTTATTTATGGTATGCCATTTTAAAAAATCAAGAAAATATATTTTAAGAGTTCAGATGCAAAAGTCTCTATGTCTGACGTTTTTCTTTAAAATTTGCATTTCTTTCTGGCTACTAGGTTTCTATGTAAGCACTGGTACGTCTGAATGGGTTGAGGCTGGGATTTAACACATTTGAAGTGAAAGTACTTGATGAACATAGCATTCATCTCATTTTTGACCTAGATGGCTTTTGGGGTGCTTTCCCACTTGGTTCGATTGCCTGGTCCGACTCCGAACCCGAGTTCGTTTGCTCCCCCCTCCCCCTGCTGGACTGCGTTCATATTATTTTATTTGGGTCCGAACCGCGGTTCGTTTGCGTCATCAAGCCAGCAGCTGTTTACCCCGTTGCTTAGTAACGATGGCAAAATGCATAATTGCTCTCTGCGCTTTTATATATTTATGTTTTTGAACCGTTCGTTTTGTGGACATATTACTTAACTAAAATTAAGTTTTGATATATTTACAGTACGAAATTTACAAAATATCTTCTTAGAAAATGATCTTTACTTAATATCCTAATGATTTTTGGCTTAAAGGAAAAATCAATAACTTTGACCCATACAATGTTGGCTATTGCTACAAATGTTACTTGACTGGTTTTGTGGTCCAGGGTCACAAATGGCTTTTCAGCAAAACTGTCATGAAACAACAACTGATAAAACAGCAAATGTTGCGTACAAAAATATGATTGAACCCAACATACAAAACATTCAAAAAAAATTTAAAACAAGCATAAAACAAGACTTTTGACTCAAACCATAGTTAGGCTATTGGCAACTAGCCCAGGGTTCATTATGAAACACCCTTAAGAAAGAGCTGTCAAACTAGGCGCCAGTAATGCGGCCATCGGCAACCATAAGTGTGTCACGACATGCATTATCACCATTACTATTATTAGCGACGTTTAACCATAATGACTGGAATAATAAGCGTCAGTCAGTCGATGACGTCAGTCTATGGTTGTGAATCGTGGCTTTAGCGACATCGAGCCTCAGAAAAAAAACACTCGACGTTAAACAAACACTTGCGACAATATCACATTCTTCTATTGTTATATGGATTTAGCTATTTATTTTCTTAACGCACAAAGTGTTGTTCTTATCTATGTATGCCAAGATTATGCAATAGAGACCAAGGTGTGTGTGTGTGTGTGTGTGTTAAAGAGAGTGAGTGAGTGAGAGAGAGAGAGAGAGAGAGAGAGAGAGAGAGATCAAAAATCAAATATTGTCTGTTTCTCAGTTGTATCATTAGGATTTTAGGTGTGTGACTGGGGAAAAAGAATAAAGATCTCAGGCTTCATCCAGTCTCCAATACACACACACACACAGAGAGAGAGAGAACTGGTGTGTCAAGCAGCCTAATTGCTAAGGAGGCAGGTCTTAAATTAACAAGTGCTATTGAGGTCATTATCATGCGAGCCATAGCCACCCTGAATGTTTGCATACCTGTCTCAGGCTTTCTCATAAATGAGACTTTCATTAGTCTTAATTAGAATTAGCCAGAGTCAGCAGGGAACGCAAGGCCTGGTGAAATGATGCATGCACAATAATAAGCATCCGGCTCACTCTCCTGTTTGTGTTTGTTTCCTTTTACGCAGGGAATGGCTTTGAGAAAAACCACCCCTAATTAACCCGCTACTTAATTGATTTGGTCAGAATTAATATTCTTGAGACATTAATTAAACAGGGAAGCTCTCATTAGGGTGTACAGTAAAGAAGAGACCCCCTCACCATTCTGCTTGTCTTTCTCTCTCTGTTGTACCAGACTCCAAAAACAAGACTTCAAGCTGAGAGCATCACATCTGATCAGCTCACATCTGCAGGAACTGGACTTTGTATCTTTCAGAGTGTGTTCTAAGAAATAGATCTGATATGTCAAAGAAAAAAAAAAGTCATTTTTGAATAAACATCTGTCACTTTTCTTGTTCTTTTTAGGTTATAAGTGACATCTTTAGATCAGAAGGTCTTAGAAGAGATGTGACAATGCTCTCCTCTCAGTCTGTCACTCTCTGTGAGTGGATCTGTCATGTGTGTGTGTGTGTGTGTGTGTGTGTGTGTGATGAAGAGGGTAACACCCGTTGTACTTGTCATCTGTACATGCTCCAATCACTCAAAGGACAGATATGAAAAGATAAGGAGAAAAAAAAATCCTTCCCAAAATTTGAATAGGCATCTGTCGGAATATCTACGTTACAATAAAAATAATAACATATTAGAAATGCTTTGATGCAGCAATCATTTGAGGCCTGAACCCATGATTTCCAATCAAGACTGTTTTGTCTCCTTACTTCTTGAGTACTTCAAATGCTGTAAATTTAACATTTTGGACACAATGATTCAACCATGGATCTAACCGCAAATTCAGGAATGAGAAGGGGGATGTAATAATTTACCTATCAACCTTTGAAAAACCCATATCAGATGATCTAAATATTTTGGGGGGTTGTGACAACGGTGGTTGAGGAAATGTGCAAATCAGACCATATAATAGACCTGATCTCTCTCTCTTTCTCTCGCTCTCTCTCTCTCTCTCTCTCTCTCTCTCGCTCTCTCTCTCTCCAATTCAGGATTCTGGCTTCATTTCAAATGTATAGGAGAGAGGGAAACTTTATTACCAAGGGTCTGATTAACCCCATAATTGGCTGGTTTCAAATCTGCCAAGCCAGTCATATCCAGGGAATATGGGCATTAGCATGATTTAATTAGGTTTTATAAAGGGGATTTGGGGGTGGGCTGCTTAGGATTATATCCTGGTAGGAAGAGGTGAGCTGGGGGCTGATTAGGAGGAAGGAGTGCTAACTCACTATCGCTTACAGAGCACATTTCCTTACATGGTGTACTGCGAAAGGCCAAAAACCCAACAATAAGACCGCAGTGCTGCGAGCACAAAGAATCGTTTCACACAGCCGCGCTGTCGCATATTCCCATGAATATTCATTGTACACAATCTGATTCTAATGACAATCGATAATTGATTATAAATAGTCTGCCTGAAAAACACCAGGGGCAGTCTAGCAAACTAATCCTTAAAATATTAGTTTTGCTATTTGTCCTCAGTTTTTTGTTGTTGTTGTTGATCTCTCTCTTAGCCTGCCTGGTCCAATTCAGTCACTGCAGTCTTCCTTTTCAAATAAAAAGCTGCATCTACACAAACAAGCTCTTGCTAATAGATCTCTCATCCTTGTGATAACAGCTCTTGAGCACACTTGTTAATAGCCTCTATGCTTTCAGTGCCAAAACCTTTCTCTTTTTACTTTGTGTTTAAAGACATGCACCATGCCTTTTGGATTTTACAGCATTTTTCAAAACAGTTCAGACTGATGTAGAAATATGTGAATAAACATCGCTGAAAGGTCCTGACAAACTGATGAAAATGATTGGCACATTTTTAGTGTGGGACGATGTAAGTACAGTTTCAAATTCTACTAATTGACTCGTCTGCAACCCCACAATGCCTTAATTTTCATGTCCAGAATAACAGGACATTGTTTCCTGTGGGAAATGTCCATTATGTTTATATTAACATCCTCATTAACCTGATCTCTGTGCAAGATCACCTCCCCCATAAGGCCAATTAAACCACACACACACACACACACACACACACACACATGCTGGAATCTGGCACTTGTCAAAGGAATTTAATTTTTTTTTGAATATGATGCAGAACAAAATAATATTTATTAGCAGTGACAATTTTTTTCACTAGAAACTTGCAAAAAATGTATTATAACTGACACCATTAACTGAAAACTGATTTTACACCCTATACATTATTTGTTCATTTATTCATTCATTCAATTAATGATTACCCCTCAGTCCAGAATTGTTAGGCTGTGCCTTTAGTGAAAATTACAAGCACAAAAGAGCTGAGCTGGAGCTGCCATAGCAACCTGCAAATACACACATTTAAGAGACTTATTACACCTGTTTTCTCTTGCCGGCTTTTGACTTGCTCAAAACGTGCTGGGTGAAGGGTTTTTATCAAGCCTTTGCAAACAGTGCCGTTTAAACAAAAATCCTCACACCACATGCATCCACTCACATGTTCCTGGCTCATTAAACATGTAAACTTTCTCAGAGTTCAGCATTCTGTTGTAACAATTCTGACCACGCTGTTTTATGATAAAAATGGCTTCTGTGTCCTAATGATTAATGAGTCATCTAATGATCTCGTATGAAAGGGATGAGCTATAATGAAAAATACCATGTGAAGAGAAGACAACAAGTGGTAAAATAATTATCACCTTGGTATTATATAGTCTTATGTGGTGCAAGAAATCCTAATAGTGGGTCTTTTCCTAACAAACTGCACAGAGGACAAGGTGGATATTACAAATAGGCATGTATAGGAAGTAATTAAGAGGAAAATGAGAGCGAAATGAGAGGTCCAGGATGGGTCTGTCCCTCAGGTCCTTCATGAAGGACAGAGGATGATTTAATACTGAAGGACTGAGGGGTTTAAATGCCACCCAGAGGCCCGAGCAGAGATGAGCGCTGTGGTGTGTAAATATGGTAAATACCACATCCTCAACACTCACAGGCACCGGCAAACAAATATTCCCCTAAAAACTGACAAAGAAGTTGAGGCTAGAGCAAGAAAATTTCAGAAGGAAAACGTTATGAATTAAACTTAGCAATTTATTTATTTGTATGGTAGCAGCAATAAATATGGGTTGTGATATAAATATTGGAAGTGCTCCTATAAAAATGTTAGACAGAATAAAATGCATGAATAGCATAAAAGAAAGGTAAAATCACAAGTGAGTGGCGTAATCTGTAGGTGTTACTTGGAAACATTTCATCATGTCTTTATTATTTATTTCATCATGTACTTTTTAAATGCCTTTTATTTATAGATCATTGTTTTGACCTTGTCCCAGATTCTATGCAAATTAGATTTTAAAATGAAAACTCAATAAACATGTATTGTTTTTCTATAATTATCTGATCTACTTATCTATTTTATATTTTGGGTGAAAATTATTATCATTTTTAAATGTTTTTTTTTTATTAAACTGAGATGTGATTGAAATGATCCTGTGATGAAAATGTGCATAACTTAAAAAAAAAAAAAAAATCAAATAAAAAAGTGATGCATGCAAGTTAAATTAAAGGGCAGTCGTGGCCTAATGGATAGAGAGTTGGACTTGTAACCTGAAGATCGTGGGTTTGAGTCTCAGGTCCAGCAGGGATTGTAGGTGGGGGGGAGTGAATAACCAACACTCTCTCCACCCTCAATACCACGACTGAGGTGAGACCCTTGAGCAAGGCACCGAACCCCCAACTGCTCCCCAGGCGCCACAGCATTGGCTGCCCACTGCTCCGGGTGTATGTTCACTACTGTGTGTGCACTTGGATGGGTTAAATGCAGAGCACAAATTCTGAGTATGGGTCACCATACTTGGCCACACACCACTTCCCTTTTCCCTTTAAATGAACTAGTGAGAGTGTGAAAAGTGCATTTCAGGAGACTTAAGAGTCTGCAGTGCCAAGAGGGCCAAACACCATTAGGACCCAGCTGAGGCTGCTGAAGAGATGATGCCACCCACTGACCCAGAGCAGCAGACACTGTGTTATTACCCAAACTGTGGTGAGAGCACGGGAACTGAGATATGGCTTCAAGTCTTCATTTGTATGCTGATCTCAAAACCAGTTAAATGTATAGGGGAGAGTGGGGTAAGTTGAGCCAGTGGGTAATTTGACCTGCCCCCTGTACCTTGGCAACTGTACACTTTTACTGTCATGTGACCATGCATTTTGGAACATCCATCATTTCTGCCAGACTGTGAAAAAGAGAAACACATGGGAGAAGGGAAGGCACTTATATATTGTAACAGTTAAAGTAACAGTCAAACAGTTTTTCCTTGTCAAAGTAGTATCAAATTGTAGCATAACAGATGTAATAGCAAGATGTTACATAAGAGCAAATTTATCCAGGTCTAAAAATATTTATGATGTATATAGGTGATTTAGCAACATATATAACCATGCAAATCATTAAATATTAGTTTGGAAATTGGAAAGCTTGCTAGTTTTTTTTTTCTTTTCAAAATGGCAGCTATGAGGTAAATTGAGGCAGCGTTTTGACTTACCCCAACATGAGGCACTTAAGTTAAGTTAAATCTCAATGTTCAATGTGATATTACGCAACTGGTTTAGTTGATCATATATATATATATATATACATATGATTTGTAGTTTATTTGATAGGGACAGTGTACAAGTGCACCAAAGTCTTCTCTGATAAGATAATCTTCTCTCAGAAGATGCTTTTCATCACATTATAATCATATACAGAATAGTCCCTAAAGGCCTGTTTGACATTGCAGAAAAGCTACCATCCCAAGAATCTTTTGGCTAAAATGTTTATTAGTTTCAGTGACATTTATACCTTCATTTTAATTCAGTTTTTGTTTAATTTTACTTAATAAACTTTCTGTTTAGTCTGTTTTTTGGAAGGTGTTCTTCAACTTTGGTGTTCAACATATGGTTTCAGAAATGCAAATAATTAAAGACTGAAATATTCTTTAAGCTAGCTTTAAGATAAGAAATATGACTGTCTGATTATTAAATTATTTGATTATTAAATTAGTTTTACAAGAGAAAATTATCTTTAAAATTTCACGTCGTTGAATCAGATTCATTCAGATGGTCAGTTTACACCCAGATGGTGCATCGTACCCACATATTGGGTCAATTTTGTTGTTGATTATTATTATTGTAAAAGCAATTGAGAAAATACTTACAGCCCAATAAACAGTTTCATGTTGGTCTAACCTGAACTTTTTCCTCTTTGTGAGAGACAGAGACATGTTTAAATCATATTGTAATTTTTTGAGAGGAGATATTAGGCGATAATCCATCTTCTTCTAGCACACTGAAAACTAATTAGAGAATGTGAGAGGAATGATGCTGAGGGAATGGCAGGATTTATCTTAAGAGCGGAACATTGACCATTGAAGTACAGTTCCCAATCAACTCAGAGTCATCTGTAATCCTGGACCGGATCACTCGTCAGGTTTTCCCGTCAGCCACAATGATGAAAACAGCAAGATGGATGGTGAAATAATGATTAACTCTTGATTTGATGACGATCTGATTGCTTTTGTGATGTGAGGTTGCATTGCAGGAAGAGATAGAACAGCAAAGTTACACAGAAGTGTGTGTGAATGAGGAAACACTGAATCCAGCAGCAGCAAGACCACCGAAGTCAAGTGGGCCTCTTTCCCATCTCACAGCGCTATCATTTCTGGTTCTTTCTTTTGGCACATGAGAAATCACTATTCCCATTCTTTAAGTCTTCGGAAGAATAAAATTCCCACCATTCCTTGAGCTGATTCTTTCTCTAGTCTCTCTTATTTTGTTTGTTTCTCTCTCATACTGTGTGTGTGGGGAAAGTAACTATAAACAGTAGGCTCTCTGTGTTTTAGCATCTCTTTTGTCACCATTTTCCCTGACCATTTCTCTGCCTCCAGGCAGACAGATCATAATACTCTACAGTCCCTCAGACAGCAGTGGGAATATGAAATATTGTCTTGATTTCTATCCCAAATAGGAATTCTTGTTCACCCACAAAGGTGTAAGAATATAACCACATTGTGTGAGAGAGAGAGAGAGAGAATCTGTGAGAACCATTACATTACAAAAAGCACTGAGCAACACTCTTTCGTTTTTCTAGTATGGGAAATTTCCATTGACTGTTTACACCAAGATAACCCTGATAACACACATACATCTCAGAGACGTCTATATTATTTGAAGTGCATGTTTACATCTGGAAGAAGATGTTTGTTCATTGGCAATACGTCTCAAGGACGTTTCCTGTTAATAGACATTGTGACAAAATATCTTCAAGATGTTTATGATTTAGAATGTATGTAAAACTTACATCTTAAAGATGTGTTTGTAGCAGATGCTTTCCAGATGAAGCGGTCTTTAACAGAAATCTTGCAGATGTACATGTCCTATGTTTGGTGCGAAAATAGTTTATAAATTAGTTATAATTCTTAATTAATGGCTGTTAATGCATCTGTTCAAACAAACATTCAGAATTGGATGCCGTCAATGCAAACTTTTTTTATGCATTTTTGTGCATTGGTATATAGACAAATGGTATGCAAAAATCAGATTGAGCTTTGCATGCAAAAATTAGATTGAATTTACATGTCAAACATTTGTATTGGTGTGAATTTACCTTTGTATAGTTTTTTATGTATTTTTGACATGATGTAGGTTTTCTGTATCAAAACTTTTATTTTATAAGTACAAAAATATGTGTGTACAATATTCTGTCAGCTAAGATATAAAAAAGGTGTCGGACTTGGACATGCTGTTATTATGAATGGTTGCGTCCAAAATCACATACTATAGTAGTATGAATGTCTTGACATTGTCATGTGACCTACCAGTGTCAGTTGTGTTGTTTCACTGCCATTCACAAATCCATGGCCTCATGGGATAGTAAAGACTCCACTGTCTCCATAAGTAGGCCTAAAGCAGGTCATCCAGATATTTATCCCTTACTATTTTATGAATCATGTGAATTCAGACATATTCCTTTCACAACTTTTTTTTGAAAGTATAGGGATTTTGAACAAAACGCACCTTCTGATTACCTGCAGTTTCCTCAAGACATTATTTAGGCATTTCCCTCATACAACTGATTTTAGATTTGACTACATTTGTGGCCCATTCTCTCTCTTTTAGCTGAGAATGAGGCGCTTAGTATATCTCTGATTTGTGACCTTGACTTGAGCCAGTCAGGTGAATCTTATACTGGTCTTCGTTTTCCACAAAGCAGGATGGCTGCACAGGGGAGATTAATGAATTAGAAATTAAAATGCCGTCCTTTGGGAAACCAGACTTGCTCCCTGCATAAACTCTTCCCCACCCCCCACGTCAGGCCGTCCGCTGTCCGTGTCTTCTCAGAGCAGTTATCAAGCACCTGTGTATTGTGTGGCCAGCACAATCGCACTTCCTCTCCGCTCAACCTCTCCCTCCTGGATGGACACAAACGACTCGGTGGTCATTTGTGGTGGAAAGCCATCCTTATTCTATGCATTGCGGACGGCCATCTCTTCAGACCGGCCCTGGTTTGGTGATAAGAATGGATAGAAACCAGAGTGCAGCGGTTCACAGCCATCACAATGGATGCCTGTCACTCAAAGCTTAAAGAGACCCCAAAGGACCACTCACCAGGAAAACCTCTTGTGACCTCCACTATCCTGGGGTCACCTTTTCTAATTCCTTTCCCCCTGCTCTCTCTCTCTTTATATGTACATATATATGTACGTATCTCTCACTTTCTTTGTTTGTCTGTTTTTCTCTCTCTCAACATTTTTGGAAAATGATACAATAGAAAAATACATTCTGTAAAAGCGCTTCTTCTTTATATTCATCATTGTATTTTATTGTCACCATTTTTTTCTATTTCTTCTTTTTAATCATCATCACATTTTATTGTCACTATTTTTATTAAATATTACAATTAGAAAAATTACAAAAAATGTATGATTTTTTTCTGTTTCTTCTTCTTTAATAATAAAAATAATAATTCTTATTATTAATGTTGTTATTATTATTATTGATTCTTAATTTAATCTAATATTACAATTATTAAAAATTGAAATTAAATCGATTTTTAATCATATTTTATTAGTTACAAGAATGTGAAGTTTAGTCGTTTTCAACTGCTTACATACATTTTCAAAACTTTACACACAAATCCAAGAATTGCACACAAAAAATGCAAAATGCCTCACATCTCTTGCTAAATGAAGCCCTGTATTCAAAATATTACAAACACATCTCAAAAGCAAACATTTGCAAACACCTTTGCTTTAATATTAATTCCTGATAGATTTTTGTGTTACACAGAGCATTGTGTGTTGTGTTTTGCAAAAAGTGTTTTATAAAATTGAAAATGAGAATTAGTGTATGGTTTTGCAGATTTGGTGTGTGCTTCTGGTGTTTCAGTGTCAGGTTTCAGAAATTGTGTGACAAGTAAAGATTTTGTGTGTAAGCAGTTGAAAAAAAACTGTAATATGTGAAGATTTTTCATTAGATAATTCCTAACTACTGTGTAATTCCTATGTATGTCTTTACTATCATGTATGTATGCCCTATGTCCATACTCTCTTCTGTACTGGAAGCTCCTGTCGTGTAACCACTTGGTAATAAAGCTCTAACTTGTTTTGAAACGGTTGAGTTTTTTGTGCAGGAAACAACACCGCCATGCAAAGAAATTCTGTATTATGTACATATTATGTAAGAAATTAGTATTTTCAGATGGCTATTTCACTCAGAATTCCCCCTAAATGATGTGAGACGTCATCAGTTCCTCTGCTTTCTGTCATGGCATGTCCGTTGTGAGTCACTGTGACGCCACTGGTCTCTGGAGCTGACCTAAAGAGAGAATGGACAGCGGAACAGGCCTCCAGAAACCCATCACACCCACCCACTGAATGCACAGAGAACAGTGACCCCTCCTGACCCCACCCCATGTTTACCACAAGACGCGAGCTTTCTATTTGTCTCTCACCCCCTTTAAACTCAACTCAGCGACTGAAAGTTTCCAGTGGAGTTGGAACACTCGCAGGCTTTGTGAACTAAACACTTTGATAGCTGCTCTTTTTCTCTCATTGTCTCTCTCTTTCTCTCAGTGTCTTGAATATTTTCCACAGCAGCTCTCTTCCATCCTTCACAAAGCTGTCATTGTGGAGCGATCATGACGTGAGGGGGGTTCATGAATGTCTGCCGTAGAGTCAGGCCACAGTGGGCCGCTCTCACAGCACACAAACACTGATGGATGACTCACACTTCCGAGGCGACCTCCTGCTCTCAAATCATCATTTATTCTGTACATCGTCTGCAGATCTGTTAGAACGAAGATGTTGAACATGTCAGCATCTGCGGATTCATCTGCACATAACATGCGGAGCTGGTATTTACTGTACTGTTACAAAAATTGTTTCTACACACTATTGTTTCACACTGATAGATTCATCTCATTCATACAGTGGCCTCAAAAGTATTTGGACACTTTTAGACACTTCAAACACAGGCACCCCCGAAGTGTTTATTTATAACAGCCGATACAGTGAAAAATAATAATAAAAATAATAAAACTGGCATAAATTTAGACAATTTTATATCATATAAGTTCATATAACACATATATACATTATAAAACATTTATTATTTCTATTAATGTAGTACAACTTTTTTCTACCCCCCTTGCCGTTACAAAAAATGACATTTTTTGTGTTAGAGTACTGTTAGATCAATAAACCTGAAAAAATATTATTGTGATTAATTTCACAAATATGAATTCTGACCAGTCTTTGGAAAGCAGCATTAAACAGTAATGTCAAATTCCGTAAATGTTACTTATTTATTTCATTTATTATATTATTATTATTACTAATACTACCACCTTTTTGAAGCTACTTTGTTCTTGGCTTTTCCATGGACTTATCGGTGGTAGCATCATTGATATACTATTATAGATTTTGCTAACATTTTAATTAGATTTTATTTTTATATTTACTGTTTCCATGTTTTATTAATTTTGTTGTGTGTTTTTATCATTTGTAATAGTTTTAGATTTTTTAAATATATTTTTATTCATCTTTATTTATTCATTTTAGTTTATTTAGTTTTAGTTATTTTAGTTTTATTTTACTTCAACTTGAACTAAACAAAAATGGCAAATAGCTGAAATAAAAAGTTACATTTTACATTTATTTGTTTTCAAGTGATGAAAATAGTTTATAGTTTTAGTTTTGGTTTTAGATCATAATAACAATGGACATTTTATTTCCATATGGGAGTATATTGTTTTAGCATTTAAAACCTACCATAAATTATATATATATATATATATTTTTTTTTTTTTTTTTGCTTGATAAGGGTGTGTTGTGTGTGTGGTTCTTTTTAATAAATAAATGCAATTTGGTTTTATGTTTTGTTATGCTGTTTAATCCAATAAAAATTACACATTTCGGTGTGGCTTCAGTATCCAAATATTTTACTGTAATACGTCATACTTCAAAAGTTGCAACCCATGAGAAGCTTGTTTCTTTTTATCTGACACAAAACTAGCAGACAAGTACTTGTTCCTCCTGCGTAAACATGCCTCAAACAGGCAAAGAGAGCCAGCGGAAGTCAGAAAGAGCTGCGTAAAAGCCCCAGGCCTATCGTGGCATTTCAGCCCACCGTGATGCAACCTGCTCTCTGGGCAGACAGAAAGAGTGAGAGCGACAAAACCAGAAAGAAAGAGGAAACAGTAGAAAAGGGATAGAGAAAGGGAGAATGAAAAGCCGCACCGCTCTGTCATGAAAGGTCAATTACGAGCCTAAACCACGGGGGACGTGTGTTGCCCAGGAAGTGCCTTCCGACCCCCAGCCCAGGGAGGCTGCACCACAACAGTCACAATCCTCCCGTTGCCATGGCAGCTTGACATTTGTCACCATTCAAATGAGGCCCGGACCTGACTTAAACAAGCCAGGCCAAAAGCCCAGTCTCGTTTTGCCTAAATAAACCTCCAGAAAACATTAATGTAACCAGTAGTACTTTATGATCAGTCAACAGCAGGTGCTGTGGCTGGAGGAATGGAAGTGATATTCATAAATTGCCTTCAAATCAAAAGCAATTAGTGAGATTTGTAATGTAAAGTTCAAGCATTTATAAAGCTAACAGAGGAAACAACACCAAACCCACACATACTCCCAATGAGCCATTAGAGAGAGGCCAGAAACACAAAGAGTCCGTGGGGTCATAAACACCCAAATTAAACTAATTACTGCAGTAAATATCTCATTACATTGATTATACATACATTAGATGCCACATAAAAATGATTAGTTAAACAACGGTAAACAATCTGTTGGTCTTCCTTCGTCATGTCAAAGTTAGATTGTATTATCCAAGTTATTGGTTTATTCTGGTTTTATATTAGTCTGATTTATTAAGGTATTATTGTCAGGATGATTTGTTTTAAATCATCCATTTCTATTTATTTTCTTTAGTTGATGAATGTTTCAGTTCTACAACTATGCATAACAGGACACATAACAGTCAGGATTTTGCTTAGAAAAATACATGTGATCACGGATAATGTTCAAAATTCAAATGAACACGTTGTTACTCATTAACAGAAATGTAGATTGTGGAAATAGACAGAGACACGTGTAAACCGCTTTCCTCACCTTTTATATCAAGACAAAACAATGTTGCCATCTAGTGGTGAGGAAATATGTTTATATTATATTATAAAAACATTTTAATGTGTCGTCTCAACTTGGTTAAAATGTACAGATATTTACAGTCAATTTAAGCCAATTATTGCACAGATTTTATTTGACCTCAACAGATCATCATGTCACAAATCATTGTGTGTAGTCAGAGAAAAAGAAAGCCTTAACAACTTTACCATGAATGCAACAACTATTACGGATTACATGAATGCAGTTTCTAGCATGGCAGATATCAAGTAACGTTATGTCATTATGTCATACAATGAAAACTACTAATTGTCCAAAGATATAATCACAGTATGCATACATTACATATACAAATCTGAATACGGAAACATTAAACTGCTATTATGTCTATTGCTGCATGTGTGAGCTTGTTTTACAAAGCCATGAAACCATAAACACAACATTAGAAACTTGTAGATTTACAGTAGAATTTGAATTTTAAATAGGAATACAGTAATGCCCTTCATACTGTATGCTTGCTGTAAATGTAAGCTCTTCCAGTAATTCATTAATGGTGATTTGGCAACTACACAGTAGAGATCAGGCCTGCATTAGTCAGACAGACTGCGTGTTATTTGAAGGAGCATTCATGAATGAAAAATCTCATTTGTAGACAAATAAATGTTGTTTTTCCGGCTCGCTGCCAAATGAGGGGTTACTTAAGATCAGTCAGTGATGAGGCAGTTGTCTTGACGCTTCTACAAAATGTGATTTCTACAACTACTGATCTCTACAAAAATGTGATATAGACTTTTAACAATTAAGCTGTCAGAGAAAACACTGTTCATGTGAGTGTGTGAGAGCATGTGTTAAGCCTTTTAACTATGAAGAAGTTTAACAATCACATCCTTTTGAAGGAACCACATGAAAACATACATTCACTGTTATACATCCAGTATGAACTCAAACTCATCTATTCTCTGCTTCGTGTTTCCTCTCTTAATCTTCCTGTAGCTGACAGTGTTGTACCTGCTAATAGGGCGGTTGATTTCCCCTTTGTCCTTTTCAAATAGCTGGATTGACATCTCAACCGAAGGCTGGAAACCATCACCCAATTCATCCTCCTCTTCATCTTTTTCTTCCTCTTCTTCATTTGTATTTTCCTCTTCATCTCCATTAATCATGCTTGTTTCTTCTTCATTCTTTTCTGCATTGTTCTCACTTTTCTCTTGTTCATTTGTATCTGAATGATTCTCGCTTGACTCTTCGGGTGTTGTCGTTTCTCGAGTTGCTTCTTCTGCTTGAACATTCATTTGCTGTTTCTCAGCTTCCAATGTGTCCTTGTCGTTCTGCTCCATTGATGTCACTTCCTGTCCTGAGATTTCAGCAGTTGTAAATTTATAAAGAAAAAGGGACCATTTTTAAGTTTGAATTCCAGTCCATTTACCCCAAATCTAATAAATGTTCAAACCAAACTGGCAAGATGTAACACGTCAGTAATGATTGTTTTCTGTATTAATATGATAATTAACAAATTGACCTGATATGGTATTCAGACAAGACAACAGTGCTTTCAATCAACACTATGGTTTGTCATGTCCAAATTAGGAAAAGACTTTTGGTAAGTTCTCGAAAGGATAGGATGAGACTTGGCAAAAGATGCAAAGTTGTTTTGAGGAATTTTAATTTGATTTGACTAAACAAAGTGACCAACTGCTGGAATGAGAATTGCAAGTACACAATTCTTCCTGTATGTTTCAACAATGAGAGGCCTTACATAACATGCCATAAATGGGAAATTGTGCCATACGGTTGCATAAATACAGAAAAGCGAGAATATCTGTCCAAGCAACGATGTCTAGACATCTTCCAATTTACATTTTGAAAGTATCATTGCTGTTCTCTTCATGGTTGTATAATTTATCTGACCAAAATTTGCTTTTCCTCAATATAACACAACTTAAGCACTTTGAAGAAGTAAGCCAAACCCCCTGAATGTGAAAAGTTAAACTTATACCTTTATCAAAACCAATGACTAGTAGATGGGGGAAATTTGCATTGTTAGTCCAAACGCAGAAACCAATCACCACACTGACGCAGACTCTAAAACCTCACTGTACTCACTCAATAATGCATCTTACCTTGTTCTTGACTCCAGTTCCTGCGGTTTGGGAAGGAGAGGAGACCTTGAAGGAGAAGGATGCTCAGAAGTAGTCTCTTGTGGTCAGCAGTCTGTGCATGGCTGTGTCTGTGTCCCTCCCTTCACGACTCAGTGGAATCTACTGGCACTGGGTGACGCAGCCTCATTCTTATTCCCAGTGGCGAAGCTTGGAGAACAGTGTTGATTGGCTTCTAAATCTGGGTGTGAGCATGGGATTTATGGGCCCATTTGTAAAGAGAGGACATTCAGTTCGAAAAGTGGCACCAGATCCTTTCTGGGGACATTCAAATATTTCGAAGATGTGAGATGTCTTGGCTTTCTTCTACAGCAAAGTTTTGCTTTCCGAGACTTACATAAGGATAACAGGATATTGTATTTCATAGTCCAACATTTTTGGAGATGGCAAATAGTCAGCCTCCTGTTTGTGGGAAGTGGGTATCTATTTTCCCTTCTGAAAAAAGTGTGCTTAATTGTACTGAATGTGCGCTTGTAGTGTACTTTAAAAAACTACTTGCAGATAATATAATGTTGTAGAAATAAAAGGTCACATAAATGTACTTAAAGAGAGAAAACTCATGTTTCTCCCCTTTAAAAAGTGCACATTGTAATAAAGCAAAATTAAAAGTTAAATCAATATGTTTTAATGATCTTTTGTTGTGCTTTAAAGCATGTCTTTACTAACAAGCACATTCAATTATAATCATAACTGTAGAGTTTTATTTGATACATTTAAAGTAACACATTTTCATTAAGTACAAATATATTTGAATACATGACATGCATACACATTTCAATGTAGCCTATGTATTTTATTTGACTATAAATGCTTGTTGGTACATTCAGCAGTAAACTTTAACCATATTTCAATAAACCACTCAAACTAATTATGAAATGACTTCATATGACAATCATATGTGACCCTGGACCACAAAAACAGTCCTAAGGGTCAATTTTTCGAATTTGAGATTTCTAAATAAGCTTTCCATTGATGTATGGTTTGTTAGGATCGGACAACCGAGGTACAGCTATTTGAAAATCTGGAATCAAAAAATCTAAATATTGAGAAAATCGCCTTTAAAGTTGTCCAAATGAAGTTTAGCAGTGCATGTTACTAATCAAAAATTAAGTTTTTATATATTTAGAGAAGGAAATTTACAGAATATCTTCATGGAACATGATCTTTACTTAATATCCTAATGATTTTTGACAAAAAAAAAAAAAAAAATCAATAATTTTGACCCATACAATATATTTTTGGCTATTGCTACAAATATACCCCAGCGACTTAAGACTGGTTTTGTGGTCCAGGGTCACATATATAAGTCCTACTTTTGTGTGTCAAAAAAGAAGCACTCCAAAGTTCAACTGCATTTAGTATAAATTTCAACTAAATTAATCTGTGTTTGAACAAATTAAATAACTAGATACTCAAATCTTACACATAATGAGCAAGACTTCAATAACTCTTTCAGTATTAATCTGTGATTAGATGAACATTCCCTGGGTTATCTAAGAAATTAACAAAGTCTTACTTGTCAGTTTGTTTGAGCTTTGTGTGACTGCCATTCATTACATACTGTAAAGACATTCTACAAAGTCTTTTAAGATAAAAAAAAAGATTGAACACAGAATGAGGCATCAATTATATACTGTCAATCAAGTATTATAAAAGTGTTGAGAACGCTAAGGTTTGTCTTTCATACGGGATGTACTGTCAATGACGTGTCATTTCCTGTCAGGCCTAAGCTCTATGTGGTGAATGATAACTGCATCTGACTGAGATGATATCTGGGAAACCTACATGTTCAGCAGAAGCAAACAGCAGACAAATCAACTTATGCAAACCACATTCAGCAAGATTAAGTGTACAGTGAGAAACAGCCTGCGCTAAAAAGCACCAAAACATCAGTTTGTTATAAAAGTTTATTAAAGAGGCATTATATAAATATGGAAATGAATAAATATTAGAGAACTCCGTACAGAAATACACAAAACACATTTAGACAAAATCTCAATTAGATAAAATGAAATAAATTGACAATAACTTGACTGCTTAATAGTGTAAAATACACAAATACAGTATAGATTATACAAAATGCAGTATGATTAAAATAAATAGTTAAATAATTTCATCTCTGTACATCAATATTTAGCTTTTCACTGACTAATTCAAACCATGATATAGCATTGAGTTTAAAAATACAGAAAATATGCTGTCTGAACAGGGTCTCTTATGGGGTCTCCTTGAGCATATGGCCAGGATTTATTTTCCTGGACAAACTTTAAAATGCTTCAGGAGCACAGGACGCATTAATCTACTCTACCACAGAGGTTAGTTTCGACCCTACTAAATGCACTATCCTGTAATTTTCCAGTAAAGCCCACAACTTTGATTATGTGTGTTTGTTTGAATTAGAAGTGGAACAAAACTCTCTGTCCATACTGTCAGCAAATGTTAGCAGAGGATCCTGCAGGAAGGACATTTAGCTTCTGGATGTTTTCCACAGCACCTGAAAACAGGAACAGATTGTTTTAATTTACTGGCACTAAAGTGTTTGTGTTCACATAATAAAAGATAACTGAAATGAAAACCAATTTGAACTGAAAATATTTAACGTAGTCCTATTTTCAATTTTTTTATTACAAATTATTATTATTAATTTTAAAATATTATGCTGTTCTGTGCAATATGTAATACTTTTTAACATATGTAATTCCTGACCAGCTGATCCCTTTGAAAAGTTACTGTTGATGCACATTCTTAAAAATAAAGGTTCTTTATTGTCATCTATGGTTCACAAAGGACCTTTAACATCCATGGAACCTTTCCTTATAGTGGAAACAATCCTTTCAATTCACACTAAGGCATTCTGAATACATTTTACTTAAACCAGTTAATTTAGTAACTTCATGAAACCCATTTTATATGACCCGACAAAAATTTTTTTACAGTGTAGACTTGCTGTAGTTTCATATCAGAACAGTATCAAGAATAGTCAGCAAAGTTTCTTCCTGTAAAAGCAGAATTTCTACATATAAGCACGCATACTCCCCACATACCACCCACACACACACACACAGATCTTCTGATGCTTTTGTTGGCATCCTGAGGGCAGAGCGTGGCTTTATGGGGAAATGATGCGTTTCTCTTGTGGGTAGTTTATGCCCACATCTCTCTGTCTTATTCTCACACACAAACACATATTAACACACACCTCCTGCCAGACGCGCTTCCTCTGCGATGAGTGTCTGAAGCTCTTCACATTTCTCTGTAAACTGTTGCTGTAAATGTGAGGGGGAAACACAGAGAAAGAAAAAAAACCTGTTAAGCATGAGGAAACCTGTTTTGTTCACGATTCACACAGTTACCCAATACAACAACATTACTGTAAATATCTACTGATACACAAGTGACGCACAACAGGAAAAGAATGATTATATAGTGTTATAAAGATACATAATTAGGGTACAAAATGGGACTGATGCTAATAAGAATTTTTTTAATATTTTGAAGAAAATCACCTGCAGGAGATAAAGCTTGCTAAGCAATTGTCTCTGCTTTTCTGTAGCACCTCTGATAATCTCCATCCTACAGTCAACAAAGGACAAGACAAAAACAATATTCAGATCAAGCAGCACTTACAAAAACGAGGGTTAGACAGGGTTTTGACTGGTTCAGTGAGCTTATTAACAATAATACTAATACTTTATTAAACTAATACTTTATTAAGACAGTATTAGTACACATATTGTAATATAAAAAATATTGCAATACAATAAAAACTGTATAAAACTTTTTAAATGAAATATAATGAAATGTGATGCTTCACACAGGAACTTCTGGGAACATCATTTTTTAACCTTAAATAAAAATGTGTTCTACTTTTCTTATTAAAAATTAAATTAAAATACTGTGTATGTGTGTGTGTGTATACATGTGGTGACCTGTTATATCTAATGCAATTTTAAATATGTAGACTTCAACCATAAATTATATTGTAATTCATATTTTTTCTTGCAAACAATTATATATTTTATACTGCATAGAGTAAAATAATTAATTGAACCAACAAACAGGTTTAGCATTTTTATATTCTTTCTTCGTTGAAAATACAGCGTATAACTGTATATTAATCAATGAAAACGTAACATAGACAATAGTGTTGAGTCTTACATTAAGGTGGAGGACTTTTGAACCAGATCCTTGATCTGCTGATGAGTGAATCCAGCAATGCACACACTGTTGACCGTTATAATAACATCACCTGAGATGAGAGACAAAGAGATTTTTTTCAGTAAGTATGAATGACACTGGTGCTCAACAGAAGTGAGCAAGTGTCTTGAAAACTCACCTGTCATTAACCCACAACTCTCTGCCAGACTGTTCTCCTTCACACAACACACACACGAGCCCAAATCCTGCTCAGCACTGATGCTTCTCTCAACACTGCTTGTCTGCGGACAGGGAGTACAGACCCAATCAATTCATCTTCCAAAATCCAATTATCCCCTGACAGATAATAAGCCCTCATGCAGGCGCCTAATGCTTGAATGAATGGAGAAAAAAGTATAAGAAGAGTATGAGAGAGAGAGGGTGGGTGGGTAATGAGGTTACCTGGATGTCAAACCCAAAAGTTTCATTTTCTCTTCTTCTTAAAACGACACTTTTCCTGTTAACCAAGAGACATGAGCAAGAGCGAGTCAGACCAAATTTGAGTTGTGTATGTGGGTCGACATGCTTAAGATGTAAAACTTTTTTTACCTTATATACTGCTCTGTTGTGTTGTCTTGGATTTGCACTTCCTACAAAATAACATTCCACATGGTTAATTATTAAAATAAGTAATTTAGTAAGTATCATGGCCTACTAAATATTAGTTTAAACCCACGTTCAATAGAATATTACTAGAGAATTATTAAACCATATTAAATAAACAACAAATAAACACGTCAAAAATAAAGCAAATAAGAAAAAAGGCACTTACGTTTCTTTTATGACTTTTTCTATCTTTGTTCTTGATTGTTTTATAATCAGTAGTGTTCTTCTGTGTTTTGTGTCCAGTG